>NC_141703.1:111483321-112683321 GCF_971803275.1 Cyanistes caeruleus
TTGTCTGTCTTTGCTGAGCACATTCAGTATCCCAGCTGATGGATTCAGACCTGGGCAGGGCACGAGCTCCAGGCCTGAAAGAGCCTCTGTCCTTTCTCCCAGAATTTGTGTATTCAAGGTCCAATCTGAATCCCCAAATAAATCCCCAAATGGGACTGTTCTCTGCTCCCTGTTTATCTCAAAAACTCTGAATATTTTATTGACTGGTAGAATTATGACATCAGCAATGGCCCAGCCAGACATCACAAAGGCAGAAAATTCATTTCCTCTCAGCTGTTCTGGTGTTGAAGGTTCTGTACAAACCCCATCATGCTTTGATAAAGCCACAGTCCACAACTGCATCATAACTCTGAAAGTTAACCTAATGTAAATACGATAACCCCTTAATTTGCACTCAACTTTTGCCAGCTGGCAGTGGAATTTTTGCAGTATACATTAGATATAAAGAGCAGATCTTGGAGAGTACACACAGCAAACACTGTAAGCAGTTGCTCTGAGCTAAAAGGAGTCTCAAGCACACAACACTCACAGGTTATTCTTGAGCTAGGAGAATTTACCATCTTCCTCAACCTAAGATAAATATAAATATTCAAACACTCACCAGATCTTGGTAGCTACATTAGCATTGTTGTTGAACATTAGCCCGAGTTTTTGTCTCCTTCTCTTTTTATTATTCTGCCCTGTTCTAAGCAAAGATGCTTTAGGATCAATAAAATCTCCATTTCACTTCATCATGATCTCATTCCTTGCATTAAAAGGGTGAATTAGATATTTTAGAGGAAAAAAAAAATCAACCAAAAGCGTACATTAATTTGATGGAGATATTTACTTGCTTTGCTATAGGACACATTTTCAGATAAAATATTTGTGAAAAATCACACCTCATAGACTCTGAGCTCCTTAAAATTCAGGATAGCAGGACAATATGAAAAAAACAAAAACAAAAAGCAAAAAACAAAAAAAGTCCTGCTTCCTCCTAATTTACTTTTTAAAATGTTTGTGAACACATGAATGTGTATTTTAAAGTATATATTTTAATACATCTGAAGGCTTTTCCTTCTTTCAGTGCTTTCTACCTTTGCTTTTTTTTTGAGTGAGAGGTGACATAAATCCACAGCTTCTGTCCTACACTACATGGTACTCATGGGTACCACAGAGTATCTGGGGAAACTCCTTTGTTAATGACAAAGGATCACACCAAAAAAAATCCTTCTGGAAAATCATATGGAGCACAAGACCATTAAGAAAAGAGAATTATTCCCCTCTGTGGTGGGAGATGGGTCCATGACACTGATTTCCAAACTAGAATTCTGAAATTGTCTAAATGTTACCCTGGGCACACCCCAGTAGAGAAAGGAGGGACACCAGCAGAGACCATAGATTTATGGCAATTCCTGTGTAATGCAGACATGCTCTAGTGACACTTGTGACCTCAGGACAAGCCTCCCAAAAATGCCTTACAAGGCCAATTCTTTTTTCACTCCTGATAACTGGAAGATTTCAGAGGCTCAGGTATCCAAATTATACTAATATATTCATACTACATCCTTTCATTTGGGGAAACTCAGGCTGTTTGAACAAATATTTAATTAAGCCTCATATGGCACAGCAGGGAAAATATTTTTAATGATATCCTGCGGTCAAAATCAAAATTTCCTGTCAGTTCCCTCAGAGTGGTGCCCGAATTAAATCCTGGTTTTTTTCACACAGATGGAAGGGTTGTGTTTAGCAGCACTTGGCAAAGCCTGACCTCTCTTAGCTATCCCTCACAATGCTGGGACAGCTTTGGGATGAAATGTGGCAGGTGCTGGGAAGGTTACAGCAACACCTTGAGTGAGCAAAAGGGTTCAGGATAGGGAGCACTGGATGGGAAAATGCATGAATTCATCTCCTCTAGCACCTGGATCATTGGCCTCTATAATTCTCCAAAACCATGGCTTGAGATCTACAAGAAGCAGTGAGATTACTTTAATTTTACTTCTGTTCAAAGGTTTAAAAGTTTTTTAAAGGGTTTATAGGTTTTACCTATCTTAAAAAGTTTTTGAAAGGGACCGACTTCATCAGCATCAAAATACAGACCAATATTAGAAGCTGGAGGTAATTGCTGAGAAGTTTCATTTATGTGTCTGTTCTGACAAATTTTCCTTTGCTCAGAGATTTCTGTCAGCCTGTGGTTAGGGAAAATAAGATTTTCCTGCAGGACAAACCAAGTGTGTGAGACTTTAGTTTTAAACTGAGCTGAATAAGGAGATTCCCATCCTGGCCTTTCCCTTCTACAGCTATTTCTCATCCTGAGTGTCATTGCTTCATTTGCAGACTGATATAAACCAGAGTATTTTCAGCATCTCCATTAAAGAGATTGGAATATCCAGAGGAAGAACGTGCTGGGAATTGACCACCACTCCTCAGAGAGTGCAGGAAACTAAGAGGTGTCCTGAAGGAAGGGAAATCAAAACATTGATGTAACCACAGTAAAAAACTGGTTTGGACATACCACATTAGCAGAATATAATCCTAATTGCTGTTTCAACAAGTTGCTGGAATAAGGAAAGAAGCACGATGCTGATCAGATAGGAATTAACAAAGAAATAATGTCAGGGCCCAATTTACTACAAATTATAAAAACTTATTTTATCCAAGTTCAAATGGCTCCATTCTCTTCAGCTGCCAGTGAGACCACATTTTATAAGTATCTCCAGTAAAACAAACTAGAATTCCTTCTTTTTAAATGGATGGAAATGTTTCAGGGAGTTAGGAAACACTTATTCATACATACTGACATTTGACATTACTTTCAAAGAGCTTAAAGCGTAAGCAACATTTCTTTGAGGTAGCCACAACCTAAAAAGAAGAAAAAAAAAAATCCTCTAATGAAACAAGAATTAGTTCAAGGCTAAGAAAGCATCTATTCCCAAAATTAATAAATTGCATAAAAAATATAATTTGACATCCTACATAACGTCTCTGAGTATTTCCTTGGCACAGATACATTCACCAAATTATACCAGCCTTTAGATTTTTATTTCATCAAGAAGCAGGAGGAAAACTTCACCACTGAACATGACAAATGTCACTGTGAGCAAAAATGGACAATGACTGATCACTCAATAACCAGAGATCCTTCTCCTGCTTCGTTCCCATCATCTGTACTGCAACAGCAGAAACAAATATTGAGCTGGCCAGGAAAAGAGATGGGTTGTGATGTGTGCATGTCTAATGCACTAAAAAGGTGTTTGGAGGCAGAATTAGAGAAGTGCAGGTACAGCCAAGCTTAAGAGACTTGGCTTTGCAAACACTGACTGCAAGATGGCCACACTTTTATTAAAAACAAGCAAAGAATGATGAACACAAGCCTGGGACACTGCAAAGACGTTTTCTCTGCACTCCTGTGTGTGCACCTGCTGTGTAAATGGCAAATATCAGTGTTGAGCCCCAAACACCATCCCCAGAGTGGAGATACCTGGTGAGAAGCAGAGTGCCTGGAGACACCAAAGCATGAACATCCGTTCAGAAAACCCACAGCAGATTGCTACATCGCTTCCAGATCCTTTGGTACTTATAATATCTACATATGCACCTCATCCTATACCAGTGTTAGCCAATATGTCAACAAAAATATAAAGGCAAATGAAAAAAGAAACTTTTCATTTAATATTTCAGTGTATTTTTAGTTAGTTTTTCTTATTTGTTTGTGGTTTAATTTTGTTTTTTTTTTCTTTAAATATCCCAAGTAGCTTTTATTTATAGAATATAGAAGTTTAGAAGAGCAAAAGCGAAAAAAAATTCAGTAGTCATTTTTTTTTATCTGCCTCTTAATTTCCTTTCTATTAGAAACCTGAAAGCATAACTGAACCAGAGCAACATTTTAAATTTACTTTTCTAGGCATCACTGCTGTGTTCACAATTAACCAAATTAATCCCAATTTCAAGGAGCTTTTAAGAGCACCGAGGAGTAGTTGATTTATCTTGTTGCCCACTCTCCCATTTATTAACCTCATTGTTTCACTCTTCTGCAGTTTACTAGCAGTAAACAAATCCTATGTGAGACCCAATAAAATACTTCTTTTGTAACATTGATGCTGCTGTCTTTATAAATCTTTGATTCGAGGTACAGCCTTAGCTCCTTACCAGCTTTGATTTACGAGTGGGTTGACCTGGGCCTAACCCTGTCAGCTTTGGTTCTGAGACAGTCCTGAGGATTTCAGGCCTCTGATCTGGCAAATTCCTGAGAGAAAAGTAAAACAAAAAACTGAGGAAGGCTCTCTCTGGCAAGTTCTTTTCAGGTTACACTAGAGATGGGGTTATGGTCAGAATTAATTGAGACACAGGGACAACAAAAAAAAAAGGCCACGTGAAGGGGGGAAAAAAAGAGAATACAAAATTTATGGGATAATTATTGAATAGGAAAGAAGGAGGGGTTGAAGGGAAGCAATCAATTCCTATTAATAAAGTAGGGAGCCTAGCAAACTAATTTGCATTAGAGCCAGATCAATTTTCTTACACAAAGTATTTTAGGAGATTGTTACATGACAGTGTGCTAATTAAAACTGATCAGCCTAATTAGAGCAGCATTAATAACACGGCAGGCTGTGGCAGCAGCACCCCTCAGCCCGTGATGTGCTTTACAGATAAAGATCCTGAGAGTCAGCACAGGCAGCCCCTGTTTAACACAACATTTTGGTTTGCAGCAAGCCAAGGCTCTCCTTTCTGCAGTGGAGGGACAGGAAGAAAAATGGCAAATTAAACAGCACGAAAGGGAGAGACAAACGAGAGCTGAAAACAACGCTGTGTGTGAGAGAGGCAATTAGTGAGAAGCAATTACAGAGCACAGGCCTGATTGCCACATGCCCTGAACCCTGGGAAATCATTTACTGGGAGCTCACCCCAGCAGTGCTTGAGCCAGGCTTTGCCTTACTGGGAATAAAAAGCTTCATACAATGCAAGGCAGCAGAGAAAAACCTGCTCAGCTCAGCAGATTGCAGAGCTGGGAGCCTACAGACCCTGAGCAGTCTCCAGGTTTCCAGGCAGAGTGGACAAGCAGTGCTTCAACATGTTGGCCATGAGAAGTTGTCCAGACTGAAGTTTTAAAGATGAGATTAAAGATTAAAGATGAGCTCTTTCTTTATAAGATTTTTCTCTGAACATGAAGAAATCAGCAAAAGATACCATTTTTTTTTTCTTCCCCCCTAGGAAAGCACCACACATAGCATTAGCAATGCTAGTTCTGAAATTCCACAACATGAATGAAATTTCGTTATAATATCATATAATATTATATAAAAATTATATATATATAAATTATATATATATAAATTATATATATAAAATTATATATAAATTATATATAAAAATTCTATAATAATATTATAATTATAATTTGGCTCTGAATAATGACTATTGGATCAATGAAGAACCTTCTACAAGAGTTGAAAAAAGACAACTCATCAAATAACTTTATAAACAAAATGTTATTTAAGTATGCAAAAAGAAGACAAACTTATATTAAAAAAATTGAAAAGTAGCAGCTATTCAAAATTAAGTAGAATATTCCCCAATATTTGGATATCTTGGAGTCTGTTTCCCATTTCGGTTTTACCTGCTGTGATTTTTTTTACCAAGATAAGTGAGAAATTAACATGCACTGAAAAATCAGGATATTTAGGATTTAAAATAAATGCTGTTGCAGGTCAATGTATTGTAAATGTTTTCTTAGTGAGAAAGATAGGTATTGAAACAAGGTAGGCAGCTGGACAATTAAAATGAAACATTTAGAGAGTAGAAATTTGGGATTTTTTTTTTTAGTTTTGGGGCAAGGTTTCCAGTTTATAACAGTTCTGGTAGTAATTGCTGCCAATGCTTTGTTCTTTACTGTACAAAACAAAGCCAAGCACAAAAATTATTTGTTGTTCTGCTTCCAAAAGCTTCTGCCTTGAAACCTCCTGTCCTGGCCACTGCTGTCTCCTAGAGCAACTGCTATAAAATAGGTACTTCATGCATGTTATCTCCAAAGGAGATGCACCTCCAAAATTGCTTCAGCAATATCAGAATTTTTCAGCCCTGTGGGCAAATTCTCACAAGCAAATCAACGTAGTTTCAAGATAAACTGCAAAATAAAGTTATTAATGCATCAGAATTCAAGCAGGAATTTATTCAGGGAATTTATTTTGCCATGATTGTCAACTTCTCTGAGTAGAGAAGTGCTTACCCACCCAGAGAAAAAGGAGAAAAGAGGAAAATGGAAAAGCCCAGGAAGAACCTGCAATAAATGACAATATCATGCTTTTAATTTTAGTTGTTTGCCTATCATGCATGAGTATGCACTCATCACTTTTATATATTTTTTGTATAGAATTTCCTAAATCTAAACACATTCTTGGTATGAAAGCATAGTAGCACAGAAGTCAAATACATGCATGATTTAAGCTTCACAAATTAGAATTATTAAGCTTCACATTAATTACATAAAAGTTCATACAAAGAAAAGTATTTCTGCAATGGGAAAAGTAAATCTGCCACTAAATTATAGTCTGAAACATATAATGAGCCAGAAGAAACCAGGACAACTCATGGACCTTTGCTGAGCCAAGCTTTGTGCTCTTTCACAATGCACAGCATCTGCCCAAAGAATTTCTATTTATTTTACACAAACCCGTCTCAGAACTGTAGAGAGATTTTACCAACAGTCATTTTACAACATCTGATTAACTTGTGACCTGGAGAATTATAAATAATTTATTACTAAGTGAAAAAAAATAAAAATAAAAATTAAAAGCCAAATGTTATGGAGAAATTATCCATTCTTGCCCTCATACTCACATCTGAGCCGTTCTCTAGAACTTTCTGATGGGTTGCACAGCTGAATGCACATTGTGGAGCTGAAGCTCATCCTCAAGCTCCTTGTCCCTAAGATCCTGCAGCACTGCCTCCATTCTCCTGGCTCACAATGAACATAAATCTTTAGCTTTTGGGGGATTTGGAAACTGGACCTGAAAACCCAACTGTGAGAAGCTTCAGCACCTCTGCTGAGCCCCAAATCCATCCTGTTATTTAAGTGTATTTTCTCTTCAAACAAGCAGCTCTCCTGTTTGGAAGCACAGAATATTTGACACAAACTGATTGACTCTACTGACTGTAGAGGCTGCAAAAAAACTTGTCATTCCTATACACAGTCCAAAAAATGCATGGGAATTAAATAAAACCATCTTTTAGTGATCTGCCTCAATTTTTTTTGCCAGCCCTATCCCTTCTACTTTGAGAAGACTTATCTTAGTAGTTTACGTTTCTCTGTACTGTGCATGGTTTCTTTTCCAGTTTTGTCTGCATATATTTCCTTCATCCTTGGATAGCTCTATGCCTAAATTACCAATCCAGCCATCAAATAATTCCCTTCTATTGTTTTTAATGCATCCATAATCACCATCCATTCTGCTCCCTTTTCACTTCTGCCATTCCTTAAACTAACAAACTTGTATCTAGCAGTTTCTTTTCTCTTCTGCAGATTTTTCAGTCTGCAAAGTCTCTTGCTAGAGATTAGAAAATTCAGATTTTTCACAGGTTGCATCTAGACCCTTTTTCCTGATATTCCCCTCTGGAGACTGACTTGGAAGAACTGCAACTCACCCTCCTGGTTAAACTTTACAGTTTATGACTAGCGCCACATACTCCAAGTAATGATTGATTAAGATACATCACAATGCTAATCAAAACTCATAAATTCTGCTGTGTATATAAACCAAATCTGGCCTCCAGTCATTTCTTCCTGTCCTGAACATCAGGTCACCCTTATTTAGTGCCTGAGTATGGATTTGGTAGCTAAATTTATGGATAAGTTTCAAAACTGTGGTTCAACTATAATGGAAAATTACAGTGCTACCATTCAATCCAATTTGTTGACTGTGGCAGTGCCAGATGTTCTGGGGGAACAGTACAAAAAGTGTCCTTCAACTCTTAGGCTGATCCAAAGACAAAGGTCTTTTTAACCTTTGCTGTCAGCAAACCATTTAAGTGTTAACAAATATCATAATACACCTGAGAAATCTGAAACTTTGAGCTTTACAACAGAAATGCTGTTTGTAGTTTTGGGCAGCATCGTGAAGCCTTAAATCTGCTCAGATTTTTCTGAATGCTTTCAAAAGGCAGCTGCCTTCCCCTTCAAGAATACCCTGAACTGTATTAAAATACCACAGGAAGGGCATTAATAAAACAGAGGTGCATCAAATGCACAAAAATAAGAAAATGCTGAGGGGTCTGAAATTCTAGAAACTAATATCATGTTTACAAGCTTAATTTAGTTTTGTTTAAATACACCACTAATGGATGTTAAATATAGTGGTCCACATCCTCAGCTCAGGAAAAAAAAAATCAATAAAGTTTAAATAGATCTGGATCAGTTGTGGTTCTGCCATTCTCTCCTGATATTTACATTTCTGATTGTTTATTTGTCTTCAGTCTGCTTCTTGAAGACTAAGTTTTGCAAACCATGAGAAAACCATGATGTTTTGGAGACTATTTTTGGTGCAAATCTCACTGCTGAAAGCATAATCACCCTTTCATGGAATCTCCTTCTGACTGGACCTGCTCACATGTTCTTATTGCTCAAAAGGAAAATTAAAGTTCACACATTCCATGATAGCCTGTGGGCATCTTGAGTATAAACCACAATATAAAAACCTACCTCAGGGTATTTATTTCTCTGAAAAAGTGTTTCCTGAATGCCAAATTTTTGTAAGGGTACACTGGGTTTTGGTGGAACTGCTTTTTTGTTGTTGCTTTTTCTTTTGACAGTCTTGCTATAAATGTTTTGTGAAAGAAGAGGATATTTGCAATAATTTATCTTAAATATGTAAGATTTCAAGAGGGGGAAAAAAGCATTTCTGTATTCTTAAAATAAATGTTTCAATGGACTTCATTCCTAATTTAGTGCCCTATCCAAAATGCATTAGAAAACATTAATGCGATTTAATCCAATTACAACATATTTGCAATAGCAATTTATCCTGTAAGTGGGAAAAAATTGTGCCTGACCATAGGAAAAAAAAATCTTCCAGCTATGGAAAATAATCAATTTTTATAACCCAAGTTAATTCTAGAGTTGGAAACACACCATATCCTATCTGTTCTAGCACTGCCAGAACCAACGCAGGGGCTGTGTACCTTGAACAAAGTGGAAAATAAAGCAAATAAATTTTTATCAGAACATTAAAGGGAGAATAAAGAAGCCCCCAGTATTGATAGAGTAAAGCATTATTTGCTGAGCTGGCAAACCTTGGAAATCACTCCTAATTACAGCAGCAGCAAAGCTCCAGACAAGTTTCAGGTCAAATTTTCAAGGGAAAATTTGTGTGAAGGGACACAAGGAGAAGTTCCTTGCCAAGGTGACAACAGCACCACTGGGAACAGAGCTCCTCTCACATCACTTCATGCACCTCATAATTAGTATGCCATGCACAGCATCACTCCACACAATGAAAAAGATTTAAAAGGAGACATCTAAAATAACTCAAGAATTCACAAATCATGAATCGGAATAACTTTCAAGTTATGAAATAACTGATGGAATAATTTCCCAAACTCTTTTGGCTGTGAATACTTTATGAATTTGGGGATCAGAGGAGCACTTAAGTGTTGATAAGACGACAGATCAAACTGCAAACAGGGTTCTGAATAATGAGTCTTCATTCTAAATGCCATCAGTGCCAGAAATCTGCTAATCCTGAGTCTGCATTCAGACCCCCTGGATAATTTTCAGACTCCACTGAATCTAAAAACACCTGTTTTCTCTTGCCAGAAGGTATAAGATGTGCAACTAACTCCTCCACAAAACCTGAGCGGGCCCATCAACAGGAGCACCTTCAGTGGAAATACCTTCAAAGGGTTAAGGGAAGACATTTTATGGTTTAGGCCCCGTCTCCCCCCTTGAACAGAGAGGGAAACAGGAGGTGGGTGATGTCTCCCTGTTTGTTTCAAAGTCCAAGATGGCTTGGGTTGGATGATCTCTGCAGATCCCCTCAAGGAGGAAAGCAAAGTGTGTCCTAAGGAATGGAACAGGCCTGGCTCTGCACGCTTGGATCTACAAGCAACTGCACAGTTGGAGAGGAAACAATGGAGAGGAAATTCAGAAGCCATCAGCCAGAAAATCCTTTCCTTTTTTGCCATCTGTCTGAGCTGAGAGGCCTCAGGGGATGCACCTCCCATGCAGGAACCCTTGGAGGAGACAGTGCTGTGAGGAATTCAGGGTGTCTGCAGCAAACAGAGGGGCTCAGGCTGCCCCCAGGCACGCTGCCTCTTCTCCCCAAGAGCTTTTGGATGTGTTTGGGGCCTGCAGTGCTGCCCGAGGCCAGCCAGCCCCTGGATTGCTTTGTACAGAGGGCAGAGCAGGAGGGCAGAGCAAGAGGCTGATGGAGGACTCCACAACAAAGCCCAAATTTCTGTTCCTCTCCTGACAGCAGTGGGACAGGCGCTCTGCAAGGGCTGGGGGTGCTCTGTGGACACCCAGTGACTGCTGCAGAAAGGGGAGAGGGTCTGGCCAGGCTGTGGGGCACAAAGGCAGCCCTGCTCTTGGGGCCAGCTGGGAGGCACCAGGAGGTCCCAAATTCTCCCCTAGCCACAGAGCTGGGTTACTTCTTGTCAGAGTTCCATTTCCACCGTGAATTTGGGGATCTCTGCTGTGGGCAGGCATGCTCAGAGGTCTGCTGAAACAGCCTGCCTCCCCCCTGGAGCATCTGCTATTCATCAAGACACACTTTTTATCAAGAAATCAGGACCCTGGAGAACCCACTCCTCCAAAAATATTTATGTAACAGCGTGGAACGCATTGGAAATCACCCCATTTTCCCAGTCCAGGTAGTGATTGATATTCCTGAGCTTT
Source organism: Cyanistes caeruleus (assembly GCF_971803275.1). Taxonomy (NCBI): domain Eukaryota; kingdom Metazoa; phylum Chordata; class Aves; order Passeriformes; family Paridae; genus Cyanistes; species Cyanistes caeruleus. The sequence goes on from NC_141703.1 coordinate 111,494,189, forward strand.
CCTTTACTGTTCAGTACAAGTTTTCTTAAAAAATACCTAGGTTTTTTGTTTTCTTTACATAATTATCTCTAGTGCTGAAACCTGAGAATATTTCATTTTGAAGTAACTCTTCCCCTGCAAATAATTAAAACAGCCTAAGCTCTGCTTTCCTTCCTTTCTATTCAACTTTGATTTCCTTTATACTACTCAATACAAGAATATTTAAAATATTTGTGCAACATTGTGTTCTTGTGTTTGGGTGGGGTTTTTACTGGCTATTCACAGAAATAATAGGTAGAAAGATTAAAAAAGTGGAAGAATAGTAAGAAACAAAAAGAAAAGAACACATGAATACACCCCAGGCACCTTGTCCTGATACCATTTCTGTAGCATTATAGGAAAATTAAAAAGGAAATCAACACATGAAGTAAACTGTGAAGGGATTTTGTCAAAAATCTGCTATACATAAATTGAAAAAGCTTGTAATCAATATACAGTGAGAAAAAAAAAAAAAAAAAAAAAAAGTAGTAACCAGGTATAGGAATATTGCTGTACCTGGCAACTAGTTTTGGAAAGCATAACTTGGTGATCCAGCAATATGTCAACTTCACCCCAAATAACAAGCAAGAGAGCACTCAGAGGACAAGTCTGTGAGGAATCTCAGTATGACAGTAATCACTTTATGAATATCATGTGCCCCATTGGTGTGATATTTATGTCTTTGCCTTACGATTCCAAGATGTTAATTCAGGCAGGAAAATAGCTTTGTACAGCACCATTTACCAAACTTTAAAGAACAACACAGGTGGGTTTTTTTGCAAGGAAATTACACCTCAGGCTATTCTGAACTGCAGCATCTGCTTGTAAACACAGATAAGGGAGTGCAAGAGCAAAAATGTGTAACATTTGGTGGATAAAAACACAATTTTGAAGAAATTAGAGAAAAATGTAGTAAGGAGCTCACTGATATTCCCACAGCTACCAGGAACTTGGGATTCCAGGAAGAAAAAAAAATCTCATAAGCAAGTGATTACCTTAAAAGGTGGAAATGTGCCTTTTCTAATGTTCAGAATGTTTAATTTTCATTTTTTCTTTTCTCTGTTGAATCTCAGTTGCATTGTGCTTCTAGTCAATGGCTGCAGTTGCCAAATGAAAGAGCAGTGGTTACTGAGCACATAAAGATCAATTAAAGCCTTGGTTTCCAAATCATGGTCACCAGAGGGACCTGTGCTAAGGCCAGAATGCCCACAGGATTATGTCCTGCAGAAAATGGTCAGGTCCCCATCTCTACTTATTTCTGACTTCTGCATCACACATCTTCATCTGCCTTTGTATTTGGAATGCAAGAGCTGAGAAATTTAAGCAAAAGATCTTTTCTAAGCTTCTTATAACACTAAAATTTGTGTCAAGCAAACAATGAGAAACAAAAAAAAAGATATATATGCGTGTGTCGGCACAAAAGAAGGAAAAAATTACAAAAGGTAATGAAAATGTAAATAGAATCAGGACAGACTCATACATAGGATTAGAAATCTAAATCCCACTCATGCTCCCAAAAATATGCCCAGCTTAAGTACAAGGCTGGTAGACAAAAGAATTGAAAAATAAGAAAACAAGATCTGTATAGAGCATCTGCTCCTATATTCAGTTATACTTTTTATTCTGCGCTGCTGCAACTTCTGTTATCACATCACAAAACCTGCACAAATACACAAGACACTGCCTGGAGAAAGAAAGGCTTCCTGAACAAACAGACAAATATATTTTTGCAGTTCCTGACACAAAGGAGTTCATAAAAGGTGTGAAAAGTTGAATATTTTGTGTTTCCCTGAAGGTGAGAAGTCTTTTATTTTTCATCTCCAAGAGGACTTCACAGAATCTGAGGTTAATTTTCTGTGATTATGAACACTGGCTGGGGAGGGGGAAACTCTCCACAGAAAAGGTCTTTGATCCAAGTTAGTCACCATGGAGCACAGAAATGTGAATGCTTTCCAAAGAGGGATACCCCTTTTTCTTTTAAATAAATCTTCCTAAGAGATTATACCCATTATATATTACAATATTTTAAATACCTACCCTCTTCTAAACCTACAAAAATACCATAAAATTAAGGGCAGCATGTAATTTATACAGTATTTGAAGAAAAGTTATAATCCATGATCAAATTGCCCAAAACCAGTTTTAAATAGTAGTGCTAAATCTTTGGTAAGGTTGGGATTTTCACATGTTCTTGCATGATGGGATGGGCATTTTATAAGACTGCCTTTCCATGTATATTATATATGTGTGAATGTGACATCAAATCAAGTTTCTGTGTGCTTTGCTCCTGATTTTGAGCACTTCTTTTCCTGGTGAACTGTATCAATTCACATTGGTGTGAGTAGAAAATAATCTTTCCTGACTTTGATAGTGTTGGAGGTATAACCTGCAGTGGTACAATAGTAGCCAAATTATAACTGCAAACATCACACTCAGTCAAGGGACAGCTCAGCTTTCATCAGCTTTCTTCTCACAACAAAGAGCAGGTTTCAGTTCTGAAATCCTTTACTCTTTCCTCATCATCCTGCATTATGAAATCATTCCCTCCTGTTGCATCAGAAGGATGACCGGCTGCAAATACCTCTCTTCTGTCTTTACCAGCAGCGCTTGTCAGAGGAAAAGAGCTTTAAAACTTCAGAACAACTTGGAATCATTTTCACCATCAGCACTTTTGGGAGAATTTTTTAAATAATGAAAAGTTATCAGCCCCTTCCATTTCGTTTAACAGGGGAAACACAGAGCTAACATTTGCCGGGTCAGATTTTCTATTCACATGGCAAAAGCTCCAAATGACACATTATCTACTTTCTCATCTTATTTGTAAAGAGGGGGGAAAAAAAATCTATTTTATTGAGCTGGATGCTCGGTGCTCTCTCACTAACACAGTGTGAAGCACCCTTTTCTGTTGCTGGAGCAGAGCTTTAAATTAAAGCCCAAATCCCTTTTGTCAGGTGAGGCATGGCCAGGGCAGCCACCCCTCAAGCAGGGGTGACAGCCTGGCACTCTGGGTCTATCACCAGGCATTAGTGGCTAATGCATCACTGCTGGTAGGGCACAGCCCTCACACACCAACCGATTTAAGCTTTCTCCCTCCCTCTTCCCATCAAGGCTTTTATTGACATTGGTTCCTCTAATAAAAATTCTTTTCTGAATCCAATCAACAGCTGTTTTAGGAGGCCAGAAAGAGAAAATCAAAGATTTGAAAGCTTGTTTTTGAGTTTAAAAAAACATCATTCACAGAGTCTGGGGAAGACATTCTCCCTGACCTGTAAGGAAACAAAAAAACATTTCTGGATATTTGATTTATACAGGTGCGAGGAAATTCAAAGTATGGAAATCATTTGCAATTATCTCTTTCAAATACAGGAAACTGAAGGGCATTAGAGACAGCTGAGGGGTTTAGGGACTATTCTGTGATTTTTAACCCATCAGTGTTCCCACTCTTTCAAAATTGAGCAAGTGGATATACATCATTTCGACTTTAATTGTTCATGAGCATGCACCACCTCTCCTAAGCTGCTCCTAAATGGGGATGTTTTCCTACAGGCTAAGAGTGCACGCATTGAAAACTGCCCCAGCTCAGTTTGTGATCCAATCTGTGTAAATCTGAAGCCTTTACCAAGTTACATTCAGTGTAGCAAAATAAAAATATCTTTTCCATGGGTGTCACTGGATTTGGTCCAGCTCAGCCCTGAACTGGGATGCCCCAAAGTGTTCAGGTCCATTTTGGGCTCCAAACCTTACGCAGCTCTGCTGGCAGAAAAGTCCTCACAGGTCTCTCAGCAAGGGCAACAGCAATTTCATGGGCACACAGGAGGAATAATTCGTCCCTTCCAGTTTGAAGATGAAAGCTGTGTTTTAAAAGACATGAAAACTTTACAAGATCACTCATAGCAAGTGATCTTAGCAAGAAAAAAATTGGCTGAAACAAGACAGGGGCTTTAATGAAGTGCTAGACATGGAATGAAAGAGTGAACCACAAACTGAGCTCCAAAATACAACAACTTTAAATCAAATGTTGAATAGAGGAGGAAGAGGAGAGAGAAGTATTCCAAAATTTGGATTTATTACATGATTACATTATCAAAACATGCAATTCAGCATTTTAGAAACTTTGAATTTTTGGCTGAAAATAATATTAAACCAAATACTTTTAAAACAAGTAAACAGAACAAACATCAATATTTTTTTTTGCCACCTTGACCTGAGAGTTCTGGTTAATGTTAGAAAAGAGAGTGGTGCTACTCTTTCAGGTTAACTATTCAATACAGAGATTCATCAGTCTATGCCAAAACTTTTTTTTTTAAGGAGGCAGGTTAGGAAAAATCAGATGAAAATATCAGAAAATTTATTAAAATGCATTTTTGAAGACATGAAATTGCAGAATAAAACATGGTTGTTCTTCAGACACCCATTTACAATCACATTTATTGTCTGGACTAATCAAAATTGTTGTATTTTGAAAAAAGAGGGTTCAATTTTTGTTAAAAGATATAAACTGCATAATTGAGTAATTCATTTATTGCCTTTCTTTTTTTCCCCCTATCTTTGGGGGGGAGGCAGGGGGGAACCAGAGAAAATAAAAGAAAACTTTCCCTTTTTTGTAAAAAAAACAGAACAACTTCATTGCATTTTGTATTTCTCAAAATCATGTTGTGTCAGTGCTCTGCACACATAATCCAGCCATACACACATTTTGTAGCTACAAACACTGGAAGAACCTCCATTATGACTTATCCACCATGCAAATGGTTCCATTATTAGCTGGTTTTAATGCAGAAAATTGTCACCTCATTGCATCAGTGGAATTTTATAGAAAATTGGGTTACTCTGGTTTTAGAAGAACTGTGCAAGAGCCAGGCCTTGTTGTTTGAAAGCAGCTAAATCAAGCAAGTGGCAATCACAGTGTGTGTGGGATAGACATAAATGTAGAGGTGTAAATGCACAATAGGCTAATTTGAACTAAAATTTGTTATTCTTCAGTAATATTCCATTGTTAATGGAAAAGGAAAAATATTGGAGAAAAGTGCTCCTGCCTTAGAAAGACAAAAATGAAGTTGAAGGCAGAAAAAAAACCACATTAATTATGTTTTGATTTACAGTCTAACTATAAACATTTTGTATTAATGGTTCTAGATATCTGAGAAAAATTTGAGGTTGTAGGTTATAGAAACTCACAGTTCCCTATACAACCTGCATAATTTGTGTGCATGCAGATACACACAGTTAGAGATAGGTGTTTCTAAAATGAATAAAATATTTATACCACACAACTAACTGGAGTTAGCCCGCCTTAGACAAGCGGGGCAGCTTCTGTGAACGTCATTACTTGAAAGATAAAGAAGCTATAACAGTGCCTCCACTGTCATTGTCTAGATAACTACTGAATAATTGCTCCAAACCAAGGCAATTAGCATTTCTTTTATCCTGTATGTATGATAATAAGAGTCGTTCTACTTGTAATAAGGCATTTGATTAATATGGGTGTCTGGTAATTTCAGAATATTAATTCCCTTAACCATAAAGAGACAACCATGTACTTGCAAATTTGATGTAAATTGAAGCTGATATAAATTATCTAACACAAATTGAAATTTACAAAAACCATTAAGCGCCACAAATATGAAAATAAATCATACTTGGCAAACCTATGGGCTTATTTGCTTCTTCTATAATTCAGATTACTCTGTGAAAATTATTCAAACTTTTGGCCCTAAAACCATTAATTTAGAGGAAATGGAGACAGTTCTGGTTGGGCTTGGCTGGTCAGCGCTCAAGAGTGACCTCCCTGATGCAGCACATGGAACCACTCAACATTCCACAGGTTTAACTGAGAAATAGATAAGTCTCTCTAGGGATGAAGGATGTTGAAATAAGCTTGGGAAAACACATTTTGAAAGGCTGTAGTTGTGCACAAATTATTAAGTGCTATCATTGAGCATGAGGAAATTCAGACATAGAGGATTTTAGATAATACAAAAAAAAAAAAAAACAAACCCATAGTCACAGTTGTATGAATCAGTTCATTCCTCTCCACAAATATCAAAATAACCATTGTTTAGGAAGACTGTGATAATCTGATAAGAATACATAGCAAAATGGATTTTATTTATTTAACTCTAACATTAATTTTCATCCTACTAGAGTGGTGTTTTTAACTTATAATCTGAAAAAAATAAAAACAAACAACTCCTTCAGTAGTTCTGCATTTCAATTTTCCTTTTTACAGGCAGCAGGCACTAAAACCAGGATCTGAAATATAACTTTGGACATGATTAACCCTAAATTTTGGTTCATTACAGGAGTTCTGAGTAGAATTAGTGTGGCAGAAGTGCTGATTAACAATGCGCAACTCTAATAAATCTCATGACTTGGAGTGACCTGGTTAATTTTTTAAGAGCATCTGACAAGAACAACTGAAAAATAAATATGAAAATGTGGGTGGAGCCTTAATCTGATAGCGGAAGACGCATTTAATCCTAAATAACTAAGACACCTGCTGCTGCCCACTGTTTGAAGTTCTTATATTTTCATTGCTGAAGAACAACCTTCAGGTGTAACAGAGTAGAAAATATATTTATGTTTATGAAACTAATTTATATTTACAGAAGCTCTTCTGAGATGAAAAGGTCCCTTTAGTCTTTCTGTTTAGAATTCTGCTTTCACCAGCATTTCAAACCAAGGTGTCCTGGTGAAAGAAAAATAAAGTGAAATAGTTTGCAAATTGTCCTTACTTGCTGTCAGAAGCAAGTTAAAAATCGTGTTTATAAGCACTTGAATAGAAGGGACAGGGAGAAAATATAGGAATGTATAGTTTAAAAATTGTATATTTATGTACAAAGTAGAGATGTTAACTGCTGGGGCTGCACTCAGAGATGCATCTCAGCCTTCACCAAGTGCTGGATAAAGATCACATGGGAAAGACAGGTGTTATTCAAGCTAGCTGAATTTTAGAAATTGCTGGGGTAGAGATATTATTTTAACTGGAGAGAAAAAAACATTATCTTGGTCACTGAGTGCAGCTGGGGATTATGCAGCAGATTTTGTGGTTTCCTTCCTCTTCACACACCAACAATGCCTTTCCAGTTAGTGCCTTTACCTTCACTGAGATGAATAATTTAAAATATATATATATATATATTGTGGAAGAAAGAAAAATAAAAACTCTTCTGCCAAACAATTCAAGTCTTGTTGATCAGAGTTTCCAGAGTGTGCTCTTTTCCACACAGCACAAAATCACTGCTTAAAGACACCAACATGCTTGTGCTGCTTGCTTAAGAGCAGGTGATGCTTTTCTAGCAAGGCAACCTTTATTGACAAATATTGCCAAGGGTAATCTCTCAAATGTAATCAAATGGAGATCTCAGGCTGTGTCTGGTTTTTTGGGAAACTCTTTCCATACGTGACAGAAGGCTTGTCAGAAAGGATTAGTTCAGTGCCCAGGTTCCCTGTACCTGTCCCTCAGCATTCAAAGTCCTGAAATCTGCCTTTTTCAACTCCAGACAGGGAAAACTGAATAAACTTTTACAGACACCCCTGAAAGATTTGCACCTCCAGCCCTCTCCTGTGTCGTGTCTCCACCCAGTTATCAGAGCTGAGGATTCTGCTTGACAAAATCAGCACATCCTGGCACAACTCAGTGAAAGGAGAAAGCCAGGGTGCTTTTTTCTGGGAGGAGCCAAGGAGAGAAGCTACAGGTGACAGGGGTTGTCATTGCAGATTGGACAACAGGGCTGCAGACTTGTGGGTTGGCCTCCTCTGGGTATACAGGGAATTTTTATTCATTAATGCTGAGAACCTGACTCAGCCAGGCCTTTCATTAACAGCAACATAAAATTTGTAGAATCACCCTTTCCTCCTGCAACTCCACTGACATTAGGAAAGCACTTCAAGGGATTAATCTGGCCAGGATCCTCTTTCAAATCATAATAATCAATTGGATTGGCAAAATATTTCTAAATGCGAATGTGATCTGTCAAAATTTCACCTGCTTTCCTTAAAACTATTTCCACACATTCTAAGTAAAATAACTCTTAACTGAAAAAGAGTAGCTTAAAAATAAACAGCATGAATATTAAAAATATTGATAGGATGCACATGTTTATGGCAGGGGCAAATACCTTGCATAAATACAGTTTTAAGGTATTTTTTTACCTAATGACATAACAGCTCACAACTACTAAGAGAATTTCATAAGGATTAGCCAGCACATACTGAATTTTGCCATTCTTAAACTGCTAAAAGATGGATGTGCATTCATGGGAGACTCTTTAGTTGCTGAGAAGAATTAGTGCCTAAATGTGTTCTATAAAAACATCTTAAAAAAAGAGTTCTCATAAGTTTATAATTTATTCTACTTGCAGAAGAAAACCCCCTTTTTTTTTTTCCCCCTCAGTTCTGGCATTCTGAAAATAATTCCAGAGAATGAATCAGCACAGTAGCTGGTGTGTGAGTAATCTCAGCAGAAACAGGATGTGCAGGTACATTTATTCCCAACATATAGCTTGTTCCATTCCACAAGCTAAAGAACTGATGCACGGTTATTTCACCAGCTGCCATCCTGATCATTTCCTGCTTATTTAGAGAGAGAGGCTGAAGCTTGAGGATATATCATTATTCTTAGGCTTGAGTTTGAGAAGGTTAACAGTGGAGTCAGGACTCTGAAGACACAAATAAATTTGCTGTGCCCAGAGCCCCTGTGTCCTTTTCTCCAAAGGTGTTTCTCTGCCCAGATGATGCTGCCCTGCAAGGTGACCCCAGCCCAGGGACTGGACCTCTGCTGATGTCCTGCAGTCCATCCCCTTTCTCCAGCATCTCCAGCTCCCTCTGAACATTAGCCTGACCTCTCCAGCACTCCAAATTTACCCCCCTCCTTGAAATCATACAGTGAATTTCCTGTGAGTGCATCTCTAACCCATCAATCAGGCTGACACTGGAGAGTTCACAAAGAATTAGCATCAGCATCCACCTCTGGGAGATGATACCAGTGATCAGCCATCAGTTTGTGCCACAGATCACAACCTCTGAAGTGCCCAGACAGTTTACACTCTCTCATCCACTTGTCAAGTCCACATCTCACCAAATGTGGGAAACCCTGCCAAAGACCCTGCTAGAAGGAGAGAAACAACGTCCCTTCTCAGCACACCATTCAGCTCATTAGAGAGGAGATGAAACTGCTCAGGCAAGACATGTCCTTGATAAATCTAGGCTGGCTTGTCCCAAATGCCTTTCCCTTTGTGTTTCTGGAAAAGGTTATTCCTCTACTTACTGACAAGAAAGAGTAACTCAGCCTCTACTCTTCCCTGACTTTATGTGGATTATGTGGTTTTCCTCTATGAAAAAGTACATTATTGATGGGGCCACAATTAATTATGGATATCAGAGTAAATTCCTTTTTTTAGCAATGTTGTTTCAGCCATGTAAGAGCATGAGATTCCTTCCACTTTTAAATTGTACCAGGTAAGTAGTAATGCAAAGAAACACCCTCTGAAAAATCTCTGTGCAGATTGATATTAAGCTCAAAATTCAGCACGAGTCTGCTCAACATGGTTGAGAGAAGAATTGAGTTATGGAGCTTAAGGCTTGAGGCTATCAACTGAAACTGAGCTTTAATTAAAATGGATTTGATAATGCACCATACAGTTTGGGATGGCTTCAAAAACCATTTCAGAAAGCTGATGTGATTTGCCAGCTTTCAAGGGAAGCAGGGGTTTTATAGGGATGCCAGAGTTTGTAAATGATGCTTCAAATTATAGAGAAGAATCCTGGGTTAACCAAGAGAGATAATATCTTCTAAACAAGAGTCTGCCAACAGCACACCTTTGGTATAGAAAAATTTGCTTGTACCAGTTTTTTGGGGGCTGTTGGTCAGCACCACTGAGCTGTCAGAGGCTGGAGGGTGATTTCCTTTCCTGCAGGGGCAGCTGGCATTGCCACCCTTCCACCGGGGCTCCAGGCAGGTGTGGGGCTTGCAGTGCTCCAGGTAACGTGTTGTGAGCAACATCCAGTGCTAGCATTCTGCTTGAAGAGGAAAGCCTTGATTCTGGGGCTTAGGGATTGTTTATTTTTGTTATTTGGAGCCTTTTGATCATCTGGTCTTCTTACACCTCAGGGTCACACAGTCACAGCCTGTTTGGTTAGACTGAGGCAGGAAATGAATAGGAAGAGTTACAGAGAGAAACAGACAAATTATCCTGCTCACTTCAAAGCTGCAAAAGAATCTTTTCTCAATTTCTCAACCCAAACAAGGATATATTGGCTGTGGAATGTTGATTTTTTTTCCTTTACATTCCCCATTAAGACAGAAGAAAAACTAGAGATTGTACACATAAAATGATTTCCTTACTATAACCTTTTCTTAAGCTTTCAGCAAGTATCAGTTTTCTAGATTTAATCCAAATAATTTTGGGAGGAGCAGTTCTATTAAGAGAAACTATCAGATTTCCAAACTGCCTTACATATATATATATAAAGAAAATTGTAACACCAAGACATGATCTGATCCAAGAGTCTGGCACATATATTCAGCCTGATGACAGACTCAGCTAAAAGTTCCAGGAAAGAAAACAGGAAGAAATAAAAAATTCAGAAGTTAACTGACCTTCCCTGTGCAGGTTAGGAGTTGTGGTACAATTACAGGGTACCTAATACTAAATTTCAAAGACACAAAAACCACAGTCTCACACAAATCTTGCACTATTAATCCATAACTTCCCTTCCAGCCAGGTTTTTAAGTCATTCTAAAAGCACAACCTGTGCCTCTCACTCACTCATCCAGTTACAAGTTATACACACAGCTGAGGATATATAATCACTGTCAGAGACACTGGCTATAAAAATGTTCTGTGTAGTTTTTCCTCAACCAAAATAATGGCACAAGGCCTTGAGTCATTGTAAGTTTGTTCTTGTGGAAGGGACAGCCTTTTCCACACCCATTTTGTCAGTGTCCCTAATTAGCAATAAGCACAGCTTTTTAAATGGAAATACTTAATAACTGAACAAGGCTCCTTACCTCCCTGAGATGACTGAACTGTTCATACCAAAAAAATGGTGATTCTTTTGAAAGAAAGAGCTGCAAGCAGAATTAAAGGAATTTTCCAGGTATTGCTATGGAAAAGGTTGGGGGGGAGTGGCACAAATTTTTCAGGTCAGCATTTCTTTCTACCCACAGGCTTTACTTCTTCCTGACCTTCCCTCCTAACCTGCCAGGATCTGCTGTTTCAGTCTTGTTCAGCATGGTCAGGACCAGATTTCTTCATTCCTCTAATCACTGGTAACTGCTCATCCTTTCCCACACAGCCCTGCAAGTTGTTTCCCAGCTGTTTGGATAACCAAAAAGCTGGAAAAAAGGGTTTGAAGAAGAGAACAGGTTATCTTTTTCACTTTTTATTAACCACAGCAGACAGTCCTACAGGAGAGCAGTCCACCATAAAACAACCACCTGACACCACCTGGCAAATCCAAAGTGAATGCTTGTGGGACTTGTGGGGTGCTCTCTCCTCCAGTGCCCCAAAACCAGTCTGGTTCTGGGGAGAGAAAAGCCCCTTTTCTTGGTGTTTTCAGAGACCTGAGGAACAGAAGCTTTTGGAAGTGTCTGACACGGAGCCCCTCAAAACACAGATGGGTTCCTTGTGGAGCTGTGGTTGGTTTGCCTGGAAACTTGGAAACAGCAGCTGCAAGTCTGCATCCTTTCACAGCTAAAAGGCACATTTCAGACAGCAAGGAGCCTTTTCCATGTAAAAGCAATTTCCAGCCTGTTAAGAGCTCACTCTTACTGTAAAATGACTGAACCTGGAAATTTTGTGGGAGTTGAATGGCTGATGGTGGTGCACAAAGTGGTTTTCCCTGGCGCTTACAACTACAGGAATGACCATGAATTCAAACAGCCACGCTTTGAAATGCAGGGTGTATCTGAGAATTCCTTACTCCTACAACTACCATTCAGTGAATGGCCATAATCTCTGTTTTTAACTTTCATGATAGCAATAGGAAGGGGGAAATCAGAAATGTTCTTCACTTGTACGTTATAGTCCAACTGCAAGCCTGCAAGAAATTGCAACTAAATAAAGGAAATGTGACTAAATTCAGCCAGAGGTCTTGGTTATTCTGCAGATGGATAAGCCTGACATTCACAGCTAATTTCTGAGTTAACTACTCCAGCTGTTCCAGATCAAAGTGTAGCGTGGCTCTGAGCACAGTCCCAGTGAATATCTGATCACATACACGTGGTTATCTGAAACCACAGCAATCAATAATTATTCAGTCTTACCCTGACTTTACAAAAGGTTATTAACTTCACAGCTAGGGCTATTTTATCCTCTAACATTTTCTGTTATCCATTCCAAATACACACATCCCTGATCGTACAAGCCAGCCTAATTGCACCTGGACTTCACCACCCAACAGAAAGCTGCAGTAAAATGTGCTCTCAGGGTACTCACAAAACTTTTGATCACACTCCAAACAAACACTTGACAGTCTGGCCACTTCAAACAACAACCTCTCCACAATTAACCCTTCAACCCACCTAATCTCTCATCATGCAGTGCAGATGTACCTCACACAATTTAATCAAAACCTGTATTCAGCTGGAGACTAAGGCTGCAGATTTGTCAGGTCACTGAATTTCCTCAAGCTGAAGTTCTGGAAGGACTGGAAGAAGGAAGTTGCTACTTTCATTCTGTATTAATGAAGATTTTTGTCATTGAAGAGAGATCTCTTTGCCTTGGGACAAAGTTTGAGTGTTTTATAACTTTTGTTAAACTTTGTGTGCGAAATCCTGGCTCTTTCACAGACCATGGAAAGCTTTCAATAGTGCTTAATCAATGCTGAGTTGTGCAGTCTTCCCTTTAAGTTACTGTAGAGTTAAACAAAAGCCATGGATGTGCATGAGCAGACCATCAAAGCAGCCTTTTTTTCTCCCCCAGACTCCACAGAGGTTACTGCTATAAATATATAACAATCATTTTCAAAAAAAAAACCCAAACAAACAAATAAAAGCCACCAAAAACCCCACCACCAAGGAAAATAATACACCCCAAAAAGTAATTCAGAGGCTGTATTTTTATATTCTTGTCAGATTCATCAAGCCACTTCACCATCAATAAGTTATCACCCATTGTTAATCACAGATATTCCAGTCACCAGTCTCAAAACACCCTGAGTTTTAAACACATCTGCTTTTTATGGCCAGAGTTACAAAAGTAGTGCTTGCCTTCTATTAAAACAATAAAGTTGCAGCAATTTTGTGACCTGTTTGTCTCAGCAGAAGCAAATGCATTCACAGGGACTAAGCAGACAGCATTTTGTGTACTATCCTTCCTATTAGGTCCCAATGCCAGTCAAACATTTATCTAGACAATGAAATAAGCAGTTCAATCCAATCTGATAGCATCATTCACATACTAGCTGAAGGCTACAGTGCTCATAATTCAATTTGTTGCTCACAGAAGTTAAAGAAATTGTTAAGTAGAATAAAATTGAAAAAAAAACAAAACACCCAAAAAAATCCAAAAATCTCACTCCCCTCACAAGGAATACGATTAAATTGAGAAAGTATTTAGATTACAATTGTTTTGATCATTCTGAAGATCAGATAGACACTTTCCAATGACAAGGAAAAAAAAATCACCCTGTTTACAGGATTAGGTAGAATATTTAGCAGAAATTAATATCACCTTGATTTTGTTTTCAAAGACATTGCTGTTATCAATTTACAAGCTGATTTGCAAAGAATGGATTTGTTATAAAAATTAACAGAAAAAAAACCCAGTGTATATATATGCTAGAGAGCAGAGAGATTACACAACCCTTTTCTTTCACACAGCTGTTAAGCAAAAGCCTTTTTGGAGTAAAACAATACAAGTGAGGATTCATGCAGGGAGGGGAAAACTGTTTTAAGACCTGCACAGGGCAAGAGTAATACATCTTCTATTCTCTGTCTGCATTGGCATGGTGAAAGAAAATTGAGGATTGTGTGGAACTGCCAATGCAGGGCATTCAGAGGGATGGAAAGATCAAGATAAAATTCCATACAGGCAGTCATAAAAATTGGCCCTGTTTATCTCTCAAGTGTTTTTCCACAGAAAATGTGAACAGATAAGTTTCAGCTCCCACAGCTTTCTCCCTCATGAAGAGCTACTCTGTTTTTCCCTAACTTTTGCTCCGAAATCCAAATGATCAAATGTTATCCTAAATCAGACTCTTCCCAGGCTCTGTGCCCACAGAATTCATCACTGGATCACTTTTCCCCTAGATTTATAGTGATCAATACCCATGCACAAGTCAGAATCAGGACGTGAACTCTTTAAAACAGGAGCCACCTCTAAAAGTTGCTTTCCTGATAGGGTATCTGGGACTAATATTTGGTATAATCAGATCATTCTGGCATATATTTAGCTCCCAGAGCCACGAGGAAAATCTGAGCAGGTACATGAATTTAATCAGTAAAGATTTGTATCAGAGAGAGCTGCTGTGTGAATCTTTGCCCTAAATGTTCTACAAGGCATAAGCAAGAAAGGACAAACACCGACCTGCAGAATTTGTCTCATAATCACCTCCAATAAAATAGATTTACCAGTGAAGACTGAATTAAACCCAAAGAGGATTGAGGAATATAGAAGGGTTAATTTCCTGTTTTTATTTAAAAACAGACACAAAAAGAAACCAAAAAACATGAAGTGCCCCCACAGGAGGCAATAGACCTATAAAATCAATGCAAGGGAGGTCAGATTGACACCCTCCTCATCTGCTGTGAGAGGTGTTACTTGGTGCAGGCACTTGTGGTATTGAGGATCGATCATCACTGAGCTGTGACATTCTGTGCCTCGCTGAAAACCTGTGCTGAGCGAACACTGGAAGGTTGACAGCTTAATATCTAGCAGCAGCTGGAGAAAAGTCAGGCCATATTTTTCATTTCTAAAAGCAATAATCAAAGGACCATCAGCACTGTTATGAATCACTGGATTTGTTTTCCTTCACCTGAGAACCTGGCAGAGCCGCAGCACAAGTTTTGCCACGTTGTGGGGAGGGAAGGGATGATTTTTTATTTGTTTTGAGAGGGTTTGGAGCTGGTTCAGGTCTTGGATGGAGTTCTTTTTCTTGCTATTGTTGTTATTTTTGTATTCACAACAACAATTACCTACTTAACGAAGTGCAGAGAGAGAAGAAACCTGCAATAGAAGTGGGAGACAAAAGTGGGTGACAGGATTTCTGGTTTTCTCCTTCCTTCCCTCCCCCTCAGCCTCATTTTTCTTGTGCATTTAATTCCAGAGCACATGGCCCTGCATTGTATTGACTCCTCACCTAAAAATCAAGCTTGGCTTTCAGTCATCAACCTTGCCAAGGGTAAGAGTGAAACAAAATTATCTTTGTACAGGGACTCAGGTCATCTCTCCCATTGCAGTAATGGGAAATGACAGCTCAATTTCTGCATCCTGCTTTGTCTTCTCGCACTAAACAGCTCAGTCCTCAGAAACTCCCACCACTGAAGCTGGAGAAAGACAATTTTCTTTTCCAGATCATCCTTCCTGACAGCACTGCTTTTAAGACCTATAAAATATATTCTAGTAAATCCTCGCTTTGGAATGTAATTGGTTTATTGTCAATAACGTGCCTGCAAATCAACAACATTAAAAAAGCAACACAGCCCTGAAGAAACAGCAGACCTCTACCACCAAAGAGGATTCCTGTTACAGACAAGAAATGGGAAGCATTTCCTACTATTTGTCAATCCCAGCCTGGCTACTTTTCTTTACCCAAAGCACAAAGTTGTGATTATAGAAAAAAATAAAATAAAATCCACTACAACCAATGTGCAAACCCAGGGCTCCCTCAGCAGGTGAATTCACCTGGAATAGTTTCAAACTCACATATCAGGCTTTGCATCTCACACTTGTTTTGAACTTTTTGGGCAAGCAAGAATGAAGTTATAGATCACTACAGCACCCTTGTATTCCAACTGAAAGATTTTCTTTTCAGCACATTCCTGTATAATGATAATAATAATTAAAAAAAGCTCTCTATGGCTCACTTGTCAGACTGAGGGTTGACCAGATATCTAATAATGGAATCAGAAAGGTCAATTACCTCTCTTGAGATCACTCTTCATGGGGACAGAACAAGAGTCCATTCACCCACCCTCAGCAAGAAATAGAGACTTTGGTTTATTTATTGGTTTTTTGTACTTCAGAGCTGACTGCTGTGGGTCACTTATGGGTAAATTATTTCAAATCCCACTTGTTTTGCCTTGCTGGGAAAAACAGTAAATGCTGGGGTAGCTGTGCATTGGCACTTGTGGGAGGGATGGGATTAAAACCTTATCAACAGATCCAGAGGTTGAACATGGCCCAAGAAATGCAGGATCCAAGGTTTCTGCCTCAAAAACCATGAGACCATTGCCTGATCTGGGCTTCACCTATTCCAGAAGTGAAAGATCCCCATCTTCATCTTCCCTCTAAGGAGAGCTGCATAAATGAAGATCAGCTATCAAAAGGAGTCAGATACAGATTTGCAAAGAAACATCTAGATGTTATATAAAACAGCAGAGCCTTGAATCAGCAGCGTTGGTGATTTTATCTTCATTAGCACTGTTTAAAGTTTTGAAATGTATAGAGAAGTTTAAAGAAAATACACTTTTTTTTTTCCTAAACTCATCCATAATCACTGTCAGATTTTCTTTTAATTACTCAACAGATGAAATCAGAAGTGCTAAATGACCAGAATAGGAATTTTTCCTACATTTTTTTCCATGAAAAATACCTTTTTTTTCTCCTAGCAGAAAATAAGTTAAAAATGGCCTAAAATTACTGATATTCATTTAAAAAAAAACAAAAAAAACAAAAGACAAAAAACAAACCACCACCACCCATATCTATGAAAGGACAAGAGTGGCTAAATCTTGTGTCCTTGACAGTATAATGAATCTTGAGGGCAAACCAAAAAACAAATCCTGGATTCCTTATCCTTTACTGCAGCTATTCAACTGCTCTGTTTGCACAGTGATCATTCCTACCAATTCAGTCCTAATATTTCACTCTCTCTTGCTTAAAAAAAAAAAAAAAATCACTTTTGTATTTAATTCTCATAAAAGATGCAACAATTTTATGTTTAGTTATTTAGTTTTACCTGTGATATCTTTGACAAGATTATTTAGCACCTGAAAGTTCATTGTACTCTTTAAATATTTGGCCTGTGTGTGCAAAGAGTGGGGAGACCAAATATTGGATGCTTTTTTAAATTTTTTTACTTTTTTTTTTTAGTATATTTTGTCCCAGGAAGTCCTAGGATTGATTGGGGATTAATAATCGTGACATCAAGTTGACTGTAATACACTCTTTTTCTGGAGATGTCATCTTTATTGCCTCAAGTGAGCTGCATCAAATTGAAAGTCCAAAAAAAATTATGTGCCAGGCATTCCTGCGGGTGCAATTCGTCACCCACCCTTTTCCAGGCCACTGACATGCAATTAAAATAGCATCATATAAATAGATGGGGGAAAGTTGGAGAATATTTTAATTCCTCAGAGAAGGGCAACTTGGACAATTCAGTAAATTACTTTTTATTACCTTTCTGTTTTGTCTTTGTGCAGGAGAACCTACTGATGAAAAACACAAATTTGTGAAGTTTGGCGGCTCTCTCTCACTTTTCTTTTTGACATCTGAAAAAAAGTAGATTTTTCAGAAACTCTAATTTATATTTTTCTATTGAATGCAATAAATAAAACTATTTCTTTTGATGCCAAAATTTAGATTTAGAATGTCAGGCTTGATTTTTAATTCACGTCTATTTTGCCTGAGTAACTATAATAGAGAAGTCTAAACTAAGCTCCATGCAAAGTTCCAGACTTTCTAAAGAAGGTTAAAAAGGTTTAGGTTAAAATTTTTCCAAAACTTATGATAATTTGAAATTATAATATAGTAATATGAAGATAAAGGCTTCCTTGTCTTCAAATTTAAAATAATCTAATTTTGTTCTGGGTCATGCAGTTGTCTCTTATTCAATGCTGGGTTTTGCAAAATCAGGTGGGGGAAAAAATTAAGTTATTCCACATAGAAGTGTTGCCAGTGCAACACTTTCCCTTCTAATGGTAGTTTCTTTGCTTGTAACTAAAGAAGAAATTTTTTTTTATATCATTTTTGGATAAAATTTGCAGCACAAGTTTAAGTTAAAAGAGATTCTGCCATTCTCTACATAGAAGTTGTAGTGTGCACTTCCCAGGAAAGAGAAAGACCATTTAAGGTTGTTAAGTCAGATTTTATAAGATATAAATTGTAGCTTCTGACATAAACCCACCCCACTGTCCATGTTAAAGGTTAATGGCTGTTTTCAACGACTTTATTAAAACAAAATAAATAAATAGTAACTCCTTAAGCACACAGGCAATGATACAGCAAATAATTGAGCTAAACTGATGCATTGCTAATGTGACAAAGCTTTCCATCACTGCAGCAAACTGAAGGAAAATACAGAATTTTAGCACAAGAGAGACAAACCACAGCGCATTTTCTTGCCTGTCAATCTGGCTGAAAACTTTCAGAGATTCCCAAACTTAGTAAAACTTCCAAAATGTTCAGCCAAGAGGCCTATTTTTAATTTTAGCAGAGTTAAATGCAGACACCTCACCCACAGGAGATTGATGCTTAGGGCCAGACTTGGGGGAGAGAGGGAGCAAAGATGCCTGGAGCACCTTCCAGTCACAGACAGAAAGAGGGCTGGGGAAGGGCATCCTCAAAAAGACTAAACACAATGAAACTGAGTGGAAATTATGTGGTTCAGCTGAAAATCCCCTGCTTGATGATAAAAGTCCATTTTTATCATCATTAAGCTACCACTTAAACGTTACATGCTGGCTTCCTTGATAGCAGGAACGTTTCTGTTCGGCAAACTGGGTTTCTAGGGGAAGTGAACAACATTTTAATTTGTTTTTTATACTTAGATTGCTGGATAATCACCACCAAAAAGCCTCAAAAAAGCAAAGGGCCTGGCTAAACGTATGGCGAGGTCATGACAACCTCATAGGCATTTTTGACATGGATGCATGATTCATTCCGATTTTCCTGCATGGGCCAACACTAAACAGGTACCCAAAAAATGTGGAACCAAGTGGAAACTTATATACCTATTTTTTCAATTTTTGTGGACAAACCCCCACAAAGCAGCTCACCCCATTAAAAATAAGAAATCCCAAATCTGTTTCAGATATTTTGTGTTTTGCCACAGAAAGAAAACGTGATTAAAAAAAAAAAACGCTATCTTGCATTTATTAGGCTGGGGGAAACTCAAGGGCAGTAGCAAAATATGTGTTTGATCTACAGACACTTGGAGACAACTGAAAAACTGTAATTTTGGGAAATAATCAGCATGTCAGCTACAAGGAATAAACGAAAATGTGATTATTAAAGAATGAGCTGAAACAAAAAGAGCACACAAACAAAATCAATATTGACATGATTAGAGAATAAGGTTTTTTTCCCCAATATAAAATTTCTGGTTACAAGACCACACTATTTTTAATAAAACCTACAAAACAAGCAGGCTGGAGTCTTGATGGATTACAGAGCAGCACCAGTATGTCAAACATCACTTATTCCCAATAGCTTGCTTTGACAGTAGCCAAAGAGCCTAAAAATCTTAAGAAAAAGGCAAGGTATGTATTGGTAATTTCATAAAAATGCTCCTCCACCAACTTTTGGTCAGGCATTTTTCACTGATATTGAGGGATTTCTCTGCTGTGAACTCACCCAGCCTTTCCTTGAATTCACGTGAAATCTTAGCACCAAAACCATCTTGATGCAAATTGTCACACAGATACCAAAGAAACACGTTTAGTAATTATTTTCCATTCTGCCCTGGTATTTTTCAGCTTCCTCATGTGAATCAGTTTCTCAGCATGAGAAAAGAACCAGCAAGACACAGTGGTTAACTGCTCGAATTAATAGAGACCAGATCTTATATTAAAAATATATATATAACCTGATCTTCTACACTAAGCCTTATTTTGCCCATGCTTTCAAAGAATACAGACACCTTCTCAAAAATATTTTAGGACAGTAAAAGACAAGAAATAGTTGGAAAACGTGGCAGCTCTGGCTCTCCTGTCACCTGTTCTGGTTTCAGGATTCCTAGGACACTGCCCACATTGATCACATCCGTACAGACAGGGCATTAAATATCAGCCTTTATCAGGCAGTAAGAAATTACAGTCTGGGATGGATTCCTGCCAAAGTCAACCTGTTTAATCACACCTGAAAACTCAGTGGAAGCCCATATGTAACCACCAGAAATGTGTCTCACATTCACACTTATCACTCAAGCTGGCACAACCAGTGCTGTCAATTAAAATTCCACTGTTTTCACTGTGCCACCATATCCCAACACTAATTTCTGTTTCCTTCACGACAGCATTTGAGCAATGCTGCTTTTCTAACCAAAAGCAGGAGAAGAATCACAAAGCCATGAGAATTCCTGCCTCCCCTGAAGCAATAATGTTCCAAATCAGTTCCTTTGGCCCCTGTGATAGATCTGTGTCTGTAAATCTGTGTAGGCTAATTTCAAAGTCGGGTTTCACGCCAGAAGTACTCGAGCTGCCATCTGAGCAAGGAACAAACAAAACTACTCAAATCACCTTTCAACACATCACAGCTAATCAACAAACCCCAAAGCAGAAACTATCAATCATGAAAGATTGTCAATAATCACTCTGAGAGGCCCAGATGCATAATTAAACTACACACCTGAAATAATTCTGTCTATATCTGTATTCAAATATAGACTTGCCATGATTTGATGCAATTTGTTGATGTAGTTCTGTCACCACATAAGTGGGTGGTGGAGAGAGAAAGTGTGAATGTTTTACTGTACAAGACACTGAACCTCAGAGGAATGCAATTTTGAATTTTGTTGGCAAAATTCATCAAGGAAAAAAGTTCAGAATCCTAGGTCTTTGCAATGACAACTTTAAAAATAAGGAGACCATATTTTGGGAGGTTTATGGATGGTTTCAATGTAGAATTGTTAATCAAAACGTTATCAGAAATAGCCACAAACTGTGGGGATACTAAATAATGAAAATTAGTTCAGGGTAGGTTCCTGAGTTAGTCCAAACCTCTGTCTCCTCCTCCTCTTCCTCAAGTTTCCACAGGTACTTTGAAGCCTCATTTTCATCCTGATTGACTAAAATTCTACAGCCCTTATAGTAAAAAAATATCATTTTTTTCTGTCGGCCTAATTAAAATCAGTTACCATTTGGTTCACAAAATCAGGGTCCCTGCCTCACTCTGTGATGCACATCACTTGCTTTCAACACCTCATTTCTCAGTCATCTTGGAGGTTTGTTGGCAATGGAGAATGTTTGGAGACATGGCTGTTGGTATCCATAGAAATCTAAGGTAATTAGAGAAAAAAAACAAACAAAAACACTGAAGAGAGGGAAGCCTGTACTGGAATAATCCACCTGAAATTATATTTTTAACTTGTATATCCACAGCAGTGAATGCTAGAGTAACATATCTAGGTCAGTAATGATTAATTCATATCACAGATTGAATTCAGAGACACAAGTGGCATTATAAATAGTATCAAATACAAGCAACAACATCAGGGGAAAACATTGCACCTCTGAGCATCCCACAGTTACTCCCACTCTGCCTCACAGGAAAGCTCTCTGCTTATCAGGATTGAATTGCAAACTCAGTTCATCCCAAGGCCAAAAACCTGATTTTATCTCAGCTAACAAGAAACATTATCAGTGATCATAATATTACCAGCCTGCTAAAAAATGAGGCACTTGTCTCTGTGTGACCTCCTGCAGGAGGGAAGGCTGCAGGCAGAAGCTTTCCAGAGATGATGACTTCCTTCTTAGAAACCTAATTTGAGCCGATGTCAATGTCTGTGTTGGGCTCAGCAACCACCTTACCTTAAATATAAAATATTCTTGCCAGCTCACTTCATTAGCTGAGGAACAGCACACTCTAATGAAGTAAATAGGGCTAAGTAAACTGTTTTTATCCTACAGTCAAGCTGTCTGAAGGAGACAGTTATGTTTTAAATCATAATCTTAAATGTATCTGTGATAATGTCACAGAAGGCAGCAGCGGCGAGGGAGCCAATTTTACACCACAGTAGAAAAAAATAATAAAATACAAATCTGAAGTATTTAGGCTCATGGAAAACAATCTGAAATTAATACAGCAAGGGATACCAAAATCAATTTCCAGGTTAAAGCAGGTTTCTGAATGCTCCAGTACCAGTTGGACCAGTGGAGCAGACTATTGGAACAGCCCAGGATGGAACAGGAAATGAAATTGCAGGTAAAGCTAAGCTGCCAAAACTATCAAATAAATATTTCCTAACTACTGACTTGGAGCTGGCTCATCCAAATCAATTTGCAAACTGCTGGCTTTTTCAGATTTAAGAGCCCTTCAAATTGAAAGCTGATGGCAAATGCACCCTTGAAGACCAATTCCCATTAAACATTCTGCAGCTATTCAGACGGGGTGAAATGATTATATTCACCTGGAGGTGGCTGCACTGAAAGATGAGCTTTACAATTGTGGAGCAGTATTGGTCCAATCATTTATTATGCCCTCAAAAGCAACACAGCAAAGAAATGCATGTCATGTATGCAGTGGATTGCTAATATCATTTTCTTTTAAAATTTATTTTAATTTTAGAGAAATTCAAAATTAGGAAACACAATTTTACCATTTTTTATCTCCAACAAAATATCTACAGAGAATTTTTTCCATGCTGGCAGTTTCCCTTTGTTTTCTCCAAACAAGAAAATTTACAAGCCTTAATAGTGAATATTATTTTACTGCTGATTAAAATCCAGAGGTTTTTAGGTTCCTTACTAAGCTGAAAATGGCCTCAGGAATGGTCTGGACTTTTCTTGAGCTGGGACCTCTTTTTGCCTGATTAGACACAATAATTAATTATAAATCAGGTAACTTGCACTCTAGTTCTGTTTTAATTTACAATACTAATAATAATAATATTTTCCATTTTGGTTTACAATAATAATAGGCAACAATTATTCTGTGTAGACTCCAGAAGAAAATGGGATGTGGAAAAAAATACCTGCTGTGAATCAACATTTTTGATCCTTATGAGTAGTTTCTGGAGTTATTAACTTAATATAAATATTTTCTCAAATTCCTCAGCATTGAAGAGTTCCCAATGTTGGGGAGCTTTTCCCCCTTAACACTTAGAAATAATTTTCTTTGTATTTTCCTTTGACTCCTAATGATAAAATAGAAGACGATTTCTCAGGTCCCTGCACTTTCATCAGATACTCTCAAACAGGAAAAAAATTATTTAGGAAGACAAATAGGCATTTGGCTACAAATTAAATCCTTTTGCTGCACAGCAGCATTTGGAAATTTGGCCACAAATCCACGGCTGAAGCATCTGACGTGAATCTCTGTTTGCCTTTAGTCACCTTCCCTCACTGACAACAAGACACAACTTAAAAAGTGCATTCTGAAGCCTTTTCTCCCTTAGTCAGTTTTTGACAACAGGATTTGTACTTTAGCACCTGAACATCTTTGTTAGGATAATTTTATTTTTATATTTGTTATTTTAAGCTACCTTTCTGACACCACTCAATTCCATTTTATTCTGATACTAGGACATGCCCTAAACCTTATCTTCTAAGATATCCAAGATAAGACAGATTAAAACACATTCTCAAAGAATACTGACAGAAGTACATAGTTTTGTATTTAAATGTACTTTTATAGAAGAGTAGACTACATGAAAAAGTGAACCCCAAAGCCTCCACCCTTGTCTTGTGACTTTTATATTTTTGCATGACTCCAATATGGAAAAAGAAAGAAAAAGCCATTCATAATTAAAAGTTTTCTCCCTTGTCATGGAGCAAAGCAGGAAATGGAGCTCATTTTAGGATTCGAAGGCAAGGCAGAATATGAGATTTTTCCCAAAGTGTTCTCACAGATTGCATCAGAGTAGGCACAATATGGGGAGAGGTTGGGGGAGAGAGGTTGGGGGAGAGGTGGCACCACTACATTGATTTTTAGCCTGGAAATAGAGTTTCCCAACAACTTTTCCCAGGATCATTTGGAGCAGCATGGTATCTCTCTTTCATGGAGAGAACATCACTCAGGCAGGCCATTCTCACTTTCTGCACATAACCCCATCCTCACACTGGTTCTGTAAATCCAAGGAAAAAAATACAGGAAAAAAAAAAAAAAAACCCACTCAAAACGACACAAACGACAAAACCACCAACAAATGAAAGAAAATACAACAGAAAGCAAATAACACAGGCTTAAAGCCTACTTTAATGATTCCTCAGACCTGAAAACCATTCTGCAAGTCTCACAGAACCTCACACTCCGTGAGAGTTAAAGCACTGCTGTAATGTATTAGCAGAATTTACCATGCACTCTGTGGCCTGAATCCTAATTAAAGAGCAGCTTCCCGTGATGCCAGGAGAGAACAAAGCACAGGTGATACTGGGTCACCAGCCCACCTTGGAGTGTGCCTGCCCAGCTTTCTTAGACACACAGCTTTTACTGCACTTTCTGCCTCTCCTCAGGTCATTAACACGGTGTAAGAGACTTTGTGTAGATCAGTCCTTGATTTCTGTTTGAAAATCATTCTGTTTGGATCCTTCTTGAGGACAAAAGGCAGCTTCTGTCAGCCCAGAACCTCAGAATTCAGAGCTCTCCAAGTCGAAAGAAAACTCCAAATTCTAGGATGTGTTTTGTACTTCAGATACAGAATTTTTTTCACTTCCAGACATAGGACAGAGACCTAAGAATCCCCACTTTAATGGAAAGCCTTCTCCCAGAAGGAAATACTGAGCTGCATGCATCTTTCACCTCACAATGCTGGTGTATTTTAAAGCGAATTTATGCACTTCTCATAAGGTTAGAAAGGAATACATTCATACCCAGCACTGAATCTGAATTACTGCTTATATACTCACAATCTACTCCTTTAAACTAACACCTCTCATCCTTTTTTCTTTTTATGAGTACTCCTAAGTATTCTTTGCAAGCAACATTCCTTAACAGCAACCCAAGAAGATTTGCAATGACTTTGCTCCTACTGGCTCTAGAACAAAAAACAAATGCATTTGTACTAAACAGCATTTGCAGCTGTTCCAAGGGGAATTAAAAAGCAGATTACAATGCAAGAAGTACATTAATCTTAGCATGCAGCTGAAGCATCAATTTGCTTTCAAAATGTAAATGTCACACCTCTGGGCATGGCACATTTTAGTGTGAGAAAAAAGAGTAACAATCTACAGAAATTTAGATGTGACTGGTATTTTAGAGCATAATCACCTGCAAGATAGGAACCATCATTGACTCCTGCTTGGTGGATCAGTCTCAGAAGAGGAGTGATGGATGGGGATATTTTAGAATATTAACAATCACCAGCTGAGATTCCCCTTGTGCTTAATGGACACAATAAACACAGCAGTGGCAGCAACCAAAGAAAGCAAACTGGGAAAAACAAGAAATTTTAATGGAAAAAAAACCCAAAAAGCTCTTGGCTTCCTGGAAAAGTTAATACTCTTCTCTGTGGAAGTGTTATTGCATGCTCACACTTCACTGTCCCAGCAGCCCATTTCAAACTCACAATCCATCTCAAAGAAAATAAACAGAAAATCCACTTATTCCTTGTGCCCTGGGGCAGGGCAGGGGCTGTGCAGGCAGAGGCTGGCTGCAGTACCCATCTCACTCTTGCTGTGCCAACAAAATTCTCTCCCTCAAGTCATGGAAGATGCAGCAGTTGAAAGGAACTTGTAAAATAATTGCATTCAGAGTCCATTTCAGAACAAAGCAGCTTGATGTTATATCACCATAAGGCTGTGCCATGTACTGATTCAACAGGAAAATTTGTCAAACCTTATTCCCTCAGTGGTAATCAGCACGCTCAGTTTTCCACCCTGTTTCTGGGTGGATTTGAATTTTTTTTACTTTTAAAGGGGTGGGATGTTTCTGGTTTGATCCATGGAGCTTCACATTCCCTGCTGCACCTCTCCCCTATTGCTCCAAGGGAGAGCTTCCCCAAGTGCAATACTGCAAATAAACAGAGAGAAGCAGGGACAGGCTTGCACAGATAGGCCTTTCCTCTTATAATTCCCTTATTACCAACAAAAATTACATATATCCCAAGGAAAAATTAACAAAGTATGACTAGACAGTTAAAAGTTTACAAATCATGTATCAGAGATGGCTGATGAGCTGCTCTTATCAAGTGGCACACACAAACTTGGATTAAATTATACACTGCTCACTATGGGGATGGAAAACCACTCAGCTTCTGGATTTGTCTATCCAAATAGAAAGAAATACTTGGAGATGGAGGGGAAATAGAAAATAATCATCATATAGAGACATACCTTTGGCAAAGACCAGACAAAAACTGTGAGCTTTTCTCTGATGTGCTCAGAGTTTAATCACCTCCTCTACATAACTGAGTTTCATACTTCCAGCTGAAAACAAGACATTTGTCTGTTTTTCAAATTAGAATTTTCTCTCATTTCTGTGAGAGTGGGTTGCACTTTAAAGATTGCAACACACTATATTGGAGATCAGATCACATGGAGCCACTGGCATTTAAAATTCAATTAAAGGCTAAAACTATCATATAAACAGTGATGAAGCATAAGATAGTTTCAGGAAATAGGGATGAAGCCCTTTCCATAGCTGAGGTTAAAATAAAACAAGCAATTAAGAACTGGAAAGGATATTGTGCAAAGGCTTCTGAAATGGAATGTATTATTCTGATGCATATTAAAGAGGAGACCTGAGCCACCAACTGGAACCAAGGTTCAACTCTGAGACTTCAGAGCAACAGCTCCAATTATTTGTGCTTGCCACAGGCAATTACTGACAGCCCTGCTATATCCCAAAGGGTTAATTAATTACCATAGTTTAAGAGCCTATTACTTATTCTAGATGTCTTTGATCTCGCAGGATTTACTTCAAAACAGACATGCCTGAGTTGTTCATCAGCAGCACAAACACTTGATCCTATTCACCGTGATAAGAGCTGAACACTGCATACAAAACCTGAACCTGAGCTGCTCAGATGAGAGGGATCTGGGGGTGTGAGCAACACGATGCATGGCCTGTGATGTTCCTGCTGCTAAAAGCTCCAGTTGAAATATTTGCTTCTGAAGCACTGAGCAGGGAAAAACAAAAACAAAGAACAATGATGAAAATTCACAAGTAACTTTCACAACACCGTATAATCTTTGATAAAGCACCCGGCAACTTACAAAGTGCATTGCTGGCAGATTTTAGAGGATATGACAGATGTCAATTCCCTCCTTTCTTAGGGATCTGTGACATTTGAATTTGACCTGTATACTCCCCAACACAAAGGATGGTCAGCAGCCGTGTCTTGGTCCCTGCAGAGCCCTTGGGACAGGGACCCTGGGCAAGCCTGACCCTACATCAGCCCAGAGCAACAGGAAGGTCAGAAACCCTGCAGCTGAGCAGGAATAACACACTAGTGAGAAGAGGTGACCATCAGAGAGAGAGATAGAGTATTTGCTGATGTTTCCACTACCATTTGACCTGGGCAGCAAAACAAGAAGTGTTTTGTGAGATGAAGCTGCAGGTGTGATCAGCACAGGGTGGGGAGAGCACTGCACAAAGCAGGCAGGGTGATCACAAGGACTGGAACAGAATTATTTTCTGTTCCATCACAGATGTTTTCACATCACAACGAAAGGTCATGATGTCACCACAGGCTTCAGGAAAACAGCAGGAGCTTATCAAATGGAACAAACTCAGGTGGAGGAGCCACAAAACAGCATTTCACAGCTCTTCCAGTAGTGCTCTAGCTGTTGCAGTTACTGCAGTTGACAAAACTTCATTTTTCTATCTCATGGTTATCTCAGAGACAGGAACAGAAATTGCCACAATTCACAATACACTGGTGAACCTCTCCTGCAGCACTTCCTGAAGCTCCAGCCACCCATGCTCACAAAAGAAACCAGAAATGTGTAAAGGAACAGAATGGAAAGCAGATTTAATCTCTGATATGCCCCAAGAAGGTGAAAGGGACAGTTTGTCTCTGCTGTGATCATAATGGCCACTGAAGTAAATATCACTAGACAAGAAAACAAAAAGGGAAATAAGAAAAAAGTGTTTAACTAATAGATTATCTTGGGGCATTTCTGACCTTAGAACAAACCACCAGGATCACACCAGCACCTGAAGACAACTTCTACTTCATAGAACAATAATACTCTGCTCTGTATTTCTGATTGAAGCAGTAGGGGCAGAATACTTGTGACAATTAATTCAATGGCAAAGGTGATTGTGTTGATGGGACACCCAGAGAGCAAAGCACAAAGCACAATTTCTCTCCCCATTAACATCTGGACTGTTTATTCTTAAGGTTCTGAAACACCCTGCTGTCTAACAGCAGCACAGAGTCTTTCCAGCAAATAAAAGGTTATCCATGGCACTGCACTCACCACTGAACTGCTGAAGCTTTGCTCATTCTCTTGAGGCTCTTATTTAAATGCTAACAATTTCTAAGAGATCTTCTCTTTGACATTCTAAGGTGCACCCTGCCACATGGCCTGACAGCACCTTGCGTGAGCTATTACCTCAAAGTCATTTTCAATTTTCTCCCACTCGAGTTCAATCCCATTAATTCATAGTCATGAATTTATTTTGAAGCCAAATGTGTATTGCATTCCACTTGTAGACATGCAATTTCTTCATTTGCTTTCTTTGAGGCCCCTTAAACAACAGACCTAAATCAGTTCTGAATTTTACCTGCTATTCAGAAGTGACCTCAATTTTTGATTTTGTGGCATCAGCAGATTCAATTAGTTTATTTCCCACATCCAGGTCATTGATGTTGGCTGGAAACAGACAAGGCCAGAGAACCGAGCTCCATGGAATTCTCGCTGCCAGCCAAATTTGACATCTCCATTTTCTCTTGGAAAACTGGGCTTTACCCATTTCTTTCACTTATCTCCATAGTCTGAACTTTGCAGTGAAACGACAACTAAAGCTGTCTCTTTTTTGAACAGCTAAGTACATGTTCCCATCATCACTGGCACATCAGACATTTTCTTCTGCTCCCTTTTGACACCATTTTTCCACTCCCCACACCCCCAGTCAACTGAATTCCTGCAGGTACAACACTCAAAAAGTCTCTTGATGATTTCCACTTCTATTTTAGTGCATTACCTTCCATTTAAAACCATGGCTGGAGGAGCACTAAGCTGTAAATTTATTTGGGCTTGATTCCAAATACATCCTTTGCTAAAACAAATTCCTTAATAGCTTTTAAGCTGGTCAATTCAGAGACAAGTCCTTCTTAAACTGAAGTTCCAAAGTAAAATAGAGGTGTTACACAAACTACAGGAAAGGTAGTGAGGGGTCCCAAATTACTAGTTTAAGATGGATCTCAAAAAAATTCTTAGGCACTAAAATGTTTCTTTTATGAAAAGATTAGGAGCTTGTGGAGCAAATCTAGATAAAATTAGCTACAAGATGTTCATTGATTACCCACCAATTGATGAGTTATAGATTCCAACATTGCTACAGCACTCTCCATTATAAAAAAATATAAAAAAAGCATTGTAAATTGGGGCTTTTTCTACCATCTGTTTATCAACATAAGAAGAAAAAAAAATATTAATAGATCCTTTGCAAAACAGTGACCATTCAGCTTTTCCAGTAAATTTACCTTGCAGACAGAGTACCTGTAATAGTGTTTCCCAGAGATTTTCCTAACTTTTAAATTAGGTTAATAGCTGAAGATAACCTTGGAAATCCTATTTCTGGTTTATCAACTTTTAATGAAAAAACAGTCATAGAAAACCATATGCAAGGCTTTATGCAGTTGTGGAAAAACATGTTTGAAGCTATCATGCAAAAGTCACATCAGGGGCATCTTTGTTCCCATCAAAAAGTGAAACAAAAGAAAACTGACAAAGATGGGGAAAAAATAATCAATAAAACCCAGCTGACACTCAGCTGTAATGAATCCCATTTTCATCACTTTCTGTGTTCTCTAAATGACCATCTCAGTTTAAGAGAAGGGGGAAATAAACCTGGAACACACCAAGTTTGAGGACAAAGAGATTGATTTTGATTTAAACACCCTGCAGAATGCATGACTTTCTAGAACTGGGATTGCCACAAGCCAGGTATTTATTTTCCACCTGAAACAAACAAGCAAATAAACAAACAAACAAAAAAAGAGGAAATATGGAAATAAGGACTTTGGACATGTCTTTTAAGTTTTCTAGCTCTTGCATTTACCATGATTACCTGGGTTCTACCTCAAACTGGCTATTCCAAGGACAATTCTCTGAAACACATTGTTAATTAAGGAGGGCTGCAGTTTTAGAACAATCTAGAAATTCTTCCAATTCCTTCAGTTTGTGGCACACTAAGCTTGCAGATTTGTGAATCACAGGCAGGCATTTTGCTGAGTTCAGCTAAACAAAGCAGCAAAAAATGACGCCTGCATGTGCTCAGATCCTGGTCACTGCTGAGAGAATTTCATTTATCTCTGGCACTGGAACCAAAGCTGATCACTCCCCAGTGACAACAGCTCCTTCCTAGCAGGAGATCTTGGTACTGCTGTTAGAGCTGTGGCCTGCAGGTTATTCCCCGTGTTTCCATGAGTTTTCCCATATGCTTCCCTTTGCAGCTAGCTCATTTGGCAGCCTGCAAAATGAATGTGGAGAAAGGGAAGGACTGGGACAAATCACAGAAATACTTCCAAGCAGAACTCCTGGAGGAGAGGAGAGTAACTGAGCAAAGAGAGGAGAATGTGGGGAAATGGGGAGCAGAGGAAAACCTGCACCTGTTAACTGTGACTGAAACACCCCACACTGAGAAGCTGCACCAAAAGCAAGCAGCAGCTTGGCTCAGGAATTAAAAGAGCCCTGCAGGCTTGGGCAGTGCCCTTCCCCTTGCATTAGGCAGCACAAGAGCCTGTTTAAGTGTGGGTGGCACCATGGCACAGCCAGGGACACCAGAGGGGATGTGCAAACTGCATAGACAACACAAGTGCATGCTGTGCAATCAAAAGAGAAGTCTTGGGCATCTTATATTTACATTTTTCCCTCTAGTTGTCCATTATCAATCACCTACATCCCCAAAGCTTCTATGGCAATTTTTTTTGCATCTTTGATTAATTTACAGGTATTAAAAATTAAAGAAGCAATATTATGTGCTTTGATGTCACTCACATGCCAGTAAACGAAGTCAATTGAATGCGGTCTCTCCCTTTCCATAAATTAGATATTTCTGCACTTTTTGTTCAGCTCAATGAGCACATTCATTCTTTTCTCTAGATAGGGCAGTGAAAGACTTTGGTCCAGTTTAAGTTACTTTAACAAGTCTCCTTTGGCAGTTTTAGTCTCTGAACATTTTTGGAATAGGGCATCTTATAAATATCTTTCCATGCAAATTTAAACCCTTTTAAATTTACAAAAGCAAAGTTCACTGCATCCCAGAAGAATTTTTGTGCATCAAGAAATTGTTTGTCTCTACAAGGCACAGCAGCAGGCACTGACATTTGAAAGTCATGACACAGGGATTTGGCTTCATTGCCACGCAGAACCACTGGCCAGTGATTTAGTTAAAGCAAGAATTAAGATATTTTTTAAGATAGATAAGATTTTTTAAAGATTTTTTTAAGATAGATAAGATTTTTCTAAGATATTTTTAAGATAAGATTTTTTTTAGATATTTTTTAAGATAAGATTTTTTAAGATACTTTTAAGATAAGGTTTTATAAGATACTTTTAAGACAAGTTTTTTTAAGATAAGAGACTTTTAAGCTACTTTTAAGATACTTTTTCCTATTGTCTCAACTGCCCCTAAAAAAAAATAAAACCAAACCCCCAAAACAAACAACAAACCAAAACCACCAAAACCAAAATAACCCCAAGAGACACAAAGTATTTTCAGAAGGATTTTAAAGGAACACTTCAAGGTATATAAAGAAATATGAATAGTGCCAGGAAACATCTCACACAGTTAAAGTGCTACTGAACAAACAATTTTACACTGGTAAAAGATTTCTCTTACCATACCTTAGAGTGAATTATGACTGATTAATATAACAAATAATTCCTTGAGTGTATCATTCCTGCCATCACTGATGGTTTGCATACCCAAATACAGATTTATGTAGCATCACACCAGCATGGACTCTTTGCCCTGGGACATTTCACAAGAGCTTGCATGAAACCTCCTAAGTTCAGCCTGTGCTTCAGTTTTGTCCCTCCTGTGACCAGGGATGATTCTTTGTGCATTCAGAGCAGATCTTTTGTAATCCACTCTCAAAAGGGAAATTAACCCCCTTTTGAATCTAAAAATTCCCACTTAGCAATGGTTGTTGGAACTAAAAACCCCAGCCAGTAGACAAAAAAAAAAAGGAACCAAACAAACCCCCACCAAAATACTTTTCAAATTTTTAGGTGGCTCAGGACACCCATCTTTTCCAGGTAAATTCTGCACAAGAACGAGGAAGAGCTCCACACAATGGGGTTGATCCCAAAAGCCCAAGTTACAGGGAATTTTCTCAGAGACACAAGTGGAAGAGAGGGATCAAGCCCAGGGAGCACAGCAGGGCAGCCAGCTGGCCACGAGGGGTTGGTTGCAAGCCCTGAGCCCTTTTTGCAAGAGTGTGACCCACCCCCAGGTTAAAGAGGCTGGCACAGATGATCAGAACTGAACACAACATTTCCAACTCAGGTGTTCTGTGGAAGCCTCACAAAAGTCAGTATTTTTCTTTCTCCTCATGTACAGACCATGTAGGAATCTCTGTTTCAGCACGAAAATGTTTTCAGCCCCCAAAGCTTGAAAATCAGAAGACATGACAGTAACAAATCTGAGGCTCACCATTGGCACTGTGATTTTTAAGTCTTTAAGAAAAACACCACTAAAAATTCAGCAAATCTTTGATTTCATCTGCTGAAGAGAGGAAAGTATTGAAGTACAGCTATGTGTTAATCTCAGTGGGTAATATTTATGGCAGCCACTCAGCTCAAATGGAAAAAAACAGAAAAGTTATTTTGATCAATAGGAATTTGCACTATTCTTCACTTGGAAATATATTTATTGTGCTAATTTTATAACTGCTGTGAATGCCTAAACACTACTCCAAATTTTAGTCTAATTTTGACTTATTGAAGAACTGATTTGAGTAAACAAAGGAACATCCCTATGAAAATGTGCAAGAGAACTGCTCCTACCACAGCCCTGCATAGACTTTGTGATTTAAGTCAAGCCTAAAACAAACTTACAGTCTTTAACCAAATGGGGCCATAATTTTAGTTTACATCAGCAGTGCCAGACTGCACACAAAATTTAGAGTAAAATAGTTAAAAATAGCGTGAAAACAGAACCTCATGGCAAACTCAGCTGTTCAAAATTCCCCATTGGGGGGGTGGGGGTTGAAGGTATTTTTGTGAAGAAATTTTTTCATTCTAAAATGCAGTTTAAAGTTAAAAAAATATGTCAGTGCAAGGCCAGGAGTTGGACTGTGATGATCCTTGTGGGTCCCTTCCAACTCGGGACATTCTACGGCTTTAGGAAATCGAATTGAAAGAAGGATCCAAAGATCCCCTCCCATCAGAGGAAAATGTGGGGAAAAGTGGATTTGTGTGAAGACACCTACTGTCCCTATTCTGTACAAGTTTTCCTATCACTAAAAGCTCAATAGTCTAATTTATCTTTCAAAATCTAGCATCCTCTGACTTTTCTGGGGGTTGTTCACTGTACAAAACTGTAAACAGAGCCATCAAAAAAGCACTGAGCAATTTGGAGTCCCATCACTCTGTAAAAATACAGAGACCAAAATGAAAGTGACTGCTGCAAGGAAAACAATTGTTCAGCTCATGTGACTAAAATCACGTTAGGTAGGATCCAAGGGAGTTATTGATTCATTAACAACATTTAATTAACTGAGGAGCAGAGAATTATATATTGAGAATCAATCTGGAGATGGCACTTTCTGTTTCAGT
This sequence comes from Cyanistes caeruleus, assembly GCF_971803275.1. Lineage (NCBI taxonomy): Eukaryota > Metazoa > Chordata > Aves > Passeriformes > Paridae > Cyanistes > Cyanistes caeruleus. Next base: position 111,528,201 of record NC_141703.1, read on the forward strand.
GAGGGCTTGGTGCTGCTCAGAAGTGAAGAACTCCCAGGTATCACTGGCAGGAGAAGCACTCAGCCATGCTCACAAGCTCCCTTTTATCCCACCCTTGGCACCTCACGCTCTTCCAGAGTCATCCTCCACATCCCCTGGCTCAACAAAGCTGTAAATTCCCCCTACTTAAGAAGCAGGGATGATGCCAATAACTCCCAGCAGCAGGAAACTCAGAAATCCCTCTGGCTCTGACCTGCCACAACAGAGGCCACCTACCAAACACCTGTGGCTCAAAGGCAAGGTCTGAAAGGCATGCTTAGCATCATTTCTCAGCAAGAAACCCCAGCCTGGCTGGCAACACATTCTAAACAGTCTCTCCTCTGAATGGCCTGGACAGGAGATGCTCTGCCAAGTGCATTTTTAAGGTTTTACAGGGATGCAGTTAGCTCATTTTGCTTGGGAAGGCTTTACAGGCCAAAGATTTTAACCTCTGTCTGTAAACACAAGACAAAGCAAGGGGCCAGGAGTGAAAAATCCAGCCAAGCTGTTTTCAAGTTCATATATACAATGCAGAACTACTGACCTTGAAGCTAACAGCTGATAAAATTTGATGTCTTTGGCAGATTTCAAATAACATCGGTGATTATGCAAAACAAATCCTATTTCAAACAAAAAAAAAATTAAAAAATCAAGTGTTTGAAGCAGGGCTGATATCTGACTGACTGTTGCCCCTGCCAAGAGATATAAGGAAAGGATGTTCTGCCCCTGGCACTCCTCCAATGCGAGCAGGCTGCGTGTCCTTCCATCACACTGCCCTGCAGGGATCAAACAAAACGGTGTCAGCGTGTCATGTCTTTCTCCAGCTCAGCTTCCACCCCTACAAAACAAATTACTGCTACAAGATGACAAACATGTGAGGTGAAGTACTGAAATTAGCAGCTACTCCGTGTGTGTGTGTGTAAAATAAAAAATTGCAATGTTGGGAATAAAAGGAAAGAGGGCACTGAAAAACGTGTGCCCCTCACACACTGAAAAGAGAGTAAAAAATAAACCAAATAATTCAACAGTCTGAAAGCCTCCTTTTTCACTCCTCTGAAAATCTAAAAATTATATTCCAGTGGGGTCAGGGGATCTGTAAAACTCAGAATAAAGTCACAATCTGAAGCACAGTGAACACATTGTACATGCCACATAAAATCCCTCCTTTTTAACATCAGCGTTAATTCCTAACACTCTCGGTAACATTGTTTTTATACAACTGAGACACATACCTGCACATTTCCCATCTCCACACACCAGATCTAGCACTGAATTTATAGGATTTGAGTTTATTTCCTTTTATTTAGAGAAACTTGGGATCTTTGTACTATTGAGTTACCCCCAGGCCCTCGAAAAGGGAGGGCATAATTTGCAGAGACACAAATCCATCAAGCTAAGGGTGCAGAACAGCTGCCATGTGCACATCTCAGAAAGCATCCACAGGTAGAAAAAGAATTAAAAAAATATAGATTTGCAAAGTCATTAGACAAGAAGAAGGGGAAAGAAAGAAGAAGAAGAAGGGGAAAGAAAGAAGAAGAAGAAGGGGAAAGAAAGAAGAAGAAGAAGGGGAAAGAAAGAAGAAGAAGAAGGGGAAAGAAAGAAGAAGAAGAAGGGGAAAGAAAGAAGAAGAAGAAGGGGAAAGAAAGAAGAAGAAGAAGGGGAAAGAAAGAAGAAGAAGAAGGGGAAAGAAAGAAGAAGAAGAAGGGGAAAGAAAGAAGAAGGGACACAGTTTACATGGTTTCTACAGGAGAACACACACTAAGAGGATGTGTGAGGTTAGGCACACCACAGAAATGCACATTAAGATTTACCATTGAAAACACCTGCAGGGATCTGAAATGGTGTTATTCTCACATGGAAACAGAGTAGGCACTGTACTGAAATGGATTTTTGTGAGCAATGAGGGTTACAACTGCAGTGCTGCAGCTCCAGCCAGTCCAAGGCAAGCACAGATTTACAGCAGCTCCTGCTCCACTCCACCTTTTTGTACACTTTTTGTAACTTTTGTAAGAGGGTAATTCAGCAAAATTAAACTGATCTCTCTCACCTTTCCCTTCGAAGGCTGATTCCATGAAATCATTTAATGATTTGTTTGCCTCATTATGTGAGGCACAACTGACTAACCCAGTCCTCTTCTTAAAGGAGTTTAAAGAGGCAGACTGTAATCTTGCTAATATTAGTGCCTTCTTTGGTCCTGTTATTTGCTTTGTTGTTTTTTTAAATGTAGGAGCGCTTAAAAACCTCAGGCCTGGATGAGGTCACCATTAAAAAAAGACAGTAAAATATGCTGCTCCCTCCTGTTGAGCACAACACTGTTGTTAAACACCCCAGAAAATATTGATATGGAATCATTTCTCCCAAGCACTCTTTTTAGATAAATTCAGATTGAGAGTCAACAAAAAACTTCTGTTAAAAGTTAAAGATTAAATATGTTTTCATTGACTGCATTAAATATGTGCACCAAATTAACTGGTTTCACCATTTCCTCTCTCTCCTCCATGTGTCTTTTTTTTTAAATACAGTTTAACAAAAAACATTCTATATCAGAAATCCAAATCAGAGTTTGTATCTGTATTCAGAGGCCCATGCTTCCAAGAATGAATACATTGGAAAATGATACACAGCTGTCCATTACACAAAGGTTTCCTATTTTATTTTGAATATCAAATACACTTTTGCACAGAGCAATTTTTTTTCCTCTTTGAAGAGTTAAGAGTCATTAGCAACATTTAATGGCACAAGACCCACTAGATTTTCTACACTGTAGTAAAAGCTCTTTATTGATTTATAATTAAACTCAAATTAAGTAATAACATTGTAATACTGAGTTACTTGCACTGCTCTCCTATAGCTTGACCAGTTAAGCAGAGGAAGGTCAAGTTTCAAAGGAAAAAAAACTTAACTTTTGAAACATTTCCCAGTTTGAAAAAGTTTTCTCTACAAACTGAATCCTGGTCTAAAGCACCCATTTTTCAGCCAGCATTCCTCCCCTCATCTCTGCTAGAAAGTGGAATGAGGATTACACGAGATTAACATATTTCTCCTCTGCTCTTAATATCATTTTATATAAGTCTTGTTAGCAATTAAAGAGGAAAAATGAGAATCTTTGGGGAGGGAGGTCCTGAGAGGTGAAAGTCTATCAAGCTGTTGTGCCATCTACTGTTGTACTGCTGCCCTTCTGCGACCTTTCCTGACTCACACTCCACAGAGACTGCATTAAGTTCAATAAGCAAGTTCCATTCCTCAGGTGTCAAAGGCACACAGAGAAGTGCAGGAAGTGAAAGCAGAAACACTGTGGGAAAGGTCAGAAATGACAGAACTTCTGCAGGGACCTCAGACTGAGGAAGATTTTACCTAGCCTTTCAAGCAGGCACTGCTCACAAAAGTTTATTCTGTTTCAACGTCATCGTAATTGCTTGTTGCAGTTGTCCAAATATTGGCAGAAAAATCAATTTAAACAATAAAGCCTTATCTCTTATTTGGCATCCATCAATTAATTCCTGATCTCCTTCTTTTAATCAAGGCTGACTGCATAAATTTACTTCTATTTTCTGTTAGCAAAAAGAGATTTATAGGATAATTCAGATTGGCTATCTCTAGTTCAATCTCCCACTGAGGCCAAGGGCAGCCATATGGTCAGATCAGGTCATTCAGAGCTTTAATAATTCTGATCTTGAAATATTCCAGTGCTGGAGACTGCATAACTGCTCCAGGCACCTGCTCTTTGCCCTCATGAGGAAACATTTTCTGCTTATATCCTGTCTGAACCCCTTGTTTCAAACTGAACCCATTGCCCACTGTGAATTGTGGTTCTATCTTCCCTAAAATCCCCATACAGGTAGAAGTCACTAAATGTACCCCAAATTCATCTCTCCCTATACTTAACAAGCCCAGCAGGAGAATTCCTGCAGCCCTTTTTGTGTCTGCCTGCTGAACCCATTCCAGGAGCTGGGTTACGCTGCTGCACAAAGCTGTGAATAAAGTATTTCAAGTCAAGAGCCACACTTGAGTATGGAGAGGCTGGAAGCACTTTGAGAACTAACAGACAAAAAAAATTAAAAAAAATTAAAAAATAAAAATCAAATTCCAAGGAAAATTTCAACCCCCTGCTGGTTCTGTGCGAGCAGTTTAACACGTTTAGTGGTCAGATCTCAGGGGTGACATGTAATGTATCATTATCATATATTAACATCACTGTCAGTCCTGTAGCTGCCTCACAGGAGGTGAATGGGGAGCAGGAGGATGCAGAGGAAGGGAGAGGGCAGCACTACCAGCGACAGACACTGTGGCTGAGGGACAAATCCACTGCAGATTGCTGGCAGGAGTACAGAGCAGTGTTATTGTACCCACTGACCTACCCCAGTGCACTCTGAGCACTCTGCTCCTCATCTCTTCTGTTTTCTGAAATAAGGCTCTCAACCATTTATGCTGACCAGCAACTTCTCAGCAAATCCAGAAATAAATCTGAAAAGCTGCTCTGGTCTCAGAGCCCTTTTTTTTTTCCCTCCCAACAATCTTGTCAGAAGAATCCTGGAGCTGAGTGGCTGTAACAATAGATGATCCACCTGCCCTAAACATGTGGACAGGGGGAGAGAGGGAAGGAAGCTCCCCCTTTCAACCCCAAGAGTCCAAACCAGGTAACTATTTTTACCTGGGCCAGTCAAACATTAGTCTCACATTACAACCTTGAGTAATGCTGAATTTCTGTCAACAAATAAAAGGTGTTTTACAGAAAGACTCTTTAGGTTCATCTGGGTATAACTACAATTGAAATTTGCTCTAAATCCTTAAAATATATATTTTAAGTTGGTTTAATACAAGTGTTTTGTTTAATCACAAAGCCCAGACTTTGGTATGAAGAGTGCTGGTGAAACAGAGAGGAAATGAGTATAAGGATGTTATTTCTTAGCTCTCATGAAGTAAATCTGAACAACTTTTCTGAGCTTTCCTCGTCTTTTTATCGTGGGTGGAGCTGCACCCTCAGCACTACCCAGCTGTGGTTTAGGAATACACTGTGGTAGGATATTTTACTTTATGATTCCTAAATTTGAAACCATGCAGAGAAGATAATTAATATGTTTGCAATATTTCACCTGACATAAAAACAAACAAATAAGCACCCCAAAAGAAACAGGAAAAAAACCCAAAACCAAAAAAAAAACCCAAAAAACAAGCAAAATCAGCTAATGTCACCTAGCCAAATATGCAGTATTTTGGTAAGTCTTAGATGCTATTTTTTTATTGGCATTAAAATAAAAAAAAATTTTAAAAACCTCACAAACAACAAAAAAGTAAAGGCTATAGGGATTCCTAGATAGAATGTATGAAAACAAACCCTTTTCTTTTTAAACCCAGTTTAACAAAACAGTTAATTCAAGTCAGTGTGAACCAGGGCTGGATTTGTCTCTGTCCTTTAAAATACAAGTAACCAGTCACACTGACAGGCTGCATTTCTAGGATTTTTATCCAAGTTAAAAGCAATATGCCTAAGGAAAATGGACAGAAAAATGGAGTCAACCACAGCTTTTAACACCTGTTTTCAACTAAAAATAGAGAAAGGGAGAGAAAAATTCCTTTTCCTTCACAGAATGGCATCTCTGAACAAAACAGAGAGGAAGCAGACAGCTGTCTGCCTGCCTGCTGTCATTGTGGAGATGGATTTGCTGCAGATGACACCTTCTCTGGCTGTGGGGCTTCACTCACTGCCAGACACCCATGAAACTCACTCTGCTCTTGGAGGTGTTTTAAGGGCTGTCTTGCCTTCCTTGCCTGGCAGCAAAGGCAGGCTGGCAGAACACCTCACTGGAGGGTTCTGTGTACCTGTGAGATACCACACTATGCTTCAAAACCCCACCAGAACACAAGGAACTGTGAGACTGTAGGCATTTCCCTCCTTTAGGCTGAAAACCCCAAATTTCAGGCCAGAAGACAGGAATGACAGTCCTTCTGAGGGTGGCAGCTGCTGGATTTGGGGCTACCCCACACCACCACAATAGTCACTAACAGTAGTAAGGGAACAATAACTCTGGTCTGGAAGAATTACCCAATGTGCTTACTTCCCAAAGAGGAGTGAAATGGAAATCTTGCAGATTAACTCAATCTTTCCCACTCAGCTATGGGCTCTATCCAGAAAGAAGTACATGTCAAAGGAAAAAAAAGGAAAGGGGAAAAAAAAAAAACCCACAGGGCGAATTTCCTCTTCCTTTAATATCACACACCTTCACAGTAAATATATCCTGGATGGCCAAGTAATTTGGCACACACCACTATAAATTTGATGGCATTTACTACAGGGAGGGAGAAAGGCAGAGGAGAAAGGAGCACTTAGATATAGAAGAAGCCATCCATTTTAATAACAAAGGGAATTACTCCAAATTTTCTTGGAACAACAACATACAGCACCTTCTGTTCAGGTACTCTACTGACTTATGTCCTACTTAATAGTAACTGCAAATACTTTGCTTAGTGAAGTATGCTTCAGCAGCACCTGATATTTCTACATTCATCTTATTCACATTTTATTAAGATGATTGCCTAATCTGCCTCTTGAATAATGGTAGCACATCACAACCGACATGGAAGACCAGGCTTTGAAATGACGAGGCCCTGGGATATTTGTTAGCTTCAATTTACTTTTCTGCACTTATAGAAAATTTAAGGATAGTTCAAGGTAGGGAGGAACTTATGAAATGTCTAAAAATTAGGAAGTGGAAATTCCTAGCTTTCTAGTCAAAAACGATAAATTACTTTTAATTGAGCATGCCTACAGCAGATTCAACTTTTTGAATATTCTTGAACAGTATTTTGTTTCAAGGGTTTCCTGTTAGTAATGGGAAAAAAAACAAAAACAAAACAAGAAAATCCCAGAGCACTCAACAGAAGTTTTATACTTGTTGGGAGCAGAGCAGGAATCTGAGGATGGTATAATCTCCACATCAATTGCCTCGGTGTTTTTTAAAGAAAAATAGGAATGGTTATCCCAACATCAGCCCCCTCTAGTGTCAGGACTGAGTCACCCTCTGGATCACAAGGTCACTCAGATTAAAGCTCTGGCAAGAAATGCATGCAAAGCTCACTGAAATAAACCATCCTGCCATGGATCTCACTGGGTTTGGGATCAGACTGTAAATTTTCATTTCAACTAAGACAGCATGTGCAGGAAGCAAAGCAGCCTGATGCCCTTACCATAAAGGCTCACACCCCAGCAGGCACTGGGATGGATTTGAAAATTTAATTCCACACCATGTCCTGTAAAACCAACAGAGAGCAAAGAGTGTTGATCTTTGCCAGCTTGGGCCTTCTTTCAGCTGATGGCCCAGAGCTGGCAGACTCTGCATCATTAACGCATTTCATGGTACAGAGAGATGGTTACATGTGTCAGTAAATTACTTTAATTTGATGAAGACACCTTCATCAAATCTTACCCCTTGCTGGTGTAGATTCTCTCTACTGTGCAGAATGAATTCTGTTGTCTGCTTATGAGAGGTAATATATAAAGCAACAGCAGATTTAAAATATCGTGTTGGCACAGACTCTCAGCTCCCTGCGTGGTGCTTTACAGCCACAAATCCTATTAGCATTAATCAAAGGAAGGAGATGGGCTGTCTCACACCTCTGCTCTGGGAGACAGAACCTGCTCTAATTCTGACAACTGGAACCTCACCGAGTGGGCAGGATGAAGGAGGGTGGGTGAAGACCTCCCCTATTTACCATTGTTCTGAAGATTGGAGAGTTTGTGTCCTACCCTGGCTCCCCCGAGGCTCTGCACACCACCAAGCAGCTGTCAGCAAGGTGGGAAGAGCAACAGAACCCCATCTGTGGAGCTGAAGTGCTGCAGTCCATCACCTGCTGAATCACACCCAAACTGGGCTCTGGGCTGAGTAATTACAGCAGCACCCACGGGCTGAGCCCCACGCTGCTGTACTGCAGCTCTGCCCCATAAAACTTTACAGCTTACCAGGAAAAAATTAAATGTCTCTGCAGGCAGGAGCGTTTCTCTTCTGTGCGTGCAGCAGACGCAGCCGTGCGTTGGCTGAGGTTTGAAATGGACACACCACAAATTTCCAGGAAACTGGCCAAAACCAGATATGGCACAACCACTGGGATCTCCTGAACAGGCAAAACAGCAAAAGTCCTGCTGCTGAGTCCTTGCAGCTGATGTCCCAGTCACCTGGCTGTCATGGAGCAACTGCTCATCCAGATTCTTTATACTGGAAATAGTTCAATGTGCTTACCAGCAGATGAGCCAGGAATAAAATCCCTGCTTGCTGGCATGCATTATGAAGAAATAAACTCAAAACAACAAACAAAGAAAATAGAAATAATGTTCCAGCCAAAGCTGCATAACTGGAAACCTGTTTTATATATATAGATAGATATAGATATGGACAGTATATCTCATTCCAATTGGGCAAAAGCACCCAGAAAATCTAAGTGCCTGCCTTATGACACATGTCTTTTCTAAAAACTACACTTTTGTTCAAATAGTAACACTGATTTTCAGAGCTAAGAAAATCATATTTCCCAAATACTGGTTCTGGTAAATCTGGGTGTGCATTTGTGCTGTGACATAATCACAAAACATCATCTTTATTTGCACAACGTCTTGGAAATAACACGAGGAAAATTGGAAGCAAACGGTTTTATCTCTTGGCTAAAGCTGTTGAGCAGTGGTGTTTGCTAACTAACATGCAAAACTCAAAATTAGCTGTGTGATTATTCTGCCTGCTAAAATCAGCACACTGTATGCATAGATTTGTTCAATTTATGCTCTTTCCTCTGGAGGATTTTTTTGAAAGAGCAAGCATGGTCAAATAACATTTCATCCCTACCCCTGCTGTGGTATTAATGCTTTCCTACCCCCGGGCAGCAATGCTGGGCCAGCTTTGTAAATGAGCTCCAGTATATACACATATTTTTGCTCATCACAGCAAATCCTAGACCATGCTTCCTGCTGGTATAAGTGGGCTTAACCTAACATTTTTCCCTCATTTACATCAGCAGGTAATTTAGGGCTGTGGTATGCACAAAAAAATACAAATGCATACTTAAATCTGATTTCTGGAAGCATTCCCACGGAGAACATTTACCAAATATCAGTATTCCTCTGGAATTTCTGAAACCAGTGAGTTTACAAATGATCTTTTGAAAACAAGAAATGGATTGCAAAATTTTGCTGAGCAGGACACTACTATTACTACCACCAACAATAATAATAATGTAGTCACCTTACACTAGTAAGAAACAGTGATATTTAGCAATTAATTTTCTGTTGTTGTATCTAGATAGGTGTAAAACTTGAGCTGGGCAATGAGAAATCATACTGCTGAAAATTGAACAAGCATCTGCTCTTGTATCAATCCTGTTGATAGGTTGTAATACCCATTTAATATGCATTTGAGAGCTGAATTATTGCCATCAAACACTTCCTAAGTGCCACAAAACTTACTGGGAACAGACAGAATCAGTTCTCACTTCACCCTGGTACCCTGCTCAGCCTACCTACAACCACATTGACCTCTCAGAGTTACCTGCACTAAACTATTATTGATATTTTCATTCTGTACTTGATGCTCTGCTTCCTATATAATTGTAGATATTGGTCAGCTGGCATTGACCCTTCCAGGAGGTTGAGGAACAATTGAGAGAGGTTCAGAGAGCACAAAAAGAAACAGTCTTTAAGAAGATGAGCACAGGTTAATTGAATTTGTTTTGCTTTTCAAAGAGGGAGCTGGGGGCAGAGATGATCACAGTAACTTTTGTGTTACTGTTACCTAATCTCACAGCAGGGTCATCTTCAGTCTAAAAGACAAAAGGATGAATGATGTCCAAGGCTTTGAGTTCAAACCAGATAAATGTAGATGAGAAATGAGACTCAAATCTCCAGCTGCAAGCCCAATCAATCACAACAAATTACCCATTAAAGCAGCTTCTCTTTCTTTGCAAATCCTTGAATCAATATTAGGGTTTGTTTTTTTTTTTAAGGTTTTAAGTTTTGTTATCTTTTGTTGTGGAGCTGCTTTGGGTTTTGTTTTTTGTTTTTTTTCTTCTGGTTTCTCTTTAAATATCATCTAATTTAGCCACAGTTCCTGGACTCAAAGCAGCCTGTGAGAGTTCTATGACTTTAGTTAAAAAATAAACAAAAAGCTGGTTTGGGGAAACTTTAAATTTATAAACCCAGCAATCCACTCTGTGTGTATTTTGTGTGATGACAGACTCCCAAGCAAGATAAGAGCCACACCTGGGAATTCACAGCACCTTTGGAAAGAAAAACTCCTGTTCCAAACAAAATCTCTGGAGATAAACCAGGTTTCATGTTGCAGGTAGACAGATCCACAAGGAGGAGACACAATTTTGACCAAGGTGAATCCCAGCTTTCCCAAAGACAGTCAAAAATCTGTCCCAAAATATGAATCAATTCAGTGCTAACACTGGTGCCCTATTCACTTTTATTTTATCAGAACTAATTAGACAACCTTAGGTTGTGGTTAGAGGAATCAATGCTGAGCAAGGACAACAGAACCTTCTGCATGACTTCACTTGACTTTCTAGACAATTTAAAATACAAAACAGAAAAACCAAACCAAACAAAAAAGCCCCACACCTTGTAACAGAGTTCATCCATTTCTCAGCATCACTTTGGAAAGGCCATGTCCCACATCCAAAGGGATCAACTGAAAACATAAAATATTGCTTCAGCAAGTACCTTTTTGCCTGTAATCCCAAACTGTAATAAAAGCATTATCTCCATCCTTCTGCAAAGCCTGATTTCTGCAAAATAAGATATTTCTATGAAATATCTTTTGAAATGCCCCACTGCATTGGTTTGTCAGAGGACAGTGGATGAATTGTTTTTTGGGCCAATATCCTATGTGATTTAACTCTTGAGTCATGAGCACAAATTAATGATTTATTTCTCTTCTAAAGCATTTATTTTCACAGTCAAGGAAATAAGATTTGTGGTGCCAAAACTCTGATAGCATGGTATAAATATATTTATATGTTCTTGTAATTGTATTTAGAGTATACCTGAGGGATTCCAACTCTGCAAATAAATCTTGTCATTTTCCACACTCTGCAAAGAAACAATTCCATAGTGGGAATAAATGGTGTGTCCCACTACAGAATGCTTTTCCTTGAAGGCACTGAACTGATCTACCAGTACCAACATCCTGCCAGACAGCAATGGGCAGGTTCCACCAAACTGTGGCAAATTGTGGCTTCCTGGCTTTGGGGCAGGGTGAAGGAAGAGGAAATGGTGACACATCTTAGGAATGCTGCAGCTCCTTCTGCCCATTTTCCTCCTCTGCACAGTGCCAGTCCATCCCAGCTCCCGAGAGAACCAGCATCACACCTGTGCTTAAACAGAGGAGGGGCAGACAAGGCTGTTTGCACCCAACTGAGTTTTGGGGCTAGCAAGTCTTGCTGATTTTCTACCACACACTATTAATCTTAAATTCAGCAAGGCAACCATCAATTTAAACATATGGAAGTGTGAGAAGAATTCATTCTGGGCTTAATTCCGTTGCCTTCCCATGGTGGCACCACTTCAATAGCACCCAGGCATCCTGCATGGTTTAATTGCATTTATCCTCACAGCAGCCTTGCAGGGAGGCAAACACCATTATCCCTGTTTGACAAGAGGGGATCTGAAGCACAGAGAAACTGAATGACCTGTTCAAGGTCACAGAGAAATCTGTTGCAGCATAAGCACTAAATCCCAGATTTGCTGAGTCCTTTGACAGCACAATCCACTAGAACTAACCTGCTACTGGTGCTGGCAATTCTTTCAGAAAGGACAAATAGTATTTGCCTTTTAATTGCCACAAACTTTCCCTTCCTGCTCAAAAGAAATCAGGAAAATTGCACAAGTCAAAAATACACTAGGAAAAAGAATCTGACCTGAAGCACACCACACAGGACTATAAACACAAAGAAAAATGAGAAATCTTTTCTACTTCATAGAGGCAGTGTTTTCTTCTTTCAAAATATAAACTTCTTGATGGCAGCAGTGCAGCACAAAGAGATAAAACATGGCATGCCTTACATCCTGGGGAAAAAAGGGATTTCCTCTTTGCTTTTTTTCTTCACACACATTTCATCTTCCCTCTCCTTGTTTCTCCCCTTACTTTCATGCAGGAAAATCAGTCCTGGCAGTGAAGTTACAGAAACCTGTTTCCCAATTAATTGCTAGTAAAAAAAGGCTTTTTTTACCATTTCCCTAAGGATGGCGCAGCTCGGACTGAAAATATTTTGAAATATTTCATGTTCAAACAGGTAAGCCCAGCTCTACAGCTGAGTAAAGTTTAGTTTTCCTCTGAGCTAACCTGTCTTCAGAAGGATCTCCCTCCACAAAGTAGCTTGGGCTCAACAGAGGATTCTGGGGAGCCACACAATTTAAGGGAAAATAACGTGAATAGCAAAGAAGGTAATTGGAAAGGTAACCAGGTACGTGTGGCAGGGAAGGCAAACATACAGAGGTGAGCTAAGTTAATTTACTGAAAGGTCAGAACAGAATCAGTCTTTTGCTCTCCTTGTGCAAGCAGAAGGGGAGCAGATACCAGGAGAAACGTGCATTGCTATGCAAATAATTTGCTTTATAACTACCATAAAGAGTAGGCAGCTCCAAAAATGTCAAAGGCAGCACGGAGAGCAAAGGGGAGGTGTGAATTAGTGAATAACTGAGGAGATGGTGACTAAATGACACTTTGCCACTGCCCATTCAGCTATTCTGGAGACATTGTTTCCCTCCTATCCTTCAATCTCCCTTCTTGTAAAATTCAGCACAATTCGGTAGCAATGGAATCACAGCACAATAATGATGACATGGCTGTGGAGCACTTGAATTTCTGCCAGCAAAGAAAGCTAAATATTAAAACCTATAAAGGAATATCTCTAAGCATCTCACATGTCACTGTAATGGCCCAGAAAAAAGAAAAATCTGTTGAAAAATAAGAAAAAAAAAAGAAAAATAAGACTTTCCCTTCAATGCTGCACGATTAGTGCAATTGTACAAACCTCCCCTCCCAGCTCTTCAGATCCCTCACACAAGTAGAGCTCACAAATGCTGCAATTTCACTTGGACTAGGATGGGTGACTTTATTGACATTTTCTGTTCATTACTAGCCCTTCTAAAACCAGTGGAAACAAAGGTAATGTCAGCAATGGCCATCACTTTTTGATGTTCAAACTTCCAGAAGTTTGCCATTGGAGGCATGGAACCTGAGTCAGGGATTTATCACTGCTCTTAAAAAAAACCCAAACCAAACCCTCCCACCCCAAAAAAAAACCCAAACAAAAACAACTCCCTCCCCAAAAAAACCCAAAAACAAAACAAAAAAAACCCAAAAACTCAACCAAAAGCAACAAAACAAAAAAAACCTCATTTTCTATATTCCTTTTGTGAATAGCTTTGAAATAGCTCAAAGAATCAAGGAATCCATAAATAACAAATTTTAGAATTAAGAAACCCTAAAACACACACACCACCACCACCCCCTCTCCGACCACCCAGTATCTGAATTTGCTTTATTAGAAGCATGAGGCAAATAAACTTTCCCAAGGTTGTGACTACAAATTAAACTTGAATTTTTTATTTTTATTTTTTTTTGGAAGGATGCACATGTCCCCAGGGTATGGGACACCCCTGTTAGCTCATTTCACACCACACATTTCCATTAGCTGGCACTGTGGAACGTGCTCCCTCTCTCCACACGCTCCCAGAGCTGCAGAGCTCCGAACTTTTGGCAGGTGAGCAATTCAGGCACAGATTTGGCAAACCTCTCCCCTGCTGTGGCATCTTTGGTGTCAGTTCCTCTGCACTGCCTTGGCCAGCAGGCTCCAGCAGGAACCCACCCTGCTGCCTCATCACACCACGGGATGTGATTTTTACCTTAAATCGTGCAGCAGCCAGGCTATGCCGAGGTGAGAATACCTCAGCTGTTATTGCATTCATCCTGGTGCTGACCTTTAATCCTCTCCTGGTGCAGAACACACACTCTTTATGCTCACTGAGCTTTCCTTTCCAATCAAAAGGTGAAGCTCTGCTGCAGAGGTTGTCTCTGTGCTTCAGTTTTTGCAAAAATATAACATTTGCTTTTTATATCGGAGAAACGCACTGGGAAAGGGCTGTCACACTCTTTTAATATGAAACTCCTTTTGCCCCAAATTGCTGTTGCTGCTCTTTAATATCCACTAATTTCTTAGGGAGTTTCTGTCCAGATTCTGCAAGGAAAGTAACTGAACTATGTGTGCAAAAATGAAAAAAAAAAAAAGAACCCACAAAACTCATGTTTTGCTGTTTTTTGTTGGCTGGAGGCACACATAGCATATTTCATCCCTTCAAAGACTAGAGAATCTTTTATCCATTTCTGTGTAATGCAGTTTTCTGGCTGTGCGGCACAAGATGCAGGATTAGCACCACAAGAAAATCTAGGAACATATTGGCAGTCTCAGAAAGAAACGCTGCTTTGTAAGTCTGGTACTAAAGAAACAAAAAAAGGCTTTCCAAACCCCTTCTGCATCACATGGTGCTTGGAAACTTCTGAAGGGAGAGACTGGCACATCACTCCTTCAGGAGCACTGATATTCCCTCATGGAAGTACCAGGGAAGCCGCCTGCAGGACACTGACTTCATTCCTTGCAAAGTTATCCTTCAATTCTCCCTTCATTAATTCCAGGCAAAAGCTGGATCAGTTTAATCATAAATTCCTTTGGTAACTGATGCCACAGCTTCTCTTCATGTTGTGGATGCCCTAAAACACCCCAAAACTAAGGGAAAGGAAGAGCACTTCTACCAGGTTAGTTTCAATAATTTCACCTACAGTTCTTATGGTGAAGCAGAAGTCCTTGTTTCTCTTCACTGCTATCATTGGTTTGATGTAAATGTCCATCATGTGCTCCACAGATAAACTTCTCAATTCCCCAGCTGCTGGGACATGCAAAAAACCACCCAAAACAGCAGAAAAGAAGGCAAAAAGCAACTAAGAAAACACGAGAATCTGGCTGGCACCTCATTAATGCCTCCTTCAAGTAACCAAAGACGTCTCAATAAATCTCATCCCTTCTGGAGCACAGTATTTTTCAGCCTTATTATTTCCAATATTTTGCCTGTCATTCCTGAATGGTTGCTCAGAAACAAAAGCTTGTCCTTGAGAAGCAAGAGAAAGTTGCTATATTTTCAGTCTGAATCGCTTCCTAATATAAGCACTGGAAGGCTGGGCATAATGCAAACTCTCCAGTAAAAGACAGTGATAGAGTACACCTAGAAATACCTCAGCTTAATAGGTGTTGTGCCATTAACACTGGATTTTATGGAAGCAAGTAGAGGTAAATCTGTCAGGCAGACAATGATTTACAGTAATATCCCCTGCAGTGGATGGTTTTCATCACATTTAGGACTGTCAGGCAACTCCTGGGTTTTCCTCCATCCCTTTTAGGCATGAAGGCCCCTTGATTTTATTTAGGAGCTGGGATGTTCACCTTCAGGCATTCTGCACTGCCAGAGGAAGCTCTCCCATGCCCTGTCCCTTTTTATGGATGGAAGCCACGGCTCAGGTGACTTCACACATCCTCATTTCCAAATAAGAACCTTGTCCTACGTGCTGGACATTAAACAGACAAGAGCCAACCTGGTGGCACGTGCATTTACAAGGTTAAAGCACTGTCTGCACTACAGTGCCTGCATATTCCCAAAAGCAGAGCTGGAAAGGGGAACAGGGGGACAGCAGTGGGGTGAAAGGGCGTGAAAAACCTTTTTGGCAGCTCCAAAAAGCAGCCTGGAAAGTACCCATGGTGTGCACCCCTAGCAGTGAGGATGATACAGGGAACAGAGAAATAGGGGTAGCTGGGACTCCACCATTTAAAATTTGGTTTATTGCCGGGGAAATTGATGCCAAAGATTAAAAAAAAAGCACTGTTGAAGTATGTGATTCCTTCTGTTTTCCACCCAAGTGCTCATACAAACACATCAGAACTCTGGAGGATTTCTCCAGAGTGGTGAGAGGCTCCTTTCTTGGGGTGAAAGAGAAGCTTCACACAAATCAAACTGCAACAACAAAGCAAAGCTTTAGTCACACCTCACTATTTCTGCTCTCTGAGCTGTCATCAATGAGCAAAATTATATGATGCACCATGGGCAACCCAACTTTTCAGTACTCATATTCAAAAAGATGAAGACCTCTGGCAATCAGTGCTAAACACAGAGTCTGACTGTGCTGATAACTGAGGAAAAGTATCTCTGTACCACAACACTCCAGATGCAGCAAATCTCAAGCCTAGAAGCTCCTCAAAAGCTGAGCAATTATGGGAATTAAATCTATTTCTGATCAAGAACTTCAAAAGCGCCCGGTGTCCAAAAGAAAGCCTGTTATGTGCTTCCTGCAGAGAACCCCTTATCTGCTTCAATCCTAATTAATCCTTCCAGCTGCTTCATTTCCAGCTGGAGGGAAAAAACAACAGCAGCCAAATACCTGCATCTCACAGGTTTATCCACAAAAGAGACTCTTCCCTGCCCAGCCAGCATCATGCTATTCCTACAAGCTCAGTTTTGGCACAAAAGCCCATAAATAATTCACTAGCAACACATTCTAAATACCACTTACCAATTACCAGTGAAACAGAGAGTCCCTTCAATTGCATCCTGCGGTACTCAAACTTACAACTGCAATTTCCATGTGAAAACTATCTGCAAGATAAATTCAAATACACGGAGGCAGCAACATTTAAACTAAATTAAAACGCTTTGCAGCTTTACTTTTAGCCACAAAACGCAAATTTGCCTTGTATTTAAAGGCTTTTCTTCTATTAAAGTTGTGCTGTTTCAAATCCTGCTTTGACCACAGCCTGCCAGGCATCTCCTGTCACCTTCAGTGTGAGTCCAAATGTTATTAAGCCAGGACTTATGGATTGCAAGAGCAGAAGAGGTCACCACAATCTTTAATCTCACTCTCTGTACCAAGTGGGTAAATGTAAAGACAACAAATGACAGCTCTGCCTCATCCCTGGAATTGGTTAGCTCCAGCAGTTAATTACATTTACAATTAAAAGTCTGTTCTTTATTTTGATTTTTATAATGGTCTTAATTGCATTGCTTGAATCCTATAATGCCTTTGTCATCCAACAGGCCTCCAGAGACGGGCAGCTTCTTTTTATAACCTCTGCAACTTCGCTTCCCCTTCCTCCCCTGAAAATAGTTTCCTGACAATGTTTACAATGAGAATTCTTTCAAGTATCATCATATTTGGAGGTGCAATTTCTCAGGAAGCTTTAGTTCCCTTTCCATTATTTTGATTCATGTGAAGAACAATTGTTCAATTAATACTTTGTCAAATACATTCACAATTACACACAGAGAGAAATGAGATTGATTCCCTAACCGTGACTCCCTCCACTTATATTTGAAAATGTGTTTGAACAAATGGTTTGCAATTCTTGCTGCAACCTGGAAGGAGTTATTTAATCAAAATCTCAGGCAATTCCAAACTCCACATCAGATGTCCTAGAAAATAGCTATATAGAGTTTGAGATTTCCTAGAGTAGTGAAGTTATGCACAAAAGGAAATAAAATTTGACGTGTGCCTCTATGAAAGACACAACTGGGGTCACATACCCAAATTAATGAACAAAATACATGGCCACTCAAAACCAGTCACTTAAACATGGATATTCCATAAATATTGTTACATTCTATGTAACATTCAGCATTTTTCCTGGAATATTGCTTTAATCCTCTTGAGATGGAATATTTTTGTGATTTGGGTCATTTTATTGCTAGGAGATGGACTCAAAAATATGAAAACTCTCCTGTAACTTTGTGCTTTCCTCAAGAGCTACTGAAATGAGCAGATCCACCCATAATTAAGGTGAAGTCACTGTGGGACAAACTGGAAGTCGGCATTTTCTGAACTACATGTATATTTCCCCCACATTTTTGAGGATTAGGATGTAACTTCATTTGAAATGTGTGCACTACACGTTCTGCTCATGATTCAGCTGCACATACCTGCAACATCTTATATGGCCCTGCCTGGGGCCTCCCACAGGAGTGGAATCTCCTCAGTTTCAAATATTTATTTCCAGAATCTATTCCTGTATGTATTGTAGCCAAGTAACAACTTCCTCCACAGCTATGTGCTTAAACTACTGTTTTTGTTGGTCTGAAAAACCTCAAGCTTTAGGGAAAGGAAAGCAGGGGCAAGGAAACCATAAGAAATTAATAAACTGAAAAACAATCCTTTCTACACTTCTCCTCATAGGAATAAAGGTTGTTGCTCTCTGAACTTTGCCAATAAACTTCCTTATGGAATTCTCTTCTGCGATTCCATCCCCTGGAGCATAAATTACAGAACAGATACAGGGCAGCTGCTGGGATTTAGCGTCATTTGTTGTTGTGCTGTGTCCCTGGGAAGCTCCAGCAGCTCATGGCAGTGCCCAGGGCCCCTGAGGAACTGCAATTTCACAGTTTGATTCCCAGAGCTGCCTTGCAGGGCTGCTGCCCTAATGAGTTTCTGAGGCTTCACACACCCTGGGAAAGGCTCTGTCGGCTGTAGGTTCCCAACAGGTGATGCAGAAAACATCAGTGCAAAAACATAGTTAAGGCACAGCACATGAACACGGGGAAGGCAGGAGAAAGCAATTAGAATGCTTTAGCAGAAGTGGATTTGTCTTTTATTTTATTTTTCCCCCTTGCTGCACCATCATTGTCTTTTTCTCCTCTGCATTTTTGTTTCAGAGCACTGCCAGGGCTGCCCTTACCCAGCTGGAGTGCAGGGATCACTTGGGGAGCTGGGCAACTTGCTATTTTTGCATGGGTCACGAGTGCTAATTGCAAACCGTGACTTGATGCGCTGGGAAGAGCAAGGAAATTGAAAGAACTGGGAATAAGTCAACCAGGAAACTTCAGCTGAGGGGAAAAAATAAACAATTTCACACACACAAGCTTTGCAATAACTATGAATTCCTTCATATTTCCTTTCAAAGCACTACAAACAATTTTCACGAGTGCCTTTTGGTCAGAGGAAGAAACTTCATACCTGGTCTAACCTCTGTAATAAGTAATCATCTTTTACTTTTCACCTAACTGTGTGGACATTCAAGAGACATCTTAATAAAGCAGGGATTTATGAAGTCACCTTCCAGCCACTAAAACCTCAAGAGCATTCATCCAGGACATTGACATTTTTATGTAGCCAGAAGTGAGATTATGGCTGTATGCTTGGCTTCAAATCTTTTACTTTAAAATAAAATAAAACTGAAAAAGAAAGCCCAAACCTACAGATCAGCATAAGGAAGATAGTGGGTGGCCATTTCCTTCTTATCTTGAGATTTACTCAAAATCTCAGAAAAAGTAGTATTGAGTACTAATTACTTTAAGTACTGATTCATTTAAGTATTATTTGGAGTTTAAAAAAATACCCCCAAAACAACAAATCACATAAGATAAAGACCAGTTTAAGTAGTGCCTCGTGTTTTAGAGAGTGAAGTGATACAGAACAGCTTACGATTGTACAGGTATTTGCTGAGTGAACTGTATCTCATCAGCCAGCTTGCAAATAAAGATATTTATAGTATTGGCATCAGTATTGATCTCTTAGGGAGACAACTCATACCCAGCAACTATTTCAACCTCAGTGACTGATGTCCACCCTTTGGATCATACAGCCACATTCCACCCACCTCACTGCCTGCTTTCCCAGCCCATAGCTCACCAAAGTAACTACAACTGGAGACCCTCTCATTCCATTGCAACATGCCCTTGGGGAAATGTTTAACCAGGAAAAGCCTGTACAGGCTGTTCCTAGTTACCTTCTGCATGTGCCTGGAGATGCTTTCCAAGGTTGCTCCACAGACTTCCCAGTGCCTGGAAAGGGTATGAACAGTCTGTAGCTCCCCAGGTCTCCTTTCCTTCCCTTCTTGACAATAAGGCATGACATTTTCCTGGAGAAAATTCCCAACCACCACAGCCTCCCTAAGATAACCTACAGCACCTTTTCAGTGGCATTGGGCAGCTCCCTCAGCAGCCCTGGATGCACCCCAGGGACTTGTCTGTGTCCCATATTCCCCCCACACTTTGGGGCAGCAGCCAGCACCTCCAGAGGGAGAGGGCTCATCTTCCTCGCCCTTCTGGAAAGCAAGCCAGCTGCTCAGCAAGTGAAGTGTGGCTGTCTTTACGTTCTCTTCAATTTGATAAAGGAGGACAGGTCAAGGGAGGCAATTCAGAATGGATAAAGCTCTTCACTTAGCCAGAAAGGCAATCACATTTACTTCTCCCTGGATTTGTCATGAAGAAGATACAGAGGGCCTGAAGCCAGCACTGCCACTATAAAAGCATTGGAGTGCCAAAATAAAGGCACAAAGAGCTCCCTGAGGAATATATTAGGGTCTTGGTCAAAACCTGGATTTCTGCTGCTCTGCTTCTTCAAAGGTTCGCCTCTTTCCCACTCCAAAGAAAAGCAACAGATTTGGGACTGAAAACAGAAGGAACAGCACTGGGGGGTGGGAAAATGGGGAATAAAATGATTAAAATAAGAGCTGTCCTCCCACTACACACAGGTAACATTCTGACAGCTTCTCCAGGTATAATGTCATATAAAAAGCATTCTGAATTAACTTCAGACCTTTTTAATTTCTGATTTCAAATTAAACCTCCTCTAAATGCCCACCCACTTTAAGAGAGACAATTTAATTCCCTGAAGATATATTTGAAGAGACATGAGAGCCACCCCCTTAAGGATAGGTAATAAGTGTTCTGCCCAAAATGGGAGACAAGGAGAAAATACCCACAGAGGATGTTAAAGCCTATTTTGTATCAGCTGAGGTAAACAAAGCATCTAAGAATGAAACTGTCCCAGCAGCTTTAAAGGCTGCTAAAAGATCACCTTTAACATCACATCTGACTCCTTCAGTGACTCTGAAATTCCCAGTTCTATTCATGGAAATATTTTTAACAATTTTGCTGCCTTCATGGGGAGGATTCCTTGCTTTAGCCCAAGACTAATTACTAGACAAAGATTTTGGTAAAGATGGCATCAAAAGAGGCCAAATGCAGAAATCTCCAGGCATCTGAACACCTTCAGAGCACCCCTTGCATGGGAAGTATCCTTTACCAAAACTGGTACATCAACCTCGAGCATAAGAAGCCCCACACAGAACCCAGTTCTGGGCATCACATAAGCCCCACTTTGCAGCTCACTGTTCTTCCATTTTTCACATCTGATCTGGATTTTGCTACTCCAGAACCATCAAAGCACTTCATTAAACATTCAAAAGATCACTAAGCCATCAGTCGACAGAAGGAGCCAAAACTGCATTTACTTTCTTTTCTTTAATCTCCCAGACCTTAATTGCCATATTGACAAAAAAGAAACAGTTGTTTACCTTCTACAGTCTCAGGAGTGCCTGCCAAATTAATCCTTTTAAGCAGCATTTCTCCAGCTCCAGAAAGAAGTAAGCAGCATGCAAAGCAGTGAGATGCTCCCCTAAGAGGCAGTGAACACACACTGCTTCAAAATTAACCTTGACTATTATAACTTGTCACAGATTTCTTCTTTCCTGTTTCATAGAGTCCAGAGGGCCCAAAAGGTGGGTTGTTTCTTGGAGCACTCAGGAGACTTTGAAACTTATGCAAAAGGGGTTTTATAACCTAGATGTGTGCAGGGGCCGAAACAAAGGTGGAGGAGCAGAGTTATCTAAAGAATGAGCTCACAGAATCCTAAAGCACAACAAGGAAAAATCATTTTGTGTTAGGCTCCTGACAAATATGAAAATGACCTGCACATTGCAAACACTGTGAGTCAGTGAATTTCACTAATTCCATGTCCATGAGTCCATGGTGCTGCCTTAAAATTAGCCAGTACTGTAAATTTTACAGCACTAAAAATTTTTCTTCCCCAGATTAAATTATCACCCACTCTGCAGATAAATTCACAGGAGTTGGAAGTTTTTATCTAAACTGACTTCCGTCGTACAACTGAAACATTGAAACAAGTATTGCTTCCTGTTCGATGATGCTTAAAATTCTGTTTGCAAAGAAAATTAAATTTATTGCAAGAATGAGGACAAGTGCTTCGTGTATCAGTACCAAACTGGAAGTGTGCTGGTGGGCTTTAATTACAATCCCAAATAAACTGAAATACCCTGAATGATTTACCCACACACTGTCCTGAGGGAAACAGGGCTCTGCAGAGAGAGTCTTTCCCATTTTGTCTGCAGCAGGAAATACACCCAAAATGCTGAATTGCAGCAGCTGGCCAATGGCAGGAAATTTAAATCAAGGAGCTGCATGTTTAGGTGCAATCCAGCACACAAAATTTATGACCGCCACTTTTTGGCTGTCTGATGGCTTCCCCTTGTTCTAAGGTTCTCAGAGCCTTTATATGGCCCCCTACTTCCACCCCTAAATTTCACTGACCCATGGTTGTTTGCCCCAGCATTATTTTAGTCTAGAAGAGTTTTGAAGATTTTGTGTTTTTTTTTGCAAAAGTGAGATTGTAGCCAAGCAAAAATAAAACCTAATTTGAGAGGAAATATGCAAGAAATGAGGTTTTTAGGTTGCTACCAAAGTTCTGAGGGAGATCAATGGGAATAAAAGGGTACTACTAATATCTTTTATATATATTTCCTATCTATCTCTTCAGACAAGTATAATGCAGACAGTTGCTCCTACCTTACAGTTTGGACAGAGTGGCAAGTGATAGGGCCCTTTTCATTTTGCCAATTCATTATGTCATTTGTTGAGATCATTTAAAGAAATTAAGCAGGTTTGGAAAAATAATTTAGGAGAGCATTTCACTTCAGAGCTGCTTCTCAGGCATTAATTGAGCATCCCACTATGAAAAAGTGTGTCTTTTTTACCCCACTGCCCAAGACTGCTCTTTGCTTGAGGGATAATCTCTCTGCTGGCAAACAGCAGCTCTGGTCCCATTCATTTCACTTTGGATGGACCAGTGTTTACAAGAAGATTGTCTAACTCTATTAATACAAAACTATCAGCAGTAGCCAAAAGATCTGTAGCAGCAAACAGGTTGAATATTGGGCAGTAATGAAGAGGAGAAAACTGTAAAACTCTTCAGTGAGGACAGGCACCAGAGGGATGGCACAACTTCTCTCCTGTCTTCTGTCTCTGTGGACTTCTGCAGCTCCAGAGTGAGCACAGCTATTTGCATTCTAACCCAGCGAGCAACAGGCTAAAAATAGTGCTGAAAATCCACTCTGTGGATACTGAGCAGTGCTCTAGGAACTTTAAATTTAAGCCCATTTTTTCCCTAGCAATTATAGGCAGTGTCACAGAAAAGGAACCCAGGGCTTATCACTCTTTGCAGAGATGTTCCCATTTGCAAGGGAAACCATGTGCCTGTAATACATATTAATGCACCAGCATGCCTGTGCATGTTCACTTCAGATTCTTGGGAGCCTTTCTGCCTTGATGTCTATCCCTTCTCCACAGCTGGAAATAAAATAATAAACAGAAAGTGGAGCTGCATTTGCCTTTCAGATGCCACCAGTGAAGACTGTCCCAGGCACTACAAACTTTTAAATTCCATCCCTGGTACACAGCTCCTGCTCTGCAGGGCCCACTGTGCTAACTATGCACTGAGGGTTTAGATGTGCACTGAAAAATTGCAGACCTGAATGCGAGGTATAAATCACCAGAGCATGAGATCAGATTGGCAAAATGCTGCTAATACTGAAAAATCTACCAGAAAGCAAGATGACCACTAGCAATGCCAACCAGGAGAGGACTGCCCTGGCAGTGAGCTTTTCAGAGAGCTGCTGCTCACTTAAAACATTTATATTTTAATATGCAGGGTAAATGGAAGCTAGAGCATGCTGTAGTGTAGTGATTATTGATGGGTTACCTGACAAAACCCAGAAATACTCCCTCATTCGTGTTTGCTGGTCTCCCCACCAGGTTTTGAAGCAAGAGCACTTTCTAAGGAGACCAAATCCATATCTCAACAGGCCACTGGCATCTCCCTTCACACCAAGGGAGGAACAAAACCCTGAAGACACCATCAACACATCTCTTCAGTGGCAGAACTGCTATTAAAAGTGTGGATCCTGGAGAGAGTTTCTTTCATCAACAGATTTGGTTTCTAATTACTGAGAAGGAAAAAAAAATACATGTTAGGAAAAAAAACAGTTTTTGAGGAAAGGTTCTCACTCAGCTTTTCAAAAAGAAGCTGTCTGGTTGGAGGCTCTGGGGTACCCACATTTTTATTTCCACCAGTAAAGAGGCTCAGACCCTAGAGCCAAAATAGCCCCAGCTATAACTCTCTTTCCTAGAGAAAAAGAAAAGCAGAAACTCCTCAATGCAGGAGTTGTGCCATAAAAAGCACTAAAATGAAGTCTACAATACATGGGAGATGCCAGCAACACATGAAATAGCATTCCTTTGTTTTCATGCTCCAAAGCCACAGCTCCAGGATTTTTGTGACAGGCAGACAGTTCATTTCCTTTAATCTCCACTTGGATTTGTACCTTAGTATTTTCTCCAAAGTCTTGCCCTACTTTTAGCAACAGCAGGGCAGGAACATACAAAGAGAATAAACAATCTGTCTCTCATTGGACCTCTAGAAAAGGAGTTGTGTCCCAGCTGGGATGAAGGGACACAAGAGTCAGAGAGGAAGGTAAAGAGGGAGTAGAGCTCGACAGACACAAAAGCTGAAGTCAGTCTTTGTGAGACTGCATATGTGTGGTACAGGCTGCTGCCAGAAACAGAAATCCTGACTGTGGGGGAAAAAAACCCTAGGAATTTCCCCACAAAAAAAAACATTAATATGAGAAAGGTGCAGATTAAAGGTGCTGATTTCCTCCAGTGTGCAAAGTCCTAAAATGTTCAGTCAGAACGTGCAGACCTGAGGCTCTGTAAGTGTTTGTGCTAAAATCATCATTCTAAGAGACCACACAGAACACTTTTCAGAGTGGCATGTCTCATTTCATTGATTAAAACAATTAAAATCTTCATTAAGCTACAGGCACACAGCTACCCCTGTAAATCTGAGATTCCCAAAACTCTCTTTAACTCATCTATCATAACCTGCTGGCCTTTAGAAAGGCAAGTGTGCACCACGTAATCATTTTGCTTTGCAGCTGTCTCACTGGAAACTGTTGCCACATAACAACTTAATGTTAAATACAATGTAATTTATTGTGGCCTTTTATTCCTCTGTCCACGCAGTTCACAAGTCACTTTTAAACTGACCAGAAACACACTCTGCCAATGTTTTGATCAAAAAAGATGCTAAGAAATATCTTTTTTTTTTTTTTTGAAAGCAGGATAAGCGTTCCCAACACCAGTTCCTCTGAAAACCAGGGAACAATAAACACTCAAACAGCATGTAGAACATTAATGCTTCCCTTTGTCCTTTTAAAGATTTATTGTCTTTGAAGGTGCTGCCTCTCAACAGTTCACCACAGCAAGGCTGCACAATGCTGACAGCCCAGCCAAGGCTCACAGGAGAAATAAATGAGAGTTCCCCAAACGGAGCTGACATGAATCGAGTCTCCCTTGACTTTACAGCCCCTCCCTCCAAGTCCTTATTTCTCCACCAGGAAGGAGAGGTGGGAACACGTTGTGGGAATTGTTATTTAAAAGCAAAGCACTGCTGCAGTAGTCCTCTTTTTAAAAGGATAATCTTAGTTTTGATAGATATTCATATTTCAAGCTATTAGAATTGTTGGAACTCAGACAGCTTGCAACACTGTTGTACAAATCACTTTCTGCTGGAAACACATTGTAAAGCTGGTCCCACTGGAAATGAACCCCCTTCCAGCAGGGCACTGCTATTCCCATTCAGCAAGTGGGATTTGCATTCCTTGTCCCAAAACACACCAAAATCCAAACCTCCATGGGGGCTACGGTGCATCGCTGCTGCTTCAAAATCCAGCTGACTTGGGCTGAAAATAATCAAGTTATCAGGGTAAGAAGTGGAAAATTAAGCAAAGAAACAGACAAACATATTAAATCCTCCTACATCCTACACATGGGACTGCCAGGCAAGATTTTTGGTCCTCCAGGTTTGCTTTTTCTGATCCACATGTTCCAGAAGAATCAGAATGGAAGAACTCTCTCTTAATAGAATAAAAATATTGGCTACAGTGTAATATCCCTCCCCTGCTTCATTGATGCACAAAAAAAAAAAAAAAAAAAAAAAACAGAACTGAGGTTTTTTCTAGCAGTGAGGCAAGCAAACAAATTAAAAACCAGCAAAGAATTCCTCATAAAGTGGAATAATTAAGGAGACCATTAATAAGGGGGGGAAAAAAATTTCCATGAATACAACCTTACTTACAACTGCCTACATGTGTTTTGGAAAAGACTGTCCCCACTTTATCTTACTTTCATATAAAAATAATATGTTTCACACCTCCTACAAGCCAAAAATTAACATAGAATAGTTACAGCCATTCTGGCTTACCTCTGAAGCCATCAGTTCAAATAGCCATGTCCTTAAACACATTTCAGCATTGCTGTCACCATCCAAGGCAGAACAACACTGCAAAATTTCTCTGACTGTAATTAAACAGCTCATTTCCTTTTATTTAATCCTGAAAAGCAATAAGATGCTATTAGCAGGTGGAAGTTTTAATGCCAGTTTATTAGTAGCACTGACTCGCTGCCTGCTGATAGTTACTGTGGAGGCCAAAAGGTTAACAAGGCTTGGCTGGGATGCAGCAGCTTGCCAGGTGTTTTCCTTGTGGCTGATGGAGCAAAGCCAATTGAAATTATCAGGTTGTAGCCACCAGCAACTCTTCTTTGCAACATGGAAACTTGATTTGCCTTAAACACAAATTTTTTTTTAAAAAAATATTAATTTGTTTTTCCTGTCTCTTGCTGCAACAACTGCCACGTAATTTGTAATAATTAGATCCAGTAGCAGCCAGCTTTCTCTTTGATTTCAGCAGCTTCCTCACAAAACAGGAGAACAAGAATAGTGTAGCACTTTAAAGTAATAAGGATCTGTTCGACAAAATAAATTTTCACAGCTTTCTGAGTTCTGTAAACAATATTTAAGGCACAGAACAGGTGTTAAAATTTTTCTGGAGGAGTTTTAATTACCTAATTCATATCTGTAGAGTTGTAATAAAATAACAAAAATATCATTAAATATGAGGCAAGCAGCATGCATGGATAATAAAAGAAATGCACACAGTGGGTTTGGACTGAATACACAGGTATTTGGTCCAAAATAAAGCAGATGGCAAACCAAACACAGAAGCATCCACTTTATCTTGCAGTTCCTGTGGTTCTCTGATTGCTTTTATTTATTTTGTGTATGTAAAATTAGGCAGATGAAAGACAGAGGTGAGAGATTCATGTTCCCCAAATTCATTGTTAGAGGGAAAAAACCAAAACAAATCCTCTTATGCACAGCAGTGTCCTGAAAAATGCATCCATCAAACCCAAGTAAATGATATTATTTGAGTTTACAGGTTGTTCCCTTGTACTTCTTCTTATTTAGGAATATACTCTAACTAGAGAGTTCACTAAAGCATGACTCTGGTCTTTTAGGGTTCTCCTTTTGAACAAGTATTTGTCTCTACAAATGTTTCAAAGGGTTCCAAAATCCAGAGAGAAGTTCTCACCACACTGATAGCAAAAACAGCTTTGGCAAAGCCAGGATTTTACAATAAAATAGCTAATCCCAAATAGAAGAATAACCACTGTGGGCAGGAAGAGCAAGGGGATTTCTGTGCAACAGAGACATTTGAAAATTATCTTCCAGATGAATTCTGCTTCCTGAAGAGTTTGTGTCTTTGGGGGCTTGTCTTGCTGGAGTCACAAAGAATTGCAGGTAATTTATTTGAAAATCGTTTTATTAAACCGTTCAGCCTCATTTCCTGCCTGTCCATTGCCCTGCATCTTCTGTTCAGAGCCCTATCCTTCTCTAAGTGCTGCTAATGACAACAGAAACCTCTGTTTCTTGTAGAAACTTCAGAGATATAAAGCTGAAGTTTCCTATGAGCACAGGAGGTACATTGGGACAAATCTCAGAGTATGTAATGGTGAGGAGAAGACAGCAACTTCTCCAGGCAATTTTTTCCCAGTGTTTGTCCCTCTTCATGGAGGAAAAACACATTCAATCCTTGACATGAAGTTTGAATTTTCCCCATTCCATCCTCTGTCCACTGTCTCTCATCCTGTCACTGTGCCCCTCTGAAAAGAGCCCAGCTGTCCTGTCAGTCTCCATCCACTTCATCACTTTGTGCTGTCCATATCCCACCAGGGCAGCTGCAACCACGACACCACCAGAGATTGTGCCAGGGGCTCATGTCAAGGTAAACAACAAGCACTCATCTGGTGCTAGAATGCACCCAGGAAATGCCTTTTTTGCACTGGATAAACCTGCACTGGTTCTTTCACTTCTTGTTCACGTGCACAGAAGTGGAGGATTTGCTCCATGACCTACCCAGGGCCTTAAGTGAGGCTGGGCAGAGGTGACTGCCTCCTAAATGCTCAACTCACCCCTGAAATCACCAAAGATTTTTGCAAGGTTTCCCTCTGTTTTGCAAATGTAAACAAGGGCCACTTCATTGCCACCATAATTACAACCGTATATCTGTCTTCTGGAGGAACCTCTAATATTCTTCAGTAAGCAACTTTTTGCTGTTCAATTGTTTGAAATCCAGCAGTAGCGTTATACAATGCATTTTTATTAGCACATTAGCCAAGAAATGATTCAAGAACATAACAGCTTTTCTGAAGTGGATTTAAATTATCATCAATCATTCAATAAACTCTAACAGAATTTCCCCTTTCTGCACACTCTGTCAGACACCACTGAGTGTTTTCCTGACTAAGGCTTACGATGCCAAAAGGCATCTCTGAGAAGACTACACTGTCAAACTTGGGCATGGGGGATAGGGTATGTGCTCTAAAAGGCAAAATTGTTCTTGGAGTTTATCCCCCTACTCCCATTATTTCATTTTTCTTCAGCACTGCAGTCATCACAAGAATGGCACATCATCATTTTTCAAAATATATTTTTGACATATCGCTCAAGTAATCACAGCCACCAGTTTTAGTGATTTAGTGGTATATATTTATTTTTCTCAATGTTCTTCTGCTCAGTTTTTTTCCATGGTGTTTTGCTTTTCCTCTCAGTGCAATCCAGCCCTATAACAGCATTCTATTCATATACAAATTGTGTTTGAGCTGGCCAGGAATCCAGTGGGCAGTGCAGAAATCCTACAGTCACTTGGCAGAGACACAGCCCTCTTCCCTAGTTAATCCAGAAATATTTCTGACTCTGTAAAATCATCAAGATCCAAAGCAGAGTGAAATGTGGATTGCAACATCCTCACTGCAGGTAGATACTAAAATGGCCAAGGCTGCACCTATTCTGCAGCTGAGCAGAGGGCACTGCAGCCCAAGTGTGAGGCCTCTGACAAACAGCACACAGATTTAAATTAGTTCTGTCTGATCCTGATGAAATGTTAAGTCAGGACAAATGCAGTAATCCTGTACTCACTCCAATTATTGTGTCATTTCAAAGCAAGGTACAGCCTTGTTTCAACCTCTTCCCGTGAAAATAAAATTAGAGCATTTATCATTTGAAATTATTCATGGTCTTATCTCAACTTGTAATTTATAGTATATTATATGCTTCACTTTTCCTTGCCATTTAAATTTAGCACATGGACCTTTTTTTACTAGACAATAATCACCCAATGCTTCCAACTTAGTAAAACTCACAAAGTAACAGGAATTTTGTTAGGTAATGTGGCACAAGTCATCCAGGCTAGAAGAATGC
Source organism: Cyanistes caeruleus (assembly GCF_971803275.1). Lineage (NCBI taxonomy): Eukaryota > Metazoa > Chordata > Aves > Passeriformes > Paridae > Cyanistes > Cyanistes caeruleus. The sequence goes on from NC_141703.1 coordinate 111,557,972, forward strand.
CGTCCAAAAAGTAATTATGTATTTAGATCCTTTGACTAAATGATGTCTAACTAGTAATGTTAGGATTTATAACAGGACCTTGGTATGTGGGATTCAAGGAATGTGGCCTAGGAGCTCAAATTTTTTTTTAACCTGTATGTTAGCACCTTCATATATATGGACATATATATGCCCAGAGCTTACTTATGAGATAAAAAATATTTTTATTTTAAATATTTAATTAAGATGTGGTTTTTATTTTTTTTTTTTTTTGGTAACATATCTGTAACACTGTACAACCAGGGTGTGACTTTCAAAAACAGTCAAGGGAATGTTCTAATCCTTTTGAAACAAGAGGTCTAAGTTTGCTTTTACTAAAAACTTGTGGCAGTAGGCTCCAGAGAAAATAGTTAAACCAAATAGGTGAGTGATTTAAAATCTCTCCCCTGCCAGACACAAGGAACAACAGCAAGAATGGATCTGTTAAAAATAAATAAATATATAAATATATACAGATATATATCCAGAGAAGCCCAATTGCAAATTTGAAAACATTACAAAGTGAGAAATGGGAGGGAATGTAAAAGATTTAACACAGCTGGGTCTAAGTCAAGAATCTGACAGGCACCTTCACAAACATCTTGCAGAGAAGAATTCACACAAGTAAGCTTGAACACAGATGCCAAGGTACAGAAAGCCAACTAAAATCATTTGGTCCAAAGGTAATAACAAAGTGTCATGGGGAATTTGCTTTTCCAATATTTTCCAAACTTTGCCAGGAAAAACCTGAGGTTTAAGAGTTTATTTGACAGCACAGGTAAAGAAGATGAAAGTGGAAAGGGATGAGCAAAATCTAGAAACAACATGGCAGATCAACCATGCAAGAAAATTCTGCAGCACCCAGGTTTTGTGAAGCTCTGCAAAGATGCAAATGTCATTTATATCCTTCTGCTCCTTTTCTTTTTTGTTTGTCTCCTTCCACTGCTACAGCTTGTCTTTTAGACAGCCTTGTCTCTGGAACAAGACTTGTTATTTCACTGTGTGTTTTGTTCAGTTTCAGCAAAATCGGTCCCTGAATGGATGGGATTCCTCACGGTATTACTTCAATATAAATGTTAAACAACAATATTATTGTTATGCTATAAAGCTGATCCACATCAAGGGATTTGGAGTTGATTCATTCATCATTGTCAGGCAGGCAGCCGAAATTCCATTCGAGCCCATATGCAACAGCCCAAGAATAATGTGATCACTTTTTAAGGATGTGAAAGGAAAAGGGTTCTTGGGAACAATTCAGAATGAAGAAAGCTCACTTAAGAGCTGCAGTCAGAGCAGAGCTCTACAGCTTAATCCAAATTACTGTCCCTTAATGGCTGCATCTCCGGGTAGGACTGCAGCTCCAAAGTCTTGTCTGCAGGGCACGCCTCAAGCTGGTGTAGGAGTGAAACACCAGGGAAAGTCTGCCCTGTGCTCCCCTGCACCTTCTGCCACGTGCCACAGTGGTGATGCCATGGGCTGGTTTCAGCTGCACAAGGAGAGAATTGTTCCCAAAGGGACACAGTGCCAGCTGCCACAGCCGTCAGTCACATTTTGTAGGCAGCTGGCACTTGGAGATGTCGGGTGTTGGATTTTTGGGTTCTTCCCAGCATGATGCTGAGACTTTCCTTGACTTGAGCTCAGTGACAGCCAGCAGGGCAACACAGCAAGAGAAGCACTACCCTGCCAGAGAGGACATGGGGAAGCAACATCAAATTCAAGCATATTTGTCTGGGAAACAAAAATACTGAGCTCTCCAGTGGGCTCCCTTTTCTCCCCAGCCATCCAGCAGATTAAGACTGGGAGGTTTCATAAAACATTTCCTAGAGACCACAGAATTTCTTTGGTGTATGAATGCTTCTTTCTGCACTCACATTAAAGCTTCAGTGCATTTCTGCCCTTAGCACTTCACTTTGTTCCCTGCAAGAGCACACAGACCTAAGCTTTTCTTCTGCTTGGTATTATTTCCAAATAATCTTTCAGGAAGTTCTTCTGCTTCACCCAGTCACCATATTCCATCTGACACATCATCCCTGCCATCAAAATCACCCTGCACAAGGCTCCAACACAACCAGCTCCAATACAACACAACCTAGAATTGAATTAAAGTTTACAGATAATCTGAAAGCAACAACACTCTGCTTTATCTGGCTCCAATTTCACTCAAAGCCTTACTTATTCTTACTTCTCATGGCATGCAAGCAACACCATGCAAAGCTCAGAATATATTACCCAAACAAGCTTAATTCCTTTCCTTGACAGCATACTTCACAATGGGTACCAGAGATAAACAATTTGAGAATTATCTTTTTTCTTTTTTTCTTTTTTTTTAATACAAATTAGTGGAAAGATTCTTAGTATGGCACTCAGGGACTGAAGGCAATTTAATTGGATGAAATACAAAACCAAGGTCCTGACTCTCCATGTTCAGTGAAAAACTCAAGGGATTCTTGCAAGTTTGAGCATTCAGCCTGTGTTTTCTGTAAATGCCAAATGAGATTAAATTCTGAATATTATATTGCACCAGGGGAGGTTTAGATTGGGTATTAGGGAAAATTTCTTCAGAGAAAGGGCTGTTAGGCACTGGAAGAGGCTGCCTGTGTGAGTCACCATCCCTGGAGGTTTTTAAAAGATGTGTAGATGAGGAGTTCAGGATCATGATTTACTGGTGGACTTGGAAGTTTGGACTTCATCTAAAAAGCCTTTTCCAACCTAAAAAATTGTATGATTGTATTTTACTTGCACTGTACTTTTCATTTGGAAAATTCTGTATTCCCGTAAAAAATAAAATCTAGGAAAAGCTGGTGGATTTCTTATGAAATTCTTCACAAGGAAAAGAATGAAAATACAGTTTAAGATATCACTAAGCATTAATAGTGACAGAGGACTATAAAAAATAAAGTTTAGATAGGTACATCTAAAAGCATGATTCCAAAATTAAGTGTTTTCTCTGTATGGTGCAATGAATCTGATGTAGTAAAGCTGTTCTGCTTCTTTAAAAAAAATAAACCAAGAATTTTTCTCTCTGTGCAGCAACAATTTATTTTTTTTTTATTTTTTTTACCTTTTACCTAACAGCTGTGGGGTCAAAAATTACATTCCCCACAGAAAAATATTTTCTTTTATTTCTAAACGCTGTACTTGCTCACCAGTTACCTTCACTCGGAAAAGAGCAGCAGCTGAGCACTCAGCAGTCCCTGAACTCCTGCATCCTCCCCATTGCGTGCTGGGGTACCCAAGGGCAGGAAAACAGCCCTCTCAAATGCCTGAATAATGCACTCAGCTTGGAAGAGACACAGATGCTGTCACTGGCCTCTGGAATGGAGCAGCAGGAGGAGAACAGAGAAAAGGGCAAGGAGAGGGGGAGGCGGAACACGCCGTGCTGTTGCTGTGTCACAAGAAATGCAACTGTGCTGTGTTTGTTTACTAACAAAGATGTCAAATGCTTGCTTGATGCTTGGGAATTTTCATATTCCATTCAGGGATTTGACTGCACTCTGTCTTATGGTTGAGGAACTTCCTGAGGGCTTAGGAATGAAGATTTTCCTTTTTTCTTTTCCCTTTTTATTTTTCCTCCTTTAATTTTGCCGACTTATGTGAACCGGACGTCTAGAACTCAAAAAATTATTGTTAATAAAGGCACAATAATCTTTCAAAGTAGCCCAAGAGACCTCCTGAGAGCTACACACAGCCTTTGCATGTTTCTGATGGCAACAGGGAATACGAACCTGCCCAAGACAGGCAGTGGTGCTGGGAATTTCATCCTCCCTCTCCATTTCCAGGAGTGAACTGGAAGTGCTTTTCTGCTGAGACACACATTTAGGGCAGGGTTTTAAAGCCACTGGGTGAAGAAGGGAGGTGGACAATGCATGATACAGGAACCACTGAACTTTATGTACAATATATTTAGTTTATTGTCACTGAAGTTGTGGTAATAATAATAAATGTAATAAGTAATTTATTGCTAAATAATAGTAATAAATGTCATAATAACTGCTGAGACTGATTTTTGTTAAACACTATTTGCAAAAAAGCAGTCTTCTCCCTACACATCTTGCAAAGAAAATAAAGCACATTATGTTTTCAGGATTTAGAAGAGAAATAAAAAGGGTTCCCTGATTCCTGCAAGTTTACTGATCCTTTGAAGGGAAACCCAAAACAAATCAGAGGAATAAAAGTTTTCTTCCAACCAGCCTTTTTTAAAGGCCAACTTTTTTTTTGCCAGAGATGCTTTTTGCTCCTGTTTTGGACTGGTTTTGTTCTTCTAATTTTTTTTTTTATTATTCCTAGTGTTTATATTTTAAGCATGTGTCTGAAGCACCACCACTGTCCCTCTCTGCAATCATGGTCACTTGTGGCTCACAACAGCAGCGAGGAGGGATAAGCGAGCAGAGCCCTGGAGAGGAGCTTCACCTCCTCTCCATGCTCCATCATAGTGATGCTCTTTTGACTGATTTGTGCCATCATGTGGCCACAGGCAGCAAAGAAAACCAGTTTTAAACAATTCTAGAGGTGAAGATGGGGCAGAAGGAGCAGTGGCTGCAGGAAGGCATCACTCATCCCTCCCTCTCCAGCAGGAGCTCAGGGCTCCTCCGCTGACCCTGCCCTGCTGCTACCGAGCCAAAAGATGGGTTATGATCTTTGTGCCCCTGGTAAATGTGTTGCTGCCACAAAAATCAAACCTTAATGCATCTCCAGAGAGTTCTGCATCTCCAGTAGGTGCCTTTATATCCTGGCAGACCAGAGAGGAGCTCCATCCTGCTCGGCTGCTGGCCAGGAGGTGCTGACTGCGTACCCCGGCAAATGAATCACGCTGATGAGCTGTCTGCAGCAAACTGCCCGGGGCCCAGCACACAGGGGTCACCTTTACACACAGCAGCACAGGAAAATTACAATTTCAAAAAACATCCAGGTGCTTAGACTAAAACAGCAGATCCAGTCGTTTTCACGAGTGGCGCTTAACACAATTTCGCGGCTGAGAGGCATTTCCTGCTCCTTCCTCTGCTCAGGGCTAAGGAGAAGGATTCAGCTGGAACAGCTGGTGCTCCAAACACATGGCACATGGCACTGTTACAAAAACTGATGGGCACAGGCAGTCCCTGAGTGCTCACAGGTCAGGGGGGCCAGGCCACAAACTCAAAGGCAGGCCACAAACACAAACCACAAACACAAAACACAAACACAAACCACAAACACAGACCAAAACCACAAACCACAAACATAAACCACAAACACACACCACAGACACACACCACAAACACAAACCACAAACACAGACCAAAACCACAAACCACAAACATAAACCACAAACACACACCACAAACACACACCACAAACACACACCACAAACACAAACCACAAACACAGACCAAAACACAAACCACAAACACAGACCACAAACACAAAACCAACCCCTGGGATTAATTCAAGGATGACCCACTGCAGAGCCACCTCTCCTCAATCCATACATATAAATATTGGAGGCTGAAAGTAAGGCTTGTTCCAGAGAATAAAATGAAATACAAACAGCCTGTTGAACTACACAAAATGAAAGAGCTGGGCTTTACTTAAACATTTATTCATAGAGCTCAAAGGCAGACAAGACTCTTACAATTATTTTGAATGACCTCCTGGATGCCACAGCTCACTAAATTTTACCCAGTTACCAATGAAATAAGCCCAGTAACTTCTGTACAGCTAAAGGATGCCATCCATAGAGGGATTCAGTCTTGATTTCCAAACAAACCCAGCAACTCAGGTGCTAAATGTTTCTCTTGGGAGCATGTACTCTGCACAGTTAAAACTGTCCCTCATTTGAGTTTGTCTGGCATCAACTTCCAGTGACTGACCTGTTGTGTCTTTCCGTGCTTATTTGAAGGGCCCATTAGTGCCCATTATTTTTTCTTGTCAAAGGCACTCACATTTTGCAATCAACTTATCCCATTGCCATTTTTTTGAGACCTACACAGACTGAACTGGTTTTGCATTTCTTATTGCTAAAAGTCCTCTCCAGCCTCTGGATGATTTTGGAGCCTGTTTTCTACACTGGCTGTAGTTTATAATAACATTGGACCACAAAACAGTTTTTCAAGAACTGAGGGGAAAAAAACAGTGTTTGCCAATGCACTAGACAGATAAAAATCCCTTTTTTATCACCTTCTACTCTTAATTCCTTTCCAACAGTCTACATCTCAGTAGGCCTCTAAAACAACCTTACACTGAAGGCTTGAGATTGTCTGATGCCAAAACATTCACCCTTTTTGATCTGGGAGGAATCATTTCCCTGTTCCAAAGCTACCACTGCTGTTCACCGTTTCTCAGTTGCTGGTGCTCCACACTGGGCTGATTTGAAATCCACGTTGTTTGAATGTGACTTCATGTGAGTGGGGCCCAGCTCCTTGGTGATCTTGATCTGCAAGACTTTTTGCCCTCAGCATTTAACATTTTGATGCCCTTGGTGTCACAGGTTTTATGAACCTTAAGAGCAGTTTTAGTCCCAGTTGTTGAATGCCACAGACCGTGCTGAGATGCACCAAAAATGTCACTCTTGTTCATGGTAGTGGCTTCCCACTGATGACTACTTCCACATTTGGCATGTCTCAAATAAATTAAAGGCATATTGACAAATCCAAAGACTGTTCCATCTCCAGGCAACCACGATATTACATCAAATTCTGTATCACTGTAAAAGCCTATTACATCTTTGTGGGTATCACTGCAGTCCTTAATAAAAAAACCAAAAGTCTGACTGACATTATCCAAAAAATCCCCTTGCATTCACTTTTAACTAAAGTCATCAATTCTGTATAAATCAACTCTGTGTCACTAGCCCAATACTGGGCCTGAGAGAGGCATCATGCTAACATGGATTTCACTGTCCATATCACCAAAGACAATTTGAAATAGCAGATCTGTGATTTCCCCAGTAACCCAGAATCAACAGATACCAAAAAAATAGTTTCATGTCACTGTTTTCATCCTTGATAAGAGACATCTTAAATCAGCCAGCCTGTGTATTCATCTCTCAGAGAGACTATTCAACAAAATAATTTAGCAGTTCCTAGGTATTTGCCATCTAACAGGGTAAAAATTATTATTTCTTAACATGCCTTAACTGCCTGAAGTAGAAAAATGCATCTTCTGGGTCCTGAGTGCAACATTACATTATACAAGACAGAAAAAGAATTAACTACATTCCACTGCTGGCTGCATGTCACAGTATATGTCTGAATCTCTAGTCAGTATATGGATTCTAGAGATTTAGACACTGAAGATTTTTCCACCTGAGAGGATCTTGAGTTGGATGATCACTGGAAGATAATCACCACACACCAACATAGCAGAGAATTCCTCCCCCCAGCACACAAGGCCCTTTTCTTACATACAATTTTAAAATTTACACAAACTACTGACCAACAGAGCTCTGAGGCATACAGAACTGGCCACCAGATACAGGCTTGATCAAAAGAAACTGTGAGTCAGAGAACATTAATTCCAGAACTGAAGATCTATATCTTCCTGAGGAAAGCCCATGCAAACCACAGCTGAACTTAGCTTTTGAGCTGGTGCATGGCAAGGAAAACAAATTGTGCTCAGTGACAACCCAAGCTATTTTCCAAAATGCTGACTTGATCTCTTGAATTTCTTGTAAAAACAATTTGTAGTTTGATGCTGTTGTCAGAGACAAGATGATCCTTGGGATTAGCATTAACAAGCTGCTAAAATTTGGCAGAAAGTGCACGGCTTACATTATTCTCAAGAAATGTACTTCAACTACTTCGGGATAATAACAACTAATTCTGCAGATCAAATTAAAAAAAAATAATAAGCATCAGTCATTAAGTTGTCAGATACAGAATTAAAATCCAACAGCCAAACCAATAAATAAGAATTTCAAGAACCAGCTCAGGTTTCAAGGAGCAGCTGAAGAACAAAACATTTTTGAGTCAAGCTCCTTAGTCAAGATGAGTAAAATTGCCTCGCCTTTATCTTTGAACTATCTTATCCTTTCATTTGATTGTCATTAACATCAAATAAATCACTCACCTGTCCCCAGATTTAAACATTATTTAAATGGATTGGTAAGAATCCCACTGAACTGATGAAGAATCACTGAACTGATGCCGTTGTTGTTCCAACCACCTTTACTGAAAGAAGCTCTATCAGAGCATCAAAGTCCCCTCCCAGGGCCAGCTGAGACATCAGCCATGAAATTAATGCTGGGTTTACATGGAGAGAATAGCATCGGTTTAAGGAGAAAACTTCAAGTTTGGAAGTAGCACATGAAAAAAAATGAACAGACTAACCATGGAATATATACCCTGCCTGTATTTCAGCTGTACAGAAAGGGCTACAAAACTCAGGGACCATAATTCATTTATTCACATTCTCCTGAAAAATGGCAGGTTACCACAAGATGAATATCCTGAGAAGGAAAAGAAGGTGGCTTCACATGGCAGGACTTGTTCTCTGATCTGTGAAAGAGCAGAATATGTACCTTACATGGACATAAGAAACCTGACAGCTATTTTGTGTCCAGCTCTGATGGTGGAACATGTTTACAGAACTACAGGCTGAAGGGATGTTAAGAAGTAGTGACTTTATCCTCTCCCAGTCCCAACATCAGCACCACTATGTGTGTTTAAGCTCAGTCCAAAATAAAGATGCTGTTGCAACCTGGGCTTAAGAGAGTCAAGCATCCAGCTTCCACACCAAGGATCAAAACTGAAAATATCCCCAAAATCCTCAGGGAATGCAGCATGAATGCCAGGAATATGATGTTTATTGCAGCATTGAGTCTGATTTATTTATATATATTTAACCAGGAAGTTCCCACAGCTCTTACCTTCTACACATAGTCACAGAAGCCAACCTTTCAATCAGAAAAGTCTAACACAGTGAGTGAGGCCTCATCCTGCACTTCATTTAATCAACTACCTGGAAACTTGTTCCTGACTAAATATAAAAAATTAGTTTGCATTTCTATTAAGCTTCAGCATAGAAGGTTACAATGCTCTCACAATATAGCCAATTCTGAGTGTGCTATTTGTCCATGAACTATCCTATATTTCTCATCTGTCACAGGTCATTTAGCTCAGACAGGATGATAATAATAGAAGGAAGATGCAGGAAAAAGAACACTTACAAGTTATCATGTTGACAGTGAAGGGCACAATATATGTGAGTTTGTTTTATCTTTTACCATAAAAATACTTGTCCAGACTTTGTGCTTTGTGAGGTTTTGGATATTTCAGTGCACCTTTCTTATGGATGGGGAAGATGGCACCACGGCCATTCCCACATCATATTCCTCTCAGGTTTATATCATATATAAATCTAAGTATATATATAAATCATATATGCCTGTCTACTGCATCTATATTAAACTTATTAATAAAAATAATGGACAACCTTTTCCATGTTCTAGTGCACTTTTAATCTTATAAAGATATACATTTCAGATTGTTACATACAAATATTGAGTGTTTCATATGATTTATCAGAAAGCATTAAAACTTGAAGCAGTGAACTGTAAATGAAGAGTGTCCAAGAACAGAACTATGCAGCTTTTGTGCTTTTTGTTCTCCTTTTTAACCTCTAGATCCCCTTTCTGGGCAATCAGTAAAAGGCTTTCACTTATGTTTTAATGTCTCACTCCAAACTTCATGGGATGCTGTCTGCATTACTGTCGTAACTTACTCTGTTTTAGAGGATGCAGGTTATCCTCCAGTGCCTTCTGTGAAGAGTTGAAAGAACTGATCAACCACCGAGGAGCAGCCCTCCTGTGCCTGGGAGGAGTTTTCTGCAAGTGGGAAGGAACAAGCCTGGGAGACAACCTACTGCAAAAATGGCCTGGGATTCCTGGTGGACAACACAGGGAACATGAGCCAGGATTGTGTCCTTGCAGAAGGAAGGCTGAGAAGATGCTGGGCTGCAGAAGGCTCAGGGGAGAGCTGATTAGTGGAGATAAATACCTGAATCACAGAATCATTTGGGTTAAAAAATGTCTTTAAGATCTTAGAGTACAACCCTTAGCCTAACCCTGCTGAGTCCACCACTAAACCATATCCTTTACACATCTCCAGAGATGTCAGCTCAGCCACTTCCCTGGGCAGCCTGTTCCAGGGCTTGATGACCCTTTTGGTGAAGAAATTTTTCCTAACAGCCAGTCTAAACCCCCTCTGGGTCAGCTTGAGGCCATATCTTCTCATCCTGTTACTCATTGTTTCCACTACCCTGAAGGGAGGGTGCAAAGAAGACTGAGCCAGGCTCTTCTCAGCAGTGCCCAGGGACAGAACAAGAGGAGATGGGTACAAGCTGAAGCACAGGAGGTGCTTCCTGAACATCAGAAAACACTTTTTCACGGTGAGGGTGACCAAGCAGGGGCACAGGTGGATCAGAGATGTTGCAGAGACATTCATGGGCCTTGGAGACACATGGAAGGCATCTGGACAAGGTCCTAGGCAGCAAATATACTTTCACAATCCTATAAACCTGTGGGAAAAGCTCTTCCTAAACACAGGTTATTGCAAACTGGCTTATGATCTAAAGCATGAGGGTTTATATCCTTCATGGTCTCACCTCATTGTCAACTCTTGTCCTTTCCATCAGGGATGAGACCAGAATAAAGTGAATTAGCAGAGTCCCTCAGTCTGGTTGTTATATTCACCTTGAAGGAGCTCTGGAAAATACAAAGATGAAGATCTTCATCAGCTTTACATATCTGGGGAAATGATTGTTTTGTGATACAGGTCTAAGCAAATAAAGAAAAGGAAAGGATTAATTTACAATGGTTTAAAACTCTTGGGAATCTCCTTTGTTTTGTGTACTACACACACACAACTCGGATCAAATCTCATGTATATTTCTACACATATATTTTATTATTTTTTCTCACTCAAAGATCAATAATCTTTTAAGAACTGCTTCAGTTAAAGGTGCAGCTACTTTGCCTGTGAGATACCTGGTTTGGTCACCAAAACTGGCCATCTTTACAGGCTGCCTCATAGAGAGCATTTAGAGGTGAGGGTAAAAGCTACCCTCTATGAATCCCATAAGGTCTTACAGTAAGTCATATCTGACATCCCATTTGTCATCCTGAAATCCTGAGAACATAAGACAAAAACCCCTCAAAGTTGAAGGGAAACCTTCAGATGGAACTCACTTAAAAAGTAATAAGTTAATAAAGTCATTAGGCTCATGGGCTGGGGTTTTGCTCAGACCTCTTTAAATAACTTCCTAGATAACGAAGAGAATTTAATTTTCCTGATAAAATTAGACCAATTAATCAGAGAGCACAGCAAAGGATATATTCCCCTTCTATAAGGGGACAACCAGCTATGTTATGATAAAGAATTTATTAGCAAGAAGAGTTCTCCTTAGACCTCCTTGGGAAATGAAGAGCAAGCCAATAGTAAAATATTTTAAAGCTCATTGAGGGCTTTTGGAGCACTGGTGAAATGTGCACCATCTATCAAGATTATTAAGATGAAACTATTAACCCTCTGACAGTTTAATAACCATTCTTTACGTTATAATAACACAGGGCCCCTTTGGGATCAAAGTTCCAATTTTGGAGGTACTGTCCATCATTTGTCAAGGAAACTGAACCTTTGGGTTGAGCAAAACAGCAACAGGACCAGCCTACCCTACCTTTTGCTCCCTAAACTATAGAACCTTGCTGTTCAGGTCCAGGATTTCTCTCTTTATAGACCTTTTAGGGTAAATAGAGCCACTGGGTCAGCACACTTCTTGGGGGTTCACAGATCACTGGACAAAAGAAACAAATTTGAAAAAAGGATTAATGAAGTGTGGTCTCACAGATCTCAGCACCCCTGCAGCTCATGGAGGTTTGGGCCTTTTCTAGAACTGACATGTTGGGGTTCCAGACTAACATCCAACCCAGCACAGCCATCCTCAGGGTAATGTGCCAGCGCTGCCCGAAACATTGCCACCGTAACAAACATGAGAACCATTCTCCCAGACAGTGAGCAATTAGTCCCGAGAGGATGTGAAGATTCCACTGAAATCTCTCTTACAAGCTCATAAATGTCCTTATAGCTATTCCACACTCACAGTGTATTCTGTATGCTTTGCTTTATCCTTGTGAATATTAAGGTTCACAGTGCAGCCAAGAATTCTGCTTCCCTAAGAAGTGGCAATGCATGATCGCCCAGCAAAGGAGCCTTTTGTAGAAATGTCATTGCAGCCATGTTAAAGTTTCAGCCAGATTGATTTCCAAGCTGTTTCTGTATTAAAGCAAAGTGCTCTGTTGTCAGCTTGGTTTTCTTGTCCAATTCATCCTCAGCTGCCACAGCTCAGTATTTGCAACATAACCCTTTGAGGGGACAGTGCTCTAGTTTTGGATGAGACAGAGTTCCCTTTCTTCCTAGCAGCAGGTGTAGTGCTGTGTTTCAGATTTAGAATGGGAATGGCCCTGATAACACACTGCTTTGATTTTTGCTGAGTAGTGCTGGGTCCCCACCCCACTGGGGTCAGTGAGCAGGGAGCTGCACAGCACTTTGCTGTCAGGGTTAAACCTCGACAGACAGTGCTGGAGATTCTCCTTGGATTTGGCTCTGAGGTTCACCTGAGCTCACAAGACACTTGTTTTGGAGACTGTGCCATATATCTTGCTTTCCCAAGAGGGAAAAAGAAATAACAAGGACACCTATAATTTTGCTCAAAAATGATATCCCAGAATTTAGATCACAGCTTTGTTTTTCTCTTACCTCTTCTGACTTAATTTTCTGTCTCTGTTGTATCAGTGGGTTGGTTGGTTGGTTTGTCCATTCAGTGTTCCATAAATGCCTGTTCTTGAAACACTTCCTGCCCCATTTTGCAAACCAGCTGCACCTGGACAGGCCATCCTTCAGGTGGTGTAAGAAAACACTCCCAGGCACTGAATTCCGTACAGCAATGGACAAAGTAAGGATACCCCTGTATTTTTTAATACAATAGCAACCTCCTGGTGTTTTCCCAGCACCAAACACCAGCAAGCACTCAGCAAAGCCTGAGACAGGGGAAAAGCTGGCAACAAATAGTGGGAAGTAAAAGAAATCATACCTGAACACTCCTGAACACCGAAAATTCCAAGGTGGGGAGAGTGGGAAGGAACATGGGGTAGGAAGAAGAAAATTACAAAGACTGGGCCCAAAGAGACCCAAATAAACAGAGGTGATTATGCTGTCTGCTAGAGATCTGTAATCAACAGTCCTCAGAGGTACCTTGTTTCCTCCTGTAAATTTTGCTGACTTAGTTTATGTTTAAATGCAGAAATTACTCCAACTTTCATAAACATTTGTGCATACCAGCATTTCTAACGTGCACTTTTGGCCCTGTGCCTAATTTGATGTAGTTCACATCTGTAACCTTGCTACTTTTTTGAGAATTCAACCCTGACCTTCATCTTATTCCTTCTCCAATGCAGCTCAGTTTTCCATCCTACCCTACACTTGGCAAAATCACATCGTGTTCCTCACTGACAGTCCTACCAGATGTCTTTGGGTGACCTCAGTACCCTTCTGCAACTGTCAACACTTCCCAAGTTTCTAATTTAAAACATCTCCCCCAAATCTCATCAGTGTTCTGTGTCAGCAGTATAGGAAAGGAAAAAAAAATAATAAAAAAAACACGCTTATTTGCATAACCTTTCCTTTCTACAAGGATCTGAGTGCCTGATGTGGCACTGAGGATCTTCCTAATGCCATCTTCTGTCCTCACGTTTAGGCAAGGTCAAGCTGGGCTTTCCCACTGAACTGGGACCATTTCAGAGGAAGATGCTGATGTTTCCCCCCTTCCCCTGGGAATTAAGTGCAGCTCCCCAGAACCCTCTCCCCAGCTCATCACACTAACTACGATCAGAGCTCCTTAGAATCCTTGTAAATGTAGAGATTTTCTTTTTGCTGTAGTTATTGAAATCACTCCCAGAAAAATACTGCATCTCAAACTTGATGTCATGTGAGAGGTCACCTGTCATCCAACTGGTTTATCAATGATTTCAAATTTAATGTGAATATTCATTTTTTTCATCAGAGCTCTTGAGGGCTGCTTAGCTCTTGAGGGCTGCTTTCTTTTGATCTGAATCTTTAGGCTTCAGACAAAAAATATAAAACCAATATAAAACTTATGCCATCGCATCCCACATTGGATGATGACACTAAAAATCTCCTCCTCTGTGCAGTCCACTCTCCTTATGTCAGAAGTAAAGAAATCTGATGCAGTCTGTGCCTCTTTCTCTCACCAGCCTTTTCTCCTCTTCCAGTCCCTGAGAATATCTGGAGTTTTGCCCCTAGGATTAGAGTGAGGAAGGAGAAGTTTTCTGGTATTTAAAGTTTTGATGGGTTAGTTGATTTTGTAATTCTTTTCTTCAGCATGGTCTCCAAGAGTTCGTACTTTGTGCTGTTCTAATTAACAGACTTGCTCTTAATTAGGCTGCACGAGAGCTTTGGCTGTGAGGAACATGGGCACTTATTTTAAGTTTCCTTTTATTCTGAGCTTTTAAGAAGGTGTTTTTCAACTTCAGGCAGGCATTTCAGTCACATGAAGCCAAATGGCTTTTAAAAACCTGTGTTCTTTGCTGAATACAAAAGGATTTGGAGGCATCTTTAATTAGTCTGATGAAATTGGAGCTGGAAAGAACAGATTATGCTACTTTACTCCGACTTTCTCTAAATCTGTACATTTTCCATGAGAGGCACACAAAAAACTCCTCATTTGCTATCCTGGTGCCTTTTAAACTGTCGTGATTTATAAAGTATCCTTGGACTATCTAGACTTGGCTTTTAGAATGGGAATAAATGTTTTGCAGATTACAGAACATTAGGGCACCAAGAAGCACACAGTAAAGACCCCATGGGTCAAAGACCAAACAATTCACATTCCTTATTACTTAAATTCTGGCCATGTCTATAGTTGAGCATCACAAAGTGGTAAAAAAAAAAAAGAAAATAAAAATCCACAACAAATCCACTTGGAAATTTACTATATATAGTTCATTAAAGCAAAGAATAAAAGAGGCAAATTGGATAGAAGAGGCAGAGAACTGAAATTAGATGTCTAAAAAGAGCCCTATCAAAATTACCCTGGTTTTATAAAATAATGTTTAGCAGCAAACTCCAAAGCATTAATTATCCAGTGAAAACTTTCAGACAGCCTGAAGCATTGTCTGACCAGCTGTACAATGCATCAGCTAAATGTCCTCTGAGAGAATAGATTCTCCTAGCAGAGGCACCTGCAGGATGTGTAACTGATATTTCACACATTCTTTCAGGGCAGCCATGCAGCTCCACTGGCTCATCATTTGCATTCACAATGGACAGCTGGCATCACCCAAATGAAACATTACATTTGCTTTTGCTGGCAAATAAATAAAAAAGCCACCAAAAAAAAACCCACCAAAAAACACCCAAGAACAATAAAAAACAGCAACAAAAAGGAGGAGGGGAATGTCTTCAAAGGTTCTTCCGGATTCTGAAATGTTTAATTGGACTTTCAAATGACAATAAATCAAAATATGCAGTTTTCATGTATAATGAGAACTAAGGGAACAAAAAATAACCCCTTGCAATAACCCCAGAATTCCAGATAGATGAGCTTGCCAAATCAGGAAGTTTGAAGAGGGAAGTATAATTATCTTAAGTGTCTGCTTCATTAACAGACCATGATGCAACAGGAAAGTTAACCATATGTTGCACTTTGCTAAGGGAGAGGAGAGAGCAAAACAGAAAGCCTGACACAGTCTCCTAAGCATCTGCTGAGTTTTGCAGGGTAAAAAATCCTCCCCTTGCTTGTGTGAGGGGAAACAGATCTACTGATTTTTAGATGTGGTCATAGACTTGACATGAGCCAAACCCCAGTCTCCTGTCTAAGCTCACCCAATCATGATGGTGCAGACACCACGGATCCTTGCTCTTTCTAAATCCTGATAACCTCCAAGGCTGAAATTTGTCAGTAACACACGCACATTGCAAGTTCTTAATTTGGAGAATTGTATACAAACAGGATGGGAGAAGCCCCACTGGTTCCAGTGTCATCATTTCCAAGGCTCACTTTGCAATAGGAAAACCTGCAGCAACAGAGATCTCAGCCAGCAGCTCTGACTTACCTCAAGTCCTTCCCACTCTGACAAATGCTGCCTGAAAAGTTTCAGCTTCAAGATTTCTGGACTCAGATTGGTGCTGTAGAATAGTTCTCAAATTCTTTCTTTACCTCTGTGCCAGCAAAAAGAATAAAACTTCTCTCCAAGATCCTTTGGTTGAAGAAAGATTTATGACTATAAAGAACAGGTTAACTTTGACTACACCAAACAATGCAGCTTTCATACAGTGAAGGTATTTCCCTCCTTTTGATGGACAGGCACAAAGAAACAACAAGAGATTTAAAATCATGGAATGACTTCAATGGATGTCTATGCAAGAGAAAGCATCTTTAAACAGATAACCTGGTAAAAAGCACAATTACATCCCCAGTGAACAGAAGACAGAGTCCAAATACCCCTTAAGCAGGCATTTCAGTGCTTTTATTTTTCTTATCTTTTTGCTATAATACTTCAAATACAAAAGTGTATCTATAATTTTATTCCAATAAATATTTGTGAACATTTCTTGCTGTGCTCCCATTGCTGTGCTCATTATCATTTGATAGCTCCTCGCCAGGTCACATTTTTTTGATCTCATCTTGGATCTAGAACTTGGATCTAGAACTGTTTCCTTCTCCAGTACTGATCCCTTGAACCTCATATTTACCCCTCTGACCTCAATCACATCAACAACACTGGAGTGGGGAGGTGAGGGAAACTAGACTGAAGCTGGACTGAGTCTAGCATTCAAAAATAAATGCTGCAGGCAAGCTCAGAAATGTGATGCTCTCAAAAAAACAAAAGAAAAAAGAAACCACTTTTTTGTTGTTGTTGTTTTTGAATGTCTGACAAATATACTTTTAAGCAGAAACCTTTAAAATTAATGACAAGCACATACTAGAACAATTTAACAGCCTAGTGAGAGTTTTGCTTCTTTCCTCTGGGTTTTCAATGGAACATGGAATCCAAACCCATTTTGTGCCTTGAATAAAACGTCAGTGTTACTCAAAATGCTGAGATCTGTGGAAATCTTGGTGCCTCCTTCCTCTCACTTCTGATGGCCACATTTATCAGTGGGAAAAGAGACTTGTGGCTGCATGGATCCCGCAGCTCTCAGTCAGTAAATGCAGATGTAATTTCCTGATATTGTGAAGAACTGCTAATTGTTACCATCTCTCCCTTTGGTGCTATTAAGAAAAGGTTTAAACTGCTTCAAACTTCTGGACTGGTGAATCTCTTTTAAAAGCCACTTATTTAATCCTGGAAACATTGGGGAAATGCTACCAATGATAAAGCCCTGCTGTTAAAATAAATATTGAATTCCGGTTTGCATCTGTATTTATTTTTAATGCAAACTGCTAAGGACTTGTTCAGCAGTGGGAGTCTATTTATCTGCATAATGCATGCTCTTGTTTACACATTATCACTTGTTAAGTGTTATGCCTGCATAAAAACAGACAAAAGAAAAAGCTGGACTGAAACCACATGAATCTGACAGGGGAACAGTCTTGACAGAGCAGACAAGGTTATGGGATTTTAGCACAGCCTTTTATGAGTTGCCAAGTGATGACAATAGGCAGAATTTTATTAAGGCTTAAAAAAGGCTCTGCTGCGCTCTGCTCTTAATCAATATGGTGCAAATATTTGCATAAATAACACAACATCCTACACAGGCTGATTATCAGGACAAATCAGGCCAGAAGAGAGGGAGAATAAATGGAGTTTCCATCCAGTAAGAGAGGAACCACTGCATTTTAGCAGGAGTTGCTAAGCCCATGTCTAACCCTTTCTTGCCATGACATTTTTTGGGATGGGATTTTCTAGCAGGTTTGTTATTGCCATGAGACTTTGGAAATCTGTGTCTGGCTTGACTCAGTCAACATTTTGCTCCCATATAAAACATAATTCTGAATTTTTCAGGAGGCCCCTTATAGGTATAAGTGGATGCAGCCACAGCATCATGCCTCTCATCCATGTGATACTAAATCAACAGACACCTTCCACTGGCTGATTGTGATGACTTCCAGTAATGTGTAATTCCTCATTTCATACAAATTTTACAGGTAAAAATATTATTTAGGATTAAAGATCTACTCTTAGTCTCAAAAGGAAGAGATTTAATTGATACTTCTGTAGCTGGAGAACAGACATTTTAATTTATACATAATCAATTTTCATCATGTATTCTGCCAAATTTATTGCTGTTTTTTATTATGGTGTTATTTATGGACAAACTACAAAGCATAGCACTGATTACTCTGTTAGGCTTTTCTGAGAATCCATTTTCATTCAGAATTTTTTCCATCACCCCAACAACCCAAGTCTGAAACGAGCAGTAGTGACATTTTCTTTTGAATTACCTAACACTATTTCAAATTTTACATCAAGTACAGGCTTCTTTTCTTCTATATGTAACTTTTTGGTCTACATTGCACTAAGTCTGAAAAACAGTCTTCTATTTACCAGGGAAAAATAAATATAATCTTGCTCCAAGGCAGAAACACTTGGCCCAGTTTTGTGGAATACAATAAATATAGCTTGAAAGAAGCATCTGAATGAATTTGTATAAATGGCTACCTCACCATGAACTGCAGTGTGACAGGGTTATGATCTCTAAATCTTGCACTTCCTCTCCTTCAAGCACCGCCAGACTGAGCTCCTTGTCCTGGCTGAAGGGACAGAACTGGAAAACAGAATCAGGGCAATTTCTCTATCAGCTATCCCATTTCACACGGGAAAAGACTCTTAAATGCCAAGGAAAGAAATGTGCACCGAATTTATGTCCCTCGGGTGCTAGTTCAGTCAATAACATCCAGTGGACTCCTTTTGTCTATTCAGGGGGAGTATTTACTATTTTAAGTCTGATAAACAGGAGATTTCTTGCTTTTCTCTAGAAAACCATCAACATTTCTTTTTTGGTCAGTTCTCAAGAGGCTTTATTAATAAGTGGATTTATAACAGTGTAGAAAGCCTCTGTTAACAATTACATCATATTAAGCACATAAGTGCCTATTAAATACAACTACCAGCATCCTACAGACATGAGCACATCCATTACAGCCTTCAGCTGTGTTAATACAGAACATCAACTGCAAAGCAGAACATTTCTGTGTAAGGCAGCAGATGGGAGCTCAGTGCCGTGTGTTTTCTGCTCTCAAATGGAGCCCTAAAATCCACCTCCTCTCCGGGGGAAACCCACAAACGACCTGCAGAAATGCAAAGCCTGTAGCCAGCAAGTCTCTGTGCCAAGAGGGGCTGATCTCAGCTTTCCAGCTCCCTGCAGGTGGGTTGGGTCCTTCCAGATCCATCCACGTGGATGCTGGAGCCTTGGTGGGTGCTCTCCAGGCTCCTGGGCCAGCTCTCACCACCTCAGGAGCTGAACCCGACACTGCTGCTCTTCTCTCCCCTCTACCCTCCATTGGGTGGACTAGCTTTGGTCATCAGGGGACACAAACCATGAAGATCTGCTGTTTGCTACATTCCCAGACTGCCTTACATGTTTTTACCATTTTCATTCTCTTCCCTCATAAACCAGTCTAATCCTAATCTCTTTTAGTGCTGGGCTCTCCACAGAACAAAGGTCAGGGAAAGATCTCATGGATTCCATCTCACTTAATAACTACTTTCTCCCTAACATAAGGAACTGGTGAAGCTGAGGTTGAAAAACCTGTCACTCTTCTGGATTCATCCCACATTCCTAGATTCTTTGCCAGTTTTATTAATTGAACAGATTTTTAAATATAGATTAATTTGACAAGATGTTTGCTTTACTGTTTTTTCTGCCTTCATTAGCATTTGAGAGACATTTGATGATAAAGTCTTATTATATCCATCACAGACATTGCAAAATCTGCAAAATTTCCTGGATGATCAGATGGGACTTTGGAGTACATTGTGATAGGCAGCATGTAGTGGTATCCAAAGTTAACATGCTGCATATATAGGAACCCTTCCTGGCACAGATTTACCCACCTCTGGTGACAGCAGAGAATTTATGCAGACCAAAATTTGGCCTTTACCTACAAAAGTTGGCTAAGGAGGCAAAAGGCTCCCATTTTGAGCATGGAAAGCAGAGCTCAGGCCAGCCCCTCACAGCTCCCTGTGCCTCCTGTGTGCCATGGGGCACCTCCAGCCCCCTGCCTTCCACGGTGCCCTGCAGGGACAAGCCTCAGGTCCCAAGGAAGAGCCCAGCTGTGCAGAAGGGCTCTGCCAGAGCAGAGGTCTGAGGACCTTGCACAGCCTGGGAATCCACACCACGTCCTTCCCTTCTTGAGGAATGCATCTGTGGAGGTTTCAAACACTGATGCCATCTGCAACATCCTTGAACAGCCACCCAAGCTGGAAGTGAAACACCTCTGCTGTGTGTTCCATTCTCTGCCCGAAGAACTGCCAGTGACTTCACACCTGCTTCTTCTCTGTAAATATTTTATTCCCAGGGAAGCCAGGTTGTTTGTTTTTCTTGACCGTAACAGTGCTGTTCTGAGCATGATTTTGAGCAAAAATGCAGCTACAAAACCTATTTTAGATCATCACAGCAACACAAATATGGCTGATTCAGAAAAGCTGTGCAAGTGCATCACTGTGCTGGATGATCCAAGTGTTTGTAGCTTTTAGACTTTTCTAAGTTTGTATCAGTTGTTTGTAGATTATATGATTTTAAAAAAAAAACAAACAACAACTACAGATAGGAATAACACATGAAGGCAGTTACAACAGCAGAGTACAATGGAAAAGCAAAAAAGCAATTACCAGGTTGTTTGTTTTGGTGTGTTTGAGAAATGTCTAACGCCATCACATCTCAAAATTACACATAGCTAACCCCTGCACTGAATGGAAACTCCAGCAATATCTAGCATCCGTTTCAATAACTGCTGCTGCTGCTGTGCAAACGTATATATACAGAAGCACACAGATTATTTAAGCAACATTACCTCGGAGTTTAATGTGTTTGCATTTCTTGCTGCAGGCACGCCACAAGGTTGCTATCATAAAATACCCCACACCTACCAATTCCTTCTCACCAGCTGGGTAGTCCCTTGAATTTCAATTATGTAGGCAGCCTTCATGTTGAAGGTGCTACTCATTTTTGCCTTATGATTGCATATTTCTGCTTGTGACATGAGCAGCAAAAAAACATCTCCCTCCACAAACTGCAGCCACTCCAGGCTGGATCAACACAGTAATTCCCTCTACTCCAGGTCAAAATTTGCTTTGTTTTATTACTTCATGTGTATAGTGCTGTTAGTTTAAGGTAGTTTTAGTACTAAAGTCTCCCCTACAGTTGAAAATTATGATGTCAAGACTAAAAATTCATGAAACATAAGCTACAGAATTGACTACAATAAATGCAGAAGCCAGTGGCACTTTAAAATTATCTTGGTGAATTATCTAAATCATCACGCACACATTTGACATATTTTCATATATTTGTCTCATTTACTATAGAACAATCACTCTGAAGTAAAAGCATCAGGAAATACAGAGACCCAAACATGAATAATCACCTTGGAAATTAACATGTGCAATCCCACAGAATTATCATTTTTGAACAAATTTCTCATCAAAATTTTTCGTTAATTTTTTTTTTTTATTAAAAATACATCCATGAACTATAGTAGTATATAGTAGTCACTGTATCTGTAGACCATTTAGGGGATTCTTCAAGCTAATTCTAATTTACCAGTGAGAAAAAGAGGAAATCTACCACATGAAATACCAGCATAAATGAATGTCATGGTCCTTTCATCACTCTTTTTCCTGAGCCTCGAAGAGAAATCAAGCAGACCATCTCTCTTCTGTATACTGGGGAAAAAGTGGAAAAGGAACATCTGAGGAAAAGTGCTCCCAAGAAATGAAGAGATGGGAGCAGATCTGTTCATTTCTGTTCATCAGTGCTGATCTGTTCAGATCTGTTCATTTGGGGTGTTCCTGGGAATTGCACTGTAGGCTGTGGGGAATATCTGAGTACATAGGTAGTGAAACATATTGCAGCTTTTGAGGCTCTGATCAGTGCTACTTTTAAAAGACTTAAAATTCACCAGTTTATACACTCACAACCTTCACCAGCTAAATTAGAGTTGCCTGGGACCCATATTTTTCCCACAAAATGTTTTGAGAAGTGTTTTCCAAATGCTGCAGATTTTTCTGGATTCACCTACTTTGATCCCAAAACCAAATACCCAAAATATTCTGGAAGATTCACTGCTACATGTAATTAAGAAATTGATGTTAGATACAGCTCAAGGCCTTGCAGCTCTAAAAACACAAACCTTGGCCAAATCACTCCTTTCTTCCTCAATTTAAGCAGGAAATAAGAATAAAGCCTCTCCCTTCACAACAGCTTAGCCAAAAGGTTTGCAAAGTGTTTGGAGATCCCAGGGGATAAGTCAGCACATAAAAGCATAACATTTTGATTGCAAGGGGCAGGTGTATTTTATCACCTGCTGGATAAGTCAAGAGTGCAGAGGATTAAAAGCAAGTGCATCAAAGGAAAAGTCTCCATGTCCACGAGCTGCAGTCCATGTAAATGCAGACAGCCACAGTCTCCTCACGCCTCAGCTACTTTAGAAAAGGCACACAACCAAGCAACCACTCTCAGCTGAATGACTCCAACTTATTAATTCCTCACAGACAAGATAAGGAGATAGGAAACCTCTGAAGCATGTAAATTCCATTGTTTGAAAGTGTAAGCTGTTTTACAGTGTAAGGCCCCCTAACCCTGCAGAGTCGTAGCAGATGTTTGGAGCTCTGCCAACACCTCAGTGTCAGACAGACACCTCCTAATTTTTTTTGTTTTACTTCAGTTTGCCTTGAGACAAGGAAGAAATCCCCTCCAAGAGCCAGTTAAACAACTTGGTGGTGAAAAAAGTGGAAGAAAGAACTAGGTAAGGATCCACACTTCAGTATTGGGAGAAACTAGAAAGAGCAGTGTCCAGCTTTGCGAAGCAGCTGTGAACAACAGGACAGGGATTTAGGATGATATTTTTAAATTTTCCAGAATTGAGTGTGCAAAATCACACAGTTTCCAGAATTAACCAGGAACTGAGGGGAGCTGTGATCCTGCTATCAGCAGCCTGTGTCCTCCTCAGGTACACTGGAGTCCTTTCCAAGGCAGGAGAAACAGCTTCCCTCCCCCAATCCCACACAGCATCTTCACAGACACTGCAAAAGTCTGGGGCAATCTTTGCCCTCCCTCAACAAAAACTTCATTACAGGTGCTGTTGAAAGTCTTTCTTACAGAAGTTGAAGCTTGATTCTGGTGACTTCCAGAAATCACAGATTTGTAGGCCTGAGAAATTTTACCCAGAACCTTCTCTAGGCTTTCCCTAAAGCAGCATCCAACCATCTCCTATAATATAGGAGCAGCAATTCATCCAGAAATAGTAATTTGCTGCTGACAGCCAAAAATACTATGCAATAAGCAGAATTCTTTCCTCATCTGCACTGGTTTTATACAACTCAAGTCACAGAATCAGTGAAACAGCTGCTAATTTACAGCAACTGTGAACAGAACCAGGAAAAAAACATCTTTAGAGTAAACCCCTTAAACTATGGCCACTAAGTGCAGCTAACAGAGCTGTACAGGAGCAAAACAGGGATAAATCATGCTCACATTCTGGATCTCAGTAAAAACAGATCCTGCTTCACTCCGTGACTTCTCCCCACCAGGTGCAGGTGTAGATGAATTCCACTGATAACCACCCCAATACACTGGTCCATGAGAAGGTAATGCCGATTCTTTGAGGGGTATAGCTTTTTTTTAATTTTTATTTTTATTTTTTTGCTTTCAGATTAGTTCCTTAGGCTTCCCTATTTCTCAGCAGCAGCTGCTTTAGCAGTTCAGCCACCACTGCTGGGACAAAGTGGTTGTTGAGGATAGCCTGAGGAAGAAATAGGTGTGCTGCTGCCTGAAGTGTAATCAGTTCTGGGGAATCAATACTACCAAAACAAAATAGAGACTTGTTAATGGACAGTCTTGATCCAGAATGGCAGATCAAGTGATGATTACACTTTTTAGGTTCATTCTTTGGATAAGCAGACCATTTTAACTTGTGCCAGAGGTGAGCCTATAAAGGCACTCACCTGCTAGAATTAACTCCAGCCAGATTGAAATCCCCTCACTATAAACAGCTGAACTGCATTACAGTCCCCAGGAAGGAAGGAAAAGGGCTGGAAAGGAAAACAATATCTGTTTCTGGGTACACCATGAGCTGTTGAAAACATAATGACCTTTCTCTGACACCACTGCACGCTGGAAGGATTTGGGATTTCTCTCATTCGCTCAAATAGGAATCACTCAACACATTTGGATCAGAAACACAGTTCAGTGCTCCAATAGGCAAAAATTCAATATATAGAAAATGCAGTAAACCCACAGAGGAATGAAGAGAAAGAAGCATCTCCTTCACAAGGTAAGTAAAGGGTAAAAACAGACAAAATCTTGTGGACAGAGTAACTAGGGCATACATTGGATTTATGTCAGCATATCTTTACCAGTGTCAGTCCCACCCACCATCTGATCATCAATTTATTTTAATTGTGAGGGGCAGAGGTGACAGATTCAGCTGTCACATTCTCAGAACAGACATCTTTCCTTAAAAATAGTTATCAGAATCATCCACCAGTGCATATGGCCTTTCTTCAAGCAACATTTCCCTCTGCAGATGAAGCATGAGAGAAGAAACAGAATCTTTTGACTTACAGGACACTCGGTTTCACTTAAAAAAACCCCACAAAAAACAGGGCTCTCAAAGAGCAAAGACACTTTTGGAGAGGAAGTATTCTACATCTTGTAGGTATTATCTTAAAAAGGGAGAAAGACAAAGAAAGAATGCAGTTAGCACCTTATCGTAGGGAAATTATACGTGTGCAGATTAGATGTGAGAGTGCACACAGAGACAGCAGAGAAAAGTATTGGGAAGTTTTCTACAACCAGAGCAGATTTTGCAACAGAGTAGAAATTCTTAAAACAGAAAACAGAAATAGTAGGAGCCTCAGCATGACTGTCCCTACCAAAAGTCACTCCCCCAGGTGACAAAAGCCACACAACCTGCTTTTGCTGCTGTGTAAAAGAGTCCCAGGGGTTAAAGAGCACCCCAAAAGAGCCTGCAGCTCCCAAAATATGCTCGGTGACCTCCCTGGCTGCTCCTGCAGATAAGGCCCAAGTGCTTAGGGAGAACACAGAGCCTTTAAATCTTTTTTTGCTGGTACAGTGTAAACGTCTGCACCCTCTGCTTTGCTGGTGTCCTAAAGATGAACCTGGCCAGGATAATTGACTCTCAATCTTCCTGATATAGTTACTGAAAATAACTTCATCTAATGTAATCCCTTTATTACTACTGTAAAACACTTTACTCCTTCTGCAGGTCACAGGCAGAAGGGTGAGCTCTTTGCATGCCTAGCATGGTCTCAGGAACACAAAACTCCAGCAACCACTAATAGACCTCCATATATAATCAGCACTGTTCTCAGCTGCAAGGAAATCTGATTTACATCAGGCTACCACTGCAGCAAAGCCAAGAAAGGTCCTGCAGAGATGCAGAGCTCCAATAAATTCAGATGCCATTTCAGAAATTAAACTGAGGGTCACATTCTGCCCCTGGTAAGGCTGGAGAAATGGCCCTGCATTCAGTGGAGTTATTCTTGATTTATGTCATACCTGGTAGCATAATCTGGCCATCAGTCTCCTGAACCAGGCTTCATTCTCTAGAGAACTCTGAAGTCTTTCTAAGGTTGTTATTTTTAAGCTTGCAGTAACAAAAAACAAAATACTAGCTTTTGGAAGCAAAATATTTCCTCCTCCCTAATGAGGGTGTAAAAGCAGGTCTCCCATGTGTGGCTCTCAGAAAAATTCAAAGCAAGGCTGAAAGTAGGAAGCAGAAGCAAAATCTGCAGGACACTGATGGCCCAGAAACCAGAACTTTTCAGATGATTAGTCAACTTCCACCACTGAAGTTAGGAAGAAGAAAAAGACCAAAAGAAAACCAACAAAACAAACCCAAGAAAAACCCCACAAACAAAACCCCACCACTTTCTCCATCCATTTACCACTAAGAGAGAGGCTTGGGAGTGGCTGTGAAGTGTGCAGGGCCAAAGGAGTGTGAAGAGACTGAGATGTTCAGTACCTGAAATGCTGACCATGAATGTTAATCCTTACACTCATTTTATAGTCTGAAGTTACAAAGGAGCAACAGCAGCAGTTGGTTGTCTCCTGTCTATTGATTACAATAGCTGGCATCTTATCAACACATCAAATAGATTCAGATAAACCACTAGGCAAGGCAAAGCTATTTTAAAAAATACCCAAACAAATATAAAAAGGAGAAGAAAAATTCTTTCTATGCTGTGCCTCCTTTTGGAATATGATAAGCAAGGAAGAAAAGCAGATTGCTGCCTGGAGAGCAGAATTTTTTATGTCACCATCCCAGCTGTTTGTCACCATCCTTGTGATGGTGACAGGCCTTGAGCAGTGGGACAGGCCTGTGTCCTCTGCTGGAGAACGGAGACAACCTCACAGGGTCAGCCCGCAGCAGAACGAGGTCAGAGCTGCATTAGGATCGATCCAGAGCATTGTGGCTGTTCACTGACAGGGCCACTCCTCATTCCCCAGCCAGAGCCAAACGCTAAGAGCCATTACAGGTTGCTCTGGTTACATCCATCCTTTCCTTGGAAAAGGAAGGATGCCTCCAGCCCCTTTCATCTCTAACACTCTACCCTCAGACTCAGCCATCTTCTGACACTCAGGGCTCGTGACTGGAGCTGGATCTTCTAATCAGAGATAAAACAATTGGGAAGCCAAACAAAGAAGCGAACAAACACCATCACCTCTGCAGAGGTCAGAGCTTATCCAGCACACAGGGGAAAGGAAGCCACAGAGAGTGTGACTCATTTTATGTTTACTGTTCTGGTGCAGTGACCACCTACAGGTGATGCTGGGCTCTGTCTAATATTGATTTGTGCTGGATGTTTTGATCTTAACCCATTACTCAGAGGAAGGAAAGCCTACATTAATATCAGACACAGCAGAGCAAGAGACCTCCACTTGCTGTTACAAATCTCAGTGCAATTAAAATGATTCATCATAAGCGATCCCCAGGATTTCAGCGCAGGAGAGTCAAAGGAAAAAACAGGAGTATTCTCACAGAGGCACTTGAAAACTGCTGTGCCAGGACACACATGCAATAGGTTTTAATCAATATTTAATATTAATATTTTTATGGTATATCTGAACAGAGAGATATGAAACCTACTTGGTACTACAGCAGGAGTTCAATCAGAAGGGGATAAAGGTCAAACTAAACTTTGTTCCTATCATAAGACATTAGTAGATACCATATAAAGCAAAAAAAAAAAAAAAACCCAAAATGAATGTATTCAAAACACACACTGCATGCAGACTGAAAAAGCCATTTTGGTGTAATCTAAAATGGATGAAAATAATTTTTCCTAAAGATAACGCAGCTGTAAAGCAAGATCAATTATAACAGTGTAGCCTGAAATAATTGTCTGTGAAAGATCACCCAGAAGAATCCTGTCCTTACAATGACACTTTGGAAAGGAACAATTGCACCTTAACAGAACAGTGCAAAGGCAGGGAGGGGAGCCTAAAGGATGCCTGGTCTTTAGGGTGAAAGGAGTAGGAAAAGTGTTAAACCCCAGACTAATTTTAATGAGGAAACAGACATTTTTTCACATTCACAATCCAGATCTGAGAATGGGGAGAGATGGATGCTTTACCTGGCCCTCAGTAAAATATGTGTTCTCAATTTTCTGAGCCCAGTTTCAAAGAAATTACCACAAAAATAATATGGGTAACCCTAAGCATGGCCAGGTGACTGGTAAAAACAGAATTATAGAAGCAAGATACCATGCTAGCGATTGTTCATTAACAAAACATAAAGATGGAAAGTGGATTGAGGTTAAAAACAAAAACAATACAAAAGAAAGATATGTAGAAAACAGGAGGAAGAGAATATCCAAAGGAAACTTCACAGTAAAACTTTGTTCAGGTACAAATCTTCCCTCATTTCAGCAACTGGGTTCCAAGAACCATCTGGCATCTACAAATGGGAACCTCTCCAGCCACAGAATTTCAAGGATCAAGTGCCACCATTATGATGCCAATCCTGTCTTTTATTATCTTAATAATATCCAACATCTTAATCCATCAAAGGTAACCAGATATGAACACACAACCTCATATTGATCCACACAAGGATAAATTTATGTTTACTATATACGTGGCTGAAAAGCAATTTTTTTCTGACCTTTTTGTTCATGGAAAAGTATAACTGTCTCTCACATTCAGTCTTCCCTCATCCTGCAAATTACACAGAGCCTACAGATAAATTGATTTAAGATGTCTAAAAGAGCTGCTGGTGGCTCTCAAACCACTAGTTATAATCTTCTGCCTCTCCACTGAAAGAGTTAGGATTAAATGTGGGGTGTCATTGACGCTAAATAAGTTTCTTTTTACCAGGTTGGAGGTAATAAACTGCATGGAACTCTTTCAAACCAATCTGTCAGAGTGCAATAGGCACAGGTTTTATTTCCCTCCACCAAGTAAGTGCTTGCTGTACTTGCAGCCATCTGTCTTGCATTCCCTGCAGAAGCAATTTCCCCCTTCTACCTTTGAAAATAGCACAGAGAGCTCCTGTCAGCACTGGGGTGACACTGGCCCATGGGCCTGAGACAGGCAGCTTTCCTGCAGTGCTGCTTTAAGCAGAAGGCTGCAAGGAAAAGTGAGGGACCATGGAAAACCAGTGGATATCAGTGGGAAGAGTTAAACTGGAGCGGTAGGGAGCGGGGGGGTCTGGTAAAGGGGCAGTGAGTAATTTGGGAACGACCATCCCAAGTGGTGTGAGGGATGTAAGGAGCTCAGAGGAGAAGGTGAGTTTTCCACAGGTAGCCACAAGAGAAGGTGCAGACACAGGCAGGCAGGATGCAGACAGGGGAAGGGGGAGAATGGCTGTGTGGGGCAAAAAGCCCAGGTTGACTCCTGCCCTCGGGCATCTCTTTCAGAGGAGGGCTGTAGCAAGCAGGGGAAGAGAGAAGGATGATGCTGCTCCCTCCTCACAGTGAGGCAAGCAATTGCAGCTACTTGGAATTACAATTAGCATTAATGTGAACACACCTCAGTGCAGTTGAGGCTCCCACCTCTCACTCTGGATTTAGTCCAATGTTTCTAAGACAGAAGGCAGATGGTTTTTAGCTTAATTCTCTGACAAAAGCAGAACCTTTAAAAATGATGCTGTGTGAGAGCCCTGTAAGACATTTGTTTATAAGCACTTTCCTAAATAGCATTGCTTACTGTTTGGAGAAAACAGCATTTGTGAATGTTCTCACCTTTCAAAGAGAGCTGCACTCAAGATTCTTCTTACTGTTGTTTCTTTATTTCTGCAGACAGAAGACAGAACTTTGAATAGTAAATGATGAAGCATCCTAAACAAAGATGAGCTAACATTGACCAAACAGAGCAACAGAAGTTTACTGAAGCAGTAGCCATGCATAGTTGCTAGAGCACAAAGTTCATTAGGGGACAAGTTTTTTTCATTCACCACTGCAAATTAGCAAAGACTTCTTGTTCTGATGAAGGGCAAGCAAGTCATAGAGTGCCAAAAGAGAAAAGCTCTTCTTTTCAAAAGTGCCAAACCCCCTCACATTTACACATCAAAGTTGATGCCTAAAGTCAGTGTAGTTGTTTCCTAGATTCAGCCAGTTCCATATTCAGCCAGATCATACATAGGTGTTTGATTTTCTGAAAGGCAGAGCACATATGTTTAGTCATTGATGGACACAAAGCATATACATATGTATATTAAAGAAAAAACCAAAACAAAGTGAAGAGCTCCAGACCAGCTGGAAATCACATCTCAAGCTGAGATCTGTATATCTGATTCAACACATTCAAAATACAGTTAATCTTACAGAATAAATAGTTGTAAAGATTTGTGAAGTAAGCTGCTTACATTTAATTGCAAATTCCTGTTTATAGGGTGATTCCTTTAGTGAGGGGTTTTGGTTCCATTTAGAAAGTTTCATTCAGTGTTTATATTCCTGAGTTTTTAAAAGCACCCATCTTTTGTTAGTTATACATGACTTCTTTCATTGTCTTTTGACTTCTTGGCTTCAATTTACAAATTTTCTGACAAGATGTTTTAGTAATAAAATCTTAGTTTAACAAATGAATTATCAATTATCACACTTGAGTAGAGCAGGCTGAGATCAAAATACCTAAAACACCTCTACCTCAAAGCAGTTTATCCTCTTTCCTAATTTGATCTTACATAGTTCAGAATCCAGAAATGAATTACATGAAAACAAATCCTGATGTGGGCAATAGCTGTTCTCCTAAAAAATAAAGATTCCCAAACCAATAAAACAAACCCAAGAAATCAAGAGCTGAAGGAGTAAAACAGTCTCTCAGGCTCTGTGCTTTTGCCCATTCCAAAACTGTCCTTTACTGATAATCTGCCTAAACATTGTTTTTCAAGAGTATGTGAAATAAGCTGCAAAGCTAAAGTGCATTTGTCACACTGCTGCTGCTCTTTAATTTGTTACCCATGTGAAATCAATTGTTCAAATCTTTAGGAGGTGTGTGTGTGCGAAGGCAAAAAAAGGTTAATTCTTTCTATGCCCTTACTTAGAAGGCTTCTCTATATTTAGAGAGCAGCCATTTAGCTAATTGCTTTCATGGTCCTAAGCTTGAAGGCTCAGAGAAAACAGTGGGGGAACAGCAAACCCAGTGACAACTGTCAAACCTTGTACAGCAGGTCTGCATCGTGGCTGACAGCTGCAAAAGGACAAGGCTGTTTAATCAAAGCCAGGAATGTGCACAACTGGGTATGAGACAGTGTTTGGACTTTAAAGATAAATATTGCCTTGGCATGACAAACTGTACATCTCCAGCCTGTGCTTTTCTGATTTTGGAATCATCGTCTGAATTAGGTCATTCTTGCAAGATTAAAATTCTGCTTGGTCTCTGCTCTCTCAAATAGGAATTCTCATATCATTGGATAGCAGGATTTGATATGTTGCATTCTTAACTACAGGCAGAAAGATTTGTTTCTCCATGCATGATTTAGGGACAGATCCAAGGGAAAAAAAACCAAAAAAAAAGCAGTTTATTGCAGCAGTGCTCACCTACTCACCTACTACTGTGCTTCACCAGGTGTGTATTTCCCAATAAATATTCAGATGTGGAGCTGTGGATCAGAACACAATAATGTCAGACCTTGCAGAAACACCAGAAAAGGAGGACCAAAGGTGGTAATTGCCCTAGAAAGCCCCACACAGCGAATGGTTTGGCCTCAAATCTTTGACCTTGTTTCTGGTGTTTCCCTTTCAGCTCCAATTTATTTGCAGCCCCTTCACTGCAAAATTCTTGGATGAAGAGAAATAAAGCCATGACTCAAAATATTCTGCCCAACAACCTGCTGTGGGGGGAAAAAAAGAAAAAAAAACAAAAAAAGTGGATTTATTGTAGTAAAAAGTGTACTAATAATGATTTTTAATTTATTATTCATACCCAGAATGCACAAGAATTTTAATAACTTTAGTGAATAGAAGTCAAAACCAGGACCAGTTGGGAAAGAGACTACAGGAAATTCAGCACCTATAACAATTTTGTATTAAAATGAAGACAGTTATACTTTAAACACAAAAAAATCCAGTTCACAAGTCCCAGCCTAGTCAGAAGAAATAAACAACGAGCAGCACATCTCTGACCCCATAAGTGTTTCAGATTTCTCTAATTAATGCCATTTTTTACCAATCAATATATTTGTATTTATCAGAAAAGCAGATCTACTATAATTACAATAAAAATATACCAAACACCACTAAAATTAATCCATCACTGAATATCCACATGTGAGTGTAAATACCAATTCAAAACTATCATTTTAAGTTGTCCTTGTAGTTTCTGGAGGAATCTTTTTAAAGTCCACTGTCAGTCACAGATTTGGTTTGCCCACATGAATCAGAATCATGCAAAATCTCACCTGTTTGGAATTAAAAAAAAAGCCAAACAAAGAATGAAAATAAATTGACCTAGTAAACATACCATAATCAACATAAGAGATTTTTTCAATTAATAGGTACAAATGATCTTCTCAAATAAGCAACAATGCTCAGTAAACACAGACCCATCCTTGTCAAAAGTACATTTCTCTTGCTTTTTATGCCATGGGTCATACCAGGATTTCAGCAAACCACAAGAAGGAGATACTCTACTTCTTTATGGAAGGTTTTGTGCAACCTAAAAAAGGGTAATTGGGACAATTAGATGCCACAGAAATGCCATGGATTTATACTGAAATTATTGTGAAAAAAAATTTGAGGAATTTGTTAGATAGAACCTTGCTTTAAAATTGTGTTAAAGCATCCTACAGGAATGAATATCACAGATAATATTTCTATTAAACACTACAGGATGTCCAACATCAACCACCAGTGTGCAAACAGTTTTACATCAGAAGACAAGAGGGCATCAAAACTATTACCTACAGTAGCTGAAATGGTTTTTAAATAGTATTTAACTATTATAAATTTTGGCTGATTCAAAGCATGCTTTAAAAAAGCTAAAAAATAAAAAGATGGGATGAGCATCACCATCAATGGTAGAGAACAAACAGCAACAGTAAAGCACTTAATTTTATCTGAAGCAATCAATCAAAACCTTCTATATAATAATGGAAAAGAAAAACAAACTACAAAAAACCCCCACAGAAATACAATACCAGAACTTAAACAAAGTAATTTAAAGGAGAATATTTGTAGCATATTTCCAAACTATTGCAGTAGGAGAATTCATGAATAATATTAGGAGCATTTATGTGATCCACTTTCCTCCTGTACAGTGTTTGTCCAACATAATGAGATCTGGATTGGCTGAATATAATACAAATTTGAGAGTGTTATACTTGAAACTGATCATGCATGTTAGGAAGGGGAAAAAAAGGCAAACGGAGCATTTTTAATGCATATAATCCCATGTGTGAATATTGACACTCAGCTGAGCCAATACAGGTTATTGCTACTGAATTAACAATGCTCACAAATTAACAGCCAGAGAAGTCCCATGGATTACACTTGCATCTTCTGTATAAATATTTTTTTAACATTTGTTTCTATTCAGGTCAAGTCCATGACATTCTAATTTCATTGGAAAAATTCAAGTCCCATTCTCTGAGGCAGGCAACGTGGGAGAACTATGACCGATGGAAGACAGGTTTGCTTTATTCTCTGGAATTGAAGTGAAAATTACATTTGTGTCATTACACTTTAATACAGTCTGCCATGAATATACATACCAATATACATCTCTCTCTCCATATATATATTTATATTTATATATATATTTTGAACTTATTGCCATTCCAGACATTAAAAGTTGAGGTTTACAGCTGCAGGAATTCAAATAGGATTAGACAGAAAACTTTTACTTGTTTGCAAGCCCTGCATAAATTTTGAACAGCAGTTTTCACCAGGCAGAGAGCATAAAAGTCTCTTCCATTCTGAGAAGCCAGAAAATATTAGGTGGGATAGGATGGGTAGGTAGGACTGCAAAATTTCACCCCATTCATGCCTGATCCTGCTTCATTCAGTGTAAGACTAATCCATTAAAAAGTGTGAACCAGTTGCAGGTATTCCAACAAAACTTTACCTTTGCTCTTCCCACAGAAGTCTACACAATATTTTTATTAAAATCCCTCCATAGCAGCTCAACGAGTCTTTCTTCCACCAGCACTTGTGTACCTGAAGAGCTGTCCTATAGAGCTGAAACTTTGTCTGTTTTGAGCATTAAATTTAACATTTTCAAAGTGATGAAATTATTTTGAAGGCCCAATGCTCCAAGGAAGTGAAAAGGATTTGACAGGGTCACTTAGCCACTGTTAACCTTACAGACAGGCTAAAGGGGTCATGTAAAGAGGGAAAGGGAATTCCCATTTTCCTTTTAATTCCAAACAGGATGTGCTTTCCAGGGAAGGTTTTATATTTTCCTTCTTTTACAGAATGTTTCAGAAACAGCAATTTCCCCCCTTTCTTTTCCTCAACAGAAAGGAAAAGGAAAAATAAGAAACTTAACAAGATTTAAGAATTTTAATATACTTATCCCTAGCATGGGATTTCTTTCCAAATGTCCTGTTTATTCCAAGTCTAGGAAGAAAAAACAATAATCAAGCAGGTTCAATAAAACAGACAAAACAAAACATACTTCATAAATGATGAAGAATGTACTGCTTGCATATTGTTAGAAGCTCCACAGCTACAAACTTATGTAACTCAGACCACTGAAAGGGGACAAACCCAGAAGTTCAGAGTTCTGTTCCCAATACTCTTAAGACTCCTTTTTCAAAGTTTTCTGCCACTTGGAAACACCTGGAAATAAATGAAAAAGCAGTGTTTCAGCCATTTCTGTAATTACCTTAATTTTCTTTTTTACTAGATTTTCTAGATAGATGCTGCACTTTACAGTATTTTGTTTCCAGCATGGGAAATCTGGGCTCAAAATCCATTTTAAGTGTAATTTTCTATTTCGTGGGTCAAGCATCAATAACTTAAAAAAGCAGCTTATATCTTAGATTAAAGCAAAGCTGAGTTCAGAAGCTAAAGCAATTTGTATTCTCTAAAAAAATAATAATAATAAAAAAAGGAGGTAGGCTTTTGTCAGAAAGCCAGGCATTTATGATTTTGGGTTGGTGAGTTTTTTGGTTTGTTTGTGTTGGTTTTTTTTTTGTCTAAGAAAGAACATTCTATACAATTCTTGTTTAACAACTTCCACATATTCTAATCTCCATCATCTCTGGACCTGACAGTGTGTTGCCAACAGCCACTGTGACATCTGCTAGGGAGGGCAGAAATAATTTCCAGGTTACTGACAGCTGCTGTGGATTGCCAGGCTGTCATTTGAGAGCTTACACTGGGGGAAAAAAAAGTGTGGTAAAAAGCTTTCTTCATCCCCACCCTCTGCTATTAAAGTATTGTAGAGTCTCAGCAAAACCAGTGAATCCTCTAAGCACAAAATAGCCTCATAAAGTAGAAAATAAATTCCCAGATCAGCTGTCTTCTGAAAACTGGTGGAATCAGTCAGACCTTTAAAAAGGTGTGAATTGCAGCAGAGGAGGCTCAGGGTGGAAGCCAGGAAGAATTTCTTCCTTAAGAGGGTTGTCAAGCAGTGGAACAGATTTTTCAGGGAAGTGGTGGAGTCACTATCCCTGAAAGTGTCCAAGAAGTGACTGGATGTGGCACTCAGTGCTATGGTTAAATGAGATTCAGTCAAAGTTTGGAATCCATGATCCTGGAGATTGTTTCCAGTTTCAGTGAGTCTGAGATTCTGTGGAACTTAACAAATGCTCCTGGTGCAAGCGTGGGTTTGTTCCAAGATCTGGATGGCTCACATGTGTGCACAATTATCAGGAGACAGATGAAAAAATACATCCTGGAGACTTTGAGGGCAAACCAGCCAATGTGCTCCAATAAGTCTTAACTCTGTTTTCAGGTAAGGCAATGGGAAGATCTGATTTTTGACAGTACTTAGGCCTACACTAAGTGCTTTTAAAAAATCACAGCAGAAGCAAATTGCCAAAGGAAATCAATGAAAAAGGAACCAGGAACTGAACTCTGACCCACCCTGAGGCTCTCCACAAAGCCCCAGGGGTGGTTTACAGGTGCTGTACAAGGAATGGTGCTGTGGTGCACAGCTGAGCACTTGGGACACAGCTCCAGCTGAAACTGCTTTCAGCACTGGAATTAAAGGTCTGCAATCTCCTGAGAACCACTGAGGAATATAAATCCCAGCCTGGCAGTTCAGGTCAATTTTGTATGTATAATTTAACACAAACAAACAACCCCTCCCCAAGTAAAGTAAAAACCAATAAAGCAAAATATCTTACATATTTTAAATAAACAACATAAAGAAACCTGAACATATGAAGATGGTGAAAACCAGTCCACCAAAACCAGTTAATTCACAGGTCCTAGATCAGTGCTGTTTTCCAGGAGTGCTGTAAGAGACTGGATACAAGAGGGCTGCTTGTGCATTGAGATGGCGGCATTTCTTTGTTCAATTGCTGTGTCACCCCCACACTGCACAGCACTTAGCACCATCAGAAAGAGGGACTCTTCAATGTCCTGGCACTGCCTGAGGCACATGTGCTTCAGCAAAAGCTGGATATGTTCCTGTGTACACCCAGCTAAGCAAAGAGTTCCCAAGTCTTTGCATAATGCAATTGCAGGAGCTGTGAGTGCAGCGAGCGCTAAGTGAAGTGTTGTACAGCAAGGCCTGCTGAATTATTTACTCTCTACCAGCACATAACTCAAAACAACATCCTAAAAGTTTTAGTTACACTGAAAACTTCTTGTCTGAGCCTTCTGCAAACCCTGCTCCTGCATTAAACTGGGAATGTACTGCTCTCCAGCATACATTATGGTGAGGAAAGAAGCCTCCTGAGTGAAAACATCAGCCTGGCAGCTCATTCCATTTCCACTCTGCACATGTTGAAGGCTGCTATGAATCCAGAGCTTTCAATGCATAACCAAAAAGGTTTACAGCCACTAAAAGATGGCTCATACATTGTGCATTTTCTTTAAAGAGGGTCAAGGATGATGGCTTCTGCAGGAAACAGGCACCTCACCTCAGTTCAAAACGTTTCCCAATTAGAACATAACTTAAAATACTCATCCAATTAATTTTTTTTTTTGTTTGTACCTTGCTGATTGAGTGAGTTGCTATCCAAACAGCTGCTTTTCAAAAGGGACCTTTCTTAGCCTCTGGTGCTGCAGACTGCTGTATTATGTACTAACCCACTGATCCATACTGCCTTCAATTTTCTTTGATGCTTTCTAGTTTTTAAGTGCTGTAGCATAATGTTAACCTTGCAAGTGCAGCATCTATTTCTAACACAGTTACCTCCTGCAATTTATCTGGGCAAATTTTTCAAAGGCAGTACTCTGCGCCGGGAGATGTTCTCTGTGCATCCTGTGCCCCTAATAAATTAAAAAATAGGTAGATAAATAAATGTCAACCTTTAAATCCAGTTTTGAAGGCAGATCACATTATCTCATCAGCTGGAGACTACATCAATGGCTGTGACTTCACCACTTTATAAAACACTCTCTGAACCTTGGATGAGGGGCACGTTATACACAAAAAAATGTGTGTGCAGGAAATATCCATTGTATATCTACAAAATGGGCCATATCCCACTGCCATTAAAATTGATGGGAGTTTTGCCATTGCCTTCAATGGGATCAGCAGCAGTATATAAAGATGGATTGGCTCTGAGCGTGCACACTGGCGCTTTATGGGCGTGACAATATAAAAGCCCTGTTGAAGTAATGGAATGAATTATAACAGTGCTGGGGATGTCAATTTGCCTCCTTCTACCTTCACTTGCTGTACAAGGAACATTAAACATTTCCCTGGTTAGCCACAGAATCATAAAAATTACAGATAAAAAAGTGCTATTAAGTCTACTTCTTGCCAACACAAAATTACTCCTCCTTGTACCTTTTCTAATCCTCTCTGCAGCCCTGCTTTACACCACTCAAATGTTCTGGCATGTTCTCCTCCCTGTAAAGAATTATTCCATCAGCTACTTAATCACACATTCAGATAAGATAAATTTTTCCTAGAGTAAATCAACAAAGCAACATACCCTCTTAAAAAAAAAAAAAATATATATATATATATATATATATATATATATATATTACTCTGAATTTGCTCTTAGCATTTTATTCCACTTTGGGACAATTAGGAAACACTTGTCGAGAACTTTATCAGTGATATTTTCCCCTGTTTTTCATGGCATTTTCATGTTCATGGCATTTTCATTTTCAAATGCAGGCAGGAGGAGCTGCTCATTTGTTAGTGGTGGGACAGTTCTCAATAAGGCTGCAACCATTTGAAAAGGAAGCCACCTTTCT
This sequence comes from Cyanistes caeruleus, assembly GCF_971803275.1. NCBI lineage: Eukaryota > Metazoa > Chordata > Aves > Passeriformes > Paridae > Cyanistes > Cyanistes caeruleus. The sequence continues at coordinate 111,595,995 of NC_141703.1, forward strand.
GATTTTACCCTCATTTGCTCCTCTCCCACCTTCTCCCTACAGCCTCATCACACTTCTGGGCTGTACCCTGTTTTGGTTAAGGCAGAGAAAACCCAGCCTCCTCTATTTTTTAGGGTAGGATGTTCAATAAGGACCCAGTACATTAAAGAGGAAAAAGTAGATCTAAAAGATGTGCTATGAGGCACCCTCAAATTAGGGAACTCGAGTAGGTTAAGGTGCTACAACAACACCTATTCTGAGACAGAAGTTTTGCCAAATGACATCAAAAGGTGGTTTGAAAGCCATTCAAATTCCCACTGAAGATATGTGACTCTAAAGATCTCCCCAGCAGCAAAGGAAGTTACTGGGGACAGAGAGAATCAGCAGGACTCGTGTCAGGTCCATCCCCAACACAGATGCTGCTGTACAAGAATGACCCCAGAACACCACAGGGACTGAGACAAAGCAACATCAGCCTAAATCTCTTGTGGATGGCTGCAAGATCTGCTCTGACACTGCATACAAACAAGCCCCTTGTCTGTTTTGACTGCTTTATTTGATTTGCCTTGTCAGAAGTGAGGTCAGGCCAAATGCTTGTGGTCCTTAAAGATGAAAGCCTTATGTCAGGAAAGCATCATTTTGGAAAGAACAAGGTGAGGATGTCACTGACCAGATGAAGTGCTGCCTCCATTCAAATCTGGATTGCTGTGCTGCCTTCTAGTGCCTTTATCATCTTTTAAAAAATAGTTCTGCAGCAACATTTGCAGCACCTCTCACTATAGGATTATTATAGGATTAACCTGTGGGTTTAGGGCAGCAGATCCATTTCTTTTTCCTCTGAACCCACAAAGGATCACATCACCACGACACCATGGTGACCATATGCAAAGAGCCATCTCAGCAGAAAACACTGATGTGAAGAACCACCTTGGACACAGCTGTAGGGAGCAGAAATTCCTCAGTGGAGTACAAAAACCAGCCCAGGTTTATGCTCCATCTCTTCCCCTCAAGAACAGCTGTGACTTTTTGATCCAGGCATTTTGTTCTGGTAGCACACAAATTTTTTTGAAATGGAGTCGTGGAAGCATGTATGATGCTTGCCCCTGCTGAAAACTATGTACAACTACTAAGAAAATAAAAACTTCCAAGGTCATTAGACCTTCACCTCAAGTCATAGGCTGCAGACAGAAAGATCAGAAGGAAAACATTTTCTGACAAATGATTGCTGTGATCTGTCTGAAAAAAAAAAATCTTTAGTCAGGAATAGCTTGGTGGGGTGACATCTAAAAGCAGTGTGTAACCAGTGACTGTGTGCCCAGGTTTGGCAAGCAGAGAACTCCAAATTTCACTTTTCCCTGGAAGTTAAGAGATTACCAGCATGTGCTGTTCCAATTTCCCCTGGAACGAAGGATCTCATTTATAGCCAATACTGCATAAAGTTACATCAGCTTAGAAGTAAGCCATATTCTACTACAGCCAGGCCTGATTCTCAAATTTTCCTCCCACTCACTAAATCAATTTTTATGATAGGAACACTTACCAATAAAGCCATTTGTTTGGCAAGAAACAGGTAGACACGTTTGATTTAAATGCTTATAGCTAAGTTAAAGACCCTGCAAATTTAAAGCAATTCCACTACAGTCTTCATAACTGATGTCCTCAATTCTCCTGCTGAGGCAGTCAAATGAAATGAGGGGATCCTCCCAGACCAGTACAGGCACCTGTGGCTCTCCCACCACTCTTCCCCTCCTCTCACCACTCACAGAGCTCTTCCTGAACAGGCTGCAGCACTGCTGCTCTTCCAAGCTAAAAGCCACAGAGTCTCTTCTCCAGTATTTCACATTTTTCACCCCCTGCTGCAGTCATGGTATTTCCATTTTTCCCCTCCTTTAACATGCTTCACCTTCTCTCTGCACACCTTACTGAGAAAGCCAGGAGTTCATTAGTCCCCTGGTCAGCTGCATCAGTCCACAGACATTGTGTAATCTGTTTTTCCGCTCTACTCCACAGCGGAGAATGCTTTTGACAAGCCATAATTGAACTGTGTCAGATGCCACTGAATAAAGGATAAAATTTGCTAAATACTGAAACTGCCTTTAGATAAGGCTTTCCAATTTCTTATTGTGCCAATCCCCCCTGAAACAAGGAAGTGACTTTTTGGATGTTGGAAAAGGGAATGGTAGAAAAGCACGAGAGCAGCTGAACTCCAGAGCTCTCTGCGGCCTCCGAGGTGCTGGCACTGGTGGTGTGCTATGCATACAACTGTGGGCAGCTTCAATACAGACCATGAAGATTTCTCTGGGACTCCTCAATCCAACAAAACTGGTAATCTTCCTGCCCTCATCTTGCTTGGGGCTGCAATTTCCTTTATGATATGACTTGTTTTCCAACCCATCTCCATCATCATTGCTTAGGAAAGAGGAGGAAGGACATGGCAAGGAATTAATTACAATGACCAAAAAGAAAAGGAAAAAAAAAAAATATGTAAAATGGGAAAATGTTGCAGCCTAGTAATGAAGGGGAGCAGAAATCAGAAGTACCCAAGAGATACTTGAATGGACAAGAAGCCTTTTCAAGAAGTGCCTTTGGGTGGACACTACTTGCCAACATGTGCAAATTTTGCCCCTCATCTCTACAGACCTGCCTCCATCCTTTCTGATTTTCCCTTCTCACTCCACATGTGCTCACCAAATTCCTGTCACCAGCCAGAACTGATTAGAACACAAGAAGAAAACCAACTCCATAGCACTCTGGAACAGAATACAAACCAAAATTCATCAAATACAAACAAAAATAAGTATCACTTATTAATCAGACTTGCTTTTACCTCCCTTGTTGGTGCATTTCTAGACTAGTTGGAAAGGGACTCCAGGAGATCAGCAAAGGGTTGTGCAGAACTCAGAGCAGCTTTTAGACACACCAGGAGGCCTTGCTGCAGGGCTCAGGGATTTGCCCATCTGCTGAGACTGAGAAGTTCAGCTTTCAAGGCTCTCTTTGCTCTTCCTGTGATTACCCAGTCCATGTCTTACTCAACCATCCAATTCAAGCACATATTTCAATTCCATCCCTGAGCAAGTTACATTCTTGCCTTTCCACTTCAATTTCCACAGGGCAAATGAAACTGACGGGAAGCACTTTGCCAAAGGTGTGGTTATTTCACCCAGCAGCCTGACATGACTCCAAATCTGGATATTACATTTAATGTTCCTGGGACAGATGCTGTCAGGCCTTTTCACAGAATCATCTGTATACTCAAATTGCATGAACTTTACAGCCTCTTGAGTTTTTAGAGACATTGCTGATAATTTAACACTACAGGACCACCTCAAACAGTTTTCATCCCAAAGCAGGGGAAAGGATAACAGTGAAAGCTCACACAACAAAGGGTGAGGTTTCAGAACATCTCATGCATTTGGTTGCCTCAGCAGAAGGTACAGCAGTGTCCTGAGAGCAAACTGTGTAATATAGACATAAAATATACTAAATGTTTTCAAACTGAAGGGAGGCAGATTTGGATTTGATATTGAAATCATTAAAAAGAAATTATTTTCACAGTGAGGGCAATGAGACAATGGAAGAGCCTGCCCCAGAAAAGGTGTGGATGCCCCATCCCTGCAAGTGTTTAATTTGAGATTAATTGTTTTGGATGGGACTCTGCAATCTGGTCTAGTGGAAGGTGTCCTTACCCACAGAAAGGAAGCTGGAACTTGATAATCTTTAAGGCCCCTTCCAACCCCAACCATTCTGTGATTCTGTGAAATTAATAAATGTACAATGTCACACACCCCTCTTCAAAACAACGTTTTTAAAAACAATGATTATCACCTTCCATCTGGGAGAAAAACCCAGATGGGGATGAAAGGGTTCCACTCTGCTTCAAGACAAGCATAGGCTGGAATACATACACCATTACTCTTTCAATGCGTATTTTTGCAAGCTCAAAATAGAAGAATATTAATAAATTAAAACAACAACAAAAAAAGCTGGTGTTGATCTAAGTGCTGACCTTTGCATCTGTGTAAACAAGACACCTTTGTTTTGTAAGTAAACAGCTTAGCAAATACGAGACCTGTTCTGCCAGTGCTTGAAGATGGCACTGCACATACAAATCAGCTCTTGCAGAAACACAGATTTCTAGATGTGTTTAAAGAGAATGCAGGATTTCCATGACTTCAGACCACTGGAAACCATTTATTTAAAAATATACTGTATTAGAACCAAGTTAGAAAATAAAAAACCAAAACCAGTGCAAAACTCTACCACATTAAGCCTCTATTCTGGAATCCAAATCCCTTTGAAAGCACCACCTTGAAAACAATACAAAGCTCCCCTGATTTCTTCAGGACTTCTCAGACGCCCACAAGCCCAAGCTGGAAGGCACATTCAGTATTTTAAGTTAAAATAAATTAAACTTCTTGCTTCCTTTTGATCAGGAAATTGCATCATACTAATTTCAGTTGCCTTGGACGTGTTCATATGCACACACTATATTTAAATCAATATTAATTTATCATATACTGCTTGTAAACCACCAGCATCAGGTGGGGGACACTTTTTTTAATTTAGCCACGTACATGGGACCCCACGCTCTCCCTTTCTCTGGGAGAACCAGCAGTTCGTGCTGCTGCATTCCAACAAGGAAAGAGAATTCCTGGGAAACACCTCTGGCCATCCCACTTATATCCACAGGCATCACATTCCTGCAGGAGCTCAGGATGAGACTGATCACATCGCTGTTTTCTGCCTTGGAGAGGGTGCACGTGGAATAGACCAAGGACCCACCAGGACGCAGGGCTTTTACAGCAGATCTGCAAAGAACAACAGGAAAAAGGGGAAAAAATCAACATCAAAAGTGACATACTGCTAGTGGGAGAATGTGTAGACTTCTAAATCCAGAGTATAAATAAATCTGACAAAAGTAACATTATGAAAATGTCTTAACTGTATATAATTGACAGTGCAGGAAACCACCCACAACACAATTTTGCTTTTCATTTATTATAGTATTCTCAGTTAGCTGAAGGTATTTTTTACACCACAGTGACAAGTACAAAGCAGCATCTATTCAGAATGTACATCAAGCATTCCTGTGCCCAGCACTGCTGTGAAAATGCTGAAACTGTCCACAGAATGGGTTACCCCACATCAAAAGGGCATCAGCTGGACACTTGGCAAGATGCAAGTGTAAATCTGCAGTAATAGCCTGAATTAATGACTGGGCTGTAATTTTAGAAATATTCCTGATAATTCTGCAACTTATTTAGCAGGTAAGAGGACTTGGGGATGTCACTGAGCCACTGCTTTTCAACCCCATTTTTTAAGGATCATAGATTGTTTGTTTATGTGCCCTTCACTTATTAAACCGTTGACAAATTCTGACTAAACAAAGGCAAAATTGTGGCTTAAAGCCTGAAAACTTCTCAGCTACTGGTGGATGGAGGGGCCAGAGGTTCTTTATCACTTTACCACTGAAACTGAATTTCAATAAACTGCTTATTTCCCCTTACAGCAGATCTGCCAAGTTCTCATTCAGACACATGAAATACAATCTATGAGTATAAAAATGAGATATGCAAGTTATATTCACCTACTCCAAATTACGAGAGTAAGCAGAAAACTCAAAAAATCTTGCACCACAGAAGAGTATTCTTCGAACCTGGTGCTACCACATTTCTAAAAGAGGAAGCTACACAAAAGGTTCATTTGCTATTAAAACACTGAAGATAAATCCCTTTAAATCATATATTTTTGAGCCATTTTTGGCTCAAAGACTGCACTGTTAGCTGATATACAAATGGATATTACAGGGAAATACCACATTAAATACAACTGTTCCCTCAGTAAGATTTCTTTTATTTAATAACAAGAAAATCAGAACAGGTGAATGGTGTAAATGACACTGAATAATCAGAGATTTGTAGATATTACTGACAAAACTGTGCTCACACACCCCCAACAACCCAGGGGAAAAAAATATCCTGGAACAAAAAAAAAGAAGAAAAGAAACAACCATCTCTTGAAACCGGATGAGGTGAGCAGCCCCTAAATACAGAAAGTCTGATTCCAAGTCTAGATAAACACAGACAATGCCATGGAAATAGCAATTCCTCCAGAAACAAGCTGAGGACTTCCCAAGGGTGACAGCTGACCAAAAACAGTGACAATTGAGAAAGGAAAAAAGAAATAAAAAGGAGGGGAAAGATAAGCCCCTTTAACAAAATCGCAACTTTTTGGGAAAATAATCAATAAAGAAAAGCTTCAGCTTTCAAGAAGCATCAAAGCTGATCACAGATCAAAGCTGCTCTGAAAGTCCTGTCCAAAATAGTATGGGAACACCAGGACAAATGACTGCTTCAATCAGGTAAGACCAGGTGAAAACTCCTGAGGATTATACCTAACCTATTTCTCTTGGGAGCATAAACATTACCTTGCTCAATTCTTTTATGAGTCTTGGTTATGGTAATCAGCAACCCAAGTATGTATTTTACTGAAGTGTATGATTTTACTTAGTGTAAAAGGAGAGAGCTCTCTTAACTCATGGTGCTCGAAGAAAAATATGTGTTTAATGCCTCTGTCACATCAGTTTTCCAGAAAAAGATGGAGAGAGTGAGCATATCCAGCCTTAATGAGGGAGCAATTCCAAGTTCAGCCTGCTAAAGGCAAAAATGGGTTACAGTGCACTTAGGTTTTCAGTTTAACTGGGCCTAGCGGACTCATTCGAGGATACTCCAAAAATCAGTTAAACCTATTAATTAGTTAAAACTAGAAGCTTATCTCACACCCCTGAGTAGCTTTTCAAAGCCTGCAGAAACGTTTGAGAATGTTCCTGCCACAGGCTGGTATAGCACAACATTCACACTGCCATCCCAAGAGAGTGAAAGAGAGCAGGTGGAACCCTGACATCCTTCCCAGCTCTCATCTTCTAAACTTCTGCACTTACCAGCAGCCATTTGAATTGCCAGATATTCATCCTGGCATCTCAACACACATTTACTCCTTAGAGGGCTCCAAAAGCAGCAGTTCTGGACCCAAAAGCTGTTCCCACTTCCGTCCAGCTCCTTTCCTTGCTGGCAGCTGCCCATTTAAAAGGGCAGGGCTCACTCATGCTGCTGTGCACCCACATACATGGAATTAACTGCTAAATTAAAGCAAAGCAGGGATGTGCAACCTTCCCTTCTCATGAACACCAAACCAGCAAGAGAGCCTGATGCACTATCTCTCGGCCTCACTCCCATCTGGGGAAATTTAAAATAATGTTTTTCCCCCCATATATTGGATCTTGCTTTTTATCTTTCACGTTAGAACTCAAAGAGAACACAGCTGAAATCTAAATGGGCTCGCATAAAGTCGAGCTGATCTTCAGATTATTATCAGAATCCACCTACATAACTCATTTTTGATAGACTTTCCCCTGCCAGCTACACCTTTTCCATGCATGCAGGAGTGCCAAGCCCTGAGGGCAGCCAGTAAGCTTGGAAATGTTTTAATGTGACAATTGAGATGTACTTTTAGCAGACCTGAGAATTTTACTCAGAGAAGCAGATAATAGCAACCACTTTCCTACCTCTAAGACAGCATTTAGACAAGAGAGAAAATTCTTTTATCATGTGAAGTGGGAAAGGTAAAAGACAGAAAAAGTAGATGTAGCTATAGGTTACAAGACTAAAAGCCTGGACACTTGCTAAATGTCCTTTTCTACCCATAAAGAAATCAAGAACCCCTCAACACAACATTTGCAAGGGCACCAAGCTCCTCCAGCTGAGTCCATCAGAGGGAAGAGCAGCACAGGCCTCTGAAGAAAAACTTGAAAATCTCACCTCAAATGCTCCCCCATGTCTAAACCTCAACTTGTGAATCTTTACTGGCCCGTGACCCATAAAGGTCAGCCTGCTCAGTGCAGCTCTCTTTATTTTGAACCTAAACCACGAATTAAAACACCTGATGAGAATTGCTTCAGGCAGCAAGGTTAATCAATGTATCTATCCATCTTGTCAAGTGCAGCAACAGTTGTTTCAGTGCCTGTGCTCAAAGTCAAGGCCCGCCAGCCCTGATTAAACCCTGCTAGGCTTTTGATAAACCCGCAGGGAACTGCAAAATTCCAAGTGAGGGAGTGCTGGGCTCAAAGTCACACAGGGTGACACTGAGCTGGGCCAGCAGAGGCAGGGAGTTTGGTCCTCTCCTCATCAGCAGCACAAAGACTGCATTCAGGAGAGGATTTGATCATCAGAGAATTGTTCCAAGTAAATTTAAAGAAACTTCCTCTCTAATCACTGAAGGAAAACAAGCTCATCCAAGGGATAGGTTGGAGATAAAGCATAACAGTCCTACTAATGACAGGACCATCTAAGTCAAATACAGAATGATTAAGATGCCAAAATATTTTTTCACCTTCCTCTTATTACAATGCCCTGTTTAACAAAACACACAATATTTAAAGGTAGTTAATCTGCAGTTATTTTTCTCTTGGTGGAACACATGACACTTGTGTTTATTAAAGAGCTAAAACTTCCAGCTGAAATAAAGATCTAGTTAATGTCATAATGTGATTTCAGGTACATGTATCTTCTGTAATGAATTTCACGTGTTTACAGGCACTACCACTGCAAGGTTTCATGCTTCACACGAAGATACACCAGAACACATGATAGATCACACACCATGTGTGATACACATTTTAACATTTTCATGAGTTCACACAGAACACATTAAAAGCCCTGGAAACTTCTTCTGGAGCCTTTTTCTGTCCATCTCATTCAACAAGTTCTGTAAAAAAAATTAACACATGCAGATTGCTCACCTCCTTTTTTTAAATGAGATTTTACAGCATTAGAAAAAAAAAAAAAGTAAAAAATATTTTTATTTTTGCAGGTTGTGTCTTTGGGTACAGGTTCATATTGTACTGTGGAAGTCAGAGATACAACAGATGCCTTAATCTGTCCTAATTCCCTGTATCACAGGAGTACCAGAAAAGACTTTTTAAAGAAATATATTATTTCAAAGCTCTTTTTTTTTTTTTTAGTTTATTTCTCAAGACTTGCTAAATAAGGGAAAACAAAACAGCATTACTGTTTTAATATCTCAGGAGAAAAAAAATGATCATGCTAGAGCCACAAGACAAACCCAAAAAACTCTTCCATGCAACTAAAATGTAGCTAGCCAGGACCTAGAAAGGATTTTTCCCACAGACAGAGAAAAGTCTTGGTGTCTCAAACATCCTTTTAAAAATAGGCAGACACAAAAATATGTATTTCACACTATAGGCAGCATCTGCATGTCCAGCCTAGACTCCTGTGCTTGGGTTTATGCTGCATGCCATGGGAAGGGGGAGCATTAATTATGTTAATCACTAGACCATTTTCAGTATTAAAGTGAAAAGATGACACAGTTTTAGGGCAATTTTAAACTAACACAACACTTCAACAGTGCCATCTTTTGGCAATGACAACGTATTTCTGCTCAACAAGGCAAGATAATGTCTCACCAGAATATAAAAAATGCCAATTCTATTCTTCTCCTTGACTTAAAATATCCACATTACGTTTCACCTCTCAGAAGACTCCAGACACTTTGTGGCAATATGGCCTGTGTGCCTGTTAAAGGTTTTGCTTCTATTTATTTCAAACTAGAAAAAATGATGAAGAAAATCCTTCTGTGTCAAAATACCAATTTTTTTAATACTTTGTGATGGGCAGTGACAGTAGTTCATGCACTCCCTCTGCTCCTCTCTAAGTAAGCTTTGCTCTTGTGGAGAAACACTGCAGCCCAAAATAACAGGAGAATCATTAAAATCAACTGCCTTTTTCAACACTAAATTGAATTATAAATAAAAGGAAACACAGGCATCAAAACCCCCTCAACTAAACAACCAAAATCCACAAACCCAAAAAAACCCCAGTCTATGCTACTCTAGACAAAAATTGTCCCAAAAATCCTGATAAGCAATGTTTCTATTGCAGATAACTCTAAATTATTCTAAAAAAGAGACCAAACGACCAGCTATATTTATTGATCTTTCTCCTTTAATGCATGGTGACTTCTGGAATACTCATCCTGTTCAAACAGGGATATGAGACAGCCCAGAAGGGAGAATAAAGACCTTGGAAGCCCACTAAAGAGAACTTTAGGGTTAGTGGTTATCCTCACAGCTCATAAAACACACAGAGAAAGGATTGAAGGTGGAATTAAAGCAAAATGTGCTTGAATTCAAATATGTGATCCCAAAAAGCTGTTGAGTAGCTTATTTGTTTAGTCATATGGTAATTTATATATTCAATAAACCTGGCTTTGCAACATATCCTAAGGGACTTGATCCATAAGTTATTCACAGGGTGCTGCCACACTTAAAATCAGGAACCATTTATTTTAACATCTGTGATGAACAACATCAGTGGCACAGCACTCACTCTTTGTGAAGGAATTCCAACCAACCATGTAAAACCTCCAACAACCCAATCCAAAGTGTTTTTGTGGAATGGCACAACACAAACACACACAAAATATTCAGCTTTTTGTACGACAGAAGGTGGCTAAAGAATCCTGCCATCCACAAAACCCACAGAAGATTTGTTGGTCCAACGGTTGGAACTCTCAAAAATTTCTAGTGGAGCTATTGAGAAGATGGTTTTGGACAATAAAAGGATTAACTGGGCAGCTACAGAGGATCAAAAGGAAAAATTCCAGTGGGATGAGCAGAAGATGTGATGAAGCAATTCTCAGCACAACTTACTCCACATAGCAGAAATGGTACACTGGTGACATATGCTAAATGTATGATTTTATATTTATAAACACAATTTTTGCCTTCACTCTATAACCACAAAAAAGCCCAGCTAAGAGCACACAATTCCTCTCCTGTGGAAAACTCCACAATCCAGTGAAAATTGAGAGCTGTTTAATTACTCAGAGATGCTGTGTATAGAAGAGTTCCAGCAGTCTGAATGCCCTTGCTGAGTTTTCTAAATTGTATTCTGTTACATTTCTTTTCTGCTGAGCCCTAACACGAGTTCCTTTCAGCTGCAGAAACCAGTCTAAGAATAATTACAACATCCATTACAGTTTAACCACTACATAATTGGGCATTCAAGCTTAGCCCAAAATTTAATTTCTCTCTGAGAACCGGTAACATTGGTAAATTTGCTTTTGGGAACCACTGTATTTTCTGTTAGCATTTAGCATCAGGAAATGAATATTCCTTTTTTTTTTTTTTTCACTTTGCGATTTGTTTTCTGCATAAACACTCCAAATAATAACAAGATTTGCAGTGTGTTCTTGGATTAGAGCACTCAGCAGGGATGCTTTGGTTTGGGTATGAGCAATCATTACAATCTCAATTTCCCTCAAATCAGTGGTGCCCTCACTGCTTAGAACATTTGCTGTTCAGCATATATATCACTTATTTACATTTCAGATTTTAAGCAGGCTGCAGGAGGAAGGTTGCTGGAACAGTTTCTTCCAGATCTCCATTCTCTGAAGCCTCTATGTACTTAATTAATTACATTGTATTGCAAATCCTACTTTTCCTTCCTTAACTTCCCTCTTTGATGACCCCAGCTTCCTCCAAAACAGATCCATAAAAACAAATTAGAGGTGAAGCATTCCCTTAATTAAGGAGGGAATTTCAGAATTTAGGCTGTTGCTTGAGAGAAATAAAAACAGAACTCCACTTTGCCATTCATTCTACTCGTTTTTATGATACACTTAATCCTCCTGCTAAACTGAAACAATGCTTGGTCCCTCGAGCCTCACCTTTAAATCACAGGATGGTTTGGGTTGGAAGGGACCTAATGATCATCATTTCCAAACCCCTGCCAAGGGCAGGACACCTTCCACTGTCCCAGGCTGCTCTAAGCCCTGTTCATCCTGGCCTTGGACACTTCCAGGGATCCAGGGGCAGACACAGCTTCTCTGGGCACCCTGTGCCAGGGCCTGCCCACCTTCACAGTCAGGAATTTTTTCCCACTATCCCATCTAAACCCACTCCCTCTCAGTTTGAAGCCACTCCCCTTGTCCTGTCACTCCCTGCTCTTATCATGTATTTCTTACATTACTCTCAACACAACTGCTGGGATTCAGCCTTACACTTGTTTTTGTTTACAAATACAGGAACCAAGGGCAGGAACACCTGGGAGCATAAGGCACCAGGTAACCTGAACCAATGAACCAGAGAGCCCTGCATGAGCTGGCTGCTGTAAAAAGCAGTGCAGCTGGATTCATGGAGGCTCAGCCATCCTGAATACTACAAGAAGTACTACAGAAGAGATTCAAACTCAACTTTTTCTTTATAATTACGCACTCCAGTCATAAAACACAGGCTTGAATAGGGAAGCAATCCAGAATTTTAGTTCTAATGCACTTGTCATGAACCATTCAGCCTTTTCTGATCTTGCTTTATCATTTCCTTTTTTCCCGTTCACGTGGGATCTGACATGTCTTTAGAACTTCATTCTAAAGTGATCAGGTAAAGAGAACAGTAACCAGCCATACTTCAAATATTTTACCCAATAACCCAATCAATAACTCTTATATCCTTTAGCAATAACCCTTTTAATCCAATAACGCTTACAAATTCTAACTCTTGAAAGTAACCATCCTTTTGCTACAATTTATAAAGGTATTTTGTCTTTACAAGTTCTTATTACTGTTTCTAAAGTAAAGAATATTTTCAACAGAAAGTTCTCTCTCTATTTAGGAATAATTCAATTAAATCTGATTTGAGCTGACAGGATTTTTTTTTTTTATTTTTTTAAAAAAAAAGGTTTCTGCTGTCATGAGTTCTCCAGGATTACAATGTGGAATGATTTATGCAAATTCTCAAAATTTCTCTGCATGATGTATGTCTCCTTTTGCTACGGGTTCACAAATTGGATTTTCTATGTCAGATATTGAAAAGGGAAAACTGAAACAGGTCAGTGTTTTAAATGTGATTGATTTCTTCAAAGGAAATGGATGACATGATGCATTACTGCAATAAGATCCTCATATTCCTGTTATAAATCACAGGCTTCTGCCAGGCCTTTTTCAACTGGAAGTCTTGCAAAACTATCTTGAACTGCAATGGGAACTTTCCATAAAAATTTTCCTTTTTTTTTAATAATAAAAAATTATTTGATTATTTTTCCCTCAATTTGCTTTGACAGATGGACTTCAGGCATGACTGTTACTCCACAAATAACATTCAAGTTTAGAAGGTTTTATTGAAAAGTCACTCTTTCCTTTGCCCCCATGAAAAAAAAAACTGTGCAGTTTGAAATGCTTCACAAGTGCCAACCCATGGCTGGTAGCATTAAAATGTGTAATACACAACAGCCTGACTTTGGGTTATTGGGGAGATATTCTCAAAAATAAACAATCCTCTCTTTCCCCCACCAAACCTCACATTCTTTTACTTTTTTCACCCTGTCAGTTAGGCCTGGGAGCCTTTCTGTGCTACAAACAATCAGTATGGAATATATCTAAACCCATTTTAGCTGTATCCACCTAAAATATTTTGATTTTACAACAGACTGCTGTGAGTCATCTGCAAATGGACATTTCTGTGAATTAAAGTGAGTAAAGTGAATAAAGTGAGTTAAGAGGACAAAGGCCTCACTGCTGGTATCACCCACAGAGATTTCCACATCCTCATAATCTCAGACCCACTGGTTATTCTAAACAGCATCACAATCACATATTCCTGACATTATTTTCAGAGAAGGAATCCTGAGTTCATTTATTAAATCTTGACCCCATGTAATTTTTATTAATTACAGGAAGTCCTCAAAATAAATAAGATTAATTACAATTAATTATCAAAATAATTAAGGTTACTAACTTTTTAAACTTAAAATAAACTAAAAAAATAACTTTTTGAACTTCTCACCTTAGAAGCTGGAATTGCAGGGAGGACAACTCCTTCCTTTGCATGAGCCTGAGCACAGCCTGCTGAGGGTCAGCAGAGAAGAGCCAACTTCTGTCATTTGAACAAGGAGCATCAACCAGTACCTGAACAATTAATAAAATCAAATTTTAAAAATGTCAACAAAGATGGTCACTCTTTAAACACCATGTGCCAAAATATATTCAATTTTCTTTTGCAAATATTGCCAAAACTTTACTTTCCATTTTGGGGGTGAAATGATGCCATTACTATTTTCAGATGTTTTTATGGGGTTAGCAGGTGGGGAGATAAAAAATTAGTGCTCTGAAAGGAAGATCTACCTGAGCAGCTCCCTCTTGTTCTCCTCCCTTTCCTAATTACACATCATGCAAAGATTACAGCTACAAGGTCTTCAGACTTCCATACCAAGGATGAATGCCCAACATCATCCAACACAGGAATAAATGCACAAAAAGCTTCATAAAGTGTTTTCTCTGCAAATCCTGTACGTGAGTTTATTCCCTTGATAGGTCAGGTATTTTCATGGGGGTCCAGGAAAACAAAACAAAAATACTAAAAAGACAGCAGCATAGGAAGAAGAAGAATCAGAATTCAGAAATACAATTTGCCAATAATAATGTTACCTTGTCATAAAATTCAGGCTGAAGATCTCCAATCTGTCTACCATCCAGTTTAGAGACTGTTATCAAGTTGATCACAGGATCTGGGATGAAGGATTCTATTGTCTGCTCCAACCATCTTGACCTCAAATCATCATATTCGTTACAGTGAAAATGACCTTAGAAAATTAAGGAAAAAAAAAACAAACAAACAAAAAAAGAGAAGTAAACTTCAGAAGAGAATTCTTTATAATTTATTTTTTCTTATGTTTTTACAAATGCCAGGAGCTAGACCCCTTTCAGAAATTCTACTGCATTGCCATGACTATCATGGAGTTTATACCTTATGTGCCTGTGTTATTACACTTTTTAGAATACTACTGAATTTTTATACACCTAAATAAATTTCTACACGCTCCTACAGAGCAAACCCTAAATATTTACTAGCAAATTCTTCTGTAGCAATAGATTTCCAGAATAAAACAAACTTTAATCAAGACCCATATCCAAAGAGTGAGTGCCTTCCTGGGCTCCCTGAGCTACCAACTAAATGAAGTGCATGCCCCATATTATTATTAAACTGCCTTTTAAATAAATAAATCATCAATTTTCTGTATCTTAAGGTACATCTCAGCATTCACTGAGTTATATTAAGAATCAAATTCTTCACACCTTCCATTCTAAGCAACAGTTTAGAACAGCTCAGAAGCAGACAGAGGGTGTTGGGTTTTTTTTTTCCTTAAACCTTCTAAAAGGACAATTCCTATTTAATTTACTTCATTAGCATCACCTCATTCCTCTAGAAGAGGGAGGGAAACCAGTTGCAATCAGCTGCTGCAGGTGGTTATAGTAGTGCCCTCATCAGCAGGAGCATAAGGTGCTGTGAACAGTTTGAAACAATTATTATCCAAGCCAGCAAATAAACTTGGAAACAGCACTCACAGCTTGCTTTAACTCCTTGGCCCAAGCTGCTGCTTGCCTCCTAAAGACTCCGATCATCTCAGAATCCTTCTCCAACCAATTCCTTACCATAAACCTTCTCCCTTTGCCCAGATCTTGCACATTTCATTTCTTATGTTCTGCTTTACATCTGCATACTTAAATTTACCTGTACTATTTGCACAGCACTGAAAAATGAGGCAGCAGAGGAAAAGAAAAAATAAAATAAAAAAGGACAAGCATTCTAAGATTGCTGATTACTTACATCCCTGTGCTAACAAATTGACATGGCTTTAAGTAACTTCTGGACAGGTAACAGTGGAGAAAAAAGTCCACACTGCTACCCCACTTCTGCCTGTCACTCTGCAGTAACCTATGTTAAAGTAAGAACTGCATTTTCAGTCCTCTTTTAGGCAAACAGATTTCATAAGACCCTTATCAAACAGCATTGAACTAGGTGGAATACAAATTGTTGTTTGGTTTTTTTTTTCCTCCACCAGCACCTGTCTCCCTCCATTACCTGGACAGGCACACTGCAGGATAGCTACAGATTTTCCCCCTGGTGCAGCACAGAGATCCAGAACATCTTCCCCATCCTTCACCTCCAAGGCCAGCACGGGCAGCAGCGAGGCAGCATTCAGCAGGTAATACTCCTTCAGTCTGCCAGGCTGGTGTTTCTGTGCAGGGAATCTGCCAGGAGCTGTCCTGGTGTAACACCTGAAGGCTGCTGGGAGGTAGGGCAGAGCTGCTGGGAAGGCAGCATGATATCCCTGCTCAGCCAGGCTGCTCTCCAGGCCGGGGCTGTGGCTGAACCTGTTCAGCAGCACGGCGTGCTGCCAGCACCACGGCGAGGTCAGCACATCTCTAGGGTGAAAAGGGAAAAGCTGTTCAATAAACCATCAAATAAAACAGTGTAGGAAGCCATAAGTTACAACCTCACCATTGGATAATTCTGGAGTAGTCAGAAATTAATCATTTTGGTTAGGAAAGTATGCAGGAAAATAATTTTAATAGGAAATCAAGTCACTGTTTTTTTCTAGTTATTGCATTTAAAACCCCAATTTCTTCTGCAACAAGGAATTCTTTATTTTCCTTATTTTATCTAGAAGATATAAATGAAGCATAACACTCTTCCTGATTATAAAGCACCTCCCTAGGGACAAAGAAAAACTGTAATATTAGTTGCAACCAACAAGAATAATCACACAGACATTGGCTTTACAATGCTCATTCCAGCCAACACTAAAATGCCATTTTCACAAGTGTTCTTTTTTACATTTTATGTTCTGCAAACACTGGCCCAGTAAAACTTAATTCAACAGATGTTTTTGGAAGGGAGACAGCAGTGCATGTGATAGAAACATGCTTGTTTGGATTTCAGTTTGCTCTTTCAGGCCTTTCTTACATGGATTTCCCCCCTTTCTGTTTGAATTATTATTAGTAATTTTTCATTTAATCTAAAAGAAATATTCTTCAGGAGTATTCAGTGCCTAAAGCAGAAAAACACATTGATCCAAACTAAGAGTTTTTAAGTTGACTCAATTAAATTAATGCTATGCATCTATGACTTTTGTTTTTTAATAATGAGGTTCTTTAGCAGCTGCGTGGTCAAGACCCAAATTACGTGACAGCCTTTGCCATACATGTCATTATTAATTCAATTCCTTCTCTCCCCTTCCTTCCATGTCCCCAAAGCCACAGACCTGACAGTGCTCCATGCCTCTCCCAGCTCTGCCGTGTACTGCTTCTCAAAGTGATCCAGAACCACCTGACAGATCTGCTTCTGGAGCTTCCCTTTTTTCTCCAGCTTCAGAGAAAGGAAGAAAAAAGAAAAGTAGTAAAGCCAAATTAAACCCTCTCTAGTTCTCACTAGAATGAATAAGAAACATTTTTCTAATGACCTCAACTTGGTATCGGTGATATTAGAATGCCCAAATATTAAGACCACATCCTCATGTGATCAAGATGAAACAGACATTTCAGAGAGTGAAAGTTAAACTATAGCACACAGTTTTCCTCCCTGCTCGGCTGGTTAATAAGTACCCCTCAATAGCCACTGTGCTGATAATCCAGAGGCTCTGGTAATCTGGGCCTCTGATGGAGTTTAACCTTCGAAAGGAAGGGAAAGAGCTTTTGGTTTCTGAGCAAACCCCAGGGGCAAACGCTGAATTTCCCTCCCTCAGGGCACCCAGCTGCCGTCCCGTCCCACCGCGCCGGCCCAGAGGCGGCCCAGGGACAGGGAGGGAGCTGGGGCACCGGGGCCGGCTGTGGGGCCGGCAGTTCTCTCTGTGTGCCGGAACAGCTGCCCGCAGGAGGTACACAAACCCCGGGGACACTCGGTGCTGTGGCGGAGGCAGCGGGGAGCGCACACGGAACGGGCGGGCTCTACCGCACGCTCTGCCCGCGCAGGAAGCGGCCGGGGCCCTCCTGCCGCGCTTCCGCCCGGCCCCGGCTCCAGCTCCGACCCGGGCTCCAGCCCCGGCTCCAGCTCTGACCCCGGCTCCATCCCCAGCCCCAGCCCCGGCTCCAGCCCCGGCCCCAGCTCACCCGGCCCAGGTCCGGCCCGGCCGCCCGGCCCGGCCGCAGCGCGGCCCCAGCGCGGCAGGCGAGCGGCAGCGCCGGGCCCCGCATGGCCCGAGCTCCCCGGGCGGGCCGGCAGCGCCGCGGCCCGGCCCCCGCTCTCGTTCCAGCGTGCACGGCTGGGAATGAGAGTTTTTCACAGCGCCACAGAACGTGAAGGGGAAGGAAGGGACCTTAAAGAGCAGCTGGTCCCAGCCACCTCGGCCAGGGTGGGGACACAAACCCCCTAGAGGATGCTCAAGTCCCCATCGAGCCTGGCTTTGAACACTGCCGCGTCTGAGGCATCCCACAACTTCTCTGGGCACCTTGTTCCCGTGTCTCACAGTAAAAAAAAAAAACAAAAAAACAACAAAAAACCAAAAAGCCCACTTCCTAATTCTATTTATTTATTACAATTTTTATTTTTTTACCGTGGGAGGCTGACCTGCCGTTCCGACCCCTCTGCCTCACCAGTAGAGAAAAAGCAGAGAAAAGGCTCTCACTTAATCGATTTACAGAAGTGATCCTCATCCCAGCGCCTGCTGGAGGCTCTGATGACATCCACACCCCCCGCACCATCAGGCCTCTGCTCGTGCCTTCTCACCAGACCTTTATTCCTGTCTGGCCCAGGCTTTGGGGTGCTGCTCAGCTCATCTGCAGCACACCGGAGATCAGCTCCAGTTTAACCCGCTGCTACTGCCGTGAAAAACTGCCGGAGGCTTGAGAACTATTCTCAGAAACCTCTCACACACACTTTCAGATAAAACACTCTGGGGATAGGAATCAGGGGGACCACTGTACCCCAGTTCAGCAGCACAAAAATCTGAGGCTGCTCTCTTGTGATCCCTTCATCTGGACAAAACTCGAGACCTGCAAACTGCTCCTCCAAGGAAGGACATCCCACTGTGTTGGACATCGCCTGCTGCAACCAGTGTCCCAGCAAAATAAATCCCCACACACCCTCCCTTTCTTGCCCATTGGTCAGCTTTTGCTAAGAACAAGCCCTGTGGAAGCAGCAAAACTGTTTAAGAGTAGTTTTAATTAAAGCTTCTGCAGGCTGAACGCAGCCTCTGAAACCCAGACTGGAAAGCAGTGCAAAGGTAATGGCAGGAGTGCTATCGTATGGATAAATATTTGAGTTTCAGGCACCAGCTAATGAAGACTTAAGTGTTTTTGCTCACATCATGCAGATTAGCATCAGGCTTGAAAGCTTATTTAAAATGCTTCTATCAGGGCTGTGACAAAGGGCCTGGAGGCAAAACAGAGACCTCAAACACGAAGGAAACCTGAAAGGCATTATGCTAAGTGAATTTTACCAACAGAACAAAACTGGTATAAATAGTAGTTCTCTGCGGTTGTAATTCTGCCAGGGCCCGTACCATACCAGAAAATATGCACAAGAATTGAATTTTACTGTACTAATAAAACAAAGGTTGCTGAATGAGTCACCTTCCCCATAATCTATGGCTGTATTCCACTGTATGACAGATGGTGCCATCGGTGTTACTGTGTCTGAAACCAGATTTGCACCAAAGCAAAGAAAGGACTCCAGTTCATCAGCCCCGCCACAATCACAGCCAAACTGCAAACAGCAAAAATGCATCTTGTATCTCTCTCATGTCCTACTGCAGATAAACTTATCTCAAATTACATTTACAACAGGCTCCATTACTTATTCCATTTACGAATCCATCTATTGAAATACTGGTGGGTATGTTCTAGTCAAAATAGTAAACTGTTTCAAATTTAATGAATCCCAGGTGCCACAAAGCTAATGTGATGGCAAAATTACTGGGTAGCATCCTGAAGTTAGAGTAGTAAACTTTCCACCAAAATACTGGAATATATTACTGAAAATACTGCTTGAATCTTAATTAAAGGGAAAAAATTCTACATTGTTTACTTTGTTACGATCCATCAATCCTTTCCAATCTCACATCAGAGACCTAATGGGCACCAAATATGTCTATTTTTAATAATTTTGATTTTAATAATTTTTTATTTTAAAACCTTTAAAATCTATGAGTAAGGTCTTTCTGTGAATTCTAGGATGTAACTAAAAGGGTTGTTACCTGAACAATGTATTTTGAAGCACTGAGTCTCACATTAATTCGGTTAATGAACATTACTATTCATTCTCAGAATATACTTACCTTTAAAATATTTTGTCTAAAATGTATTTAAGATGTTACACATAGATAATGCAAAATGTTCTGCTTAAATAGTGAATTCCTGTGTTCTTCCCACTCCTGTATTTAAATACAAATACCCCTAGCTGCATGCACTGATGATGTGAAGCTATGATGAGAAAAGTGATGATTTGAAAGTGATGCTATGGATGAGAAAAAGTCTGACAAAGTCTAACTTGTGCTCTCAGTTTACAGCTGCACAACTTTTATCTCTCAAACATTAAGTGCACTATCAAGCCTCTTTATAGATATACATGCACACCAAACTTATTGCCAATCTATCAGTGCATTCTAAATTTGATTGCATTTCTCCTGCAAAAATGTGCAAAGATTGTGTCTATAAGGTATCTATCTCATACATTGTAGAAATGTGAGACTTGTAGCCCTTAAATATTTTATGTCTAGACTTACCCCCCAAAAATTGTAAATTTATGGTAATACAGGCAACATGTTGATGTTTTGCATTAGTTTTATTCTATATATAAATGTCATCTTGAGCAAATAAAAAGTCATAGCAGTATAAATAGCTGAAAAAAACCCCACCACAGTAAATAATTACAAAGCATATTAATAAAATAAAAACTTATAAAACATTTTTGAGTACTTTGGTCACATACTGATAAAATTTATTTTAAAAGCAAAAATCAAAAATGATACATGTGTCCACACACACAACACACAGTTCATATATAAGCATCAACATACTAGTTTCTCAAATTTTGTTACCACAGCAGTATTTAGCTTAATTTTTAATAAAGACTTCCATGACTTTATTTTAGGAAAGAGAAAACAAAAGGGTAATACATTCCTATAAATTGAAGCGGTAAAAAAGTAAGCCTGAAAAAGTAGAGCCTTTAAGCCAAAAACTTAAGTGGTAACAGAGCTAGTGTTAGCAAAGTTGAGATTGCACATATAAAATTTTTGTGCAACCTCCCCTCCACTTAGTATTGTGTTGTCTGAAGGGAAAATGACCAAATCCTGAGAATAATCCAACAGAATCGTGTTACAGTATTAGAATACAACAAAAGTATTCTTATGCTGGTAGTCACATAGAAATAGTTTCCTCCTTTCTCTAAACTAGCAAGCATAGAGGAATAAACCTCTCCACCAAACTTAGTACCCTTAAGACTGATTCCACCTTACTCTTTTAAAATCTTAATAATTTCATTTTAGTATGGCAGATGTTTGTGCAACTCCTTGCTGCAAAGGGCGTATGGCAAAGATTTCCAGTACCAAAAAAGTGCTGAACATGTAACACACCACATTGTTCCAACATCAAAACTCCTTTGGTAAAACCACATTATTGACAACAGAGCATAATATAAAATTATCAAACACTGCTTCTCCAAAAAAACCTCCTGAATGGACACTTCATTCTGTCATTAAATGGCAGAACAATGAACCTTTACAAATACACCACTGGTTGTCTCCAATGTAACAGTAAAAACATTAAACAGGAATATAGCAAATTGTAAATCTTCTTGTTTAGCTATCACTTGTATGTGACTTCCAACACATTATATGGAAGTGTTATCTAAATCCTTAAAAAACTGGGGTTTCTTTAGTATGCAAGATGGTATTTTAGTATTATTGAGATTAAAACCTGTGGGAGGTCATCTGCATACTGGTTGATTCAGTTTCCCATCAAAAATGATGATTTAATTAGTGCAAATTTCCCACTATGTACAATTTTCTTGTTTGTTGTAGTAGACAATACAGTATTTGACTATTTTTTTTTTCCCAGAATTTATTACCTATGTCAAACTCAGTTAACAAAACAAAGAAAACAACGGATAAGAAAACTTCCAGACAGTTCAAACAGCATTATTTTGTATAAAATACATTTATTTTAAATTTTTTTATCTTACCCTCTGCTTTAGATTGCCAGAAATATGAAATATGTAATGTAATACCTAAGAAAAGTTATTGGTACTGTAAGATAAATGTAAGAGTCAAACACATTTTATTTTTATGCACTTGACTATCAGCTTTCTAATGCTCCCTAGGTATCATTTTATTGGTAGTATAGGTACATTTACCTATCTTACCTACTTTATTAGTTTGTAGGTACACCATTCCACACAAACTTTCAACTCATTTTATAAAAAGGTAGAAAAATATATTCAATATTTGTTTAACCTTTCTACATTCACCCTATCATACAGGAATCTTACAAAATGCTTTAGAATCATTTATTCCCTGAAAAAATGCCAACACCTGCACAGCACCTGAAGAAAGGTCTCGGTGGGAATGTACAATCCAGTATTGTAGGATCTTGAAGGTGTTTTTCTTCAGGTTTATAGCCATGTCTTTTCACAAGTAAACCAAATAAATCCTGAAGAGCTGGTGATGTGAAAAGTAAATGATAAAGTCTGACCACCTAAGTACAACAGGATGAACTCCATGTTGAGCTGTCCCATGCTGATAAAATGTCATTTACAAAAATTTCCTTCAAGGGTAAAAAAAAATGATAGGATTTTTAAATTATGTTTTTTAAAATTCTCTTTGTGCTCCAGTTAAGCAATGACATCATGGGTATCACTGTTGGGTCTCTGGCGTAGAGTCAGTGGGGGCAGAGGCTTTCCATAGAAATCTGTGGAAGAAATCCCAGAGCAGAAAAACACATCAGTCTGTCACCTACTACCTTCCTGGCTCAAAGAATGTTTACTAGATTCTTGTTTCCTTAATGAAAGCCAGGTATTCCATGAGTTTAGAGCTAATTCCTACAAGCACACTTTCAGACCTAGGGCTAATGAATGTCTAGAGATGGATTGGCCAAACGAGGGTTTAATTACATTTTGTTATACGTGCATCAGCATTTGCAAGATCAAGCCCAAAGGGGATCTTGTAAACATCCCTGAAAATAGGAAAGGAGAAATCCAAAGTGTACAAATAACTGAAAAAATGAAGCACTGAAATTTGTATGTTGCTGTAGTCAAGGCTGCACTGTAATATAGTTTTCAATGACAGTAAAACTGTGCAGAATCAAAAATTTTGGGACTGTTTATGGATGGCATTTGTCTTGGAAGCTAAAATAACTTTCTAAAATAACTATTTCAGAATTTTTAGATAAAACTGCAACTTTTCCTTTCGTCAGTACAAGAATTTAAAGTGGTAAAACTGTACAACACAAAGTTACTAAGTACATCAGGAGAGAGTGACAAGTGTTCACAAACATTTGTAATGGATATAAAATAAAAAACCCATGCAGACTGGAACATGCAAAGCACTTCACAAGCAAAATCATATGGAAGATGGTAAGAGGAAAGAGATAGAAATCAAGAAACATGAAAGCAGCTTTTTGAAGCATTCAAATCCCTTTTTTTTTTTTATACAGACCACCTCTTCCCCAACAAAGCCTTGATGGCCTGCCAACACAAAATTCAGCTTTAATAAATCATCATTTTCAAAGAAGAATATATTCCACTTGTTCTACAGATGCAGTAACTTCTCTTAAAATTGCATTCCTGAGCTAACAAACTGAACTGCACTACTTTAAGCATATGTGGACCTGTTTGTAGGATCAAGGTTTTAATTATCCTTACATTTAATCAGCAAGATAAGAACACTTTTATATTATTGTCATAAATATTTTGATTTCAATAGCACTAAATACAGCAGCAAGAAAACTGCAACAAATAATTCTAAGGTCAGTGAAAATCTGTCCAGTGGATGGTTTTATTCACCCATTTTTTGAGGACTGGCAGAGCACTTTAGGACTGGCAGAGAATTTTACCTCCTATAATGAAAGAGGTTTAATATTTCTGCAAATGCATCCTCCACTGACAATAAACAGGTACTCATCACCTTGTGTTGTGCCAAAATTATTAGCGTGACTGGAAAAAATACAGTCTTTAGTGAATGTAAGTAATCAAAAAGTGTAATTACAAAGTTTGAATGTCTGAAAAAACTTTTAAACCCACCTTTGAATTTTGGGCAGGGCTGGGGGAAGGCAAACAAAAATCAACAGTGATTTATTTCTCTGCTGAAGTGACAACCAAAAATAAGTTGATTTTCAGAAAGATGCAATTTAGGCGTTATGGTAAAAAAAGAATCCAAGTTAGGCTCCACTGGTCTTAGGCAAACTCTGAGTTTCCAGTCAGGAGCAGGTTCTCAGTATGCAAAATTGGTAAGAATTCATTGAGAAACACTGTTGTGTGAGAGAAAATGGGCAAGGCCAGATGGGAAATTAAATCAGTGCAAGATGGACTTATCAGTGCTGGGTTAACAGGGGAACTCAGTGATCCTAAGGGTACTTTCCAATCTCAATAATTCCCCTCTCAAACTGACAGAGTTAAAGCCCCACAGCTGCTTTAAGCAAAAGAAATAAATAAATGATGTTTTTGGAAATCAGGACCTAACTAAAGGTTTGACAGTGCTGGGTGAAGAACTCTTTTCATTTATAAATAGTCCTTTCCTAATAGCTGTTTCCTTGCTAGGATTTATAAGTGTGAATCTTGTGAGTGGTTCAAAATTCCTGAAGAAAAGAATAAATCTCCCAAAGAGTAGGCAATGCCTTGAATTCAGCTGTAAATTCTGAGTACTTAAAGTTTGCTCTTACACCTCTGGTCAAGAAATTTCCCTACCAATTTGCCATTGTTAACTTCCAAAATTATTTAATAATTATACTTATTTTACAAATTAACACTTAGCTTAAGCAGTTTTTTTCCTTTGTCCCACCCATGCTCTTCCTACAGAATGCAACACTTCCCTTAGGCACAGATAAAAATTGAGTTCCTTTTCTTCCCCTCCCTACCTCTTCATCTGGCTTTCCTTTCTTGTCGACTTCTTTCTACTTGCCTTTAAAAAAAAGAGCAAGATGGGTTTACAGTTAAAATTACAAATCACATTTTAAGCAGATGAATTTCATTCCTGTGAGAAATAAATATTTTGGGTTTAGAAATCTTATTTCCCCTTCAGGCATCTTTTGGTTCTCTGGCAGAAAAGCTCCTTGTTCTTGTGTTCCAGATGTCTCCAAATTCACTTTTCAAAATTTGAAAAATAAAAATGTAATAAAAATGAAGAAGCTATAATCTCAAATTCAGGAAAAAAATGTAATACCAACATATGAAAAAACAGTCTTCCACAATCTTCCAAAAATAGAAAATAGTCATTACTGAAGCAAGAAATCAAGACTCTTCAATATTTCCAGTTAAAAATTTTCATTTTAAATGCAGTATGTATTTGGACTCTTCAAGTAACTGTCCCCATTACTCTTTGGAATGTGTCACTTTATAATTTTTAGGTGCAAATAACTTCAGATCATTAACAACTTCTGACACCCCATGCCACTTTAAAGTTTATGAGGGAATTGGAGAGAACTCATTGTTTCTCCTAATAAAAAAATCAGACTTGAAAAAATCAAAAAGATGCTTTCTACTAAGCAAAAGAAAAAGCTTTTGGTCAATGAAACATGGAATTCAGAAATGAAAAACAGATGAAGAATGAAGTGAACATAGAAGTGAATGGACAATGGAGAATGGTTTAAAAAGGTACAAAACCCCGAATACTTTCAATTACCAGGATGATGTGTTTCACCAAGAGGCTCAAGTTTTCGAAGTCTATTAAGTTTGGGAGTTCCCCATCCAACTAAAGGAAAACAAAAACTGTCAGAGCATTCCATAACTGCACTGGATTATTCTGAGCTGTACAGACACCACATCTCCTTGGGAGAAATCAAAGCATTTAGAAATGCCAAGCTATGCATTACACTGCATCCATGCTGAAAAATGATGAAATACTTAAAATAGAAACTGATCCACCTTAAAAATATTGATATTTTTAATCACTTCAGTGAGTAATCAAGTTTCTGGCTCTTTTTTTGGGAAAATTATATTTTCTCCCATGGAATAAGCTAAGTCAATATCATGAAGCTCATATCATGAAGTGGGAAACTGCATCAAAGATTTTCTAGAGAGAAGTTTAGTAGCTCTTCTTTGTATGAAGACCAGTCAAGTTTCATAATTCACAAGTGAGACTTTCAAAGGATTACCAACCACAAATTGAGACATCAACTATTGTTTTTATACTTACCTGGTGGAAGAGCTGGTGGTGGTGTAGGATTCTTGGGAAGAGAGTCCTCTGCATTAACAGGTTCTACTCTGTGGCCCCTTTTTAATTTTGGTTTTTTACTTTTTTTCTTACTGTTATCTACATCCAACAGAAATAAAACATTACATATCCTACAGTTACATTCAGGTAATATCCTACATCAGATTCTAATACAATTGTTGGGGAGAGACATCAGTTTTCAGTCCAAACTTAGACATAAAATTATGGGAAATGTAAATCATACAACAGTTTGCCATAGAAAATAAACTGTGGGCCTAAAATATTGGCAAATACAGGTCACACAATATTTTGCTATAAGAAAATAAACTGTGGGCATAAAATATATGCAAACTCTATGTTTCCATGAAGAAATTCAACTTATATAACCTATTCCTGCATTTTTCTGTTTCCAATAGATGACATTGGTATGTGGTATAATGGCAATATGGACAGAAGGAAGAAGCATGTGAAAAATCACATGAAATTATTTAACAGGCAGCAGTTTTACCTGAGTCAAGGCATTCTGAGGCTTGTTGGTCACTCTCTTCTGCATGCTGCAAAAGCTGGGCAGTTGTAGAGTTGCACCTTTCCAACCTGCTGTCATTTGTGTTTTGGCTACTGCTACTTGATATGTGGTCCTGCTCTGCTTGAGAATTCAAGACAATTGCAGCCTTTTCAGTCTCCAACTTCTGCCTCTTCTTTTCCTTTTCCAGCTGTTTTTCATTCTAACAAAATGGACAAGATTTTTTTTTTAATGACTTCAAATGCTGTAAACTGGCTAGTAAGACAGGAAGGTTATTAAAAAATGAAAATATTCCCTCAATATCCTACATTTAGCATAGAATTTATTTTCAAATAGATGAAGAAATTAAATTTCCAATATCCTACCCAGAGGAAGGGAGGGGGAATCATAAAACAGAAGGATCTTTAGACTTATTGCCTGTTCTCTTGTTTTACTATTGGTTCTATTAAAAAAAAAAACAAAACTATCTTCTACTTTCTTTCCCCTCAATTATTTTTTTTAATGAGTTACTTAAAAAAAATACAGATGCACAGAGCCTAAGTCTTCAGAAAATGCCATCCCAGTTTGGATAAACACCTGTTGTGGCACACAACCACAATGACAGGCTGCTTCACAATTTTCTGCAATATTCACAGCTGCACCTTTATTTTCTTGCTTTTGATGTTATTGCTCAATGGATTATTGTGCATGTAGCTGCCTTGACATGTGCTGTGGATATGGGTGCTTTTGTCTTGGAGAAAAGCAAATGTTTGAATTACTTGCTGGAAAAGTTCACATGTGTCTTTAGATTGTGTTATCTCCAGGCAACTGAATAAAAAAATATGAACTCAGAAACGTAGGTTGAGGGAACTTTAATATATGAATGTGATTTTCATATTTCAAAATTAATAAAAATTCTCAAGAGTCTATTTTCAACTGAAAAGAGGTTATGCTCACAAATCTGAAAAACTGAAGAAGTCAGGCATGTTTCAAATGACTCACCACATCACTAAAACATTTCAGAAGAAACTAATAGACCTTGAATATTTTCCACTTCTGAATCCCAGGAGTTTCATTATGAAATGTTTTCAGTCATGTGTTTATATTTATACTGTGTCTACAAAAGTTTTGTTGGCCAATCAATAATAGAGGTTTTCTTATCACAAAAACATTGATTCAACACACTGAATACAAGGCTGTCAAGATTAAAATAAGAGTTAAAAAAAGTGCTGTGCAGACAGACTTAGAACAACTCTTTCAAATGACCATTTTTCTCACTGCCTCTCAGACATCTGTTAGTGGTAGTGCTAAACAGATCCAGATTTCCACATATTATCCTACCTCAGAGATTACAGCAGATATAGGCTGGAAGGGGTTTCCACGTTTCCCAGGCTCAGGATCTTCCTCCTCAGGTGCATTTCCTTCTTCTTTTTCCCTTTGGCATTGTTGGTGGGTTTATGTTGTTTCAGTGGTTTTGGTGTTTGGTTTTGAGGGTATTTTTTTGGGGCAAGGGGAGGGGAAAGAGGGAGAATGAATAAAGAATTATGGAGAAACCATAAATTTTATAGAGAACAATGTCAACCCTCCCCAATACACCTCTTAGTGTGGCATAAACCCAACACAACCCAACATGGTCAAGAGGTTTTGTGTGTGTAGAGACACATAGTAGATTAGGAGAAAACCAATTTTTTTAGAAATTTGTGAAACATATGAAGACCATGCCAAGTTCCAGCTGTTTAAAATGTACTTTACTAATTTACTAGCTGATTTAAACCAAAACAGCCAGAATATAGTCCAAGACACTTCCCAGATACTTCACACAGTAACTGAGACTCAAAATTCTCTGCCTATATAAGGCAGAGGACAATAGTGCTCAGCAAATATCTTAGGAATGCCCCAGTAAAATGATTAATATCAGTTTTTCATAGGCACCACAACAGGCTGCTAAAGACCAGAAAAACCTCTGGAGGGGAGTAATCACTTATCCTGCTTCCCCTCAGTGTATCATCTTTAGTTCCTCCATGACTCACCTGTTGGATATCGTGAAGTTTATTATGCATAGTATTAAATAAATTTTCATATCTAGTCTTTGGTAATTCACATATGGGTTACAGAATCTAACTTAATACTTTATTTTAGAAGGTAACTTCAGATTAAATTACAGGAATTATTTTTTAGGCCAGCCTTCTGTGAAGTCGTATTAGTAAGGCCAAATTTATTCCACAATTACCTTTCAATTCTCATTCACAGTACATTTCCAGCATGCAATAAATCAAATAAAGGGGATGAAGAGGCAAAAGCTTCAAGAAAGATTCTTGGCTTGTAAGCTTTAAATCCAGGATAGCCTGGTTCCCATAAGAACTAGGCACAGGAATGAACCAAATATCTTAGAGAAGGGAGGAAGAGATGGAGTAGGAATCACAGGCAAAATACCTCTGCTCCCGTATCCTCCTGACTCGCTCAGCTCGTTCCAGTTTCTTCTGTTCCTCAAGTGCTTTTTGCTCTGCTGTGTCTCTCTGGATGCGCTCATGTAAGGCATCAAAATCCTTTGCTATGATATGGAGGAGCCAAAATAACCCCTTTTTTATTGATTTATCAATTTTTTTTCCATAGCCCATGACTGCTGAGCAAGGTTCCTGTAAATATGCGGAGAAGGAGGGAAAAAATATTTGTGGTTCAGACCACATTCCTTGACTGGAAACAAGAAGTTAGCTGAACAATTACTGTTTACTGTGAAGCTTCTAAAACACTGATAAATATGGGTTATAAATAGTCCATGCTAGATTTATCAATCAAAATGGAAAAATCTGAGATGAAAGAGAATCAGCTTTGCTTCAGTTCATGAAAAAAATTCAACATGTTCATAAGCACTTAGGGGATAAATAAAATCTCCTGTGAATTTGTCAGAAAAGCTGTCAAACCAATTCAATTTTTTGTACCAGAACAGGCACTGTACCTCGCCTGGAGTAAAACTTTTTGTCATTATACTCTCAGCAGCAAGTGAGAGAAACATGATCTAGGCAAAGCTGTTGGAAGTGACAGGCAAACCTCATCGAGAAAATAGTTCTGAAATAGTTATGAAAACACATCTGGTAAGAAAACACTGAAGGGCCAAGAGTGCTTCTCTTGAGATTAAAACACTTCAGGGAAATAGAATAATAGCTTTCAAAAACATAAGGTGAAACTGCAAATAGGAAAAGAATAATTTCCTCTTAATTTTTCATTTCAGGAGGACAAGCTTTAACTGGGACAAAAGAGATGGGGCTTAATCCAGGCTTAAAACATGGAGAAGATATCCTGTCAAGATCTCCTGGGAACTCTTTTCCAGAATGTTTTGGAGCACTGTGTGTGTCTCTTAAAACATTCTCTGAGTAACAATTGAATAGATCCAGCTATGTGTATGACATGTAGAGATGATATTTCATGCTGATCGTGTTCAGGATTTGTGTTTATGAAGAGACCAACTCTCCAATGCCAACATCTGAAAAACTCTCAGTGCTCTGTCCATCTGACAAGCATTTAAATGGCACCACAGTCAGATATGGAATGTGCAATTTATGACAGAAAAAAAATAATTCTGACCAGTTATGTTTAAATTAATGTTCAAATATGAGTCCTTTTCACTATGGAACCCTGCTAAAACCTCCAGCAGGACCTACTCAGAAAGGAGATGTACGGAAGATGGATACAACTTGTTTCTTTCAGGAAACAAAGATTAAACCCTGGCCAGCACAGGGACAATGTTCTCAGCTTCCATCAAGATCATTGTTACTGCAGTTTGGTCACAAAATATAAAAATATAGAAATATGGAATACACAGACATATTAAATAAGAAAAAGAAGAAGGCCATTCTCACTGACACTGTCCAACAACAAGACATATTATTCCTCCCATTTGTTTTAATACTGTGTGGGGAAATTTAAAGATCCAGTGGAAAACTAACTAAAAGAATAAGAAGAAAGAAAAGGTTTTTTGGTCCCTGCCTAACTTTTTATCTTGTTTCACAACTTCTCTGTTTAAATTGACCCCAGGAGTCATCCTACTGAAGGAATCTGGGACCATGTTTATCTTAAAGAGCCTGGTAAAGAAGGTGTCCATTAGAGTATGGAACAGTATTAAGAGTGTGTGATCTCGTATCTTTCCTAATTACACATAAAATAGAAATAAAGAAAAAGAAGAGCATTTTACTGCCACATGTCAGAAATTAGGCAATTCAGATGTACTGGAATACACTAGTATCTTTCAGGTCTTTTTTTACTGAAAATTTTTCAAGAAAATATTTTTGGCACTGAAGTTCCTCAAAAATAAAACAAGGATGAACTTGTGATTTTAATTTTTATGATAGCTATATATGCATAGTGCAAAGTGCACTAACTGAAAGAAAGCACTCAGATAATCAGGACATAATAAACAGAGCTGTGCCCTGCTCTAACTCAGCTATTATAGCAAATAATATGTAGTGCTCAATAAATTTTGCAAATCTCCCTAATGAATTAAAATTATTTTTAAATTTTAAAATCCAAAGCTGAAATGGTTTTGCAAAAATGCCTTATTTTGGTTAATAACAGCATAACATTTATAATCTTTCAAAATGTTTTTAATGCCATCAGAAAAAGATTGTGGAAGTAAAGGCCTACCTAAGACACTGGTTGATTAAAACAAAGGCTTAAAGAAAAACTTCAGGGACTACTAATTTGGATATATTACTTGAAATATCGACCAATATTAAGGAGGTTTCATAAAGATTTCTGATTTTGGCTCCCCCACAATGACTTCCAGCTAGGTTTTTTTCTTAACAGGACAGTAAATACTACATCTAAATTTCAGTTTTATGCCATATAGCACAATTTCCTACCTCAATGGAAGCTTTACACAGATATGAGAAAATACAGCATCTTAAAATCTACTTACAATTTGACAGAGACACTTGTGTTCATTAACCAGCCTTTCCAGAGATAACGACTCGATTATATCTGCTTCTGACAGTGCTCCTTCTCTGTCCTGCTTATTTGCCAGCCTAGAGGGAAGATCAAAAGAAACACTCATCATCCTGCCACAAGAGAGACTCTCACATCTCCAAAAGCTGAGGAAGAAGGGGAAGACTGAGAAAGAAAAGATAAAATTCCTTGTTTCAGCTTTAATTATTTCTTCTACTTAATAAGCATGTTAGTCTAGGCACCATTTTCATCAAATACTAATGTTAGATAATCACAAAGGTGCTCAGTAATAATTTAATATTATTTCTAGAGAAAGCAATCACATTTACAGTAAAGAAAATGGACATAATAGACCATCCTGCTTTACATCTAAAGCAGCACAGGAAAATCTGTTAGAGCCTCTGGATGAAAGTTCACGGTTTTGCAACCTCCCAAACCATGAGCAGTTCCCTGTGTAAAAGTGCTTCAGGATCATCTCACTGCCTGCAACCCAGCATTTCTCTCTGATGCCAAACAATGTTTTGAACTTGCTCTTCCTGAGTAAAACTTGCAGTGTAGAGGGAGGGACCTGCATAAATGGCTCTAAAAACCTTATTTTATTAAATTGAGGAAAGCAAAAAAAACCCCAAAAATCCACATAGCTCACAAAGTAAGTATTCTGTAACATGAAGATCACTGTCTTGCCACTTATATATGATAGGAAACAGGACTCTAGAAGACAGACATTCATTTACGAGTATAAAAATACAATCCAACCTCATTTTGCACTTTCTACAACATCAATAATCCAAGCTAAGTGCTGCACAGCATTAGAAAATAGGAAATTTGTACTTGCTTCCCTCTAATAAAGGAATTCCACTCAAACAATGCTCCTCTAAAATTTAGCAACATTTCAATGACATGAGAACTCTGACTCAGTTTTCCAGATATGAAGACAAATGGCAGAAGGTTTTGGAACCAGACATCACAGTCCTTCCTCCTGAAATTTCAAGTCATTATCATTAACTCAAATGACTTTTAGGGAACTTAGGCCAAAGCTTGTACTTCGAATTTATGTTAATTCCTTGCTGGGAAGGAACAGTGGTAAGAATTCACTCCATAGTTACCAGAACTTGTCAGCACCTTAATTTGATCTAAGACCTTATTTTTCCATATTCTCCAGAATCCCAGTATGAAAGCTTCAGTTCTTAATTATTTTACTCTCAAGAGAATTTTCTGCATCAAAAACATTAAAAAAAGCTGTGTTGCATCTACAGCCCAAACCCCCACATTCTTTGTCACCATTACCTTCATGAGCTATGATTCATTATCTAATCTTTCATCTTCCTTTTCAAGAATTTGTTTATGAAGGAGACCATAGAAAAGCAGCTTCTCAAATGTCCAGTCTCTCTCAATCTTCACCATTCTTAACTATTTGTGGTCCAAACCATTCAAACCATTCACTTATTTATCATCATCCTGAGGATAAAAATCCCTATGTCCTACTGATAATCAAAACTTTGCTGGCTTGACCTGCAGAGCTGGAGAGAGCACAAAGCTCTTCTCCCTGCCCTTCCTTGATACTGAATTCCCACTTCTTAAAGAGAGAACTTCTACAGTGCTTTGTAAGATGTAGTGCAGGGATTCCCAAACTGCTGCTCAATGCATATACAGAACCTGTGGTATTTTCAATATGTTTATAAAACTCTGGCACTGCTTCTTTTCATCAACCAGCTAGAACAAGACTTGTCCTCTCAGTATTTAGCTATGAAACCAAAGTTAAACCAGGGAAAAACTGAGATGCAATGCAAGGAAGTAATTAAAAGACTGGAAACAATTAACTTCACTTTTTTTCTCCCCCACATAACCTATTCTGTTACTCTGAAAATCCTACTGTGCTGCCTCTTAGTCTCAAAAAGCATTCCTCAGCAGTGCTGTCAGTTCATCTAGATCTAATTGAAGGCAATATTTCTGAGCAGTGTTTGTTGCCACAGCCTATTCCTCCCTCACCTGAAGATTAAATAACTGCACTATTTCTGCTGCTCTTGCTCTGCACACCCTACAAAGCACAGCTGAAGCAGAATGAAATGCTGGTAAACTGCATAGCTCGGTGGCAGTTTGACACTAGCATTCCACAGCTTGCAGTACCTGCTGATTTTTAACCTCAAACACCTTGAAAGGTGTCATATTTGTCTTTCTGGTCAATTAGCTTCCACTTTCTCTGCAGCAATACTGACTGAATTCCAAAAATGTGGCTGAGGTGCTGTACCTGCAAAAGCAACATATCCAAATAGCTGTCTGTGCCTAATGTCCCCAGGAACTGAAGTGGTTTTGCTGAGGTCCGTCTACTGCTGGACACCCCTGCCCACTTCAGACCTTAGGTCAATCTTCTAAATGGAGTTCAAGTATTTTTAAGATACTGTAGAAAAATGCATTATTCTGCAGAGGCTTTTTTTCCTCCCCATGAACAGATCCATCTACCCTCAATAATTCCTTTTCCCTCCATGCTTTGGTACAGAAGAAAGCAAAGCCTGCACTTACACTTGTGCTTCCAAGGTAGGCACTGCTCCACTTGCAGCTTCTAAGGGGAGCTGCTCCAAGGCACTTCCTGCTGCTGGCACTGCAGAGGGATCCGCCTCCCAGCAGGGCTGGCTTTCAAACAGGCACAACCAGATTCCCCAGGCACAAAGTAATCAATTTGCCTGTCTCCTGCAGTGGCAGAAGGCAGTTTCAGTCTACCACTCCTGAGGATGATCACACTTGGACAACGATATAAGAATTAGAAGCAGGAAGAATGAAGGAAATACTTTATGGAATGTTGCTCAAGACACGTTCCTTAGGGAATATTCTGGAAAAATGTTTTTGGGACTATACTGAAGCTGAACCTCAGGAGTTCCTGTGTAAAGGATAAAAGCCACCATCACAGGATTCAGAGGTAAATACTCTTCTCTTAATGTTTCTAAATTTGCAAATGTCAGTAAAAGGCTTTCTAGTGGGGTTTAGAATGGAAATGTGTAAGTGTCAAGACATAAAAATAATGTATGTATGTCTGCTTTGCAAAGAGTTAGGTATTTCTGTGGGTGAATATGGACTTACAGCTCTGCTGCTCTTGCACAGGACCACCAAGGTTTGAGGCAAGTTTTATGCAAAAAACCCCTTTCTTTAGGGAATACATCAGTTACCTTAAAAGACAGACCTTGATTTTAATCTTCCAAGTCAGTTGAACTTCATATGTAGCAATTTTTTCATTTTTAAAAACCTGTAGGAGGTATATATCAAACCATACTTGAAAGCATAGCGGAGTGGCTGTTAGTTTATCATATTAAGTTTGCTGAGTAAGAAGCTTTCATCTATAAAATCATGCTTGGCTTATTTCAGTTTCACATAAAGTATATTTGAATTGTCTTAGTGTAACAAATGTACCTCATGCAAGAAATAAAGTAGGCACCTACTGCTTTTAGATCAAGTAGGATTTTTCTAAGCAACTGGAGAGCTTTTGAACTTTAAGAGTCACAGGAAACAATGTGAAAAGGGAGTGTTATGTGTGCATTGGCACAACTGACATCTACAGCTCAGCAACAATATTTCTCTTTAGAAGCCACTTCTGCCAGAGAAAAACAAAGTCTGAATGCTATGGAAGTTCCTTGACCTTTCTATAAAATCTCCACTACTGAGCAAAGAGGGAAAAAAACCCCAACAGAAACCAAACCACTATTAAAAGTTTACTTTGAGATACAAGATCCGTAAAAATGTCCCAGATATGCTACTTTTGGGGTTATATTTACTCAGAATCAGTGATCACAACCCCAACATTTTGGGTCAGATCTGCATAGTGTCCATCAAAACTAATGAAGAGCAAAGGATGCCTGAGGTCAAAATTACAGCATCAGAACTACTCCCATGATTGAAATAAACTGCAGGAAAATGAATTTTTATGAGAATGGTTTACCTAAGATCAAGAATTAGTCTTTAAGGAGACTTCAAGAAGCCATAGCTTTGAGGGATGGAATTAGCTGGGAAAACAAAGACAGAAGCTTTGAAATTAAGAGCAGTCTAAACAAGGGGAAAGAACAATGCCATATTCTTCCCTCTACAGTGAATCTTCTATTTAAAAATGCTGCTCTACCCTTTCTCCCTTTGGAGTTTTTTTTTCTCATTCATTAACCTTTTTTCTTGGGCAATCCTGTGGGCAGCCATCAGAAAGATGTTTTTATTCCAGAGAAATGAGGCCTCAGCTGATGCAGCATGAAAAATTTTGTCTCTTCATGCTTTGCTCATGTCAACATCCATGAAAGTCAAACTCCTGACCCACACGCAGGCAGAAATAAGTGACTTGTTTCGCTTGTTCCTTCTTTTTCAGTTATTGGCAGTTCACGAGCTTTTTGAGGAAGTCATGGAAAACAGAATTCCTCGTACTTTTAACAAATAGGAGAACAGACCAACAGTTTCAAGTGGCCCATGGAAGGCACTCTTGATGAAGTTCTGAGCCTGCTCTATCAGGTGATTTTTTTGCAGAGTGCCTTCCAAATGGAAGTGTTAACAGACCTTCAAGCACATTCTTCTTCAGCATTTCAAGTCCCTGCCCCTTCTGGGTTGCTGACAGCAATGACAAACCAATCAGTAGATTTTGATGGTTGACACGTGCCTCTTTCTCAAATAAATGGACTTATTTCAATTCATACCTTCAATTCCCATGCAAAACAGTACTTTGAATAGTATGGTGAACTATAATTAAAAAAAGGTGAATAAAGTACCACAAGATTATTGCCCTGCTCTCATGCAA
This sequence comes from Cyanistes caeruleus, assembly GCF_971803275.1. Lineage (NCBI taxonomy): Eukaryota > Metazoa > Chordata > Aves > Passeriformes > Paridae > Cyanistes > Cyanistes caeruleus. The sequence continues at coordinate 111,632,389 of NC_141703.1, forward strand.
TTTCAGGGAGCTTGTAGGAGACATTTCTGAAAGTCAACATTTTCCCTAGACAGTTCCTCCAGGTCACAAATAAGAGAAGAGTTAAAACTAAGATTGCAAACTCCTCCTGTTTACAGTATCTCTAGGCAACTTCAGTCTCATATTAGCTTTTGAACATGTCACAAGAACATCAGCAGTTATAATTTGTTTCATTTTGTTAAGTGGCCTCATTCTCACCACAGGTCTGAATCATATTCCTATTTACTGAAAAGGTTTCTTGACACACTCTGCTATCAGTTCAATCCCACCTCTTGGTCAAACAGGCTGCAGCCAACAATGTCTGAGCTCACCTAAAGCAAGTTATGTTCAGCTTCCAGATGTGTAATTCCAAAACAAATGGCAATAAATGATATAACAATATATTTTTAGACAAGATTAAAAAAAAATTAATTGCTTTCTTATACTCTATTTCACCTTGATATATCAAATGCTAGGCAAACTAAGTATAGTCAAATTGCCTGTATGTTTTTTTTAAAAAATCCTACCTTACATTTATTACAGGCGAGTTCCAAGGCTGTGATAGGCAGCTCTGTGGTCTGACAGAGATGAAATGGGAATGTAAAGCAGGTGGGATGGTGCACAGCACAAATTCTGAGTCTGCACTTCTACTGTCAAGAAGACAAATTTCTCACACCACTTAGTACAATACAAAGCTACTGAGTTCAAACTATATCTTATTAAATAGAAACCATCCCACCTGTACTCTATCCTCCTGCAGCCCTTTCTCTTGCTACTATTTTATTTTCAAATACTGTTTTAAAATATATCAGTGTTTGAACCTTAACGATGTGATCTTTGGGCAGAGGAGATCATGACTTTCTTTCTAGGTTTCTGCAGCCTCTAGGTTTGTCAGGACTCTTAAAGAGCACTATTGACAGCATATCTCTGATTAAACAAGTGAAAAAATCACCATCAAAACATGAAGTTCTTACCAGTTACAGAGAATTAGCTGCAGACTAAGCGACTTGCAGAGTGAGATCATTGTTTTGTCAGTGAGGTGAAATGCCCTTCACCCTCACTGGGATTTATGTCAGTGCAAAAGCATGAACTCCTCACCTCCTATCATCCAAAGTATCAGCAGGAATGTCTGCAGACATAGAAATGCTGGTAGATACTTTTCCTCAAGTCTACATCTGCAGCCACAAGATCATAACAAAGATTTCAAAACTCCAAGGAACAAGCTCAGATTTGCAGCTGATTCATTGCATCTATCTTAGAACCAAATACTTCAGGAATAGCAAAACACCAACACAAGACAGCAACATCTCCTACAACATGACTGTGTTACAGATTTGTGGTCAAAGGCCCAAGAATATTTAAAAGTATTTTAAGTCTGTTTTCCCCCTCTCCATATTTCTTGAAAAACTCACTCCAGAGCAGCATGATTTGGTTACACTTTTCCAGCAACTTTAGCCTAATTCTTCCCCACCTTACAAATTCTTTGAATACTCAGGTCTGCTCTATTACATTTGAATTTCTTGGTTTTACTCAATATCCACATTTCTCCACCTCCCACAATCCATTTCACACTAATTAGAGAATTCCCAAGCTACCTTGCTTCAAATGCAGCAATTCTATTTCTGTACATACTGGTAATTTTGGTTTCCCTGGAAGTCTTGTGGCAGTTTTTACAAAGTGATAGGACAAGGCTGAAGAGTTTTAAATGCAAGACGAAAAATTTAGATCACATGCTAGGAAGGAAGGAATTCTTTACTGTGAGAGTGGTGAGACCGGCACAGGTTGCCCAGAGAGAAGTTGTGATCATCCCCTTTGCTGAAACTGTTACTGATTTTGCACTGTCATCTCATCTGTGGCATATTTTTAGGCAGGGTAAACTCTCTGCCTTTGGTATTTTCTTGCTGAACCACTCCCACACTTCCCACAAACAGAAACTTGAACTTACAACTATTTTTAAGTATGTTTTTCCAAGGACTTATTTTACAACAGAGATGCTTAAGGGGGTATTTTGATCCAATCACCTTGTGTCTCATAATCCTCGGTTTAAGCACATTTGTTTACAAAGTATTTAAGTTAAAGGAAACTTTTTAAACAAAGGAGAAATTAAATGTAACTTATAGCAAGATATCCTACTTTAGTTACTTCTGATGCATCTTTGAGTAACAGGGCAAGATTCCAGAACAACACCAAACAAGTTCTTTCTTTCCTTGTGAGAACGTGAGAGAGCACAAACTGAATTTCTACACAAAACACCAGCTTTTCCCTAAGACTACTATAAGGATTTTAAACTATATTCATTTAAATAGCGTATGTCTCTAATTTTTTGTTGCTAACTTAAGACACTTATGCAGTCATCAAGCTCCAGAGTACAACACCAAGATTTACTCATTGCCATTGTGCTTGGAAAAAAAGTTAGGTGGGTTTCTTGGCACCACATGACAGAGCTGTAATGTAATTTCACTGCAGTTTGGAAATGCATAAAAAAATAACAATTAAAAAAAAAAAGCTTAGGATTGCATGTAACATGAAATTCCTTTGGGACACATTGCCTGAAAGCATTGTCTACCTAGTGCCCTTAACTGACTCATAGCTAAGGGTCAGGAAAACAAACCTACCCTTATTTTTGGTGCAATCATTTAAAAAAACCCAAACAAAAAACCCCTCCCAAAACAACAGCAACAAAAAACGACTGACAAACAAAAAGCCAGAAGTTTCAGCAGAGGTAAGGAAGGCAGCATGAGCCAGAACACAGATCATCCATCTCAAAGAGCTCTTAAAGAAAGGACTCTGTTTCTTGATTGCCTGCAACTCCTCTTCTCTGGAAGAGAGTGCAGGATGTTAAAACTCAGGTAAGGTGGCTAATTGTATCAAAAGATCAAATAGAAACAGAGCCTTTGCTGTCAGGAATTTTAATCAAGGTGCTGAATAATCAAGATCTAGTGAACAAAAGCAGAAATTAAAATAAACAAGAGGCTTTGGGGTTAATTTAGGGACTGGGGGAAAAAAAAAAAACAATCCAGCAAAGCCAAATAAAAAGCCATTAAACCCAATTACAACTAGAAACAAAAGAGTTATGTACAATTAATTTTCCTACTTCACCCATCCAATTATGTCTTTTAACTTAATGTAGTCCAAATCTTATTTTAGGATGTAGGTTCCATGTTTCTTGGGTCTACTAATATCAGACAGATGGAAGAATATTCTATGTGGTTGCTGTGCAATTAAGCAAGTGGACCTTTCAACTTGCCTCTTGCCTTTTTTTTTAAGTTGAGAAGATAATATAAAAAATTTCATTTCTGTCAAACTCATTATCTTTGAAGTTTGGACTTACTTTATCATCATGACAGATTCTAATGGTGGTCCAGCTAGTAGGATTCCCCTAGTCAGTGTGCTGAGATAATTGTCTTTATCAAGACTTCTCCATCACAAATAGCATCTGTTTAAATGGAGAGATTCATATAACCCTGTTCCTGAGGAACAACACAGCCAAGTTATCAGAAGGCAAAGACTCTTGCAATACCCTTAAATCATATTTGACAAGGATGTGAAAATTGCATTTCTGAACCTGACAAGTATTTATAGTTATATACAAAGATGCTTCAAGAAGAAAAAACTTAATCACCAATGGGTTTGCATGATAATAACTGCAATGGGCAGTGAATGTAGGGGCCACACTAAGTCACTGGAGTGCTTTCAGTCCACATATTCCATTTATTCCACTATAAAGAATGGGCATGTTTTCCTTTTACTGACAAAAACGTCAAGGAAAATGAAGTGCTTTCATCTCAGTGAAAAGAAAAACAGGATGTGCCCCTATATACAAACACGTAGGACAAAACAAGGACTCAGTAAATGAACAGAGATTGTTGTGGAACACTCAAGAAGCCAAGCCAACAATTTCCAAGGTTATCTCTGTCATGGAGACATCCTCATTTCTTTGAAACCAGCATGTGTTCCAATTGCCAGTATAATCAAGTACAATTATTGGCAAGCCTGTTCAGTAGCAGACTTTGAAGGCAAGCCCAGCAGCAGAGAGGATATGAAACTAAGATTCAATTGCTTACATTCCAGTCTTTTGAGAGACTGATCTTTAAAAAAAAATAAAAGATCTCCAGTATTTTCTGCTCACTCCTTTGATATTTAACAATATTTGCAGATTTGTTTCCCAGTTCTGTGAGGCTCTTCCCTCCAGCCCCAAGGAACACAGTTATTTCAAGAGCAATCCACCAATTCTCTTAGATACAAGAAATTCTTGTCACCTCATAGCACAAGCATTAATGGTGCCCTTAGAACTTGCACTTAATCCCAGGTCTGCCCAGCCCTGCTAAATTAACATGGGTCAACAGATGTGTGAGGCTGGACTAGAACAGATTTTCAGGTCACTTCTCTGAAGCCCTGTTTAGCAGCCCTGGGTCCTTTCACATGCCCCCAGCTGAACTTTCCCTGTTGGTAGCAAGCAGCCCTGGAACATTCCTGAACAATGTTATCTGGGAGAAACTGCCTGACTTCTGCCATGGGGACATCCACTGAAAAGTTCAGCAATGTAGAGGCATTATTGTCATGAAATTTATAAATTTTGCATCTTCCCCACCCCAGAATAATGTTCTTCAATAAATAACTTGCACTCTTGTCTGATCACAAGTCTCAGCACATTACTGTAACTTCCAATGATTGCCAGACTTTTGAGATTGTCTTGATGTGAAGCAGCAAACACTAAATTCAAACATTATGGTGTAAAAAAGGAGTAAGGAAAATCCACACTAGGGTAGACTATCAACATTCTTTCTCATGACTAACCTCTGAAGCATTTCAGGTTTTGTTTTTCAGCTAATCCTCCTGCAGAAAGCCAGATTTCAGTCTGTGAAGACATGTCCATAGTGCTCAACTACATGACTTACACAAAAATCTATTCAGAGACTTTAAATATGCATAGGGGAGCAGAGATACCACAGAAGCATCATTTGGAACTGTTCAAATAAAAGAAAATCATTCGCATATTGAAAGGGTACCGTATAGACCTTTTGCAGCTTCTAAAAATGCATCTTTTGGATACTATTAAAAAATTCTACATTTGCTTGCTAAGAAAAAATAAAATCTCTAGAATCAGGGTTAAATAAGAGTTGCACCTATTTAATGCTGCAGTTTCAGAGAACAGCCCTAAAAGCTCTGAAACAGCCAGGAGATAACACTGTGCTGTTTAACCTTTATGCTTGAACAGCCCTTTGAAAGACACACATCTGATTGAACCAGAAGACCCTAAGTAAAAAAATCCCATAATCTTCCAGTCCTGAACATGTTACTTCTTACTGAAATTTTCCATTCTTGATCACAGTCCAAGGAAATAATTTACATAGAGTTTCAGAAAAATACCTTCTTCCCTATGATTAAAAATAGTTGAACTTAGTTTCCATTGGGTGTGTTTTAGAAAATATCTTGCTCTTAATTATCTCTCCAGTAAAGCTTGCACAACAGCTAGGGAATAAAACAAAACTGTATCTGCTTTCTGTTAAATAAGAAACACCACTGAATTGTAGCCCACTGTGATTCACAATGTGTTCACAATGTACATCTGCATCAATTTTATGAAGAAGGTAAATGACAGTGTAAGAGTAGGTAACAGTAATTGAAAGAATGCTTAGAAAACCTTCATGCTGCCACATTAGTGATATGGATTCAACACCTCAAAAACTCAAACATAAAAAATCAATTGATTTTCATGCTAAAATTATTTGAGTTCTTAAATGATGAGATTCCTGTTGTTCTGTTTTGTTGTAGCTAACTGTTTCAGTTGCTATCTAACTCTCCAGGCAAGGAAAGGCAAGGAAAATGGAGAAAGGCTTTTGAGTGTGGCCAAATTAATAATCTAAATTCATGCCATAATGCTGATTCCTTACAAGGTCTGTCTCAATCTCAAAAGCAAATATTTCCTACTCAGAACCCAAAAATGGAACAGCCCCACTCACTTCTATTTCCAGAAAGATTTATAGATTGATTAGTTTTCATCAAGTAAAGAGTAACGATAAAATAATTGGAGTTACTCCTCTCTTCCTCCCCAAAATAAAAGTCCTCTCCACACTTCTCTGGTCCAAGTTCTGTGCTCAAACTTACCACAAAATGACCTTGGGCTACAAATCACTATTTATTCAGAATACTCCCCACTTCCAACTCATTTCAACTTTTACTTTGGTGCAGAGGGAAGTAGCTCTAAACTCTAAAACTGCTTTTCATATATACATGTAACTACTAACATTGATTGTTGTTACATTTTGATTACAGTGCCATGAAACAAACCAAACAAAAAAGATACTGGAATTAACTTCCTGTGTTGCAAGAGGGGGTAAAAAAAACCTAACAAAAAAAAAAAAGCACCAAACAAAAAACGCAGGAAATAATCCTGACCACATAAACCATGAAAGATCGTCTGCAAGAGCTCAAATTGAGGGCTAAGGAACTACAGATAGCTGGGGAAAACAATGGTGCAACTGTACAAGAAGAGGAGCAGGAGGAGTTTGAACAGCAGGCCATTATTTATGAAAAAGAGCCCATAACTGAAAGGCACTTGCACGAAATCCAGAAGCTTCAGAATGAAATTAATAATCTGGTGGAAGAAGTCAATAAATTCAGCCAACAACAAAAAAGCCTCGTGTCTTCAATGAGAAGATTCAGCGTTCTCAAAAAGGAATCTAACGTAGCAAGGGAAATCAAAATTCAAGCAGAACACGTACGCAAATGTTTGGATGAACTGTCAAAAGCAGTGAGGAAAGCTGAAACTGAGCAGGGGCCAGCCCGAGCCACGGTGAGGATCCTGGCAGCCCAGCACGCCTTCCTGTCCCACCGCTACCTGCAGGCCATGCTCTCCTACAACGAGGCTATCACCGCCAAGCAGGACAAGTGCAGGACCTTCATCCTCCGCCAGCTTGAGGTAGCTGGGAAAGAGGTGTCTGAGGAGGAAGTCAATGACATGCTCCAGCAAGGAAAATGGGAGATTTTCAATGAAAATCTGCTCACTGAAGTCAAGATTACTAAAGCTCAGCTGTCAGAGATTGAGCAGAGACACAAAGAACTGATCAATCTGGAGAACCAGATCAAAGATGTGAAAGAACTCTTTATCCAGATCTCAGTTCTGGTGGAGGAGCAAGGGGAGATGATCAATAACATAGAAATCTGCATGAACAACACTCAAGAATATACTCAAGTGTCTAAAGAAAAGTTTGGGCTTGCAGTCAGGTATAAAAAAAAAAACCCTTGCAAAGCCATTTGCTGCTGGTGTTGTCCGTGCTGCAGATGACACAAGAAATGAACTGCTTGAAATACCAATGGTTCCTCCACACCAAACTGACCTTGGAAAGCACTCTTGGGATCCCTCAACTGCTTCACTTTTCTTCACACCTTCCCTTCAGCACAGCTCTCAGGAAAAGCTGCATCCATTTGTCAAAAGAGAGTAAAGAATTTTACGGTTTTCACGGAAACACGTGAACTACAGGAAAGGATCAAAGGATAAAAGTGACGCTTTTTGGTTCTTCTGAACTTCTTCAAAGTTTAGAAGTTCTAAAGTACAGTTTGGTTCTTCCACCTAAAACAGTGTGACAACAAACTCCCTGTGCTGTTGGGAAGCATTGAAAATACTGTTAATCTCAAAGACAGGATTCATAAAAATGTTTTATTTACTTTTCACAAAATAATAATAAGTATTTTTAATTGTCTTGGTTTTTTTTTAGCATTTATATTTACTTGCTCTAATTCTAAATGCTTTTTTTCCCCAGGAATCTGAAATTCTACAAAAACAAATCCACACATGAAGTAGACACCACTAGTAACAATCCAGAATGGGATGCATAAACCAAACAAGAGGTCAGAAAACTTACCAGGAATGTTTCAATACTACCTCTATAGGAAAAGTTCATAAACTTTTCATAAACTGGCACAGAGATATTTATATTATTCAGCTCCACAGGCAGAGCCCTACCAGGATAGGGGAATATGATCTTTAATTACACACTCACAAGGCACATTCTTAATGCTGCCTGTCTTAAATACACAGTCACATCTGCAGTCTCACTTTTGCTAGCACAAAAATTAACAAACAAATTGAATAAAAAATAGAACTCCTTCCTTACACCCCCTACTCCTCCCCCATAATCTAGAACCAGAGAATGATTTAGGTTAGAAGGAACCTCCTGTAACCAATTCCTTTTGGAACTGAGTGGAAAATAGCTCTCCATACAATTTAACAGACAACAGCAATGTAACAGAGACAAAAAAAAGTAATTTCCAAAAGAAATTAAAAAAAGGAATTCCACACTAAAAACAAACAGCAAACCAGAAATGTATTCCTGAACTGCTTTGTACTGTGCAAGGACAGAAGCAATACCACTTTATTTGGGTAGTCAGAGAAGGCATAAGAAACTGCAATTCAGCAAGACACTGAGTGAACTGGATGTTTTTAGTTGCATGTAGTGGGGAAAAAAATTAATCTGCTATCAAGTCATTTTCACATCGTGGTATTTAGAAATATTTGGATTTCCTCCATCCCAGATTAAAACTCCAACTGAAATTAACTGCTGTCAAAATACAATCAAAGATCTGAACCTTAAAGTGAAAAAAATTATTTACACAGTAGCAGCAAAAAATAAACTTAAATAATGACACTACTGAAACTATTTCATTAAATATTCTCATAATTGCATATGTTAAAAATGCCTTTATCTTCCAAGGGTAGAGTAGAAATTAGCCAATAAATAAAATACCTTTATCTTCCAAGGGTAGAGTAGAAATTAGCCAATAAACAACAGCTGTACTTCCAATCATGGATTAAGACTCAAGTTTTCAAAACTCAAGTTTCAATACTTGGGAAAACAGCTGCCTGAATAAGTAATTTCCAGGTGTAAATTGGTTAGAAACAGGCCAAACAGATAAAACACACTGAAGAAGAACTGGGAAGTGAGAAAGACTTGTGAAAACCTTTTCCTTGATAGGGGGTACTATTAACTGAAAATAAGTACTATGAAATAATAGTATGAGATAAAGTTTACACTGAATTTGATATTAAGCATTCAAAATTATTAGCAGCAGAAATTTTGCAGTAATCACTAAAGTAACTTTCCAGTGTTTTCAGTGGTTACATAAATACGCAGAAAACCAAACAAATTAAAGCCCAGCTTCAAGTGTTCTAAGAAGAAAATTGAAACATTAATAGCTATAATCCCTTATCAGCAAAATAACAGGTAGAAAGTAGCTTTCTCCTAACAAAATACCTACTCAAAAATCTCCTTGGTATAAAATATCAGTCATAGCACATGGACTTGCATTTCCTATTGCACATGCTCTATGTCAACTTTAAAAAAAAAACCCAAAACCAAACCAAAGACTCCAAACAAATGCAACTAATCCCAGAGAAAACCAGCATTTGCCTGCATAATATGATGTCTGTGTGCTCGTTTCTGATAAAAGAAAGGGCAAAAGTAATCCTAAGGGAAGAAAATTTAAACTTGTATACCTATATAAGTCTTGAGGATGCTGCCAGAAGAATTTACCCATGAACATAAATAAGGTGATAACACTGAACAGTAAAAAAAAACCCCAAATAAAAAGTTTAACATCTCTAATTTATACCAAGAGGTAGTACAAGACAATACTATCAACACTTGAGGAAAATTGTCTTAAAATGATTCTGTAACACCTCCTTGGGCAGCAGTAAATAACAACATGGGATAGCAGCAATTAAATTTGTAGAAGAAAAATCACACTGAACATCAGATTTCTCATACTCCCATACTTCTGTAAAATAGAGTATTTAACACAAATTTTATGTCCACATTGTGCAATTCAGCCTCTTCTGCACAGATTAAAATACACTAATTAAAAATGTGGCGAGGCATTAGGGAATTTATTGCTCCATGGGTAGCAAGTATCTCATTATTAAAGAAAAAAACAACAAAACCAAAAAAACCACAAACAAAATCTGAACATTAAAATTAATATAATATTAAAAAAAGGCTAACTTTCAGCATAAATTTGGAAATCTGACAATACAGGAGAGAATTCTTAGTTCAAGAGGCAGTCACAGAGGGAGCACAAACCAAAGAACTACTGGATCCCTCCAGAGAACTGGGACACTGCAAAAGCAAATTCTGATCAAAGGCTCGATGTTTAATCTAATAAACAGTAATAACATCAACAAATTGGGTTAGTCACCATTAGAGCAATTAATAAATACACTCTGCCTTCTGGTTAGCTACTGATAAAGATCAAAAAGCAGTATCAAGATCCAGGGAAATGAGTGAGTTCTCTATACATCCAGTCAGCCACCCAAACAAACTCCATTATAGGATAAGAGCACAGATTTCTACAAACAAAAAAAACCAAAAAACCCCAGCAAACAAAACCAAAATATAACCCAAAACCCCCCATAAAGTTGTACTTAATTAAAAAAACACAGCACAGTTTTTCACTGTCATAGCTGCATTTTCAAAACTCATTTGAGTTAAAATATGTTTGCTTTATTTTCTTCCCTGTCCCACTAACATTCACAGCAATGAAAGGTAAAATCTAATCTATTTTCAAAATATACACCATTACTTTGCTGAACTACCCTCCACTTCATCAGTACAATTAAGCAGGTTCAGCTTCAAACCAGCAGAGCATCACTGTTTCTTAAAAATAAGAGGCCTCTCCTCTTAACTGTACAGATTCTTTATGATAGATAGCACTGGAATGTTGTGCAATTAATGCATTATGGAGGTCTTATGCTCACCGGACAAAGATACTGACTTTATGAACCATTTCAAACTTTCAGAGTTTATTTTGTAACTTTGAAAGAGTATTTGTTATCAAGTATTTCTGATGTGGAATTTAATAAAATATGTTCTTTCCAATATTTTACAAACCCTATTAAACAGAGAAAAAGCACGTGTCCAATGCAATTAAAGCAAGCCTCCTTTAATGAGATTTTGCTGATCACGTATCAGCAGCACCATGTGTTAAGTGTACAAGACATTTATTGCTGAGAGATCACACTAGTGCTGAACATAATCAACCATTTACCATTTAATTAATTGATGTAGGCATAAACAGCAACAATATTTTTACATCATGTTGCCATGCCAAATTTTTATAGCCTTTTAACCTAGCATTTCAAGTAATATTAGAATTTTAAAGTGTTAAAATAATCCCACCTTAGTATTTTTCCACGGCTAATGAAAGAGGAGGGATATTTATATCTCTGAGAAGGATTAAGTAAAACATAAAACCATAAAACTAATTGTAATATTGGTTAGTGCTAAAGCTACAGCAGTGTTAGTTACAACAGAAATAGTTATTTAGGACTAAATTCACCCCATTTCAGATTATTAGGAGAACATTTGTTACATTACTTACACTAACACAGGTTTTCCTGCTATCTTAGGGCTTTTTAAAACTTCTATCATGACTTGTTTTGTTTCTTCCATTCTTTCAATGTCACTGGAATCCACCACAAATATGACACCATAGGACTCAGCATAATAATTCTTCCAGATATTCCGAATTCGCTTTCCACCTCCTAAATCAAAGATGGTGACTTCAAAGCGTCCCTGTTTAAGATCAATTTTGGAAAACCCAACGGTTGGAGCCACATCTTCAGGAGACTCTGCCAAAGAAGAAAGCCTTCAGTTTAAAGAGGATTTTATAGTGGGATTTGTGTAGCAAAATTTGCATTTTAAAAACATGGAGCGAAACCTCCCTGTTAAATATTGCTGACCACATTTTTGCTTAAATTAAGATTTTTCCTTCTCCTCAGGGAATTTTAAATTAACTAGTCTTTCAACTAGTTACTTGAATTTAGATAGGAGCACTGGGGGAGTGGAAGTGGGGAGAAAGAGAAGGGCCCAAAAGGCAGATTTAAATATTTCACACCACAGGTCCATCGCAGTGATGGGTACTGTACTGCATTTTCAATTCCACTCATTTCCGTGGTAGTAATCCAACTCTGAGAAGGAAAACAACCAAAACAGTTAATGCACTATGACCTAGGAACCCTTGTGCTCTGCCAAATTAATTTTTTTATCTTTCATGGTTGCCAAAGCAGCTTCAGAAGTTCAAACTAAGAGCCGAGATGAAATGACTAAAACCATGTTTTTCTGTGATGTAAATTATTTGATTCCCTTTATTCAAGGCCAGTTTATAGTCTTTGTTTGTTTGCCTATTTCTATTTGCTTTTTTTTCTAATTTGCCATGCAATATGCTCAAAAAATTATAGATTTATATTTAATACTTTTGTTGCTGTCTCCCTTTCCTGAGGGCAAAGAAAGCCTGGACTCACCTCACACCACTAAGCTGTGCCTGCAGGGCTGAGATAATTTGATCTCTGTTTTATGCAGCAGGGTAGCACAATGCAAGAGAAATATGTAAAATTCAGCTTGTTGAGAGGAAAAAAAATGAAGGTCTGGCTAAAAGCACCGAGCTCTGAAGAGCAGTGCAGAAACTGAATCCCCACCAGCCTTCTGTTTCAACCCTTAAGACAGCCAAGATGGGCTTTCAGGACATTTAAGCCCTGGGAAACACTCAAAGAAATTGGAACTATCTTTTCCTTGAATTTCCCTTTAGAAATGCACATCTTTATCTCATTTTTTCCCCTGAAAAATAGAACTTTTAGATTTTGTTTCCAGAACAGAATACTGTTCTGTAGACAGTAGAACTTGTAATAGAACTGTTACATTCAGATTGTAAAGGTAGTAAAGGTGATTTTCAAATGGAATGCTAAATAATGAAACACTCCTGTAGCAAGTCTGTGAACTTGCATAACACAAGTAAACAAACTCGAGGTGGAGTCTCCAAGTCTGTCAAAACACTAGTAAGTAAACTCTTGTTCTTGCACAAGATGAGAGTTATTTAGAAAGACAATTCCACAAGGAGAGGAAAAAAAAAATACAGAATTTTTGTTTTCATAAGGACAAGTTTCATCTCATATTTTATCCTGCATGTGCCACGGCAAAGTACCCTTCAAAATCGAGTGGTCTCTTAGTGGCAATTTATCATCATTTTCTGATTATAAATAATGAGAAAAAATATGTAACACTAGAACCATCCTTTATCTTATACACACCAATTTCCTTCTTTTAAACCTTTTCTGCTTATATATACACTTACTTACAACACTGATTTTTACATAAAAGTTTACTTCTGTATGCACATTACTGGAATGGCCACCTGAAAGCAACTTCAGCACATGCAAACAAAGAAAAAAGAGAAAAAAATCAAGTCCATTGATTGTATTGTCCATTGTAATGTTTGTATCAAGATGTGATATATGTGATATTTGAATGTACAACCACCAATATTTTCTTTCAACATGGGAGGAAAAGATACATTAAGAGATGAAGCAATATTTTCAAATTTAAATCATTGAAAATTAGGAGTGATACTCTCACTGCTCCATTTGGATGATAAAATAATCACTTACCTCCTTGAATTCCTCGGACTGTGGCAGTTTTCCCAGCATTATCAAGACCCACCATTATTAGTGTCACCTTCCTCCATAAGGAGGGGAAAAAAAAAAAGACAAAGAGATTTATTTTTTTTTCCTCTAGCTACAAATCATTTATTCTATCTTTTAAACACATGCACAGCAAATTTACCACCAAATAATAGAAAGAAGAGGTATCAAAATACCAAGGCATTGTTCCTATTGTGTGTCTGGTGTTTAACCTGATTAGACAGAATGGCAGAACAAGGTATAAAATGAAAAGTCTCATATCATGGTCTAAGTTTCACACGAGACAATGATTCTGCTTTCAACTTGTACTTGCCTGCTGCAATTTAATTTCACGGTACTGTAAATTTTATTTGGTGTGGTCATGGTCCCTTTAACAATTTCTGTAATTGCAGTTGCATTCCCCTGTCTGTGCCTCCAAGTTTTTCCTGTATTAGAAAATTATTTCTGTCTCTATCAGTCTGTCTGAACAACACCACACAGTGTACAACACTTGTGTAGGCAACACCAGATGCTCAAAATAGGTGGGAATCACCATGACTTTGTTTCTAGACTGTTAATATGTAAACCAGTGGTGCTAGGAATGCACAATTTATTAGCAAACTGGTATACAGGTTAATATTTTTAGCAGGATATGATTTTAAAAGCCACAAGAAAATCATATTTATGGATGTATAACTCAGTTCTTCCTCCTATTCGCAAAGGCTCGGTGGTCAAATCAATTTGCTCAATTTTATACCCCCTGAAGTGAAGGAATTCTAAAAATCATTGTTATTTGCAGACTTAAAGCTGTAATGGTATCAAACATGAAGTGGAATTTATCCAAGTTCTTTCAGAACAGCAAGAAAACTCTGAGAAACCCAAAATTAAACAAATTATACTTTAGAATCTTAAAACACAGAAACTGGAAGGGTAAGGCAAAAACCAAACAAACTTTACCCTGAGCAGCTTAGAGGCTTTCTGTGATGGAGTGACCAGAGCGGTGGACAAAGGAAGGGTTACAGGATTGATTTATCTGGACTTCTGTCCAAATTGGAGAGATGGGTTCAGTGGATGGACTGGTGGGTGAGGATCTGCTTGGACAGTCACAGCCAGAGGGCAGTGCTGACAGCTCAGAGTTCCCATGGACACCAGTGACTGGTGGTGCCCCTCAGAGGTCCATACTGGGACCAGTGTTATTTAATATCTTCCTTAATGAGACAAAAAAGGTGCTGAGGGCACCCTCGGCAAGTTTGCAGGTGAGTGGTGAGGCTGACACACATGAAGGATGGGAAGCCATCCAGAGGGAACTGCACAAGCTTAGGAAGTGGCCCGTGGGAAGATCAGGAGGTTTATTAAGAGCAAGTACAAGGTGTTGCATCTGGGTCAGGGCATCAGCACAAGCTGGGGGGTAAGCAGATGAGGAAGAGCCCTGGGAGAAAGAACTTGGGGGTGCTGATGGGTGAAAGGCTGGACGTGATCAAATATGAAACAATGAATAAAACACAAGTGAAACACAGTTTGGGAAGGTGAGAAATATAAAATACTTTCCCATGTTTACCTGACAGGTTCCCTCCACCGTTTTAACCAGTTGCAGCAATTGGCCATTAGATTGAACATCTCTCTTCATCAGCCATCCAGAGCCACCAAAGCTACAGGAATAATGTGGGCAGGCCAGAGCAACCCAAGGAGACTGGCAGAGAGACTTCAGAGCCAAGGTTTTATCACTCCTAGAAACAAAAAAAAGGGGAAAAAAAGAAAACCAAATCAACAATAACATAGTTAGGCATCCTGCACAAAGAAGGCAGCATCCTGGCTGTTCAGTCTTGTTATCTTTCCCTTTTCCATCCCCTCACACTTCATCCACACCCCCTTTTACAGATCTGGGCAGTCACCACACACTACTTATCCCAAATAATAATGCCAGGCCACAGCACAGAAAGAAACATGCAAGTTAGAGGAGAAAGACACATCCAGCTACAAAATTTCAGTGCTTGTCTCACTAACAGGTCCCACAGCCCTGCTGATTGACAGAGAATAAGGACCAATTTCAAGCATGAGTAAGACTTACATGAACATAACAGGATAAGCCATTAAAAGCAAACAAAGAACATCCCTACCTCCTAAGTGTATTCATTTAACTGCCAATTTCTTTTGCACAAAAAGATCCCACAGCAAGGAAACTGTGGCTGTCTTGTGAGTATTTTGAGGCACTGCCAATGATATCTAAATTGTCCCTAAATTAAATAGGAGCACCAAGTACTTCCATCATTCCACAATCCCACTTTCCACTCTTCAAGCAGAAAGAAACAGAATATTTCTCTTTTTAAGAATTACCATAGTAGGCGTCCTAAAGCTTGTATCTCAAAATTCCCTTCATATTTTAAATTATAACTAACCTCAAACTAATGTAACTTTAAATTATGCCATAAATTGAATAATTAAAGATTACAACAATCATAATAAACTGTGATGGCTTAGATAATTTATAGAGGTAGGAACTGAACTCCGCCTGATCTTATGAAGCTCATTTTCAGGATGCCTTTGCATGGATCTGCTGTCATTCAGTGTCAGAAATAGGTCAGGTTTCATCCAAAGCAGACAGCAGATACTCTTTAAACATTTATATTCCATTATCCACTAGAACCTGAGAACAGCTTCTCCACAGGAGACCTGAGTGTATGAAGAGTAGAGAAGTTCCTAAAAAGAGCAAGATGATTACAACTGTTACAAGTATTAAAATCAAGCTCTGAAGAATACAAAATCATTTTAAAAAAGAAAAAAAGCCCACATGCAGTGGGCTGTGGTGCCTCAACCCACGAGCAAGATATGAACAAAGCTCACTTTTAGAACAGAGCTACACGAATTTCTAGAAAACAAAATGTAACAGCTCAGTGAACAAAATGTGCCATTGTCATTTTGTCAAATGACAAAGATGTAACATTTTCAGTGCCTGAGCATCCCCACAGAACAATTCCCATCTCATTTTATACAGACTATCTTTGCAAACTGACACAAAATTGCTCTTGAGCTTATATATGGCCTAGAGCATTCAGATGGGATTCATGAGATCAAAAGAACTTATTCAAGAATGAAAAGCAGAAAGTAACTATGCCCTAGCACAAGAATTTTTTTGTTTAAATACAAAATTATAAAAGGGGGTGGGCAGGAATTGACAAAATAGATAAAAATTTTCAGAAACAAACCACTCTAGGAGGAAAGGACATTCAACACTGCTGAAAATATTATGGTAGGGAGGCAAATCCATATCCTGATATGCCAGTTTGGAGAGACTGGATCTCTGAAATATGTAGGGAACATATGAGAAGCATTTTATAGGCTTCATCAACATCTCAAACCTGTTCCAGATATTACATCTGTCAGCTTGTTGAGGTCAAACAAAACCAACAAGCCCAGAAACCTGTCAAACTTATGAGCGAAGCCTGCACACCACTTAGGAGAGTACATTTAGCTCAGCACCTTGGGTACAGGCTTTTACAATACAGACTTTATTTCAGTCACACCAAGCCTTCCCTTTCTTGGAAACACAGGTAAACAAATAATTTACAGCTGACCCTCCTCACACAATTTAATTATTTAACTTCCTGCTGTAATGTTCCTTGTCTGAATGTCAGTTATAAGGGCACTTTACTGTGTTATATTTTGAACAGCAAACCGAAGGACTGAGCAGCAAAGTAGGTACACTCAGCAAAGATCTGTGAACACCATCCCCTCTGCCAAAATTGTAGTTAAGAGCTAAATGAGGTGTAAGGGACAACTGTGACGTCCTGAAAGCCTGAAGTACTCAAATATTTGTGCGGAACAGCTTTAGGACCGTCATATTTCCTGTAAAAAGATGTCCAGAAGTTCAAGGGAGCTTCTGCACTTTATGGCCACGTTCCCCACCTTCCTTTCCCGTTTCCAAGAGAGCAGCAGCAACTCTAAAACCCCAGCTCCGCTTCACGCATGTGTCACCTGCTCGTCTCTCCCCCTGTGGAAGAGGTTTTTTAGCTTAGAAGCCTAATGCTTTCTATAAAATCCCTTCTCTGATGCGGAAGGAGAGAGTCAGCCCTCAGGCCGCCGAGCCCCCGCCGCCTCCCCCGGGCCCTTTCCCGCCCCGCTCACCGCTGGCTCCGCCGAGGCCCCGCAGCTCAACGGCTGCGCGCGGCCCGCGGCCCGGAGCGCTCCGCCACGCGCGGCCCGGCCCCGCCACGGCGGCGGCGGCCGGCGGGGACCGGCGTCAGCTCCGGGCTGCAGCGGCCGCGCTCCGGCCGCGCTCGGCCGCTCCCGGTGAGGCGCTCAGGCGGGGCCGCGCATCGGCCGCACCCGGAGCTCCGCGGCCGCGGGGACGCGACACCGAGCCCGTCACCCCGGGAGACGGCCGACGGCGGCCGGCAAGGGACACACTTAATGGCGCGCACACATTCGCCGGGGGCGGGGCTGCAGCCGACCAATAGGAGGGGGCGGTTTGCCCGGCGGCCGCGGAGGATCAGCCAATCGGCGGCGAGGGTCGGCGCCCTCGGCCCCCCGGCGCCGTCCGGCGGTAAACACCGCAGCCATGGGGGCGACCCGGCAGCCACGGGGAGCTGTGGGCGCTGCCCGCCCGCCTCGTCCTGCCCCGCTCAGCCCCCGCCGGCGCGGGGCCCTGCCCGCTGTGCTCCCTCCTCTGCCGCCGGGGCCGCCCGCGGAGCCCGCTGCGTGCGGCCGCCGCCTCCGCGGGGCGGGCCAGGCGCGACCCGCCCGCGCCCCCGCGGCGCTGTCCGCGGCGCCCTGGTGACGCTCCCGCAGGGCAGCGCTGCCCGGACACGGCCCAGCCTCCCCCGCCGCGCCGCTGCCCCTCCCTCCCGCCCCCGGAGCCTCGCCCGGCCCCGCAGAGCAGCAGCCGCGCAGTCCCGGTGCCCGGTCCGGCCGCCCCCGGTAGCGATGAGGCCGCGGGGCCCGCGGTGCCTCCCGCTGCTGGCGCTGGCCATCGCCCTGGCCGAGGCGGCGACCTGTGAGTGAGGCGAGGCGGGGGGACGCGGGGCCGTGGCTTGGGGCGAGGGGCGGCCCGGAGCGGTGCCGGGGCCGGGCGGCCCTTCCCGGCCGTCTGGGGCATCGCGGGCTCTGCTCGCTGCTCGCAGCCCCTCGGTGCCGGGGGTTGGGCAGCGGATCCCCCGGGGCAGCCGAGCTGCGGCTCGGGGCTGTGCGCGGCTCTGGAGCTGCGTGCGGCCGCAGCGCCGCTCAGCCGCCCTCGGGAAAGTGTCTGCACAGGGAGCTCGGTTCCCTTGCTGGAACAACCCGCGGGAGATCAGGGTCTGCTCAGAAGAGTGGCTTTATTGTGCAGTCCGGGAAAGCGGCACTGACCCTTCCTGTAAGTCCAGACCTCTCAGCCTAGGTAAGAGCTACTTGCTCTTACATACAGATTAAAACAAAACAAAACAAAAAACCCCACATATATATTCTGTATTTGACACAAAAGTCTTTGAGCTTAATAGTGAGAGAAGATAGTGGAGCTGAAACAAACAGAATTGCAGCTCAAAGTAAGCCTGTTTCTGACCTGTTTTACTAATGATTAAACTGGCAGAACAGAAACCAAATGTTTACTATTCTGTAAGGTGCTGGGGTTTCAGACTTAGGGAGTAGTATCAAAAGATGAAAGTTAATTTTATAATTTTTTTAATTGGTCCTGAAAATAAATCGTCTAATAAATATTTCATAATGATATTTTCTCCTGTTTTTGTCACGTTTTCTGTTATATTTATCTTCTCCACTGCATACCTCGTCATTTTTCTTAAGAGCAGGAAATAAGCTGTCCTGCTTATCCAGAATTTCCCTGGTCCATATTGTCCTGTTTCCTATCTCTGGCTCTGAACAGTGCCAGAGATTCCTGGAATGACGGGGAGGAGAGGAGGAAGAAGAGAAAACAGCTTTAATAATGCAGCACATGCCATTCAGTAATCATAAAGTTGCCTCTGCAAGCCTCAGCGCAGGTGGATTTGATCAAACATCAGATGAGGGACACATTTTGGAGAAGGTGCAAGTAAATATTAGTGGCCAGCTTTATTTTGTCGGCTGCATAATGTCACTGATGAGCTTTTCATGATACTCTTGTCACTGGAGTTACAGAGCTGGGCAAACAAGATTGACACTTCCTACAGTGGTGTCACTTTTTATTCAGTTTTATTCAACTCCTTTCCTTGGCTGGAGTGTTAGGTAAGCTGCTCTAAGTTTTGTTTAAGTGGCCCACTTTAAGCAGGGTTATGGTTGCATCTGCACAACAGAACAGCTGTAAGAAATCACTGAATCTCATCCTCTCCAACAATTTTTTTTTTTTTTCTTTTTAGATGCTTGATAAGCATTCACTACACAGTGGCTGTACAGCACCTCTGGAAATTGTTAGGCTGTGGAGTTGCACAAGTGATCACCACATGAAGCACCCCGAGTGCATTAAGGGTTAACTTGGCTTGGCAGGGTCAGAAATGGGCTGGAGTTTCCTGTAATCAGACTGGCAACAGCAGCAGTCAGGATTTTTTTGTTTTTAATAAAGGTCCTATCATAATCTTTGTAATTAAAACACAGATGAAGAATTACACTGCTAATTCTGTGCATGGGGATTGAAATATTTGCACTACAAAAACACAGAATTTGCTCTGAGTTACATGTTTTAAGTCAGAAGTTATAGGAAACCAGCTTGTTCCCATTGCCCCACTGTATTGAGGACATGAAGTAGAAATTATTACATCTGTTTGTACACAACCGAAAATTTCTTTTATGTACTGTGAAACTGTGTGAAAATGACAATAATGTCCATAAAGGACAAAACAAGATGGTTTAAAGTCAGCTGTGAATTAAGTCTCATCTCTACACCACGGAGCCTGTGCACCACAGCTTTGATGTCAACATCTTTGTGGGGGTAGAAATCTCCCATGGAAATAAACCCAGCAGCTATAATACACAGTTCTCCTGTTTTATTGTCACTGCTTTTGCCTCAGGACAGATGGTCTTTCTGCATCCTTCTTACTAGTGAGAAATAAAGCATTTAGTCTGATTAATTGACACTTCTTACATTTCTAAGCAACTTGCTTGTTGCTCTCTGAGATAGAGGTGTGCTGTAAAACCTTGGAGGTGAGCTGTGGTATATCCACCTTATGCTCAGGAAATCTTATTTACTGCCTTACCAGGATGATTAGTTTTACCAGAATGAAAGCAAATAGATTAGTTTGTAGTTACAAGCTCAGCCCACGTCAAATTCACTCAGGAGGCTGTAACACAAAGGTATCTTCAGGTCATTACCCAATGCTACAGCACTTCAGAATGTTCCCTGTCACTTGATGGAGACCTTTAATGTGTTTAAGATGGTGTGGTCTGAGTTAAGTGTTAAATCTGGCTCCATTCAAGCTCTGGGCCTGTTTCTAGTCAGCTTCCTTGATCTTTTTCTTTCCTGTTAGTGCAGAGAAACTGGGAGCTCTGCTGTGGCACTTGGCTGCTGGTGTGGCTCATGGGTGCTCTGGGTCTGAGGGGTTGTCACAGGCAGTCCTGGACTGATGCTGTGCTTGAATGGCTCTTTTCTTTGGGGCTGGGATGGATGTGTACAGCCACCACACCTGATGTGCACGGCAGGTGTCACAGCCCTCACACAGCTGGGCAGTCTGCAAGGTTAAGTTGTGCAGAGGCTGCAGAAAGGAGGGCAGGTGTGAAAGTGTGGTGCTCTCAGTTAATATCTGTCATCTGCACACTTTAACCCAATCAGCTGGACTTCTTCCAGCTGTGCTCATCTGTTTTTCTCATGGTCACAAGCTATACCCAAAAATTAAACCAGGCAGTCTAATTTAGAGGCTGTTCCTGGAGTGTTGTATGCTCTGCAAAGAACATCGAAGCAGACATCTTTCATTTTTAGTGTCATTTCTCAGTGTTCATCACTTGTTAAAAGTCACTAAAATGACAATAACCAGACACGTGAAAATTAAATAATGACTTATGCTGAGACATAAAAGGTGGCAAGGATTGTTTTACCTTGTAAAATGTGAATGTATTTATAGATTGCCTGCCTTGATATTCCCAGGATAGCATTCTCACCTTTGCCTGTTCTGAAAAATAAAATTACATTTATGTTACTTACATATAACAGGTAGCCTGACTTTGTAAGACATAATTTTGGTCTCACATAAATTAAGTAGGGTCAGAATGTTTACTTTCAGATCACTGAAACCAGTAATATAATTAGCTTTTTTTATCTACTTGTTGGTTACATATCTCACTTTGTAATAACCATAATCTAAAAACATAAATCTTGTACTGAGTATGACATGTACATTAGGCTTCAGGCATGGATGCTATTAGGGATTAATAGTACAGATTAAAGTTTTAGGATTTTTTTGCTCAGAAACAGCTTCCACATAGAGACTCCTATAATTTCTTGCTAGCATTTTTCGAAACAATAGCGAACATCAACTCCTGACTAAGCATGTAATTCAGAATTTTGTGTTAAATTCTCATACTTGCTCAGTGTTTACAGCACTTCTCAGCTGTTGCAAAAATAATAACGGAGTTGCTTTGTTTCTCTCAAGTTTTACCCCAGCAGTATGCCTCTCAGTTCCTGCTGAGGAAACGCCGAGCAAACTCTTTCATGGAAGAAAGTAAGAAGGGAAATCTAGAAAGAGAATGCATTGAAGAATTATGCAACAGGGAAGAAGCCAGGGAAATCTTTGAAAATAATCCTGAAACTGTAAGTATTTTATGAGTATCTATGACATAGATTGTAGTTCTTGGCAGGGGGAAAGACAGAAGCACATGGAATTCACAGCTCCCAGTAATAACACTAGACAACATCCCTCCATTTAAAGAGACAATTTTCAAAGTAATTTTGACACTCAGTTAATTTGCATTGGCTTCATTTTCAAAGTGTCCAATTCAGTGCAGTATTTTAATCTCACCACTGAGTGCTGTGTGTATTAAATGGTCTTCTGCTTTAGCCCAAACAATAGTCATATAGAAAACCAGGCCTATATTCTGTGACTCAAAGTAACTTTTGTCTACTTTTGTAGTTATAATACCAATATACTTTAGAGTACATTCAATGATGTATTTTGCTGTCATTTTATCTGCCTGAATTTTTTCTTAGCCTTTATTTTTCTTTTCTTTCTGCAGGAATATTTTTATCCCAAATATTTAAGTAAGTACAAAAAAAAAACAACAACCTAAACAACTGTGGTGTATGATTCAGTGATGCTCTCATTTGGGTAATTTGGTCACTGGTTTAGTTTTTCTGCCCCTAGCACTGGGATGATTTCCATGCTGATTATAATGCAGAGCATGTCCTGTGTGCCGAGATCCTCACAGAGGCACTCTGGAGGTTGGGCTGTGATCAGCTGTCCTTAACATGCCCAGACCAGTTTTGCAATTCAAGCTGTGAGAGCAGGCTCTTTGAAGATGCCATGCAGCAAGTGGTGTAATTTCAGTGTAAATGAGCTGTTTGGACCCTGAGCTGATTGTGTGGCTTTGCATTTGCAGGCTGCCTTGCCTCCCATCGAGCAGGGGTGTTCAGGGTGGCTGCAGTCACTCCAGACTCTCCAGCTGACCTGAGGGCTTGTGTCAAGGGTAAGTCCTGATGTTGGAACACACAGTGGCTAAAAAGCAGTTCACAGGGACACAAAAAGAGACAAATAATCATTTAGCTCAGGCAAATTCAATAATCAAAACCAGCAACTGACCAAAATACATGAGGTGAGACAGAGCATTTCCAGAGAAAGTAGTTTAAGTGACTGCTTTTAACTTCATAAAAGGATCACAATTGACTTGCAACCTGGAAGGCAGGGTTCCTCTGCAAACAGAAGTGTCCTATACCAACCCAACAATATTCCCCAGTGTGTCCTCTGTACTCTATCACATCTTTAACATTTATGCCAAACCCTTTGCCTCTAGCAAGTCATATTCTGTCAGGTGGAGTAAGAGATCCTCTTGTTAATTGTCATTTCTACCACTCTTAAGCATAGCTGCATTACCAGCTGAAAATTTCAAAAACAAAACCAAAACCAAACAAATCAAAATATTATTTGGAACACAGTCATGGATTCCAAACAAAAGATCACAAAGCGTGAAACTTGGGATGTTTCTCAAATGTAAAGAAACTTCCAATTAATTTGAATAAGAGTACTTATCCTTTACCTTCTGACACTCCTTTTATCATTGAAAGCAATGGAAGGCAAAAAAATTCTTAAAAATTACACTGCACGTGGTCATGGCTGAACATGTTTTCCAGCTCAGTTTGTAATAATGCAATAAATTACCAGCTTCTCTGTCTGACCACTATTGAACAGAGAAACTCAACTCTCTAATCTTGAATTCTTGAAACTTTGACCTTTCTAGTGAAATTTGTGCTAATATGATGGGGGCAGAGCACTGTTCTTTAAAAACTGAAATACAACTTTTAATATAATAGTATCAAGTCTGGTCACATTTTGCAGGGATTATCTTAGCAAGTAATTTGTTTTCTAGTTATTTTCTGCCTGACAAAGGAAAAGTACCAGTAGCTTTATATGTTCTCACTCACTTAAAAATTCTTGCTGACAGAATGAGTAGCAAGATTGTTGTGGGAGTGCTTCATATTATTCATCAAGACCTTTCCTATTTCATAACAGGTACCTGTATGAAGAGAAGAAAAATGACTAAAGCTATTCTTAAGGAGAAATAACCCCAAATAACAAGGATTTTATGTTTTCCATCCCACAGAAATTTCAAACCAGTGCAGCCCCCTGCCGTGCCACAAAGATGGATATAAGGATTGCATAGATGGACAAGCCAAGTATACCTGTGTCTGTAAAGCAGGATGGAGAGGAGAGAACTGTGAGGAAGGTGCAGTCTTCAATTTCATGTTGGTTCTCAGAAGCACAATTACATTTTTACTGTTGAATAGTATTTGCAGCTGGTCAATTGATGCCTTCCTCACAGCAGAGAGTTTTATTCCCTTTTCTTTATAGATATTAATGAATGTGAAGACTTCAATGGAGGTTGCAGCCAGCGCTGTTCCAATTTCCCTGGGAGCTTCCGCTGCCTGTGTGAAGATGGCTACTTCATGCATTCCAACAAGCGGGATTGTGGAGGTAGGGAGACTCCAGAGGGACATCTTTCCATGCCACCATAGTGCCTGCTGACCAGAGAGAGGGAAGAGTTTGATCCAATAGTTCCATAAATGCTCCTGCATTGCCTCTGAAATATCCAGTCCTGGTTTAATTTGGCTGCTCATTCCTGACACACTGCAGGCATTTGGGCAGCTGAATAATGAACCAGATTAAGAAGCAAGGAAAGAAAGAGGGAACGGCTATAGATGAGATTCTTCTTCATTACTGGAGCTCCATAAAGCTCATTTTGGTCTCTCACCATATCACATATCCTTTAAGCTTGCTGAAACAAGAATCTAAAGTGATATGAATAGCTGATATTGTTACCATGGAATTTCTCTCTGGTAAACACTTAGGCTAAATCACTCCTAATTAGCCATGCTGCTCTTTCTGCAGTTTGAAGTTCATTGGAGAAGAAACTATTAATGAATCAAAAATATCTCATAATGGAAAGATTTTTCTTTAATTCACCCATCATAATTTTTTCTGCACATGCTTGTGCCTACCATTGGCCATGACCGACATGCTTCATTCCATTCCAAATAAAGACTGTATTGACATAATTAACAGTTCTTACTGCATAGTTAGAAAAAATTACAACTTCATTTCATTTTAATGTCATATTTTATTACCAAATTATGACAACAGTTTTGGATAATGTCAGATAATTTTAGAGGTTAAACTTGATGGCCATCTTCTACCACTTTCTTTAGTCTAAATATTTTTGTGAATTAATAACCTCTAAAGACATGCCATAATGACAGAAGACTGAGGGTTTATGAAAAAGGGCAAGCAGATAAATTGGTTAGAACCTCTGTAATTCTTGGAAAGACACTGGAAAATCTGGTAAAAAACTAATCAAAAATAAACTAATATATCTTAGTGCTTTGAATGTTAGTTTAATCATTGGATAAACTGCATTTAAATATTTTTAATATTTTTAAATATTTAAAATATTTAAATATTTTTAAAAGTTAAATAATCAGGAGTTTGGAATACACTTATTAACTGTAGAAGGGTAGTCTGAATTCAGGGCAGCTTTGACTTAATACAGTTGCAGGACTCCAAGCAAGCCAGTGGCAGAATCTCCTGTTTCCACAACTGCTACAAAACCACAGAGAAAATCAGAATGATCCCTGCATTCACAAGTGGGAGTGCAGTACTACCAGGGATCTGAAGCTTTTCTGTCTCAAACACACTTAATAAGATTGATACGATACCCTGAATCCCGTTGTCACATCTGCATTTGCAAAATGACATTGACAAATTGGAAACAAGACAGAAGATAGACACTAAAATGGTTTGAGGGATAGAGAGTGAGTGAGAGACTTGAACACCTCTCAGCATAGCCAATTAAAAGAAAACTGACATGAATTGATTGTAGCATGGAAGAACCTCTGATTGGATTATCTCTTGTCTTTCTGGACAAGAGATGTCTTTTTCTAAGATGGGATTTTACCATGCAGTCTGGTTTAGTTTATGGGAAATCTGCAGTCTGTTTCTCTCTATGCCTTCCTAGACATGCATCCCTTTCCCTGTTACCCACAGAGGGCATGAAGGGATGGGAAAAATAGGCAGGCAGAGAATTTTTTCACTGGGAGCATGCAAAAGTGTCTTTTACAGCCCTCTGGAAATCTTCCTGGCTGTAGCCCTAGTCTGCTGTGACAGCATGGTAGAGCTACCAAGAAAATTTGCCAGCCTCACTCAGTTTGCACAGGATAAGGCTGGGAAGAAAAATGGTGTGCAAGAGTGGGAGTTGTTTTTTAATGACTTGTTTGTTTCTAGATATAAATGAATGTGTGCTACATCCAAACATCTGTGGGACAGCCATCTGTAAAAACACCCAGGGGAGATATGAGTGTGAATGTCCAGAAGGCTACACATATAATTCAACTTCCAAAAACTGTGAAGGTGGGTCTTTGCCCCCAGCTCCCTCTTTTCCATATCTTTCATCTTCCCCTTCCCCTTTTCTTTTTTTAATCCACTGCTATACCAAACTGAGCTCCTCATCTACTGACGAATCTTCATATTCTTTATTAAATTAGTTGTTTCTTAGGTTGTCAGGCTTTATTATGTGACAGCATGGGAGTTCTCTAAAGGTTTTTTCAAAAGGTTTTTTATAAAGACCTCAAATGTCAAATAAAACTATTCCTAAATATCCAGAGAAAGAACTGTGAAAAAAGGAGATGCTCCAAAAGAATCTTTCGTGAAATTAAAATCTGGAACTAAAAATTTCCAAAGTTCTGTAACAATTATAGCAGAGTTGAAAAATATTGATAGCTAGCAGTGAAGTAGCAAGAAGCCACTCATACAAAGACCATAACTTCTCCAGTGTTGAAAGTATTTTCATATTTGTCCTAGAATATTTTTTATTTTTCTCTGCTTATTAAATCTTCTGTTTACTGCACATCAGAAATTAAATTTCAATTGTAAACAGATGTGAAAGCTCTTAGAATTTTACAATGGAGACAAATCTACACTGTCAGTTTAAGAAAAACCTGTCAGTGAGTGAAAAAGCTGCCTTATATTACTGCTAAAAAGGACACAGAAGCAGCTTCTTGGTGGCCATGAGTCTTTTGCTCCATGGCTTTTCCTGCAGGTCTCTTGTGGTAAGGCTCTGCACAGTGGTAATGATTGCATATCCAGGTGTCAGCTCTTTGTCCAGTTGGATTAAAACACTACTGAAAATTTTCTGTTCCTGAATGCACCAAAGTGAGAAAAACTTCACAGTAATTAATTCTTACTCTTAGGGTTTCCTTCAGATAAATTCAATTTGATGCAGCCCATGTAAGTGTTGTATTTCTGCTGGAACATGGGTTCAGGAGCTTGCAGGATGACGACGTTCCAACAGGGAAAGTCTTACCTCCCTAGCAGGAGGATTATGGTGCTAAGCTTTTAGACCTTGTTGTAACCACATTAAATGAGTCACCAAATCCTGTCTAAGGACAGGATTGTGCAGCCTGACAGGAACGTAGCCTTACAGAAATACTAAATGACATGAGCTTTTCATTGTTGTATTGCTTGTAGGTGGCTAAACTCAATTATGCTTATTAGGAAAATTGAATTTACATACATTTATGCACAGCTTTCTCTGTGATGACAGATACTATTACACTGAAGAACAGAACAGGGTTTGTTTTTTTTCCTTACCTCTCTTCCTCCAAGCAACAGCAGCAAAAAAGAAAAGTACTTCAGTCTTAAAACCCCCCCAGATTTAAATGCATTTCATTGGTACAAAATAATTTTTTTCTTCCCACTAGAAGGGATATTTGTTTCAGAATAAATGTTACAATTTCTTTATCTGAAGACCAAATCATCCTCATTGGAGTTTCTTGTCAAGGAGAGATTTTGTTTCTATATTAGAAATGTAAGATTTACATTAGCCATTTAAACAGCTTTTCATTTGTAAATTACTTACTTTGCACAACCTAATAAATATAAAATGAAATTCTTTTAGTTGATATCGCTTAAATCATCTCAAATCAGACTATTCTCCACAAGTAGATGCTGTCTGAAACTTAGACATTATGAGATTGTTGTATGTTATTTTAAAAGGTATTCTGCCCTGAGATTATTTGGGATTTATATTAATAAAGCACATCTTTTCTTCACATATTTGCCATATATACTTTTAATAATCTGAGCTCTCATCATGTTTTACAAGGAGAGGAAGAGATCTGACTCAATAGGATTTGTGCCATCTGTGATAGCAATTTATGAGGTCTCACACTATTCAGCCAGCTTATGCCTTAGAAATCAGACCAAATTGTCTCCAGCTCTGCAGTCCAGGCCTGTTATCAGATTACTGAATCACCTTTTTGATTCATGTTATTCCAGAGAACTTCTCTGGTCTGTTATTCCATTAATTCGTGTTAGTTTTCTGTCCATGCCATGAAAAAAGTCTTTCTGTCTGCTTCAATTTCCCCTAGATATTGATGAATGTGCTGAAAATATTTGTGCTCAGCTCTGTGTGAACTCACCAGGAAGTTACAGCTGCTATTGTGATGGCAAGAAAGGGTTCAAGCTCTCTAAGGACATGAAGAATTGCGAGGTAAAACTGTACTATGTACACTTCTATGTGGAAAATCACAAAGTTGAGTATTTCTTGATGAGAGGATTGCTTAGATTAAAGCAAATAGGAAGCTATTTGAGAACTGATTAAAAATTCCTGAGAATATGTCAGGGATTCTGATCTATGGTTTGGCTCACAAAGCAGCAGAGATTTGGATGCCACTCAGTTCATGCATGCTCACTTACAGGAGTCTTGTCAAAAGCAGTTTGCTTTAGCCAGGCATCTTTATTCCCTGCTGCTTCCAAAATAAGTCTCAGCTTTCTCCTACCAAACAAATAATTCCTGTTCAGCCTACTCAGAGACAGAATGTTCCTTTTGTCCATATGTTCCCAAGTTTTCCTTAGGCTGTGCAAAAGTTTTCACTCTCTATTTCAGAATTACTTGGTTTGATTTGAAAAAAAAAAAAAACCACCCTGGATTGTTTTCCACAGATCTCATCTGCCATAGCTTAAGGAAAAGCACTCAGTAATACTTGCCATTTGGAGAACATCTTGCAGCCAAAATTGGCTGCTCTTGATCAGTTTGAAAATTTACACTTCTTAGGAGCAGAAAGTTTGAAACTCCAGAGAATCAGTGTTCAAGGACTGAAGTCCAAGGATTTCTTTGTAAGTGGTTCTCTGTATACTTTGAAAAGTTCAGGCAGTCTGAGATGTTATGTGAAGTGAGCTCAGATAACTGCCAACAATAAAGGACTTCTAACAACAATAAAACACTTCTATCAGAGTATAAGAAAATTTGGCTTAAAGTCCAGGAACAAGATCTGACACAAGTTCCAGAATTATTAGTATTAGGTCTTGTTTGTACTTACTGATATTTAATGAACAACACTTGGCAGTCATTCTATTTCATTTTGCTCATCCTTGAAATGGTGAGATGTAATGAGGTTGGAATATGCTCTTATTTTCAGTGCTGTTGTTCAAAAGTGATTAATTCTCTATCTGGAAGTTAGTTTCATGCTTTTTAATTGGGGGAAAAAAAAAGTTCAGTCAGCTGAAAATATGTTCAATCTAAAGACTAGTGACACCAGCAGCCATAAAATGAAGTAGCCATAAAATTCAAGAAGAGCACCTGTACATTTAATGGAACTGCTGCATCAGGAATAGCAAAGTCAGAGTGTAGAAAACAGTCACAGAATACTTTGAGGGATTCAAATTTGATCAAAGAGACTTTGAGACTCCTACTTGTCCATAAGCACTGTGATTCTTTAATTCCTCTTTAACACAGTCTTCCCAAGATACAGCTCTGGTCTGTTCCCTTCTAACACCTGAGCAGGTTTAAAGCTGCAGAACTTTAATAATGAAGCTTGGTAGTTCCCTAGAAGGTGGGTGTCATGTATCCCTGGTAAATGAAAAATGCTTTATGGAAGATTGGAATTCTTAGTTCAAAAACTAAATATTTAAATATTAGTTTCAATCCACCAGAACTGTGTGTCAACCTGGATTATCCTCCAGCAGTATAAATAATGGATGTTTCAAGTAAAAGCAAAACCACACCATTTCATTTGTACATAGGTATTCAAGGTTAAAAAAAAAACTAAAACAACAGAGGTAAGCCACTACTTTAAAAATAAAAAAGGGTAGCAGGCAACAACAGGAGTTGCTTCGTAAGCTATCACAATGCATTAACAGCCTTTTTTCTCTACCATTTTCAGTCTGTTACTGAGTGTATCCCACTGAATCTTGAAAAGAATTATCAACTGCTTTACCTGGCAGAGCAATTTATAGGAATTCCCGTTCTCTACTTAAAGTTCAAACTGCCAAATGTTACAAGGTAAGCATTTGCTATTGATTAAAGGATGCATTGGAATGACAGACATTTGTTTCCATTAATTTTCTGTGGGTTTAGGAGGAATGCATTGCATGCCTAAATTATATCACCATCTCCCCCTTGGATAAGATACTTTTATATAATGGATGGATGGATGGATGGATGGATGGATGGATGGATGGATGGATGATGGATGGATGATGGATGGATGATGGATGGATGGATGGATGATGGATGGATGGATGGATGGATGGATGGATGGATGGATGGATGGATGGAAAGGCATTAAGAATTATTAACATAAAATTCAGAAGTTATATGAAAATAGTTGCAGTGTAGCTTCCAGTTATACATGGGAATGGCTTTAGTTTGGATGTTGCTGCTCCTTCACCCCTGCTTTGGGTAGAAGCTGGGACGTGCTCTGCCCACCCTGCTGAGCAGCAAAATCAGGCCATTGCCCCCCTGCCCCTTCCTGGACTTCCTTTCACACACAGAGTGTTCCAAAACATCCACAGAGCACGGTGCCTTGTCTAGGGCACCAGCTGGATGATTTTCTTTACAGCTGTCAGAGCGATTGCTCGTGGCACTGACCCCCTTTATTGCTCTTGGACTTCTTTGCTGCCACAGCCGAAATTGCAGCAATCCCTGAATTAGTGACCAAACAATTGGAAGGTAACAGCAGCAGCAGCTGTCGAGCTGGTGATCCCCAGAGCCTCAGAACCGTACAGATGGACATAAATACTGGGAACTCTGTCCTCTGCCGCTGTTCCAAGCTGACCGGGTGCTAATGCTGTCCTGGAAGAGCTTCCTGAGATGATAAGTGTTTGAAGTTCGGTGTAAATACAGAGCGGGTTTCGCTGCGTCTGGCGAGGGACAGCCCCATCTAGGGGACACAGAGCAGCACTGCGAGGGACAGCGACCCCAGTTCTGAGTGACAGCTGCCTTGCCAAACCCCAGCTTTCCAATTTCCAAATGCTTTGCATTCTCCTTTCACCCTTAACCTGTTTTGTCTAGTCCCAAAGACTATTTTTTTACTCTGCTTCTATTCTCCTTTCTTCCACTGCATAGCAAATCCTAATTTTGTTACATACACACATTCAACCTAGATCCAGCCAACAAATCCTCAAATGAGAGAATAGCATATGAAGGGCAGAGTGAATTTCTAGGTTATAATTCTTTCAGGACAACGCTTGGTAACCCTTGGTTGTACTGAAGCACATCATAGATCTTCTATTTTGTCTTCCTTGCATCCCTACAAAATACAATAGGAATATTACATCTCTCTTCCTACTCGGAAGGGAGTGGGATATCCTTCACAGGTAAAGCTCAGAGGGAATTTGGGAACTGCACCAAGGTTCTTTCAAATCCCAGGTCAGGGTGTTAACCTGAAAACTTCCCACTGGATTTGAGTGAATAAGACTTATATTCCTTTTGACTTTGACTTTTGACTATGTGCAAAAATCACAACTGCTCAGAAACAGAGACAAAAAAGTTACTACCTGTGAACCTTTCTCTAACCCTACTAATGAGTTATCCTGTGCTGTACAGTATTTCACCTTTCCTGTCTTCTTATTAAGATTCCTTCTTCACAACTCAGATTTACAGCAGAGTTTGATTTCCGGACATATGACGCAGAGGGGGTTATCCTGTATGCAGAATCCCTGGACAGCTCAGCATGGATCTTGCTTGCTCTTCGGGATGGAAAGATTGAGATTCAATTCAAGAATGAATTTGGAACAAAAGTCACCAGTGGAGGCAAAGCCATTAATGATGGACTGTGGCATATAGTGAGTTGGATTTTCTTCTCCCATTCCCTTCCTTTTACACACTGTGGGAAGTTGTTGATAAATAAAGTAGGGAGAAACTGAGCAACTACTGAAACACTTAAAATGATGCACTCAAGCTCCAGATTTAAAAACCAACCAAGAAATGCATAGGAATGCCTTGCATCAGGAAATTCTGCTACCTTTTAAGAATCAAGGAAATTATATTTACCTCTAGCTATCAACATAGCAATTATTAATTTTAAACATGGAAAGGACAGTGGCATTATATTCAAAATTCTGATTGCATAGTCAAGTGCACATTTATTGGATACTTTGTGTTTAGAGCAAATTTTAGATCTGCTAGACCAAAAATTCATCTTGCTTTTCAAGCCTTCCTACCTGAGATGAGATGAAAAGCCTTTCTCACTTACACAATCTACAGAGCACCCCAAATTTTTAATGTCAGTTAGATTTTGTTTGTTACTTTCCTGTGAATGTCCCTGGATATGGACAGCTGTCCTGCATCAAGTTTAAATATAATTTAAATAGTGACTGCACTAAAACTCTTTTACAAGGTATATATTTAAATAAACATTAATCAGGCTTCATAGGGCTTATGTAATTAGTGTTTAATATATTCTACATTTGTGTGTGTGTGTATGTATATATAATTATTTGTATTTTATTCCAGATATCAGTTGAAGAATTAGAACACAGCATCAGTGTAAAAATAGCTAAAGAGGCTGTGATGAGTATTAACAGCCCAGGAACTCTGTTCAAACAGTCCCAGGGTTTCTTGGAAACCAAGGTGTACATTGCAGGATTACCTCGCAGAGTGGGCGGTGCTCTTGTTAAACAGGTAATTAAATAATAATAAGACTAATATTGGCCGATGGTACTCTATTCAGTTTTGTACTCCTGGGAGTCACAGAGGAAGCAAGCTTGGCATGGAACCTATTTAGGAAACGAAAATGTGGTTATTAAACCACTGTTTTGAAAATAAACATGTGTGAAGCTTTTCAGTCTGCCTTCAGTAAGGCTTCACTTGCAAAAACACAGCACTTCTGGTCTAATCTTTGAGGATTCTGTAGCCTGTTTCCTAATATAGCTTTAAGATTCCCTAAATCACCACCACTGCTGCTGCTGAGGGTGCATTTCAGGGTGATTCATGTCCTAGTCCTGCCTTTTGCTAAGCTCTAAGTAAGTGCAGCATTCGCTGTGTAGGCAGCACAGTGAGCTTTCATTTTCACAAGGTTTTACAACAGCCCAGGATGGACAAGGTCCATGATTCTTTCAGTCTCCCAGCCTCAAGAATGGGTACAGTCAAGTTGTTGCAACTGTCTTCTTTACAGTCCAGGAGCCTTCAAACTAATTGGTGATCTCAACAGAGAGCTTAGATTTATTTTTTTTTTAATAAATTTTAAAAAACCAATTTTTGCTCAAAAGCAAAGCAGAGAAAAAAATTATGGAACAACACAATAGCATCCCTTTATCCAATAGAAAACAATTCCAGGAATTTCTTTGCACTTTGGTATAAATCTTTGAACGAGGAATGTTTCTAGAGATCATTTTCTTTCAGCTACAGAAAATTGCCTGCCCTTTTGTCTAGGTCACAACACGAGATTTAGAAGTGGAAGAAATCTCTTCTTGTCCAGATCCCTGGCAGCAAAGTGGGAAATGTTGAACCAGAAATACCTTTTGAAGGCTGAGATACCAAATGCCTGCCCTTTATTTCCTCTCAGCATCACTGCTGCAATCTATAGCATTAATAAGACTGGTATTGGCCACATAGAGATAAGCTGATATGTAAAATAGCTATTATTAATATTTTTAAACCAACTTTGGACTCAAACCCCCAATGCTGTCATTCTGCTGTAGATTAACCCTCGTCTGGATGGTTGTATCCGGGCCTGGAACCTGATGAACCAGGGACATTCAGGAGTAAATGAAGTTATTCAAGAAAAACAAAGCAAACACTGCTTAGTAGCAGTGGGGAGAGGATCCTTCTACCCTGGCACTGGAATGGCAGCATTCCAGATAAACTATAGTAAGTATTTTTCTATCCCTATGTTTTTTGTTCGACTGGTGATGGAACTGATGACATTTTAAAAGAAAGAAAATAAAAAAAGGCACACAAACTAAGCTATACACTTCTGTATCCACCAGTGGTTCCCTTAACTTCTGTTAGGAATTTGCTTGAATGAGAATTCAGGTCCCAGTAGTGTCATCTGTTCAATTTCTGGAGTGCTTTACATTCACAAGTTTATTTGCAGAGGTTGGGCACTATTGGAGATCCAGGATTGAAAGTTCGCTGGGGAATTTTTGTTTTATTTGCTTGGGTTTCTTTGGAATTACAGTTCTTTCCATAAGTTCAAAAATTATCACTAATTTTTCCACAGTAGGGAGGAGATTAAATACTAATTTTTAACCCCATATTAATTTTTCATCAGCAGGTGGATTTACTAATTTCAATTATTCTCTTTAAAACAGATAATCTTGACAGTGCTGAAGACTGGCTAATAAATGTGACTCTGACTATTCGCCCATCCACAGACACTGGTGTTATGTTTGCCTTGGTTTCTAATGAAACAGTGCCTCTTGCATTGTCCATAGTGGACTCTAACTCCTCTGACTCACAGGTGATCTTACAATTCTCCTAGTGGCTGCCAGGTGAAAAACCAAACTAAAACAAAGCTACTCATGCTTGCAGTGCAGCTGGTAGCCTCAATATTTTGAAAACTAGATCATATAATAACATACAGAAAATATTTCTATTAATGATTTGCTGCAGCAGTGACTAAGCACTAATCACTCCTGCCAGGGAGATTACATTATGTAATCTGAGCTCAGATCCATTACATCAGGTTTTCTTTAACCTTTCCTTCCAAATGCACAGAGCAGAAAGGGAATGTGACAGCACTGTGTACAGTAATGGCATCATGTTATAAACATGTTTATATTGCATCAATTATTAAATATTTATTATTAATAATATATTATTCATATATCATCATATATTAATATATTATTCATAATTTATTCATATGCTTCCAAATTATAAACAGATTTTGTTGTCCTTAAGTTTTACATCCCTCTACATCAGCCATCCCAAGCTAGAGTATAACTATGCACCATGGCTAATGCAGCCTTTTTCACAAAATGAGAACCTGTAGTGAACACTTGGCTACCTTTAAAACTGTAGGTGAAACAGGATTTCACCTCAGAACTGTAGCCAAAGTTGTTCCCTGTAAAACATTCTCACTTAGAAATTTAAAACCAGCATTTATTATCAGAAGTGATGGTTACACTTCAGCTTTTCAGCTGAAGGCACCAGTATTTAATATTTTCTTCTACTTGAAAATACAAAGTGCACCAGGACCAAGTATAATGATTTATTAAAGTTACATGTTACATCTTTGGTGATCTACTATTGTTCCATCTAGAAAAT
This sequence comes from Cyanistes caeruleus, assembly GCF_971803275.1. Lineage (NCBI taxonomy): Eukaryota > Metazoa > Chordata > Aves > Passeriformes > Paridae > Cyanistes > Cyanistes caeruleus. The sequence continues at coordinate 111,667,982 of NC_141703.1, forward strand.
CACTGTGACCATTGGGAACATCACTGTTGCACAGCTGGAATCAAAGAAGTTATGTACCCCCAGAAAAGTGCAGGTTGGACTTCTAGTGACCAAACAGGAACTTGAACTAGCTGTTGATTCACACACAGACAGAAGCAATTCTGAGCAGCTCTCAACTCTGCATCAAGCAATGATGGCAAATGTTGTCACCTATCTGGGTGGCCTGCCAGGTGAGGCCTGTTTCTTTTTATTAATTTGATTATTTCTACAAACCTGATTGTATTCAGTCTTCCCCATGCTAGGAAAAGCCCACAATCAAAAAAAATAGAATTTTTTTTTTTCTCTCAAGTGCCTCTTGTTTCCTCCAGTCATTTCAGCTTTGGAGGTAGCCAGCTTTTCAACAGTAGCATTATTTGGACATTAAGACATGGCTCGCTCTCTAGAGGTTTGAATTTGGAAAATGTCTTGATTTTTGAGTTGGGTGAGCATTGCACGTTTCTGAAATGCCACCATCTGGCACAATTGAGGAACTGCATCAAAAATACAAGAAAAGCAGGCATTTGTCAACAGCCCAAGCGTCAGAAGTGCAGAAGGGGAAGGCAGGAATATGGTTTCAACAATTAAACTCTGGGCAAGAGATGCCTGGCAATCTCTATGAGACAGAGAATGTGTTGAAGCAGAAAATATTTTGTTCAAAGCAAGATTCAAATTAACATTACTGAGACATAATGTTAACATTATCCTTATCACAAGGTTTATTTTGTCCTGGAGTGTGCACATACTTCTGTATAGTTTGACTTCAGGCTAAATCAAGAGAAAAAATAGCACTGCCCCAGGTGAGAAATAGTCAAATCCTGAATTAAAACTTGAAAAATGCTGGAAGAAAGGTGCCATAGTTACAATGTTGCTACTTGTAGAACTGTTATACATCCTCTATTATTTTATGGAGAATGAATCAAAATTCCTAAGAAAATGCTACAAATTTGACTGACATGTCTTGAATTGACAAGGAATGGGTCAGTATTTACTTAGTGCAGGTGAGTCAGCAGTTTAACAGAGCCACAGTAACTAAGATTCCAGTAACTTCTTTGGCCTCTTCATCTTTGTGATGTTTAAATGATTCTTTTTTAGTACATTGCCAGCCACAGAGAAATAAGACACCTTAAGAATGAAGAGGTTGGCATTATTCATGCATCCCAACGAGATAAGAAGCAAGTATTACTTGCTGCTCCTTAATCTCAGTTTTCTGTCATCTTTGTTTTAAGTTCTACAAAGTATCCTAAACATGTAAATTAACACAATAAAACAAACAAACAAACCCCCCCAAAAAACAAGCCTCTGTATTAAAAAGCCCCATGCTTTTTAATGAAGCATTTATTTAATGAAGATAATAAGTCCCCATTTTTGATACCCCTTTCTACAAACTTGTGACAGTGGTGGGAGTATTCCTGTTACTTCAGCACAACCAGTGCAGGTTACATGAAACTTCCATGGTTCTCTGACAGTAATGTTTTCCTTGCTGGGGGAAAAAAACAGAAAGGAACAATTCTGCAGGACTCTTTGTGCAATACCTCAGCTCACAGCAAAATAAAATCAGGATAAAACAGTGTCTCTTGTTCCTAAGGTAACCACGTCTATCTCCTAAGGAGGGATAGGGTGATTAACACCTGAGGAAAGAGGGTGCTTTTGAGATCAGCTCTTAATCACCCTCATTCTAATTGCTGGAGGTGCTTGCATCCCTTAGGTCTACCTTGTAAGAAGCCAGTTGTACCCTAAGACTTGAGAGCAATGCTTGCTTGATTTTGTGCTTAACATATTGTTTCCTGGAAGAATATCCATGATCTGATGCTGCCCTAAGCCAAACAATACCTAAATGAGCAGCAGATAAAGTGAGTCTTTCACAGAGAATTCACTTGGAAGCAATGAGGAAGCAGTAAAATGTCTGAAGTTCCCAGGAGTGCCCCAAGTGAGAAGCTGCAGATTTGAATCTAGAGTAGCTTCCTGGCAAAAGCAGGACAGTTCTTTATGTGACCTCTACGCCCAGAAACATCTGTTTGTAGCTCAGGACAAGAACAGTGGCCTCCAGGAAACAAACTCTTGGTTCACGGCTGATAACACAGGAAAAGCTACTATGGAAAACATTCCTGGAGTTTGGCTTCTGGATGGGAACAGCCTTCTAATGCATATTTAACATTTTACTGGCCTTTCTCAGCTTTGCTGACTTGATCTTGATTTTGAGGAAAAGGGAGAAGAACTCAAGTGTTTCCTGCCAAATTGCTCCTTTTCTCCCATGACTAAATAATGGATGGGGAGTGGAGTATTCCCCATGTTTTGACTGATCTGAAAAATCCACAGGAATTTGCATGCCTTGGCCTAATAAACTGAATGTGTTTCTGTGCAGATGTTCCTCTGGGTGCTACACCAGTGACTGCTTTTTATAATGGCTGCATGGAGGTGAAGGTCAACAGCAGACAGCTGGATCTGGATGAAGCCATTTCCAAACACAACGACATCAGATCTCACTCCTGCCCACTGATCATGCAGTAACTGCTCAGATCTTAATTTAACTTTTTCCCTTTCAAATGTAATTGGTGTAATTAGTCTCATGCCATGATGGAGCTTGCATTATTTCATGCAAGATGTGCCAGGGAAATAAGCAGCAGCACAATTTTCTCCCTTTTAATATAGAATGGAGGGAAAAACGCTGTCTGTTCAGCTGGAAAGAGACAATCAAGACGACAATTTTGTAACACATTCTTTCATATATCACTGGGAAATCTTAAAGCTAGATTTATCTTCCATGTTCATGCTATGTCCTTGACATATTTAGCTTGGGGAGAAAGTTTAGGAATTTCTGTTTAGAAAGAATTTTATTTCTTATATTTCATATATCAGCACAAAGTTACAAGTTGCAAACGATTTTAATGTATTAGAATCTAAATGAAACCAGACTTATTAAACTTTTTCAATCATAACATGCAAAGAAGAATCTCTACAGGTTTTGTAATATATGCTTTTGGTTAAAGAAATAATACCCTGGAATCTCTCTCTGAATATGTTTACAGGTTGTTTCTATGTTGGTAAAGCAACTTCAAAATGGAAGTGTTCCTTTAAATAGCTCAGTTTTGAAAAGTTTTGGTTACACTGGACCAGCTTTAATTTGTCTGTCTTTAGAACCCAGCTTTAGAATTTGAAAAGAGTTCTGGATCAGGTCAGGTCATTTACTTTCAAAGTGAGTTAAGATACACCCCAGGCAATTTTGAAAAACAGAGGAAGGAAGGAGCTCTGCTGAACAGGACATCAAACTGGAATTTGCTGAGTAAAACCAAAGAATTGAAGCAAATACTTCTTCCATCAAATCTAGCACTGCTCAATATAAGCACAATCTGATGATCCATCATATTCCCTTTATTTAGGGTAACCTTTCCTTCAGAGAGCTCCAGAACAGATTTATTTGTGAGCCCAGCTGCCATTGAAAACCTGAATTTTGCCAGTAAAATCAGAATGTAGAGCCATATTCTGCTCAGCCAACTTTAATAAACCAACAGGTAATTAGAAAAGTATTGCTTTCCTCAGGTGTGCTGATTTTGAGCATTTCCAATATTTCTTTAACATCCTTTGAGTGTGCTTTCCACTTCCAAGCTCATTTTCACCCCACCAGAAGCCTCCCTGTGCTGCTCACCTGGTGGTTTTGTTAACCCCAAACCAAGTAAATAGCAAGAGAATTGCTGTGGGGTATAAATATATCCTCTCATCCATCAAGCACAGAGACATTTATCTGCCAGCATTCCTGACCCCAGCTCTGCTGTCTTCACTTGAGACACTGAAGTGGAAATGTGCGTCCAGAAGGATGGATTGTGACAATATTCATTTGGAGGACTGCCTTCCTCCAGGGATATCCTGAGTGGCATCAGTGAGGTTTCTTCCAGTGTTAAATGCAAGGGTTAGTACAGCACTGTTGCAGAATCTGAGCCCATCTTTCAGTGTTACTGTTGCTTTGGCTGAACTCACTGATAACTTCACTTCCCACTCGGGTAGTGGAATACAGGATTTGCTCCCAGCTTTGACCCAGTACAACCTCCCAGTCTGCCCTGCAAGAAGCTGACACCCAGGAGCTCATTGCCAGTAATACGAGGCCACTTTTGTAGGATGGCATGGAAAACAAGCTTGGAATTCTGACTCCATGGAGGGGAAATCCTTTCCTGCAGTCATCATTCCCTGCTCTTCCACCATTCCAACACACACACTCTGTGTGCAGGACTTGGTTGTAGAATAACTTGACTGAAACAAGCAGGTTTTGCTTGCAAGGCAGAGCAGGATTGAGACTTTTGACATCGAATAAACACATGATCATTTTATTTACAGTATCTCTGTGGCACCCATTAATCCTGGAAAGCCCCTGGGTCAGACTCTGCCTCCTACAGCAAGCACAGAAAGTCAGAGATGAGGAGCACAAAGCAAAGTGTCATCAGTGTTCTAAATGCTTCTGGTCTGCAGGGACAGAGGAAAAGGTTTTTTGCTGTTGGTTTTTAGGGATTTTTTTAGGTTTTGTTTGTTTAAATGTAATAAATTGTATAGAAACGAAATGAAAGGAAAAAACCAATCACTTTGTCACACAGACACTATTTCTCTCTGTTTTCATGGAATAATATTTTAGGGTTTTGTAGTTAATAATGAAACATCTGCACTTCTTTTTTAATGTAAAAGTGCCTCCCTATTGTAAGAATTAAATAAAGCAGTATTTGCAAGTTTCTTTTCATTTTAAGTTGTATTTGCATATTTTTGTTCATTTTTGCTGTGCAAGTCTTGTTCTAGTGGTCTAATGCTTTACTCAGGAGATTGTGATCATCTCCAGCATCAGAGAAAAGAACAGGCTCCAATTAACAGGCTATCCAAATAGGCATCCATACTCTCTAGATATTTAAGTTTATTAATTGCCTAATAGTACCTGAGGAAAACAGACTTTGCTTAAAACTACATGTGGAAACAAAGAAGATCAGAGCAAGGGACCAGTTCCTGTTTTTTGTCCTGCATCAGATGTATTTCATTGTATTTTGAGGCGTAATCATTTCAGCAAGGGCCATTGAGGATTTATACTGAACAGCTGGACCTGCTCTGCATTTTCAGCTCCCGTGCACTTGTGCTACAAATCCACATGTCCCAGTTTCCTTGAAAGTGAAACCCAGTCCTGAAATTGGTTCTCAATTACACTACAGCAGTTTAGTTTACATGCTTTGATGCCCTCATGTTTTCTGGTGGACTGAGGGGTCTTGATGCTCAAGATTTGCTCTAGATCATTTTCAAAGAAAAAGGGGCCACCCTCATTTTTGTCATTCAAGTCCTGCCTGTCACTGACTGGGGCATTGATGTTGGTCCTTTAATGTCATTCATCATATGTACACACTTAGTATTTGACTGCCACAAAAACTTTTTATATAAAAATTACCACCCTGATTTGGGCACAATTTCACATTTCATCTGCCCGAAATAGAAGCTATATACTCCCCCAAAAAAAAAAGAAATACAAGGAAGACCAGAACAGCTAACACCCAGTGGATAAAAAGGTTATCATTAGACACCACTTTCTGAGTAAGAAACAAGGTATTGAGATGTTCATGCTTTTGATAAATGCTTTCAGTCCACAAAATAGCTATACCCTCCTTGTTACACTGGGCACATCCTTCTGCTCAAGGGGCAGCTAAATTCCAGTAGGAATATGTGAATAAGCAGCTGAATTGTAAGGGAGCTGGTGTGTTGCTTACAGGCACTTGGAACAACTGAGTGGGTGCAAATTGATGCAACTTTATGCAATTCAAGACTTAATCACATGGTTTTTAAAAAGAAAAGTTTTGAGTTTGTTTTCAGGGCTTTTTTCAGGAATTTCTAGTAGTTCAGCAAATAAGGAAAAAAGTCAGAGACTTAACCCACCTTGGTATGCTGGCTTCTGGCTGAGCACAGGGGGTAGGACACACACAAGGAACCAAAATGACCATTCAGACATAACCCTAAATTTGAAACAACCTCCCCCAAAGCCCAAAACACGCACACAAAAAAGCACCAGCAATGCTGCCACCCTCTGTGAGGAACCTGAGCAAGTGTGAGGGAACAATGCTTCCAGAATTCGTCAGTGGCCATATTTATTACATCTTAAAAAAAATATTTAGAAACTTCATTAGTAGGACATAAGACACATGCTAAGCTGCATGTGAATGGTTTTAAGTTTTGGGGAACTTAAAATACCAAATAAAAATGGCTTTGCTTAAAACATGCCCCAAGAAAGAGCAGTTCATCTATAAAACAATATTTCTGACCACCACTCGGCAATATTTCACCTTTCCAGCAGCGTTGTTTCCCCTTCTTTAAGTTCTGGTATGATTTCCATCAACCAGAACTCAGCTCACAAAAAATCTCACTAAAACACATTTGTCATTAAAGCAAGGCTAACTCTTTCCTAGCTTATCACAGAGTGCTTGATCATTGCCAGCAGCTGGTGACAGACTCCTGCTAGCTCAGCCCATGGAAAAGCAATCTGCTCTTCTAAACCTGGGTAAAATCCAGGCTTTTGCTTAGAGGTTTTTTTTTTTCCTGGGACAGGAGGTCATGTGGATTTAACAAACCCATTTGCCTGGAGCAGGCAAACCCCATCACCTTGTAATTCCTGACTTTATACAAGCACCAGGGGCAACAGAGGCATTACCCAAACTGTACAGATGAGCTGGGGTTTGTGTCTTGCTGGAGGTTACACTTCCACAGTCTTCCAGAGGTCTCCTAAGTAGTTCATTGGCAGCTTCACAAAAGGCTCCCAGTGAAGTCATTGTGCTGCATTTGCTGTTTCCCACAGATGGGAACCAACATCAGGGCCTGCCCCAAACTGCCCTTGCATGGGCTGGGGTGGGTCCAAACCCCCAGGGCTCGGGGTGCCCCTCTCTGCAGGGGAAATGAAATCAGTCTGGGTCAAACAGCCCAGAGAGGGGCTGGTGTCCTGTCCCCGCAGGAGAAGGCTGCTCTTGCAGGCACTCAGCATTTTAAACAAGGATAAATGAACAGCATTTCCAAGCATGCTCTATTTTAAAACAGTCTTCTTCTTTAAAAGCACACCCTATAAAAATAAACACTTCACATAAGATGAGCACTCTGCCAGTCTTTTTTAAGCCTTGCATTATTACTTTCTGAACTTTATTTACACACAAAAGACTCTCAACAAAGACCCTGACAAGAATTAGAAATACAGGCTCCTTTTTTTTTTTTTTTCTTCAAACAAGGGAACAGAATCTAATCACAATAATTTGGCTTAAGAGGGATTGATGAGTTCTTTACATGTCACTGAAAAGCCCAGCCACTGATGTGAATGATGAGTGAGTCAACTTTCCATGTTCTATTCCCACAGAAAACAAAATGGTTTTTAGAGCTACTGTAAAGCAGGTAACTTCAAAGGTTACTCTCTCACCTTTATGCACTCTGTAGCAACCTTTCTTCTCAACTGGCTTTGGATTTACATCAAAAGGTGGAGATCCCAGGAGTCCCAGGTTCCTCACCACTAACAGTATCAGTAGTGGGTGCATTTAGCTGTTCCTTGCTCTGTTTAGGGTGTCAGTGACATCCTTAGCTAAAGCTGGTGAAGCAGAGCTGTGATCTATGATCTCAAGGGGTAAAAATGTAGTTTAGCTCATCTACAAGAAAGTAAGAACAAACTCTGTCAATATTTGAAATACTGAGCTGCTACCAGAAGCCTGGAGAGACCATTGCTAATGAAGGATGAAATGGATTTAATCAGTTTTACGCTACACCCTGTTGTAGTGTAAAAAAAAAGAATCCTCCATCCCTCCACCCCACCCAAAAACCCAAAAAATGAACAAACAAAAAGCAACCAATGAAACTTAAAAAGTGGACATTTATTTCTCAAAAGTTTGCATAGTGAATATTCAAACAGAGCCCCAAAGCTCTTTGTGTCTCTGCCCAGAACCAAATGGGTTTTCTTCCTTACGTGCACTGATTTTTCTGCTGCTAATGCTGTTTAACTCCTGAATTGCAAAAACTCTTTTTCTAGGCCAGTGGCAGAACAGTACACAAAGGAATGATCTCCAAGGGCACAGAAGGAATTTAGGCTTCCCCTTGCTGTTGGAAGTCAAGCACCCCACAGCCCTTCATGCCTCTGGAAATCTGTCTTGTTACACTGAGGATCTTAAAGCCAAAATTTAGGTTATGTGCTTCACCAGAACAAAGATTTGCCTGTATGCAATTGCAGAGGTTTATACTTTCAGTCAGAGGAGAAAGGCAATAAGTCCAGAGATTCTCTGACTTTAAAAAAGAACAACAAAAACGTGTTTGTGGCAGTCCTACATGGGGACACCAGCTTTAAGCTGTCCCTGCTGCATGATGTATACAGAGAGTGAGAAAGCAGCTTTCCAGACAGGCCAGAAATCTGATGACTCCCCATGTCTGCTGTACATTTTGCTATATATAAAAGCACAGTATAAAACCTTTTAAAGTGTTGAACATAAGCCATGCTGGCTTTCTGCAGCGACACCAAGTTTAAACCCCCACCAGAACTTTCTGTCCAGATGCTCAGTTCCTGAAGATGAGGGAAGTTGCAATGACAGCAATGTCTTTTGCAGACTGCAGCTGGGTTTACTTGCCACTGCCAGCCCATTTGTGGTGCTTTGCTACGGGGAGAGAAGGTGCAGGTAGCTCTGGAGCTGCAATGTTCATGTGATGTTCCACACCTCCACATTACCTGCAAGGGTTTGTCCACTCAAACACTTTGTGCTGCTGGCCACAAGTGCTGCTTTTCCACTGAGTGCCATGCCAGTTTTGTTACCCCACCTCACAGGGCAAAAGCCAATCCTGCCTCCTGACTCTCTTACTTTCTAAGAAAAGGTTTGTCCAAAGAGTGTTCTGAGGGAAATTCTCTCTGTTAGTCCCCTCCTTTCATGTATGAAGTGACCCATTCATCTACTCCAGGGAAAGCAGATTCCTGCTGCTCACTGAGTGCTCACACAGAAATTCACCTGAGTGCAAACGAAGCATTTTGAGGTCCCTGTGAGTGTCTGTGCCTCACCTGCTTACCTTAGCAATAAAATAGGTTTTTTTTGAAGTGTCAAAGGCACACTGTGTTCTGCTAGGCTCAGCCACATCTGTACTGCAGAGCCCACCACTGGTATTTAATGATCAGTTCCCTTGCTGTTTCAAAAACCAGGAAAAAAACCTGGGTTGGTCAGATAAGACCTTACCTCTTTCTCAGCTTTTGTAAAATCTCATCTCTTTCACTCAGTTTTTCTCAGCTCCAAGATTTCCAAGCATCCTCATGCTTCTGGATGAGGCAGTGCCTACCTGGGCTTCCTTCTCTGATTTGCCTCACACTTATTTTTCTGATCCTGTCATTGGATTCAAAGCATCTGGTGACATCCAACAATATTTTGATCTTAACACTTGGGTTCAATAGCTCTTCAAGCTGTACTTCTAGGAGAACAGAGTCCCTTGCTGTTCTCCTGGGCCAGTCTGTGGTGTCTCCACAGGGAATATGTTGTATCCTTCTGGATATGCAGTTTTGAAGAGAAAGATGTTAGCTATCATGGATTTTTAGCACTGGCAGGGCAGAGGCAGGGCAGCAGAACTCCTCTCTAGCCCTCTGAGGTGGCATAACCAGCTGCTGTTGAATTCAGTACCTGGTCTCACCTCAGGAGCTGAACTTGCATCTCTCCCAGTGCAAGAAGTTGATGGTGCTGTGACTTCCCGGAGACCAGGGTCTGCTTTCATGTTCTCCATCACTGTTTTTGGAATTTCTATCTTTTTGTGGAGGATTTGGGCCCTTGTTTTGGAAAATACAGGTCTTGACCCTTCCAAAACTCCACTGCCCTGCCAAAAGAGACCCAGCATTGACATTAGACAGACCCTGCCGAGCTCTGCAGGGGAGAGGTGTTTCCCTGCTGCTGCCCCTTTGGAGCCTGACTCTTTACGTGCTGCTAAGTGCTGGTCTTCAACAAATACCTGGAGAAAGTCAGTGGTTTGGATCTATTACTGGAAAAAAATCTGCAGATGGTTAGCTGGTCATGCAAATTGTATTGTTGCTACACTTATTAAATATCTAATTATCTCCTCTGGAACATAAGCACCAGACCTGAACTCTGTTTCTCCTACCTGCTGAGGGCAGAGGAAGAGAGTTAAACAAAATACTCTGATCCTTCCAGGAAATACACATCTGGAGTTGATGGTCTTGCAGAGATGCTGAGCAGCTGCTTGTTTATTAATTCTCTGGAAATCTTTGTCTTGTTTCCAATAAAACACTTTCTGTCACAGTTTCACTACATTTCCCTGAGACTGGGGCACTGTTTTTCATTTGTATCCTCTGTTTCCCGGCCAAACACTGCATTACAACCAGAGAAAGCTTGCAGGAATGTAGCAGCATATTGGGGTGGAAAACAAACAGTCCAGGGATATTGCAAGTGTTTCCAAAACAAGCAGTGCACCCTCAGCAGGGTCAGAACCAAAGTTCATCCGAAAAGGAACACAAACACTCGATGTCTGAGACAGCACAAATAAGAAATCCCATACAAAGCGCTCTGAACTGTGGGGCAGGGGAGCTCAGGGGACAAAAGGGGATGGTGTATGTGCCGTGTGTCTGCTGACATCAGCCACGGTGAGGTGACCACTCAGACACTCCACCTCTGCCTCCTTGGGCAAATGTGTTCAATTACGGTACCAAAAGCAAGGAGAAAGGGATGTTTCTCATGGCTGGCTACTGAAGTGGAGCCTGTGTTTGTGGAGAATCCCATATTTTAGAGACAAAACACATCATCCCCCCTCCACTGGAGAGTTTCTACCTTGGCTGGCAAAAGTCCTTTCATGTCAAACTGCGTTATTTTGGATGAGCAATTGCCAGTTTCTCGCTCAGTTCTCGCTTTGATATTATGTGATATACCAGATCTTGTTATGTTTACATGAGCTATTAAACCCAGCACAGTTACCTGGAAACACACAAATTAGGCTTATGTAAAATATTTGCTAATATTGTTATCAGTCTGACAGCATCAACTTGGAACTCAGTGATCTTTCCACCTGCTTCCCAGTGATGATTTACCTTTTCTTTTCCTCCTGGGGATCACCTATCCCTCCATTTGCTGTTCCAGAAATCAATTTTCCAGGAGTGAGGCCCCCTTTTAAAGGTTTTATTCAGATTTGCTGTAGGGTAAATACATGTGCATGTATTGCTGTCTGTGGAAATCCTCTCCGAGGTTGCCCAGGCACGGAATTTCCCGTGTGGGCAAGGCAGGAGATGGTCTGGGGACACCGACATTGCTCTGGAGCTCAGGGGGGCAGCACAGCTTTGTTTCCTATTAAATCACGAGGCATGGTGCTCCTTCCTCATCCCGGACATCCCCAGCCAGCTCCAGCTGAAGGAGGGAAGGGACAGGCTCACACCCAGCCCCAGCACCCCTCCGAGGCTCTTTGGGAGTTCCAGAGGTGTTTGTGTCCCCGCTCCCCGCGGGCTGCGGATGCCGAGGCTCCCGGTGATGCTCCCGGAGATGCTCCCGGAGATGCTCCCGGAGATGCTCTCGGTGATGCTCCCGGAGATGCTCCCGGAGATGCTCCCGGAGATGCTCCCGGAGATGCTCCCGGAGATGCTCCCGGAGATGCTCCCGGAGATGCTCTCGGTGATGCTGGAGCGGTGCGGGGACGGGAGGGGACGCGCGGTGGCGCTGCGACACCGGGAGAGCACCGCGTCTTCATCCTCATCCTCACCTGCATCCTCATCCTCGTCCTCATCCTCGTCCTCATCTTCATCTGCATCCTCATCCTTATCCTCATCCTTATCCTCATCCTTATCCTTATCCTTATCCTTATCCTTATCCTTATCCTTATCCTTATCCTTATCCTTATCCTTATCCTTATCCTTATCCTTATCCTTATCCTCATCCTCATCTTCATCCTCGTCCCTATATTCATCTACATCCTCATCCTTGTCCTCACCTTCATCTGTATCCTCATCCTCATCTTCATCTGTATCCTCATCCTCATCTTCATCTGTATCCTCATCCTCATCCTCATCTTCACCTGCTTCCTCATCCTCGTCTTCATCTTCATCTGTATCCTCATCTTCATCTGCATCCTCATCCTTATCCTCATCCAGATAAACATCCTCATCCTCACCCTTATCCTCCCCCTCACTCTCTTCCTCATTCTCATCCTCCTCCTCCTCCCTACCCTCATCCTCATCCTCATCCTCATCCTCATCCTCATCCTCATCCACACCCTCATCCTCATCCTCACTCTTATCCTCCCCCTCACTCTCTTCCTCATCCTCATCCTCATCCTCCTCCTCCTCCTCTCCCACATCCGCATGGCAGCTACAACCCCCACAGTGTTTTAAGCAAGAAAAAGACCAGTGCAAAAATGGTCATTTCTGCTTAATTTATATTATTTTTATTTTTATTTTTATTATTTTATCTTATTTTATTTTATTTTATTTCATTTCATTTTATTTCATTTTATTTTATTTTATTTTATTTTATTTTATTTTATTTTATTTTATTTTATTTTATTTTATTTTATTTTATTTCATTTCATTTCATTTTATTTCATTTTATTTCATTTTATTTTATTTTATTTTATTTTTGGCAGAAACACTGCCGGGAAAAACCAAGAGCAAAGCGATCCTTGGGAATAGCTGTGGTACAAATTCACCAAGTCCTGCCATTTGCACACTGGTGATGTTCTGTAAGCACAGACATAAGAGTTTTATTTTATTTCAATTGATGGGCAAAGAGGATTTCCCCCCACCAATGCAAAAGGAGGAGATTTAGTTTAGATGAACATCTGAAATTGCATGTGAAGATCTCATGAAGTAACTGCAGCACATCTGAAGGAAATCTCAGCAAATTCATCCTCCCTTCCACAAGTCATACTGTCTGTGAATTAAAGGGAATTAAGATAGTTCTGTATCAGTTCGAAAAATTACAAAATTTATAATTATGCAAGTTTCATAAAGCTGGAAAAAATCTCACCCTTTGAATTGCAAACAAAGATAAAAGAAAAAAAATCATTAGTGTAGACAGCTATTATTATCATAAATAAAAAAAGAATATATTTGAAGCATATTAAAGAGAAACTACTTACTTTTCTCTTCTAGCTATCCCAAAATATTTCACAAAAACAGTATCAGCAATATGCTCTGAAGGCATTCTCAGGTAAGCAGGTGATCCTTTCCAGTTATGTTTCAAGGGTCACTGAAAGGCCTGCTCATTCCTGAAGGCTTTGCAGGCAATTCCAGCACCACAGCACCCAAAAGGTTTTGTGTCTGACACTAAAGAGGACCAAAACCAGCAGCTCAAAGTGTAACAAATGCAACAACCACCTGGGGATGCTCATTTACAGTTACTGTCTCCATGTGCCATTCATGACTAGAGGAAAACTAAACCAAAACCTCAAATAAAACAACAAACAAACAAACAAACAAAGGAGATGGGTTCAGGGATCAGTGTTTAAGATCCTCTTCAGTACAGCTGGGTTCCAATTCCCCATTTTCGGTAAAGCTTATCTTTATGTTCAGATAAGCTGGTCAAAGTTTTCCAGCTGGGAACAACCACCCTGCTTCTCAAAAGTAAAACTGGAAAGTAAAATTAGACCTTGACCTAAACTGAAAGCAGCAAGCCCACATATTACCACCACCAACATTCTCTGTATTTAAGAAGCACTGGGATGGAATGAGCCCATCTGGTTTATATCAACAGGCATTTGGGGTTCATCTCCACACACAAAATGTCCCAGCCCTGCACCACACAGGCAGGAAGAGTTTTACTGCACAGAAGTGGGAGCTTTGTGCTGTTATTCAGCACAGCCCTACCACACAGAGCTTACCTGCTCACAGCTCCTAGGAATGTTTATGTGCCTCCTGTTTATGGCACTGACTGTAAAAACAGAGGGCAAAAAAAGGGCCAGATGAAGTGATTTTCTGTGCAGAAGCTTAGCAGGTACAAGATGGGCAAAATGGATTTTTATCCTCAAATGTACTTCAGTTCTCCATGCAGATGGCAGTGTTTGTGCCAAGGAATGGGAGTGCTGAAGGAAAGAGATGAAGTGCAGAGCTCTAGGCTTTTTCCTTGCTTTCCAGAGCTCCAGAGGCACCAGAGGAAATTGGATATGAACTGGCTGTTCTGACTTTCTCTGGTGATCAGGCAGGGACCAGGTGGCTCTTGTATGTCTTAACCAAAACTATCACTTAATCCTTATTTTCCCCCTGAGCACTAGGGACAGAGCTGAGTCCAGCCCTTCAAACCAGCCACAGTGACACACATGGAATGGGAACACCAGCTTTTCTCCTAAATATGAGCCACCAAATGTCTCTCAGTCCCCGTTTGATTTTTAGCTGGAATTGTTTCTTCCTCTCCACTCCAGTTGGGCAGTGCATGAATCTGAATCAGACTGAAGGAGCAGGCTGGACTTCAAGCTGGAACAGAAAGTGGTCTCCTGTCAACATCAAGCCAAGATAAAACCCCAATATTACCTTTCAACTGGCTTTGGAACAATTATTCATACAAAAGAACTGAGGCTGGAAATTTGAGCTGTTTTGCTCTGCAATAAGCATGGGCTTGGGTTGGGGTTTTTTGTTGCTGTTTTGACTGTAACAAAGGAATATTAGACCAGTTTGGAAATATGAAAGCCAGACACATATTTGTCGTTGCCTGGTTGTCCTGAAGTCTTTTGGAAAAGCAGAGTCAGACACAAAATATCATAAATCTCTTGCCCAAAGCTAATTGAGGGGGTAAGGTGCCATAAGAGGTGACTGCTCCTTCAGTTTCTTTAGAGTTTTTGCACAAATTGCACCGGTACAACACGGCCCTTACCCCTTGTGCTGTGTTGATTTATTCTAATCTCTTTTACTATCAAGCTGCCCCAGCATCAGCATTTCCTCAGGACAGTCCCCAGCAACTGGCTCCAACAGGGAAACCCTCCTTAATGAGCATTCACCCTTGTGAACGATACTTTCCAGCTTTTCTGTTATGGACTTGTCCTTCTAGAATGGTCTTTCTCCATTTCAGTAATATATTGTCCCCATCAACTTGCTGGCAAACTTCCTGCTTTTGATGTATCAAAAAAAAAAAAAGGTTTTATTGTTAAATTTTGAACCATTCCTCCTCAAAATCCTTTTTGGCCAGCTTTATTATGGCTTCACATTTAGCTTGCCAGAAGGTTTATTATCTTTTCTGCAATCTCCATTTGGACTCCACTTACTGAAGGGTGTCTTTTATACTTCTAATAACCTCCTTAGCTTGCTTTTAGCCATGCTGGCTTCCCTTCTTGTCCCTGGTTCTCTTAGACTTCAGGAGTTTTGGACTAGACTCCAAACGCTCTCTCTGAAAATAAAAAGTAAGAAACTCCTTGAAAGAAGACAGAAATATTTTTTTTTTAATATATATAGTGATTTTTCAGTGAAGCTGAAAACCGTGCCCACTCTGTAGCAGAAAATAAGGTTCAAGGTAACTTTCTCCCTCTTAGACTCCCCCTTGGAGTCATGACAGTTTTCCAGGGTGACAATAGAAGCATGTGCAGAGTGAGGGAGAACACCTTTCGTGTGGGGGTTCCCTGAGCCAGCAAGCTTTTAGGGTGAGATGAAGTCCTTCAACACGCAAAATATCCACTCACAGGTCTAAAAGGTTTAATCAGCTCTTCTGAAGCCATGCAAAGGATTTAACGTGCTTGGGAAAGAATACTGAGCTGTTGATAGTGCAGGAAGATCTGAAGTGAATGATTCCCAAAGCAAGTGCAGGGAGCTGGCAAAGACTGTACCCTTAAAAGAGTGGTCAAGAGGGAATGTGTGATTTAGTAAATCAGTCAAGCAGGCAGCTCCCATCTTTGGAGTCCTGGGTTATGACTTACTTAAGGCGTTAATTACGAATGTCTTGGGTATCCACCCCTCGCTTAATTAATCTCCACACTCCAGATCACAACCAAAGCTCTCCCAGCACTGGGGGTCTCACACCAGTGGAGGAGAGGGGAAGCTGCTGCAGGATCCAGGCAGGGTGGGAAGACACCTCGAGCCTGAAGCTGTGCAAATTCCTGTGCACCACAGGCATTTTTCCTCCAGCAGTGTCGTCCAGCTCTCAGCTTCCTGATGGAAACAGGCATCCTCAAAAACAGCACAGCCTAACACCCCACCAAAGGAGCTTCTGCAGGTTTTAGTGCCCCCCTGTTGAAATCCCCCCTGGTGAAAGGAAAAGGAAGCTGAAAACAGAAAGGTCACATGAAAGTGGGAGACAACAGAGATCAAGAAAGAGCTGGATACCAACAAGAGAAATACATAAAATAGAATTAAAAAATATAAAAATAGTCATGTCAGAGGCAATTAGATTTAAATGTTTCAGGACCTGGACTTTTCTCATAAAGTGTATTAAGTGGGGAAACACTGGCAAACACGGCTTGTTTCACTGCACTACACAGAGCACTCACTAATTAAAAATAAATAAATTGAAACTTAGATTTCTCTGCACATTCTGCTCTTGTTACCTGTGTAACTTGATTTTTAAAGATTTTTGATGTCTTCTAAAGCTTTTTGAGTTGCCATTCTTTTCAACCAGCTTCAGCACGAACATTCTTCCTCTATGATTAGTCTTGCACTTGAGTTAAAGATCTAATTCCATAATGAGCTCATCAGGTTATGGGAGCTTCTCCATCTATCATTTATGCAATCCATTTATGACTGAAAAGGCACACACATTATTGCAAAGCATTACTAACCACTGTAACAACCTCTAAGCATTTTTTAAGAACTTTTTTGTTTGGTTTTTCTGCCCACAGTCAAGCTTTAATTAAGCTTGCAGTTAACTGAGGCCTCACAGGCTACGTCTGGGCCATTTTCAATTTAGTGGCTCATCTCTGGCTACATTCTGGACTGCTACAGCACAATAATTTTCAGAAGCTAAAATTGTCTAACCAGGGATTATTATACAGAATGTCTGACCTCTTTTTTTCACACCTAAAGGATGGAAAACCAGTATTTCTCAGGTAATGCAATCTTTGCCTGCAGACCCACTGGATTTGGCTCTGAAACTCCAGGTGAAGACCATGCTTGATGAATAATCACAGATTTAACCTCCTCAGTCCAACTTCGCTTCTGCTCAACATTTGCACCAGATAAAGTGTAGTTAAAAAAATAATTTAAGCAAAAAATGTTTCTTCTGAGTGAACAGAGGAATAGTTTTATCATGAAGAGTTTTTTTTCCTGACCGTGCATGCATAAATTTTACTATTCAGGGTAAAACTATGGTTTCACTATTATTATTTTAATAGAGACTAAAACAACATTTCCACTTTCTGAGCAGAACCAAATGTGTTACAGAGGCATCTGTTTAGAGCTGTCAAAGGTCTGGCTTCTCAGCAGGTGTGAAATCACCAATAACTAACATACCTGCAAATTCCAGTCACGGTTTTTATATGGAAACAGTCTGGCTGATGATGCAGAAGTGAAACGTGGACAAAAGGCAGGGTTTTTTCCACCAAAGACCTGGCTGGATCTTAACAGATAACCTAGGACAGATCTCTTTTGCAGAAATACAATTACTATCAAAGCACAGTAAAATATACATATGCCACATCACCCTCAAGGCTGTTGAAAATACTTGGGAATGTGCTGCTTAATAGCTTAGCACTGGAATTCAAATTGAGAGCACTTCTTTTTATTTCATTAAGACTTCTGATTTGGTTTCGATATCCTAACTTTTCGTGACTAACTTTTGAGTAGTGAGCACTTGAGAATGTTGTCATTTTTTTAATCTACTTTTTTTTCCAGTTGAAGTTAACCAACACTTAGCTTTCTACAGCTGATTTTTTCTCCTTGATGCAAGTTTTGCAGACAGAGATAAGGATCATGGCTTCATCTCTCATGGATCCAAAGTGCTGCAGAGGAACAATTTCACATGCCATTACCTTTAGGCCTCTTTGGACACAGAAACATTAAGTTGCAGCTGCATTGTAAAAAGCTAAAATGAATCTCAATTTTTGTTTTACTTGGAACCCCGTGGACAGTGTTTGGTTCAGAAGTCACCCAGAGGAAGGATCACATAGTGACAGGAGAAGGGGCTTCAGATGGAAAGAAAATGGGTTTAGATTGGATTTTAGGAAGGAATTGTTCCCTGTGAGGGTGGTGGGACCCTGTTACGGGGTGCCCAGAGCAGCTGTGACTGTCCCTGGATCCCTGGAAGTGTCCAAGGCTGGGTTGGATGGGGCTTGGAGCAACCTGGGGCAGTGCAAGGTGTCCCTGCCATGGCAGGGGTGGCACTGGATGAGCTTTAAGGTCACTTCCCAACCAAAGCCATTCTATGGCTTTGTGATCATGAATTTGTTACTCCTGAGCCCCTTGTCATTCAACACAATGAGATAAAACAATTTTACCAGTTCATCTGGATGTCTAACGTGGCCTCCCACTCCACATGGGAAAAATAAAAATTTAAATCTTTAAAATTTAATAAAATTTAATAAAAATTTAAAATCTTTAAAAATAAAAATTTCACACAACCTAGTAGGTGCTCAAAAAAACAAAACAACCAACCCAAAAATCAGAGGGATTTTTTTCCTCCACTCCAATAGATTATATTGAAACATCACTCACCAAAATGCAATGTTTCAAATAGTTCATACAGTCCAACCCAAACACAGGCAAAAATTCCACAGTCCCCATGAAAGTTTGCTTTTTTATAAATCTTTTTTGAGTCCACACCTTTGCCTGTTTGGGAGCACCACCATGCAGGCAGAGGGGGGTGCTGCTGCTGAGTGTTAAGGGTGACAGCTTAAATAAGAGCCATCACTGTGTAAATAGTTTGACAGTCATTTCAATTTCATTTCTTTGTGATGGGGACAGACATCTGATGGTCTTATTTCCACATGAGAGAAACACATATTTTAATAATCCCAGCATTTCTCACCAGCTGGCTATGAATATTCAATTAAAAAAATAAATTTTCTAAAATATTTTCCATCCTGGCCTTTTTTCCTTCCATATGAAATTAAAATAAAGATGTGGGAAAAGTCATAGTTGCTTGCTCTACATTCCATTTTCTATCTCTCTTGCTGTGGACTCACAGAATACTAAAACTATTCAAAAATCACAAGAAATCTTGGGTGGCACCCTCCAGATCTCACAGCTTTTGTTCTGCTCTAAATGCTCATCTGTAAGGACGTAAAAAAAGACCAGAAAGTGGGAGCCACCACAGCTTTATCTGTCATGCTATCCTCTCCTCTGTGACTGCTTGGTACAGAATAAAAGATGGTGTAACCTGTACTAGCCTGACACCAGGAGAAGATTGAGTACAAAGTTAATCAGAAAAAAATTACTTTCATTCCTTTATCTGACTTGTAATCCTCCAGGACTGGAGGAGCACAGGAATTCGAGTCCATGCAGCTGCTCCTTAAGATTCATACCTGGCCAAGGATGACAGTTTTGTTGTGCCTCTACAATGCCAACTGAATATATAAATAGATTAAGGGACATCCATCTAGAATCCACCAGGAACTACAAATATGTGGCAGTTATTCTTACAGAAGTCAATGGAAGTATTACAACAATTTTAATGAATGTTGTACAAGATTCAAGGACAGGGAAATAAAAGGTTTTGTTCCTGTGACTACCTTACACTTATTCCGATTTCTGCTATAATGTTTGGTTTTGGTTTTTTTTCTCCAAGCATTTAAGAGGAACAAATATTTGTATAGGTGCTACACAATTGTGCTATGGGGAAATGTTGAATTACAAACTCAACTTAGTTCCTGAGAAGTTGTAATTACTGCCCAGGAGAGCATACAGCAAGAGGCTGCTTCCTCTCTGGTGTGGGAACCAGAAGTGTGCTGTGCACCTGATCAGAAAAAGAGAAATAAATCCCTCAAATTAAAAAAAATGAAATAAATTCCCACAACCAGAGTACTCACACAGATTCACACCAATATGTCTGGAATTTCAAAGTTCTGCACAGATGTCAGAGAGGGGACTGGGATAAGAGGGACCAGTACCTGGTAATTATGGTTACATGAGCTGACAGAAAGGAAATTTGAGTTTAGAGACTCTCTCTCCCAGGCCCAGAGGCCAGTAGAACACCTTCTGTTCAGCAGAAGCAATCCCTTTCACTTCCACAGTACGGCTCCAGATAACACAGGACACATGCAAAGGGCAGGATCATGTCTTGCTTTTTCCTCAGCCACGTATCAGGAGCTCCAAAGATGTGCCACCATCACCTCAAAGCATTGCAGAAACCCTCAGCTACATGTCCAGCCTCAAAATTCCTGAGATATGCTAAAAAGTAGGCCTAAAATCAATAAATGCTTCGGTTTTTTAATTTGCCCACCTGCACTCACAGTATATAAAATTCATGTATTTCAAAATGCATGGGGGGCAAAAATTCTTTTCCAATAAAAACTCAGGTGAAAAGCAGATTTCAGCCCATGTTGTGATACTGATGAAGCCACTCACCTGTGGCAATGTGACAAACCCCAGCTGGATGAGAGCAAGAGCTGTGTGGCCAGCCAGAATTTCTTCTTAAAAGCCAGACCAGCGGTGCCTTCATCCTTCCCATCTTCTCCACCAAATAAAGCCAGCCCAGAGTGAGCTGAAGATTTTGGTAATGTGGAAACCAAAGTTCCCTCCCTCGAGAAGTGCTTCCATGTGGGTGCATTCTGAGCTGCAGCATTCAGAGGATCACAGCCCTTGTGTAAGTTGCTGCTTTCCTCTGTGGCTGTATTGCAGGAGCAGCAGCAGAGGGGCTGTAACACAGCTGGAGACCCCTGGAAACCATTCTGATTTACTGGGGTGGCTGCACACAGCACTGTGGAGCTGCCCCTCCTGCTCCTCTGAGGGCAATCCTGTGCTCAGGAAATCCATCTCTCCTTTTCACACCGCCTGGGGCAGAACCCCTAAAAGGACTGTGGGCTTTTAAAACGCACTCTTTGGAGGGTGGAGATGTGCAAAGCCAGCTCCAGGCTGGTGGGAGTGCTGATGCTGGGCTTTCCACCCAGCAGGATTCCTCTCTCCAGGCCAGCTCCCTCATTAAGAACAAGTGCTGATTGTAGCCATGCACAGTCACTGAGGAGGAGGAGGATGCAGGCAAACAAATTCTCCTTAAGCCTTGGCCCTGTGGCATATTGCTTTCCCAGATCAAATTCTTAAGGGGTATTTGAACTTCCAACTAAGCAAAGTTTCCCAGAGAGCTGCAATCAAGGGACTCCATCAAGATGGAGATGCCTCAGTGATGGGAAGCAGACTTCACGAAACACTGGAGCATGTTTGTCCACGAGGAGAAGGAAAACCTGAGTTTCCAAGCACAGAGATTCTTTAGAGAGCAGCCAGGTCACCTGTAATGGGCCTGTCCTCTAAATGTCACTATGGTCCATCCAATACTGGCAAGGTGATTATTCTACTTTGGCCATGATAAAAATAAGCACAGCCTGGCTCAATAATTTCCTTTATCCATTTTTGATTCAGGAGCTGAGAGTTTCAAAGGGACTGAGCATCTCAGGAACACAGATTTGCCACCTTAGGCAGCTCCAAAATCATGGAGCACACTGAATTTCTTCCTCTACAGGAGCTGGAAGAGGCTGAATCCTCAGCACACTCTGAACAAGTGAAGCTCATTTGGCTTTGAGAGTGATAACTGATTTCCAACAGCTGTCAAACTGACCAAAACAGCTTTAAAATACACTGTAGAGCAACAGGATGAAAGTCACACTATATTCTCATAGAGCTGCAGAAGCTGTGATTTCATGTTCAATCTGTAAGTCTGAATTTCTTTAGAAGAAATGGATGTGAGTTCATTTCCTGGTTGTGCTGTAAAGGACCTCTGTGATTATAAGGCACAGGAGAACCAGGGCTCTATAAATGTGAAGTAATAAACTTTCCTTACCTAAATAACACAGGGGCTGTGTGTTCCCGTTTGAACTACACGCTCTGACAGTACAGGTTAAAGCAGAGGATAAGTCAATTCATCCAGAGGCTGCTACTGGATAAATAATACAAAATCATGGCAAATTATACCTCACAAAAGGTATGCATTGGGGTGGACAGTGTGGACTCTGCTCAAACATGGAGCTGCCTGCTTGTAGGAAGTCTTTAGTTCTGATTAATCATTTGTAATCTGATCAAATGGAAGAAAGCAAGCTGCCTGGTGCTAATGACTATTTTCCCTTTCTTAACAGCTGACCCAACAACTGGGCACCCTTCTGGGCTGAGGGACAAATTAATATTCCTAATGAAGGCATTTAAAGGCTGAAGCAGCCTGCATATGGGGATGCAGCTAAAAGTAGGGTGAGAAGTAAGCAATTAGCTGCAGATAAACCATGGATCAGTCTGGCTGGATGATAAAATGTAATTTCAGCTTTTGCCTCCTCAGTGTGTTTCACAAACACAATAGGCAGGCTCACACTGAAATGTGGGCAAAATATGACTCTTCTGTTGAGGGAACACATTCCTTCACTCCTTGCTTCCTTCCTTCCTGCTCTCTAGGAGCCAGGGGGAAGGTTTGGTGTGGACACCTTCTCAAGTTTGTACAATCAAGCCCTTCAAAAAACCCAAGGAAAGTGTTCACATTACCATGTGAGTGTTCCATTGGGAAAGGGAGGACACCACCAGTGTGACGAGCAGATCAGACTCTCTGTTTGATATTATGCATTGGAGCAGTTAACTGTCTGTCCATAAAATCTGATTGATGAGTACTGAAAAGGTGATGTCTTGTAGCTACAGTTTTTATTGAAAATAAAGCTTGTATTTCATGTTCCTTTGTCAACACTGGGGCTTCTTTAGTATTAAAATATACTAAATACTCACTTCAATACCTGAATTCACAAAGCAGAGTTTCTACTGATGTTTGAAAAGGACTAGAGGTAACAGAAATTTAAGAAATGAGCAAAACATTAATCTGGGGGATACAAGAGAAAACAAAAGAAACACTAAAAAACTCTTCAGATTAATCTTAGTATTTCTGTTACAAATTATTTCAATTGCAGTCATTTTAAGTCATTTATATTCAACTCACTTGCACCCCTTGGTTTGAATGACAGTGTCAGAGGCCGGGTCTACACCTTCATTAGTAACAAAAAATCTGATCAAACACCCTGGTTACACTGGGGTCAGTGTTAAAAGGAAGTCAAATGGAAAGAAGGTATAGCCAGGGCTGTTTGAACCACTAACCACAACATCAGGTTAATCTGAGCAACAATTTTACAAGGATTGACTAATTTCCTTTTTTTTAGTGGCGATTTTTATTCTTTTGGATGTAGAGACACAGGAGAAGTTCTAGGGGACCTGTTCACTGAGGCCCAGTGCAGCGCTGTAAATTGTGATAGATACCTCCAATAATTCTGTCAGCACTTCATGTGTGAAATACATCACTAAATTGTGCCTATTTATTTCCTTCTACACACACACACACACACACACAGAGGAAAAGGCCCTTTCTTGCTCCTACCTCCATACACAGGCACGCACTTCCAAAAATCACCACTGAAAGTTAATTATATTTATAGTGCACTGGACCAAGTCCTGACCTCTTCTCAGAGGTTTTCTCTGCATGCCAAAGCATGGGCAGGGCTGTGGGATTTGCTGCAGGCTCAAGCTGTATTCCACCCTCTCTCTAGCTGTGAACCTGATTGCTAAAATCAAGTCCTCTCTGTCTAAAGTGGGTTCTGGAACACATTCTGATAGTCAGATAGAGACAGGAGTGTTTTGGAGCTGGTCCTTCTCCTTATCACAGTTAACAACAGTGAAGATAGCAGGAAAGTTATTTGGAAGTTTAGTACCTAAGTTCTGGATGACCAGAATGGAAAAATGATCTCACCTTGATAGAATTTTTGGGAGGCATTTACAGAGAAATAGAAATGACAGAAGTGCTCTTTGTATGTTTCTTTTGTAGAAAGTTTACTATAGTTGAATAGAATTTACTTAAAAAGGCCTGCAGGAACCAAAGCACTTCTACCCTCAGTGAAGAAAGGCAGGCTGAGAGACTGTCAAATAACACAGAACAAAATAATTTCTGTTTTTAACCATCCTATAGAGTCCTCTGCATGTGATGTAATTCCCAGTTCAATTCCACAGAGAAGCTATCATTTCCTATTAGAGTCCATGGGGTGTTTGCATGTTGGTTTCCTTTCTCAGACTCCTTAGCATAGCCAGAAAATTCATTTTCTCTGTACAAACTAAACGGTGGAGCTCTTTTTCCTCTGAAGTCACGTGATGTCTGTCACCACAAAAAAACAGCCTAACGCTTGTTTTGGAACCTATTTCCTTGCATATGGCTTCTGGATGGAGGCAAATATCACTGCACTATTTAACCAATATATTGTCATACAGTGATTAATTTCTCTTTTATTTTCAGCATGAAAATCTGTGGCTCAGACCCCCATGTGGTAAAATAATAAGCTGAAATATTAGCCACCGCCACCATCTGTTACCTGTCCCTGACTTCACCCACTTTTTCAAGGGCCAATTGCAATTTCAAACTCTGTCACTGAATGAGTCTATTTTCTTACACATTATTACCTAGATGACTTCAGTAATTCTGCCTAAATGGGGCCTGAAAAAGTAATGCTGAGAGCAGTGAACACAAGTAATATATTTGCATAATGCAGTGGAAGAGAGAGTGCTGAGAGGAAATTCTCAGGGCTGGTGTCTCCTGTCAGTTTTTAAAGGAGGGTGACTCCACTGCCTGCTCTGGGGTCCCTCCAGAGAGCCATGAGAGAGAGAAATGAGCTTTTCAGCATCCTACTCCTTACCAAAGTCATCCATTGTGTACAAGGAGTGAGAGATAATAACCCAGTCCTTCTTTTGGTATGCCTGCCTATCACGTGCTGGTTTTGTCAGATGGGTGTTTATACAGTTGAATTTATCATGTCCAAATAAGAGGGACAGGGGAAGAAAGAAGGATAAGGAAACCCAAGCAAAAAGAGGAAACATATCTTAGGAAAATATGGGGGGGAAATCAATAAGAAAATTATACTGTAATTAATATTCCCATTAACTCATAGGACTGATGATATTAATGTGCCCTGTAAGCCTGGCATGCATCCCTTCAAAGACATGAAAAAACACAAAGGTTTCCTTTGCAGAGGAACCTTTGCCACTGGAGGGCTCGGCACTGGGGGCACAGCCCTGTGACAAGCAGAAAACATTCCCATGGAGCAAGGTAAGGCAACCAAGCCTAGGAAGCAAACACACATTTAGAATCCATACTATCACTCTTTTATTTTTGGGTTTGTTTTTGTTGTTGGTTTTTTGCTGGTTTTTTTATTTTTTTATTTTTTCTGTGGGAGGCCCTGCAAAGGCAGAAGCTGTGCCTCTGCATTTGACCAGCAGCAGCTTTGTA
Organism: Cyanistes caeruleus; assembly: GCF_971803275.1. Taxonomy (NCBI): domain Eukaryota; kingdom Metazoa; phylum Chordata; class Aves; order Passeriformes; family Paridae; genus Cyanistes; species Cyanistes caeruleus. Next base: position 111,693,292 of record NC_141703.1, read on the forward strand.
AACATTACTGCTGTTTCCAAAAAAGAACTAGAAACAAATGGCATTTCTTGTAGCAGCCCTTCTTTTGTTCCCATTTGAGCAGGAGAATAACTCCCACCTTCGTGCCTTTAGACAAAGCTGTGTTTAGAGGTGTCCTCTTCCTTCTCTCTCTCTGTGTGCAAGTTCTAGCTGGGGTCCACCCTTAAGGCTGCAAAGTTTGAACTTTGGAACTGCATAAACAGCATGGCATCAATAAAGAATGACACTTTTCTACTATATGTGTAAAATGCTTGATTTCTTTAGCAATGAGGTAAAATTTTGCTATGAATTTTTTAATTTTGAGTGAGCAATTGCTCTATTCGAAACTGCCTTAAATAACACTTTTACCACAGCACCTGCCTGTGTTAATTCTCTTATTTTTACACAGGCACAGAAGAACATTTCACTCAGCTGAATGAATGCTGGTGTGTCATGATTGGCCTGCATTTTCCCCACGAGCTGGTTCAAATCACACATTCTCTGAGGCACTGAGGTGCGGGCAGAGCACAACCACAAAATCCGACTCTCCCCCTTAGCCCGAGCACATCATCGGGACACCACCAAGGAAAAATCCCTGAGGAGGCACTTCAGGCCACGTGGAGGGAGCTTTGTTTTCTACATCCATCTCTTGGGTTGCTCTCCCTGGGATATCAGGCCAGATTCCCGGTGGGAGTAAAGAGCTCAGCCTGGCTGCGCAGGACAGAGCTGCCCCCAAAACGAGCTGCTCGTGTTTATGTGCAGGAACAGTCTGGATGTCACCCTCATGTCTGGCTCACCATCCAGAAGACCATAACTGTTTGACATAAGCCATGTATTTGTTATTTTAGGGGGCTGGTTGGAAGGAGATGGCAAAGGTTTAGGAGTCAATGATCTCCATCAGCTCTACAAACAAGGCAAGACTGCTGGGCTTTGTTTTCTTTTGGGAGCTTTCCAAGCATCAGTACTTTGCAAGTTACCCCCATAAGCAATTCAGTGTCTGTTTCAAGTTAATGTGCTTTGTTTGTCAGGCCACAAATAAAATCAGAACAAAGTAAAAGTTCACATTTGTTTGAAAACAACCCACATTGTGTATCGTGTGAAAAGAAAGGTAAAAAGAGGGTCAAGGAAGCTGGGAGTAGAGAGGGCATGGGATAGGGAAAATCTCTCCAGAGGAGGGAAAGTGGTTTTTAATACACAGAAAAAGAATACACTGAAGAGAGGAGAAAAGATAATAGTATGAAAGTCTGCAGGAAAATAACTCTGAAATATTGTAGCTCTCTTTTTCCTAGTGAGGTTCTGGTCTCACGCATAAGAGGGTCACAGGGACTTGAAAGCACTCCCCTAATTCCATTGTATTAGAGACATATGAAGTAGATGACATCAATAAAACCAAGATACCAGGCCAAATCCTGCCCTTGATTACAGTCATTCAACTAATTTAAGAACCTTGTTCAACATAACCTTTTAATTCTCTGGTTCCAGAGCAACGGTGGAGGACTTGCGTTAATCAGATGTCGAACGCACTCATACCTTTGTTAAAACAAACTTAACAATAGAAGGATTTAGAGGGATTTGTTTTTATTTTCTTCTTAGTAACAGCAAAGATCTGTTTCCAGATCTGTGTATGTGATGCTGTGATAGTTGATTTCTTCCCCCTGATTTTCCTGCCTTTATGATTTCCTGCCACAGCTGTTGTCTCAAGGAAGGCACCAGAGTTAGGCTGCTCACCTGGCTCTCAGAAGACCTATTTTTACAATTCTTGGACCTGTTTTTACAATCCTCCACCCCTTTAGAAGTCCTGGATGAATCTGGAGACAGTGACTCCCACTTGCCAGGTGGGGCTTACACTTTCCACAAAACAAAAAGAGGGCAAAGGAAAAAGATAAGAGGTACACTTGGGTGCTGAGCTCTTGTCTGGATTGACAGGTTTTCTTTCCTGTGCTGGATTTGTGAAGTCACCCTCAGAAATTTCCACTGACTGCCATGGCAACTGCACTGGGCAAGTAGTAGCCGCAGTGATGCCAGATGGTGAGAAGTTATGCATATGACTGCCACAGAGAACTGCTCACTGAATGCTAAATTCAGACGAGTGCACTGGATCCAAAGTAAACAGAACTGAGCACAAATGTGGGCAGGGGACAACTTCCCTCCAGTATAAAACCTGTTAAAAAATAATACAGGTATTTTGTGGGAAATGAAAGCAGGATAAAGCCACGTGCAGTAGTACAACCACCTACCTATTCACTATCAGTGGGGTTGTTTCACCCTGTCATTCACTGGGCAGGTTTATCTTGCCATGAATACATGCAAAAGAGAGAAAAAGAGGAAAAAAGGGCCAGAAGAGCTGATTTGACTAGGATGACTGCTGAGTAGTTGAACTGTCAGGCTCAGTGACCTCTAAATAAGAGATGAAAGCTTGGAAATCCATGTCACCACCTCAAGACTGGCTTCAAACCTGTGGTGACCCATGGCCACCACAATACAAGGAGGAGGTCTTGGTATCCTCCTGCCTTTATGTTCTTAATCCAATTAAGAACAGCAGTTCACATCAAACAATTAAAAACCCCAAACCTGCACTCTCAGAGGGCTGGAAAACATGAAAAAACCTAAATCTCATTTGTGACATTGAAAGCAATTGTGTCCTTGTCAAAAGCCTGAGATTAAGAAGGCCAAGCCTCCCTTCCTACACAGCACTAATAGTGAAACTCAGTGCCTGGATATTACAAGGAGGATAGCCAAGGAGAAATTCCATGAATGTATTGTCACCTGGGATAAAAAAGGTGACAGAACAGACAGAAATTTTTATTGCTCCTGTAAGGTGTGAGACTACTCTTTGCACTATTTCTGTTTGCTTATTTTTTCTCCCTGGAAACAACTCAGAAAACTGCTTATGCAGAAAGCACAACAGATCTGGGCTTCAACATGCAGGGAAAAAATTGGAATTGTCCAGTTATCTCCTTATCCAAAAATTTTATTTCATCTGCAAATAGAGAAAAAAATCCTTGTCTTTCAAAAGGTCCCTCAATAGAAACAACAAAGAGATGCAACTGAAAATCAAAGCAACATTTTAGATAGTTTCCTTTCATGACAAAGTTTCAAGGTTCTCTGTCAAGAAGCAGTGTCAGGCAGGGAGAAAAGCATGCAACACTCTTCTCTTTGATGATGTAAAAAAATAATGGAAAAAGAGCCATTTCAGTAAAGCTGCCATGAGAAAAAAGGGAAGTGTTTCCTGCTGTGGATGCTGTAAGAGGAGCAGCCAACGTGGTGAGATTAACAACAGCTTGAAAATGTTTCTCCACACACAAAATGAGCACATGAGAGAATATATTTTTGTGTTGCTTTTAGGATTAGTTAACAGATGATCTCCCCAGATGAGCTGGTCACTTACATGAGGTCTCAATAAATTTATTTCCACCAGGAGGGATGCTGATAAAACAGCGATTTTGTGTGACACAGATCACACCAAACCATTGATATTTTAAATTCTGCAGCTGATCTTGCATGGTTGCTAAGAAATGCAGGCAAAGAGACCATAGTGATTGCAGCAGTGAGCTGAACTCATGTCTCACATGGCTGGGAGATGCAGTTTGACAAGTGCTGCTTAAGCAAACCTGAGCACGTCACTTATTTCCCAATGATTTACTCTCCACAGTCACTCGTGACATAAAAGCCAACAATCAGTCATTAGCACACAGCAAAGGAAGCTTTCCCAGGGTATTATGTATCATGTTTGGACAGTTAGAACTCACAGCTATTTATTCACACCACCATAAATTATTCTCCTCCAAATGAACCTGAGTCACGTAAGTGCTGACTTGGAAACTACCACAGGCCTCTCCTCTCCTGCAGCATGTATTTTTCCTTTCTAATAAACTTCCTGCCTAAAAATGGCAAATCAAAGTGAAGCTGAGGTGTTTAAAATCAATGCCCTGGAGGCACTTGGGTTAACATTTGCTGTGTCCCTTTTCAGGCTCTAAATTTGTCAAGGGCTAAAATCATCTCAGCACTGCGAAACAGCACCAGTGGTGCCAGTGAGTAACTTTCATGCTGGTGTAAGCATCAAATCATTTTTCACAGGCTTTTGCCTTCCTCTTTTTTTATTTTTAATGCATATTTTGTCCTGTCAAACAATACCCAACCAGGCACTTTAGACACACAGTGTAAAACCAGTGCAAACTTCCTGATGGGCACTGTTGTCATCCTGTGGACGTGGTTAGCAAGGTTTGGAATGAAACCAGGGAAAAACAGGACTGAAAACCCCCTGGGAGTCATTATAAAGAGCCAGAATTTGGTGCTGAATTATCACTAAATTGAAGCCAATTTACCATGCCTGTGTGGTGGTCCATTTCCTCAGACACTTCCACAAACAGCAGATGAAAAATATCTCTCCTGTTAAGAATAGAGGGAAAAAAAATGTCAAACAATGAAACAAAGAAAATAACAAACCAAATGACCCTATAAAACAACAACAACAAAACACATGCACACACTTTCCCCAAAATACCCAGACTGCTTTCTGCCACGTTCTGGAATTACACAATTTTGAAAGAGAGGTACCAAGTGTGAACTGACAGGAGAGAAACTGAGTTGCACTCACAGGTCTAAGGGGTGTTCCTCGCTCATCCCACTGCTAACAGAACTAAATTAATAATGCAGTGCCCTCTGAAGTTACCCACACTGTTTCAGAGCTAAAGCCAAGCATTTTAATGGATGGCCCTTGGGCACAGACCATGTTACACCCTTCATCTTCCACAGCAGCTCTAGAGACACCCCGGTGTGTTGTGGGGTCCAGGTATCCAACAGGGGGTGGTACAAGCAATGATCAAGCTGGAAATTTCAGTAGAAAGTTGAATTTATCACTGGTTTAGTACTTCCCCCAACACTCAGTCTGCGATGAACACGGCAGACCACTTGAGCTGTAGTGTTCTCAGAGACATTTGTGCTACAACTCCTGTATCTGACTTGTGCAAACACTCAGATCTGATGCACTGTGCTCTGGGGCCAACTGCCTGCTCAAATCTCTGACAGCTTTATTGTCAGGCCATGGCAGAAGAAGATACCTCCTTAGAAAATAACTTGAAAATAACTTTATTGTTATTTTAGGCATCTCTGACACTTCTTTGGGATGTTCTGTCTGCTGCTCCAGCAGATGCTGCTGGGAGAGGAACAATTCTATTGACAAGCTGTCCCTGCTGTAAATGTGATGTTGTGCCTCACTGGCACGTTTTGGAGATGTCTTCTTGTTTCATCTACTTGGCAAAATTTGTCTCACACATGCTGGAAATACCCATGCTGAAGAAAATTACTGTTACTTAACTCACATAAACACTGCAGAAGGTATTGGCAAATAAAAGGGTTGACCTCGACTTGTTGCTGCAGCCAGAAAATGTCTTTGGATAATAGTTTCTCCAGAGCCTTCCAGAATATAAGACAAGCAGTTTTAAACATGTACATCTTTAACTGCTGATGATTTCTTCTATGCTTAAATACATGTATCTTCTTTTTTGTTTCAAGACAGAACCAAAACCAGGCAGCCACTGTCCAAATCAGGTAAATCTGATGTTACCTTCATCTGTCATTAAAGCTTGAAGAGCTCCTACAGGCTAAAATCAAAAGAAGATCAACTTTTTCAAGCTCAGTAAGACTAAATAATGTGAATAAGCACCGAGAGGCAGATCTTTGATTGATATGAATTGTGACCAATGGTGTACACAAATCAAGGGCATAGCCCTGAGCTTTGGTATTTCTTCTGCAGGACCTTAGCTTTGAACTTCTGAGGTCCCTATTTACCCATTTCCTTGCAGAGAATGTTTCCCCTTTATATAAACACCACATAGCACAGGAAGTCCAGGGCTGGGATTCACTCAGGGTCTTGCTGAAGTGAGTAATTTATTATTTCAATTAACTGTTCAGCTATACTTATGCGTTTGCTATCACTCTACCAGGTTTTGAACTATTTTTTTTTTTTCCTTCTCATTCTCAGGGCATGATCTTTGCAGGAAGGGGCTGCACAGCCAAGGCAGCTGCTAAAGAAATATGTCACTCATTAGTTTCACACTGGAAAAGTAAATATTCTAGCAAAAGTCTTGCATGTCTGTTTATTTGTGAGAATGTCTGTGGCTGAGGCTTACGTGAAATAAACCAAAAGAAGACAAATGTCAACACCTCGGCTGACAAATGCAAACCAAAGGGCTTTATCCAGAAGGAAAGTCCTTTTTGCCTGCAGGAGGATGCTCGCAGCCCCCCTTGCTGCAGGGGAGAGGCAGGAGCACAGGACTGAGCTGCAGGCACACCTCCCCAGCCTGGGTGGGATGCAGCTGCCGGGATGTTTGTGTGCTGGGCTCCCCAGCTCTGCTCATCAGGCTCTGCTGCCTGAGCTCACGGCCAAGTTCTCCTCCTGACCCATCCCAGGGACTCCTGCAGCCCGTGGGGAGCCAGCAGAGGGAAGGCTTTTCCCCCTGTGCAGAAAAACAGCTCCATTTCCAGCACTTCATTAACTATTGCAGCTGCAACAGACCCACTGTAAGCAGGGAAATGGAAACCAAACAAACCAAACCAAAAAACAAACACAAACCTCATCGATGATGCCTCAAGTTGCCACATCCAGCACTAAGGACGGCACAATTCACACCATTTTTCAGCCTCCTAAAAACATGCTTTTTGCCTCAATGTTTGCAGCTGACAGACACACCAACTTCCCTCATCCCTCCAAGTTTCAGCATCAAATCTGTCACTGTGGTCTGGGACTCTTGAAAATCTGAATTTCTGAATGGAGCACAGCCTTCTGCACTCTGCCTGTCCCACTGGCACGTGGTCCATAACCAAAATCAGCTCTGGAGGGACCTGTTAGCATGTCCAGCCTGCAGCTCATCCAGTTTGGGATTTTCCCTAACCACCTTAGGCTATAAAATATCACTGAGGGGTTTGCAATAGGCTGATGTGTCAAGAAGTCACAAGAAAAACAAGTACACAAAGTACAAAGCTCTGAATTTCACTGTTCAACAAAGAAATTTTAGTTTTCCTACAAGAGGTGGAGTTTTTTCCTTTTTTTTTTTTTTTTTTTTTTTTTTAAAGAGCTATTTCCTGGGCCATTCAATTTGCATTAGTAAGTGAATTATATGCACACCAGCTGAGAGTCACACTGTGAAGTGATGCTTTGAATGGAATACAGCATGTATTGGATTAGGGAAAATTTAAGACTACACAAAATCTCAGTTGTTTCTTTCAGTAGATTTGCTGCAAAAGGACTTTTTTTCCCCTAATCCCACCAGCTGAGACTTTCTGGTTGTGCATCCTTAAAGCTGTTTTTATAATTACATAATAAGAATTTAAAATCTCATAAACCTTGATTGAAGACAGAACTTAGGCAATTCATGGATTTTCTTTTTATGAGCTCCCATTTTTAAACAGTTGTTAAATCATCCAGCCACGTATGATCCAGGATAGGAAGATGATAAGTAAAGGAAACCCAAAAGGTTGTTCCCAGAGGAATTTTAAGTTGCTGCCCACCCCTAAGTGGTGCAAGTGTGTAATGCAATATACACACACCTGACAAATTAGGGTTGGATCAGTGAACATCTCTGACTGGGATCATTCAGTGAATCTACCAGGATGAAAGGTGGAGATAGTGATGACAATTATGGAAATAAATAAAGCCAAATAAAAGATATTTAACTTGAAAAGGACACAAAGGGACACACGTTATTGAAATGCTCTAAGCTGTGAATTTGTGTCTTTAATGGAAACTAAATATGTTCAAAAGATATGTATTTTTACCCTCCCTCTCTAACAAAATCCTCCCCACCCCAATCAAAATGTGTTTATCTCTGCTAACAGAGATTCTGACAATCCAATTTTCTTCACTTGACTTTGATATTTGCTAGAAGCACAGAACTGGCAACTGCAGAAAGGCAAATCTCCTGATTGCCAGGCAAATGGACTCCCATCGTGTTGGCCATGGCTGCCTTGTCCACACTGACCTGGAAGGAGAGGTCTCGGGGGAAGAGGGTTGAACATAATGTCACAAAAATGCTGTATTTTTGCAGCTGAACTGCACATCATTCCCTGCACACTGTGTTTTTGCAGCTGGAATACCTAATTTCTCTTATTATCCACACCGTATAGAATCTCACACAGAACGCTGCCATAGAGGTATCAGGACAACACAAATGTGCCATATGTTTTGCCTTCATTTTTACTGTCATCACAGCAAAAAATCACCTCAATCAACAGGATGCAGGGCGGAGAACTGCATCTTACAGGCACATTTGTGCTGCACGGACATGAGCTAGCACAAGTGGCTTCTTCCTGAGCTCGTCACCCCGCAGGGTAATGTGAGCTGCACATGCACTGACTTGGCTCACTGGGGCCAAAACCTGGATGAGAGGCTCCACAGACAGGGTAAAACACTCACTGGGCATGATGGTTGGCAGAGAAGAGTCAGTGGTCAGACCCTTGAGCTTCAGCTTTAACCACATGGTTGTATGGGAAAGGGAACACACTGCAGGCAAACACTGCACACTGGAAGTTTGGAATTTGCTCCTTCTCAGCCTCATTTTAAAACAGAATGCCTTAGAAACAATGAGAAATACTGCTCTAAAAGGCCAGGAAATCTCTGTGGGCTGTTCAGGGCTTTTCTGTGGCTTAGAAGTGTCCCATTCACCACAAGCTCAAGGGTACCACCCTGACCAAGGGGAGAACAGTGCCAGCATTTTGGGGGAAATTTCTCTAAGTTCAGGTTCATACCTGTGGTTGATCTTCACAAAACTAATACAGAATGTGTGCTTTTGTATCTCTGAAGCTCCATCTGCACAAAACCCAATGTTAATCATCATCTGCCCGTGTCCAAAGGGACATCCATTGATCCGAGCACTGTGCAAACATGTTATAGACTGCACTTTAAATGTCATATGGCACAAACCCACCTGCTTACCTAACAAAACTCAGCGCTCCTTGCCCACACCAAGTCTCAGCACACTCTGCCAGCCTCTAATTAAAAAAAGAAAAAACAACAAACAAAACAGGGAGATGGCTACAACTACTTGCAGTTGTCTAAACAAAATCAGTTTTAAAAGCAGAGCTCAAGGAGTTTTGTAAAAGAACATGGTTTCGTGCTGGATGTATTTTCTGCAGCAAAACCAGTGTCTCTTACTTCATAGTCATTGCCAGAGATCTTTCAGGTTAGGGTTACAGTTTATTATTCCAAATACACCTTGAGATAAGGAAAGAAAAAAAACCACCAAAAACCCCACAAAAAACAGCCAACAAAACCCCTCAGAAACAAACAAAAACCACAGCCAATCAAGAAACTCCCAGACTAATTTAAAATATCTACACTGCTGTCTGTTTATCTTCACTTAAATCAGCTTGTCTTCACTCAGATTCTTATCTTGTTTAGGTTGCTATGGTAACTGCATAGTTTTTTAATTTGAAAAGAGAAGAGTGCAGTACTAAATGCTAATTGAATATTGGGAGCCTGGGAGCCTCCCAGATGTCTTTTTACAGACTCATAGAAACATTTACCAGACGTGGGAAGAGACTGAAACTCGTGGAAAATGGCAGGGAAAGAAATCACCTTACCTACTCCCCCGGTTTCTATTGGAGAAGATGAAATACATTTTACTTACAAATAGCTAGTTTGAGGAATATAATCATATTACAGTTTGGCTTTTTCCAGTATTTCCCATGGAAGAAAATGGGAGAGTCTCACTGGCATACATAAAAAAATACCCAGACATGGAAAGGACGGCTCCTCTTTTTTGTCCTTTACTCCAACCTGACAGTGAATTTCTCTGAGAGTTTCTACATTTAGCCTCGTGCACTCTTTTCCCCTGGATGCTCTGCTATGCCCCATGTCTCATGTGAGTTCAGGAGCTGCATCTATTTTAGATGCAGGTTCTCTGGAAAACAGTTTGTGTACTAAAAGCACAAAGCACCCTCCTTTAGCCTTTGACAGGGGGTGACAGCCCTCACACCATCATGAAAGACCGAGGGGTGCAGCCAAAGCAGACATGCAGCAGCAGGTTTTCACTTTCTACACTGCCCATTAATCTCTTCAATAGAGCAGAGCTCTTTCAGGGCTGACACCGATATGAATTTTGCAGGACTCTCTGCCGTTCCTGGCTTAGCACCACTAATTAATAGTTCCTCTGCTGAGCCCCTGCGGTGATTAGCAGGGCAGCTCTGGCTGCAGGAGGTGATGCTGCCAAGCCATGGTGCTGGGATATCACACACAGAGCTCTGGCCCCGTGTCCAGGAGCCAAAATCCGAGAGCAGCAGCATCAGCAAGTCTGCCTCGTTACCCCGATGCCAGATCCAGGTCTGGCTCTGAGCTCCTGCCTGCTGGGATAAAGCCCAGCCCAGCTCCCTGGCTCAGCACTCCTGTCCTGCTGAGCCCAGGCAGAGTGCTGCTGGCTCCTTGCTGGACACGTGTGGCTGAGCGTGGGGATGGCAGGAGGGTAACACAGCTCCCCAGCTCTGCTGGGGCTCCCTGCACCCTGCCAGCTCCAGGGGACATGGGTGGCACCTGTCCTCCCCAGGGTCACAGGGCCTGCTGACAGCTGCTGTGCTCTCAGCCCTCACTGTCCTAAGGGACTCAGCCCTTAGGGTGCAAAAATAGAAACGAACCTGTGAAAAACGAGGTACACTCCCTGGTAAAACTTAAAGGTTTGAATAAGAGACAAAAGGAGACAAAGCAAAGATTAACAGCCTGGTGTTCAGCCAGGAGCACACCTATTTCAGAGACACCCTTTCTATACTGTTTCTATTGCATCAGTCTATTGCATATTCATAAATTATACATATTTAAACTTTTCCTCAAACTGGTTTACACATTCCAAGAACTATTTTACATGACTCCTCCTTGAGACCACCTTTTCAGAGCGTGTGCATTTCTTGGCTGTGGTTTTAGTCTGTACTTATTATCACCTCCAGTTTGGGTTTTGGTGCAGGTTTTCTTCAGGCAGTAGGTGCTGATGGCTGGCATATCAGCAGCAGGAGTCCTCATCATGGGGTGTTATCCCAACCAATCTCAAGCATAACTATCAGCACTGTTATGCCTAAATTCAGTTGTTAGGAATAAAAACTAGAGCAAAGCTTCATTAACATCAGTTTCAGTATTTTGTGAAGAGCCAATATAATAATATGTATTCATGACAAACCCTGTGTGTGAGCCTCAGCCCACACTGCACTCTCTGCAGCAGGATTACCTGCAAGTTATCTACAACTCTCTCCTAAAATTAGTTCCACTTGAGGCTGAGCAGGCTGACCTCAGTACACCTGCTCCCAGCCCAGTGCCATGTCTGAATGGCCCAATCCTCACCAAGCCAAGGAAAGCCCTCTGGACTCCCTGCCCACATCCTCCAAACCCATTCCCCAGGGCAACAAGCCTTGCAAGTGGACTTTTTTTTTTTCTGTGTATTTATATCTGTGTTTACACGTGCTGTAAGGTGTGATATTCAGAGTGTAACCTGTATTTTCAAAGCAAAACTTAAAATTTGATGTGTTTACATGGTCATTTTCAGAAAAAATAAACGAGTGTAATTTCCCACTTGAACACATCAACAAACCAAGAATTCCAAGCACTTTTTCTGTGACAGCACAGGAAACAAAAAACCTGGAGCACCTTTCTCCTTACTTGCTTGCTGTTGTTTGATGTATTTATTTATTCAGCCCAAACTGTGAGAAAAGCTTTCTGCTTGAGGTTATTAGACTACAGAAAATCTGTTAAAAACTTATCAAGACTTGCCATAAATTTGTCAAGGTAAAGTGAGTAAATGACACATCCAGGGAGGCTGTCCTGGTAGCTTACTTAAAATCAGTATTTAAAAATGACAACAGATTTTAAATTTGAACCTGAATTTCTGAAACTGCATCTTGAAATACCTCTGCTAAATTGGACAGCTTGTTAGGATCAGAGAGACATCCTCTAGCAGGATGGCATTACCTGCCAGCTGCCGTGGAAGAGGCAGGTCAGGCATTTTCTGAGTGCTCCCTAGACCTGGGGGATCATGTCTGAAGCAGCCTGCTTGTGCCCAGACAGCTAAAATCAGGCTGAGGGTTACAAACATGCAACAAAGAAAGAAGATTTTGCAATGAACTGTGACATTTCACAGCAATGTTCAAGGCATTAACAGAGAGAAAGGATGAAAGGTGTTCTCTAGAAGTTTTTTGTTCGGTTTTTTTTTCCCCCCTCTGGGCAAAAAGAGGTGAATGAATTTAATTTCACCTATGAATCTTTCCTGGGCTACAACTTGAGTCTTTTCTCCACCCTCTGCTGGTCATGGCACCTTTCCAAGTAATCTAGACCAAATATTCCATACTGAATACCTGCATGGATGAAACACAAATGTGGAGCAGCCCTAAAGCTGTGAAAGGGAGACAGGTTTCCATCCTCTTTCCTGTTCAGCTGGAAGTGCATTTCTGGGGGGAAGGGGAGAAGGCTTAAAAGTGGAAAGCAAAATAAAGTAATGGAAAATATTTAATGCATTCCAGATGATTCACCAACTGCTCAGCTAGAAATGCAGAGGGGAGCTGACAGACAGAGAAGGAAATGCAAATGAGATAAGCAATAAATCAGGAGAGCTGCACAGCCCCAAATTCTCCTCAGATTTTTCAGAAGTCAGTGTTTAGATCTGGCTTTGAATTGACATAATGGGCACATTTTACTTGATGTCTTACTAGCAACCGAGCCAAATCACAGTGCACTTTAGTGCTCCAGTGTTCTAATAAGTATTTGCTTCAAAGCAGCAGTTCAGATCTCCCTGTGAATTTTGTCAAGTACACATCATATCAAAGGATAAGCATTTGTCAAAGCCTTTATTCAGCCACAAAGCAGGGGGAAGGTTTGTTTAAAGAATGTCAAGTTGCACCTGCTGGTTCACACAGGGAGGATGAAAGGAACGACTGGAATGTCTGTCACTGTTGAATTTTTATTTTTCATTTCTTAAAGTATTTTTAACCGACGTGAAAAGACTTGTTGTATTACAAAGGCAGAATGTTGCCATAAGCTATTCAGAGCCTTTCAAATGAGAAGATAATGGATTTGTGGCTAATAAAGTGGTGCTTGTCTGTGAAGCAAAAGAGTGGAATTAGGCTGGCATGTTAACAAGATGTGCATGCTAAAGCAGCCTGAAGTATTGCACGGCCTTTGCTATGTCAGACTTTCAAGATATTAACCCATAAATTTGCAGTAAATGTGAGATTGCTCTTTTGGCCTGATGGGCAGAGCGTCAGGACCCACAGCCATTTGGGGTTTGGCTTCCCTCTGGATATTCTGGGGAGGAGGAAGCTTTGTTTCTGTCCTTCATCTTCCTCCAGAGTGATTTTCCCAGCACAGGGAGCTGTGAATCCTCCTCCCAGGGCAGGCTGGGGAGCACAGCTCTGGGGAAGAGCATGGCTGGGACCTGCCCTTCATACAAATAAATCCAAAGGCACATGTCCTAAAACAATCTACAACGTCAGATGTCCACGTCCTCTTGCCTTGTAACACAAGGTATGAGCACAGAATAATATTGGGGTTTTTCTGTAAAACAGTAGTTTCTAGAAGAAAAAAAATGGAGAGAGAGGCAACACATACCTACCTAAGGGTAGATTGATGTTACCCTGAGTGCAGTGCACAGAGTCAGCCTTTCTGTGCCTCTTTTGCTGGCCAGGGAGAGCCTCACCTCTGTCCCTGGTGCAGGGCTTTGGCAGGGTGAGCTCTAAAAAGAACGAGGTGCTGAGATCCTTTTGCAGCTGAGCTCGGCTCCACAGCAAGGAGTCTCATGAAGAAGGATTGCCTACAACAGGATGCAGACACTAGACCCATTTAATAAACCTCAGCTATTTTCACAAGAGCACATGGACTGTCAGGGAGGAGAAAACAGGGCTGCCTTTGCTGCAGTCCCACAACACTTTCTCCCTTCCTCTGCACAGCAAGGGATTAGAGAGTGGAAAGTAACATTAGGCAGCACAGCTCCAATCAGCCAGCCTGAGAACGGGGGACTCAGAAAACCAATTAGAGAGGCTCCTCTGGTTTTTGTCATCCACATTATTAACAACTGCCCTCAGAATTGTTTCCCAGGCTTTGCCTTTTGCTGTTCTGAAGTTCATTTTCAAGTTATTGCCTCTTTTCATCTACACACTACGTTGGGAAAGTGCAAGTTGCTCCTGATTTGCAAACAACTACTTGAAAGCTGCTGATTACTTCAGAGGTTACCTGGCTTTCATTTTTAGGAGAGTATTCATAGGTGTGTCTCCTAAGTCCAGCTGGCTGCAAGGAAAACAAGTTACCAAATCAGATAACGAGTTGGGTTTTTTTGGGGTTCTTTTTGTTGGGGATTTTTTTTTTTTTTTTTTTTGCTTTTCAGGTGTTAAAACAGACTGCTTTGAGCAGCCCTCAGAGACCAGCTGTGCCCTGGAGACAGTTTATCTTCCCTAAAACCTCAGCAGAGAAGATAGGTAACACAGAGCTACTGTTGGCAGCACACAGATCATTTCTCTGTTAAGGTACGAGCCCTAATTAGAACTTGGCTCCAGTCGAGCCCTTGGATCAGGTACAGCAAAACTCCGCTGCATCCCGAGTCCAGACACAATGTTTAGACATGATCCAATTCCCAGCTCAGCCTAGCATTGTGCTCACTTGGAAGGGGATGGGACTCATCTCTAATTCCAGCCAGCCTGGTCGGAGCCTGTCCAAAGTTGCCATCTGCTGCGTGATCTGTGGCCTGATGGAAAGAGTTTGCTGTTCTGCCTTGCTCTTCCAGAAGGAGGCTGGAAGTACCAGCAGTTTCTGCAACCACTAAAAAGAAACCCTAAAATAAAAATCCTAAACCAAGCAGTTATATCTACGTCTAGTTTATTTAGCAAAAAAATTTTGGTGACTTTTTCCAATTTATGAACAGGCTAAAGTACATCCCTCACCCCTCCAAATCTTGGTCACTTGAACCCCTTCCCAACATGTTTATATTTCTAACCATACATGGAAAATATTACAGGATTCTCTCAGGAATTACTCATTTCATTTGAAAAAAAGAAACATTACTGCAAAGAACTGGACTGGAGGACAATGTTCACGGATTTTCTTAGCTAAAAGGGCTGTAGACCCTCACAGGGTGGGCAGCTCTTGCCTACTGCCCAAAACTCAGCACAGCATCCTGTGCAGCAGCTTCTGCAAGGCATCATCTTCTCCAGGCTTCCTTTACAGGATGAAAATTATTTTCCACATCATAGCCCTAGAAATCCATGCCCAGAGGTACCAGGCTCGAGGGAAAAGGGCAGAGGTTTCTAAAAGGGACTTGTGGGAGAAAGGAAGGATAAGGAGAAGAGAGGAGTTTGGAAACAGAAAAATATACCAGAAACTGCGTGGCTCCTCTTGTCTGGCTTCTTCTGGATGCACTGAAAAGCAAGAAGCAGAGGAAAAAAAACCCCAAACCTGATTTTTTTCCAATTTTGTTTTTTTTAAAGAAAGTTTAACCTTGTATTTTTTTCTGTCTCTGATGAACTAAAGGTGTTTCTACTAAATTGGTTCGATAACAAATTCTATTCATAAACTTTTTTGTCTGTAACCTAAAATTCCTCTGGTTATAAGGCTTAAGGACACATTGAGAGCTTCATCCAAGGCTTATCCCATGACTAAATCATGTTAAGTTTCCTCTGCTGTATGGTTTGTTTTAAGCTGAGTATTTGTTCAGTGCTTTTAGCATCTACCAGACAGTTCCATCAAGCTGTGCCAGGGGTACAGGGCAATGCCAAAAGTGCATAATATAGCAGTAAATTTCATTAAATAGATAGAAGATTTATTAGCATCCTTATCAGAAGAATAGATACAACCCTAAATTATTTGGGTTGGAAGGGCCTTTAAAGATTTAGTTCCAACTCCACTCTAGAAGGCAGGGACATCTTCCTCTTGCCCAGGTTGCTTCAAGCCCTATCCAATCTGGTCTTGAATACTTCCAGGGATGGGACATCCACAGCTTCTGTTCCAGAGCCTCAACACCCTCACAGTAAAAACTTCCTTCCCATTAATTAATCTGCATTGATGGGATGGGGAATCTGCACTGATTTTCTTGATGGGAAAATACAAAGTGGTTCTGGCTTGCCCATGTCTTATCTCTAAGCTTGCCATCATGGTAGCTGAACTCATCATTTGAAGTTTTGGGGATCTTTGTGCCTTTTTCTCCCCACCTGTTTTGTTTCATTGACAACACTTTGAGCAATCATCTCTCTTATCCCAGTGGTGATTCTTCTAAAGATGGATATTTCCAGCTCCAGCATCCCAGAGCAGCACATCTCAAGTCCTGGCACAGTTTAAAATCCACTGTACCACTGGATCTGAAATCCATGAGCCAGCTCCTTTAGCAAAGAAAATTCCCATGGAAAATGTCCCATTCCTGTGACAAGTCCACCTTCCTCAGGCACTCCCAGCTTGTGTGAATGACTCCTTATTTAAAATCTTTTAAAAACACTTTATCTTCTTTCTCCTATCCATTTCTGGACTTGGGACCTCCAAGGCTCACCTAGTTTTGTGGACAGCTTAGGGAAGTAGATAAAATATCGTGGTGTTCCAGCATTTTTTTTTAAACAGTTTCCAAGTGTTTATGAAAAAAAATTTCCCCTCACACCCTTTTAATCCTCTTTGCTTTTTGCTAGAAATCATGAACTAAATAAAAATATTTAGCTCAGTCTTGCACTCATCTAAGAATCTATTTCTTAATTACGACAGGGTAATTATATTTTAATTGGAACTCTTTCAAGGACCTGTTTTACTCTGAGCTCCTAGATAAAGTTTTGCACATTTTTGACTCTTGCATGTGGCAAAGTCAACCTTTAAATTTAGGGAGACCTCTCGTGCACCATTTCTGGCAAAAAAAATATCTCAGTACAGGCAAAATCAATACCTGGAGGCTTCAGCAAGGAAGCTTACATCAATTAAGAGCATGCAAAGTGAAAATTAAAATTCAAATTAAAGGGTCTGCCCCAGAAAATATATCTTTAGCTGATCAGGTTTTCCTTAGATAGAGCAGGGCATTTTCCTTGTTATCTTTAAGAACATCACTTCTGACAGGAAACATTTGTTTCCTTATGGTCTGGGCTAGAGGACCTATGTTGGGATTAAAAATGAAAAATTAGGAATGCTCTTTTTTCCCCTTTTTAATTAGGAGAGTTGTGAGCCAAGCTCACAATGCAATAAAAATGTAATTTTTTGGCAAAACGGAGGAGGCATTGCTAAATTAATTTTTATGATGTACAAACCCTGGGGACAGCAGGGGGACCAAGCAAGAAGCACAAAACTGTTTATTTGTTACTGTTGTACAGATTTCAGCATAAAATTCAGTCCCTCAGAGATTTACTGAGAAGCCGATGATTTTGTGAAGTTGTCATTCATCAAATAAAGAACATTTTTTGTTTCTGTAGTAGCCACAGCCTGATTTCAATTATTTCCAGCACGTATGTAGAGCTCCCTTCTGAGATTTGTTTGTTTTGCTGGCTTCTCAACAAGAAAACAACGTAAATTCAAATTTTTAACTGAAAGGTGCAGTTTTCTTCTGCTTTTAATTGCAAGAGATCTCTTGGGGAGCAACTGTCAGAGGAGATTATGAGCAGTTTTTAAAGTCCAAGTGAAATTAGGGTGGTTAAGTGACAATTTGGAAATCCAATGGGACAACTGATGGCTGTAATCTGCAAATACTTTCAGCATCTGTAGGAATTTTTTTTTTTGAGAGCAGAATTGTAAAAGCCAAACAAGCCCATAATACCTATTACTATATATTTTTAAAAAACCCTGATAGATGCATTGAGGTTGTGAATTCTGAAGCTCATATTTTCTCTAATTTATTTTTAGTGGTTTAATGGGGGACAAGCCCTTACTCATTATTTATTCTACTTGAAATTTACTGAAGATGACTTTGCTGCATTAGTTTCTGCCAGCAACAGACTCCATAATCATAAAAATTTCTACTGGGATAAATGACAGAAATTAATGTTAATCCTTTCATTGCAGAGCATTTCTTGTCTAGATGTTCTTCAACATCTGTTACAGAAAAGTGTGCATTTTTAAATTTCTAAATAATTGGATGTTTTCTGCATCCTTCTCAAGGATCTAAAAACTTTTTCTGCCACTTTGGACTTTAAAGGGAGTTGAAACTTGTACACTGATAGCATTTTTTTTCTGTGGAAAACTTCTGGTCCAAGATCCATTTTTTTGCTACTGAAAGAGATTTCAACATTTTCCAAGAGCAGCTGTATCAGCCTTTCTGTTTCCTGGAACTCGGTGAGTGTGGACAGACTGAGGAATGCTTGGAAACTTGGTGATTTTTGACTTAGAAAACTAATATTTGCCAGGTTGGGGAAAAATAGAAAGGGAAAAAAAAAAAAGAAAATAAAGAATGGTGGAATTTTTATCACTTCTACTGTTTTGGATGGATAATTCTCAAATTAACACTTTCAACCTGTGGTAATTATTTAGTGTTTTATCAAAGCACTGCTGGGTGTTCTGTTTTAGTGCAGATAGGAATCGTACATGCAGGCACATAAAAAATAAAAACAAACCTAAAAACCAAACCTACTATTACAGCATTAAAACTAAAAGCAAAATATCTGAATTACAGCTGCCCTTTGATATGTTGAATCAGGCCCTCCCCCCAATATTTGCATTGTGGTACAGTCTGTAATTATATACTCAATTTTCTCCCCTAATAGGATACCACCTATGTGATTGCACAGGCCAAAGGTGTCTTTGAGGATTGAATATTTGATATTTTCCTGTGTCCTTCCTGTTTCAAACACAGTCCTGCACTGCTTTCATTGCATGCAGTTTAAATTCTTCTTTCAGTCTATTTATATTTTTTTTAAAATCCTCTGTCCTTCATTAAAACCAATTAGAGATCAAAAGATCAAGGCTATTGATGCAGACATTTATTTATTTTAGCAAAAATACATCTCTGGTTTGGTCTCAGTACTTCTGCTGGAAGGTACTGCATAATTTCACCGCTTTTATAGTGTTCAGTCAAAATATAATTATGGACAGTTTTTGTCTATTCCTTTCTGTGCATTGATCTTTCAGCCTACAGAGGCTTTTTCCCTCGTGGTTTTAAAGCAAATGAAATAATAGACAGCCAGAATAGCTCCTGTCAAAACAGCAAACAAGATTCATCCCCAAATTAATCCAGAGTTCATCTCTAATCTGCACTGTAATCCACTTTTCATCAGTGCCTGTCATTATATCATCTGTTTATGGTTCATTTACATAAAAATATTGCAGTTCTCATATTAAACATGCCTTTTCTAATTTTTTTCTCATTTTCCCAACTGAAATGTGTGAATATGAGGCTGATACACTGTGCTAGACAAAGGATGTATGTCTGTATGAATTTATCAGAGTGACTAATCTCATTTGATCTACAGCTGTGCTATAACAAAAGACATTTTCTATTTATTCCAATGTGTTTCATGGTTAGTTCAATATTTTTTTTTTTTATCCTTCAGTACTACAGATATATATATATAAATACATGGTAATTTTTCTCTTTCCATTTATAGTATCTCTTTTATATTTTGGGAGCAGGAGAAATTCGAGACAAAATGTTGTGTGGGTTTTGTTTTCCTTTGGGATTTTTTTTTATTACTACATCTAATGCAACACCCATGCTGACACTGGAGCTTAAAAGTATCTTCTCTTACTTCTTTATTTATATAGATGAAAAGCCTTTCTTACCTATTTTAATACACAAATTCTGAGTTAGTCTTCAGCAACTGTTTCCTTACACATATTGATTTTGGATTTAAGATTATGCAGATAAAATTCTTCTTCAGCCCCACAATGTCACGTGGATCACACAACTCTGGGATAATTAAAGACATTCTGGCTCATCCAATATCAGAATGTCAAATATTAATCCAAACTTCACATCATTCAATCTGCTAAAGCTTGCCTTTCTCAAAAGTGTACTCTGCTATTTATTAACTTCTGAAATTTCAGCTAAGCAACAGTTAACCATCTAATTCAAAGTTATTTTGTAGATCCAACTCTTTAATTTGCCCTATTACTGAGTGGCAAAGCACTATGAAGTTTACAGGCAAAAGAGCTTTTTTCAGACCACAATGACATTGATTATCCCCATTTTTAAACTGAAGATACTATTCTTTCCTAAGAGCAATTCATATCCTGTTCTTAAAATGATTCTCTTACAGTTTAATTCCACCTACTGGCAAGGCAGAGAGCATGAGGAGCTGAGCAAATTTTCTTTGAGGGGACAAGTTTTGAAAACTACAAACAGGAGTACCACAGATTTTTATACAGAGATTTACTCTAGGACAGCCATCTAAAGAAGAGAATTTCAAAAAAGCAATATAATTTGAGTACAACACGTATTCTTCCATTGGAGTAATTGAAAAAAATCGTTCCTCCAATCTTTCTGTTATTCCACAGCTGTGATGGTCAGACACACTCCTGTAGAGGGAAGCAGCTCCTCAGGTATCCAGGAGCAGTCTCCAGAAGGGTTTGGAACAGGACCCCATTCCTAAATTTAATTTTTCACTCAGATTTTATCTGGTCCTGAATATGATGTCTGTTGTGATTTTTGCATTCTAAAGATCAGATTATTTGAAATGCTGCAGTGAACTTGCCTGTCTCCCTTTTCAGGATACAGACACAGGCAAAAAAAAACTTCTAAAACAACCCTAAGGTTTCATTCTGGCAGGAAGTTTTCCCTACCTTAAAAATCTGTGTGTCATCCAGACTCAGTGATTAATGGCATGAAATAAATGTGTGGAGCATTAAATAACTCAGGAGACCATGGCTGGACAAGTGGGATCCTGTTTTCCCTCTCCAAGAGGGAATTACTCCCTCTAATCTGCAGGCTGGTATAAGAAAACAAGTATGCATTAGGAAGGAGGAGTAGATTTGCTGTCAGAGGAGTCTAGTATGAGGCCAGAGGACATGGAAAATAATACTTTTCACACTTTGGAGCTCATCTTGGGACAATGGATTGGCAATAAAAGGATAAACAAGAAACCATACATGGAAAAGTGTGAGAAACTCCAGAGGACTGAGTGTTTTCTGGCCCAGGACACAACAAATGAGTTTGGTTCCCTCTCTGTGATCCTTGCAGGACAGGAGGGATCTAGAAGAGCCTTCAGGGCTTGCACACACAATTTCCACATGGGCTTCACAGCACAGCAAGAGTTTTATGGAAATAAAGACATCCCCAAGAATTTGGTAAACATTTGCAGAATTGATAACTATGTGTCCTGTCACATCATTGTTACAAACCATATTCAATGTGTGGTTAAAAAGAGCCAATTACTTGTTTTCCATTCCTGATTCCTAACTCAGATTTAGCTGTAGCTGAGAAGCTGGGAGTGGTTGTATCTGGGAGCTCCAGACCACACTTATCTAAAACCATAAGAACTCAAGTCACAGCTGCTGCATCTTCTTCTGTTTCTGATGGCTGGGTTAAGGATAACTGAAGCTAATAATAACTAACTAACTAAAAACTGGAAAAACAGCCCCTTTCAAACCAAATAAGCATGAAATAGGACGCCAGGAAACAGAAGGAGTGATCAGTGTGGACCTTCAGAATGAAAACTGAAACGTTGGTTACCAGAGGCTGAGTACAAAGAAAAAACTTCTCATCAGTTCATCTCATTTGCCCTTCCATTAAACTCCCAGGGTAATTTTTCCCCAGTAAAGTCTAGGAAGGAAAAAAATCTCAGGAACGACCTCAATGCTGACTCTTAGAGCAAAATAAACTATTTAGCTTCACATGCACACACACATACATATTTTCATATGTACATATTTTATGTCACTCTCTTTCTCCACCACCTTTACTTTTTCTGGCATTTAATTAATGGCATGTCTCTGATGTCAAAACAAACATAAAATATAGCTGCATGCAGGGAATGCAAACCCTAATTAAGATGAAATTTTGGATATAACATAAGACAAGCTTTACATTTTCATTGGGAGAATACTACAGTTTATAAAATATTCCCAGATGTGCCTTTGATTCTCTAAATATCTCTCCGTCTTGAAAAACTGCAGCTTAAATTAAAAACTGCAGCAGACATCTTCTGTGCAGGAAGTTTCCCCTCTTGGAATCTTAGACAATATTTACCACTGGCCTGATTCCACTGACTTTGGTGAAGCTCAGGGTGAGCTGGAGCAAACCATCTTGAAAGCATTAAAGTTGTGGGAAATAAATTCAGACGCAATTAATTTTGCTTTTAATTTACACTGAGGAGCAATGATCTTAATTCTGGACATCTTGAATCTACCCCAGGAAACTTCAGAGATAAGAAATTGGAAGCAATAAAAAAAAAAAAGAAGGGGTCACCGTTTATTTATGGTCGGATTCCAAAACCTTAGTATTCAATCAACTCCTTCCCTCACAGTTCAGTAGGACTATTTGTCAAGTAAAATGTTACTTAGCAGATGAGTAGATCAGAGACTCTTCTGTGTCATTTCACCATGAAAATAATATTTATAAATACATATGGAAAGGATTGTGCAAATATTGCTGGTTACTTGGATAGAAGTGGTTGGAAGCACTAGGTAAAAAGCAAAGCTGACCCCTCTACCCCCAGTAAAAGCATGGAAATGGACACCTGAACTTTCCTTGGGACTCCAGAAAAAATCCTTTCTTTTTCCCTAATGTGACAAAACCTTTTATTTAGGTTCCTGGTATTTGTTGCTGCAATGCTCTGGCAAGTTTGAAGGTCTGCAGGGTTCTCTGCAAAGATCCCTTATATGTTATTAAAAAGCACCTGTGTGGGCACTCCTGGTAAAATGCCTTCTAATGGAAACCACTTGTGCTAAGCACACTCTGCATCCCAAAGGAGGAATAATTAAAACCAGTTACCAGAAAAAAAAGGGGAAATGTTAAGGCAGAGCATCCTGAAAGACAGTGTGCAGCCTTTGTTTCCATTTAGCCACACAGGTACACAGCAGTGATCTTGTGCCTCCTTCCATACTCCAAGAACACCTTCCCAATACTAAAGAAGTCCTGATCCAAAGGCTGAAGGTACAAAAAGGGCACCACAGGCACTTGCACCCTCTGTATGAACTAAGTGGAATACAGACATTTTGCCAGGACAAAGGTAGCAGTAACTCTGCCTTTCTGTTTAAATTTCCGTGCTCAAATATCAAGTATCAAATGTATTGAGATTTATTATTCTCCCCTTCACTTACCCTCCAGAGGGAAAAGCCAAAAGCACCACGGGGACAGGACAATGGCATCAGCAAACTCAGCCTGAGCCCTCCCCACGTGCTTCAGGACACCCTGAATCCAGCAACCCAATTGTCTCAGCACCCCCAGGGGACACCAATGATTCGACTTGTGCCCTGTTTGTGAAAATAACTCATGCAAAGCTCTGTTTTCCATCAAACCTAACAGGAAATTTCCCAAGTCTTCAAAGAGATCTTGGTTCTGATGGGAGCCCTTGTTCGGAACAAGGGTTTAAGAACAAGGCATGTGATATTTGGCTGTGTGTCCTAGCCAGGCTTTGTGTGTGCCTGCCCTTCTGGTTGGTATTTTGTAATTGGAAATCAAAATAATAAAAAATCTGGTTTTCCCCATTGCTGCACACCATGGTATGGCAACTGCATAACACTAAAAGCAGCTGAACTAAAGAAACCTCTTTGTCCCAGCTCTCACAGGCAGACTCATCTAATCTGGAAAACCAGAGAAAAATACACTTCTTGTATTATCCTGAGCTGCTGCTGCTTGTCTTGGTCACAGTAAAGGACATATTCATTTCAGCATTGTGCTCACCTTGCCTTTCATGCAAATTGTGGAAGTGTGATTCCCAGTATCCTGAGACCTTCCTGGGATTTTCAAGCATCTGTAAATCACATGAACTATCTCTGAACAATGATAAAGAGCTAAGAGAAATTAAAATCCAAATCTACTGGGCTTTTTCAACACTGAACGTTTGGCTTTGTGTAATTGATAACTTGGGAAATTCTAGAAATTAATAAAGGGAGTATAATTTGCAGTTAGGAAAGATTTAATGCTCACAATCCGAGATTGCCTAAGGATATAGCTTAGTTTTGGGTCAGGTTCATCAGCACTAGCTCTGAATGCTATTGTCACATAGACAGTAACCTAAAACAGGATAAATCTGATGAGATCATGCCATACAGATGGAATTTGATGATCTTGATCTGAGTAAACTTGTTGTAAACTGAGTTTCTTTCATGAGGCTTTTAGCAAACACAGATGGAATATAACATTCTAATTTTAAAGTCAAAAACCATTATAAACAGACTTAACTCTTAGCTTCACTGTATTAAAAAATAAAAAGTTTGATTTCAGATCCTGGTTTTGCTCCATCAACCAGGTGATGTTAATCAAAGTTCGTCAAAAAGCTCTTTTTCCAAGATTCAGCTTTTCAGCCTGCTCTGTCAGTTTTAAAAACATACTGGAAGACTGCAGGAGAAAAATATTTACCAACCAAATTGACTCTTGACAGCAATATTTTATGCCAGCTGTAGAGAAAAGAAGTACTAACTCTGTGCTGAATAACCTCCTGTTCAAAACCATTCTGAATTGAACTGGGAAAATAAACCAGTAGGGAATTTTCTAACAATTGCTCTTCTACAAATTCAAAGATTAATGTCAGGCTTCAAATTATTTTTTCACTCATTCCTCCTTGATTTATTACCAAAGACACTTGAGAATAAACCCAACAGCTTCTTCTGTAATCTTCACATAATTGAACTTCTCAAAGGAACAGTGAAAACTTCCCACAAACTAGAGATGATTATAAGCATTGCTTTAGAGAGGCTTACCTTCTCCCCCTCTGGCCCTCAAAGCAGCGTGGATAACTTGTGATAGCAAGACAGTCCTTTGTAGAGGGTCAATCAAATTTAAGTTGCTTAAAGAGCCAGTTTTCCCAGCAGACCCCTGAGTGTTTGAGCTCCCAGTGCAGAGTGCCTACAACCTCTCAAATCAGCGTTGCTCTCCGTGCCCATGACCTGCCCCATGGCTGTTGTGGAAAGCAGAGCCTTCACTGGGAATTTTGTGGGTATTCTGTCTCAGATGACACAAGTCAGCTCACAGGAAATAATTGCCAGGGAGTTACTGCCTAGTGATTGTAATTACTGTCTCTGGAAGGGTCAGTCAACACATGCAACCTGAATCAAACCACAGACTCCCAGTATCCACGCTGGAAATGAAAAACTGTAAGGTTTCAGCTGAATCTATTTCTATTTTTCGATATGAAATGGATTTGTAGGGAAGAAAAGGTAATTTTTTTAAAAATGGTCAAAATAAAGAGGGTAATGACTGTATTGTCTGGCTGTGTCTGCAGAAGAAGGACCCCTTCATTCCCCTTTTGTTTAGAAAGAAAACTGGATTACTTTCTCATGTGAAATTCACAATCAACAATAATGCTTCTTAGGACTTATCTGCGGCCCCGAGACCATGAAGACATTTGGCTTTTGGCTAAGAGGAAGAAACATCTAAACCAGACTTTCTTATTTATTCCTGGATCTCTATTTTGTTTAATTGTTCAGGAAATCATTAATTAAGACAGGAAATGTATTTCCCTACAAGCAAGTCCAGGACAGTTTCCTCCAGAAGAAATAATGGACCGGAGTGCACATTACCCCTTTCAGGTATCACCTGTGGAGGTAGAACTCCACTAGATCAGCCATCCAGTCTGGGGAACAGGCTGAGAAAATCAAAAGTAGTAGATGCCAAAACCTAAGTAAAATGTTTTGGATGAGAAGAACAGGAACATAACGTGCTCTAGGGAACGTTTCTACGCCTTCTCTGGGTTCTCCAAAGAGACTTCTCCATTCTCCTCTATCCTCTTACCTCTGGCAAATTATTTCTCCACAATCACAAGTTCAAAGAAGATAAATTGCTTTTCCATTAAGTGAGATCTGCCAGGTTTTCCTGTGGAAACATCAGGATGTATCAGGAGAAGAGATGCAACACAGAAACCCATCTTGCCTGTCATGGTGATCATCAGTGAATATTTAAGGGAAATATTGAAGAATCAAAGCAAACAGAGTGTTCCTTATCTCATCCTTGAAAAGCAGATTAGGAATTCTGCTCAATGACCTGGTGAACCATTGTGTTTAATAGCTCATGACTCCTTTGTGGGTTTGCCTAATCCTTTTTTGATCCTATTTATATTTTTGGCCTCTAGAACATCCTGATAAGATAAAGTGAATTTCCACTCAGCAATGTTATTTTTGTTTAGTGACAGTAAAATTTGGAGGTATCCAGTGCTATCCAGAGCACTCTACTCCCATAATTTACTGTATGTCCCTATATTCAAAATATATCCCAAATCCTCATCAGAAAAAAATGTACAATATATCAAAAATATGGACTATTCAAAAAGTAGAAGCTCAAGAAACTGGAAACAAGAAGAATATTCTTTACACGGTTGTATTAAGAAAGCTATGAACTGCAGACTGATCTCACATCAGTCTGAATATTTTACCTGAAATAGAACCTTTATCACTTCTGCTGCTATTCCTCATTCCCATGTGACACTTTGGGATCATTTCACTCCATATTTCAGGATAAAGTTTGCAATTAATACAAAATCAAATCCATCCTCTGGTGCCAGGCAAAGAGCAAATTTATGCATAAAAATGGGCTAGGAAAAATGACTGGGACAATAAAACTCTGCAACAGAATTTCACTTTGCTCATGCTTGAGTGTTCTACTGGATGAAGCAAGATTGCTCAACAGCTTGTTGAATTAATTTTTAAGTAGTACTATAGGGAACACTGAAATAAATGCCTCAATGCTTTGCTAACCAGATTATGAGATGGAACACGTGCTTAAGTGGTTTGCTGTATCAAAAAAAAAAATTATATTTTTGTTTTGTTTTCCACAGTGCACTGTCTCCCTGTAAAATTAGGTATTAACAGTTGGCTGCTTTCTAAATACATCAAGGACTTGAAGAGTTTGTGGAAGTACATCCAGAAATTAAAACTTTGTCACTGACTGCTCCTTCTACTTTTGACTCAGCATCTACGTATTTATATAACACAAAACATGATCTTTTTGTGCTTTCCTTGGAAAGCTTCATTGTCAGCTTTGGGTTACAATAACCTCATCACACTGGGAGCAAAACAATCTGAAATATGACAACAGAGCTTTTTGCCATCTTTTGCTATCACATTTGGCTTCTCTACCAGCTCGCTAATTTATATGTTCAATGATATTTATGTTACATAAAAATGCTCAGTTTATTACTTGTTACACACTTGATCTGGACCTGGTTCTACAAATGTCAGACTGATAGAAAAAAATCACTTCAGTGAGACCTTTTGGTGTTCTCAGGTTGCCAAACTAAATTGGGAGAAAGAATTTAAGGTTACTATTTGCATTTAAATAAGATTTGATACGTGGAGATTAGAAGCAGAGAATGTTGCCCCTCACATCCAATTTTTCAAGTCCTGTGGAAAAAAAATGGGTTTGGGGTAGACAGCATCAAAATTCCAGCAAATAACACTTACAAAGAGTTAACACACATAAGAGTTAGCTATTAGCTTTCTTTGCTGTTGAAAGCTGTTGGCTTTCTTTGTTTTACTCACCACTTTCCTGGGAAATCCTCTATTTTGAAATCTAACTAGCAAGTCTGAGAGTAATAATCAAGTTTGTGGTGCTGTGTCTCTGGCAGGTGGCTATTGGCACTGCAAATGCCAAGCAGGGAACTTAGCTGAGCACAGAAAGACAAATTTTTATCTGTGTGACCTTTCCCATCTTCCTTTTCAGTATAATAAAGCTGTTCTGATCCTGATGGTGTTTCCCTTTGAAAATTTTCAGTGGTCTTCAAAAAATGGAAGAGTTGGCTTTCTTTAGACCTGACCTCAATTGCCTGATTGTTTTATTGGCTACAGAACATGAATTGTTTAATAATAAAACATTCTGGTTTTCCTTTTATGTGTTTGAATAAATGTTTCTCAGCACAGCACGCCATGGTCTTTTTAGTCCCTTATCTACATTCTGCCTCCTCCATAAAATCCTTGGTATCAATTCATTGTTCATGACTGCTTTCTTCATTATTTTCCCTTTCTTGCCTACTTTGGGAAAGAGGAGTGTATCTGTCAGATGGCCTTTGTCAAGGGGAAGACAGAGATGATGTTCCTTTTGCTTTCCATTTCACAGAGCCCCATATTTATTGTCTATTGGGGAAATACACCAGTCACTTCCCGTCATTAAACAGCACAAACAACATTCCCCAGAAAGAGACTGCAGTTGCTGAAATCCAGTGTCTTTGACTACTTTGGATCAAAGGCAATCAGTTCCTATTGTATACGTTGGCTCCAAAAGAAAGACTTCCAAAAACTGTAAAAATAACAAGCAAAAAGCCCCAAACAAACTAACAGAACCCCCCCTGAGCAAACAAACGCAGAAACACTCGACTTCTTAGGAGAGAGCAGCTTGTGAATCCAGTGCTTTGGTGTTAGAGGGAATTTGAGTTGCTCTGTTAATATTCATGCTCTTTGGCAGCTCTGCTACCCAGGAATATGACAACTGTCAGAGCCTGGGAAGTCACTCACTCACTGCTGTCACAAATCTGCCTCAAAACAAAGCCACCATATGTTTATGCAAAGAGACAAGTTACTCACTCTTGGCTCCAGTGCACGAAGATGAAATACAGAACATTCATCAAACAAGTGCAACATAATGCCTGTCTCTCTCCCTTCTTCCTCTATTAAATTAATCTTCTTTTTAGAAGATTAATATTTTCATCCATTTTGCAGCATGCCATAAAATATGGAGTAGTATGAACTTCTAGGGAAACAAAGATCACGGGTCTTGGCATGCAACAATTATTCAAAAGACAGCTAGGAACAGCAGATAGCACATGATCTGAAGTGCTCTGAAGCATCTGGAATTCAATCCTGCAAATACAATGCCTGAGCTCCCTTCTACATGGAATTTAGACGCCCGATTGACGTTTTATTTAAACAGTCATTTGAGACACTTCCACTCAGCAACTCCAAGCTTACTGAAGGGAGGCACAAAAATAATGCAGCTGAATAAAAAAAAAAACCAAAAACACATCATCTGATTTGTATTATTTATGAAAAATTAGTTTCTATTACTTTCTTTGCTTTAATGCTAATTATAAACACGTATATGTATGTTCAGAACAGGTTTGCATTGCTTTGTTCCAGCTACTTGTTTCCATCAATCCCCAGGAACTAACACAATAATAATACGCTGTCCAAAATGATTTATGATCTCACTCTGCTTATGCAAATGCCTAACTTTCAAATGTGAATCAAACTACTGTGGTAATGTGTCAAACAACTTGCAAAGTATTTAAACAGCTGACTACACCTGTTTCCACTTTATAAATGCTTTCAAGTTTGGGCTGCTTTGATTCAGAGCAATATGTCGAGTTTAGAGCATTGCTATTCAATATGAAAATTAAAGTTGCCTTCTCCTGAGTATAACAAGGTGATGAGGTCCAACAGCACACAGAGCTATTGCAATGCTGAGGCTCCACTGTCTCAGCCTCTCTGGGTGGTTCTGGGCAGAGCCAGGGAGAGCTGTGCAGTTTCTGTGCAGTTTCTGTGCACGAGCACCCTCCTGCGTATGTGCAAAATTAGCACCAGGCCGGGATGGACCTGTTGGCCTGATTTGCCAGGCAGCTGGCAGTGAGCTTGGAATTTTACAGCATTGAAGTGGCAGTGAGGGCTAAGCCTCAGTTCCCACTTTAGCTGAATTGCATTACTTTGATAATTAAATGATAACTGAAGCTAATGCCCAACGTAGGTAGCCATAAGTTGTTATTGCAGTGGATGAGAGAGGGAAGGGGTGACAGCAGATGTTGAGCTGCACAAATCACTGCCATGGCCTTGGTTCCTGCTGCATCCCTCACTCCCTAAACTTTCAGGAGGTTCTCTCTTGTGCAGAGAAGGGACAGATCCCACAAGGACAGTGCCATCCAGGTGAGTGCCTCAGCTGACCCTACAAACCACCCACACAGCGGCTAAAGCTTAAAAATCAACCACGCAAATCTCCCAACTGTATCCTCTCAGAAGGGGAAATGAGGTAAATCTCATGCTGCACATAACCTTAGGCTCAGGTTTACTGGCAGACATGAACAGGAGGGATTTTTCCCTGCCCTGTGCCGCGCTGTCACTGCTCTGGGAGGTCCTGAGTGCCTCCCCACCGTGCAGGCAAGGAGGGTGTGGTTTCCAAAGCCAGCTTCAGCCATGCTTAATCCCAAAGATGTGAGCAGAGCTGGTGAAATGCCTTTGAATTAGACAAGTCGTGGCAGCTGCTTTGTCAGCCATCACCTTGGCTAACAATGCTCCCATGTCCCACGTTGTTCTAAAGTCCCCCTTCCTGGTGGGCAAAGATTGGGATAAGGCTTTTTGAAAATATTACAATTTCAGCTTTCATGCTCAAATGCAGTCCAAAAGATTCAGAGAAAGGCAAGAAAATAAGTGTCAACATTTTCCAGGACATCAAATAATCTAGTGTCTAATTTATGATTTTGTAACTGTTATCTGGCCAGTTCTGGGGTTAGTTGGGTCACCTATGGAAGATTCTATCAGTTATTTTCCAGAAAGGATGGGCTAAAAGAATATATTGCTCTTGAAGAACAATCAAAACTGTAAATCAGTTCTATATTTTACAAAAAAATTAATTAGAAAATTTTCTAATTTTTAATTAGAAAAACACCTTCTTCAAGACAGGTTAAGCACAGCAAGAACTTTGAAGAGGGTGGAAAATGGCACAAGACGATCTGATGTAAGAGATAAAAATATGCAATATACAAAATGGATAAAATTTCAATTTTGATTCATATTTAGTAATTTAAAGTTTCCTGGATTATTATGTTGCTGCTTCTTTTTTTTTGTAACACCTGGGTTATTGTTTGGGAAAACTGGTACCCTGCTTTGGAAAAGCTTCTTGTATTATATTACATGAGGTAGTGAAAAAAAGAACATAAAAAAATGAAAAACAAGATAAAACTCTGCTGGGCCAGTCTAGTTCCCACCAAAGTTTGAAATTATTAATTTCATCTTTTTCCCTGCTGGGCTTGGTCTCCACAGTTATTGCGTATTCCGTCGTTAAACTTCAGCATCTTCTGGAGACATTATCCATTTTCCTTCCAGCTGCCTCTGGGGCTCCAGCTCATTGTCTGCACAGCCCCTGGGGAGCTGGAGCCTGCTGTCCTTACCTGAGCAGGTTACAGCCCTGAGCCCCACATCTCCTCCAGAGCAGACGGGGCAGGAGAGGGAGCTCAGCACAACAACAACCTCCCCAGGCTGGCCAGCAAAGCCCAGACTTTGCATAAGAGAGGGGAGTGACAAATCCAAACATCTGACTCAACCAGCTTTGGAGGGCCAAATGGATGTAATCCTTCCAACCTTATTTCTTGGAGGCTGCCTCCGGGGGCCGAGTGGTTCCAAGAGAAACATTCGATCCCAGGCAAAGGATTTACACACAAACAGTCGGGGCAAACACACGCTCACTTCTCCACAATAACTTGGAATTTTGTCTCGTGGCCTGGTGGTGAGCCCCATGATTCTGAATGACCTCACTTCCCCCTCTCGCTCACTCTTGGGTGAAGCGCTCCCTCCTCACAGAGGGGCTTCAAATTCACTGCTTTTTAAGAGCCTCAAGGACTGAAAACGATCCCTGAGTAATCCCACTCCTCTGGAATACGAAGCACACCGTTCCATGCTCACAGTCCATAAACTCACAATTGAATTAGGAGTTGCTCTCCTTCCCCTGTTCTCTCAGGGGACACCCAGACATGGTCAAAATACTCCAAAAAATATACATTTCACCACTGCCTATTCATCACCAGGGTGATTTTTTTAGTGCTGCAAGGGGGATCCTTTCAAAGTGTGTCCTTTGCTTCCAGCCCTGCTTCAGAAAACTGAGGTGAGCTCTGGTGAGGACACAGCACTGACAAAAAAGTGTTCTAGCAATGCTGCATGTGGATAAAAACTTCATCTCTCTGCTCCCAGAATAAACAGACAGAAAAATTGGTCCTTATTTAAGTGATGTAACAGAGAAAACTATGCTCTAAAGCCTCCCTGTTTCCATCTCTGATTTAAGAACTGCTATAACCATTATGATGGACATAAAAAATTAGTGAAATAAATAGTCAGAATCCTTATTTTATCACAATTTAGTTGCAGAGCAGGAAAAGAGAAAAAAGAAAAAAAAAGAAAGATCACGGATATGATAAAGCCTTGACTTGATAATCAAATCCAGAGCCAGTCCCCAAGACCTTTAACAAGGGATATATTATATATATTATTATACATTAACATACTTTCTAAGGAGGAAAAGTTAATATTTTCCTGAAGCTGGAATTTAGATGGCTTTAGTCTTTATCACAAGACAATTCAAATTGTAGACCAGGCATATTTTTTCATGGCATTAAAAATATCTGCCCATCATCTTTCTTTTCTTATTCATAGTGAGACCTGAGCAGCTGTGATTAGTGGAAGGAATAGTGTTCTTCAATATATGGAATTAATTGCTTTTACCTACATTGTTCTCCACAAGTTTATGGCTAATTTGTTGCTGGATCCTGCACCACCTGCTCCCTCTTGTACCTAATTTTCTCTCTTGCACTTAATTTTCCCTCTTGCATGCCTGGGAAGGCAGAAAATAAAAGGCAATCAGAGCCTGGGATTTTGTTTGAGAGTATTTAAGCAGGTTCTAACAGATCTAGATGGACACAGAGATATGTTATTGCAGAGGTCTCCTCAAAGCTAAAAGAAATATCTGTTATAAAGTGAATTTACTTCAGCACCTGGCTTTGCTCTAAATCAAACCTTAACAATCCTTTCTTATAAATCACTTACTACAGGCAGCTGGAAGAAATGCAGAATGGTAAATGAATTTCTTGTTAAAAAAGTAATCCCCACAAAATGCTTTGAAAAGTCCCCTCCATCCTACCCAAGTCTGTGTGTGTGGGTTAATATTTTAGATATAAATCACACATTCACCCACAACAAATACACCCACTTGATAGTTCTTTTCAGATTCAAAAGATTGGTTGTCAGTTGTTTAAAAATTCTCTCCTCCATACTTCTGTGGAAGAAAAAAGGTTTACAGACACTTGTCAAAACTGATTAGAACTGAATGGGAACAATTTAATTCTTTGATTTAGATAGGAACATCCCTTTCTAAGTAGGAGTCAATGTTGAATTCAGGGAATGATATCCACCCACCTGCTGTCAGTGTTTCATTTCCTCTGTTGCATCCTCATTTTTCTGTGGAGAACTGACTGAACACAGAACTTATTCACCAATTGCTCACTATTCAGTGAATTAACTGAATTAAGTTATTAAACAGCCCACGTAACCAGTAATTTAATAGCACATTGAAAGCCATTCAAGTTAAGCTTCAAAATCAAAACATGCCCTTATTATTATTATTCAAATAAAAATATTCTATTTATTTACCATTTCTTAGAGACTTCTCTATTTGCATTATGTAGCTTTTACTAAACAAGCAAAACATAAACCTCAGTGACACCTCATTTATTCTCAATAAATGCAGTACAAAAATACTGTATTTGACTCAAATAACTGTGAAACTCTCCCACGTGGCAGCATGCAGCATCCCTCTTATTTAGTATTTACTAAGACAAATAAACTATTTAAAGAACAAAGAAAAATTAACATTGAAAATGAAAGTATATAAAGTGTGAAATAAAATCAATTTAAACTGAAATGTGAGCCTGTGTACAAGGAGGTGTCTCCATTTACACTTCAGTTTGACTTTTTTGTTTGGTTAGTTTTTTGTTTATTTGGGGTTTTTACGGATTGAAACATCTACACAAAAGCTGCCTGAAATACAAGAATCCACACCTGATCAAATGTCACTTAAACCCCTGGCAATGGTCAAAGCCATTTCCACTTCTTTCTTCCAAAGGCACCACCACGCTCTTGGCAATTCAATATTTTTAGATGTTACTGGGAAATGTTCCAACATCCCAGTGTCTGAAACAATACCTGCAGTGCCTTAAGAACAGAAAGGAAAACCATCCTCCAGAGCAGAGCTAAGCAGGTGTTAAAAAGAGAACCAAGCTTCTCTTGCAGGACAATTTTTCCTGTGTGGCATTGCCTCCCTTGGGAGGGTGGGCTGATAGCAGGAATGACATTAGGGCTGATCAGGGCAGCATTGTTTCTGTTTCAGAGCCCAAATTTCTGTTTTGGGGAGGATTGATAAGCACAGAGGAAAGTGGGAGTGAAATGAACTTCCTGGGAAGAGCCCAGCAGAGCTCTGTGGAGGTAATTGAGGGACTACAGCATCTGACCTACAAGGAGAGTTTGGGACAGCTGGGGCTCTGAAAAGACTCAGGAGGATCTTATCAATAGGGATAAATGTCTGGCAGGAGGGTGCAAATAAAATCAAGCTGGGCTTTTCTTGGTGGTGCCCAGTGAAACTCCAAGTACAATCCTACAGTTCTGTGCCCAGGGACCTTCTGCCTCCACCAACTCCTTGTATTTTTTTGCTTGCCTTTGGCAGATTATTTTGCTGCCAGGCACAGAGTTGGGCCACCTTGAGTGATGTTCCTGGTGCATCAGACAAATTTTGGGTTTCCCACAAAGTCACATATGCTTGGCTCTACAGTACTGAAATTCCAGTAAACCACACTGAGTCTTCCTTTAATGGGGTTATGCTCAAATACCCAAGCACATCTGCTGCTTCTTTCTGTTGTTCTTTTCCAATTCTCTGCTCATTGAAGTGAAAGATAAATAGAGCCCTGGATATGCTTTTAAGACATCACAAATTATGTACAGCCAGTTTTTATGCGTGGTAAAACAAACCAGGATTTTCGTAGTATTGTCAAAATTAGGAAGATTATTTTCAGAGATGTTATAACTATCTCATTCTGGCAGAGAACAAAACTGCTTCCTCAGCATTTATTGGAGAAAAAAAATCTGTTTTCAATGGAGCCACAGTTTCACATGTCTAATTCATATAGAGCAATATCATAGAAGATAGATTCCTTTTAAAAAAAAAAAATAATAAAAAAGGCTTTGTTTTAAGAACTGGCCATGGACCAAACCATATCATGTTCAACATTTGTGGAAAACATCATGAATACACAAAATCCAGACACAGTATATCTTTCACTGATTTAAGCTTTAAATTTTGTCTTGTACATTAAGGAAATGTAGAAAGAACCTCAGGTAATAAGGAAGAACAGAATTTTTCTAGGATTTAACCAACAGGTTGAGCCTTTCTTAATTAGTATCATCCCTTTGCACATCATTTAGGTATTCCATAAGGGACACAATTAAGTCAGATGTGCTGCCTGATTTTTCCATTACTTCAGCCTTTCCCACAGCTCAGCAATTCTTTCTTTTTACCCAGAGCTGTGTATGTAACACTAAAGCTCTTCCACACAGAGTTGTGAACCCTAAGAGCTGTGGACCAAACCCTGATGTTTGGAATATCCCATCCCTTTAGAAGATAACACATCCTTTCCTCCAGAGCTGCTCTTGGCTGGGATGGAGATGCAGCCATGAACAGAAAATCTACTCCTGATGTAGGATCTCAGGCAACAGCTAACTGTGGATGAGCATGGACAAGCTCACTTCACTGCATTAGAAATAAAGCAAATTTTCACTTAGTGGAAGCTTACATAAAACCAAAACAATCTTGAGCCCCACCAGAGGACATGCAAGGAAATTCAGCACAATTGGTGTGTGCCAAGCATCCAATTTTGGCTAAAAACACCAACAATGCCCCAAAGAGGTTTCAGCAACCTCGAGGGACACCCCAGCTAAAAATGGATGTACTAAAGGAGTGTCCATATCACAGAGGTGTCCACAGCCTCAGCCTACTCTTCTGTACTTGCTCAACTCCTCTCCTGTACTATGATTTTTTTGTTGCTAAGGCCCCTGAACCATGTTCTTGACAAACTCTGGGAAGGAATCTCCTTCCTGGTGCAAGGCAGGCCACCAGAAAAAGCAGGTGGCAGTTGTGAGCAGAGGATGAAAGAAATCCAGAAGAGAAAGCTGCTTGGGAAGTAAAGAGTACAAGTGCTAATTTATATTTTAATGATTAAAGAGAGATTAAAGCCAGCAGCATCATGATTTTAACTCTGCAGCTGGTGGGTTTCTTTGTTTTCTGGTCAATGAAGCTGAATTATGAGACTGAGGGAACTTCAAAAGTGTTAAAAGATGCCATAATAATAAAGGGAGGTCTATAATTATGGAGAGATTATTGCATATAATACGTAAGTGGATTGCACTTAAGCAGCCTCATCAAACCAATTTCCAGGGCAACTCATTGATGCCACAGATGAGGACTTCAGGTGGGAGGATAAGCTGGAGGAATGGATGAACACTTAAGGAACAAAGTCCTCGTTTTCATGCTAATGTCCCTGTGCAGTTCAGGGGAAGGGGAGAGAGACAGTCTTTGTAGAACGTTGTGACAGGAATGCAGCAGTGCAGGGGAGGAGGAACCTCCTCTGGTGTGGTGGTGATGAACTGCTTCAAAAGAGCACAAAGTTGTTCATGAGACAGCAGCAGCTGTAAGCCTTCTGCAATCCCAGCACATTTTATTATTACTGCTAAATAAAAAACCTCAGTATCTATCTGATATAACCAGAGTGACAGAGATTCATCAGGGAGTGGGATGTTTTGATGTTTCTGTCTTTTCATCCTTCTCTGGTTAGACAGGAAGAACAAGTTATATTCTCACAGGGCCACTCAAAACGACTTGTCCTCCCTTGTGCAGAATGGCTACTTGAGCTCTCTGTAATATTAAAAAGTGTTATTTAAGTTTATGTCTTATGGAAGAGCATGAAAGAATCCTTCTCCCAGGCATCCCTCCACTGCTGCTTTGGACATTCTTCATGAAGCTGAATAGCTATACACAGACTTCAGTTATAACAGAGAAGAGTTGATTATCTAATCCTGATTTAATCATGACCAATCAGGCTCTGTGACATATGTGGGGCTGTGCAAGGTTTTGTACATTCAGAGGATTCTTCTTTCTGAGGGCACAGGCCTCAGCCCCACTCAGAAATAAAGCTACACCATGTCCATCACCACCACTTGGGTTTTCCCTGACTCAAGCAGTATTTTGACCTGGAGTTATGTGCATTCCTGCAAAAAGAAAAAAAAATCTAAGCCAAATTAGGTAAATTCTGCTGTTAATATCTGTCAAAAGATTGGTTAAATACATATTCTGTTTTCTGGTGGAATGTGACTCCTACTTTGTACTCGAAGCAGCACATGTTCCTTCCCATCAGGGAACATTAGTTTACCTTTCTGTTCTCAACACAAGAGATTTAATTTACCTCCCTGTCTAGATTTCAGATTTTTCTTCATTTTCTTACACAAAACAATGCTGATTGTTCTCTTGAGAAAGGTTATAGAAGTTCAGCTTCAACAAGGGACCAAATTCTCAGCTGCCATCAGCTGATGTTACACCAAGGTCAGGAGAGCAGCACAAATTTACAGCCCCATAATAATTCAGAAACGGGACTCAATCCCATCCATCAGTGTTTCCTATCTTGCATCATCATTTGACACTCACTTCTGAAGACAAAATACAAAGATGAATTGAGCCCTCTGGGTTTTTTAGCTACTAAAAGTTGCACTACTTAACAATGTAATTAATCTTTTCTAGGGGTTGTTTTTTCAGTCTAAAAGAGGAGTTGTCATAACATCAATATCTGCTGCTTCTTTCCCTTCCTGTTCTGCCTTTTGTGCATATTTGCCAGTTAACACTTAATGTTAATTCCTCTCATTAATTTCCTTCATGTTTTTGCTAGTTTTCTGCATAAACTTAAGCTGTAAACAGATAGCTGTATTGATAGAGTCAGTTTAGTGGGGTAAAACATGTTTTTTGTAGTTTTTTAGTGAGAAATTGAAAGTCACAGAGCAAAGTAACCACATGGTGTCTAGCACAACGGATCTGACTCTTGACAAGTTGTTCTTAAAGACCACAAAGATAATCTGAACACCAGGAAGTCCAAGTATCATCACATTAATTCAAATCTCTGCACACCTTGGTTTTCATCAAAGACCCTAAGAAATTGCTGGTTTCACACATTTGACAAAAGGGAGGAGCAGAAAGCAACACATAAAACCATTGGACTCCCAAAAAAATTTTTTTCAGTCATTGTATCCAGTGATAACTGATCAAGCAGGCAGAATAAGAAATTAACATTAAAGACATCAGTTTAATATTATTTTTGGCACCTTTTATTTTCTGGACCATCTTTGAAGCCTTGTTTCCCCCTGCCTTTTCTAGCTGTTGCTCTTCAGAGACTGATTCTAGATTTCACTCAAAGGAGGAAAATAATCTAAGCCCAACTTCATCATGTAACAACTCTGAGGAGCATGTTCTTTAGTGTATTACCAGATTTATCCTATTTATGCTGAGGCTCACAAATAAACCTCTCTCCCAGCAAAATTTACACAAGTTTTACACGAAATTTACACAAGAAATTTTCACTTCTCCTTATGCTAGCACCTCTGTTAAACACAGTAACGCTGATCACACACACAGAATTAAACCCATGCTTAAGTACTTGCAGCAGCTGGGCCTTGGAGCCAAATTTTCACCAAAAATGTATTTCAGCATCTCTGTTCCTTCCTCATTTTTGGCAGCCTACGAGTAGATGCAGATTTGTATGGATTTATCAAAAATTACTGCATCTACTCTGACTTTCCTCATAGGAAAGGTATACGATTTTTATTTCAGGATGGTAAAACATCTCAGCTACCAGGTGCTTCTAGATATTTATCAAAAGCTGAGCTTGAGTGAAGCATAGAGAGAAAGATCTGCAGTGCCTCACTTGACAACACTCTGGCATATCTCCAATCAAAGCTCTCTGTAACACCAGCTTAATCAGTCTCCAGCCTTGGAGAATAACTCATTAAAAAGAGGCAGGGAAGAAAAGGCAGCTCACTGGTGTTTCCACTGATACATAAATAAAGCTGCCTTGTCATAGCAAATTCTGTGTAACTGGGACAATGGTTTAAAGCCTGACATTGATCTAGAAACGTGGTACCTCAGGGCAGGGAGGAGGGAAAAGCCATTTAATCACTGACACTGGCTCCCCACAGCTGGTACCCAGCTCATGCCCCAAGGCAAAGAGCTCTGTGCTCTGAGGGAACGTGGTGGGGTGACAATGAATCTGGTTTGAGGGGAAACCAGAAAGAAAAACCCAACCAGATTTAATCTGTATTCACTGAAAAAATAGTAATGCTTGAGCTACTCTCTCCCCACCTTTGATTACAAACATTTCTGGGAAGAGGAAAAAGGAATTGCCTTCCAAGGGAAGGTCTTTGCAGACATTCCATACTTTGGGACATGACTTTATGTTATATTAAACTAATTACTAGATTTAATGAATGCCTTTAATTATTTGAATGCACAGTATCTTCACTTTTTTTTCCTTCAGTCACCATGAAAGCTTGGATGGGAGAAGCTAATATTTCCATTTAAACTTTTTGAAGTTTAATCTTCCATTAGCTTTTGAAGCTAATTTTTCCATTTAAACTTCTTGTGCCATGAATGTGGAACAGAAGTCCCAGATAGCTGCCCTGTCAGAGGATGCATAAAACCAAATGAATCACCATCACCTAAATTTCTCACTACCCATTTTGAAATCTATAGCAGCTCAGCTTTGTTTTCAAATATATCCTCCAGTTGACTCTTTCCCTTCAAGAAGAGCATGATAGGATGCCAGATCTTTCTGAAAAGCCATTTCAGCAGACAATTTTCATTACAGACCATGCTGGATTGCTTAAATGTCTGGTCAGATCTCAATCTGCCCTTAGCCTCACATGACACTGATTTGCTCTCTGACGTTCCCTGGATCTCTGAGGTTTCCAGCAACAAAACACAGGATGCTGCAGATCCAGGAGAAAGCCACAGCCCAAGGATTAACCTGCTTGTTGATATTCCTGTTCCAGCACATCCCCTGACAAGCAGAGCACTCCAGGGGTCAAGAGAAGAGAGAACACAGATTATTTTGATCAGAACATGTGTCTGGAAGACTAATCCAAAATTAATTAGATCTGGGCTGCATAATATTCATTTGGATTTGTAAACATGGTGACAGGGGCATGGGGATTATGCAGATAGAGAACAGATAAGGTAACTAATTTGTTGATGATGCTTTAATAATGTCACAAATGTACTCCTTTGTCTTAATAATTGCAAAAAATAAGGAATAGTTTGCTGTAAATTAGTGTGTGTAGACAGCATTTCATTAAAAATGAAGATGTTTTATTAGCAGAAATGAGATAGAGATAGAAATGGCATTAGCAACTACTATTTAAATAATATTTAAATGAATATTTCCATTTGGTACTGCAGACATCAGTTCAGAGCAGTGTAAGGAATGTTTTTTAAAAAGCCACCTTTGTTAGGTGGGAACAGAAACTGAGTTATTTTGAAACAATTATTACTCTCTACCCTTTTTTAACCATAAGGAAAACTTTCATTTGCTGCAGGCTGAGACTGCCCTATTGATTTCAAGAGTCATTTAATTTTTAAGCAGCTTCTCCCACCAATCAACTCAGCATCAACCTTTGTGTGCCAGTAATAAAAACCCCACTAGTGTTTAATAATGAAAAAAAAACAACACCAAAACCTAGCAAACCCCCTGCCAAACACTTGAAGTTACAAAAATACCAGGGCAGCTGATGGTAGTGCCCAGAAAAACACAGATTCCCTAATTCCCTGATTTCATGTGGCCTAGGAGTGGTGTTGGGGAAAATAAAAAGTCCTCCTCAGGATTCACCTGAGGGACTGAAAGAGATCCTGATAGATTCCCAGCCTGTCTGACACAAAGCACTGATCAGTTTAGGGGGGTGGCACAGAAATAAGTGCAGAAGGTATAAAAATGGAAACTGAGAGCACTCACAGATTTGTTAACAAAAGTGCTTTTTGCAGACCGAGGCCATCTTTGTTCAGTTGCTAAATTTCCCATCCTGCTAGCCCCCTGCTCCCCATCAACAGGATCCCAGGGAGATAACAATCTCCACTTGTGCTGTGAGCATGTCACAAACAGACCATTCCTCATTTGCCTGCTACAAATGGATTAGTGCTGTGGAGATTCGTGACCCCCATCCCAAACTGTGTTCTGAGCAAAGACTTATCTTATTAAAACTAGCTCAGAAGTTATCCTGTTGCATATATATTAAAACCTCAGTCATTCTACATATAGAATTTTCAGATGAAACTGCAATACAAGTATTTCAAAGAGGACAGACTGCAAGCAAGTTCAGAGAACTGCACGCTTGCCAAAATGTCAGACAATGGCCCCAAAAGCTGAGGGAAGATGAGAAAGATAACAATGCTTGTTTAATGAATAAAACCTTTGGGACAAGTTTTGTGCTGTGTCTGTACAGTGCCAGTGCCCCTGCCACCTGGCTTCCTCCAGCACTATTGCAATAAACAAATGTGTCACATCAGGGGAGCTGATGCTCACATCAGGAGAACGAGCAAGGGAGAAGGTCCAGATGTGGAAGGGCTTCCTCCTTGTCCCCCACGAGTGAGCAGAATTAATTCTGTAAACATTTTTGACCCCAGTGCCCCCACAGAATTTGCTTTTGGGAGTGTTCCCCTTCATGCACATCAGCAAGATGTGCATAAACACCTCTGTGACCATCCAGTGGACAGCTGACCCCTGAAATACCTGCTGCAGCTCTTGGCAGGCCACAGGCAGAAGCTCTACAAAGTATTCTTAAAGCAGAATACTCACAGAAATAAACAGGGAAAAAAAAGAAAAACCAAACTAGTACAAACATTTTCTTTTTAACATCAGCAAAGGCAAGAAAGTATGCTGCTGCAATATTTAGCAGTGCTGACTGCAGTCCAAGGGGGATTGTGCAGTGTCTGAACAGAGGGCTAATATTGACAGGGAGTTTGCAGAGGGGAAGAAACAGAACAGGATTGTAGAAGGACTTACTGTGTTATACACAAGCCAAAAAAGAACTCAAAAAACCAAAAAAGTGCTAGTCATAATTTCTTTCAGAAAAAGTATTTTTCACTGACATATTCCATTCCCAAGAAACGAGAAGATATCAGCTCCTAATTTTGCCTGCAGCTCACCATCCAGATACATAAAGTGTTTTCCATCAAAGATGCTTCCCTCAGAGTGGAATTGAACACAAATACTGGTACCAAGTTCTGGCAATGACATGGTACACACAGAAACCTGGATTTGTGCAGTTACTCCCTTCATCTGTGCTACAGCAAAATTAATCCAGCAGGCATCTCCAAATATCCATACAGTTAGGAATAAAATTCAAAAATTCAGAACCACAAAGCTCATCAGAAAAATCAAAACTTTGGGGAGCAAGATATGCTCAGAGTAATTAAAAATATTTTGCTTCCTTGGCCTAGAAAAATACCAGATCAGTCTCAAGCAAGGCAAAAGTACTAAGTGATATGATGGGGATTCAGTGTCACATATCTTCACTTAAAAAAAAGAGCCCCAAATGGAGAGCTGAGGTTCTGCTCTGAAAGTGTCAACTTGCTGTGGGAAATATAAAATTTCTGGTTGCAAAGACTTTTACTCTAGTCTAATTGGAAAGCTCCAAACTTGCTGTGAATGAGACAGGCAGTAGGGAATAAGTTTTACAAAAGGGACAAGCCCTGAGAGTAGGCAGCACAAACAGCTCAGAATGGGGAGGAATCAGGTTTTCCTCGATATCTGCTGTTAGGGGAGATGCACTTTACTGGGCCCTTTGCCTTGTCTTTGGAGCAACAAGGCTGAAAAAAACCTAAAAATCCCAGTCCTGCAGCCTGTGGGCCCTGCTTTGGATCCTGGAAGTTCCTAACAAAAAGGAGAGGAGAACTCACTCACATAAAGGAGGAGAACTGTCAAACCTCTGCTTTGCTATGGAGTGAGCAGCTCTCACACCCACCTACCTAAAACCAGA
This sequence comes from Cyanistes caeruleus, assembly GCF_971803275.1. Lineage (NCBI taxonomy): Eukaryota > Metazoa > Chordata > Aves > Passeriformes > Paridae > Cyanistes > Cyanistes caeruleus. The sequence continues at coordinate 111,736,157 of NC_141703.1, forward strand.
CACCAGCAGGCAAGTAAAGCCTGACACAAGACAGGCACTGCTTAGGCTTGGGCTGAGGTACTTGTTTGAAACACCAAAATGCAACTTCAGGGTATAAAAGAACTTTTGCCTGGACCACCCAGGAAGTTTCCACCTTCTCTCATCTCCATGTGCTCCCCAGGCTGAGTCATTCACCTCCACATGCAGGATGTGAATCCAGGTTCTCTCACACTGGAACAGAATTTCTGCACAAAAATAGTCTGAGTAAAAAAGATAGAAATTTATATATATATATATAAAATTTTTAAACCTGAATTCAGCTCAGGATTCCTATGGAGAGCTGTGCCAGCACTCTCTAACACAAGGGAGGAATAAGAAGCCCCAGAGCTGAATAGGTTTTATCCTGAGAGCACGACATTATTCTAGTTTAAGGAACCCCCATGTTTTCCTTCAGACTGTCTAGCCTGCAGTGGTTATTTCTCTGTGTCAGCTCCACGCAGAGCTAGCTCTGCAGCTATTGCATGGCAAACATTTCTGAGCTAGCTTTAACCCAGGCAGATGGGAAATAAACACCATATAAGCTTGGTGCAGTTCCCTGACTACAAGGAATAAAGCCCTCACTTTCCAGTTCCATCAAAAACTTGTTTTTCCTGAGCATCACTGTCCTAAACATGCAACACTCACACCAACAGGAACACAGAGATACTTTGGAGAGACAAATCAGCTCCTGTCTGCAAAACATGAGTTTCAGTAAGCACAATCAGTAACATGCCAACACCAGCCATTCCTAGAATTTATACAAATAGTGCCAAATATTATCAGTTGCCACATTATCACAGTGTTCATCAGCTTATGTGGAACATATGAATGATCTGACTGAGAAAATTTGGAGATTTTATTTTAGAAAGTCATGTAAACTTAATGGGGGACATAGAAAATGATCTGTGACAGCATTTGGCCACATGGCAATACACAAAGATTAGACAAAGAAAAAAAAAAAATCACCTGGATTAGAAAGTGATCAAGTAACATAAACTGTCCAGCTGAAAACTTGCAAGTTTAAATAGGATACAGAATCTCTAGCCCCTAGGGAAGGCATGTCAGTGGTTAGAGGTGAAGATTTAATACTGGAAAACAGTTTGCAGGCAGCTGTTTTAATATAAAATTTGCACTAAATGGTAACTACCCTAAGGTGTTTTAACTAGACCTACCAAAAGAAAACACATTACTTTTGCTTTATCATTTCATAGTCCAAGAGAATCTGAACTGCTAAAAATACTAATGGATTATTTTGGATATGTAAATTGGCCCAAAGAATTGTTTATCCAATACCACCCTTTCTCCTCAGTCACAGATTTTGACACAGCAATTTTCATTTTCCTTTATAGAACTCATTTTTCTGTCTGTGTAGTGGAACTGACTGACATGAAAATTAATTAATTAACGTTTGGGAAGCACTAATAAATTAATAAACGCCCCTGAACAAACTGCAGACAGAAACTTTTCATCTCCCCAGATACCCAACATGAACACTGGAGAAAGAAAAGACATATAAACTGCTCCAACACCAAAAATATTACATTTACAAAATGTGAAACCCTTAGTATGTTTTAGAGAGGGCAATAAGGACACAATGCAAAAGAATTTTGGCAAGTTCTGTGGTGTCATGTTTTGTAAATACACAATGCATTGTTTCTCTTACTGAGTACACAAAAGTCAGATTATCACAAGAAGATGGAGAGGGGTAAATTTAAAACACAACCTCAAGTCTCAGCAGGTTAATGCAATTATATTTTACTCCTGAAATACATTTCAGTGTCCTCTGCCTTCCATTTCTAAAACCAAGCAAAAATTGACCTAGTAAACAAACAAACCTCTAAGGAAATAAATGAAACTCAACCAACTTTATCCAAGAAAAGACAGCTCTCAGGGCAGATCTACCAGGTGTTACTTTTAAAACCTTCTTAATCACTACAGAAACTTCCTTCATTCCCTGAGATATTTGCATAATCTCTGTTGACAACTATTTCAAGAGTGAAAGATAAAAATATACTTTATAAGTCTCTGTTCATCCTCCTCCTTTTATAAAAGTTTGCATGTACATACATTTCTACATATAATTAGAGAGAAGCAAAAAATGCAAAAATGTTGGAACAGATGAAGCTATTTCATAGAGATGATTTTTCTTGTCCTAATAATATTTTTGACATATCAGAACTTGCTTATTTTATGTATCACACCAAAAAGAGTCAAGTACTTTTTGCAGATGATCTTGAGACATCCAGTTATTTCATTGCTACCAAAAAAAAATGCCAGAAAGGAAAAAGTACAAGGAAAGCTTCAAATCCTCTTTCCTCTACGTTATTTGGGGTGCAGATTTTCAGCTATTTTCCCAAAGTTAGGCTGAATACAGCAAACAATACTCAGTAAAGGAAAAAAAATCCCCAGGAGATGTGACTTACAGTCCTTGCAGGTACAACATCACCACAAGTCCAGATCCCAAAGAAGCTGCTGCTTGCACAGCATTAATCTCAGTAACTTTTGGTGAATTTGTCCTCACCAAAAATAATTCTCTCAGAGTATTTGCTTGCTCAGGAGCCTGAGCAGCACCTGAGTCCTCCAGGGCACAGATTTAGACACTCACAGGAGATTCAGAAAACCTGAGTTCAGCTGCTCTCCTCCACCTAGAGCAGGGCAGGTGTGGACCTCCCTTTTTAAAAGTCATCTCAATCCTCCCAGAAAAAAAACCAAACAAAACAACAAAAAACCCCCCAGTAAAACAAAACAAATGTTCTGCTGATATTACTTCAGCCACTGAGCCTTGCCTAGAGATTCCTCTCGAACTAAGAAACCCTCCTGCAAAACACTACAAAAGGCACAAGGCTGTCAGAGCTCTGAAGGATGGGAACACTTGGGGCTCAGGAAGGTGGTCCTGTTGCTCACTTTGAAGGTGACCACCATGAGGTGTCCATCCAGATGTCACTGTGGGTCCCACTGCAGCAGAAAATACAGCATTTCCTGTGATGGCTCATAGGAAATGAGGAGATGATTCTCAGAAAAAGTTAGACCACGCTTTCCTAATTTCAACAGAGCTGAATTGTGTATCAGCAGATTAGGCTGTTTGCTGCCTGCAGCTACAGATGCCAAATAGACTTGCAGCTTTTTTTCTGGTAATTAATGAGTTATAAATTCATGCATTTTATTATTATCCCAGAAAATGAATAGCTGTGTGTTTGTTGTTTGATACTAACGCGAAATTTGCATCAAGCAAATTTCACTTTGGTTGTTTTTGACTTCTGCTGCAGATACAAAGCAGAGATTGGGAGGAAAGCTCTCTTTGATGAACTTCTATCCTCAAGGTAATAAATAAACTTGATAACCACTTTCAATCCATGCTGGCAAATTAAATGTTGTTCTACATCAGTGGAAAGCAAAGGTTTGTCTTCCAAGAGCTCATTTGTACTTTCTGTTTCTCTGCCCCCACCTTGGCCCATCCCCTGGCCTCAGCTGGTGTAAGTCACTGCTGCCTCGGTGTCTTTGGCAAATGATTTCTACCAAGATCTCATGGGCTTTTTGCAGACTTATCTCTCCAGAAACAGATTCCTTACGTTGGATTTCCTGATCAGAGGCCATGACCCCTAAACTGCACAGGGAATTTCACCACTGCCCTCAAAAAAAAGCAAATTTTTGGTGCTTCTCTCCTTAAGCTGGGACTCAGCTGGGACCTGCTCCCACAAGAGTCTCTTGCTATTTCTGCCACTTGCATTTTCAAATCATACAGCAATTAATAACAGAAAGAGCAGCACCAAAAAATCAGATTTTAAACAACCCAGGTACAACAGCTTCAGACTCAATTCCTTTTACAAGCTCTGCCCATGATTAGGTACTGCTCATGAATCAAAGGAGAGTTAACAGAATGGAAAGTAACCTTTTCTAATAAATATTTGATTTGTTTACATATTTCATAGTATCTTAATGCTACAGATAACGTTTTAAAATAATTTTCATTACAGGATTTCATGTTTAATAGGGGAACAGAAGATCAGAAACCAAAGAAAAGTTCAAAAACGTAAGTCACTGTTTTCATTTTACATGGTTTGATAATCACAGGACAGCATTCACAACTTATTTTGTTACATGGTACCTGTGTCACCAAAATGAAATCAAACCCATTCTCTCTCCCTGTCCAACCATTCATCAAAAGAGTTTTAGTTTACTTAATAAAAATTGAAGCAGTCAAATATTGTCCATCAGAATACATTTCTAGGTAAATGCTGATAAATTTAAAATTGCAGCTTGCTGTTAATTTCAAATAGGATATTTTTTGTTTATGGTTTTTTAAACTTCATCAAAATGCTTGATGTTTTCCTCACTGTTAAAAATTAAAAGACAAAATGTTTGCTTTGCTTGAGTACAGTAATTCAATTTATCAAAAAATATTTTTCAAACTTTTTTTTTTGGTGATAAATAGGAAGTTTATAAAATCCCATGCAGAAATTGTTCATTGCCTGCAAAGTGAAAATTTGTACTTTGGATCTGTCTTCAATAATCAGTGGTGGGCTCTAAAACCAAGATGAGAAAGCAATTAAAAAAAAAATACATAAATTTTGTGTTCCATCTGATTGACCAGAAGTTCATAGCCAAGGTCAGGGAAGGGGTTGGGGATTGTTTGTCAAAGCCAAGATCTTTGAGTCCAACCAGCTTGGAGGACATTGGGGAAACCCTCTTGACTTCACTAATTAGATAAAACGTTCAATGATGGATGATTCACTGCCAGGTTAAGGAACTTCCTCAGTCAGTAGACACCTTTTATACCCACCTCAGCTGAGCTAGCAAGGTCATTTAGGTTACAAACTGGAGCTAATTTTTTTTTTTTCTGTGTAGCTGAAAAAAATCCACTCACCCCCATTAAGGCTTTGCCTTTTAAATATTAACTATAGGGGTACAGAACTGGAAGGAATCCCCTGGGTCACTGAAACTACATCCTCATTATGTGTTATTGAATCCCTTTCACAAACTACCACAATATTAAAGACAATAATGGTTTTTGCTCTCACTAAGACTATGCAGAATTTTAATTTAGCCTTCAGACTCCTAGGGATAAAATGAAGACTGATGATTTAAATGATTTCTCCTTTTCACGGCACTTTGACTCATAGCTTCCTAATCCTCTGTTAGCAACATTAAACATGTATTTTTCTCTCAGTTGTACATATTCATGCTGGATATTAATCACTTTATTTCTAAAATCCTAAATTCACCAATGATTATTAACAAATTCCATTAACTAAACCAAAATAGGCTCTCTGTTTTTCATCATGGAGCAGGAATGGAATAAAGGAATAAAGAAGTAAAATTATGTGCTATATGGTTTAAAAGTCAGAAAAGAAGAGACAGTAAGGGCATTTTAGTGGGTTTGGATATGGCACATTCCTTGCAATTGAAGGAGGATATCAAGAATTTTAAAGCTTCTCCTTGGTACCATCCAGGAGTGTGATGTGTCTGCTTACTGGGGCCAGAAGCTCCAGGAGAACCTTCCATGCAATTTTTGTGAGTTTCTGTTTGTACTGCCAGCCAGGAGCAGAGCCATGAGGCTGGGAATGGAGTGTGAGGTGATATTTGTGTTGCAAATGTAGTTTTCATAGAAGAAATGATTCCTTAATTTCCCTGGGTCACAGCTGACCTGGGAGCTCCTTTTAGAAGACCTTTGTTAAGCAGCTCAGCTTTTGCCACTTCAAGCACCAAGTCTGTGTCTAGACAAGGCTTTTTTAGAACTGGTGAATTATATAAGTAATATACAAAGTGACTAGTTAAATCAATCATTTGATGAAAACAGAAATTTTAATTAAAAATGCACATTCCTGGTAGATGTACTTTAGATTATGAGGTCAGAATCTTATTTCTCTTCTATACAAATCCAAAACTTTATAATTATAATATATTTATAAACATAATATAATAAATGAAATATATTTATTATTATAATTATAATAATATTTTATTGAGGTACAATTTTGTCAAAATAACTTCTATCAGATTTAAAGTACTGTTTTTTATCTGTTCTGCCTATTTATTGTGTGGAATTCTTTCCTGTAAAAACCAGAGAATCCTTCACTTCAAAAATTACAAAACCAACAGCTTTGATCAAACAACCTGAGAAATATTTTGAATATGATTAAGCAGAGTTTAATGTGTGTGTACAGTTTATCTATTTGATTGTGTTCCAAACCTGCCTAAAATTTCTCAACTTCAGTAAGTTCAAAATGACTGAAGATTCTTCAGCTTGAGAAGTCTTTTCATGTCAGTGGTGCCTGATGCTTTCCCAGCTATTTATTAACTCTCAACCCAAGATAATTTTCCCTTTCTTCTAATTTAAAACTACTTTAATGTTCCACATATATAAAGCTAGATGAATCCATCTATGGCATTACTTTGAATAATATGTTTTTTATTATTTTATTTTAATAGTACGGAAGGATATGGCTTTTCTGCTTTATATGAAGCTACAGCATTTTTTGGCAAACAAGGTGCAAGCAATACTTCAAAAACTGATTAAACATCAAGTCTTTATCATGGATATCCTCAGGAAAGGAGTGTATATACACCATTTACACATAGAAAGTGGAACATAAATTGGGTATAAAACAGGAAGCAAAGACAACTTTCCACTTAAAACTCAGTTTTCTTTTTAATTTTTACCCTTATTATTCACATATTTTGTACTTAAATACTTGTGCTGGTAGAGAAAACACTGGCCTGAGACTCGTGAAATAATATTTAAAGGAGTCTCTCTAGAATCCTCCAGTCAGAGCTTTAATGGAGGGTGGTTTTACTGCCTGTGTGTGCTATGTTTGAGTCTTCAGTATTGTCTTCTTGAAAATAGTTCCATTTCTTCCTCACACTTCCTGCTGTTTTATGTGGTTAAACAGGTCTCTTTTTAGAAATGCAGCTGATGCTGCAGGGAAAGTAAAATGGACCAGTCCTATTCAGTGTTGATACAGGAAAGGTCTTTTACGTCCTGCTCCTGAAGTCAGGGAGGGATAAAAAGATCTATTCCCTCGGTATTCAAATGGTAAAAGAACTTGTCTTATCTTGTTCTTGCTTAGCTTGAAGCTGGGCTTCTAAAGTCCCTAAAAACAGGAAAGAAAAAATGAAGCCAGGATTACAGCCGGCTCATGGGACTACGGCAGTGCTGTGTTAGGGGGAGAAAGGCACATTTCCATTCTCCCTTTTGTCCTGGTGAATCAAAGGCCCTCTGATTGCTGGTGTCACGTAATACTGATCAGAAAGGAATTAAGTGGCCAGTGAGAATGTGCTTCTATCAAAGAGCTGGCAAATTGCAAGATTTAGAAGCCCAGAGGTCAGTGCAAATCTCCATATCAGAGGCAGCAGAATGGAAAGGGGGGAAACAGAGGTGGGAGGAATCTATTACAGTCAGCTTAATCCCTTACATCCAGATTCCTGTGAAAACAGACATTAATGATCCCCTCTCACTTTTCAATCACGCTGTGCTCACCCAATTACTTTTGCTTATAAAGACTTCACTTCTTTTTGTTCCTAATTTGGTATTTTGTTTTTATCTGGCAGAGATACAGAGCCCAGCCTGAGGAGGAGCTGAACCCAGTGTAATAATAGCTACCTCAGCTCCTGCCATCTCTCACTAAAAGGATGATTCACAAAACCCTCCTAGAGCAAGATGTTTGTCATCTCAAGAGCTCACCAGTTATTCACTCTGCTTCAGAGTGCTCCAGATCAAAGCCTTTCAGAGCGAGGTAGGAAAAGGGTGGCTGAGGGCAGGGCCATGACAGGCCTGGGTTTAGGGGACTGCTATTGCTAGCTTGTGCTTTTGGAGCTCTGAAGACACAGCCAGAGGAGCTGCAGTGCAGATCACCTGTGATAACCACAGGCACGTACATATCTGACCTCCTTCACCCTTTTTTCCATGCAAGCATGCAGAAAAAAATCTTTTTGTGTTCACTTGAGATTTTTATCTTTTCAACCCAAGAGTTTTGCGCACTGTCTAGAATTCTCTCGTATTTCAAGTGCTCATAATTATGGGGAAGAACCAGCTAAGTGTGGCTCTGGTCTTAAAATTTTCTCCAGTGGAGCTAACTGCTAATGTCAGAAGGAAAATAAGCACTCCCCTGCTAAATCTTCTCTCAGTTACCGACTGTGTTTAATGCTCTTTAAAGAAGCAGAAAAACAATTCCTCCTACTGCAGCACACAGAAAGACCCCCTTTCAAGTCAAACTTTTGGATACTAATTTGTGTTTTGGGTATCTAGGGCTACTTGCCTCCATGAAATTTCCTTTTCCAAAGAAGATTAATTTTCTTATTCTCCATTAAGCTGAAATCAACGGATCCTTTATGCTGAAATTTGCATGGCAGAACACTGTCAGTGGCAAAAGAATTGGGCTTTCAATCTGAGCATCTAAAATTACACACTGTCTGCTCAGATTGCCACGGGGAAGATGATGTGAAACTTTCTGCCAAAAATAAAAAGAAAAAATGAGGAAAAAAAAGTAAAAAATTTAAAAAGCAGGTGTTAGCTAAGGCTGGATGGCCAATAAGCTGAAATTGGCAAACCTAAGTACAAATACCCTTCTTAACAGGAGGCAATAATTCTGTCCTGGGATGACTGTTGTCCCAGTTTGCTGTTTGGTCAGTGAGGGCAGAAGGGACACCACAAACACTCCCAGTTCCTCCCACAGAGCCTGCCTGAGCATCTTCAGATTCCTCCTGTCGGTGTCTATTCTGCACGTGTTGCTAGCAAACGCAGGCAGCCAAGCTCCATCACCCCCTGCATATGGAGCTTTGTTAAATGCAGATGGTGCAGTTTAAGTTGTTCATAATTAGGACTCATGTCACTGTAACTTGCATGCCTTTCATAATGGGATATAAAGCCCTCCATCTGCTCTGAGGCACACTAATGTAAATAACTCACTGGAGCAGCTATTTTGTTTGTTCTGCTTGGAGTAAAAATAAGGAATTAACACGGCTGCCTTGACAGGGTCTCCTCATCCGTTCCCTTCCCTGCTCCTCCCTGACCCACAGCTTTGCTCTTGTCCCTTGCCTAGCCCTGGCTCCAGCTTCTATTTCCCTTCAGTTGCTCAGGGAGGACAGAGATAATCCTCAGAAGGGAAAGCTCATTTATAAGTGTAATTACAGCCCACTGGGAGCGGCACAGAACCCGTGTAGGCTCTTGGCGTCTTTCAGAGCCACAGCAAGCACTAAGGGGAAAGTTTCCCTCTGTAAATAAGAGATGCGTCTGAAATCCTCTTTGGAGAGGACATCATTCCCTCTGTTGGGGTGACTGCTTGACCAGACTGTGCTCCTGCATTATGCTTATTCTCACATCATTCCATGAGCTTCAGAGAAGGCAGCTATTACACTAATTTAATTGCACACGGAGTCCTCTTGCAGAACCAGCCACTTGTGAAATGACTAGAAGAAACAGATTTCTTTTACACTGTTGAGGAGTCCAGCTTGGTTCATCTGTGACTTCCCAAACTTCTGCTAAACTGGCTGTGGCCACAATGGGAAAACAGAGATCAGGCACTTTCCTGTGCTAAGGCCTGTGATCACTGCACTGGGGGTGATGTGGGGGGAGAAGAGTGGAGTCCATCACCATTCAATAAAATCTGTGTCTTTACATTTCCAGGATCACCTTTCTAATCTTCAGAATTACATCCAGCAGGAAAACCCCGCGCAGCTCAAGCCTTGCCCTCATATTTACTTTTTTTAAAAAACAAATATGACCTTTCCAATATTAAAAGATCCTAGGAAAAAACAGTGTTCTTTTAAATTTTCCTTACTTTTTTTTTTTGTTAATAAAAGTATCTTCTGGCTCACCCCATACATTTTACATGACCCTGAAATCAGCTTGTACCTCAGAGGAGCAATCATTTTGCCAATGTTCATCACAAGGCACTATTTTTAAACACTGCGTTTCAAAAACATCCAGTATTCCTGCTGACACAGGGCAGGGCTTTTTGGGTGGTTTCCTCACCTCCCAGTATCATCAGCTGAAGGATCAATACTTCCAGCCATCCCACCAGAGACCCTGGTCAGACTTCACCTTGACAGAACAACCTCATCTGGCACCATGGCTGTGGAACAACACCTGGGGCTAAGGTGGCTCTGGGGGTGTCTCAGCATCATCTATCACAAATCTGGAGAATATCTTGATTTTGGACGTCTATAACTGTATAAACTCTTTTCCAACTATCACATCACCACAGAGGTGTTTACATGTGATGCTATATCAGTAAATTCTACAGTTTTGCCTCTCTGAGTGTTCCTCAGATAATTTTCCTCATGTTCACCATAATTTCTTCCCTCCACTTTGAAATCTCTGTGAAAGAATATAGTTCTGCATCTGACAAAAAAATGAAGAGCACAGAGCCCTGTGCAGGTGAGCAAGGAGTTAAAGGGGGCAAGTACATCCCTAAGAGAAAGTCTCCAAAACCTGGTTATTGTAATATCAATTCCACACCGTAAGAATATGCAAATTCACGGTAGATGTCCTTAAAGAAAACACAAGCTGCTGGAAAGTCTGCTGTTGTTGCATGGCTGCAGATAAAACCAGAAAATAAGACTATTACATTATGTTTTCAAGACCAGGGATTTGAAAATTTCATATAATGACAAACTTAATGTCCCTTGTTTTGTTAGACATTTCAAAAGATGACAAAAATCCTGTTCGCGAGTGATGATTTGGAGTGATGATTTGGCCTTAAAGGTAAAATTCTCTCCCTATATGAAAACATTCTGCAATTTCTCCTCACAATTTCCTCCTTTCCCATTGATTCAAAGCAAGAACATTATGTAAATTAATATTCAGGGACTTAAGATCTGCTCCTTACAGGGTTTTAATGCTTCTTTTTTGCAGATAAACGTTGCTTTGTCAGCTAAAAAAAAAAAATAAATCATGTTTCCTAAGCTAATTGAACTTCAGAATAGTGTAATTATTCAACTGTCAAAGTAACTTGAAATTTAAATTATCACCTTTTAAAACATCCAAAATTGTTTGAAGTCAACACTAGAAAGCACGTGCATGTGTAACATTAGGTCATCTTAAGCACTGCTCCATTTCCATTTTAAGGCTCCTTTCATTGGTTTTGATTGGTGCAGTGTTTCCATGCACTTCTGGGCTGTAGCTGCTTTACAAACTGAATTTCATTCATCCACTACAGGAACTTTTAATGTCCAGTCATGTTAACAAGGGGTTGGGTTGTTCTGGCACCCTGATAATTGTGTGTTTATCTACTTGTGAGAGACTGAGTAGGACGTAAGGACACCATTAAAGCAACTAAGGATTTAAAACTAAAACCCCAAACTCTCCAAGCCTAAAAAAAGAACTTAGAAATCAAAAAGGGAATTTGTTCACATATCTAGAAAATCTGTCAGATTCATCTCTCTGTTTGCAGCAAGTCCTCTGTGAAGCAGAGCATTTACAGAATGGAAAGAACAAGTTCCATCCATTAGAAAGATGATTAGATGCTTTTTCCATGCTGAAAACAAATGAGCAAATAGGAACTGAGAGCAAGTAGCACTCATGATATAACTTGTTTTCTAGGGTTTCCTTTTTAGACAAGTTTAGTGGAGATAAGCAAGGTCCTATCCTTTAACATTGGGTTCAGGGCAGAAGCCTCCCAGGCACAAATTATACCCCAGTTGTGGAAGTTTAAAATCAGCAACAGGGAACCTGAAGAATCAAAAACCTCTTCCAGGGTAACAGGGATTCAGATGTGGGGATTGCACCCCAATGCAGCGCCACAGAAAACTAAAATTCCGAGCCTCATCTGGAGTGACCCATCTGGGGGGATGATTTTCAGCCACAGCTTGTGTATCATCACAGGTTTCATCAGAAAAAAAAATTCTGCCCTAATTTACCAGAAATTTGAACCTTTCCCCTCTCTTTTGCACCCAAACACAGGCTGTGGACAGCAGCCTCCTGAATGTGTGACCGCTAATTCTTTTATTTCTTATTTCTCTTCCGACACGACTGTGCCTTTGTGAGCACGGTGACAAGAGATGACAAATAAGCTACAACACAGCACAGATTCCAAAAATAAAAAAAAAACCCCAAGAGAAACAAGCCAAGGTTTCACCTTGGGGTTCAGCCTTCCTGAGGAAGGGGCACTGGGGCAGCCCCAGCCCTGGGCACCTCCCTGGGGCCAGGCTGGGCTCTCTGGGGCTGGGGCCCTGCTGTGGCATCTGGGGGCAGGAGCTGACAGTCCCAGGGGGCTGACGGGGTTTTCTGGACCCTGGGCAGGCTGGAGGAGCCCTGGGGAAGAGGGTCAGGACCTTATAGTGGCCTCAGGGCCTCGGTGGTTTTGTTGGAGTAATGATTTAAGACAGGCAATAACTCAGCTGGCAGGAAGCAATTTTAAACCATCAGTTGTTCTGACAAGATGTTGCAAACTGGTATCATATTTTTAAAGAAAAAGAAAAACAATCCCTCAGACTGCACAGAAGCACACAACATTTCTGCTACAGGCCAGCAAGTCTCCTTTTGGCTTGTGCTGGGGCAAGAGCAGGAGAGAAAAATATATGAAAAACCCTTTATCACCTCCTCTCAGAGCTTGCTGCTGCAAACTCCTGCCCTGTCACAGCTTTTCAGGCCACCAAGCTTTAGAAGGATAGTAGTGTGGGGTCTATTGTAGTGTCTATGTCATGTGAGAGCTGCTTTGGAATATATGCTCCCTGTAGTATCAGATAAGAGCAAATATATCAACATGATGTTTGCATTTGTGGGATTTTTTTTAGTGTCTCAAACTGCTTTTAGATAAGGTTAAAAACCATGGCCTGCCTCTGTATTTTTAAAGCATTACATGCCTTTGAAAGAATATGGTCTGGATGTAGAATACTTACTCAGAGCCTCAGGGAAATCTTTTACAACTTAGTTTCACGTTGAGTAATGCTGCTCTAGGCACTGATTTCTGAAGGGCCTGGTCTGGGGCTTTGAGAGAGCTGGCTAATGGCACTGAGCAATCACCTGGCTCCCTGGGCTTCTCAAGTGATCAGAAAGCTCCAAAAGAGCTCTGGTTTTTAGGTTTGCCCAATAACAAGACAAGTACCAGGGAATATGGCTCTTTAGAAATCATTAAATTAATCTGGACATGAAAACAACACCCTGTTGTGCCTCTTTTTTTGTTTTGTTTTTTTTTCCAATTTGCCTGTTTATATGATGTAGTTTTACCACTGTGTCACCAATCTGCTAGCCCCACCTTGTTTCTAAACTATTGTTTCTAAATATGAATTATCTCTATGAGGTGAATTACCTGAATTATCTACATACTGAAAGGGGCTGTGGTGTAATAACGTGTGCTAAAAACACATCCTGACATTTTCTTCTTCCTTACTGCACACCTCTGCTCTTCAACACCATTTAGAGACACAACACAGCTACTATCATGTGAAATAAAGTACACTTCCATTGCCTGAAAACTGGGTTTCAATAGGGAAAATCCTATTTATCTTTTATATAGGTTGTATACAAATTTGAGACAAAACTTCTGTCAGCCTAAATGAAAATATTTCACTTGAATAGAGTGGATTGAATTATGAAGGCATAATTTAATCTCATTCTAGGTAGGGAAAATAACAAAATGATTGAGATACTAAATTAATACTCTTGATAGCACTTTCAGTAAAACTTATTTCTAAAAATATGAATTTCAAAAGCTAAAAAACTTGTTTTACCTTTGTAACATTAAAAAGTACAATCAGGAAAGAAACCATGGCTGTGTAGTGCTCCTGGCTGTACTCAGACAGGATTCTGGTACTAAAAATTGCATTTCCACAGCACTTCTCATTCGTTCCAGTAGATCCTCAAAGTAGTATTAAGTCCAGATTGGCATAACCACTGTAAAAAGCAGCAGAAGCTATTCCTTTTTGAAAATTTTTGCCTTTGCTACTGGTCATCTGACATCTTTTGTCCCTTTTTCTTTTGCTTGGTGGCTTTTCTTGACCTGCTTTGTTAACTTATATAAAAGCTCTATGTTCTGTCAGTTTTTCTACATCTCTCCTGGCCTCGTGCCTGCCATGCCTGGTTTAGCTGGAAGTTGGGCATACAAAGTCTGATTCAAAACTTGTTTATCCCTTCCGGAAGAAAGGGATTTTTTTAAAGAAGTTGGATAGCACAATTGGTTCTGACAACATTATTTTGGGAGGACTGGGGTAGAAAACCAAGCAGCACAGTAGGCATTCCTCAGACACTTTTTAAAAAACCAAAGCAAGGAGCCCAAGTCAATCATACATTCAAATGAAAGATTCAGCCTAAAAAAATTCATGACTTTCTGCGTAGCGAAAGGCTGAATGCATGCTTGGAACATTCATTAACCCATTGGTTTTGAGAATGTTGAAGCAGAAGAGCTTGACTTTCTTTATGACTCAGCTTTTCAGCTTTCTAGAGATGGTAGAAACAGCAAGAGCTGGAAACCTCTCAAACATCAGAATTTTAACATATGAATGGAAACTGCAAAGTGTCGACTTTATGGTTTCATACTCCACTGCTCTTGATTTCACCTGTTCTTTGATTCTGATTAGCATATACAGGATATGTTGTTCTGCTAAAAGTACTGGGCTTATGAACTGCTCAGGAAGAAATATTCTAACAGAGTAGGCACCAGTCATTACCACAGGATGAAAATCTAATTCCTAATGTCCTGGGAAAAACCAAGAGGGAGATGGGAAAGAAAAGCACACAGCAGTGCTGAGCTATGAGCAGATACTGTGTACATGGGAGACAACTCCCAGTGAGTGCATCCACCAGCTTCTGGAAAATATTCCCCAGGATCAACACAACCCTGGCGGCAAAGAAGGATGTGCACCTGCAGGAGCAGGATATTGTGGTTAAACGTAGGGCAGGAAAAATGTCAGAACCATGGAAAGCTTAAACTAATCACATGTCATATGGGGAGGGGGAGATGGGTGACAAGGAGGTTTGTAGCCCTAGATCATTTACTTGGGCTTAGCTGACCCATCAGTCAGGAAACCTGTTTTTTATAGGAGTTATAATGTAAGACAACACTGCAGCCTCACCACTCACTCTCTGCACTCATGCTGACACAGGCAACATTGCAGCCACACAACCAAACTAACCATGGAACTGGAGATTCAGGTTAAATTCTGCCTTACCTGAGAAGATGGATAAAGAGAGAAGCAAGGAGGGCAAGATGGAAAAAGGAAAAATGTGACTCTCTCTCTCTCTCTCTTTTGACAATTACCTGCAATTTCAGCTTAGAGTGTGTAGAGAATTGATCCTGGAACGCCAAAGAGGAGAATGATGCCCAGTAATCCTAATTGCTGATAATAAAGAAGGATGATTTTTTATGTCCCCAGAGAAGAAAAGGAGTTTGGGAGATCATGTTGTTCAGTTGGTCTAGGCCAGCCAGCGCAGAAATGGCAAAGCTGAGGACTATTTCTGTCCTGTTTACTTTTACTGAAATACTAATTGGTCTGTTGGTCTTTTCATAAACAAGGACAAAATTATGTCCCAAGCTTAACTCCAGGCACAAAATGGATCTACAATGACCTTTCCCTGTATCTCTGCCTCCAGAAGACATCTGCTTGGACCATTTCTGCACTTAGAAAGGCAGAGCAGCCTTTGCTAATGTGGGACAAGCAGCTGCAAGTGGAGCAGAGAGAGCCAGCAGAGTTCCGGCTTGTGTGTCCTGGATGAGTAATTCAAGCTGAAAGGCCTTTGCAAGGAAATTCAAGTCCTGCCTGGACTGTATCACCATTTTCACCCTGGCTGCTGCAGAATACACGTGTCAATGCTTGAGGAAACAGTAAGGCCCTGCAGGAAAAGAGGGGCTCTCTCAGTGGAAAGCTCACTCCCTTCTTGGATAAAGAGGGCAGCTCCCCCCCAGCACAGGGTACTGCAGCAAACTTCCTTGTGTCAGTGTCAGTGAAACTCAGTTTCCTGAAAAAGTTTCATTTCCTTCCTTTTCACAAGCACCTCAGGTGACATCCCTTATCTCTAACACAGTCTTCTCTAATGTCAAGCAATATTAAGCCTGACAGAGGATCCTGGTCCTGGACGTTATTTTAATAGCAATTCCACATTCATTAACATTATCTTATATGTCAGAGACCAAGTTATTCCACAGGGCAAACAAACCTGGCAGGATTTAATCAAAATGCATCTAACCACTATCAAGGACAGAGCATTTGAAATAATTTGCTGGAACACAGGGGCTGTTCCTGAAGAAAGCTCAGTTTTCACAGTCCACAAAGCATGAAAGCCTCTGGCTGTCCAGCAGAGAGAGCTTCCAGCCTCCAGTGGAAGATTTCCAAGAAGGGTCTGCTGAGGAGGACACAGAGGCAGCTGTCATCAAAGAATAGTCCATCAGCTCTCACCTCTGCCAAGCTTTCAGAGCCTGGAGACCCAGAGTTTGCTGTCCTCCCACTGAGCTTCTTCAATAGTAAGGAAAGAAATGTCATGAAACACTCAGCCATCAAACATATTCCCCTATTCTCCCCCCACTTCAGCCTCGCTCCTTTCCCTCCAGTCATTTACCCTTAAAGTAAAGAAGCTCCTCATGATTTTGTTCTACCACTTCAGATGTGGAAAACCTTTATAAGAGTTTTTTTCTTAGGCTGAAATGGAGTTCCCCATTCTTGCAGCTGCCACAGATGTTTTAAGCAGCATTTTATTATAAGCAAAATCAATAAGGCAGTTTTGCAGCCTTTCCACCAGTGAAACAAACAGAATTAACTTAAATGACAATCTCGTTACTGCTGTAGAAGCTTCAATAAATGGGATCCCTTCCTGCTAAAATAGAAACCAGATGAAATTAGACATAACAAAAAAAAAATCAAAGAGCCCAATTAAGAGCACTGCATCCACAGCACAAGTGGAAGATCAATACCCCTTGAGAGGTGCAGAGAGAGTCAATTGCCCCCATTTGCACATAAAGAATTCATTCATCAAAGCACCATCTCATAGCAGGATTTTCAGGTATGATTAACCTTTCATGGTGCTTTCGTGTTAAACTACAGTCCTCAGTGCTGGGCCTGATTATGGAGGGCACTCTGTGGGCCTAAATGGAATAATATTTTTCTTTATGCATTAATATTATTCTCACTCTACCAGAAGAAAGCTCTGTAAGTAATGATTTAAACCCCACAGTAATGGTACTTTTGTGCTAAGTAACCATTTGAAATATAACATGATGCTCTAAAATAACACAATATTAATCATGGTCATTATGAAAACAGCTCTTCAGTTTTCCTTCCACTTCTCCATGGCTTTCTATTACATTGAGGACATTTATAATATTAAATATTAATTCACTTTTTTGTTGCATTTTTTTTTTTTTTTTTTTGGTTATGATTAACACTGCTGAGGTGCAAATCCAAGAATTAAAAAGTGAGGAGATGTGGATTACCTGAAGGCAAGTGCTAAACCTCTGGAAGTGTCAGGGATTGTATGTAGCTTTGTCACTCTAGAAAATCTGATTTAAAGACCTTTGAACCCTACTGAGCTCTAGTACAGGGAAAAAGACTTCAAGAGTCTACATCCTATCAGCAGCCAAGATACACAGGGAAAAAAAAAATCACAATATTCATAACAAAAGAAGCCTCTCCACCCTATGTATCATGGAAGGTATTTCTCTGAAATGTTCTCTCAAGATCTCCCAGATAATTTCAGAAATCACAGGGATATAAAATTTAAGAGTAAGCCTCAGTTTAAAATCTCCTTTCCCTCCTGAGCATCCTAATTTCTCAAGAATTTAATTTCAATGCTTGCAGACTCTTATTTTCGGTATTAGCTGTTCCCAGACACACACACCTATTTCTTACGAGGGAACACATGATCAAAGTCAGGTACTCTTTTGAAAAGATTGGAGAATTCAGTGGAAAACTGAATTGTGCCAAAACCAAAACTGTTGAGAAACTGAAAGCAGATTCAACATATAGTGTTGGTTGAAAGAAATGGGTGGGTAATATTTTGGAACCACTAAAATATTTCCTTTTAAATTGTGGGAGAGAGGGATGGTATTCAAATAATTTTGAAGGGTCATTTCTCATTTAGAGGCTGATGTTCATAGGAAAAAACAGAATAAAAACCCAAATTTCTTTGGAATTAATGGTAAAGTTTTAGTCTAAACCAAAGCTAAATTGTGGATTTTGTTTGATAAAATATTTTCTGTTCAGTTTCTGAGGACATTATAAAATTTTCCTTATTTCTTCATTTTGACCACCAACAAAAAAGCCCCTCAAGCCTCTCCAGATGTGCTTGTTTTACCACAGAGTGCTCATTACTTTTTATTTTTTTTTCTCATGATTAAGGGGACTGCACCCACCCATCTCTGGATCAGTCAAATATTCTTGTGCCTCAGTAGCAGCTTTCAGAAAGGAAGTGGAGCTGGCAAACCTGCACCCCTTCAGCTTTCCAAACCTGTACTCTCTGTGAATTTAATGACTTTTTATTGCTCTTAAATTGATTAATATATTTTTGCTGGCAATACCTCATATTAATTTTCTGCCATTATTAAAATAGTTTTAAAGACTCGATATCCAAGAGCCTTGCCCAAGGAGTGAGGCATAGAAGGAGGGAATGTGGAAAGCCCACCCTTGCACAAGGCTGTAATTCACAGGTTCTCTTTCTGCCTTGTGAAGAAAATCATCCAGCACAGCTGGAGCATATCCAGAGCTTCTTCTCCCTCCTTGCTTGGACTGGTCACTGGGAGAGCTCAGCAGCCTCCACATGGCACCAGCAAACACCTTCTCCAGCCTAAATGTGAATATAATTTCATTTTTTTAACCATATCTGGTAAAATTTAAAGCGGTGTGTTTCTCCTGATGCCATGGTCAGATTTTTCAGTGGAAACATGAAGCTCTCCACTCAAGTTAGAAGCCCTAAAACCCTCTAGGTTGGCCAGCTACTGAAACAAACACACAAATAGATTTATAGGTTCCTAAAAGGTGAAATAGAAACACCAGCCCTGCAGTCTTGCTGTGGAAGAAATAAATTTGGCATTTTTCACTAGAAAAGGATGTGGGACAAATAAGGCAGTTGTGATTTGTTCACCAAGAATTCTCAAAAAAAGTCCTTTACCTGAGGGAAGATGAAAGGAGGTATAAGGCCTTCCTTTTATTTTTCAGGAAGGATCTCCTGATAATTTCCTAATTTCAGACTATTTTAATCATTAGCTGTAAAAATTGAAACAGTCATTTTCTCATTGCAGCAATTCAATGTGTGGAAAAAAAGAACCCAAGTAATAGAAAGAGGGAGAAATGTCAAGAATTGTCAGAAAATTGTTTTCCCTCTTGAATGTTTGACCTGGCATAAAAACAGATTAAGTTTTGACTAACCTTTCTTGGGCTTGGCTGGCATGTTTGTTTTTACTGCTATTGCACATGGTAAAACTGAGCTGTACTGAATGTGCATTGGTTGTTATCAAGGATGAAACAGAAATTCAACACCCAGCTCCCCTTAGAAACTGGGAGACATTCCCATTCTCTCTGTCCTAAACTCCAGTATCATCTCTGCATGCAATCTTGCTATTAAAAAAATTACTCTGTTTAATATTACTTAATTATAGGTTCACTGACTGGTGGATTTTCAACTCCGCACATGTGATCTTAGATGTATTTAGAGTTCACAAACACAAATATGGTGAAAGGGAGATTAAATTTGTGTTTATATTTGTCTTGTTCCTTGCATTCAAACCTTGCATGAAGGTTACATTTCCTCATACAGACACATCTGTTTTGTTGTGTCCAACACAGCCATAAGTAGCAGTAGAATTTCTGAATCCTGATAAAACATGATTTTTTTACTTTTTTTTTTCCTCCAACACTCACTTCTGTTAAACTACAATGTTTTCACGCATATGTTAAGATTTTACTGAGTGTGTCTTGTCCTGACTTCTTTGCACACATAACCATCCAAAGAATGTGAAAAAGAACCCCCAAAACATTATGCAAAGATTATCTGCATTAAGTCTGATTTTAACTGTTGGCCCTTTTTCACATGTTGATCTCAGTTTTGCCCTGCCCTGACTGTCTGTCATACCTTTTCCTTCTCCTCCAAGCATTTCTACTTTATTTCTAGAGGTCTGTGGAACTTTGTTCTTAGAGAGGAATAAGTTGAAATAAGTAAATGTATGTTGAAATGTATATATTTTTTATATATATAATGCCTAAAGAAACTCAATGCAAGGGTGTGCTAAACTTTCTTCAGAAAAAAATGAGTCAGGAAAATCTCAGAGGGAAAACAAGTGAGGCCATTAACACAGGGTGTGATGTTCTGAGACCACTCAGAAGGAACACAGCTCATACCAAATCATTCATTAACAGCTAATGAAAAGCAATGCTATTCTGTTAATATGGATTAGAGATGAAGTCTGAGCTGTGAATCCTTGCCAATTTAAACCGTTCCTGTAACAGCATGAATAAAATAATCCGTGGACATCTTCCTGACATGGGGGCACTAAATCATCCTGCAATCAATCCCAGGGCTTTGTTTCAGTCATCTGCAGCCAGAGCTGGAGGAGGCTGGCATTTGCCTGCCAAGCCTGTGGTAGGAGAAGAGGCACAGCTTAAATAAAGTGGAACGGAAACTACTCCAGCTGCCCCCACATGCATTTTTTAAATCCTGACAAGAAGTCAGTCTGGGAATGTGAGGATTATGCCAGGCTGGCTGAATACAAAAAGAGCACTGCTTCTGGAGCATATGTTTCCTCTCAGTCTAGAGGTGGTCTCCTGGTGGGCCTGAATTTCTTTGCACTTTCTGTTTGGCACAGGCGTGAAGGATCCAAAGGTATTTTTAACACACAACAAGAAAGTGCTTGGGCAGAACGCCTCCCACACAAGATGACACTCACTGGGTCTCTCCTATTGAATTTCCAGACTTGCTTGATATTTATATAATACAGATAATTTTGCAGTGTTTTTCATTTTAAATTCCTACAAGTGGCAAAATAATTTCAGACACCTGATAAGAAACCAAGGACAAAGGAAACACAGTTATATTGTTACTGGGAGTGACTGAGTTTTCTTTCCTTAACTCCTACTTCTTTAAGAAAATGGAGCTTCATTTCTCTATCTTATACATTACAGGAAAAATTCTGGACAGCAACATTCCCAGAAGCTTAAACACAAAGGGGCTAAAAAAAAAAAAAAGAATAGAGGGAGAATTAAGTTTATGAATAAGTTTTATGAATAGAAATACAAAAGGAAAACATTATCAGTGTGCACAAATACTTCTATTCAGCTGAAATGTAAAATTTTTTATTTTCATCAATAAAATATAGCTTCAAATTAAAAAAAAAAGTATTTCCATCACAATAGCAATTCCCAGTGTTTAATATTTCACATTACCCTTTTACCCTACATTAACTTATGTACTGGTTATCAGTTAGCAAAATGTTATATTGCTACAGATTTGCTTTAAAATGAGGCACTACTGAAAATAAATTGAGAAATTATGGCTTAAGATATTACAAAAATCAGCTCAATTTTGTTACTCTCAGTGGAATCACACCAGAGAAAGATGAGAATGTCAGTCTGTACTAAGTTTAGTAGTCAAACAAAAAGGAAATCACATCTGAACGTTCCCAGTTAAGTCTGATTAGAAGTTCAATAGTTTTACTCCTCCCCTGCCCTCCAAAGCTACAGGTTTTCCTCACATGGTCTTGCTCTATTTCTTTTCTGAAAGATTTAAAAAAAATTCCAAGGTTTCCAAGTGTAAGGATGTGGTATAAGGAGTTCAGAGACATTCTCTTAGTTCTTGTAAAGACAGAGAGAAATGCTGCAGTCAATAGATTAAGCTGACATAAAAATGCATATCATACCTGGTGAGGTGGGGTATTCCCAAGCCATTTTTTTTCTGATTTTTGTAATTTTCAGACTTAGTTTCAGCAGAAGACCCTCAAAAGTAGAATTGATTGGGAACTCTTTCAGGAGTTACCTCAGAGAAATGGCTGGATATATGAAGAACACTATAGCTTTTAAGGGTTGCTGAAACAAGAGAATTACAAATTTAGAACCAATAAAAGCTGTGGATAGAGAAGGTGCAGCTGCCATAAAGGTGGGATCCTGCTGCTCTCATGAAGAATCTTGAGTAGATGGTGCCGGGCTGACTGCTGGGACAATCCTCACCCTGGCCCTGAATTTCTGGAGGAAAGGTAAAGCTTAAAACTTGACAAGTTTTCCCAATGCTGACTAAACCATCCTTCACCCTGGTTTTGATTTTCCATGTCCTTCAAAACCACCCAAACTGGGTTAAAGTTTCGGAGAGGGAGAATTTTCCACAGTCTTTGGAAAAAAAATTACCTCTCATTGTCATTCCTTTTGCCCCCAGTCTCTAATCTTTAATTTAAATTTACTATGCACATGCTATTTTGCCTTTCTACACAAGTTTTACTCTGCTCCACCTAGCAAAGAGCACAAACAATCCAGAACTTCAGTCAAATAAAACAGCACCTCATTTGCATTCCGTGCAGCACGCTGGGTTTTGGAGCAATCCCTCGGTTTTGAAAGCACAGTAAAATCCATCTCTGACAGGAGGGTGGTTCCAAACCTGTTTTTGTGCTAGTGATCAGGCTCGTTGTGTATTCCAGCCACACAGCCCCAGTGCTCTGGAGAGTGCTGCACACCAACACAGCAATAACAAACACTTCATCCTCGCCGGGGCTCGGGGTTCAGCTGCGCTGCTTTTTAATGCTCTTCATGCTCAGGTTAATGGGCAAAGCAAAAGGCTTGTTTGCCCTTATGAGTAACTATATTTCAAACAGTAATTTGGGTTGAGGGTTTTCCATCATTTGCACTCGAAGTTCACGGATCTTTGGGCGCTTTCTGTGTTTCCATAATTCCTTTTGCCGGTAGACTATTGATTCCTAGAGATAACACAACGTGAGAGATCAGTAAAGGTTAGCTGGTAAAAGAAAACATGCATCATTTAAAATGCCTTCGTGCATCTGGGAGTTCAACAACACCTATTAGTATTATTTAGGAGTTACAGGAAGCAACTGCTTTTAGGATGATTTTTAATCCAGATTTTTGCCCATAGAGCCAAGCATGAGCTACCTTTTCATGGGAAAGCAACTTGGACATGTAGAAACAGGAAATTTGTCTGTTCAAAGTTAAGTAAAATCCCAAGATTGGGTCTTCAATATGAACTCTTTCCAATAGAATCCTAAATCCCTACTCCCTGAGTTTATGGTGGGGGCTCTCTGCATTTTTCAGCTTTTTTTACTTTTCAAAACCCAACAATGAGGACAGTTAAGTTTTTTCTCCCTGCACTGAGTTTTGATTTTCTTTACTCACTCCATGGGTGAGATAATTTACTGATTTGTTCATTGTGTGTTCATAAGGTTTGGGTCTAAAGCAAAAGTCCCTCATGGGTCAAGTGTCTCACATGGAAGAAGAACACTTCTCTTTCTTGCAGTTCTTGACCAAGCTTTTAGGGAAATTTCAGGTAAAGCATGAACAAAAGAATTCTGTTTTCTTGAAAATTTCCATGTTTAGAAAAGCAGTTGATTGCATTCAGAAATCCAAATTAATACTCTTGCCTTCTATGATTTTTTTAAAATATATTTTCCTTCTTACTAGGAAGATAAATCTATTAAAATTTATAAAGATTGAAGAGATTAAAATTAGAAGAGATCACAGAAGAAGATGTTGAAAAGATGCTTCATTTTTCACAACCTTTGACTGAAACTGAATTCACATCCACAACTAACAAGAAGTGTTCTGTGTGTTTGGAAAAGCAAATCACAGATATACATGGAAGATTTTCAATAATCTTCTTCTTGTGTCTGAACTCACACTGTAAAATCAGACTCATTTATCTCTTTCACATTTTTACCCTTCCTTTCTCTTCACCACCTATCTACAAGCTATCATCCAATGGCAAAATCAAAGTTTTTATCTGTCTATAATAGGCTTCCCCAGCTATTTTCCACTAAAAATAGTGCCTCTATAAACTCAACTTGAAAACTTATCTAAGATAGTAATTTAGAAAATTTTACAAAGCATAAAGTACCCAGCATAAAGGTTAAAAAATGCTCTCTTTTACAAACATTGTAACACTCAGTGCTTTGCTACTAATGGGCTTGCTTCTATTATCTCTCAACTTATAGCCACCTTTGCAGTGCTATAATGCCAGAGATAATTAGTGCATGCTTGTCAATTTGATTTTGGTTAACTTTTATGGCCTCTTTATGTTATGATTCCTGGGGGAGCCTGCAGTTTGCTCACTAGCCAAGGGAAAAAAAAAAAGCATTTATTTTGGGCTAAACAATAGCACTGTTTAATTAAGAGGTGTCACACTATTTATTGCCGACCACGTGCTGTAGCTTTGATGAGGGGGCTATAAACACAGAAAGTTCGTCAGATTGAATTTCTCTGCTGTAATTTCCTACTGGAGAAAATGTGACACAAGGCAGAGAACCAATTTCCCATTTCTATTTAGCATTTATATTGACAGAATTAATGATTTTATCATCATCTTTGGCCTGCTCCTAAATGGAAGGCATATATTGCCTGCTGAGACAGTAATTTTTCTATTTAATTATGTATATATATGTGTGCTCGCACTTATATACAGTTACACACATACATATATATATGTATGTGTGTGTATATATATATAATACGTGAAATATATGTATATATATGTATTTTTTTTTCTACACATATTTTTCATGGGGAAATTATACCTTGTTATTAAACTCCTATTGAGAAAAGAAGGGTAGAGTGCTGGGAAAGGTAATTAGGAAGAGTAATAAGAATGATCTTAGACAATGTTTCTAAAAAGGGATAAAGGTGAAAGAATCTTTTGCACATTCCTCATGACAAAGGGTTCAGGAAGGCCCAAGCCAATGAACTCGTGGCATGTTGATGGAACTCATTTTATTTCTGAAGTCCCCCCACGAGAATGCTATACAATATATATGCTGCACATTTGTCAAAGTTGCCATGTAAGAAATTCCAATTTCCTTCTCTGAAAATAATTGATCAAAGGATCATGAGGTTCAAAAGACTAGGGAAATGAATAAATATTATATAGAGATATAATGCATTGTAATCATACTGCATATACTTTTTTAAATAGAAATCTGGAGACCCCTGTTACAATTCTTGGACCTCTTAATGGAGCCAGCGAGATCCATTTTACAGTGTCTCATGCTGGAATTGGGCTGAACTCCTTCCCTGCTAATCCAACCACCTTTATAATTTTGTTAGAGGTCACTAGCTTTAATTTACTGCTACAATAATATCAAGTGGAAAATATCTTACATGCCTTTTCATGAATATTGCATACTCTGAACCACTTCTGTAGAAAATCTTTTGTAAGAAAGAGCCAAGAAGAGCCTCACTTTGTTTTAGGGAATATCTAAACTCACCTGGCAGAGAGCAAGATTTATGCAAAGGAAGAAAGACAAGTTTCAGAGGGCGTGTTACACTTAATTCTCCTCTTGATGGCTTGGCACAGGCAGACTGTGCTCATCCAGGTTTGCAATTTGGGGTTGTCAGGCTAAAATGTTACAAAAAAAGTGAAGTTTCAGCTCTTGTCTTTGCTGTCATTAAGGCTCTCCCTTTCCTATGGGTTTGAGGTGCCATTTTCCCTTAATTAAGGCAGCTTTTTTCTCTATTTTAGTGTCAGAGCTGCCTCCCAGAGCTGCCCTGGGGCTTTCAGTCCCTGGCTCCTTATCCCAGGCCAGGCCAGAGGTCTCAGCATGCCCAGGCAGTGCAGAAAGGAAAGAGCAAGGGATAATTCCAACTCCAGCCATCCTCTCATGAGGAATTTCAACATCCAGCCACCTCCAGAGCCCTGTGAGAGCACAGATGAGATATTTCCCACTGCATTTCTGCCTCAGAGGGGTGGCACTGCAGGAACCAGAGATGGCTGGAGTTAATGGCAATCTGAGCAGAAATTAAAATATTCTATTTGAAATGTTTACTTCCAGTTGATCCAGAGGCCAAATGTATCAGGGTTCTCCTCAGATCCTGGAGGTTACCTTGCAATTTGTTGAATACCAGTGGATTTTTGAGTGAGCATCTGAGGAGGGAAGTGTTTTACTCAGCCCTAGAACATTATTCTGATGTTCTTATCCTTCCAATTAGCCCTTTGTAGACAGTCTCCCTCAATTTCCTGTATATGAATTCACTGGAAATAAACATTGAATTAAAGCCTCTCTGGCCTTTTGGGGTCTTTTTTTTTTTGTTGCTTTTTAATTGTTATTTCAAACTCCAAGTCTGCTTGGGAAAGCTCCCAAAAGTAAATCCCTTTTCACATGGGCCAGCATCCTTGTCTGCAGATTTGTAGGATGCAGATGTGTTCTGAGTAAAAGTGCTTATTTGATGGTTACCAGTTCAATTTAAGATATTTGGCATGAACGAGTTAGCCTGGGTTGGGGATATTCATATGGGAAGGAGTTGCAGAAAAAGACTTTCTTATACAAAGCTACTTTTTCTGTAGGATTATAAAAATTATTATGTTGCAGATCATTCATCTGGCAACCATTTGGCTTCAACAATATGTTGAAAGGCATTAAAGAAGTATCCTAAATTTACAGATTATTCCAGCTGCCAGGGCAGATACCCTTACAGGGTATACAAACAGCCTGTACTGGTACTACAGACACTTTTCTGACTCTAAAATTCTTGTGTATATTTTCTACCCATGCTCTAACAGTTGAAATAAGAGCAATCAAGATGTTTTCTTTTCGGAAAGAGCTCTGTTTCAGTAAGTTCGCTAATGGTGGGCCTGGGTCAGGCTTCTCCCAGATTTCATTTTCTGGAAGGTTTTGAAAAATTACTGCAAATTAAAAAGCCATAAAGTTAGTGTTTGCACTTTCCCCCCCCTACTTTTTAGTCATTTTTATCAGTGAAACAACCAACATACTTAAAATACCATTGAAGGGAATTAATGTTATTAAAGTTGGTGTTATAATGGGAGTTTTTTACAGAGATAATACATTTTAGATGATGAATGAAATAAAAAGACATAAAACAAACACTTGAAATTTGCATTATTGCAAATTATACTTGCAAATTCTATTATTTTTATAATGCAAACTATTGAAATTTCACAATGTAAAAATTAGAAATTAATATTATTTCTTCTTAAAGTGTGGTAAATTTATTATCTGTAAGGATATTATTAACCTTAGAGGACATGTAGAATTTGAATTCTGCTGTCTGCAAAGTCATCTAAAAAAGATAAACCTGCAGTGTTTTCTGCCTACCCAAAAAGGACTGTAACGGTATTGTGATTATTTTGGCAATTTATATATGAAATAAACTTTTTGAAGTGTTATCATTGTGTATGTTATGGGAACCTGAATATATTCCTCGTCTGGAAGGTCTCTCTGTTGCATTATAAGGAAGAAGTAGATCCATTCATGACATCAACTTTCCTGCCTTTTGAGTATCAAGTGTAAAACATCCTGGGGAAATAAAATCCAAAACAAAATCAATGGGAGTTCTGTCTGGGCTGTGGGATGAGGACAGAAAATGCCTCCCTCTGTAGAGATGTTCTGGTTAATTTATAGAGTTTCCAGCTCTCTAATTGGAAATGCAGAGTCCAGGATAGCTCACAGACCTCCAGCTCTTCTGGCCATGAAGAGTCTCCCACAGCCTGGAGCCCATGGGAGTATCCCAGGCATCAACTCTTACTGGGGCTCTCCAGCTCAGTTATTGCTCGATAATAACTCCAAAAAATTAATGTAAATTATTCCAGTACTGATAAGAAATAAAATGAAGCTCACATTTAAAAACCATTGACTGCTAAAGCTGATTTATGAGCTTTGAAGGCTTGTTATCAGCAGTGTTGGTATAATGCAACCTGTGGATACTTTCCCAGTCACTTCTCCTGCCACAGCTTCCTCCTAACAAGGGAGAGGAAGCTCCTGGATGGGAACCTGGGAAATCACAGAGAACCCTTTAGGAATCCACATGCACACGGAGGAGAACAGTTCCTGATGGTCCCTCCAGAGAAGATCATTTTGTCCCACATGATCAAATCACATCAACAGGGGAGTCTCCCAGGGGAAGATGTTTCTGCAAGGTCTTGCCAGGCAAAAAGTGTGATGTGAATTATTTCTGTGAACTAAAACAAAATGCATCATGTCAATTTGTCTTTAACAAACCAAGTTCAGTGCGAGCAAACACCAGAAAACTCAGGGGTGATGCTTTGCATGGGCTTGGCAGTGCTTGCAGAGGTTAAAAGATATCAAGAAGTGAAGGCAAGAGGAGATGAAGGAAAGAAGGACAGTGGCACTATTCCTATAAGCAAATTACATCTCCAGAAATCTGGAGCTATCAGAGTTTAGTTTGGAAAAGGGTATGTTAAGAGTGTTAAAAGAAAAGCATGTGACAAATTAATGAAGGAATTTTAAGTATTGGCAACTCATTCATCCCCTCTAAATATCTCCCAAGAATTAAGGGTATTATAATGGTGGTGTGTGTGAGGGTTAATGACAATTCTGTGTTGTAACCTACCTGTATCTGACCCCAAGAAAACTAATTTATTACAACAGAGAAACTAATTCATGAAGGAAAAGGTAACCACTGCATTTTGCTTCTTTACCTGCTCTGTAATCAGGCTGCAATTCCCTACAATGTCTTCAATACCACAAAATGTTCAATTAATTCCTTCAGAATTGCAAACAAAGCGTGAATTATTTTCTTCAAATATTCCCTCCCGAAGGAGTATTGATTAGTGCACATTAGCTGGATAAGTAAATAGCAGTGTTTCTGGTCTCCATCAGGCTGATACTTAAGGACCCTTGGCTCAAACACTTGTTTATGAATCCAAAACTGTGGATCATGAATACTGCAGCATACAAGTTTGGCATTTGCTTTGCACAAACATACATCATGCTCTCAGTCACTCTGATTTTCAAAATGGCATGATTTTTTTGGACTTCTGGCAAGAATCAAAGTCAGTGCAGCGAGCTTACATTTGATGTTTTACCTCCTGGAATCAAAATGACAAAATTTTTCTTTACAAACTTTTTTCCTCCCATTTTGAGATGGAACTTCAGAGCCACTGAAAAACCTCTGTGAGATTTAGAGCCTCGGGGAAAAAGCAGAAAGTAGTCCCATGCTTCATTTAAATCTTCACCTTTTAGTCATTTTTATAGCCCCAGCATTGCAGCCATCCCAGAGGTGGGATGTCTGCAAGCAACCCCAGTGCTTGGGGAGCGTGGAGCACTGAGCAGCCAGTGGGGGCCTCACAATGTCACTCGGTGAAAAGAGCCTGAAAAATTAAATTCGTTTCATAACCCCATATTTTTCTTTTATTGCCCACAACCATAATCTTTTACTTCACTGAAATGGTATGCAGGGAAAAAAGAGCAAGGGGAAGATACAGATATTAATGAGGTAAGAAATGGAAGAAATTACTTTAAAATAATTCCAGGAAAATTGATTTTCAAAAGTTCCTCACTTTGCTCAGGTTTAAGGTTTTAGTAGCCACATTTTCAAGCTCGAGTCAAGCACAACCTATGGACTAGCACTTAGGCCACCTCCACTCAACCAAAAAGAAAATGCAACACCCTAAAATAGATTATCAAATAATAACACAGCTCCAAAGTTTAGAGGATTGCCAGTCTTCAAATCTGATATCTGCAAACCAGATCTATTTAAGTCCTGGAAAGGATTTCAGCAATAGACTAGGTGACAAAAATGTTTAGCAAAAGTGGGAAATACAAGATGACAGAGCAAATGATGTCTTCATCATGCTTTAGTTTCAAGCACAAAACATGCTGGAAGAATCCAGCAGTTAAAAGCACTGCTGTTAAGGAAACTACACTTAGACAATTGATTCAAAAATCTACTGCCTTCCAGGTTCATCATCTTGGCAAGTGGTTAATTATTCCTTGCTGGTTTGAGATTTGGAGAACCCCAAATTAACTTTAGAGAAACCAATACAGAAAACAATTTTTATCAAAGAAACTCTGGACCAAGACAGACTTTTTTTTGCCCCCAGACACAAGTTATTCTCAGAGCTCCTGCCAGGTGAGTACAAGGAAGTGGCATGCCAAAAGCAAACCAAAAAGCCAACATACTAATTCCTTGTGCCAACACTTCAGATGCTTTTGAGAAATAATGTGCTGAGAATAAAACCTTAAACAACAGACAGGTGAATGCCAGTTGTTTTCCAACAGTGACAGGTGCAAGAAATCTTGAGGAAAGTGTTCATTATGGGCAAGGCTCAAATGAGCTACTTAAAAATCGTGGCTTAATTTAGGTCATTTATCAACCTCCTCAAAGGCCCTTTAGTACAACTGAATTTTGAAGTGTTTTGTTTGCTCTTAGATAATCTCAGCTGCTGTGTCATCACTCCAAGCTGATGTTTCATACACAGAGTGCCCTGTTCATTTCCAGTTCTGTCCCTGTATGTGGATCTGGCTGTGCAGGTGCCACAGTGCCAGGGGTCTGCAGGAATAAAGAGACAGTGGTGGCCAACCCCAAACTGATTCCACTCTGCAGAACTCCCCACCCTGAATTTTTAACTGTCTTTTTCCATTTGAAACAAATAGATAATAAATCAGCTCAGATGATTATTCAACTATCTCAGGTCCCTGCTGTAAAAATAAGAGGGAAATGGGATTCCTTGGCTTTTCACTGCTAGGATCATTCCCCTCATGTTACTTGTGTAAAGAGCAGGCTCATCTCACAAGCTCACAGATAATTCCTGTGAGACAGAGGCAGCACTCTCCTGCGTGTGGCTTCTCTGCCTGTGTGGCTGAGAATGCACGGCCTGAGAGCAGGGATGTGGTGCTCAGAGAATGCAGAAAACTCTCTGGAGAGTTTACTTCGCTCTCCCAAAGAAAACTTCTAAGAATGTGCCTCTTCTGCACAATGCTGGAAATGCTTTGGCTAAAGAACCTGTCTGGAAAGGACACCCCTGTGATTTTGCCACGGCGGGTTTGGCTATAAGACGTGGAAAGGTGATGGGAGAAATACATCCTTAAAATAAGCAAATGCTGTGCAGGTCAAACAGCTCTTGTAAAATGACTCATTAATGGCAATCCTAGACTAGGAGGCACCTGGAAATCGAAGTGTAGTGCAGAATTAGCTCAAAACTGTCAGATCAGCTCCATCTTACACATCTCTTTAGTTCTAATAAGCACGAGGGCAGAGACATTTAACAGATATTACAATTCTCTATTTAGACTGAGTTAGGATGACATAATCACATCCTCTGAAGGCAATGAGGTACTTTCCAGTCCATTAGCAAGGGAGAACAGTGTCATTAGACAGTATCCATTAGAGAATTAGCCATTAAAAAAAGTTTAACTCCAGGAGTGATGATAACTTTTGCTCATGCCTCAAAAAGTTCTGAAGTGATCTCTGGCTTGCTATTACTTCTAAAAAATTGGAAAACCAGGTATATTTTTGTTTAAAATTCACAAGAAAATATATATATAAGGGTAAGGGAGGAAAATCAATCTAAGAAAAAAAATAATGAAAAATTTAGTAGGGATTCAGAAGCCAAATTTTAAGGAATATAATCATATGAAAAACAGGTGGTACCCAACAATCACAATGTCATCTGTAATAAGGTAACAAGTTTAGACAGTAACAGTAACTGATATGTTAAAACTACACTTTTGCAAGATCTTTAACCTTGTTCTACAAAGCTTATATTATGTGGACTGAAACTTCTCTACTTCTCAAATATGTAAAAGAAGGTCAGCAGACAGCCAATTGTGAAAACTTGTTTAATTAGGAATTTTTTGGGATCATGTCTAGGCAACAATCCAACTTCAATTTAAATGTGACCATGGCTGATAACATCGTTGTACTTGGTCTGAATTATTGATAAAGTCCATTGAAGAATAACAAAGGGGTTTAAAATGAGTTGAAATCTTAAGATAAAAATTGGTATCTACAAAATTACTTTAGAGCAGTTGGCCAGGTCATACAGCAAGATACTGATAGATGTCAGCTTGCTTATCCCTTTCAAAACTTAAAAGGATTTGGGTAAAGAAATTTAAGATTAAGGCTTATTTAAATCAATTAACAAAGGATCAAGAGAGAAAATAGCTGTCAATTAAACCAATTTCAGTTAAAACAAATAACAGCTTGATTAATTTATTCAAAAGGACATCACATAAACCACTAGAGCACACCCCTGAGGGACCTGGTGCAATAGCTTCAATTTTACACCCTCCTAGAAATTGAGTGTTATGCCAACACAAGTTTCTGGACTCGACATGCTGTTAACTGTGTGAAGTGCAACAGCCTGTGGAAAAACAGGAGTTCCATCAAATTGATGTAACAGTCCCTTTTGGATGAAAACCCTGGGAATTCAACTCTGGGCCTGAAAATTGTTAGAAAGAAAAGAAGAGCCTCTCCAACTACTTAAAATAAACCCACCTAATAGCCTCACCACCGCTGCATACTGTAATCTGCCACTTGAAATTATTAACATCTCTGGAGTCCAGTTTGTTAAATAAGGGGGAAGAAATGCTGGCTCTGTGCCTAGAAAACCTCAGCCCTTCACAACAGCATCTCAGGCAACAATGCTTTTAGTTTCCACAGGCTGTAACCACAGCTCGTCCTTTCACCCCACTTTCCAGAGTTAAGTAGGGATGACGTTGATATCCAGCAGAAAATTTGAATTTCCTGTCGGCATGGGCTCTTGCACTAGCTGTCAGTTGTGGGTGAGGCAAAGAATTTATCTCCATCCTTATGAAGTCCTAAAACAATCATGAAAATCATTTCCTCTGCTTTCCAAACCCTCAAGGAACAGTTTCTTGAAAAGCACTTCCATATGGTGGTAGGTACAGGAGAGGACTCATTTGGCCAGAGATCCCCTCTCTCTCAGACAGCAGAAAGGTCCAAGATGGTTTTTGCTGGGTCTTGATGATTAAGGTATTCCAAGGCACTGCTTTTCTTCTCTCTGCCTAGAAACTCCCACTTCAGGAAGTTCCTCAATATAGAAAAATATATATGATTCATTAAGATTGAAGCTTTTCAATTTTCTTTCACTGATCACTCATTAAAAAGTAAAAAACAGATATTAAATAGAGGAAATGTTCATTTTTCAGAAACATGTTCTCATTCCCATTTGTCTGCAGCAGGAGAGGAAAAATGTAACAATCCCTCAGCTACCTCAGTGCTGTGAGGTGGGGATAACAAAGATTTCAACCTGCCCAGGGCAGGCAGGAGCTACTGGTCACCCTATAAAATTATATTTTCATTTGTTCACCATGGAGAATAAGTCCATTAATAGAAGAAGACCCAAAGACATCCTGTTCATCACATTTTTAAGCTATATACAATCTATTGTATATATCTATACAATATTGTATACAATCTATATTCAAGATTGTATACCATCTATATTCAAGAATGAAATTTGTCTAAATCATACCACAGTGAAATTAGAGTTTTATACAATCAAAATCACAGTAAAATTTGGATTTTTTTTTCTAGATAAAGAGACGTGGCCTAGTTTGCAAAAGACTCACACTGAAAAATGGAAGCCTTTGAGCACTTGCATCAGTGTGATAATTTCAAGCTGGAAATTGATGGAGTTATTTTGTTCAAAGTCTACATTCTCCAGCAGCACTGGAGAAAACGATGAGATTTCCTTTTCTCACTTACCTGATGTCCAAATTCTATTCATTTCCAAGCAGGAGTAAAACCCTAGTCCTGCATCAGTTATTTGGCATTCTAATATCAATCTTGCTGGGGTCAGTGTGCTGTTCAGCACTTCAGGGGGTGCTTTGAAGCACCAAAACTGAAGATATCCAGGTGGGAAGGGGGAAAAAGATATTTTCTAACAGGTAAAGGGGTGACTGAGCTGAGCTTCAGCACAGCAACAGCACCAGGCCCAGGGGCAGCTCTGGAAGGCTCAGCATGGTTCATCTCATTTTCGGGAGCCCCAGATAGAGCAAGGAGCCTCAAAAAGGGCATTGGGACTTTCTTCAAGTAAGCACAGCACTCTTTATTATCCTCAGACTCTCTGCTCCTGGTTGGCTGGGAGAGTGGAAAAGGAAAAAAGAGGGAAAAAATTAAAAAACAACAGAATGCCAGGATCAGCTTGTGCATCTTACAGTGGCAAGAAAAGGAGACAAGGGTGTGGATCTAGAAGAATCACTGGAGGAGAGCCCCAGAAAGCACATCTTTAAGGTTAAAGAAATGGATTTGTACCCAATTTCTGACATTAGGTGGGCCTATCATGGAAAATATCCATCTTTCTTCTGTGACTTATGAATAATGTTAAAGAATAAAATACAGAGTGATCATGTCATTAAGGTATTAAAAGTATCATATATACAGCACAAACCAAAGGCATAAGATCTATCTGTTTGAACAGTCCTGCACTTTTAAATACAGCATTGTACCTGTTTTAAACTTTACCTTCAGTGAGTGCAAAATACTTTGTTTCTTCTGTCCCTGCTAACTGGGAATGCAATATCACAGAATATTTAGGGTTGGAAGGGATCTCTGGGGGCCACCCAAGGCAGGGTCACCTGGAGCAGGTGACACAGGAGCGCATCCAGGTGGGGTCTGAATGTCTCCAGAGAGGGAGACTTCATTGGGCAGCTGTTCCAGTGTTCTACCACCCTCAGAGTGAAGAAGTTCTCCCTCACTTTGGGGTGGAACTTGTTGTGTTTTGAGTTATGGTCCTTGCTCCTCATCCTGTCGCTGATCACCATCCTCTTGACACTGAGTTTGAGATATTTCAATGCAATAGTGAGATCCCCTCTCAGTCTTCCCTTCTCTGGCCTAAACAGGCCCAGCTCCCTCAGTCTCCCCTCAAAAGAGAGGTGTTTCCTCATCATTTCTGTGGCTTCTGCTGGACCCACTCCTGTAGCTCCTTGTCTTTCTGTTTTGATATTCTGATTGAGAAATTCTGAGGCAGAACTGTTACACAGACCTTGTGTCGAGTTATACGCAGACAGAAAAGGCAGAGATGGCACAGGCTGTGACAAGACAGCCTGAGAGTGGGGATTCTGAATATTGAGTGGAAAAACACTCAAAATAAATAAGTACAGGCTCCATTTTAAGTCTTTACTATTTGCAAGACAGGAGAATGAATTCTCCCTTCAGTATATTTAAGCTGATTGCAGTTTACTGCAGAATTTTTGCCTGGACTTAATTAGAGTTAGCAACTTTGATTTCCTTTGTAAAAGCAGGATGCATTTAAATTGGATCACTGGGGAGAGGTAGGAAGAAGATCATAACAGGCTGACAATTTTTGCCTGAAAGGTTCCTCCAGCAAGTTGCACGAACGCCATCAGCAGGGGGTGGCTCACACAAGTTGGCTGGTGGAGTCAGAAATAAAATCACAACCACATCTGGCTGATATTTAAATGTCAGCAGTGCCTGCAGTGTAACTGTGGCCCCAGAGAACTGGAGACAAAGGAGCTCAGGTACCTCATGCAATACCCAGGGTTTGATGTTCGTGTGCTGCTTGGAAGGAGCGAGGGGAAGAGTTAAACCTCAGGGTATTGCTGTGCTACATTCTGTCTCAGCTCTGCCATTAGATCAACAATTACCCACTGAAAACTGGGTTTGGCTGGAATAGAAACAATATAATGCAACATTTTATATTCAAGGGAGCAGGTACCACAGCTGTCTAACCACTTTTTTCCCCCATTAATGCCCATGTTCCTGTCTAATCCATGAATTAGAGTGGAACATCCATCTAATCTTTGGGGCAGGTGGTAAACTTGTATGTTTAATATGATAAAAGTACATCAAGAGCTTAATTTTCTAAATCCTGACAAGTTTGGGGAGTTTCTTTCAGATGGTTGACACCTAATGTGCTGGAGCTAAGTTAATAATCAATTACTTGTGCAACATTTAAAGCCTATCAATTTATTTTTGGACAAAGCTAATCCTCATCTTGGGTTCATAGAAATGAAGTTCAGCAATATCTATTTACTGATACCAGCTGCTGTCTTTCTTCTTTTTGCTCTTTAGAATAAACTCTGCTGTGGTCATGAGGAAGGAGGAAGATGAAACCATTTACAGAATTATCCTCAGTCTTTCAGTTCTTTCCATTAAATTTGGTCAGTGAGACCAAGGTGGAATCACTTGAGGGTTCCTGGGTGGAACAAATACACTTCTTTTAAAATAACAACAACCTCCCCCAGCATTTATACACAGGTAAAACATATATACTAACAAAGAGATACTATAAGATATGAAGTTAAAAAACAAAAAAAAAAACAACCTTTTGAAATTCTTTGTTTCAACTATCATTCTTAGCACTCTGGATAGCTGAAATTATAAACTGGGTCAGACAGATGTTTAAAAGCTCTAAAACTTACTAAATGTTCATTCCAAATACTAAATGTTCATTCCAAATACTAAATTTAATCATTACTGTTTAACATCTTTTTGTGGTTTTTTTTTTTCTTTCCTCGGAGTGCTAACAAGTATTTCTGCCATGACAGCAATTTTATCTCAGGTTCACTTGCACATTTAGCTTGTGATTAAAAATAAGACATTTAAAAATTGATTTCTTTGGTAGGGTGAATAAGAAACATAAAGCCTGAAAACTCTAATAATGCTATCCAAATCTCTGTGGAGAAACCTATAAAAATGAAACAGAAACCACAGAAGAGTCACAAGCTCTTCTCAGTCTGGAGCCTCAAATAAGGAGGCAACAAGACAGAAGTATTCTTATCTGCAGTGTTTTTGTGCTTCCAGAACTACTCACTGGACACATTTTTTCTCATGTTTTCACAAACTTGAGGTTAACATGTGTGGAAAAGTTAATATCTCACAGTTTTTTTGGTCTGTTATCCTCACACATCTCCAGTCAGCATTTCCTATGGAATCACACAAGATATTTTGGGATTGGTCTCTGGGGTTGCTCTAATTTTGGCCAAAAGGATACTTTCCTGATAATAGCTTGTCCATACAGAAAACTTCCATTAGAAGCATGAGCTTTAAAATGATCCTGTCAAAACACTCTCAAGCAGCCTGATTCCTGAATCATGTTTATTTTCCCCCTGGTACACCCTTGTATCACGAGTTCTGGTGTTTTCCCACTTCTTCATCCTGTAGCAGTCAAAG
The DNA here is from genome assembly GCF_971803275.1 of Cyanistes caeruleus. Lineage (NCBI taxonomy): Eukaryota > Metazoa > Chordata > Aves > Passeriformes > Paridae > Cyanistes > Cyanistes caeruleus. Next base: position 111,773,153 of record NC_141703.1, read on the forward strand.
TTCCCATATTTTTTGTCAGCCCCCCTGCTGCTAACATGACTGGAGGTGATGGAATCTTACTGCCCACGGGTTTTTTTTGCTCTCTCCTGGTGATGACTCTCAGCAAGGCTTCTCCACCTCTTTTTTCCTCTCTTTCCAACATCTTTGAAGAGGGCCAAGCTTTTCCACTCTGCTGCCTCTGCTGCTGCTGTCACAAAACACACAGTATTAGAATCTTTTCCTCTCTTCCCTCTCAGATTCATCCAATTCCCAGTTTTTAGCACTCCACCCTTAACAGAGCCAAATATCCCTTTTCAGTGCAAACAACAAAATCTTTCATTGTTGTTTTAATTTTCTCACCTTAACAAATTACCTTCCTTTCTGCAATGTTCACATTGTCCCAGTACACACTCCAAAAACAGGGGATGCAACACTCAGTTTCCTTTGGAGCTTACCTTGAATTTTTTTTCATTTAATAGCCCTAAAACTCTTGCTTGAAAAGATGTGACACGCTGATTTTTCCCTGTACTCCACTGCCTACTTTTTAGGAATTGGGACACATTATTGTCAGGGCTATCAAGTACTGTAGAATTTGAAAAGCATTTCCTTTGCAGCAAGAAAGAAAGCTGTTGAAATATCACAGAGAGAAAGATTGATTCATCTCTCAAGAAAAAGTCGCTGCTGTCTCATGGGTAGTTTTGGCAAAATCATCTACTTGGATTAATATCAACTGCTTACTTCCTCCTTTCCTTCCTCCTTCCCCAACTGACTACTTAGTCCTAGAGAGTGAGGCATATGAAAATCCATGTTTTCTTGAGGGCTTCTCTGTTTCTGAAATTATATCCTGCCATTGGAGACCAATAAAACTGCAAAACTTTGTGTAAATTGCTCTTGGGTTGGAAAATTACTGATTTTGCAAGCAAAGGATGTGACTTTATATGGTAAACAAGCATCATTCATTCTGGCCTACTCTAAAATAATACAAGGCTTCAGAGACAAAATGGAAACAGAAAAAGAAAAGCAAAGAAACAGGAAAAGAAATCCAGGTGTCCAAGAACAGTTACTAAAAAACCTAAAAGTCAACTAAATGTCATATTAAATAATTTGGTGTCAATTACCTTTGCTGAAGCCACACAGGACCCCCAGGCAGTGATCTGGGGACAGAATCCAAGCCATGAGTAGCTACACACATACTTTGGCAGTAATTTTATATTTAATCTCCTTATTTCTGACTTAGTGTTGAGGAAGAATAATTTGTTCTGCATTCCTGTACATTCAAGTGTTCTCCTGTCTATTGTGCTGCTGATTATTTTGTTTATAAAATAATAAACATTTCTGAGTATTTTTTTTCATTTGCTAAAAGCAGTAATTTATCTGATTTAGGACCAACTACATTTTGAGCAATGAATTATAGAGATCAGAATAATAAGCCAAGTCATTCTTTATCTTTCTCAATGAGAATATTATTTCTTGTCTTCTTTATAAAGTGTTAATTTTTGAAAATGAACAGAGTCAGCAATGAAAACAGCCTTTGCTTGCCAAAGAAATAAATTTTCGTGTATCACATGGGGGGTTTCAGTTTGAACTGAGTTGCAAAGAAGAAATCACCATTTCAAGCCATCCAAATTACTGTAGATTTACAATTCAACCAGTAAATAAAGACTTTGGTTGCTAGAAAATTTTACAGCTTCAATACATCTTTTATCTTTCTGTGAGTGACTCTTTAAGGGATGCTTCAATTTTCTGCTGGAAGAGACTTTGCCCAGACATGAATTCCCAGAGATGAGCTAAGTGTTGTGAGAGAAGAGAGCGTATCCCTCCATGGCTATCAGCTGTGTTGTCAAATTCACCCCCTGGACAAAACATCCAGATAATCCTGCTGAGTGGAATAATCAGTTTCTTCTCCAGAAATTCCTTGGTTTACAGTCTCAGCAGCCTCTCTGGTTTCTGTGTTTGCCTCCTTGCCACAAAATCTGTCACCATTTTAAGTTCAAAATGTGTAGGTTTTCTTCCCCCTACATTTTCACTAATGTCCTTTCACACCTCCATCCCTGTTGTGTTCCTCCACTTTCATCCATCCCTTTGGAATTAAGCAGCATAAATTCTACTGAAGCACACAATTAAAAGTCAACAATGTGTTTATCCACCACACACCAAGAGGTCTGTCCTGAGCAAGCTACTGCTGTAAAACAAATATACAAACACCATAAAGATTTTATCAGGTGAATGACTGATCAGATGGGATGAAGAAAGAAGGACAGAGTAGTTTCACTGCAGAAAAGAACTTAATGATACACAAGAATTAGAATATCTTCTCACCACAAACTTGCCACCCATTTTCTTCACTTCCCTGACACAGTATTCATTTTGGTATTTCTCACATAGAAGCAGAAGAAATAAAAATCCTTCAACTGAGGGAGAAAAGAAGAGATGGGAGAAAAAAGCCTTAGGGCACATGGCAACCTGTCAACACATGGAATAAACAGTGATGCAAGCCAGACTCGTGGCCCAAACTCCTCCCAATGCAGATTCTGCATTAGGAAGGCAACACTGGAATGGCTTTTTCATTCCAGGAGGGCCACAGGAGAGAAATGGAACAAAACCCTCCTGATGAAGAGCACCCATGCTGGTTAGATTTCAGTTTGCACCTGCTGCTTCCAGCCTCTGCTCCTCAGCTGCTGGCAGAGCTTTCATGGAAACAGGAAAAATGTCAAAGTTTTCTCATTGCTGTTCTTTGAAGTCTTTGGTCTTTCTTCCATCCTTGATTTTTTTTTTTGTTTTGTTTTGTTTTGGGGAGGGGGTTTTGAGATCCTGTTTTGTTGCCTGCTTGTTCTTCATCCTCAAAATTCCCTGTTTTGAAATTCTGCTGCCTTCATCCATTCCTGACTGCACTGGATACATCTCCTAACCTTTACTGATTTCTCCCTCAAGGCGATCAGTATTGCCCTCCTGCAATCAGGAAAAAGCCCAGTTCTCAATTTTCTAATATGTATGTATCTATTTTGCTTACCTGAATTATTGGGCAAAATTTATAAACCAAAATTGAAAAGTGCTCTCTTTAAACAAGAAATTTGGATAGCCGACATTGAAGAATTTTTATTTTTTAAAGGCCTGACCTTTTATAATTTCCTTTGATTTCTCCTCAATGAGGCACACAAAACATTCAAAAAAATCCAGTTAAAAACGCCCTTTGCTCTCTGTAACTTCCAAGAGCAATGTTGGATAAAATTCCAAATAACTTTTAATCTTAAATTTAGTAAAATTATTTTCTAAACCTTGTTTCACATATTTTCTTCCACTGTCAGCCTGCAACCCTGTGAAAAGATAAGCCTTTTGCATTTGTTGAACACAAAAATATTCTAACCATGTCCTGAAGCCTTTTACATGGATTAAGTTTTGGCCACTGTGAGTCAAAAATTAATCCTCGTTTTACAGACAAGAAGACAAAAAGAACAGTCACAACATCCTGAATTCAGCCTCCAGTTTTGAGTTCTGTCTCCTGTCAGCTGGGCTCACAACAAGTACAAATTTTGACATCCCCCAAAACATACAAGGAGCTTCTAATATGTGTTAGTTTTATCAAAATATTAATGTTACAAACAAGCAAAGAGATGTGGTAATAGTAAGAGCCCTTGAGAACTTTGGTAAGGGTGATGAGAAGGCCAACCAGAAAGCCCAGCTCCCAGTTTTGGGACTTTAAGATATGACCACCCTTTGCCACCTCCATGATTTTCAGAAGTGCCTCTGAGCTGCAATGAGTTATATCATGCTTTCCTTCATTTGCTTGCTCAGGAAGATTATCCCGTGGTCATAAATTATCAAAGGAAACTTCCTTTGTTCAATTGTCTCTGCTGGTCTGACAAAGTGAGCACCAGGAAAAGCCACCCCTGCTCAAAACCCATCTGAAAGGGGAATAGTGCCACAGGTAAAAATAATTTAAAAAAAATAGATTAAAGACCACTTTAACACCCAAGACAAAGTTGTCATAGAAGTCAGTCAAGGAAATGGTAAATCATTAAAATGATCAAATAAAATGAGATGGGAGTATTTGGCTGCGATTCCCACTGCTTAATGTTTTTCCCCATTCCTGGTCAGAAGTGTTCCTGACAGAGCATTTTCCGGAATTTTATTCAACTTATTCTGAAATGTCATAGTCAGCAGGAGCAACAGAGAGCAGCCAAGTGTTCCCAGCAGCAATAGTGGCAAATAACACCCTGTGGGCATCACCATTCTTACCTTTTTCTGCAAACCTCAACTAAACCAGTGGCAGCTTCCCACACATTGCCCCAAATCCACCATGCCAAGACCATTGGTCTGGCTCACTCTACTGCTCAGGACATTTTCATTATTTCATAGCACATGAAATGTTCTGTATTTCCTTTTAGCATCTCGTTTTCTTTATTTCACAGCACATATTTCAGCCTTTGCACAGAGCCATGTGAACAACCTCCACTACCCTTTGCGATCCACAGGTGAAGGAAAAACATTTTGAGTTTCCAATTCTCGAGAAATAGATTTCTTTCCCTCTTCCACAAATATATTTCTACCATTCTGTGGAAATGTCCCCTGGAATGTTACATCTTAGACTTCCTGGATATTGGAGAATTTTTATAGGTGCTTGAGACAAAAGTCACAAAGATTTGTTTTTGCAGAACTGTCTCCTGTAGCACCGTTTCATAAATTGAAGAAATAAATCTGTGGAGTGTTGAGACTGCACTTTCCCCTGGGGTCAAAGCACTGCCTGACCACACACCTGGGTGTTGTGGGTGACAGCAAGCTCCCATGATCCACACAGTAACAATGACTAAGAAAAAGGGCTCTATACTAACCTCCAAAGTCCTGACATATCAGTCCCAAACAGTTATTTAGTTCTCATTGTGGTTTGGTTTGCAAATAAAGATCCCTGATTGAGTTTGTCTTTTTTATTTTCTCTTGCTTCACTGTAAGTGTAATCTTTGAAAATTTTTAATGATTTATTTTTGCCTCTGGATGAATCCAGTGACAGATCTCCCTTCCATGCACCCACCACCTTTGTGAGTCTGGGGAAACTGAGGATCATGTGGGCTGCTTCACTACGCTCCTCTGGAGGAAAAGCCAAAACTCAAAGGGTTGGGTTTTTCCTTGGTGTTGGAAGTGTCAGATGTGAAACCCTCGAAACAAACTGGGTCAGACACCAGAGGCCTTGAGTGCTGGCAGGGTTCATAGCCCAAGATAAAATTCACGTGCTCAGCCATGGAAGGCACACCCTGAGGTGAGCTCTGTCTCTGCTGCTCCACTCCATCTTTCCCTTCCCCATTTTCCCCATGAAAAGATGGGAGAACACAAAGAGGAGACTTGACTGCCTAGAGACTCCAGCAGAGAGAGGGAATAAAGAGCCCAGAGACTCCAGACTCAGCAGAGGTAACTGCTGCTTTCATTTCCAGAGGACTTCTCCCCCAAAATCTCTGTATTACATCATGGCCCTGCGGACCTGATGTTGGAGAGTGAGAGAAGACAGGTTGATTATCTGAAAGGACTTGGATGCCTGGGCCTCAGCCCAGACTTCTGCAAGCACTCAATGAGTTACTCTGGGTTCATTATATATTAGAGGAAACTGGTTGAAACCAAAAGAATTTTCATTTTAAACCTCTCTAATAGTCAAATCTGATGTTTTTAAACAAAGATGGGACTCGCTCCTGTTTTATGTCTTTGAAGGAATGTATTTCAGATAATAGCTTTTGATATATATTCGTAACACACTCCTGAAAAATCATGAATTCAGTCAAATAAAGCGGGTTGTAAGTGCTCACTTAAAAGTAAAATCACATTTGGAATTAGTCTTGGACATGAAATAGATATACTGTATATATATTTTCATACACTGAATCTAAGAGACGCTTTGCACATCTCTGCTGAAGGGAGTTAAAGCTGCCACAGGGAAAACTTGAAGGAAAAATTACATTTGAAATAATAAGCTGCAATGAAACCACTTTCAGGCAGATAAACCCTTTCAAACAAAACAATGTAACCAAGCCACAGCACGAAACACACAAAGAACTGGAGCTGGAACTTTTTGCAGTCTAAAATTTTGACTTAAAATTCAATTGTTTAACACAGTTTGCTAATTACTGGAAATACTCATACAATTAACTGAAAATACTCAAAAAATTAACTTATATAACCTACATTTTCACTTACTTCTTACAGCAATGAATTTTGGGTGAGGCTCAGCATTTCCAGAAGTTGTCACTAAACAGAATCATTGAATATTTTGGGCATGAGTGGCATCCCAGACACATGAGGTCTGTAAAGGACTCTTAGCCTTAAACTGAGGCAGAAATACTTGATAAAAGGTAGCCTGCAGCTTCCTCTAAACCAAAAAGTCTTCACAGACTCCTCCAGTCACACCAAGACTGTGGGAATGTATCTCTGCTTTGCATGGAAGATGTCCATGGATGCCAAAGCCAGGAAAGCAGGCAGGCAGAGCCAGTGCAGCTGTAATTATAACATGAATTCTGGAATTCTGCTGTTTAGCAGTGAAAAGCAAACCTTTAAAAAAGGGATAAGAGCAGACAGCTCCTCATTCTCTGCAGGATTCTGCTCTTTCACTTGATGTGTTGATAGTTTTGGCTGCGGCACACACACCACCAGGTGGTTGTCAGGATCTGCTGGGATTTTTATTTGATCAAATAGCTTTTCTTGATAAATGGGTGAAGCCATGCCATTCTAGGCACAGCCCTACTCGTCTGCATTCTGCTCAGTCAAATACAGATCCACATCTGGAGCTGGGGAATTGCTGTATGTTCCTTTGGCCATTTAAACTCTTAAAGAAAACCAAGGGGTGTCCTCAGGCTCACCTTGACAGTGACACGGCTGGGGAGCCCATTCCTAAGGACACTGGAGAAGAGGGGATTCAAGGGCAGTCTGTTCTCCTGTGGCCCCAGGAATTCATCACTGCTGGTGTCAGATATCTCATAGCTCCAGGGAACCAAGGGATGTCCTTTCTGAAGGACGTTATCAACCGTTGTTCTTAATTTAACACATGCTGACTGAAGGACAGGGATGTCATCATAATATTTGGCTGCAGTTTCCCTGACTGTAGGTCTAAGTCTGTTTTCAATTCTCTGTCTCCTGCCTTTCCCCTACATGGCTTCAAAATCTAGGCAATTATAAATCCAGTATCCTTAAGCTGTCTCTCTTTTTGATTATTATTTAATATAAATCAACAGTCATTGGGGAGGGGGGGGGGGGGCAGGTTTTTTTCTTTTTTGGGGGGTGGAAGTTTGAGATAAACATCAAATTACAAAATTGTTCACCTAACTGCACAAACCAGAATTGTAACAGGTTGAAAATGCAGTGTGCTGAGAAATGTTTGAAACTATCAGCATGGAGCAGGTTGGAAAGAACTGTGTGAACACCACAAAAACCAGTGAAGTGTGTTTCTTCCACTCAGATTTTATTTTGTAGAAGCAGAATGAACAAACATTAAGTTTTCTAAAAGCAGTATTGGCAACAACTGCCTTCAGAAAAGCAACTTCTAATAATAAATATACATATTAATATTAAGGTTCTGTAGGTATACATCTGAACAGACTTTGTCCTTGTTTCTCAGGTTGGAAGCATGATTATACCATAATCAGATGAATAAAAAATATCAGACAGTTTGAAATTTCAAATCTGAATATTTATAGCTATCTTTCCTGAATTTACTGTGACCTGTAACTATACACACAATTATTTCCTCTAAAAATTTCCACAAAATCTATTTATAATTGCCTTAGCAACCTTATCAAAACTATCCTTCAGCTGCATCCTTATTTTACTTCTCAGGGGTGTCTTTTATCTGCTTTGCAATCACACATTTTTCTGGCCCAGAGATGATCCTCAGGGGCAGAGAAGGGTGAGGGGAAAGAGAGGTGGGGGTGAAGGGAATGTAAGAAGAAACATCGCTGCTGGCTTTCTGTAAAAGAACTTTTAGCACCAACTGGAAAAATATGTCTATCTTGCCTTTTTGCAAGAAACTGAGGATGTTAAAGGAAAAAAGAAGCTGGCAATAAAACCTGGGCCACAGAGCAGAGTATTCTCAGTGAATCCCTTGGCAGTCGCAGTGCTCACCTCAGTGTCCTCTGCTTTAATTTAGATAAGCTGCCAACTGGATGGAAAGATTTTCTCCATGAACACTTAGAAGAAGAGCCCAAGTTGCTCTCAGAGTAGTAACAGATACTTTTTCTTATTAGTTCCCTAAGGCTGCTGAGGAGAAATAAAGATATTTTGAAAGCAACACCATAACAACAGAACAAGGAGAACAAGGAGGAGACCTGAATATTTTCCTTTCACTGAAGCTGTTCATATATCTTGGCCCAAGCTGAAGGGCTCTGGGACATCAGAGTTTTGTCTTTTCTTTTGGAAGGAAAGAAGAATCTTCCCCCAGACCCAGGGCTCTGCTAAAAGCTCTTCAGTGGGAATCTCATCTTTTTTTTTTTTTCCTTGTTTGCTCCCATGGGAGGGTGATTAGCCCCCGGGAAGCTCTGTGATGGAAAGCAAAACCCAAGGCAGGCAGCAGGTCACACTGTGTGAATATATTTATTTCTGGCTTTTGATGGGAACTAGCTACCTTTAAGCTACGAATTAAGACCAGCTTAATGAGCTCGAGTGGTTTCATTCTCAATTAAAATCCTTGTCCTGCTGATGAGCCTGAATGCTGCTCCTGCCAAGCTGCCAGACAACACAATCCCCCTTACCTGAAGAGGAGTTTCACAGGAAGCCAGATAAACAGGCACAGCTAGGGAGGGGGCTTGGTTAGGCTTACAGAGTCTTTTAAGGTACCTGGTTTTAGTAGCTTATTCTTATTCTTTGTAGTCATTAGGCATTTGCAGCCCTCAAAGCGTTTATCCCCTGACATTCCAAGTGAAATAAAACCTGTCATTTATCATCCTCACTTTTATAGGACATGGAATAGAGACAAGGAAAACAGGAGGCTGCAAACCCCTCTCCTCAGCAGAGGAGCCCAGTCAGCCCTGAGAGAGTCTTGGGCTTCCCAAACTGCTTTCTTCTCTTCATGGATTTAATTCCACGAGCTCCAGAGCAGCTGGCAAGCAGTGCCCTGTGTGTGTGACTGAGGCTCTCAACTCAGCTTCACTCATTCCTGGCTCAGCAAACCTCCACAAGTCAGCTCCCAGTGTCTGTGTGCACACCCTCAGCAAATATCAGCTAATGCTGATTAAAGTGACCCTCTTCCTTGTGAGTTTGGAAGAGAATGCCTTGCTTTTCACCAGCATGCATGTGGACATTGCTGGGACCACTGGAGCTTGAGCAGCAGAGCTGTGAAAGGGAGCGAGCACCAACGTTCAGTGAGAGACAGCCCAAACACGGCAATGCAGTTATTTGGTTTTTGGAAAAACAGGCCTCTCTCAAGTTCCCATGAGCCTGAAAAATGTTTTGTGGCCTTTTAGCTTGCTCAACAGGCTACTTAAAAATTACTTTTCCAGAAAAAAAGAATTGAATAAGACTGAAGTCAGAATAAATTCACAAAACCGTCAAAGGCACAAGGGGAGTGTAGACTCAGCTCATAGCGGTCAGGTCAGAACCAGATTTAATTTAGGGTCCCTTCCAACCCAAAACATGTTATAATTCCATGTAATTGCTTCTGTTCCTTAAGACTTATTAATTTTATCAGTGTAAAAGGTGCCATCCAGCCACTCCCCCACAGGAGCTCAGCATCTCCTCTCCCCAGGAAGGGTCCTGGGGGCTGCTGGCCACCCCACAGCCCCACTGTGGGCACCCCCCCAGCCAGACCTGGCTTCCCCCAGCTGCTGCAGATGTTTTGGGGTGTGGGCCAAAGGAAACCTTGTAAGGCTCTTCCTCCTTGCAGGGAGGAACGCCAAAACAGTCAAGAAATGGGAAATATATAACTTTATTCAGCCTTCCAAACCAGGAGGGAAATGCTGCTGTTGGATTGTTTGGAAGGGTGTAAGGGGCCAAACTCTGCCATTGGAAAAAAAATAAAAAGGGAGAAAGAAAAAAAAAAGGGAGTTGCACCTGTGTAACTCAAACATCCCTGTCTGCATAAAGGGGGGGCAAATCTTCTTTCCATCTCAACAGATAATATATAATTTTTCCAAGATTTCTTCAGACAAACATAAAATTGCAATGTATTTTTTTAAAAGTAATTCCAGAATGGAACAAGGAACATTTTCCTACACAAATCCATTACTTCACCTTATCACACTGGGATAATGATGTTTTAGTTGCCTTCAAAACACAAACAGCCTAAGAGTCTTAATCAGCCAATTCTTTGTTTAAATTAGATTTTAAAATGAACTGTGCCAAGCTTGTCACCAACCCAAAATTTCACTTAGTTTTTAAAATTCTAGTTACTTTAAAGTAAACAAATAAAACAGCCCGGGAGAAGGGAAATATACTTTATCTGCTTGTATTTGAATTTTCTGTTTGTAATTTTTCCTGCCTTGATAATGCACAAAGATGTCTTTTTGTGGAAACAATGCCAATTTTTGAATATCACTCATAAGGATTATGAGCAGCTTGAACATTCACATTTCTGCAGACACCCTGCTTGTAGACCTCTCTACAGCAAACTTAACAGAGTATCTGAGTAATTAATTATTTCACTGAAAAACTGAGCAGTTCAATTTGAGATAAAACCACTCCAAGAATTCCAAGAACAATCCTTGAAGGCAAAAGACTGAGCACATCTGCTACACCCTTGATCTACAGGATGGATGTTTTTTTTTTGGCCATAGATGGATGGATGCATTAAGAAGCCACTAGGCTCCTGTTCAATCTCATCTTAAATATGAGCAAGGTGGTTATCAGTTATTCCACTTTCTTTCAGTGTGCAATGGTTTAAAAAGGTGAAATTGCACTCAGTATTTAAGCAAGTCAACATAACACACTCAACTCACACTTTTTCAGGAGATTCATGGCGAGTTTCAATGATGAGAACAGCATTTTTCCTGTGGGCACAAACCTTTTGAAACTCCCAGTCCTGTAAATCCCTGAGAGCTGGAACACCCTCAGTACTCTGTAAAGTCCTGGTGAGCTTGGAGCCCTCCAAATTGCTCTGGCAGCAGGGCAGGTATTAGAATATGCAATTATTTATGGAAGTAATCAAAACCTTGTGGAAATAACATGGTTCTGATGACAGATAGGCAAAGCTTTTGTCAAGGTAAGAATTAAAGGCTTAACATTGTAGGTGAGATTGAAAATGTAACCAAAGCCCCAATTTGGTGAACTTACACAGGCATTCAGAAAAAGAAATAAGTACACAAACCACACATGGGTTCTTTCACCTGGGTAGAAGAACACAGTGGAGCTGAGAGTGTCAAGCCACAATGCCAGTCAGTCTCTCAATCTATTTCAAAGACCTGTTTTTTTCTCACATTGCTCATAAATGTGTACAGCCATTACAATTCAGGAAAAATTCCTCAACAGAGCAGTGGAATCAGAAAGTAGTCCCTGGGAAGCCAATTTATTTTATTTTGCAAATTAGTCTCTTTACCTTTAGTTATTTAGTCTCTTTACCTTTAATTATTTATTCATTAATTGTGAATTAACTGAAGCCTTGTTTGTGTCAAGTTTGCTCTTCAAGCAGATTTGGGTGCTCCAGATGCAAACACAGCCTGCCTGTTGTTCTTGGATTATTTGGTACATTCTTAACTTTGTGTTTGAGGGCCTGAGAGTTCAGAATAAATGACTTTACAAATCACACACCTTTCTTTTCATATCAGGCCAAATTATCACTTATTAACAAAAGTGATATTGAAGGTTATGGCACCTAAGGAAACTTCTTTATGTCTACATATTTTCATAGTCTGGGACTCCCACTAAACACCACAGTCATACCTTGCATTAACTGGGTAAAAAACTACCAGTGTCCAAGGGTAATGGATTCTGCAGCTTATTTACAGGTTTTATTTGATTAGGAAGAAACCATGACCTACACAAATATTTTCTGAGAATGTGTGAACATGCGTGTTGATGTCATGAATTCTGTAAGAATTTCGGTTCAGATCATTTGTGAGCAGCCTTGTGGTGGCTAAATCCTTTCAGAGAAACACAGTTAGGAACTTGCAAGGCTTGCTGCTGCTTAGGAAACTGTTTTCTAGAAGTGATTTCTACAGGCAGGTGAAAAAAAAGCCATTTCTTTTCCATTATACCTATGATGCAAAGGCAAGTAGAGTGCAGATGCAGAAATATCTGTCTGAAAGGGAAGAACAAAGGCCTGGGATAATGAAAGCTTTGTATTTCAATGCACAAGAACAGTCTTTATGTTTGTGGCAACAAAACAGAATTCTTTTGTAATGGATCATCCCAACCTCACCAAAACATCTGGTCATCTTTTCCCATCTGGACCCTTTTTTTCCTTTTTTTTTGTTTGGCTTTGCACATCTTGGGGCTGGTGAAGGTGAAGCAAGTGCTGGCAAAGAAAACCAGTCAGAAGGGTTTGATGGTTTGGGGCTCAGCCAAGAGAACATTGTCCAAGTTTTCCACATTGACCCCCAAGTGCCTGAAGTCTCCAGCAAAAGAGAAAAGCCTCCCATGAGACAAGTAATTCAATCTTTTTCTGGCTGGCTCAGGTCTTCTTACCAAAGGCTACGAGTTCATCACGACCTTAAACGAATTAAATGGAACTCTCTAATTCATAGCTATTGAAACATCACCTGCAGCTTTAACTCTCGCTTGGGAGACCTGAAATATGATAACTATTTCCAGTTACTTCCATTCTCAGAAATCCTCTGTACATAAAAAAGTAATGCCAAGGTATTACATGGCCCTAAATACATGGCTGTTATCAGTGCAGAAGGATTAGCACTTCATCCCTTCATAAACAAAGCTCACCCACTTTGTGTTCACACTGCAAAGACCCCCTTAAAACTTCAATCTACCTCCAAATGACCCAAAATAGCTGAGATGAATGATGAAGACTCATCTATTTCTATGGGTTCATGGCTGCCTAATTTTTAGTCTAACAGTGGGTGTGATGTTTGTGGCCTGTTCCTCTGCCCAAAAATAAACCTTCAACTTTTAAAAACACCAAAGCTGAAAGCAGTTCCTCTCTGATAGGACTTCCCTCTAGCAATCTTTTTAAAGCAGAACTAATACAAGTATTTTAAAAAATAAAATAGGACTTTAACTAACAATTCTTCTTACTTTGACAGAGTTAATCCTTTTTACCAGTAAAGACTTTTCCTTCTTATGTTCAGAATTTCATTGAGCTCTGACTTTCAGTCTTACTTTTTTCTTCTTTCTTCAGCTCTATCCAGCCCCTATCTGGAGGTGTGCTGCAAATGCTCTGTGCTGCTCCAGACACTCTGATTTGGGGAGTATCTGGTGAAAGTGAACAACAACTCCCAGACAGTTTTTAATCTGTTGTGAGTGGAAATGAACCTTAAAAGAGGTGAAAAACTTTCAGAGAATGAAGACAAGGGACTACTGAAATTTGAAAGGAATGGTGTGAAACAGGAGAGGGCGAAGAGCAGCAGGAACAAAAGTGAAGGGAGGTGGTCAAGGGATCTCTCACACTCAGCACTTGTGGGGTTGAATCTGGACCACTGCATCCCATCCCCACCTCCTCAGTCCCCAAGAACAAAACCAGACCTTGATAAAGGTCTCATAATGCAGGTACCAGGGTGAGCAGGGGCTGAAGGACATGTTCTAGGAGGAAAGGCTGAGGGACTGGGGCTCGTTCAGGCTGGAGAAGGGGTGGCTCTGAGGTGACCCAGCAGCCACCCCCACTGCCCACAGGGAGGTCATCACAGGACAGAGGCAGGCCCTTCCCAGGGGTGCACAGCAGGAGGATGGCAGGCAGTGGGCAGAGGATGAAACAAGCAGTTCATACAGGAAATATGGAAATTGTTCCCCCCAGTAAGATCAGTGAGGCAGTTCCTGCCCAGTGCAGTCTCCAGCCTTGATTTATTTCAAGACCTGGCTGGATCAAGCCCTGAGCAACCCAGGCTGAACCCATGGCTGACCCTACTCTGAGCAGGATTTGAGGCTTCTCAAGCTCCCTTGCAAACCCAGTTGCCCTCTGATCCCATGAAAATTCATTTTTGCCCCACAGGTGTTTCTCTCATGACTCTTCCAAGCTTCACAGAGCTTTTAAGAGAGTATTATAAATATTACAGTGGACTCTAGCCTGTTCCCCTATGATCCTGAAGTCCTGCTGTCACTATTTAGCAATGCAAAAGAGACCATCAGCTATCTTGTGAGATTTTCACACTCACCTTGCAGCAAAAAGGTATCAAGGTACAAATTCTGTATTAATACACCTGCAGGGACAATCAAAGACAGGAAAAAGGGAGCACTTAAAAAGGTCTAAGAAAAGGTATTACTTATATAATAATATTCAGTGAAGCCTAATAAATACAGAGAAAGTACAGCAGCCACAGTACCATGTAAATCTATCATAAAAAAGAATAAATATTGCAGAAAGAGGTGTACAAGATAAGATTTCTGTGTGATGCAGCATTTTGGGCCTCTGGGACACCTGCAAGCCTTAATTTACTTCACCAGGAGCTGTTGGTGGACCCCATCACCACCACCCCACCCTGTCCATCCAGCACTCAGCCAGGCTGGGCAGGGCACAGACTGTGCTGGGGCACGCCAGTTTCTGGTTTGTGCTGTCTCATGGGTGCAGATTTCCTAAGCAGCTCAAAGGGAGAACAACAAGGAGAATAACACAGCCTCTCTAGAAGAACTACCACACTTGAACTGCTCAGAACCCACCCCTAAGAGCTGTGTATCAGAACCTGAAACACCTGCCACACGTATGGCCACTCGAGTAAAAGCAGAATTTAAAGAAATGGATGTGCACTGTTGTCCACACATGGTGCTAGTCTCACCAACAAGAAAATGTGTCCCCTGCAAAGTTCAAAAAGGTAAGGCAGGCATTATAGAGAAGCACGTTTTCAGAGGTGCTATTATTCCCTTGGAAGACACTGTTCAATCCTTTAGCAGCTCCAGCAATTGGTAGAAAGGCAGTGCATTTGCAGAGTCTTTTGGAGCATTTTAACCGATGTCACTGCAGAAGAATGGCAAGACTACCAGAGCAGCCAGCTCAGCCTCTGCTGATACCACTGAGAAGATAAATATTCCCCAGATCTCAGCTGGATGAGCCAAGCAGTAAAGCTCAGCTCTCAGCAAGCTCCCAGCCGAGCACTGATTCTGTGTTTTAAGGTTTATGGGGTTTTGGTTTTAGCTGAGTGCAAGCACTCCGTTATCGATCTGTAATCTGGGCCATTTCACACAGCCCTGTAGAGCAGCAGGGAAGATAAGGGTCTCTGACAATAATAACTCCTTTTCACCTCTATTTTTGATTCTATCTCCAGCTGTCAGCCTTCCAAAGGCACCTGTAATGAAAGCTCCTAGGCAAATGAAACCCAGCTCCCCTCCATAAGTCACCATTAAAAATACTACTGAGTATTTATAGCCCCTAAAAGAGAATACACACTGACTGCACATAGACCATCCTGTGTGGATACCTCTGGGCCACAGAACTGGGAAATTTCATCCTTGTGAAAGATGGACTTTATTTAAGCCTCTGCTATGCTCAGCAACATAATTGTTTTGGTTAAAGACTGCATTAAAGAAGAATTAGCTAAAGTAAATTGTATCCCAACCTCACCAAAATATCTCTACAGATATTTGGGAATGGGGATTGGTAGTAGTGCCCCTCTGCTCGACCTCTTTGCACTTTCCTATGGCCAGTTAGGGAACCACTGAGGGCATGGATATTCTATGCTGCAGAAGACAGTACATTTAATAGGTTTTCAGGTTCATTGCTTTGGAATGCTGCCCAGCCCTCAATGCAATCAGTTATTATTTGGAGGAGTAAAGCTCTGTTTGCCCAAGAGCCCTGGTAAGGTCTCAAATAAAGTTTACTCAAGTACATTTGCAGAGGTGTCACTGAGAATCCCCATAAAAATGGTCCTTAAACTGCATTTAATGGGCTTTACTTGATTAATTGAGAAATATATTGGCTGATATTGGTGATTGGTAGACACCTAAATATTTTCATTTACAGGACTCTTAATAAGGAAGCATTTGAGGAGAAAAAAACTTTAATTTAATTAAAAAAAACCCAAACAAATCAAACCATACAGATTTCTTTAACACATCACCTGAGTACAACATGTTGAACCCAGCAGCAGGAAATCAAGACCATGTTGACAACTTCTGACTATCTGTATCCTTACCAGTAAACACTTCTTTTCATTAGTATTGCCTTAAAACATAACAACTTCTCCAAAATCAACATATATACACATATATATATACATATATATATATATATATAAAATAATTTTAACTAGATGTAATTCATCTTTTCTGGGTACAAATCTGTAAACTAATTGGAGACATATTAATTCCTACCTTAATCCACATCCTGAAAGTTAGTTTTATTGTTTATTTTCCTTCAAAGCTTTTCAGCAATAATTTACATGAGCTTTACTAAATCATCATCCAAGATCTACCTGACCATGTTTTCTCTACAACCAGAAAAAATGCTGCAGTTAGGAGGTTCTATGAACTCCAAATTCAAGTATTCAGTCTTTGCTGATATAGGTACAAATAAGGCATCTTTTAAGGTAATGATTAAATTATTTAATTTACCAAACTCAAGGCAATAATTTTAATCAAGACAACCAACGAGCATAGGAGAAAGGTAGAAGCAAAAGTAATTATTTTATATTTATGCAGCAATAGGAGAATTTATCCCAGTCCTAATGATTTCAGGGGCTACAAAAGACAAAAGCTTTGACCAAACCAAATGTCCCATCAGCTTCTGTTCTATGCTGAGTCCAATCTCAGATTTCCAGCACATTTCAAAAACTTAAGTCTGAGCTAGTTTTGCTCTCTGAGCAAAATAACAGATATTGCCTCAAACTTATGTGTTTACAGTTAAAAGTAGCTGCTGGAACAAGGTAATCTCAAACCTGAAACACTGGGGATTAACTCTGGGATGACACTGAGTGTGTTGTACAAATATTCAATTGTATCTTCCAAAAAGAGGAAATCCTCACACAGTATCTTGCTTCTAATTACCACTGATAAAACATCATCAGTGCCATGAGAATTGCATGCACTATACTAAGAAGGGAAATTATATCCAGGAACCTGAATTTCTTTTCTAAGAAGTTGTGATCTGCAGCAATTCCAAGAAATTTCTGTTTTCTCCCAAGGAAAACAATCTCTGTTTTCAAAATGGGGTAAAAAAAAATAAATAAATAAAATAAAATAAAAAAAATTAAAAAAATCAGGAAGGAAAACATTCAGAACTCAGTAAAACATAGAAAGTGTTCTTGGTAAGAGAATAAAACTGGTTGTTTGCACTTCAGAGAGGACATGGTAGAGGAGCATGAAGAGCAAACAATCCCATAGCAGCTGAGGTGACATTCTCCCAAGAAGGAAATTTGGTCGTGGAACTTCCAGCAGAATAAACCCAAATGCTGCTTTACAGAAAACAAGGCAAAATTTTCCCCATCTGATTTGCAGCCTGGCTGACAAAGCTTGTCCCTTCCACAAGAAACCTCAGAATTAAGACCCCATCATATGTTCAAAACAAAAAGAGCATTTTCAAATATATCTCTGATTTTAAGAAGATATTCCTGAGCCTTTTATCACTTTGCATCACGCTTTGGCTTGTGGAGTCTCAGTTGCTCTGTAAAATAAGATTGATGATATAAAATCTGCTCTGCTTCTGATGAAAATATACCCATAAAAGGATGCATCTGATTCTCGTAATAGTTTTCTACATCCTCTATTATATTGGTTAATTACTTAGAGAAAACTCTTAGAAACTTAAATAAAATTGAAGAAACGCAAAAGCAACAGTGCTGACTGATGTGAGGCTGTAAATACATTTAAAAGCAGGGCAGTCCAGAGAAACTGCATTTGTAACCCTTGTACTTCCAGTTCTACTTGTGCAGATCAGCACAGTGCTACCCCATTTTAAAGCACTGTTCCACTTCGTTGTGTGCAATTAAAAAAGCTACAGAGCTGACCATGTTTTATTAGTGGAGAGCAGCTGGGGAGAGGAGAATTCCTACACAGCACCTTGTCATGTAGAAACACAAAGGCATTATTTTTATTAATTGTTAAGCAATTTGTCTGCTCTACCACCAAACAACTTTCCCTCATGTGCAATCCACAGCCCTGCCAAGAGAAGGCTGCCAAATCACCACTCCCTCCACCTGAAAGCCATTTTCATAAGCTCTTGTTTAAAGTAGGGACCAAATGGTTATTGTATTTTTGTTAATGTAATGCAACTCGATTATAACAACCTGTGGCAGATACACAGGATTTGGACATTCATGCTAACAGATGTTTGAGAAGGGAACAATTCTGTTTGGGTTGTTTATATGCCAGCAGATCTTGTGCTGAATCTATATAAAAACCCTCTTCCTCCCCCCTGAACATATATATTAGAGAAAGAACTACATTAATCCCCAGTGTAAATCCACTGAAGTCAGCAATGTTACATCAGCTATGAATTTGACCCTTTGTGGTTAGCTGACATTTATTTTAAAGCACAGCCATGAATCCATCTTCCCCCTGTCTGCCCACCTTCCTTCAGAGAGGATGTGCTGCACCAAATAATGAAGGGAATTATTGGTGGTGGCTTTCTGAGTATGAGCTGAACTTCTGCAGTTATCGAAGGATATGGTTTCACGTGTTTAACTTTTGTATTTGGATAAAGGGATTACACCATGAGTAATGTCTAACAACCATTGCATATGGTTTATTTGCTTTCCAACATCTGCTGAAGCTCAAATCCAATTAAGAAAAAAATAAAAAAATCTAGAAACGAACTAAAGTCTCAGCAATGTACCAAATTAGTGACACTGCTTTTTTGCTTGAAGAGAAATGTTCCCATGTCCATGAGAACACAAAATGGCCCTGTCTCAGACCCACCTACTGATTTACATCACCAGTGCCAGTACGAAATACAACAGTGAAAAGAAAAATAAACAGCGGAAGAACAACAAGGGGAAGAAAAATAAGTGTGGGATTGGGCAGAAATGGAGTTTCCACGAGGATGTAATGCTGGGAGAGGGTGAGAATCAAAATAACAGAGGAAAGCTTTTGCTGGTGAAGTAATAACACAATAGAGAGAAACTGTGCTGGACCTTTTTGAGGTTTCCTTGAACAAATCTTCTATTTGCAAAGGGCTTGGTTGGCCTGGCAATCTCCTTCCTTATTTTCCCGGTGAATGCTGACATGTGGAACACGTCTTTGAAGGTCCATTAGGAGAGTGACTCCATAACAGATGGATTTCCCTGTTTATTAGCAGGTACAAGCTAATGACAAGCAGCACTGTGGTTATTACCTTGTACTTAAATTATTTCCTTAGAAACAGATCAGTACATTCAGTGATTCCAAAAAAATCAGGAACATGTTTCCAACTTTACTTATCCTAAAGAAAAAGGTGTCCACCATCTGTTTCTTTCAGGTTTACTACTCATATTTTAATTTCTCTCCTGTTTTGTTGTTTGGTTTTTTTTCTTTAAGGGTTCATCCCTTAAAACATCCCTAATCCTTGAGTGCCAAAATGGAAATCCTTTGGCCAGCAAGCATTATGCTAGAAAACAAAAATATTGGTCATCTCCTCTCACTTGGTCCTAGCACAAAGCAGGAATTGAAATTTATTATTCTAGAAAAGGGATGCCTTCAGTACCAGCAGTATTTTTATACTTATTCTTTAATATAATTAAGAAAGCAAAGAAACAAACAGAAAATAAAGATGTTTTACTGATGCCCTGTGGTTGGTGTGGCCCTCTTCAAGTTGTTAGAGCATGGAACAAAATGTTGGACTTTGAGATTGAATGGTCATTTAAAAAAGAGGAGGGACAAAGTCCAACAAGCTGAAAAAATCTGAGGCTGTTGGAAAGCTTTGTTGAAGTCCTCTTCCATTTTTCCATCTAGGGAAAGATCTTGAATTATTTATGCCCAAAAGAAGCTTGCTTAGACCGTAGGCAATACCTGGATTTGTTATCCAAACATGGCAGCTTCATCTGTGCCATCATTTGGAAAGTTGTCACTCCTGTCAGTGTTTCTCTGAAGTGTGAAACAAAGACCCTACTTCTCTAATCAACAATCACTACTTATAGCCCATACATTTTATCTAAACTTGGGAATTGTAAATGGAATTTACCTTACTTTAATCTTCTAAAATATTGAACACAAAGATATAATTAAAAAAAAAAAATGCAAGGAAATAATTTCCTTGATTCTGTGGCAAATTCCAAATTAAAAGAAAAAGTCTGGACTGTTTGAACAGATTCAGTCAAACTGATATTTACTGTAATAGCCACTGCACAGTTTGCTGTTCCATCCCAGAGCAACCATCAACTCAATTAAGTAAATGAGAGAATCAAGTTATTTGGGGAATGCACACCTCTAATTAGCTGGAATTATTTGTGCAGTTAATTCATTTATGGATAGATTTCTCAGCAAGCCCACGGCTTCCACCGCTTTCTCACTGCTCCACGGGGCTTAATTGCCATTCTGTTTCTCTTAAAAACCTTAATGGGTAATTGAGTGCTGAGGGGGAATGCAGGTGGGGAGAGTGAGATCTGCAAAGGACAGGCTGCCCTCAGTCACAGTGGAAAAGAACTTTTTCCTTCCTTCTGACAGCTCCCATTGCCTGACCTGCACTCCTTGCTGGTACAGATGGCAGCAGTGTGGAGATTGAACCCTGCCAGAGAGGGAATGCCCAGCTTGAACCTCACCTGGCCAACACCATCCTGCTCCTGGCCAGGCCTCCTTGCTGTGTTAAAGCAACCTGACAGAGCAGTAAAACAATGACTCTCATCAAATGCTGGAATCATGCCTGAGCAGAGTTTTCATTGCTTCATTTCCACTGCAAATATCCACATCACAGACACATAAAACCTGTCCAACACGTCTGTTTTCCTGTTAACGTCAGGTGATGGTCACCCGGTCAGGGGAGAACCAACTATAGCTGCTTTTTAGAAAATGTAACACAAATAATGAAAAAAAAACAACAACAACTTATCAAATGCTGGGGCAGAGGATCTTCCTGTCTGACTCCATGAGGGAATGGAAGGCTCTTCAATTTTTTAATTTTTTATTTTTACTGCAGAGCACTCAAGACAGATTCTTTCTTTCCTTTCAGTGGATTTCTGCACTTTGGCTGTTGAAAGGACATAGTTCTGTTTAAATTAGCAGGCTTCTGACCAAGTCAGTTATGATTAGAGCTATTCAAAAAATACCTGTCTGATGAGAGGACTATTTTTGACTGATTAGAATATGGAGAATTTTTATCAAATTGGATCAGTTACTTTTCAAAAATGACAAGGAAAGGATGCTGACTACCGAGCTGACATATGTTTCCAGGGTAAATAAGTTACTGTCCTGCGACAGTAGAAAGAAAAGAAAACAGCTGCTAGAAATGGTGAGATGGAAAAAGATCAGAGAGTTTCTCTTTTACAGACAACATTTGGTGCCTGTTTTGTTGCTGAACTATCACTGCATTACTTCTAAGGAAAAATTTGCAGCTTAGCACATGCAATACATACAATTGAAAGAAAGCAAAATACCCCGATATGCTGTGATAAACTGGAACATGACACCCAATTCCTGAGGCAATTTATGACCAGAACAAACTCCTTCTTGGCCAGCAGCACGCACTGAGTTTGACAGATGGTTTGTTCTGCCTCCCCCAGCCCCCTGAGAGCTGCTGGCTCATCCCTTGGGAGCCAAGGAATATTCTCCTAACACCAAAGCAGAAATCATTGTCCAGTGGCTGAAATTCAAGAACTTCCTGCTGAAGTTGCTTGCTTCCCCTGAGGTCTGGTTTTAGATGTGTCACTTCAACACTTTTCCATCCTCTTTTGGCTGCTGGCTGCAGGTGTTTGGGTTGCAAGGGATGGTCACTGCAGGCTGGGGCAGCACCACAGCCCAGCCCAGGTTGCTAAGTGCTGCTGCAACACAAACAAGGACCTGGTGCTTGGCAGCTGCCTGAAATTAATGGGCTGGAGGGGAACCGAGGGACTTTCCAAGGGTTTTGGAGAAACCTTCAGCCAGCCACTTCCCATTCTGGATCCCAGCTTTTCCATCTGTAAAAGCTGAGGGTGAGGTGCTGACTTCATGTGAAAGTGCTTGGGAACCTCCCTGAAAGCCAAATGCTAAAAACATGCCCCTCTGTGAGGAGTTATAGCCCATTTGTTTTAGTAATAGTGGACAATGTGAATTACATTTAGAGGGAAAAAAACCCCTAAAATTACTTCCTTAAATATATAAACTTTGCTTGCTGCTACCTTTGCTGATGATACAACTGCACAACATTTGGATATGTGGGGTGGGCATTGATACTTGAAACATAGTTCATAGAAAAGATACATGCCCTACTCTAAATGTCATCAGAGGAAAGATTATTTATGCTCTAGAGATTAAATCTGGATCTATTAGAAAGAAATAAATGCAGGTATGAGCTGTTTGATTGATTTTTAATTAGACATTTTAAGATGTATTTATTTTAACTGGTTTCAGGGGACAAATCATTATTTATTGCCACATCAGGTTTTACTGGAAACTGGAGGCACAGAGTTCCTTTGCCAAACTTGCTGCAGACATGAGGAGAGATAGAAAAGTCTCAGTCTGCAACTGGGACAATTTTAGAGGGATATTTTTGACGGCAAAGCAATCCCAAAGGGAAAACTCAGAGGACTTATAATTTCTACTGCTGGAATACAGTGGAACCCACATGGATGGCAAGAGGTGATGTGGCAGCCTCCAGGAAGCCTGAGACAGAGCAGCATTTTCTCCTGAAAGCTTACAGCCCACATTCCCTGTACTCATCACCCAAACTCCTCAGAAGGCCCCCCAGATAACAGATCCCTGCCCTGAGAAGCTCCCATCTCATCCCACCCCTCTCATCCCACCCCTCAAAGCCCAGTGTTTTCTGGAAACCACTCTTTCCCTAGTCCTCTACCCTCTGTGGCAGCAGCATCACTCATAAAGGGGTTTCAAGTCACTGTCCCCACTGCAGATGTGGGATTACACTCCCTGGCTCTTTGCCTGGGAAAATCAGCCAAGGGATAAGGCCAGGAGTAAGAAGGCTTTGAACAGCAGAAGTCTCTTCCTCCCACAATACTACACTGATTTGCTTTGCCTAGAGGGGTGCAGAGCAGAAATAAAGAACAATGCTTCCAGGCAGCTCTCACAGAAAAAAAATTATTACCTCTTTTTTCTGGCACACTTTCCAGAGTCTTAGCATGAGATATGAGAGCAACAGATCTCCCTTGGGCCTGGCTTTGTGGTCAGAAGGGGCAAGCTTGGGAAAACAACCTGGCTCCCTCCACTGCTTCCCAGGCACTGACCAGCACTGCTGGATAAGTAACTCTGCAAGCTGAGTCCCTGGACCAGAGTCCACCCTTTCAGCAATAAATCTCAGCTCCAGGAGGCACCTTGGGAGCAAGAGACAAACTCTGGCTGCATTGGTGCCTCTGCCAGCTGGGACCTGCAGGACACACCTGACAGGGAAGGTGATGGTGCAGCACTGCTGCTCATTCTGCTTCCCCCTTTCCCTTTCATAAAGGAAAAAAAAAAAAAAAAAAAGACATCTTTGAAGATTTTCATGGAAAAGAGGCATACCTGAGGCCAGATAGGGAATTAAGGAGGTTGGAAAAACTTATCAGGGAGCACAATGAATATATGTGGGAAAAATCACAGTCCAGTAATTTATACTTCTCTCCAGAAGCCAACAGCTAAAGACTAAAGGTGGAATGCCCTGTAGCATAAAAGAAGCTAGATAATTATCTAATCAAGCCAATGCTTCTCAGAAGTGATGAATTCATTCAACCTCTCTGTCACTGTTTACAAGGCACTTGGAAGATGGATATCCAATGAAAGCTCTTTAAATGTTGTGCACTGACAAGTTACTGGCATGTTTTGTTACCTGTGGACTTGTATTTCATTCTTGTCTGCCACAGGAAGGAAAAGGCTAAAATTTATAATTACCAAGGGTGCTCTTAAGTGGTGCAAATTTTCAGTCATACACAAAAAAGAAAGGTAAAAACTCCAACAACAAAACAATTCTTACATACACACACACACACACACACACACACACACAAAACACCCAACGAAAAACCCCAACCAATAAAAAAAAAAAAATAATAAAAAAAGGGAAGTCCAGAATTTTCTTTTTTTACTTGAAGAGATAAATTCATGTCTTCAGAGAAAGACACAAGTGGCTTTAGTGGCAACAAGCAGATGAAGAATTCACAACTAAATAGCAAATGAGAGCAATTAGGCCAGAGTTTACAGAAATGCAGTAACCCTATTCATGTGACCAAGTGTCCTTAAAGCTCAGGTCTGCACCAGGAACTCAGACTCAGCATCTAAGTGTGGGGGAGTTTCTCAAGATTCCCCTTCCTCCCATTAAAATCAAATTCAAAACTTCTGACTACAGAGAAGTACACAGGCCTTAAAAATATTTCAACTTTATTTCAGACTAACTCAGTGTTTTCAAAGTAGACACAAAATATTTATATGCATGAATAAATAAAGAACAAGCATTGTAGGTCAGCAAGTCAAAAGCTTTCCCCAGTTACTGCCATCACACTAAGTTCATATTTGCTAACTTTTCCTATCCCACTGTTTAAAATTACAGATGTGCATCACAGTTCCAGCAGTTTTCAAAACAAAACATCATCAATAACTTGTTTAAGAAACAGTTGTCTAGGCAGGATACCAAACTTTTATCTGGAAGCCTCTGAAGACATCCAGAGTGGGGAAACAAAAAGGAGAACCAATCTACAAGTAAAAGTGCAGTCTGGAGATTTCTTCATTTTCATTACCATATTTCAATTCAGAAAGACTTAATTACCTGCTGGGGATCTGATTCTGATCTAAACCACTTCATCTCTTTAACAGTGAAAACTGTCCCACTGCAAGGAACTCTTTCTTACAGCACCACACCAGATACAGGTAATGACAAAATTATTAGAAATAACTCCTAAAAGTTCCCACATAAGAGATGATTCAATGATTATTTTGGGGTGTTGGTTTCCAGAGAGCTCCTTGCCTGCCTGGTTTTGATAAATCTCTATCTCTTGCAGCACCACCCACGCTAATGTGCCTCTCTCCTTTCTGCTCTCCATTTTTTTATTTTTCTTCCAAGCCAGTTATTAAAGGATTTTTGTTGTTTCTTGGGTTTGTTTTTTGGTTTTTGTGTTTTTTTTATTTATTACAACTGAAGAAAAATAGTTACTAAAGTAATTCACAATGTATCCTTCAAGTTCTGACTTTGCCTTGAGGATTTCTAAATATAACATTTTAACCTCTCGAACACAGCAGTAGTTACAGTCTGGCAAGATCATTGTCCAAAGTGATGGAACACGTGGGACCAAGCTGAAGCAGTGCTGTTCCTCTTGCAGATGAAAATAAAGTAATGCATTTGTGGGTCCATCTAATCCTTTCTTTGCTTTTTACAGGCCAAAGGTCCTCTGGGGACCATTGGAAAGCGTTCCCAAGTGCTGCACTCCACATTTAGGGGCTGGCTTTGCTGACAGATGTGAAAACAGCTAGCCAGACATTCTCCAACAAATGCACAGGAGGATGCTGAGAGCATAAGTAATCACAGATAAATTTAAGAATAATGCCCATTTAGGATTTAGGCTATTTTATTCTAGACTGAGTTTTTTGTTTGTAATGAATTTGTTGTTTACTGATCTGCGCAGACTACAGACTTGCTGTTTTCTTGCTGCAGAAAGTCACCAGATCGGATGAAATTCAAAATGAAGCAAGTGTCCACTATCTGTATAAAATCCAAGTAATTTTAGACTGAGGAAAGAAAATAGTCTGGATCTCACTGGTACTGTTTAAGGTCCTGAATCTTTTAATTTAACATTAATTTACAATTGCATCTAACCATTTTATGCCCCTCCTCACATTTCTTGCATGTAGACACCGAAGCTCGCAGTTATTTCCTGAAGTTCATAATGATTTTTATCTTTCTGTCTCTCATTCCTTTTCTACCACACATCTTCATGTCCTATAATCACACGATAATTCTTGTTTTTAATGTGTCACTCCAAGATTTACAATTTACCACAGAATGTCATTGTGTATGAACCTTAATCCAAATCCCCATGGCTGTTCCTGAATAATTTAGGAAGCTAGTCACAAACTGATGGCATTTCTTCCTGGTGGCAAGAAGTGTTTAGTGTAGCTCAGAAAAGCTTTCTTACAGCACTGCTTCTCTTCTCTGGGTGAAAATCCCTTGCTAATGTTCAGGATAATTTTTTGGGGATTAAACTCATAACAGCAGAACATACTTATGAACTTTAATTCCGCCTTCTGGATGCTTTATTCTCTTAGCCTTCCCATCTGGATGCTTTATTCTCAGCCTCCTCAGCTGGCTTGAAAATAAATAACCCAAAGATCTTTATAAAATCTTTTCAGATACCTGCTTCATTTCATCATGTTTCACTTCGATCTCATTTGGCGAAGGTGATTTATATTTTGAGCCCTTGGAAATAACAGGCTGGAGCACTGTTCACTGCCTGCTTGTGCTGCCAGGCATTTTGGGAGCTGTGCTGAGCCAAAAGCTGGCAGTGAAAGGTGGAAGGGACTCCCCTGTGCCCAACAAGGCCTGTCCAGTGGCCAGGGCATCACTCCTCAGTGATCCCTGAGGGGCTGCTCAGCAAGGATCACTCCTCCTCCATTCAAAAAGTCCATTTAGGAGGCAAATGAGCTTTTGAACCACCAGCTCAGCCAGCCATGGCCATCTAACAGCTCTCCAATACCATTCATCAGTGTCAGAGCAGCAGCACCAAGTCAAAATAAGGGTCCAGCACCACTTGGGTCTCCCAAATAATTCCTGTAGCTTCCACCTGCTTGCAACTCAGACTTTCTGAGCCTGACTTTGTAAACTGAACTTTCTGTCAATTTTCCTGGACGCCTTTTAACAAATGAAAACTTTCACATCCTCTGGAAGTGAGGCCCGTGCTGGTGTGAAGCCTGGATGTCACAGACATTGCAGGAGGAATAGAGGTGACATTTCTGTGATCTTCAGAGCTACCCAGATGACAACACACATCAGTACTATGAGGGAAATAACTCTTTTTGAAAGACATGCACAGCACTTCAATAGTATTCAGCTCTGATCTTTATCTAGGCTTTTATTTGTCTGGGTTTGTTTTTTTTTAAACTCTCCTATATTGAACTTTGAGGCCACAAATCGAAGAACAGGATCACTGCTGCAGTGGTCCTCCCTCATTTCTTTACTGCTATTTATTTCCCAGGCCCTATAGGCTTGCATGTACCCAGTTGTTAATCTTTTAATTATCCTCACTGAAAAGTCTGTCAAAAATCTTTTTGACAAAGATAGATTCAGCAATAGAGCATAATTTTACTTGCTTATAATGGAAAGGCAAAATATATATAAATTTATTTTCCTTTTGTCATCACTGTTTTGAAAGCTTTGCTGTGTTAAAGTATGAAAAAATCAGCTGTACTTGCTGTTACTTATTTGGGAGATTAAGAAGACAAAGGTGTCAAAACAAACAAGAAACACTGGTTGACTGAAAATATTTTGTCTAAAAGCTCTCGGGAATCCGTTCTTAGCATATACCACACATCTCTTCTTAATGTGGTATCACTGAACAGGGTAAGAATTGAGAAGATTTTGGTACGTCACCACTCACAGACAGATAATCTTTTGTATAGAGGAAACTCACAGTGGGATTTCTCAATATGAAACTACAAAAAACACACCCAGAACACAAATGGGCCGAAACCACAAACAAGTTCCCAGCCCACAATATATGAGTGCACATTCCCTTGATGTCAGAAGGGCCAGAATAGAGCCTTAAATCCAATATGTGCCTCTCAATTTTTGATCACATCACTTGAGGAAAGTGTGAGGACAGAAAAAAGTATGGCTGCTGCTTGGAATAAATTAGAGTAGCATAACTGCACAAAACACATGAGGAACTCAGTGTATTTATTCACCACTCAACTCCCAAGGTGCTGGACCACTTTCCTAAAGCAGTCTGTGAATCGATCATTTTTGCCCCTTGGCCATGAAGATTTCATTGTCATAAAGGATAAAAGATGTTTGTAAAAGCATTGCAACACAAATATTGTAAAGTCTTTACAGCTGTCAGGTGAAGATGAGGATTTTAAGCACAGCATTCACCCTTTCTGAGCAGGATCAGATGGCTCATTATGTGCCTTGAGATTCCATCTCCGGTTTCCCAAAAATCGCTCCACTTCAGCACCTCACTGCAGTTACCTCATCTTCCCTGCTCCAGAGTACAACAGTTTCCTTCCCCCTTCCTTTGGAGGAGGGGAAAGCACTCATTATTAATTATAATAATGATATAATAATATATTAATAATAATATAATTATTATTAATAACACAGTTATTAATTTGTCCTGGCCATCCCACTTCTCTCCACAATCCCAAATAAATGCCATTATTTGGTTCTTGGCCACTAAGTGCCTCTTGAAGAAGAGTTTCAAGTAAAGCCTACGTATATTTTTTTCCTAGTAGTACAAATTTGACATCAGGTGGGATTTTTACATTTTTTAGGGTTTTTTTGAGCCTTTTTCTTCCTTTCTGATGAGACCTACTGAGGCTACACAAGGTGGAGGTGGACATTTTGCTCACGTCATACTCTGGAAGATGTAAAGTGAATTGATCATCACAGGCAATGTCAAACACCTGAAGCCACCTGAAGATAGCACAGCAAGCAAACAGAAGGAGTAATGGTTTTAATAAGGTTAAAACCTACAGTGAAAGTAGTTAAAAGCCGCCCAAAACCCAGAATAAAGCTAGAAAATCCTTCACTGATGCTTTATGTGTGCTAAGGAGGGAACACAAACTAGAGCAGTGTGACCAAAAGCCAAGGGTACAGAAAGAAGCAGTACTCAGTGAGAAAACCAAGAATAAAGCACTATATAAGGTACTGCCTGGAGATGATCCTGGTGGGAGACTGGGAAGGACTGTAAATTACAGTCCAGGAAGTGTTCACAGAAGAAATAAAACCTTTTTCAACTATTTGTAATGAAAAAACCTCCATACCAACCAAAACTTCCAAAACATCAGAAAAAATCCACAACAGACAAACCAATCTACACCAACAAACAAAATACTCTTAAAGCTTAAGACTTATCAAGCTTATTCTCTGTTTCAGTTACAGTTTTATTACAAATTAAGTAAAATAATAATAATAATAATAATAATAATAATAATAATAATAATAGTAGTAGTAGCTAAAAACACAGGCAAAAAAACCCAGAACAACCCAAACCTCAAACAAAAAAAGCAAACATCATCCAGTTCCTGAAACACTACTGTTTCAAAATCTGCAAGTGAAGGTACATTAAAAATTGCATCTGAGGTACAATGGCAGAAGAAATATTTCTAAAATGAGTTAATGAATGATAAGCTTTTGGACCCTTTTCACTCTTTTTTTGTCCCTCAAGATAGTTTGTGTTGTGAAATGAGTGACAGGTTTAAGGGATCCAGGCAGGAAGATGTGGTGATAAAATTCAAAATATGTCTCTGGAATCAAAGAGTTGGGGTTTTCCTTCCCCCTGACATTTTGTATTTGGTTTTGGTTATGGTAACAACTGAATAAGACACAGGCAAAACCCCAAACATACATTACAGATAAAATGACACCTGTGGAAGAGAAGACCACACTAAGATGAACACTAAAATCCAATTAGAACCCCAAGTGTGATTTGCCAACCTCCCATATGAGCTCTGCTGTGGCCTTCTCGAGTAATGATTTTTTATCTTTTTCATGTAACAGACTCAGGCAGATGTCTGAATGTACACATTGTATGGCACAGGATTTTCTTTCTCCATCTTCCTTTTACCAGAGTTTCTGAAAGTTTTGTAACTCTCCACCTTGACAGGTTTGAAGATGGATATATTAATTTCCTGACACTCTGGCAGCAACTGCTATGATAAAAAGGTAATAGCAAGAAGAAAAATAGGTGTCACTTCCCTGCATTAATTCACAATATCATTTCACATTCTTTAAATCCCTTCCTCTCCCATGAAGTCACCAGTGTAGGGCATTGGAGCAATAATGAAATTCTACTCTAGTGAAGGAGGCAAAAAAGAGGCTACACAATGAAAAGTGAAAACTGCCATGGGTATCTAGGCTGTTCCCTGAAAAGCACTCCTCCCATAAAAGGATTGCACAGGGCCTGTCTGAAGAAATGCAACTGCTGCATTGTCAAATTACTCCCTCAAGAGGGGGCATTAAGTTGTCCCCAACAAACTCACACCCCTCTGAAATCTACATTTCAGGGCTGGATTTCTTTGCACTCACCAAGATTAGAGGTCAATGGTTATGCACATCTGTAATCTAGCAACAATTCATAATTAATAATTATGAATTGTTGAATAATCTCGAATTTATTTATTGCAACACAACATTAAGTGCCTTAAAACATCCAGGGCACAGATCCCCTTATGGAACTAATGCAAAGTGAAAAGCTGTACAAGGAAAGTACGAGCACAAGACAGATACACACTAAACAAATGTTATTACGGAAAAATGGCAATTAAGATTCTCTTAATTAGCCTGTCATTTTGTATTTATCATCATAATGTTTGTTTTACAATGCTTTATTAAATCTGGCTTTATGACAAACAGTCTGCTGGCAATGCATCCTGCTGTGCAACATATGGTGTTACACCTAATGAATATTAATGCTGTGAAGTACAAATGGTCTTCTGGGACAAGGGCTGATGGCTGGGAAACTCCTGCAGATGGCATCATTATTCAAAGAGGTTCACCTCACGTGTTTCTCATCAGGTCTCCTCCACAGCTACCTGGGATGCTGCCTGTGGGCTTTCAAGGCAAGATTAATACATTAAAAATCTTCACAGTCCCCAGTTTTCAGGGGTTTTGGGGGTGTATGTGCTTCTTGTTTTCTTTTTCTTTTGTTTCTTTTTAAACAAAGAGTTATAACTGGGCTTCATATTATAATTTCTTCTAGTCTTTGAATAAAAAAACAAAACAAAGCAAAACACCAACAAAAAAACCTCAGTCTTCCTAAGCTTCCATCTTCCTAAGCTGAAGACAACCTTCTTTCAGGATTTCTTGTTGTGCTGGACAGTGTTTGGTGTTGTTCTGCTCCTCTTTCTGTTACATGGTCCTTATAATAGAGAGACATTCCCTCCCTAGACAGAAACATAGGGAGAAGAGTCTTTTTCCCTTTTTCCCTGGTCACTTATTTGTAGCTTTGGGGACAGCAGAGTCACAGCCGGACACAAAGGGACCGTGGTCAGCCTGTAATTTCCCCTGGGGAGTTCACAGCAGAAGAGCACTCAGGCACATCCCAACTAACAGAGCTCAAGCCCCACCACACTTACCCAGAAAATTAAACCTGTCTAATTGGGAGACTCTTCAGGAGGCCAGATGTGCTAGTGGTACATGACATTATTGAAAACAGAAGACCTTTCATACCAATAACTGAACAGCCTGTTCTCCTCCACCCATCCCTCGAGGTGAAAGATGTCTGTCAAGAAATTCTCTCCCTTTTTTTTCTGGCTGGAAGATGACAGCACTAGCAGAAGTATCCATCATGATTTCTACAGCATATCTTGTTTAGAGAGCTCCTGCAACTAGACAGACTCCTACCCTGAACCAGTTTCTTATTATTTCCCAGCCTCAGCAAAGTAGCTCTTATCTGGCAACAATATGACCCAAAAAGTTATTTCTTTTCAACACATTAAGTTTTCAAAATGTGATTATTAAGTATGATTTAAAAAAATAAAAAAAGCTAGTTGCTTGTTTTAACAATTACTTTTTATCATCATTTAAAACAAGCAAAACAACAAACCTCACCAAAAACCCCAGCCCACATTCAAAAGCCCTGATTAACTTTGCTTTGATCACTCTCCTTAGCACCCACAAAGAAGCAGTGCTGTATCTCAGTGAGGGAGGTGATTACAGCTCTCCCTGCACAAAAGACAGGCACATTATGTTTGTCTGAGAAATCTAGATTCTTCTGGAAGCTTAAAAATTAAGAATGACAAACCAGACCCACCAGATTTTCATAACAAGTAATTCCCAGATTCTCCATCAAGTCTGACTATAGGAATGACAGCTGTGCTCGCCAATTGTCACTTTGTTTATGGTACACCAATTATGCAGCATATTCTCCTAAACAGCTGGGAAAAACACACTTATTTGAATGCCATCAATGCTTCAGCTATTCACAGAACCACCCCAATATATGCTTTTGACTTCCTTCTGCTGAGAGAAGTCACAGTTTGACTCAGAGCAAAGAAAAATAAATACAACTTTGGCTGCCAGGATGCTGAAGATAGGCTGTTGGTTTCCCTTAGATTTATTTTGAGAATATGACATTTATTTTAGTCTTTCAATTGCCTGTTGCTGCAAGAAATAGGAGACACAATACTTTTATGTTCCAATGTTCTGGATAAGCAGCACGGAGACAGCTCTAGATGAAACAGAAGAGGCAAATCAGCAGCTCACATAAATATCTGTATGGCTCTTGCAAAAGTTCTCAAGCCAAAAGGCTCAAGTTACATTACATGGAGATGGCCCAGAAGGGTAAGAGCATGTAGTGCTAAGCCAACCCCACACCACAAGGAAATGGATCTGCAGACCAACCCTCACAGGGTCAGGCATCAGCTTCTCAGGTGAAATCAGAATAACTTGTATTTTTGTCATGTTATCTAGGAATAGCAATCCCCTCAACTGCTGCTCTCCGAGCCAGAACAGTTTGACTGTTTGGCATGAACCAAACCCCATATATACATCTTGGGGTGTTTGAGATATTCCCTGAACAGACAAAGCCTGGTTTCTGCTGTCAGAAAGAGCTCTGTGTCCAACTCCCACATCACCTCCCAGCTCCATTCCTTGTTCCCAAACAGAATCTCCAGTAGGCATGTAAGAACCAATTAGATTGATAAATTAACACAATATACTGTGGCTGAAGAGCCAGTAAAGGTTCATTTGAGTCCTGAGGATCAGAAGGGTATGAATATTACCGTGAATGAATCAGTGCAGGAATTTCCCTGCCAGCTGAGAGTTCCCCTCCAGTGCTTGAGAGAAATCACCTGGAAGCTGCCACAATTCTGGTGTGAGGGAACAGCAAGGGGAGTAAATGGCAGTAGCAGTGTATTTAAAAGCTATTTCATTTATCAACAACTGAAAAAAAAAGCCTGTGGAGTTTTGGCAGTCTTTGGACACAAGGTCAGAAGCTGTCCTGCCAGTGTCCTCCTCCATCCCTCTGCTTGGCCGATGCTTTTTCCTACTGCACCTTGAGATCAAAGTGGAGGTCGGACTCCCACCCTCTTTCCTTGTTTTCCTGTTTGTTAAAGGCACCATCAATAATGAAGGCAGATCTCTGGGAATAAGGTTTGTTACTCAGCTTGTGACATTTGTTGTAACTGGATCCAAAAAGAGTAAAACATAGTGGATGTTTCCGAGAAAGTGCATAAACAGTAGCTGCTGCTTTATGGATATTTTGGCTTAGGACTGAAGCAGTTTCTAAGGAGGCAAATTCTTCATTTTTCATATGGCATCTAGGGAATACATCACACCAGATTAGACTGAATTTTAAGGCAGAGACATAGCAGGCCAAATTTACAGTGTTGATATAATAGATCTTACACTTATTGCTCAGCACAGACGGTGCTAACTCCCTTAGAAGTTATTCCTTCCCTTGCGTTCCTCTTAAAACAAAAGCAAAAAGGGTTTTGAGACACAGAAGATCACAGAAAGCTTACATTTTAGCCTGATAAAGTTAATTCATTTGCCAATTTTTAGGAGCAGCCTGCTGTCAAAGAGCTGGATCTCTTAAGCTATTTGTAGTTTAAGGACATGAGAATTTTCTTTGTCCAGAGTGCTTCTCCTCAAGGCACCCACCCTCACTCTCCTGTCCTGGCAGCCCCTGCCTAGGTCAGTGTCTGAGGCTGGGCTTGGAACAGCAGGGAGGAAGGAGATGAGGAAAACCAACAAAATCGCTGGCCCTTCTCCCTTTTCCTTGCTCAGTGCCTGAGGCCAGGCCAGCCTGGGGCTGGCAAAACACCCTGGGTGGAACAGCCTCACCCTCCTGGGGAGGAGAATGCCCAGGAAAGGCGCTCTTCTGGCACTGCTGAACCCAAAGCTACAGCAGCTGCTGAGACACCCAGGAGCTCTCTCTCTGGCTGGCTTAAGGCTGTAATTTTTTATCCTGAGGCTATTGTCTTCTTTTACCTATTTACCCAAGAGGAACAATTAGCAGTTTCCCCCAGTAGAGCTATTTGAATACCACGTTATGATTGTTATTCCTGCTTGGTGGCTTAGCACTCACTTTTTTAACCTTTATTTAGTTTTCAAACTAACAGTGTTTGTATCCTGATCAGCTTAAACCAGACGATTTCCATGGCAGTTTGTGCTCTTGTATCCAAATCTGAGCACTTTATTTCAGCATTCAGATCACTGACCCTGAAAACTTTATCCAAACCATTGATAAGGGAGCTTCATTCTTTAAAATGGGTCTCATTCTTGATAAAGATACTACAAAGTAAACACAGTTAAATGTAGGTCTGAGCACTTTGCTGCTCCTCCTCCAGTTCCAGACAGCTTTCCAGATACTGAGGTCAGTTTGTGAAACCCTGCACCAGATCCCCCTCCAATACCTTCAAACACTTCTAGGAACTTCAAATAAGCAGCTACAGAGAAGGTAAAACCCATAATGGTTTCCAAGGATGAAGCCTGCAGCTGCAGGGCTCACTGGGAGGGCAGAGTCAACTTTTCTTGGGCTGCTGATACAGCTTCAAAGACAAACACAGGCACTAAAATAACCCATCTCTCTCTTATCTATTGTATGCCAAAGCTGTTTTCTCTCTTGCACAGTGCACAGAGGTAAAACTTCTTGGCTCTTTGGTGTCTTATGCAGCTGCTTGTCCTCTCCAACGGGACATAATTCGATACTGGGAACTTTTCGTGTCCAGACACGAGTGGGAACAATAACAGAATCCTACAGAGTTTGGGGCAAAACTGGAAGTAAAGTGATTTTTTAAAAAATGCTGGGCTATGCCAGCTCAGCTGAAAGTTTTCATTACACTTCCAAGCATGTCCTCTAAGCAACAGAATAATTCATTTTTCTTCACACTAACCTCCAGCTGCTGGGGCTAGGGGTAGATTTTACCCTGACCCCATTCTTGCTGCCAGGGTCCTGCTTTTTCCAAGCAAGTCTGAATCCCAGAACATTCAGGTTATAACCTGACCACAGAGTACATTTTCCCCATCACTGTACCAATAAGCAAATCAATTTAGCTGGCTGAAATGAGCAGTTTTACCAGAAGATGTAAGCATCTCATCCAGTGTTCCATCCCTAAACAAAGCAGTAAAGGTTAAAACAGCATTAACATTGATGTCCTGCTCATGATTTTTTTTTTTCTCACACACAGGAGGCAAGTGGTTCACAATACTGTGCTAATTCAATAATGAGAATAGCCAGGAAGTTTGTGTTTTTAAATTAATTGGTGCTGTATCCATCTTAAATGTCAAGTACCGAGTCCCTAAGAGCTATGAACCATCCATGAAAATCATAGAAATGGCAGGTATAATGCATCATATCTTATATACTAATAAAAATACTGACTGCTAGGCTTTATAAGGTCATGGCTTACTGCTGTCTCTCAACAATAAAAAGCTTAATGCAACACTGGGCTCTGCATGATCTTCATAGCCAGAATTAATGAGGAGGAATCACAATTAATGGTTTTCTACAAACCAATGGATCACAAGTGACAGGAGCTTATTCACAATTTATGAAGACCTGATTTTTTCTTTTTTTTTTTTTTTTTCTTGTTGGGTAGAGGTCTGGAAAATTGCAAAGAGATAATGAAAAGCAACTATTACACAGAATATGGTAATGCAGGTTTATAATCAGAAGCCACAGACATGCCCATGGCAGGGAACCGGGGAGCTGCAAGCCTGCAGCTCCTACAGGGATGAGATTTAAGACACACTGACAGAAAAGTACCTGGGGCAGCATCTACAAGTAAATCACTCCTCTATGAAGTGACCTACAGAGGGCATCTTTCTGTATGATTTGTGGTCTGAAACACGAATGGGAAAAGACGGAGGAGAAAGGTCCACGGGGAGAGGGAGAGCTGAGCAAACAGGCAGACTTTGCTCACTTATCAGTCACAACATCACAAGATCCTGCAACCTTCAGGACCCAGGTTTCAAAATAAGTCATATTCTAAATACCCACAAACCAAATTTAACTTGGGGCTCTAAAATTTCATAGTTATCTGTGGCTCAAGCTACAAGAGTTTCAGTTCCCCAGCCTTTTCTGGTTTTATCTTTAGAGTGAAAAATCCTTTGGGGACCTACAGAGATGTCCCAGTCTTGACAAAAGCTGGTTCCTTGCTACTTCTTTATTAAAAAACAACCAAAAAAACCAGCAAAAACTACCAAACTAAAAACCATGATATAGATACTGGATTTTTTTTTATTATTTTTTATTTTTCATGTAAAAGTGAAACACTTGAATCAACAGGAGTGGACCAAAAACACTGGGTCCTGGACCAGATCTTCACCTCTTTTCTCCAAATTTTGAGCAATATTGCTCCTCTTTAGACCACAGGGTAATTTTAGACCTCTCTGTAATTCCCCAGGAGACATCACAGCCACACCAGAGCTCAAACCAGGACTATCAGTGGTTTCCAGTGGCTCAAACCCTCAGCTTCTTTGGCTCTTTAAGATCTTCCATGGGCCACAAAAGGAAAGTAAGGTAACCTCCTTTATCTTTTGAAGGGAAAATTCCAGTAGGAGTATTCTGCCTGAGACCCACAGCCAGCATGGCATTTGGGCCAGCCCTGCAGAGGTTTGAACTTAGGTGCTCAATTAAACATGCTTTCCTTTCTTGCAGCTGGAGAAAAAAGCCCTTCTGCATAGCACAGGGCAGTGACAGATAAAGAAATTTATTATTTGTGGTGGCAGGAAGACAAAAAATATTAAATTATCTTGGGAGGGCTTTTCTTGCATAAAAACAATGTTGTCAAAGTAATGATCTCTGGTTCAAGGCTTCCACACCTTTTTTCCTCCCCATCTCACCCCAGAAACCATTTTAGCACCTAAAAAGCCTAATGTGTTTTCCATTTTAACAGTTTGGTTAAGGAAACAAACTGATTGTTTCCCTTGTCACAGCCAGTTACCAGGGAGATATAAACGGGAGCAGAGTGATGAATCCTGGCACAATAATTCCAGCAATGACATAGACTGTGCACTCTCAGATTAATTATTGAATTGGGGTGATTGCTTACAAGGTGAGCTCCTGTTTTCCTTCTGCAGCCATGGGTGCAAATCAGAGCAGGCAGCTGGTGACATCAAAAGGCCTGGGCAGCACATCTGATTTTCCCTTTGCATCTGCATAACTCCTCTGACTCAGATTTATATTGGGGTGGAACAGAGAATAATCAAAGCCAGCGTGCGCTGTCTGAGCCAGGGCACAAAAATGTCAGGGGCCTTAATCTTTCTCAGGAATCAATCAAGCAGGGCTTTAATGCAGCCTGGGTGCTGCACCCAAAGCTGCTGCTGCTGCTGCTGCTGCTGCTGCTGCTGCTGCACAGTGATGGATGCGTGGCAGGTAGCAGGGCTGGGAAGCAGGGAAGAGATAATTGACAGACACGTGTAAACCATTAGGATATCACTCCCTGCGGGGCAGGCACGGGGAGCAGCAGCCAAAGGATGGCTTCCAGGTGGAGCTTCTGGAACCTGAACTGTCTCCAGCCCAGGAGGGGACACAGCAAGGGAGCAGAAGGGAACAATACCCCTCGATTATTGATTAAAACAAAAAAAGACACAGATGCACACAGCACAATTAGAAATGAGAGCTATGGCACAGCAGGAGGGCAGGTTCTGATTAGGATCCTGCAGCTAACAGAATTCTTTCCCTTAGGTGGACTGACAATGGCAGGAGTCAGGGTGACAGAGGAAGGTGGAAGGGACAGCACTGGCCATGCCCTGACCTGGGCCATTGCAACCTTCCAGCAAAGAAAGTGACTGCAAGGTGAATGTAGTCCAGAAAAGCAGCGCTGCACATATTCCCCACACCCTCACCCCACTCTGCAGAGCCAGACAGGTTGTGTGCAGGTAACCCTGCACTGCTGGACAGAGATTTCTGGCACTGCACAGAAACAAAACCACCAGCAACATTTATGCAGGGGTCTAATGGCTTTTCGATACCTTCAGGAGTGGAAAGACACTTTTTAAATCCTATGTACATTCTTCTATTCTAATATACCTGAGGATTTAACCCTGATACTTCATTTTTAGCCACACAGTTATTTTTGTCTTTGATATGTGTGGACAGGAACTGCAGAATCACCCCATGCAAAGCAGAAAAGTGATCCATTCACAGGGAACTGTTTGACACAGATTAGCTACTGGTCTAACTATTAGAAGTGAAAGAAAGTGGGAGTGCACCCTTTTACACAGACATAAATGTCAGAGCTGTCCTTGGAAGTGAAAGAATAATTATTGCAAGAAATAAAGCTGAAACATTTCATGTAAACACACAGATGCACAAATGGTGAACTTGTGAAACTGTGGGCTCATTGCAAAGCTACAGAGAGTAATAGAGCAGAGGTAATTAATCTTGGTTAGAAATGCTCAAAAAGCCTGCACATTTACCCAGGTCTGCCTGCTGGGGTGATTTCCCCTGCTGTGCTCCTGGTCACAATGGATTTTGTTCCATCCTTCCCCCCCCATCCCTGGTCACTCCCCCTAAAACACAGATAGATGGTTAAACTTTTCCAAACAATCATCCCAGTTTGAAGGCAAATTTGTTTCTGGTTTACAGTCTGAATGGAAAATAGAGCCGAGTGGCACCACAAGTGATGACATCAGCTTTAATAGCGCCTCAAAACTTAGATTATGTATGAAACATTTCTTCAACAATCCCCCAGACCCCTGGTATTTTTCCTGGCCTCAGATTGCAACATGCTAGCCAAGAAAAGATACACTTCAAATGAGTTCTGGAGATCCTTGCTCAGCTTGGAGCTGTATCCAGCACAAAGCCCCTGCACAATGCCCTGAGCTGTCACCTGCTCCTGCCTCCCCGCTCACAGCTTGGGTGCTGACCCCCAAAACCCCATTTCCATTCTGCATCTCCACTTTCTCCCACCACCCTGGCTCTCCTGGAACATTTAACCTGAAGATGTTCTGTATCTGGAGCATCAAAGTATTTTCTCCTGGACCTGAGCTATTTGATGTGCACGTGGTTCTCATTAGCAAGGAATGGTTTGGGCTTTACCAAGAGATTAACTCTGCTGAACTTGTTCATCGGGTGAAAAACAGCTTTCAGATGCAGAACTTCTGTGATCCTTCCTTACCCAGGATGATTTTAGGATATGAAATAAACCAGTTGCAAAATCAGTCTTGCTCCTTGCAGACTCTGGGAGTGAGCAGCAATAAAGGGCATATTCATCAAAGGTTAGTGCTCAGAGTGAAGGAGTCCATATGGCTCTAGACTGGAGCTGGAGGTGGGGAAGAGGCAAAGGAGGGGGAAGAAGAGGGAAAATTTCAGTGAGGCCAAAAACTAGGAGATAAAATATATATTTGAACAAGAGTAATGCATAAGGAGGCCTCAGTGATATTTCTAGAGATAAACCCAACAGACAGCAACTTTGTCAAGTGCTAAAAGAGAGAGAGTGGGACTGGTGCTGCATTTACTGTGTTCACTTGAATGGCTGAAGAAGTCGGGTGACAACACAAATTAAACAATAGAAAAAATCCTTAAAGTCAAAATTGGGAAGATTTAATTTCAAAGTCTTTTAGTCTGTTTATTTGTTTATATCACACAGCTGTTTTTCAAGAGCTGTTTTTCAAGATTGTATTGTTGCAAGACCCAGGACAATACACCATAAGTGAATTTATTCCAAGCAGAAAGAGATTTATTGTCCTGGCGAGTTTCCCCAGATATTCCAAAATCATGTAACCCATACCTTGAATAAGTGTTGAGAGCTTCCCACTACAAAACAGGGAATTAAAAAATTCTATCTATTAAAGCTGGATACTTGAAGTCAACATGAAAAAGAAGTACTTAACTGCATAAAAATGAAGAGGACTGACAAAGTGAAAGAAATTTGTGTTGATTCAACTTAAACATAAAAAAATTACTGACCAAGTGTCTGAACCAAATATTGTGCTTCATTCTCACAGTTTAGCTGGCATTCACACCAGACCTGCCTCTGCCCCATCTTTCAGAGAGAGAGGAAAAAATTGCTCAAAGCCTCAGTATCATCAAGAGATTTATAAATGGTGAGGTTTAGTTACAGCAGATTGAATTTGTGTCTGCATCTTATCAAACTGGAGCCGAATTATGGCACAGATCTCAGGCTGGAGGCAGGGCACAGGGAACAGACAAGCTATTCATTTGCACCCAGGGCACAAAAGGGACGGGCCAGATGTGGGAGGGAAGGTATCATTTAACCAGAGATCTTAAATCCAGGTCCTAAAGTGTGCCAGGGGAAAAAGACAAAAACCCAACCAACAAGTGAACAAACCCATCTGTCGCTGGTGGTTAACTCGATTTCAGCCCCACCTCAGCACTGAAGGAATTACAGAGGGCTGCACAACTTCTCACCAGGACTGCATCCCTGCACTTCCCCAAGGGGGAGGGGAAATGCTTTCTGCCACTGAAAGCTAGGAGAT
The DNA here is from genome assembly GCF_971803275.1 of Cyanistes caeruleus. Taxonomy (NCBI): domain Eukaryota; kingdom Metazoa; phylum Chordata; class Aves; order Passeriformes; family Paridae; genus Cyanistes; species Cyanistes caeruleus. Next base: position 111,813,816 of record NC_141703.1, read on the forward strand.
AGCTGAACATATTCTCTCCCTTGCCAGCACATGCTGTACAACTGAGGGTTTCACTTGGCAGAACCCACCTTCAGAAAAGCTGGAAACTCACCATCAGACTTCCCACAGCTTCTTTACACTCCCTCATGCTGGAGCAGAATGGAAGTTATTCTGAAGGCTGAGAAAAATGTCAGTTCAGAATATTCCTGCGGGAATTTGGCACCAGTTATCTTGCTTAGTGTCTTCACTGTAAATTAATTATCTCTTCTGCAGACACATTTTCTATTTATAACACTTTCCTCTGTGACATTGCTGCTGACTTCCTCCTGCCTAAATATTAGATGCCATCTGTGGGCTCCCTGTTGTTTCACCCACAAGTCAAACAAACAAACCACAACTGAAAGCACTGCTATCAGTGCATTCAGAAACAAGGCTGATGGTAAATTTTAAATTTGGTGATATAGAATAAACAACATGCATACATGGGAAAAAAACCCCAAAAAACCCCAAAATTTGTTCAAATAGCTGTCCCATCCTTCTGTGAAAGAGATGCTGACCCATATTGCTCCCAACACTGGAGATCTTTTTCAGCTTTCTCACTTCATCTCCTTTTCTTATAACAACATGCAGGTTTTCTATACTAATTTCAGAGAGAAACCTTGAAAGGCTGTCAAATAATGAGTCTAATATGCACAAGAAAGCAAAATAAATTGTGAGAAGCCACACAACAGGTTACAGCCAAGCCAGGAAACTTCATATACCCAAGATTCTACTCAATACTCTATACTTACTCTACTCAATACTCTACTCATTTCTTCACTGTCTCTTTATAAGGTCTTCAATGGATTAATAAAATGCAGAACAAATATGTTATGAAAAATACAAAAAAACACAAAACCAAAAAACCCAAACCAAACAACAACAAAAAAACAACAACCAAAAAAACCCCACTTTTAAATCTTTGCTTTAATCCCTAGAGGTGGAGCTGCCCTCTCATAATAAATTTCTTGTAATTCCCTACGAATAAATGGCATTTAAATTTACACACACACCAAAAAGAAAAAAGACACTTCAGCTGGGAATAAGTAGCTGGAAATTCCTGTTCCTCCTCCCTAGAGGATCTAATTTAGAAATATGTTGAATAAGAGTTTTGTTCCCACTTAAAAAAAAAAATAATCAATCAACTATTGGAAGGTATATACAGCTCATGAGGGGATACTGGGGAGCAGATGTGGAAAGAAAGGCCAAGAAGCCTTTGGGGAGAGGAAGAAGTGGTGTGAAAGGAGTGCACCTGAAGAACAGATATTGCTGTGCAGGGACTTGCAGGCTCCAGAGAGGGGAGAACCTGCATGATGCTTCCAAGAGATTGTTGCTCAAGCAACTGCAGGGAGAAGCATTGTGCACTGAAAGGAGCATGAAGAACCCATAGAGGAAACACTGCTGTCAATCTAACAATATTTTTTCTTTCTCTAGGTGGAATAGGATAGAAAAAGAAAACTTCTTGCCTTCATGAATTCTTATCAACGTTTATGGTGTCCTTTATATATCAGGCATTGATATTTTACACATTCAAGGTGACTGAAAGTGTCCCTCCTCCCCTCAGAGGTTTTCTCTCCAGTGCATAGCAGAGATTTCTTTGGAGACATCCATTATCACAGACCAATTACTTAGCAAATATTTCCCTAAAAAAGCTTTTCCTAAAGCTTCCTACAGGACCTAAAAGTCTGTTCCAGCTGGTGCTGCATTTAACCAAAACTAAAACCCAGTGCCCAGAGTCTCAAAGGTCTGAACTCTGTTCCATGAGCACTGAACAATTTTCTCCTTCACATTCTCATCACCATTTCTGATTCAGCTTCAGACAGAAAAAAAATAGTGGGGCAAAAAAATCTATGAATAAATAGATACACACACACACACCCCTTGCCTGAACATCCTTGAGCACCTTGGAAAACAGGTGAGGTGTTTTGTACCTCCCAGGGACTCCCAACACTAATTTTCAATTTTAATCAGTTTTTCATCTTCACAAAGACCACTAGCCAATGAATGGTTGTATCTCTTTCTCTCCTTGCAGAACTGGGGAGATGTCAAGCTTAGTTACAGTGTGGAATAATTCCTCGACCCTGCTTTCAGAGATTACTGCCTCCTCACCAGCTAGAAGCAAAGAAATCAAGTGTCTGCATCTGCAGCTTTCAGGTTCTTCACTAACATTTTAAATAGAGACTTGAACAAAAATTATGGCAATTGATACCCCTGCAAAAAAATCTGCAGCCACTTAAGGCTTTCAAATGACTTATTAAATGAATATTGAGACTCTAATCAATCATATTCCAGAAATATTGTTAAAAAAAAAAGCAATTTCTGAAAGGCTTTAAGGCTTTAGCACTTTTTGTGTCTGTAACAAGTGCTTAGATTCCACAGCTTTGCCTGGATTTAAACACTTTTTAACACATTTAACTTCATCAAACTCCTGCAAGGTCAGCACAAGATGTTCTGGGGAAAATGCCTTCTAACCCTTGCACATCCAAGCTCCAATAGCAAAAGAAAAGGAAAGTGGGATACATCAGAGGATTTGTTTGCCATTAATGTCACAGATCATCTCCACTTATGCAAGTTTTACAAGAGACAAATGCAATGATTAAACAAGGCCCTGGTTAAAAGCAGTGAAGACTTCAGAGGGGAGGAAAGGAGGGAGAAGGAAATGTGACACAAATCAAAAAACTGGTGTTTGACAGAAGGAGAAAAAAAAAATAATCCAAAGGGCATGAAAAAGCAAAAGACACACATACAAGAGAAAACTGAAGAAATTTGAAAGAAGCACAAGCAAAATAAAACTCAATTAACTTGATACAAAATATTGTGATGTACTGGGCTTTTTTGTGTCTTCTATTTACACAAATAAGAGATGCAGCAGGAACCAGGGGAGAATTAAATGCTGGATTCTTCCCCAGTCTCACAGGGCAGAATGCAGTTTGCATCATGACTCAGAACAAAATGTACAGACCAGAGCTGCTCACTGATATTAAGCTTGTCTGATTGTTTTAAGGTCCCTTTCTAGGGACAAGTTCCATCAGGAGGACAGGCCCAGTAATTACAGGCAGGTCTCCTTCTCAGTGATGAAGTTCCAGCCATGCCCAGACAACATCAGAAAGGAAGGGGCATCCATCAGGTCTCTTACAAGCCCTTGGTTACAAAACTGGGAAAGCACCAAGCAGGAGTAAGAGGGGAATGATGGATCCAAGCAGCTAATTCTTTTGACATTTCTGCTAAAGGTTCCTCCAGAAACAGTTTATATCCAGGCAACTCGTCCTAGCAGTGCCCATAGCTTCCTAATCAAATTAGAAAGATTGAGTCATTAGGGTCAAGTGACCAGCCACAAGATGATTAAAGACAGTAATCAAGAGATCGAAACTAATTAGTACCTAAGCCAATTAAAATGGCTTCGAAATAAATTACTTCTACATGAATTTATGTCCGGAGGTTCAGTTTTGGAAAGTAATAGAAGCTTCAGGTAGGAGTTGCAGCATTCCTGAGAAGAGCAAAGCATTTCACTGGGGCAGCAGAACACAGGGAAAGGGGCTTGGTTCCAACTTTCAGGTGAATCTGCAGACTTTGAAGTGTTGTGTGTCACAGGGATGACAGCCTGAGCTCCCCTGAACACTCTTGCACAGAATTTATGGTTAACTCATCCACAACTGCATTTTTAAGTACCTAACTTAAGGAAATTTTACTCCTAAGTGTAAAAGCAATACAAGGAACTGTTTCCAGAAGTTCCGAGAAGCTAAGGGGAGAAAACTGGAAAACAAGTAATCTCCGTCAATTTGTAGTTGTTGGAAAACCTCAGAGTGTGGGATTTTTGTGTGTGTGGAGCCCCAGAAGCTAGGGTACCCTCTTGGTTACACAGAACTCAATTGGCCACCAGACTTCTAGTTTTCCCTAATGAAAATACTGCAGATGCAACCCTTAATTTAAGACATTTCAGTGTTTTTGTATTTATTTCTCCATTAAAAGCAAGAAATGGAAATGAGCATAAAAATTAGGAGTTACAGAGAACAGGAAAACCTCATGCAACTATTTTATATGTCAAGTTCAATTCTGATTTCACTTCAGAAAATAATTTTGACCTGTTTTTATTAGGAACATGAATCCAAAGAGATTTATGCAGTCCCTATATAGGTTATCCTTGTGCACAAAGTTCTTTCAGAGACAACACTTCCAGGATCTGTGAAATTAAGCACATTATTCTTGCCATAGCTGAGGTTTTCTTGCTAGCCCAGTCTCTTCTGCAAGCTGTCAGTACATTTTAGGAAACACATTTTCTTGTGTCTCAGCTCTTACTTCAAAGCACACTCAAATGTTTTTCTCATGGCAACAAGTAACATAATGTGCATAACCAGCTAACCACATCATCAAGAGTAATAACACAGCAACTATTTTTTAAGTTCAGAAATAATGGTGTGATGATTAGAGTAAAAATAAAAGCAGAATTAATCCTTTTTGTTTTTTTCATTTTTATCTCTTGACCATAACTTTTTTTCCTCCCACCCTACACATTTTCAGATGTTTCTTTGGCTGCTGTATCATCTAGTTTGACAGAAAAAGAAGCTTTCTCCTCTGCCCTTTAGGAAGTTCTAAGTCACATATTTTAGCTTTTCAGAGAATGAGAAATTATATTTATTTTCAAACTTTTTTCTTACATCAGTTCTTACTAGTTTTCATATGTTCCCTCAATTCTTGTCTCAGCTCCTTCACTAGATCTGTATTTATCCCCTCTTCCCCTTACAAAATCCCATGGATTCTTTCAGAGCTATGGCTGCAGCAGCTCTCTCTTTATCTCTCTCTCATTGCCCTCCTCCAGTCTTTGCCTTGTACCAAAAAAGCCCCATCTGGTACACGTTAAATGAGCTTAGATTGAAAGTTACTTTTTTTTTGTGGCTGGAATAGGTCACTCTGGCTAAAGAGCAAAGGGAAGGTGGGAACACCAGCTGCAGAATTTATTCAGGACCTGCAGAGGATTGCATCTGCACCATGCCTGGGGTGAGCATAGCACAGAGCTCCAGCTTCTTCTCCAGAGGCACGTGGGAGAAGCCTTGGCTGGGACAAGGATAGGAGCACACCAGTCTGAGGGCCAGGGTGGCTCTAAACTCAGCTTTGTAGTTGTCAGTCGGGATTAAATACTGGGATCTCCTCAAATCTGCCCCAGCAAAACTTCTGCAGGCACACCACGAGCTGCACAGGCCAGCCTGCAGCTCTGCCTGCTGACACAGAAAGGAGTTAAAGCTACAAATTACATGCACAGCACATTTCTCAGTGTTACACCAGATAAGCAGCATGTCTGGCAGTAATTCACTTTGAGCCTGTTCTGTTTCGAAGGGTGTGTGTTTCTTGAGGTTTGGCTACCAAATGCTGCCCCCTCTAATTATCATTGCTTCCCAGAGCTCTGCAGCCCCTGAGAGAGATCCTCACTGGATGTATTGTGCTCTTCACAGCAGTAGCAGCTGCTGGTGTTCACCTGGATGCCTTCATCAGGGTAGAGCTCCTTAACACTATTTCAATCATTTTTTTGCAGGAAAATCAGTGCTAAGCAACCCCAAATCTCTCCTCTGCTTCTTGCTTACATTGAGCTTTCAGCCACTCTGAAGGTTACTGAAGAGATGAGAGTCTATTGCTTGTTAGCAATAAAAATGTTAATTTGGCTCTGCTATAAAATAAACCAAACCCTAAATAAAAAATAAAAAAAAAATAAAAATCACATTAAAGTAGTTACAGCAAATTTCCTAGGTAATGAAGAAGGTATGGCCCTTCATTTCCACCTCTATCATTAGTTACAGATGTTGAATTTTAAAATATTTTTCCATGATCATGGACTGTACACCCTGGGAAAACAAATATCTGGGGGAGGGAGAGGAATTTGCTGAGGAACATTTCTCTAACAGTAGTTTTTTTCATCCATTGATTTACAAGCCACTGATTTACAAGCTGTGAATGAATAGTAGCCTTCAACAACAGGAAGCCATGGCATTGAGAAACCCTAGAGTGTCAGGTGGAGCCTGGAGACAGGGCTGTCTGCTAGCAGGGAAATTCACTCCAGGAGCCCCCTGTAATCAGAGCTGTTAGCCAGAAGGAAATGTCTTCAGCACTCTTACATGGCTCTTAATCAGATACTGACAGAGAGCCTTTGATCAGTGCATTTCCAGAGCCAGGGTAGCTGCAGCTCGCAGTGTGCCTGCACGCATCTCACAGCCAGCTCCAAAGCCTGCAGGCAGAGGAATTACTGCTCCCTCCTCTCCCCTTTCCCTCTGCTGTCCCAGAAGGCAGTCAGGGACTTGGGGATGAGCAACACGGAGCACCACAGATGCTTGATGGCTTTGGTGGTCCCCTGCAGGCAGCAGGGCACCAGCCTTCCCTCCTGTGCCTCGTGGCACCTCGCAGCCTGGGCATGGAGCAGGAGAGAGAGCTCACCTGGCCATTCCTGGCTGGCCCAGGCTCGTGGGGAGTCAAGGCTGGAGGATCAGACTAAGGCAGCCTCCCACACAATAGCTGTGGTCTAAATCAGAATGTTAAGAAAGCATTTCTGGAGATTAAGGCCCTACGTCCTGTCAGGCTCCCTCAGAATGGATTACATCAATCAGACACTTGGCATTAGGAGTGTAACAACTTAGAGAGGATATTGCATGGACAGCATCAGCTTCACCCAGAGTGTAAAACGCTGTGGCACTTGGTGAGGGAAGAAGGGAGGCAGCTCTGGACATTCCCTGTCCACGTCAGTGCCAGGAGCACTCTGCAACATGAAAGCTTGGCACACCCCAGGATGTTTTGACTCATAAGAGTAATTTGGGAAAGCAAAAAAGGCTCCTGAGCTTTTATCACTCGAGGAAAGGGCCCCTGCTTCTAATAAGCTGAAGACCACAACAAGAGGTTCCACGCATTTCATGAGTTGAGCAGTGAGAGAACAGGAGGCTACAGAGGGGCTGGAGGAAAGATGGTTTTGGGTCCCATTCCACTAAAAGAATGTGCTGTGAGCAGAGAGATCATCAAGCAAAACAGGAATATATTAATCAGGCAGTCATTCCTCATCCTCTTACATCACCTGGCTGTAGCCTGGGGCAGCAGGGGTCTGGAGCAGGGGGTGATCACACACAGCACATGCAGTGACCTGTGCAGCACATATGGAATATACATTGCAGAAACAGGAGATAAAAGCTCACCTGCTGTTCTGTGGCTTTCTTAATAGAGTGCCTATGCACCACTGGGTGAATTAAGAGCAGAGTAGCAGCTTTAACTCTGGATTTCCTCACCTCTCTGTTAGAATGCCTTTCTTGTTTAATTTAAGTACTTATTAAGTCATTGAGGAAATGAAGGAAATGAAGAATGTGACATTAAGACAGAGAGTAATTTAAATGGAGCAAAGGAGCCTTCTCAATTTTATTCAGTCTTATTACATAGGGAAAGATACTCCACAACATAAAACAGATAGAAAAACATAAAGAAAGCATAAAACATATAGAAAACATAAAACATACAGAAAACATTCTATAGCAGATGCACTCTGTAGAAATACCGTCAATAATCATATGCACTTAAAAAAACACCAAAAAAACAAACACAAGTGGCTCACTAAGATGAAATAATACTGGCACTGCTGTTCACAAATCCATCAAAGAATCAAATGAGATCAAACCAAATAGTCAAATGCCCTAAAAGGCTTTACACCTTGAGGGATAAAGAGAAAAAAAAATATTAGAACATTTGACACCTAAGTGGGAGCTCATTTAGAGTTTGAGAGTGCACCTGCATGCGATGCATACACATTTCATTAGGCATACAATTGCTTTGGATATTGGCAGAATAAAACACAAAATCCTGAAAGCATTTTATGACTGAAATCTCACCTTGGGCTTCCTGCTTGCTCCATTCTCATCCCCAGTTTTGGTGCTCCAGCAAAGAAAATAGTTTATAAAAAAATCAATAGTAGTTCCACATAATGATCTGGATCATACATGGAATTTGAGATTTCGTTAGCTCTTTTTTTGGTATTTTTCCTGGGCTTTCTCACCACCACCTGCCATGCAATGTATACCACATAATCCTGGTTTTCTATTAAGTAAATTTTATATTTGCTCTCACACACAAAGTGAACTTATCCACATGCAAGAATGACCTTCTAAGTAATTGTTTCCTTTTCAAACTAATTCTGCCATCCACCTACTCTAAAATTTAATATAGAAATTCTCAGAACCAGCTTTCTACTGTGTCATGCACAACCATTTCAAAGAAAACTGAGTTGAGAACATGAAGCAGAATGGATCTCTTCCCTCCCTGTGGCCTTTAGAAGGAATCTTTTATTTCAGCAGAACTTTCTCCATCATGGAGGGAAACAATCCAAACGGTGGAAATGGAAATTTTTATTAAAGTCTTTAAGAAGCCTGTTAACCAAAGGCAGCTGATGGAAAAGGAGCAAAAAGGGGTAATAATGATCCCCAATATGGACTCAGGGAGCTTGGTTAGTCTAGAGCAATCCAGAGCCTGTCCTGAGGAGACAGCCAAGCACCCAAGTAGAAATCCTCCCTCACAGTTGCGTGATGGATGTCAAATATCAGCATCTTGTTGTCCTTGTGGATGTTTATAGATATACATTTCCAAAACAAATCATAAACAAACAAGTGGAACCACCGTGCAAGCCTCAAAACAAGAGCAAGCTTGTGTGCTAGCCCACAGATTGAAAGCAGATGTAGGCCTTGGTAATTAGGCCTGATTCGAGCTGCATGAAGCGCATAAAAGCAGTTGTTTTGGAAATGAAGGAAAGGACCGAGATAATGTAAACACAATTTGTCTTTTTGCTGCACATGGCAACAGATTAAAGAAAATGAGAGAGAATTAATCATGGGGCAAAAAAAAAGAAAAAAAAAATCTTCAGGGAGGGTACTTACATACTCCCATCCTTCAAAACTGAAATGTTTAAATGCTGCTCTTTCAGGGCTTGTATTTGCATTATGCTGATGTGCAACCTGATCAAAAAGATCATTTATTTTATAAACTCCTATATTTATGGAACACATGTGTCTAAAAATGCACAATTAGAGTGGTTGTGAACTCATCAGGAAGAGATTGCTGATAGCTGACTGGCTTGGTCACCGAGACTCCAGCTTCAATGGAACTCCTGCATCCCAGGATTTGAATCAAGATCTTGTGCTTGGGAAAGACTAAACACTGGCATAAACTTTTTCCAGGTGAGTGACACCAAAATGATCCCTGGAGGAAGTCACTGTAGATGGATCATATGATTTCATGACCCTTTCTGTTGCTTTTGGCTTTGCAGAGAATTGAAACACTTCCCACTCTGTTCCCAAGGAACAAAAGTGTGATGCCACACCAAGAGGACACAAAAGTCACAGGTTGCTCCAATATCCTTTTCAAGGTTAGATCTAATTATTCAGGCTCTTCCAGCATGTGACAATGTGAGATTTCTTTGTTTATCTCACTAAATGCTGCCAGTCACACACAGGACACAAACACATTTTATTACACCCAATGAAGATGTGTTAAACACTGAAGATGTGTAGGCTAAAATCCATTGCTTACAGTATTATCACGCAGATGAAAACAATCCAATTTTTTTTTTTACTTTGAGAAAGAAGATCTGCTATTTAATAACTGCCTGGAGCTATACTGAGGGCATCAGTGTTGTAAATATTCACTATTCTTAATCTCTGCTTTGTGTTTTTCATCACAACTCAGAATGTTGCTATTTGGATTTTAGCTCAGTTTTTCCCAAAAGCCAAAGCACCACAAAAGACCTGCACTCCTCTGAGGTTAAACACGTGCACTCCCACCCTACCTGCTTTTGCAAAAGCAGGATTATCACTCCCTCTCTCTTTTTCCCCTTCCCAGTATATAAAAAACAGTTTTAAGTTGCAAAAAAAACCAAACCTGTGCCTGTTTTAAAAACATTGCCCTAACAGGCCTTGGAAGATGTTTTAAAATTGGAGTACAGGTATTTGAAGTAGTTACAAGGAGACAGGTTTTTAGTGGGAAATTAAATTAAGGTTCCTTGTCCATGTTCTCAGAGTGTGTGTGTGTGTACATATATATATATATATATATATATATATATATATATATATGGAAGTTCATTAATATTCATTTTTACTGATGCATTTTAGGGCTGGGTTTTCTAGGTGATTTTGGGCGGGGGGGATATTGGGGTTATTTTGTTGGTTTTTTTTTCTGAAAATTGTAGGGTTTAACAGTATCAGACTGAAAGGAAAAGCACTTGCATCACTGCAGAGCAGCCAAAAGAGGTTTTTTTCCCCCCCCCTTTGGTTTCTCTATCAAAGATGTGTTAACATCAGATTGTTGCCCTGCAAAGGGTCACAGGATGCTACATTTCTCATGTCTCAGAAATTCACTTTTAATATGGAATGTATCACAGTAGCAGCAGTGCCATTCCATTAGAATTTTGAAACAGGATAATGAGCTAAATATGGGGTTTTTTCCAGTTAATTAGAGGCTTGAATATGCTTTGAAACATTAGTGAGTGGTGTAGCTTTAGCCTGAATGATCCAGTAGAACCAAGGTCAGGAAAAATAAATCCCACAGAAGGAAGAAGCACTGAGAAGGATTTTTCAGGTGGTTTCCTTGGGGAAAGGTGGTGTGATAAAGCAGAATATTGCTTACAGAGGCTCCTTCCACAGTCATCATCAATCCTCTAACTTTAGCTTCTGAGCTACTTATATATTGATTTAAAGAAAGCTGATGTATACCACTACTCACAAAAGAAGAGAATTTTGCATTAGGATTTTTATTTTTTTTTTTAATTTTTGTGGGTTTAGGGTTGTTTTTAATGTCTTTTCCTGTTTTATCACACGATCTGAGGCAGCAGAGGCAACTCTAACCCACCACAGCACTCAGGGCTTCGTGTTCCCCACGGTGAGAGAGATTTCTGCAGCCTCAGAGGCGGTGAAGCCAAAAGCACAACAGCACAAACTGATACAAAAAACATTCAGGAAATCAAACTCTTGAGGTTGGGGAAAACAAAAAGATTAAAAAAAGAAAAAAGAAAAAAAAAAGAAGCTGTTTGTTTTGAGCATAGTGACATTAAGTTCCAATTTAAAGGCAATTCAGGAATCTCTGCAACCATTTCAGGTTTGTCAGCCCAGTGGTTTATGAAAACATGAATTCCCTCTCAAAGCAGGGGTTCTCACTGCTCCCCCTCCCTCAAGCACACACACTTTGGACACTGCAGTGCCTATTTTAAAGGAAATTCTGTGCCTTGTGTCACTTTTGAAAGGCTCTGCTCTCAGGTTAGAACTCCTGGGACTGTGGTGGGTACATCCATGGCAAGGAGGGCCAAAAAGCCCTTTTAGTTACCCATAGCTTTGTTTTACTAACTTGGTTCCAAATCACTGACATTTCAGTTCCAAAAAAAAGGAAAAACAACAACAAAAAAGAACCAAACAAAAAAACCCACAAACAACCAAATTAAAAAAAAATAAAACCAAATAAAACCAAAGTTGCCTTTAAGTGATTTTTATTTTTACTATTTTGCAATGCACAAGCTCTTCTTGACTGAGAGCAGTGTAGCTATAAAATGTCTCAGGTTATGCTGAACAAGCTTCTTAATTATATTAAGGTTCCTTCCACATTCAAATACAAATTGGCACTTTTACAATTCATATTTCTGTCTCTCTGTCTGCAGGAGTGGCTCCAGGCTGGGCAGCTACCTGCACCAGAAAGCCAACATTAACTCCAGAAGATGTCACAATCCTGCAGAAAGCCTCTCAGCAGGCTGGGAGCTCTGCAGCTAATGAGAGGATACCAACACAGCATAAATGAATCAAAGGAGTTTGGAAATGTGTCTTCCAGCAGTTCAGCTACCAGGTGTCTGCTGCCAGTGGAAACAGCTCCAGCATCTAGATAGGCCTTTTCTCCCATGTGTGCTTAATTAATAAGTTAATGCATAACATTGATCTTTGTTTCTGATCAGTTTGCATTTGCTGAGTTATGAAGTTACCCTCAAGCTCCCCTTTCCCAGCCAGGATGGATGCTGTTCCCCTAATATTTTAGTAAGGATAAAAATCAGTGTTACAGGATGGCAACAGCCTCTTTCAAATACATATTCATGGCAGGGGCAGATGTAAACATTAATATTTAGACTTCTGTCTAAATTCCTAAGGACTTTTACCGTCCTCAGGTATTTCTCATTCCCCCAGGATCAGTTCTCATTGCAACCAGCCAATGGTCAGATTCAAAGATCAGCTGGATCATCTCTCAAACTGAGCAAAGCACATGAGAAACACCAAAGAATTTTTCTTTACAGAGCAAACCTGCAAGGGTCTTTTAGCTGAAAATAGTAGCAGCTCTCAGGCACCCCTTTACTGTTTAGATAAGCAAAGTAATTCACATCCATCCCCAGATGATTGCTTTAATATGAGTTTTTGGGTTTTTTTTTTTAGATCATCTTTCTTGTTCCCATAGAATACATCTCAGAAAAAAATATATAAAATAAAAGTCAGGACATTGGGCTGCACAACTGTTTCTATCAAACTATGTCTGAGATTTTATCCCCTTTCTACTTTCCCCCATTCCACCAGCAAAAGCATTGCCAGTATCCCTTACCTTGAAGGCTTATTTGCTCTTAATAGAAAAGTTATGCATCACTGTACAATCATCTGAAGGCCAGATGGATTCTTCTTCCCTCAGCTGAGTTTTATGTCTGTGGGTATTACAATACATTGGGACTTGATAATTTATGAAAATTGTTTACCTTGCGAGGTCTCCCAGTCACTGGAAGTGTAAAACTCGGGGAGATGTCCTTGTCCAGGAATATCAGCTCTTTAAACTCACATGTCTGCAAACTCCTTTCTGTCCTCTAATATATAAACATCAAATATTTCCTCATTGGGTCCTCTCAGCTGCCAGTGTAATGGACTCTTCACAAGTTTCGTTGGGGCACATTAAAATAGTCCATGTCATGAGACATTTCAAATGCAATTGTTTCTGCTCAACAAAGAATTATTCTGTTGGTTGTGATTGTTCAGAGGGAACCATGAGAGACTAAGGACATTTGGAAGAATAGGAAAAGGTAGTCCAGCAGGTTTTCCATCTTTTTTCCCCTCTCTAGCCCTCATTAAATACAGCCGACCAAGGTTTTGGGCAGACAACCTCCCACCCACAGACCCCCATCAGCTACTCTTCAGAATTAACAAAGAACTATTACATAACCTGAAAAATAGAAAAGGTAAGATAAAGAGTGATATCAACCTTTTGTATATATCCCTTTAATGAAGCTTTTTTTTGTCTCTACCAGCACCCTAATTTTATTAATTCAGGTAATCAAATCATTACATTTACGGAGGCAAATAAATTGAAGTGGTTTCATGATAGCACAAGCAGCTCTTGCAGACAGCTCAGGCAGCTTCCAGCACCACATTTCCACCAGGGAACAGTTTCCTGTGTATTCAAGGCACTACTACATCCCCACTTTTACTCCAAAGAAAAAGGATGAAAGAACCTAAATACCCCCCAAACCCCCCAAAAATTCAGACCTAAACCTGACATAGTGGCACATTCCCTTTTCCTGGGAACACTTCAAGGCACACAGCAAAAATGGTTTCACGTTTCTCTTCCATTCAGAGTCAATAAAAAGCTGGGCAGTCATGGATGAAGATGTGTTACTGAGACTCACAGAAATGTAAAACATTTTAAAATTGAAACTGCTGGCCTTCAAGGGGCTGTAGGTAATAGCTGAGCTGCAGCCATGCTGCTTTTAATTTAACAGCACTGAGTGACAAATGATAGCACGGCATGGAGAGAAATGGCCTCCCTGCAGAGTCCTGCTCTTTACTACATTTTTAGTGTGCTTGCTAATCAAATATGAAAATAAGCATACCGTAAGCAGCACCTTTTAGTTTATGAAGGGCTTGAACTAAAACCTCACAGACCTCTCAGGCGGTTGAGCTTGGAAGGTTTTCCATCTGGAAATTATCTCTTGCTGTAAATTTCTCTCTTTCACCTTTATGTTTATCAGAAAACCAAACATAAAAGCCTAAACAGGGGATTTTTGGAAGTCTTTAGCAGGCCTTAGCACAGTCAAAGTCAAAAATGCTATGTAAACTATGGGTGTAAAATTCCTTAACTCTGTCAAGGTACCCCGTTCTAACCCTAGTGCTTATTTCAAGACTTGTCCTCAGCCTCCTCTTTCTGCCATTTTATTTACTCAGTTTATCATCACAGTCTGGGGACAAAAACTGTGCCCTCCTACTTCTGACCCATCTCCAAATTCTAATCTCAAGACTCCCATTATTTATCTTCTACCACCTGAGGATTTTTTTAAACGTTGAATTAACCATTCAGACCACCCCATTGCCCTGCAATTCAAACCTTGTAGGAATTCAATTTCTAAACACAAGCAGCATCTGATAGCCACAACTATGAAACAAAACACTCAGCAAAGTTTATACAGCCAAGCAAAGGATGGTTTGCAGGGGACAGCAACTTTTGCCTCGCTCCTCTCAGAGGGTGATTCAGGCACTGAAATAGGATTTAAATCAGCTATGAAACTTCCTGCAAGGAAGCAAGTGGAACCTTTGCTTCTGTTTGGTTTGGTGAGATGGGATAGTGCTACAAAAAAAGGGTGCAGGGTCTCAGGTGCAGCAAACCCTTCTCACGTGCTGCCAGGGCAGGCCCCTAGAACATCTCTAGAGGAGATGGGGCCACACCTGCCCCATCAGACCCAGAAGGAGAAGATAAAAACCCACAGAGATAAAAATCCCAATCCATGGGCATACAGGTGCCACAGGAGGACAGCAGGAGCAATTCTTATCACCCTGCTCCACTGAGCATTGCCTTTGGCCATGCACAGGATCTTAATGCACGACAAATAGTTCTGTCTCTGAGGACAACACGCAGCCCTTTGTCTCCAGGTACTGTTCTGTTATGCAAAGGGTAAGTCAAAGCCCTGATTTATGTGAGGCTCCAGCCACTGCTTCACTCTGTGAGAGGGTTTTTGTTGTGTGTTTTAGGCTTGGTGTTTGTGTCCTGCACGAGGGTGGTGAAGTTCAAAGGAGCATAAAGGACTGTCACTCATCCATCACTCAGTGACAGCAGAGCTTGGGCACTTGGCTTCTGCAGAACTTGAAGTCTGTAACTTAATAACTAGGTAGGCAGGATGAAGCCAGTATGTATGATGAAGCCAATATGCAACAAAAACAGAGAAAAGAGAGGGAGAGAAATGGAAAAAATATGTCAGCTCAACTGACAAATTCTAGGAGCTACTGCTATTTTCTACTTTGAGTTATTCAGGGAAAATAAAAAGAGCATATAGATTTAAATAACTGAATTTGCCCAATTCACACCAAAGGAAATGCTGGCTCTTCAACAGCAAAGGCTCAGCAGTATTTCCCAGAACCCCTGATACACAGAGATGACACAGACATAGACCAGACCTGGCATGTTCTAGGACCCATCTCTGGCAATATTTTAATTGCTGGAGCCAAGCCCCATCATGGTACCAATGCTTTTGAATAAAAGCTTTCATCTGAAATAATGTTTTTACATCCTAAAATTGGTCCTGATCGACTTCACCTTTAGGTAATCACCAGACACTCCCAAGGGATTTTGTTTCCACTGCCCAGTTTCCTTGCCTCCACTGAATTTCTGGTAATGGAAATTTGACATGCAGAACCCGAGTCATTCAAAGCTACTGATCTTGTTAATTAAGGGCCTCCTGCCTTCAGATTTCTTCCAAAAGTCAGATTTTCCTTTAGCTCCTCCAGACCTCCCTTGTGTTACTGTTTCAGTTGCTTCAACTTCAGCTCTGCTCAGTTCTTTACCAGAACTGCAGGGTATGCCTGTACAGCAAGGCTTAAAAAATGCCTTAATCTCTCACACTAAAGCTCACAAGGTTCAATTAGATGAGAAACAGTCAAAACCCTCATCAGCAGAGCATAATCAGTGTAGATGTGGCCCTCTATCCCTTCCCTGGTGTAATTTGCAGTAAAACATGCAAAAAACAAGAGGGAAAAAGGACGGGCTGGAGACAGAGGTGATCATCTTAAACAACTGACTAATCATTCATAATCTGGATTCACATATTTAGTAAGTACATCCTCTTCCTTTTCATGGGCATGTGTTGACACCTACAGTAATTACTCCCAGAAAGTTAACTCTCTCAGGCAATATTTCTACCCTGCTTAATTGCACAAGTACCAGCTCGCAGCCTATCAGCGCTGATGAGCACTGACATCCTCCTGTCAGCCAAGTAATTTGTTGGCAGAAAATGCCACAGACACTCTCTTCTCTACCTTTCAAAGCTCCTCATGCAAACGAGGCAGAGTAATTAGCACTGACCTTTGGGCTAATGCTGGCTGCCAATCAGCAGTGCCTCCCCACTCAGCAGGTGTGTTTGTACATCCCTATTTAACAACCAGGAGTACAAAATACGCGTGGCAGAGCTCGCAGTCTGCTCACCAGCCAGGCTTAGGATGTTTCCCCCAGCACTGCTAGAGACTGCAAGTGCCCAGAAGGAACAAAATTCCATGACACTCCACACGTCAGAGGATTAAAGGCAAATTTTAGACCAAAAAATACCAGAAACAGAAAACAAAACAAGCAGGTTTTGTTTTTTTTTTTATTCAGAAAGCTTTCAGTGAAAAAAATGCAGAGTTGCAGAAGTGAGGGCAAACTGAAGTCTGGTGTGGGGGGATTCCACTTGGTGGAAAAGGTGAAAAAGTTTCAAGAGTTAAAGTGACCGCACAATGCTCCAGGTTTCTGCAAGTGACTCCCCCAAGACAAGGGCACAGAGGGCCATCCAGTCCATCCCCCTAAACCTTCAGGGTTTACTCTGAGCTCCCCTGCTCCAGGCAAATTGGTTACAGTCTCATTCACTGTCAAGCAAATCCAACAGAAGATAAATCACCCCACATTAATCTTTTGCAGTCTGCATATAATACAAAAGAGCAGAAACCTGACACTTTAATCATGGCACTGTTACAAGCTGCTGTTCCCCACCAAATGAAAGTGTTCTGCACTTGGGCCCATCATCATGAGCCTCATCACAGCTGCCACAGAGTGGGAAATGCCATCTCTGCCTGTTTTCAGGGATAAGGATTAATACAGAAGCCAAGGGAAGTTGCTGGTGCCTACCAGGATGGAGGAGGAAGCAAATGGTCCTGGAGCACAGCTATCCAAGTAACCTCCCCGTTCAGCTTGCTCTGAAGGTGCAGAACTGCTGGCATGGGGACCTCCATGGAACAAAGACAACAGGTTCTCTCTCTAGTTCAGTCTGAAGCCTCAGAAATATAAAATTTTACCCTAGGAAGCTGTTTGTCAACAGGATGCTTTCCAACCTGCCACATCCAGAGTTTGACACCGCAAAAACTCACCACTTTTTCTTCAGCACCTCCAGTTTTCAAAGGTGACAAAAGCACTTGTGCAGTGACATGCACTGTCTTTCATAGATGGACATAAAGAACTACTTCAGAAATCCATAACTAATTCACTAGGTCACAGGAAAACACACAACTAATTGCCTACGCACGGTTCATACTTTAAAGAAGTCACATGTACATCTGCAGTAGCAGAAATTAGTTTTATCTGGGGGGAAGGGAAAGGATGATTTGTATTAAGCTTAGTAATTAATCACAAGGTCACATTCCTGAAGAAGAAGAGTCCTGCCCAAAGAATTTCCATTAGAAAATAAGGCAAGGCATACAGGCTATATCTAGAAGTAAAATTGAGATAACTTCATCTAAGTCACACACATTTCTCCTTCTGGGTTGCTCCATGGAACAAGTCTTTCTTTCCCTTTGGATCAGAGGAAATATTCTTGGACAAATTTTCTTTAGGAAATCCTGAGCCAGAGGCTTCCCCTGAAGCCAGGGAAAACTGCAGTTTCTCAACACCTTCAAGCAGATACAACTTGCAGATATGTGCATGTGTCACACGTATATAACACACACAGAGCTTCAGGAAGACATTTGAAACAGAGTTCCCTTTTGTATTTACTTTACAATCACCATGGGACACAACAAATTAACTGAACTAATCAACTAATAGAGAACATTACCTCTTTCAAAATCTAGATGTTGTGGTTGCTGAGTATGGGAATTGATACCAGACAGCCTTTAGTCACTGACTGTGTTACTGATTATGTCCAATTATGGCAAAGAAAAAGGATTCCGAAACATTTGAGCTGGGGCAGAGAGAGAGAAGCATAATTTGTGCCTTATGTTAGGCAGATCTTCCCCCACTATTACAGCATTATTCAATTATTCACCAGCTATTTACCACTGAGGAGACAATCTGGCTGTGTGCTCTGCAGTATTTACCCTTTTGCCGAGCTGTCTGGTGCTCACACCTCCCGTTAACAGGGCACCAAGGGGTGACGCCGAGCCAGGCCGCACTGGAGTGCCTCAAATCATGTTCAGCTCACAGCCAATTTGTCAAGGTGGGAGGTTGAGTTTCAGGCCTGGAATGTAATTCATATTTCAGTGTCCTGACGAGAGGCAGCGCCGGTGCCCTCTGCACGCAGGGAAAGCGATCCTCGGCGAGCCCGCGGCGCGGTTATCCCACACAGAGAATGCCTCCTGTGTCTGGGCACCAGAGAGCTGCTCCTTCTGCCTGCCAGCACCATTAACTGGGTGAGCTCTTGGCTTGTGGCTGAGCCTGGCACCCACAGCTCTGACACACACAGGGCGAGCAGCATAAACCAGACAACGCTCCCTGCTCCCAGGGGTGGTTTGGGTGAAGCGCTGCCTCAGGGGAGCAATGGACATCACTTCTTTTCCACTACAATCACCTCCTTTCCACAACCCCCAGAAAAAAAAAACCAAAACAAAAACAAAGTAAAATAAAAGTAAATCAATCTTTATCAACTCATAAAGGGAAACTTCTAATTCAGCAAAAGGCTTGTACCTCAAAGGGTGAAATAGGCTGAGGCTGTCACTCTCCAAGCTGAGTTGAGTCTCTTAGATGTCTCTAAAAATTAACCCATCCCTAAGAATAAAATCATTTCCCTCCATCTCATCACATAAATCTTTAATTTAGGAAACATCTTCATGGTAAATTACCCTAAAATCTGCCCAGGAAAGGGCGATAAGAGGAAGCCTGGAACTGAAGAAAAGAAGGCAGTTCTATTTCCACCATGCAGATAATGTTACAGAGAGTTTTATCACTTTTTTAAAGGCATTCATGCCATCTTACCTGAAAATCTTACAGTTAATAACACATTTCATAAATATGTTATGTATTATTGGGCTAGACCCAGGAACCCTTGGGTCTAGCTAACACTAGAGAAGAGCCGAGCATCTGTCTCAGGCAGGACACACAAGAGCAGGGGCACAAACCAAGGCTACCATCATTCCTGGTTTCAGTCCACCAACTTTCCCCTCTCAAGCCACAAAACAATCTCTGCATCACCAAGGCAAGGCCAAGGCACAGCAGAGCTCCCAGCCCATGCAGCATCCCAAGGTGGCAAGGCCAAGCACCCACACCATGGGGCTTCCCATGGAAATAGGCTCCTTCCCTCTCTCAGGGCCTTGCAGGTCACCTGTAGCAGACCAGGAACCCCTCTCAGCTGCTGAGAAAACTCTTCCAAGCCAGATTTTAACCTGTGATAGTCCACAAACCAACCCAAGACAGCTCTATGTTTACCTCAAATTTGAGAGCACCAAAAACGACAATACCAGGGGTTATTTTACCTTTTGCCAGCCAGCAGACAGCAGCCCTCAGGAAGTCCTGGTGTCCTTGGTCATCAGGAAGAGCCAGACACGCTCACCCTGAGTTGCTTTAAGCACTGCTTTACGTATGCACAGCTGTGACAGGGGAGCCTCCATTTACACCCAAGCAAAGAAGCCCCCTGCAGATTGCACAGCGTTTTAAACAGGTGCTGAGGACTAGACATGATAAAAGGCCATAAAAAAAAATAAATATAAAAACTGGTGCACTAACCCCGAGGGGTGGTTTGTTTTTTCCTTTATAAATGTTTTTAATTGATTCTGCAGGACAGAACGCCAGAGCAGCCTTTTAATCCCAATATAAGATTTGCCCTGAGTAAAAGGTTGGACTGGATTTACTTTTATCCAAATCTGTCCCTTGTGTAACTCTGTGGAAGACAATCAAATTACAGCATGGGAAAATACACACTTTTATATCTAAATGCAAGCTGTCTTTATTAACTCACTGCAGATGGATGCAGGTGCAGGTAGTTGCTACTGATCCCATTTAAAAACTCAGCTACAGTTTCCCCTAAAGATATGTGGATGCTGAAAGGAAAAAAAGTTGAAGCTGCACAGGTCAAATGTTAAGCTCCTACAACAAAAAGAGAGGTTCCTGTGACAGTAGGAGAAATTTCTGGTTGCTTGGGTCTCCAGTGCTGCTCCCTGATGACCACAGGCTCCAGGACAAGAGCACATCCGGCACCAAGGAATATCCACCCCGATGACTGGGAGATGCATTTTGGGCCCCTGAGGATACGACATATTTCTCTCTTGCATGTCATTGCATTAAGCCACTCCTTCTGTATCAGATGATCATTTCCTCAGCAGTTTCTGGAAGGAGCTAAATCCCTTAACTGCCTTGAAACAAACCCACAAGTCATCAGGCATCTCGAGGGGACAGGGGGCTGCAGCTGTGCCAGGCACTGCTCCTCCCAGGCTTGGCATAGCAAGAAAAGGGACAGGCATCTTCCTAGTTAAGCCTCAAAAAACCAAGATAAAAGCACAATGCAGCTTGATCATCTTTCATTTTTGTGGGTTATTTTTTTTTTGTTTGGATGCAACCCAGTTAGTTTTGATTTGATTTGTTGGGTTTTTTTCACTCTCATCAGTTAAGAGGAATTAAACCAAAGGAAAGGCCCAGCTGGTTTGATCAAGCCACCCAGGAGGTTTTGTAAACAACATGCAGTGACTCCACACGTGGTATCACTCAGTTAATAAATAGGAGCTCATGCTCTCTCCATCCCTGTGGCTGTGCAGGGTCCTGAAGGGTGCTGCAGTGCACCAGCCCCTCACAGGTAACAAACAGGATCCTGACTTTTCCCTGGGAAACTGCAGCTGAGGTAGAACTGGAGTGCAATCCAGACCACAGAAATGCAAAATTGGCATTTCACAGCACCTTCAGAGAAACACCTGCAGACTGAGCACACCACAGATGGTGTTTCTGGTGGGCTTCTGCCAACCTCTGAGGCCACCCAAGGGCTACTGTACTGTAAAGGTTTCTGGGCCTCTTTGTCAGAAAACTCTTTTTTTCCAAAAGGAAAGGAGTTCAAGGCTATATGAGAAATGTTTTGCCTCTGGATAGGTTTTATAATTTTTCTAGCTGGTGAAATTCCTTGTTTGGACAAAAAGAAAAGGGTCAGAGCATGACATCAAAGCTTGCACAGGTGACATAAAAATCTTCATGCCCTTCTGTCCAGCAAATGGCTTTAACAAGACTAGTATTTTCCTGCACACTGCATCCAGGAGAGAACGAAGTCCTCCCTAAGATGCCCACCTAGGAAAAATGGATTGTTTTTGTTGGTTTTGTTAGCTGACCCATTAAAAAAGTTATGTGAAAGTATCAGTTCTCTACTGGCTGCACCTGCACTGCTCAGGTCTGCTGGCATTGAGAAAACACTTTTTAAGTAGGGAAATGCTCATTTGTGGAGATTCCAATTATTCTGTGAGAAGTCTAAAAATATTTATCCCCAAAGCCACCCGATAAGGAGCTAATAAGTCTACAGATGTGCTGAGCTCAGTTTTTCTGCTGTGAGGACTGTCTCAGAGCAGAAAGCCATGGATTTGAGAGAGTACAGGAAGTCATATAAACTCCAGCTACACATCTGGCTCAAACCTAGAAATTTCCCATTTCTTGGCAGGTGGGCATGGATTTCCAGACTCTCCTCTTTTGGGCTCCTGGGAGTCATGTGTGGGGGCAGGCATCCCAGAAGGGCTTTTCAAATCTTCATCAGGATTGTAAATCCTGGGGGGTTTTTTCTGGCCTCCTCAGGATTTTCTGCTCTGTGGACCAGAAAACCCCTAAAGGACTGAGAATCAGGATTGTCCAAAAAAATCCTCCAGAGTTAATGCTGTGGAATCCACAGCTAGATGGAATCATTCATTGAAGAATGGAAAAAATATAAGAGGCTGGGATTTCACCCCACTTTGGCTTCAGCAGCACCCTTGGTGGGGTGGTTGTGCCCTGTGCATCCTGCAGGGCTCTGGGTCTTGTTTGGGATCTTTCTTCTACCCCCAGCCACAGAACATGTGGCCATCTTCCAGTTTAATTTATCTGAAGGGCAACCTTCAGGTTTTGGAGGTGCCACCACCTCTAATTTTCATGTGTTTGAACAGCTGCTTCAACAGGTTTCCTAAAATGTTGGGTAAGAAATATGTCCTAAGAAAAGGAATGTGACTACTGCCAGCGAGAGTATAAAATATTTTATGAGATTGTATCTACTAAAGAGGCCTTGTTTCTAACTGTGGCAAAAAACAAACCAAACCACCAGAAACAAAACCCCACATTGTTTATTTTTAACCTTTGTGTTGCTGTTTCGATCTCTAAATTATCATTAAAATCTACTCTGAGTGCCCAAATGCATACACATTTTTTTTTCACAACAGGATAACTAAAATGAAACACTTTCTTCTCTTTTCTCCTTTTTCTCCTTTTTCTCCTTTTTCTCCTTTTTCTCCTTTTTCGCCTCTCTTCGCCTCGCCTCGCCTTGCCTTGCCTTTCTTTTTTGAATGCAAATGTCAGAAGTTCTATGAGCACACAGGTACTAAGCCAGGCTTGGGGACTGGGCTAAATTCTGTGGGAGCACTGCAAGGTACAGAGCTCAATATGCAGCACTAAAATGAGATTATAATGGGTGTAGTAACTACCTGGATTTGAAGGATAAGGTCTTTCCACCCAAGGAAGGGCTGAGAGTAGATGTAAACCAAATATTCTTCCAATTATAGGCCATTGATTACCTCCCATTGGTCTACCAAGGAGTAAACACCATGCTGCTTTATATAATTTATGTAATTTTATTCACCATGCTCCCACTAAAATCAAATTAAAATCCCTTCCTGGCATCTTTTTGTTCAAAATCTTATCCTTTTTCCTTCCCTCACTGTGAATCATTATCTTACAATAAAAATAAGCTCTATTGTGACCACATGGAGTCAGTGATCTGAAGCTTTAATTGCCTTCATCATGTCCCTTAGTTAGTTAATTCAAGAAAAATAAAGGTTACAGAGAGTGGGGAGGTGAAAAGTCTTTTCTCAAGCCACAGGACTCCTTCATGCTTTTTTGTCACCACTGATAGGCACTGTAGTGACAAAGGTTACATTAAATGATCTTTAACAGAGTGTTCTTTAAACACAAACTCAGAAAAAAAATAAAATTGCACTCAGCAAACAATATAAATCCAGTGCTTTGGCACTGTCTGAAAAAATGAGAGTGAAATTATCAGGGTTGCAAAAACATTTATTTCCACTTACACAGCAAAAACTCACCAACAAAATCAAGTTGTTTGATTGATTTTAGTTTTTATTAAGTCATCCGGGCCTGCTACAGCCATGGTCTCCATGTTAAAATCAACTGCAATTTCATTTATTAAGCATTAAAAAAAAAAAAAAAATTAAAAAAATCATACAAGCTGATGCCATACTCCTAAATTTCTTGAAGCTACAATTGACTTGTAACAAAATCCCCTGGTGAATTACAAATGGGGCTGTCAAGCCATAACAGCTCTATTACAGCTTCTGCTCCAGCCTCTGCTAGCCTTTGTACAGACTGCCAAAATCCCCAGCTACCCAGGGGAAGCCACATCCAGCAGGAGAGGAGAGGAAATTGTCCTGGTACGAGCTGTTCTCCCACAGAACAGATTGCACAGGTTGAAATGAAATGCTGAGGGTGGAGGAGCAGGGAAAGCCTGGGGTGATGAGCAGCAGGTGATGAGCCCTGGGCAGCTTGGGGTTTTGTCCCCTCTGTGGCTCTCACAGCGTGCCAGGATTTTGTGACAGCAAACAGGCAGGGCTGGGTGGGGATCAGCCCTGGTTCAGGCAGCAGCAATGTTTAATGCCTGCCTCGGACACAGACAGCAAGTGGTGTCATCTCACTGTGCCCAGCACACCAGGGAGACGGGGAAAATGGGGTTGGGCTTCCAGGACAAAGGTTTTTCAGGTGCAGGGATGGGAAGAGCTGTGTGACTCTGTGTGATTCATGAACTCTGAAGCCAAAAAGACTGAGAGGTTTCCCTGCCTCAGGCCATTCCAAATGATTTCTGTGAGACACCAGACTATTATTTTCTTAAAAACCTTTGCTGACAAAGCTTTCAAACCTGCTTTTGCTGCTGATTTTGCAGCATAGCTAGTGTCCAAGAGAAAACTTCTGAATTATTCCACAGCTACACCCCTCATTGTATTTGTTTACCTCTTTGCAGTGATTTAATAATTCACACTGTTTTGTATAAGGCACATTAAGAAGTTTCAGCAGAAAGGGGAAATTTCCAGTTGGGTTACAAAGTAGACCTGAGATCTTCTAAAATGCAATGACAAACCTAACAAGAACCAAAGCCAACGAGACACTTAACAAAGTCAGGCTTCTACCTTGGCTCTGCCCTGTTGCTGAGGCACAGCAGATAGACACAGAAAATAAAATGTAATGACTTTCCAATGAAGAGCATTTTCCTTAAAGGAGTATTCTGCCTCCATTCACCATTTAGCCTTGCCAAATCCAGCAAGGGCTGGGCACTGGCTGTGCCAGGTGCTAGTATCCCACAGGGAAGCCTGGAGCTGAGTTTTGGGGTCTCCAGCCTGAAATAAATCCCCCTCCCTTCCTGCCTCCCCCCATAGCTGCTGCTTCACACCCTTCTGCAGCTGGAAATCAGCGCCACAGAGAAACTGGCCTTCAGGAGAGCCCCAGGGACTGTGGCACCCTGGGGACTGATGCCAGGGATGTGGTGGCAAGATCAAAGCAAAGGGAAAAAATCACCCCATACTTAAGAGAACATTTTTTCATTTTTCTTTCTTTTTTTTTTTTTTTTTCCTTTTACCTCCGAGGGCTGGATAAAGTGTGCATGGCCTAAAAAGAAAAATATGTGCGCATTACTCTAAGCTTCTAATGGTAGCAATAAGTCTCAGGGGTGTTTCTCTGAGTTGCAGTTGGACTTTTACAATATGCAGAACCCCCTTTTAAGGCATCTCATTCTGCTTTCTCACAAATGCAAAGAGCTCGGCAATTATTGAGAGGTTGGAAGTGCCACAACCCTCAAATGACACAAGAGCCGATGTATTTTTCTTCCAAGAATCTTACACTCTTATGTTCTGCAAAGAGATTTATAATGCTCTGCTCCCATTCCACATCCAAGCCCCTGCACAGCATCTCAGGAGAGAGGGGTAACTTTAGCCCTGTGTCCAAACCCTGCTAACTCTAAGTGAAGGAAACAGGAATGCTTCCCCTGAGTCCTCTGCTCCTGCCTCTGATATTACTGATATTTCAGGGACTAAAACAGATCTTTTTCTCCTTTTTTTTTTTTTTTTTTTTTTTTTTTCCCCTCTCACTCTCCCACTGGAAAATTAATCAGCTTTTCATAAACTGTAGGTGAAATTTCTGACAAGCCTTCTGAGCTTTTTCAGATTCCTTTGTACTAGAAGATATAGATTTTCTCTGCATAGTAGTGGCAACCTCTCCCTCAAGATACAGGACTAACATTTAGCCTAAAACATCAAGTAGATTTCATATACCTGGTGATTCAAGCCCATAAAACTTTTAATTGTTAAATATTTAAAAATTATTTAAAGAATATTTCAAAAGTTTTATAGCTTCAGTATCACGATTACACACAGACAGACCTCTATAGCAAACTCAATATGTTTTACAGATTGACAAGAAAAGTTACTTGGAGAAAGAAGTCCTGTTGATAAAATGATAGAATAATAGCAGATAAGCTTGGAAGTTTCCCTTTTGGGAAGTCACTGAGACATTTTTGACCATTGGTTTGCTTGTCTCTGTGCCTTTGGAGTCAGATTCTGCACAGACACTGAGGACATGGATGAAAACAGGGTGTGATCTAAATTTCAGATTGTAAATTCCAAAGGATGAGGAGAGAAATATCCAAGTTGATTGTTCCACTGCAAGATGGAAAACTTTTGTTCTGTCTTCTCAAGGAGCACAATCTACTGCGATCCACAGGATCTCCCTGTTAGAGCAGCAGAATATTTAATCTGTAATTTCAGCACTCTTCTAGCAGGCACTTTGCAGCAAAAGGCCATAGCCAAAATCATTGCAAGGACTCATTAGGAGGGCATTTCACTGCCAGGGATTACCTACACTAAAGGTAAAGACCTGGGCTTGGGAAGAAATCCTGTGGAAGAGGCTCCTCTGAAAAGGAGTGAAAACATGGAAGCAGGCAGACTGAGGGGAAAGGGTTCTTTAGGTGCTGTGCCTGCCATGGTTAAAAACAGACTAGATAGACAAAAATGCAGCTCAGAGTGCTTAAAACCCAAACAGCAGTAGTGGCAGCCAGAGAGAAAAGGCCAAAGAGCTGCTTTTGTTCATAATGTTTACATAGATTTTGCCTCAAAGCACAAGTTGAGATGGTGGAGCCTGGTCTACACAGGGTAGAGCTGGATCACAATCACCCAATGTTATCTGAAGCATGGAGGAGCTGCTTGGTGTGTGGGTATTAAACATCTCTTTTCACAGTCTAAATGCATCCTTTAGCTGGTTATGGTACTTGTTCAGCAGAGGATATATTGAATAGAAATTACAAAAGAAAGGAGAAAGAATGCACTTAGATTTGGGTGTTAAGAGCAGCAAAGACCTCTGACTTCCCCAGCCTTCAATGTCTTCCTTCTGCCTTCTGTCCTTCTGATGGGATCTCTTAGGTTGCAGCAGGAAATTGATAAAGCTGTGTTACAATTCTGAAGGCTGGCTGGTGCCAGGGACAGAGTTTACCTCAATTTAATTTTTATTTTGTATTTGTTTGAAGGAATATAATAGTTTCTTTGGCTTAATTACAGTTATTTTTATAGTCCATGCTAGGGAGGTGTTCCCTTACAGATTTTGGGTGGTACCTGATACACTTGGTTTTCCACAAAAACCCTGTGGAACTTTGTATGAAGAGGCTTATATATGAGGAAGAGGTAAAAAGGGGCAGAAAAATAAATTTCTCTGGCAGCCAACTCCTCTGTCTCCAAAAACCCACATGCACAACGAGGTAAGTTGGGAACTGAAAGTAAAAAATTGAACCAAGTATTAACTGAATATTAAAAAAACCCCAAAACAACAAACAACCAAAACCAATCAAAAAACTCAAGAAAATATCTATATCTAAATCTCAGGAATAGATTTTATATGTTCATATTGTTTCCTATTTTCATTTGACTTCCTTGGCAGGTAGCCCAGTGCTCCATCAGTGAGAGGAAAGGAAGTTACAGCATCACATTGTTGTAGGGATTGAATTTTATTGCTTTGCTGTTACAATTAGGCAAGTATTAACTCAGTTAAATGAGGCACTTTTTTTTTTAAGGTATATACAAGTGGGAATTGTGACTTAGTCCTCAACTAAAGCCCCCCCAAAATGCTTTATGAGAGTGAAGGAAAGAGATTAAAAATGGCCAAATAATAAAAGATGAAGCAACTTTAAAGGGGCACGCTAAAAATGGGAATCATTATTGGTGATTAGCTGACAAGCAGACTGAGGGGAAGCTGCCTGGCAGTAAATATCCAGCTGGATCTGCCAAAAGCCAGGCAGATAACGCAGAAAAGATGGGGACAAAACATCTACACCGAACGTGGTTTACGGGGGAAGGAATCCCAGGCAAATCGAAACGTCTGGTGGGATTCACAGGGTTAAACCTGGATGGCTCAGAAAGACAAACAACGACTTTATCTCTAAAATATCTCCTCAGGTCCTCTCCCAGCCTTATTTTTGGGGTTTGTGGCAGGTTGGGCTGCAGGACACAGCAGAGGGAGGAGGGTGAGGACGATGCTTGGTGGGGACAGCAGGGGACAGCAGGTACCAGGGAAAGCCTGCAGAGGGAAGGGGCTCTAAGGCACAAAACTTCTGTGGTCTGAGCCCAATTTCAGCCTCTGCTGAGCTGCACGAGCTCTGAGAGTAATGAAAGTGAGAAGAGCCAACCACCCCGCGAAAATAAAATGCTTCAAATAAAATGTAAACGATACCTAAGGACAATTTCCTCCTGGGTGGGGAGGGGGAACGACAGGAAAATTGACATCAGCGATGCTTATTCGAATCCCTGGTCAGACTGTGGTGCAAAACTACCAGACCCCCATTTTTGGTTTTTTTTTTCTTTTCATTTAAACAAATAGGGTTTAGCATTTATATTTTTTTTTTTTTACTGGCTTCATTTCATCTCAGTGCCTTAAAATAAAATGTTTTACTCTACGCTCCCATGAACACAAGTGAGACTAAACACTCATTTTTTTTTTGTCCTTGCTGGCCTTGAGGCAGGAGAAGAAGCCAAAAAAGCCTGCTTCCCTAAATCCCTAAAAATTAAGAACAAAAAGCTCTGGTTATTTCACACTCTCTTGCAAACGTACACTTCTTTAAAGGGCTGGAAGCTAAACTCAGTATTAATTAAAAATCCATGGTGAGTAAACACTCACTTTATTGAAGAAACTTAAAAACTGAGCTTTCTAAGACTCCTGGATAAAAGAGGAGTGGAGATAAAGGATATTTCTCCCCTTATGTGGAGACCAACAGAGTGAATCGAAAGATTTCTAATGAACCCACACCTCAACTACCTTCAAAATGATATATCAGTGACGAACCTGAGTTGCTGAATCTAATTAAAAATAAATAATAAAATTTGCTAGCTAAATGCTCCCTTAATGATGGCTCTTAAGTCGTTACTTGATGGCAAAAATTCAAAGCAGAACCTGGTCGTGCACTAAAATATTTTTTCCATGTGCACTTTATTTCTGTTTGATAATTAGAAATCTTAACAGTCAAAAGTGATTGATGCATTCAGGATTTCAGAGTCTGTGGGATTCATTCCAGCAATCAGGGACTGGTCCAAGTACCATTCTCTTGGAGAAGTCCTGGAGCCCAGGCAAGTGGAGAGGAGCAAAGATCATCCTGAGCTTTCAAGAGAGGAGAAAAGCAGAGCCAAGCAATTCCAGAGCAGGTAACCTCAAATACCCAGAAGGAGATATTTATTTATATATCTATATATATCTCACACAATACATTCTAAGCAGCTGGAGGATTACAATGTCTTAAGAAGCCAACTAAGATTTGTCAAGAATAAACAAATCCTGTCAAACTCATCTAATTTATTTTTGTGGCAGGATAATCTAAAAGGTAGTAGATGTGATTTATCTTGTCTTTGCTATGACTTCTGGTGCTGTCCCCCGTGACATTCTCATGAGCTAACTGGGGAAACATGGGCTATTGTGAAATCATTTAAATGTGAAAGCAGAGTGAGCTGAAAAATCCCGTGTACTGAATATTTTTCATTCACCAGAGGTTCTCTGGCCATCTGAAAAGGATAATGAGGAAGCCAAGGTAAAGCTGCTCTTTGTGTTTTGTGCTGTTCACCTTTGCATGAGTAGCCTTCATGAAGACCACGTGCCTGTTTGTATGTGGGAATGAATCAAAGCTGAGGTAAATACCTCTAAAATAAATATTGTTTTTTAAATTGGGAAAGTAAAATTCATTAAGAAACCCCAAAGGGTTGGACCAAGGACTGAAAATGGAACATTTAATGGGAGTGCACACCCATTAAATGGGGAATTCATGACCAGGTAGTGCTAGCTTGGAAAGGATCTGAGGAATCAGAGCAGCTCAGAAAATGAAAGAAGGTCAATAGCATGGATATCCATATAAATTAACAGGAGTGGCACATGTGAGACAGCAGAAGTGATGCTCTGGTTCCACTTGGCACTGTTTGGACTTTTAATGGTGCAGATATCTGGGTCTGGCCATCATCCTTGAGAAGAAATGCAAAGTGGAAAGACACCACTAAAAAACCCCAGCAGGCATACTGAACTCATGGCGCTGATTATCAGCAATTTACCTCTCCAGACTGGATGATCCTGATGGGTCCTTTCCAAATCAGCACATTCTGGGATTCTGTGGTGGTGGGGGCTGCCAGGCAGTTCCTTGTTTTGCTGTTGCTAAGTGAGTGCATCTTGCTGCCCTTCCAGAGCTGGCTACGTTAATTAATTAAATTCATACCATTTTACAGCAAAAGCAATAAAAACACCAATAGCCATTGTGCCCTCTAGGATCTAGAGCAAATATAATGCACCAGCAATGCCAAAGGGATAGACACAAGCCAGGGTAACACAACTGCTGAGCTGAAATCTATTCACAGAGAAAATGGTTTGCACACTGCTTGGACTGGATCCCCTCAGAGCTGCCTCCCTTGTGCTCAAGCACAGCATCAAGCCCCCTGCCTGGAAACTAAAATGACACCATTTATCCTCTACAGCATGAAGCATTCTGGTGGCAGGAAGTGGCTTCCAGTCCAGCTGTGGTCATCTAAGGACAAGTCCAGCTCTGGGAGACTCTTTTCTGTGTTTCCCCTTCTTTGAACACACCAAGACAAAACGACACCCCCCACCCTCCCCCCCCAAAAAAAAGGATGCTACATCCACATTCATAAAGTTTATCAGCTTACAGACTCCAGGACAGGTATATCATTCATTGTTTTGCACCAGTAAGCAGAATAGTATACAAAAGCATGCAAAATCAGTTATGGTACAGAAAGAACCTGTAAAATTCAAGAAACCGGCAAGCATCAAAACCATTCCTATTTTTCTAGGAAGAGGATTCCTGAGTTGTGTATGTTGGCATTTTCAAAGACCCTGTACTTGGGTAAAGCACACAGAAACAATGTGGCAGGGACATAAAATTGGGGCAAAATATTATCTAATACAGATACTCAGAGGCAAGAAATGATCATGGGGTGAAATTACAGTACGTGGTGGGCTACTTTATTTTGTTGAAAGGTACATCTTTGACTGGATTCAACAGAGTAATAAGATGAAAACAGGTCCACTGGTGAGGGAGGAAAAAAAGCAAAAGTTTGGAAATACTTGACACAACTAAAATAAATGACAGCTTTTTTCGATATCCCATAGGCAGGCTGTAGAAGATGATGTTTTCCAGTATCCATGGAGAAAGTAAAGTCTTAGACTGATGTAAGTCAGTTTTGCACAAATGCTGGTCTGCTTAGTTAAAACCTGCACTTCTTGTTTCTTTTAATAGATAATATAGGTAATATCTAGCTTTCACTCCAGACCCATGCTTTAACACTCAGAATTTATCCATATTTAATTACAATTTTATCACACTAATCAAATAAATTTACTTTGTCCTCCAAGCAATCACCTCAGTATTTCAGTATGTAAAAAATACTTTCATTATGTTTATTATAAAAATATAAATGTTTCCACTACAAATCATTTTACATTAGTAAGAGGCCATCTACAATTGCACAATATATAATCTAAATGAGTAAGTAATGCTTTTGAAATACAAGTTAAAGTAAATACATATTGCCAATCAAATCACATCTATACATTGCTTATTGGATGCTAAGTTACAGCACAAAAACTAGATTATGTTAACAGAAATAAATAAAATGGAAACTATATTGGAAGGTACAAACCCAATAATATGGCATGTCATTTCATGAGCAGTTTGCATTTTGCTTGATGTCCATAACCTGTACAGGCAGATGGCCACACGACCTCTATTTCTCTACTCCACACTGAAGAATTGTACACTGCTATGTTTACATATGTACAGGGGGACAGGGAGTACAGGATGCTTGCAACAGAGGCCACTTACAGTACAAATCAACTTCTGACAGCGAGAGAAAACCAAACGGATTTTAAAAGCTCTCTACTCCTAACAGCAAAGAAAAGCAAAACCGAGCTGCTTTATTTTTTCCCCTTGGTGAGATTGAGTCTTTCATGCTGAGCATGCCTGAACAGTGGGCAAGGAACACAACAGGATGCATGGCAGGAGGAAACTGAGGGTGGTTGGTGCAAAGTTTTCCCGTGTCTAAAACCCTAAGAACTTGGGTGTGTGTCTCCAGAAGCATTCCCCACAGGTCAGACCCCCACACTCCAGCAGCAGAACGAAGCTGAGGAGAAATGTCACACAAAGCTGTCCCCACACAGTGTTTGCCACTGGGTTTTGGTGGCTTAAATTCACGAATAGTGTCTGATTTAGAGCAAGAAAGGAAAGATTCTGAATGAGCTAAGCAACACAAAACACAGCCTTTCTACCCAGCATGCTGCATTTCATGATAGATTGGGGCAGATAAGGGGAAGTGTTCTTTACAGCTTAAGTGCTTTATTTTACCTTTCTTCCATTTAAAAAAAAAAAAAATTATTTCAATTTTAAAACCCAATAATTTCTCTTTCAGAAAGAATTACTAATTATTATGCTGTCAGTGTGTTTCAAATCCAGTCCTTTACAGCATGCTCACTGCCAGCACTCATGAGAAAGCCTCTAACTCTGCTTCTCTTTAGCGATGTGTGCTAAATGTTGTGCCTGGACATTTTGTAAACCCTGGATTCATGCAGAGCAATTTCAGCCCCACAAGCCCTAGAAACTGATCCTTTCCTCACTTACATACCAAGGAGCTTCAAAACCCAAGCCAACAGAATTAGGCACAACTGGTCACCTGCTTTTGCATGCACAGAGGAAACACAACGTGCCTTTTTCATCTGTCTCCCACACCGTCTTGGACTTTTAGGGATTCATCAGAATCAGGTCTAGATTCCAGAATGTCAGGTTGGGAAGCAGAATGGTTTCTCCTGGTGACCAAGGCCTACTGTCTGTGTGCCTGGCATCACATCTAGAGAGTTAAGAAGCACAAGAAGTGGCTCACACTGTGTTTTAAACCACTCATTTTCAGCAAAGAGTGGTGTCTTCTCAGAACTGGGACTGATGTGCTCCAGAGCAACAGCTTAGGAGTCGGGAAGTTCTTTGGAAGACGCTGAAAATGGTGGGGGGCCCTCAAAATCCACCTTCCAGTCTCCTTTTTTGCAGTGGGAGATATGACTGCGTTCCTAGACTTGGGCTCCCTTCTGCTTTCATTCAAGGAATGGTACCCACAGAAGCTGTGCCAAAAGTTCAGGTCCCCCAGAGGATGGCAGTGCCTCTACAGGGGGGTTTCTAGCTCAGGCATGTGTAAACTTCCACACCAAAGCCCCACAGCTTAAGTCATCCTTTAAAACAAGGGCCACTTCCCAGGGAGCTCAAAAAGCATCATCAGTTAAAGCAGGATGCAACAACCCTGGCCCTCTTTTTGTATTTTCTCAGCTGAACACCACCCAAGAGCAGGGCTCCTTACTGTGGCAGGAAAGCAGCCTTGGGGAAGGAAATGGGATGTGCTGTTTGGGGCAGATACTGACCTAAAGATCAATGCACACACCACTGTCAACACCTGTTTGAAAATACCACACACAGCAAATGGAAGAAATCTCATTTCCATTTTCATAGTGACAGTGCTGGAAAAAAGACCACCTTTCTTTATTTCCTTCTGTATTTCATGCACGATGCTATGAGTGTAAAATCATCTAATAACTAACCCTCAGACAATTTCTCAGGTTGAACCAATGAAGTTTTGATAACATTTGGCACTTGGCAATAATACAGCCAGGTTAAGGTATTTAAGCATAAATATAAACAATAATGGAAAAAAAAAACCCAAAACAACAAAACAAAACCAAACCAAGAAAATAAATAAGCCTTTTAAAAATTAAGACTTGTTTCTATTTAAATGAACACAGTTAGGGAAGCTAACATAATGGTGAAAATCTTTTCTCAACTAACTCAAAGTCACTACGAAGTTTATTTCTGTGTTCCTTCCTGAAGTTGAAATAGCATGTTACAATGACATTATAGTAAATATGGCCAGACAGGTTGTGAGGTATAGTCCTCTATTTCCCTTGCTTTTAAAGAAATAAAATACCTGTTACAGATCTCTTCTGTATAAAAATACTGCAAGTCTTTCTTTCTTCTTGTTTGCTGTATAGATCAAATACACAGCTTTTATGTCCATGGTTTTTTTCTGTTATTCAGTCACTTAATATTCAAATGGCTCTAGGTTTTAGTAACACTGGTTTTTACTTGGAAGGATTTTTTTACATTTTTTTTTCTTTTGATATTTACTATCTGCATTAACAGTCAGTCAAGAGCACCCACCCTTTAGGATTAACAGATAGAAAACAAGTTTGCTCCTATTTTTAAGGCATTTATACTCAGTATTTGAGTGTCTTGTGGGTTTGAAATCTCAACCATTGCGTTTCCAAAGCTGTTGCAAGGAACTCCTTTAAATTCTGCCGTTTATCAGCCATCACTTTTGACCTGCGATGCAACTTTTCTCCTTATTTTTTTTTTCCTCTCCTGAGCAACATCCTTTTGGTACCTTACACAGGAACAGGGCTGTTCTTTGTATGAGTTTCTAGAGCTTTGATACTGCTGACAATCTTCTTCTGAGGGCCCACCACTGTGACACCAACTTTCTTCATGTCACTGGAAAAAAAGAGAAGGTGTTGGAATGAGGACACCGAGTTTCACAGCACTGATCTCAGCAAGCAGCAAGGAACTTGCCCATCTCACACTGCTGCACTGCAGGAGCCTCCAGCTACAGGGACACTGCTGAAGAACAAGCCCTGGTGCAAAAAACACCGAGAGCAACTGTCTGAAAACACAAGGGGGCTGCAAAAAGTAGAGGGAAAGCTCACGTGGCCTTGCTGTGTTTGCTTATCTGGATGAAAAGGCAATGAAACTGTTCTCCAGTGATGCGAGCACTGGGGTTTTGGGGCAAGGGGGTCACTGCTGGATCAGCTGAGCCTCTCTAACACCTCCATTCCCCAACCAATCTGACACATCACCACCCTCTGAACGGTCCTCTGGACTCTGCCATCAGCACTGAGGTGAATGAGTCCATGGCCCAGCTTCCAGTGCCTCCCCTGGTTCTCACCTCTTGTAGAGATCCCCAGTTTCATTGTTCCTTGTGCAACACTGAGGTGGTTTAACACCTGGGAAAGGCTAATTAACCAGGAGCTCACAGGAAATTGGGCATTCCTAGAGGATTTCTACACTGTCCCCAAAGGGTAATTGTTACAAAAACCCATTAGCACCCTTTTTATAGATGCAATAATCCATTAATGAATGGCATTGATGTGCTTAATTGTTGGTAGCACAGCTGCTGCATACTTCTCCATAACTTGCCCTGTATCCAGCCAGCCCAACTGGGAATTAAGATTTCCTTTGGCACTAAAATTTTAACTGTGCTGGATGCCTTTTCAGGTGCAGAAAGAACATTACCCTACTCTTACTTGTCACTTGAACAAAGATGGATTGCATTTAGAACGTAATAAACTTGCCATTTGCTCACTTCCAAGCACAGCGGGAAGGACTTCAGCCCCTGAGTAATTATTAGCATGGAGGATGAAAACAGCTACAAAGAATTTGCACCCTCACCTGGTTCAGTGGAACATGGGATGGGCAATAAAGGGAAAGACTGGCAGAGTGCCAGCTGTAGAGAAACTCCCATGTAAAATACAGACTTTAAAGAATCAACAGAAAAACTTCAGTGAAAGGAAGTGATGTTAGTGTACCAGATGATGCATGGTACGACTGTAATGGAAGAAATTGGGAATTTCCTTGTATTTAGTGAGAAAGAGCTGTGGGACCATGGCCTTCACACAGCCACCAGACATAGATTTCCTTCATGGCTATTTCAACTCCAACAAATGATTCCCACTTGTCTCTTTAAATGTAAGTAAATTTTAGCTAAGAATTGGAAACACCGTGTAAAAGTGCTACCTTTATGCTTGGGTTTGAACTGGTGAAATGATGAAAATCCACAGCAGATTGCAACTTACTCTGTGGAAATCTTGGCTATGGTGTCACAGGAGCTGTACTCCACCCCTGTGAAAATGTCCTTGCACTGCCCTGTCCGAAAACCATTGAGCCAATCACCCGTGGTGCGGAAGGCTGAGATGTCAATGTTGCTTTGGTCCAGGAGGAGATTTGATGGCCTGAAATGAAAGAGTAATGCAATGAAACTTAGGGAACAGGGAGAAACACAGATTTATTTTGTACCTAAACTCAGCAGTGGAAGGAGCATCCAGGCTGGATGTGGCTTTGCTGTTCGTCTGAGGGAGTTCCCAGCTGCTGAAGCTGCCACGGGACTGGCACTGGCAGCTCTGACAAATGCTGTGCAATCACCCTGCTGAAGAGCACCAGCTTCCCATGCCAGTGTTTAAATCACTGCAGCATTCACAAAGTGTATTGTTACCTCACAATTTAATGTGCAAAGCACTGACAAAGACTAAATTAGGTTATATTTATGTGATTCACCTGGTCCCAAACATCACACAGACGATGCACACCCCATGAGCATGCTGGTAGAATTTGGTCATGTCAAACGTTCAAGATATTGTGGCCCACTGAAAAATCCTAAAGTTGTTATGAAGTGAGAAGCTTCAACAATAAGCAAAGCACTTATTTATGTGTATAAATAGGTATATAATGTGTATTTTTGTTGTTTTATTGCAGGCTTAAAGCCAAGCATGTGCTCAGCTGCGCTGTGCCTGAGACTGAACTGGAGAGTGTTCAAAGCAGTTAT
Organism: Cyanistes caeruleus; assembly: GCF_971803275.1. Classification (NCBI taxonomy): domain Eukaryota; kingdom Metazoa; phylum Chordata; class Aves; order Passeriformes; family Paridae; genus Cyanistes; species Cyanistes caeruleus. Next base: position 111,850,388 of record NC_141703.1, read on the forward strand.
CTGTGCAACCTCACAGTCTATTTTCTGCCCCATAATTCTTCTTCCCTCTAGTAACCTGCACAGGAGTCTGACTACTGCTGCTGAACCCATTTGAAGTGACTTTTGTCACTGAAAGCAGTGAAAATGAGAGGTGGCTGGACTGACAGCATAATTTGAAGGCAGTGATTACGCAGTGTAACAGGTAGGTGACAGCTACTGGAACTGGAGAACTGATCTGGGTTGTAAAACACTCTCTTCACTCCAAACCCAAGTCATCTCTGCTCATCACTGCAACAAACACAAATAGGAGGAGATTTTAAAGGCACCAAGAGAACCACATACTTAAACATAGTGATTTTAACCTTGTAAGAAGCCCAGAAAATCCAAATCCTTCTCAATTCCACTATGTCTTAAATTTCATCAAAATCAGCAGCACTACAATATTCCTGCAGAACACCTGACTTGCCCTGGAATCAGGAAATACCACATCAGTTACATAAGTAACAGTAGTTACATCAAGACTTTCACCTTTCACTTTTGAAGAAAAGAACAATGATTTTTGGTATTAGCCACATCCTAAACAGCTCCTTTAACTTCTCATGTTTTCCTGATTGTTATCCATCAGCTGATTTCTTTCAGGCTCAGAAAGTTATTATAGTATTTTTTTCCCTTCAGGGAATGCAGGGTATAATTAAAGAGCTACTTGGATGCTTGAAATCTTAACTCCAAACACACACAATCAGTGTTTTCACCAGGTCCCAGAGCTGTGATGTCCCTGATGGGGATTTTGCCTGGCTACCTTCCCTCCAGAGCTCAGCCAGGACTGTGATCACCAACTCTATGGTGGGAACAGCCATCCACAGAAAGAACAGCAACAGAAAACACCAGAAACCTGCTCTGTCCTCAAAACATCACCTCACTTCATGGTCAAACCAAATCTGAGACACCTACATGATACCCAGCCTTAAAGGCTAGCTTTGATAATCAGGCCCAAGATAGCTTTTATCAGTAGCTGTAAGGACTGAATTTCACTGGCTACTGTTTGTCCCATGAAGAGCCAATGGTTTTTATTTATAGTTTTTTTGGGTATAGTGTCTAGAATCCCAAGATATTAATTAAGAGTATTTATGAAGTGTTCTTAGTGATAAAGCACAGATTATTTTTTTTTTCCCCAGCCTAGAATGCCTTTTTAACTTAAGTCTAATAAAACAAGGTCTGAGTCAAGAATCACTAATGAAAAAAAAAAGTACAAACAAGTTGAAATAGAACAGGTCTCTAGGATTAGGAATTAGAATGGCCCAAAAGAGCCTTTATGTTTATTACTTGGATCAAAGTATCATCATGACAAAAAATATGACCTAATTTTAATGCGAGTGACCTCAGAGTAACCAGCACTGCAAAGTATCATTTTTCTTCTTGCAGGATTCCAAACAAAAAATTAGTTACTTTCCTCCTCAGAGAGGACATCTGGACTGTTTATCAATGGGCAGGAATCTGCCTCGCTGCAAAGAGTCTCTGATGTCTCCTGGCGTGCAGCGGGGGAAAGCTGGGCTTGCAGAGCATCTGCACACCCTGGCAGGGCTTTTCCCCCTGACCCAGCCCCCAGACGGGAGGGCTGAACACGAAATTTATGGTCGGGGTGATGTGCGCCATGAGCTCACACTTTAGCAGACAAATTAGACGGGCTGCAGTCCGTGCAGCTGTAAACGACGTCCTGCAGGGTTCCACCTGATCCTTTACAGCTTTTCATAAATCAGTACCTACCAGTTTCAGAGGAGAGTCATTAAAAAGAAATCATGGAAATTACATGTTTGCTCAGGGGAAGTGAAATAGAACATTTCTCTCCATCTTTTCTTCTCTCTCCTCCTCTTTTTTTTTTTTATTTTCTTTTTATTAACTCTTTTTTGCTTTGTTGCTTTGACTAACTATGATGCACCCTCTCATATCATCTTTTGACAGCCATGGCAAGACTTTCTATCCTGTTCACCCTGACTGTTGCTGTATTTACTACACCTACAAAGTTGTATTTACTGACATGTGGTGCCCTGAAAAAAAACAAAAACAAACAGCAAGACTCAGTTTGGAGAGACAAACTGAACAGTGAGATGCCAGTTACAAAACATCCTGTGGCTGGAAGCTTTCTCTGGATGTGTCCATTACTTTAACAGTTGGAATTAACCTTTGAGCCATCTGCAGTGAGGAGAACTATGGTGCATTTTTATTAGCACAGCTTTTTGTCACAACACAAGGAAAATTTTGCTGCACCAACAGGAAAAAAAACAACACAGAAAACATCATTAGAACCCTTCCCAATACAGCATGAAAATTTCATCTCTGGGTGGCTGCTGTCTGAGGAGAAAAAGAGACAAACTAACTTGTAAAATCCAGGAATTGAGACAAAGAAAATGAAAATGTCCTGCCACTTCTTCTGCAAATACACAGAGGAGCTGTGCACACACAATCCCAGACTTTGTACTGTAGCAGCCTCTCTCTTTCCATCCATTCCTCCAAACAGCACAACCAGCCTTCAGTTTTTTAAATCTGGACTTTACTTTCTACAGTCAATTTCTTTTAAAGAGGAAAGCATTAAAAAAAAAAAAAAACATAAAGTAATTTCCTGTGGCAAATTTTAGGCAATTAAAAGCTGATTTTGTAAAGTGAAATTGCTCCCCATGAGCCTGGTTGGAACACAAACCCTATGGGCTTTATGATTATGGTGAGCTGAAGCACAGAATTTGGGTCTAACAAGAATTTTATTTCAACAGAACAACCCCAAAACCAACAGGTGGCACAGAAAGCGAATTTCAGTTTTATTTTCCATAGCAATCAGAGTCATATGCATACATGTGCATCAACAGGAAACTAGTAAATAAATGACATGCCAAGGAGAAGTAGAGTTATTCTGTTTACTTGATTATCCCTGGACCTTAAAAATCTTTGGAGTTCCAACTCTTCATGCTCATTTTTGAACATGCTCTTAGCAGAACTGGTAATTTTGTCCCTAAAGTACAATTCACCTCTTAAAGGGGGCACAATTTGCTTTTCCCAAGGGTTTTTCATGTGTTGTTTGCATACTCTCCAAATAAACATGTTGTGGGCCTAGAGTGAAAGGAGAGCTGGAGAAATGAAGAGAGGCAACACAAATAACCAAAGGGAAAACCAATGCAGCTGAGGCTGCAAAAATGGTACACCTCTCTAAATGTCAATATTTCTTGTTTTCTAGCCCCATTGTTGGCAAAAAAAACAAACAAAAAAAACCAAAAAACAAACCCAAAAAGACCCAAAAAACAACCCAACTTACCACAGCTTCCAGTAGGATAATAAGCAAATAAAATTTCAACTGCCCCAAAGGTCAATCCTTCAGTCTTCCCTACTTCTTCAGCTGCCCCTCAGACCATGATTTTCAATGTGATTATATTTTTTCAGCATCTTGGTGGGATAATAAATCACATGCATGGGTGTATCAATGCTCCTTCATTTACTTTTTCCCAACACCAAACCACTAAAGGTAAAAAAAACCCCAGCACGTTGCAGATTTATTTTTTTTCCCCCTCATAACACAGCTTAAGCTGTGCTTTTAAGGAAATGCAGGTACATGGACATTTCCTGGGATGTGTAGCTGGCTGACAGACCCTCATTATTGTTAGAACAGTCTGTAAGCTCCTCAGAACAGGCAGAGAAAAATGCTTTATAAAGCTCTTAAAATCTACCATTTGCTGTGGAGAGCATCCCATTATATCTCACTTTTGGCTGCACTCTTGTTGTCCATAATCAAAAGAGAAAAACCCCTTGCAGCAGTGTTGGAATTCAAGTGAAAAGCAGACCTTTATCTGGAAGCTTCCAGGTGTCCCAGTGGTGATGGGCACACCCAGAATCACATTTCTGTGATTTTGTAAGGTTAATTAATTAGGATATTTAACAGGTACATGCAATAGGAGATTCAGCTGCCCCAGTAACCCACTCCTGGGTCAGCCCCTTGGAGCTGGACCAAGGGGCTCTCTGCCCCACTTCCTATTGTAGGTCCCCTACTTGGAATAAAGATTATTTATTAATCTAAATAATATTTCAGGGATGTGTTTGGAAGGTCAGTTCATTGTTCCAAAATCTAGGGGGGAAGGGTAGGAAAAGTACTAGAGCTAGAGCCATGCATCAGCAATTTACCAAGCTACAAATATATGAGAAATACATAAAAAGCTTAGGCACCACCATTAATTTCTACTTTTGTCACCTCTTTCCAGCATTCCCAGTGTGGAATTGCCACCACCACTAAGGAGAGCTCCAGGAGCTGAGAGCAGCAAGACAAAAAAACCCCCAAAACCTCAATAAACCTTCCCTCTCCATCAGGGCACCCGCTGGTCCATCTGCATTTCTATTTAAATTACACACCACCCAACCCGGCCAGCTGTGAATTCCTGCCCCAGCTCCATCCAGTGGAGGTGAATTCCAGGTGTCAAAGTGCAAATAGATGTTTTACTGTCCCTGCTAACCCCAGCTCACCCCCCACCACTCACTTTGAAGGGACAGTGCCTGAGTTCTGCCTGCCCCAGGCTCAATAATAATGACTGCTGGGAAAATCAGGTGAAAACAGGGATTTTCTGTCTTTAGCTGAATGAACTCCCCAAAAACCTTCTCAGTCTAACCCCTGCACAATCCAAACTATGTTTAGACACCGAGGAGTAGCATTTACTGTATTCCATTGTGTGATATGTAGTGAAGATTCTTTCCCCCCACTTCCATAAACTCACTATTTTATGCTGAGCAGGCTTCAGAGAGAGAGCTGGAGTTTTAAGTTTACATTACTTGAATTCTTTTAGAGTGAACAGGTTTAGGACACAGATTATGTTGTTGCTGGATTTTAAACCAAGCTTAAAATCCACACAGAATCTTGCCCTACACAGCATTTGGCCAAACTCAAACCCTGTTGTTAAGACCCTGACAACATCCAAGGAAAACTGAAATCTCCTCCCTCCTGGAAGTCCCTAACAGGGAGAAGCAAACAAACAATATTGCAGCAGGTCAGCAATATATGTCAAGCATCTGAAGCCTTCTGACCTAAATGGCAAAAAAAAAAAAAAGGGGACTTCTCAACAAAGTGTTCAGCCAACCTAAACAGGAATTTCATCGCGAGTATTTTTGTAAAAACAGGGCTTGAATTATGCTGCAAAAAGGAGCAAGTCTGAATTTTCTATTTGCTGCCCTATTCACTGCTCCTTTTGAGCTTGATTTTCATAAAAATCCTACCAAGCTAGAACGTAGAGCACCTCCACCGAATTATCAGGTTTTAAATGGAATTATCAGATTTTAAATGTAAGCGTTGTGAGGAGCAAACATCAAATTTTAAATTGTAAGCACTGCCCCTGGATGTCCGAGAACGAGCAGCACAGTGAGAGACAACAAAGCTAAATATGCTTAGCAGTGAACCCTGCAAACATTTACTCACAAATAACAGGTCTTCCAAAGACTGCTCCAGGAAATTACCCCAGCAAGTCAAACAACACATCAAATTTAAGCAAATCAGGGTAGGGTTGCAAATAACTTGCTACCACATAGAAGGGTGTATGAGGAATTAATTATTCATGCAGGTTTTTTCATCAGAAAGAATAACTGACCCTGACCCCCTACATTTTCTGGGCTATATGAAAAGAATTTCAGCTATGATTTTTCTGAAATATCCTGAATTCTTAGGTGTTCTTCTCCCCTTTCTTGCAATGCAATTATTTCCTCTTCTCCTCAACATGTGTTTGCAGTATACAAAAACAACAACAGCAATACCTGACACTGATTTTTCACCCTACCAAAAGCAAACACAGAAGCAGGTTGGGATTTTTTTTTGTGCAGATTCCGTGACAGTTTTGCAATCAATCAGAGGCCTGGCAGAAATCCAGAAATTCTCATATCATATGAGATATCATAAGAGATATCAAATCATATGTTGGAGTTAGAAACAAATTTCAATTTTCTTTCAAATGAGGGCTGTGCATTAACTCAGCTATTCCCATTTCATAGGTTCATGAAGATTAAATGACTTCACACAGATGTGAACACACACAGCAAATATGGGAAAGCTGCCACAACGTTTGAGCTGCCTGAATCCTGTGTCACAACCCTTATATCCCAAGATCACACTATACTATGACAGCTTTGAGAGTCATAAAGGCTTTAAATATATTAAATTACACACTATGTTTTAAATGTATTTCTTCAAATGGCCATGGAAGAATTTGATTCATATACAGAAAATAGTAATATACATTGTTAATATATGTGTGTGTATATATATATGTATATATAAAAATTCAGAATCAGAAAATTAAGTAAGAATAAAAAAAAAATCATAAATCTAAATCAGTGAAAAATGTGAAATGGATAAAAAAATAATTTCATGAGTTCATTTCAGATTTGTAGTGTACACAAAGTACTTCCAGTTGCATGAGTCCAGTGAAATCTAAATCAGTGAAAAATGTGAAATGGATAAAAAAATAATTTCATGAGTTCATTTCAGATTTGTAGTGTACACAAAGTACTTCCAGTTGCATGAGTCCAGTTACACTTTTTTCCCTACACAAATGAAATAACAGCTAAAGAGCCATTTCAGCCTCACCAACTTGCTTGCAGGTGGGTGAAGTTATTGTGACTCCCCAACCCAAGCTGAGAAAAGTTTCCATCTGCTTTGTATCTGTATGAAATGTTCACAAATGTGAAGTAATACACAGTGGACTGAAAAAAAAAAATAAGCTCAAGAGGAAAAAAATGAAATTGATCAAAACTGGAAGAACGATGAACTCACTTCCACCCTAAAGATATCCAAACAACCTAAGGACTCTGTTAGAAAAATGAACATCGTGTTCAGAAAACAGGAAAGAACAGCAAGACATAAATCAAATAAAAATATCATGAGATTGTGCTTTAGAAAACCACATGGCTTGTACTGAGTTCTGCTCCTACAGAGCTGGTTAACTCCAGGCAGCCTAAGGGACACAAAAGCCCCACGTGTCCAGAACCAGCACAGCTCTTATTAGCAAGAGCTCAAGGTGGCCACCTGATTAAAAAGTGAATTTTGACAGGTGAGAAAGAAATCAGCCTACTCTGTACTTTACAAGGAATAGAAATGGAATTTTCACATGAATCTGAGATGAAACACAACACCAGGCAAGGTATTATGAAGCGTTTGCTGTGCTGAGGCTACAAAAACCTTTTGTCAGTGTAAGGTTCAAAGGCACGTAGAATGGTCTGCAAAGCGATGATCAATAAGGATAAAAACATCCCCTCGGGTATCAGGAAATTATTAGATACCATGGAGTGGCCTGAAGGGATAGAAAACTTTAAAGGAAAGAGAGAACTGAAGGCTTTGACTCCTCTTCTGCGAGGTATTAGTGTGAAACGTGCCTGGGCTGTGGCCTGGAATCAGATGTTCAGCCAAGCACATCCTTCAGTGGAGGTCAGCTAACAGCAACCAGCACCCAGAGGACAGGGATATCCTATGCACCTCCAGAAACATGTTTTTTAAATAGGATACAACAGTGCTGTGACTATTTTAAACAAACATCAGCCCAAAAATCTGTAAGAAGAGACAGGTTTTGCATCTGCAGCAGACGTTGTCAGGTCAAACATTTTTCCCTGACCGAGTATATTCTGAACACCTACAAGCATGTGGTGGGCATCAAGCTGTAGCATTCCTCCAGTAGCACCACAGACACAGCTAAAAGAGAGCTGGGACCTGTATAACTTAGATTAATTGCTTATTATGGGTAGGAGGAGAGGCGGTGTGGCAGTGCTGCGGCTTCAAATAACAACTGAGAGCAGCCACTTGAGCCAGTGGCATCCCCAGAGCCCTCGGGGCTGTGTCCCTGAGTGCCACCCCCCTGCAGGGATGTCTGTCCTCTCTGGCTGCCACCAGGGATGCCACTGTGTCCCCTTCTGTGCCCTGACCCACAGCCCTTCAGTACCAGCGACACATTCCTGCACACAAGGCCACAGCAAGGCCCCACCCCATTTTAAGTGTCACTTCTCCTTTTTGTGTCTCATTTTCCTCTCTGTCAGTCTGTCAAAGAGCAGTGCTGAAGCTCCAGGCTCAGTCCCTGGCCAGCAGCACCAGGGGCTGTCACCTGCCACCAGGACCTCTCTGCAGGACAGCACAGGGGTGGGGAGCTGCTCACAGATTTTCAGCCGTGTCTTAGGCCTGAGGTTAGTCTAAGGTGTGAGGTTAGTCCAAGGTTTGAGGTTAGTCTAAGGTGTGAGGTTAGTCTAAGGTGTGAGGTTAGTCTAAGGCCTGAGGTTAGTCTAAGGCTCGAGGTTAGTCTAAGGCTCGAGGTTAGTCTGCTTTGACAGTGGTTCCATGGCAAGGCCTGCCCAGCACCCCACACTGGTGTGGTTATCCTCTAACCTGGCTGTGTTTAAGGACGGGCTGGGCTGGGCTGCAGACACTGACAGAGGAGATGGAGAGATCACGGGTCACACGTTCCCTCAGCTGCAAGAAGCTCCCTCCAACAGGGAAGGGCTTGGGCTTGCCCGTGCTGGGACCCCAGAGTGCCCTGTCTGTCACCAGGGAGTGAGGAGCTGCAGAAACAAAGACTGCACTGCCTAGGAATGTGCAGGGATGTGGCAGGGGAAGGGTAATTGGGAAGGAAGGAAGGAATAAAATCCCCTTTGACGCTGCTCTCCTCAGAAATGCACCCCGTATCAAAGCAGAAGCAGCAGCAGGAGGAGCATTGCACTGGGAGCTCACCTAAAGCAGCTGTGAGAAGCTCCCCACCATGCAGGCAGCCTCCTTCCTTCCCTCCCCACGAGCAGAGAGCGTGGCTCTGTGCTAGGGATGTGCAGCCCCTGCCATCCTGCCACTGTGCCACTGAAGGGCAGAACGCAACCAAAGAGAGCACGAGAGAGACAGAAGGGAACAAAATCCCCCTGTGGAGCTCCTGCACTGAACCCAGCAGGTGGAAACGGTGCTCACACTGCATTTGGTCTCCATTAGAGGATATCAGCTTCTACTGGCTGTGAACAGGTAACTGGAAATTATGGTTCCATGCTGTTTTCATCTCTGCTGCAGCTCAAATATGTAACTGGAAGAACCATAAACAGGGAGCATTCTGCTTCTGTTTGGAATGAAAAACATGCAGCCCTGGTTTCTGCAATCCAACCCAAACCCAAACAAGATAGTCACGATTTCCAACTCCCCTGATCATCAGATTGCTGCACCATATTGCTAGAAAATAACTCTTTGCACCAATTGTTTGCCATATAGCAGTGCAAGGTGCTTGGAAGAAATGTACTTGACTGAAAAAATGGTGTTTTAACAGTTTGGTGCTTTTCCCAAAAAGGTGCTGTGTTTTTTTTTTGTTTGATTGTTTTTTTTCTGTCACCTCCTAGAAATAATTGCTTCTGCAAGTGTGTTGGTTTCCTATGTCTTAAAGACTCACCAAGCAAAATTACTGAAACATAATTTTGCGTGAGCCATCTTCTCTCAGTATATAAATTTAAAAGCAGAACCCATTAGTATGACTGCCTTTCTCCTCCCATCTCCTCTGTTCTTTTCTCCCCTCTGGCTTGGCAGCAGGAGGTAATTAGAGTGGTCAGTCTCTAGGTGAGGATGCAGCACAAAGCAGGGGCCAGGAAGGAGGCAAGGTCCATGGCAGTCGCACAGCAGGCTGCAGCATCAATGCAGTTCTTCCCACTGCCTTTGCTCCACTCCCCTCAGCCTTCCCATTCAATTGCTGTGGTGGGAAGTGTGCTGCATCACAAGGAAATGTCTGACAGGAAGGTTTTCTGTGCTCTCTTTTGAAACTTGCCTCGTGTCAGGCTCTGGTCTCTTGCCCAGTGAAATGCAGAACACCCTCCAGGGCCTGGGTCTGAAGCAGCAGAGAAGCAGAGTGCTTTTCTCCCTGACTCTCCCTTCTTTGCTGACAGAGGATTTGGCACTACCATTCATGCTAAAAATAATTTTACATCTTTTACACTCCTTCAGTGAGAGCACGACATTTTGTGCATTGTACAAACCACTTCTCTTTAACCCGACTTAACTAAAGCTCTTCTTTCACCACATCTTCATTATGCCCTTAGGTGTCAACACACTCTTCAGCTGCTCTCTCTCAATGAGATAATTCTTATCTCATCCTGGTGACGATGTTCCAGAGTGTGTTGAAAACCCAGGATTAAAAATGAATGTTTTTAATGCAATTAGGAACATTGCAGAGGTTGAAAATTAATTCCTATTTAACAAATTCATCTAAGAGGGAGTGTAAGTGCATTTTTAGGTCTGTGAACACTACTGAAAGGAAAAAAAAAAGATTATTCATATGATTAAAGTTAACATGACTTGTCAGAGAAGAGCATAAGTGTATTTGGACCCAATTCAGAAAGATACTTAGGAACATGGCTGGCTGTAACCTATGAAACACTAAGCACTTAAAACACCACCAAAGGGCAGAAAGAAAAGGAAAATCACATGATGGCCAAATCTGCCAGCTGTGCTTTTCTCACAAAACTCTGCTCAGTCCTACAGCACGTTTCATACCCTTAGCATAAAAATCTGTCACAAATTGGATAAATAATAGCAAATAACTAATAAAAACAACAAGGCAATAATAATAATAATAATAATAATAATAATAATAATAATAATAATAATAATAATAATAATAATAATAATAATAATAATAATAATAAATCTTTCTCTCTACAAGCAGCTACAATTAAAAGGTGAAGAGGCAGTAAAGAGAGCAAACAAATTCTAATTACAGGAGACGAAGGAATCAAAGAGATTCAGGAGCAATAAAAGATCTGTGTCACCTTGCCGCCGCGTTGGTGATTATCTTCAGACTGCTGGGATTACGGATCAGCTTATCCAGGATGCTGACAATCTGCTCAAACTTGGGTCTGTTGTTTCTGTCCTTCTGCCAGCAGTCCAGCATCAGCTGATACAAGGCAGCTGGGCAGTCCATGGGAGGCGGCAAGCGGTACCCTTCATCCACAGCCTTAATCACCTGCACAAGGAGAAAAGTTTGGGGGAACTTAAAGGCACTTTACAGCAACTTGGCTTTTATCAGCTGTGCCAACGTTAACGTGGACACTCCCTGTTTAAACAAACGTGTTTATTCACTAATTGTCTTGTCTTGCAATGCCTCTCCTTTATCTGCAAAGTAAACCAGGCAGTAGATTAGGCAGGCAGAAAGGGGAGTTAAGATACAGAGTGTGACTTTGAAGAAGGTGAGTGTGTGGAAAGGATCTCAGAAACTCACACTCAGTTGAACTAAATCCATTAAAAAAAGCCACAGTTAGCAAGGGCTTGCTTAAGTATGCCAAACTTCAAAAAGTCTTGAATATCTCTCCTCTGATTACCCTTAGCAGCACATGCTTTCCACAGCCTCCAGTGGGCAATGAGCTCCAAAAAAACCAACAGGAAAAACAACCTACCCTGCTGAAAAATCAACCTGCCCCTCACGGGCCATCCTGAACCAGCAGTCAAAAGGTCTTGTGGATGATGTCACAGGGCCACAAAATGTTTTTAAAACCTACCTCATGGATAACTATACACTTTCTACTAGGCAGTGCAAGCCCAATTCCTTATAATTTGCCTAGACTGATAAAATTTGTCTAGATTTTCTATAATTTTTCCAGATTGACACACACAAAACCAAGATTACTTTAGAATTTACGGCGTCCAGAAGCTTTTTAATCCAGCCTTCTGACTAGAATGTAACACCTCTTGATCAGGCCTACAGTATCTATTGCCCCACGAATAAAAAAACTCCAATGAATGTAAAAAATGTTAAAGCCATGTTCTGTTAATATCTCCTTTCCATCTGAATCAATTAATTGAAAAGCAGAACAAACTATTCTGAATTAGAACAAGAGAACAGACAATAGTTTAAGCGGCCATGAAGGAGAGGCACATAAATAGGTTATCCTTCTGTTTCTGATTTTAATGGGATATTATTAAAGGCATTCCACAAATATATCAGTCTGCACAACAGGATACATTAATCTCCACAAAAATATTCATTACCAATTAAAAGAAATGCAGTTTTCTGCAGAGACTTGGGTTGCAGAAGTACCCATTTAAAAGGAAGTTTTCTTCTCTTTTTCCTTGTTTAACATAAAGTAGTACAGAAAAATGTTTGACTACTACTATGTTACTGACTTATTTATTTTAATTTAGGACAATATATATCAGCTCCTTGGAAAATCTATTTGTGTGAGTGACTGCACTCCATATTTGGTCCATAAGGAACTCCTGTGGAATAAAACTAAAATTGATGAAACAACAGAAAAAGAATCCAAAACAGATATAATAAAAAATCTTCTTTGGGGAAATGTTATGCTTCTTTAAAAAATACTGGGAGAGCTCCATTAATCATTTGGATTGCAGGCTTGGGCAGTTTACTAATGTTACAAAGAAACTTGTATTGGAAGTCTAATCAGATCATTCTCCTTCTCTATTTTATCCATTGATTACTTCCAGAAGCATTTTGGTTTCATCAGACTCTTAGCAGAAATGCTCTGCTTCTCTTTTTCACAAGTGCCAAGAGCAATTTATTCTGTGCATTTGACATTTACAGAAAACTTCTACAGAATATTATACGAGTGGGACCAAAGGGGATCAACAGAAATTTAGGAGGGTTTTCTAGCAACGAGCTAAGGAATGCAAAAGGCAATGACCTCATTGCAGTGGAATTATTTACATCATCTTACACCACCAATGGGATAAAATTCTCTACTGTGCTCCTTCAGAGGTCCAAAACACTCTGCTATAAAGATGGTGGTTTGTTTTAAGTTCTTTACTTGACCAGGGAGATCTGTGTTCATCTCTGCACCTTATTCAGTGTTACCACCAAAATCTCAGAGCCACCTGCTCTTGGGCTCCTTTCACAGCTTGATTCCTTATCTGAGAATATAACTCAGACAACCATTTACTCACATCCTGGTTGGACATCTCCCAGTAGGGTCTCTCCCCATAAGACATCACCTCCCAGAGGACAATCCCATAGCTCCAGGCGTCACTTGCTGACGTGAACTTCCGATAGGCAATGGCTTCTGGAGACGTCCATCGGATGGGAATCTTACCCCCCTGGGAGCAAAACAAAACCAAAGAGTCCATTTGACTGCCCTGCAACAAATATGACTTCGTGTGGTTCATTATTTTATCTCTGAGATGCTCAGTTATTGAGATAATGGTGTAAAAAACCCCAGTGTAAGCTGGAAAATGCTGCTGCCGTTTGTCATAAGAGCAAAAGAGAGAGTAAAAATACACTTCACTGCAAAAATCTACTGATCTCTAGTAGATTTACCATAGATTTATCTATCTACAATATAGATATATAATACAGTACAGCATATACACTTTACAGACACATGTGTGTGTAGCACAATTTGCACAGGTAAGAGTAAATGGTAAATCAAGTCTGGTTGATTTTCAGCTTTGAAATGTTTGCAGACTGCCACGACAGTCATACAGCATGAAAGGTGAAAAACCCAGTCCAAGGTCCTTGTTCATAACCCAGGTCCTTTTGCACAGCACAGGAGGGCTGGATTTGGCTGATTTTGAGGCATTTAAGTGATTTCCCTGTTGGTGTGGAACCTGCATGGCTTCACCAGGTTTTCTAGGACATTCAGGGAAAATAAGGGGCCACAATGTTGTTTCATTTCACTAAAGCCAAGCCTCCAGCTGGCACAAAAAGATTCAGATGGGGTTATCTGTGCAGAGGGAAGAGTGCAAAAATGTCAGCTGGGAGAGTGGCCTTGGATGTTTTTTACAGTCATAAGAGAAGCAAGCCATCATTAAATGCCAAAACATGAAGAAAACTGAAGCTACCAGTACAATTAACATGGTAGGCAGGGGAACATCTCACTCTGGTCACGGCCACCACTTGCTGCTGCAGGTCAAGTTAATAAAATGCACACAGAGAACCTCAGGCTGAGTTTCTAAAATGTGAGAATTAGAGAAAAGAGATAATTCCTGGTGATGCCAGCTTTGACAGAGTTTTTTTTGAGAGTCGCACATGAGAAAACAAAGTTCTAGAAGATGGCAGTGTAAAACTTGTTCCTGAAGGCAATTCTGGAGTATTTTAGTACAGAAAACTGTGAGAGTTTAAAGTTATTTCCAGTTATGCACAACATGTACAGAATGTATTCTGAATATTTCACACCAGACCAGCTCTTTGCAGTGCTTCTGACACCCCCATCATACTCCAGTCACACACCTCTCCTCACAACCACCTCTGTGGGGAGAGAGTGCTCTTACTTCCACTGAGTAACCAGCAAGAAAACAAGATTTAAAAATATTTTGCTGCTTTGCCTATACTCCCATAAACTGTACCTGAACTGAGGGTAGCTATACAATCACCAGCTTTAGACTCACTAGCTTGGTTAACAATAGAAATGCAGGCATTAGTGTTAATTAGAAACCTAAATACAGTCTAACTACACCAAAGCATCTTCATTTTCATGGCTATTATTGCATAAATTAAATTAAGTATAAACAGCACAGGCAGTCCTGACTCAGACTACAATTTAGGCCTCCAAAACATCACTAGATAAGTCTTAGAGGTTTGGAAAAGGTCAGGGAGGGGATTGTTTTTGCATATGGTTTTCATGGATCCCATTCTGTTTAGCAGAGCTCCCTACCAAAAGACAAACCTTCATTTCACACACAACCCTTAAAATCAGGTAAGCACCGAATTTCCACATCATTTGCAGACCAGCAAACAGGACACAGAAAATAAACTCGTTTGAAACCACTGTTTTATCACTGAAGGCAGATGAAGAGCCTGATCTCTCTCTATCTCTTGGAAATTGAATCTATTAGATGATGTTCTTTAGCCACAAAAAAGTACATTGTATTTTCCATGCATTATAACTTTATTCACAATTCCCAGTGCTGCTTCAGAACAGTACCAAGAACATAAAAATGACTTTGTTTTTCTCATACTCAATTAATAAGCTCCCTTTACAAGTGTCTGGGGGCCCTCAGTGAGTCCAAGGCCCAGCCAAGAAACAAGGAAAGCTCTCCCCTAGCCTCATGTTTTCACAACAAATCCACTTACAGTTTTAGATGTGAGGCTGATAAAGAAATCAATTTCTGTTTTCTATGCTAGAAGTGAGCCCTGGTTTTCAATAAAGAACATCAGTCCTGGGGGAAAGCCATATCCTAAATTTACATCAGCAAAGACCCCACCACCACAAAGAGAGTCAGATATCTCCCACTAGACAAAGGCAAGAATTTCATATTGGGTAGAAGGTCATTATTATCTTATGTCATTTATACAACTGGAGAAACACATTTACCAAAAAAAAAAAAAAAGAAAAAAAGACATTAATTAGTCTCCTCACATTTTGGGACTGCTTTATTGCAGAAAAATTATGAACTCAGCAGAACAATTTCTGGCTTTGCTTTACTGAAAAAGGAAGGTGCATCAGCCCCAGATTCTTATTACAATGAATGTGAGTCAGTGGCTTTCAGATTTTCTTTCCTAAGTCTCAGCTGTAATCCTATACAACCCTGCAGATACACAAAGCATTACCATAAATAAGACAAAAATATTAATTAAAACGTAGTTAAAAAAAAGAAATCAGCTACCACCAAATGTAAAAAAAAAAATATAAAAAAAATGTAATTTTGGTCTTCTGCTCCCCAATTTGTCATAAAAATGTCAAAATTATTTTTAAAAAAGGATTTTGCTGACTCTTTTTTAGGAATAATTTGAGAACAAGAACAGCAATTTATTTACTGATTATATTCTGAACATAAATACAGTTTTTATATATTTTTGTCATTGTCTTCCTTTAAGAGCATGATCATCATAAAGCCAAACTCCCTGAACTTGAGTAGAAGGAGGCTTTGGTGTTAGAAATTGTAGGAATTTGTAATTGCAGCTCAAAATCCCAGGCAGTCTAGGTCAGAGAACCAACCTCTCTTGGGGCTGGAAATCAGTGAGCCAGCAGCAACCTGAAGTTTTATCTTCTGTAGGTGGAGCTGCTCTTCCTGCAGTATCTCCAACATAATTCATCTAAAGTCAATGAAGTCCTCAATTTATTTCCAGCACGTCTGGCACTCCAGCACAAGGCAGCTGTTTCCAGGACTTCAGAACCCATTCCAATACTCTGATTTATAATCTGTTACAGGGTGACAGCCACAGGCACCGAAGCCACAGGCCTGGGGAGGGGAGAATCAAGAAAAATGGATTCTAACTGAATTACTAGAAGGGCTTTGCAGAAAAAGCTGAAAATAAAAGCCTGACATTCATGCATTATAGCAGGACTTGGGAGAGTTCAGGAGATAGCTTAATGGTACAGAACAAGACAGATTCATGTGAGCGAGATGAGCCTGTTTTACCTTCTTACACACCTGAAATTATCTGATGCTGCTTGTCAGTCCCTTACTAATGAATGTTTTATATTGAAATCATCTCCTCCTTGAGTAGTCAGTGATGACAGAACACTGTTCCTCTCCTCTGTGCTTTGGGGCAAGAGAATTTATGGGGTTTTGTTTCCCTTTTTTACCACACACTTCAATGCATTCAGACAGTGTCACTGTGATTTTGCACATATAGGGAAAATACAACTGATTTCTGTCCAGCATGGGCTGCATTTACATTAAAATGCCATGAACACTGGTGATCTATCCATGTGCTTAAATAGTCAAAGTTCATCTACTGATTACCCAAATATTGTCTTTGAGAGACATAATTACAGTCCCTCTACAACAGTGATGGCTTAAATTCACTTCCACTTCACACTGTGTCATTGCTCCACCCACTTGTCATACAGACATCTGAAAAATAGCAAGGATAAACCCCATCCATTTGACAATGACAATTTTAATATAATCTCAGTGTTTCAATTAAAAGTGAATAGATATGGAGAATGTAGAGAATTACAGCACATCCCCTCAGGCACAAAGACTCTGTGAAAAAATAAAAAAAATCCAAACAGTGAGCCTGATTCACATGCTGGCTTCTGCTTCTGTAAGCAGGCAGACCCCAGGCTGCCAAAGGCCTTTTGTGGTATCAATGCAGTGACAGTAATTCAGGAGGTAAAAAAAAAATGACCCTGTCAGGTAGGAAAGTTCCTTACAACTCCTGATTCCCTGTATTTCACATGTGCACTTGTGATCTTTGCATTGTCCTTCAGGCTTCTGGTACAATAGCACGAATATCACAGATTATGCATTGATATATAAAGGAATACATAAATTATTGATGGATAAAAGGATACACGTTCCTAGCCTTTATGCAAAGCTTCAGACACGGCTTCTGAGAACAGCACAACATAAAATTTCACCCAGGCAGTGGTGAGTATTGAAAGCCTGGCTGGGCTTCTTGGGGGTAGTTCAATCCTGACTTGCAATTATGAATTAAAGCAGTGGAATCATTTTCAGGCTTTGACATTTACAGGTGGAAAATAGGGGTAGATAGGAGCCTGAATAGATAAAGTACCCATCTTTGCAGCTAACTCTATATATAAATTTACCTAGTACCACAGATACTAAATGGACACCAGGGAGTAGGAAGAGACAGAGGACAGGAGGACATCAATATAATATAAACTCCAGAATGTTTGAAGTTTTAGTCATAATTGAGATTTTTTTTTGTTTTGTTTTGGTTTGATTTTTTTGTTTGTTTTTTAAATATCTTACTGCCATCCTTTAAAGACATGAAGTAGTTTGGGACAATGCCATTATAAAGCATGGAATAGTTTGAGATGATGCCATTATTTTTAAAAAGCGGCACTATTTGTGTCTTAGCTTTGTCCTATAATTAGTGGTTGCAAAATGTGCTAAGCCTAGGAAATGGTCCTGTGTTCTGTGAAATATCCAAGCAGCAGGAACATGAGCTGTTCATCTCTCTGCCAGTGAAGTGAAGCTCTGTTCCACATCTGTGGTCCCCGATTTTTTCAGCTGGGGATCAAACATCCCACCTGGAAACACTCCCTTGACATCTACATAAGACTCACTTCAAAGGAAACGTGAGCAAAAAAGATGAATATCAAATATCACTGTTCTTCTCTTAGAGTCAACATGTGGCACAGGTATATTCAGAGCAACAACTCTTGAAAAAAATATTAGATTTTGTCCTAAGTCGTATTTGAAGGTTTTAATTATCTGAGCATCTTCCTGCAGCAGTTTGCACACACACCATAAATGCCAGATGGAGTTTACTCAACACAGATGATTACACTTTACAAAACAGTTTCTTTCCATCTGATTTCACTATCTAATTGCAAATAGTCAGGTAGACTCAGAAAATAGGCGGCAGGAGGAGAGGAAGAGGAAATTCACATGGAGCACTGGCTGAAAACACTGACACCCTGTGCACCCTGACTCGTCCAAGCCACCCACAGAGACGTCACTGATCTGACACTTCAACCAAAGCTTCATTTTCAGCTTGATTTTAAGAGAGCAAGTAAGTATCTGACACAGCAATACACTCCTGGCTGGACCACAGACCATTTCCTATTGAGGAACTCTTGCATTCCAGGAATATTTATTTATTAATGCTGTAACACTACTGAGAATTAAAACTGCTTTCTCCTGCTAATGACTCTTTATATTAACCATGACAGCTCTCTGCACACAGTTTTCTAAAGTGGTATGTATTGCATATTTCTAACTCCATGAAAAAGTTTATCAGAGGGCAAAGAAAATACCGAAAGGTCAAGTAAAGAACAGAGTCTTTATGCCTGGTAAGTTATCAAGGTATGATTGATAAATTTGTGTCTATTAATGTATATGTATATAATGTGTAAGAAAACTGTCATTTCTTTACTCATTTCTCACGTGTTATTTTATTTCAATCATGAGGAAGGCAGCATGCAGGCTACTAAAATTATTGATTGCTCCTGTCAGTGTTCAGGAATGAAGGAAACCCACATAAAGGTTATGCTGATACACTGTAATCTGGTTTGTACAGTGAAGATGAGGTGATTACTGTGAGAAATGCAAATTACACTTGACTAAGATACTGGATGTTAATGTCACTTTATAAAAAGTTAACAAAATCCACTTTAAATAGCATTAAAATGAGCAACCAGATATCCAAGTGTAATACACATATATACAGAAAGCTAAAGGCTTCCACAAAAAAATGGAAGGGTGATTCAGGGTGATAATCAGATGTGCAATTTTTTTGTTTTACTCAAGTTTTCACTCAGTTAGAGGTACAAGAGCAGGTACGAATGATACACCCTTGAGAACAGTGATAGCAGTATGCTCCAGTCAGGCACATGTCCAGACAGGCTCCAGTCCTGTCATGCCAGAAAGAACACAAAAATTTGATGGGAAGGTTTTTTTTACTTAGCAGTGTAACTAAGACTCCTCAAGACTTGAGATCTTAAATTACTGTGTGCCAAAACAACTCGGGCCTTAATTGTGATATTCACCCTTTTACAGATCCAGTAGAAAGAGACTGAGCCAAGAATTTTGTATAGTCTAAGGAATCTACCAACACAAACCATACTTTTTGTATATACATCTTCTATTTTCTCTGAGACAGGGAGTTAAAAATAACTGTGATGAGCTTCTGGTTTATTGAGTATCTCTGGCCATACAAGACTGACTCAAGATCTCTGCCACACAGCCTCAGGTTTCAGATTTCCATCAGATTTCAGTCTTTGTCACAACCAACCAGAATTTTAAATGGGTAAAGGAACACAGGAGCTCACCCTTGTGGTGTAAGCAGCTTCTGGGTCATCCTCCAGTACACGGGAGAGGCCAAAATCCGAGACTTTGCACACCAGGTTGCTGTTGATGAGGATGTTCCGGGCGGCTAAATCCCGATGGACGTAACCCATATCCGACAGGTATTTCATGCCAGAGGCGATCCCTCGAAGCATGCCCACCAGCTGGATGACTGTGAACTGAGCATCATGCTTCTGCAAAACATTGGAAATGTCATTTCAGGGACTGCTCGCGTTCCTCCTCGCACAGATTTTTTGGTAAGTACCCTGGAAGCTTTTCAAATGAGGAGCTTGTGAGTCAAGCGTTGCGATTTGAATGCCACATGTTGATCTCCCAGTCAGCTGAGGGAAGAGGACAGATTTGCAATTCAAATAAAAATTAGTTTTTCCCCTTCTTGCTGTCATCAGAGTTTTAATTTCCTAGATGGGACACGTGTGAAAGCAGCACATAAATCTAAGTTGTGTGTGCTCCTGAGACTGGAGCGTCAGAACATTAGCGAAACAGATGTCCAACTTCCCTGAAAGGCACCAGGATTTTTTAGTGAAAATCCAAGCCTTCCCCAATGGCCTAATGAAAGTTTTCTATTACACAAGAAATTGATTTAACAAAGGCAAATGCTGATCCAAATCAGCAGCTTTCAAATTTCGTTACTTTAAAACTCATTCCTTAAAATTTCCCTCAACTTCAGGAACACAAAAATTACTGAGACACATTATGACTTAGCCTAGAAACCATTAGTTGGATATATTTCTCATCATCCGCTTCTGGGCATCATTTAAATCTCCCAACTCTCACGAATCCTGTTTAACATCTACTTTTGATATTGCTATATGGATACATAGACAACAGGACAGCATTTGTTGCAGTACAGCTCTCAGATGAATTCCCCAGTGCTGTAAATGTATCCTCATGGGCAGCTCTCCAGCTCCTTGTGCTTCTGGAATTTTATTAAATGCAGGGAAGCTGGCTCTGCCACGTGAGGTGATCTGACATGAATCAGTCTGCCAGACTGATTGCATCCATTTTTCATTTCTGATTGCTCTACTTGGGGGTGATATTAGACAAATATGTGACACAGTGGACGCTTAAAAAGTCTCTCAGAGTTCCCCTTCATAAAGAAATTAATTATTTTTAAAGTTTCTTAGCAGTTGTCTGTCCCTTTTTTAATCAGAGCCAACAGAAGAGGGTTTTATATAGACTCTGGAAAAGATTTAAGTAAAAACCAGAAGGTTTCTAAGCATGAACAGAATCAGATGCTCAGAGAGCCTTTCAATGGCAATGGGGAAAGCAAACTAAGTGGTTTCAAAAGGCATTTATAAAAAGGGTTACATGGCCTGAGTGGCCTGTGATATTAATGAGTCACAAGGTTCTTATCTATGTTTCCACACAAGAGTAGTAAAAAAAAAAAAATAATAAAAATCACACTGAAATGAAAGAACAAGCTGAACAACTGTTCTGGGCAGTCAGAAATTATTCCCCTTTCCTCAGGGCTCTCTTCAAGGATTTCAAGCCTAAACAAAATATATATAGTTCAGTACAGAGATATTTCATTCAGCTATACTGACACATTATTTATATGTATTTTACATGCTCCACTGGACACTGTAACATATATAGTACATAGTGAAACTAAGGTTGACAATCTATCCCCTTTTGGGGTTAAATGTCTAGTTCAATGTTATGAATTTGGGGGATAATGTCATTCAACCGTGGCAGAACCAAAGCAGTCTCCCAGCCAAAGCTGAGTTTGCCCTAACAAATTAAAATTAAACCAGTGTTTCCCCTCAGATGGGATTTCATTTCTCCTGCACTTCTTGTTTTGCCACAAGTAAATCTTGGTGACACAGGGAGCGGACGAATTGTTTTAGGCTCTCTACCAACTTTGACAGAAAACAAAGATAAATCAGCCACAGCATTAGTATGTCTAAGGTTGGAAAAAGAAAACAGTCCAGTAAACTTTGCTAGCTAAACATTTCTAACATCCCCAGGTATGGGGCTATTCTGTCAACTTTTCGTTACTGATAAAATTTCCACACATCTATTCATTTTGAAAATCTCTTGCTTAGACATAGAGGCTGCCAACCAATAAGCAAAACTGCATTACAGTCATACTTCTGTCTCCAGAAAAACAGTTCTCATTTTTGTGTGCCAGAATGTTTTGTTTTGTTCATTTTTAATAGATGTGACATTATAATGCAACCAAAATTTTCTTAATTTTGGAATAATGCTTACTGCAAACGGACCAGCCAGATCCCTACGTGCCTTTCTGAGCACATCATGATGCTCACAAACCCAAATGAAAATAAAGAAATACCAAGCAACAAGAGCTGAGGATGGATCAGTGCAGAGTGGCAGTAAACCCATAACAAGTCCAGAACAAGAGCAACTTCTGCCTCATTTAGTTTCCTGTTGCACTTACTCGTAGGAAGCTGTCCAAGGAACCATTTTCCATATATTCAGTAACAATCATGACTGGTTTACCTAAAAATAGAGCAGAGGGGTCAGGCTAGTCAAAGGCACACATTGGAATACAATCAGCAAGCCCTAGGAATGTGTCCAAATCTTCCTAACCCCAAGGATCATTTTTACATTTGGAAAGGAAGCAAAAGCTGTGTGGGCAAACAGAGGCTGGGTGCAGATAAAGATGGAAAGGAAAGTGCAGATAAAGATGGAAAGAGAAGCAGAGCTGTAAGATGGGCATTCCCTCCTTCCAGGCACTCCTTCCCTCTGTGATGGGATGCCTGACAGCACAAACTTGGACACAGCTGGGACCTGAGCATGCTGCATCCACGGGGCAATGGCAAACTCTAAGGAAACAGCCCTTGAAAAGCCTTTAATATTCTCCAAAACTCATCCAGATATATTCAGACCAGTTTTTGAAACCATTCCCTCCACCCTAGGGCATTCTGTGACACAACCAAGACTTTATATGCAGCTCTGATGTGCTGGAGAGAAACTAATGCAAAAATTAATGTGATGAGGGGGAAGTTTTCAGACCATGGTCATTGCCCTGCTAATGTTTTACCATCACATGGATTTTATTATTTCATAATATTTACTAAAGCTTTGCTTATTTTCTCTTTGTGGTAGAGAGAAAGGTGGGTAAGAGCATGAAGTTATTTAAGGAGATGAATTACTATTGCACATAAAATACAGGAAGGCATCTGACCATAAAAGGAGGAGAAAGGCCAACATATTGTACAGTGGGCATGGTGAAAGTTTAGCTTTTAAACTTGAACAGCATGAGGCTTGAAAAAGGTACTCAGTTTAATTAAAAACAAGAAAGCCATTAAAAAAGCCAAGTCAATGGTCATAACAACTTTTTTTTCTGTTTGCTTTTCAAAAAATACAGCTTCTACCAAATAGAAGTCTTAGGGGAGAAATAGTTATTTCAAAGAACGAGCTTAATACAAGAAGAATATCATGAATTAATGGGTTCAAATGTCTTCTTTCTGTGGTACATATGATGTGTTACACTCTGGGAGTCACACTAATGAGTAATTTACTGTCATCCATTCACCAGTAGGAAATACTGTGTGCAAAATATTAATCTTGAATGATATAAGAGATGATACATATATGAGATCTAACAGTGGAAAAGCTCAAGCAAAAAGTCTATTTATACTTAGTCATGCTAGCCAGAAATACCTACAGGAAAAATACTTAACTTTCCCTCTGTGTTTAACATGAATTCAAAGGAATTTCTGGTAACACACACAAGATTCTGCTGGACCTTTCCAGTACAGGGCTATCCATAACTTTCTGTGATAAATCAATTTATTTTGCCATGCACTTTGAAGCCAGGAGACAGGTGCCTGGTTTCTGTACAAACTCAGGCAATTTTACGAGACTTTATCAGAAGAACTTAAATTACAGTAAGAAATATGTCTTCCAAATTCTTACAGGAGCATCTTCCTGCCTTGCTCACCCACACTCCAAGAGCCTTGAGTGCAGGGTTTCACTCTCAATCAGCTGGAAATGTGCCCATAATAAGAAGCACATGCTCTGAAGTTTTAAAAGAGCTCTCTGCATCCATTTATCAAAGCACAGCCGTTCATAAATGATAACAAGTTGTGTCAACAGCATTGCCCAGGTTTATTATAATAGCAGGCTACAAATTGCTGTAAATTATTATTAAACTAAGCAGAACATGTGTGCTGGCTATTGAGACTGCTGCCTGTGGTGTGCCCAGGAGTGCAGGGCAGCAGCTGGGAAATGCAGGACAGAAATCCACGAGGAGCAGAGAAACAATTCTGCACTGGGGGCAAGGCTGGAAGCCTGATGTGGTAATTGATTTGCTAAAAAAACCCAAAAAAAACCAACCCAAACCCACAAGCTTCTTGTCCTGCTATCACCCTGCAGAATGTTTAATAAAACAAATATTTATTATTACACTTACTTTTGGCCTAGTAAAATGGAGACAAATAGCTCCAGAGCAGATTTCTTAACTCCTGTACTGGAGCTATCTGGAGAGGGTGTTGTACCCTTGAAGTTTTATTGGTTTCAGCTGGGAATATTCAGATTTTCTCTCTCACATATAGATGTGATGGGCAGCTGGCACTCCTGACCTCCTCCCCCAGCCCCCCAGAGCAGTGCTGTGAATACACCTGAGTAGCAAACTCACTAAAAGTCACTTACACTGAATAAAGAGAGAATTAGTAATGCACATTCAAGAGCAACGAACAAATTCCTGCATGTACAGCAGTTAAATTATTGTCTCAAGTGCTCCAGGAATACAAAATGTAACAAAATAGATTTTTAGCTCAGCTGTGTGCAGATTGATGCTGGCATTTCAAGCGATTTTGTGACTGCAAATCTTATTCTGACTATACAAAATGTGTGTCACTACAAAGCAGGAGATAAACCTCAATTTATGCAGGCAGACCTTTCCTAATAGGACTGTGAGACCTAAGATAAACAATAATTTCTTTGTTATTGAAATCAGTAAAATAGACTTTCATGAATCACACATAGCGAAGGCATTATTATTATTATAATTATGGCTCTTTATAACATACAGTGTTTTACATACCTTTCACTAGTGACTTTTAGACATATTCTGGTGGGGTTTTAATTTCTTATACTTTTCAGCAGTATGCTATGACATTTTTTCATACCCATCCCTTTGAAACTTTGAATCACACAATTAAAAACTAAAATTTTCTTAAAACTAATAAAACTATCTACTTAAAACCGAAGTATTTGGTATGTTTCTATCCAATTAAACTAGAAACAACCTCAGAAAATTCCAAGCTGATCACTGAAATGGCAAAGGGCTGCTTTGCTAGTAGGGTCCCCTAGGATAAACAAGGAAATATCCTACAAATTTTTTCTGCTTCCCTGGAAAATCTAAGAGAACTCAATTTTTTATTTTTTTTATTTTTTTAAGATTGCCTCTTACTAAATCTTATTCATCTCCCACTTAATAACTAATGTAAGTAGATAAATTTGATCACTAAATGTATCAATTCATTCTGCAGTGGAAATACAGAAAATGTGGCTGAAGAGGGTTGTTGAAATACATTACTTTTCCAGGAAGGTATAACATGGACAAAGAGGTTTCAGTTAAATTTTTTTGTCTCAAAAAGAGAAGGTGTTTTTTTATCATAAAGAAAGATCAAGAATATGCTTAAACAAAAATAAAAAAACCAAAACCAAACAAACAAAAAACCAACCAAAAAACCCCCAAACCCCAACCAAACCCATAACAAAAGCAACCAAAGGCAGATTTAGAAAAGGCATTTAAGTAAATATATATATAAGGACAGAGATAAAATTAATTTTACTACTGACAGATTAAATCCTCAAGACTTCTTCTTTGAGATTTTTACCAAGATGTTTGAATTCTGGAGTTTTGGAGCTTTAAAATGCCTTGTGCTGGTACATATTGAACATCCCATGGAATATTTCCCCTGCATGAAAACCATCCAGGAAAAAAGTTTGGCCTTATTTAATAATTCACTAGAACCGGTTGTTGTACCAGGTAGGCTGTTCATTAATTAGTGCTAATGAGCTAATGATTTAGCTGAAAGCAGAACACAGCACAGTTCAGTGCAATTAGGAAGCCTCAGCTCATCAGGCTCCAACAACTCCTCACCAGAGCATCACCCAGTGCCTCTTGGCTCTTTCGGAGCAATTTGTAACTCTGGAGTTTATTAAACCTGTCAATTTATTACTGAGCTTTTTGCAGAGCATAAACCTGGATGACTTCATTTATAATTCACTTGTGCTCTCCTTTGATTGATCAGCAAATCAGAGAATTATCCAGGCTGGAAGGCACCTCCAGGACACTTTCCACGTCACTTCTTACTTTTAGTGACGACTCCCTCCAGTCGGATGATGTTGGGGTGGTCAAACTGGCCCATGATGCTGGCTTCTCCCAGGAAATCCCTCCTCTGCTTTTCTGTGTAGCCAACTTTCAGGGTTTTGATAGCCACTGAAATTTCCTTTTTAGAAGGCAGCTTCAGGCGCCCACTGCACACTTCCCCAAATTCTCCTGAAAAAGAGAGTGGAAAAGTGACAAAAGCTGAAACGTGGTTATTTTGTATGGACTCAAGAAAAAAGAATCAGCCTCTGGAATGTGATGTACACTGGTTTATCCTTTTGCAATATGAAAGAGTAGAGTACAAGGGAAACTCTTTCAGCATTCAAAAGAGGAAATATTAAATGTGTAGAAAACTGTTGGAAGAAGACACATCACTTGAAAAATTTTTTCAGTTAACTAATTTTTACACAAATCACACAAGGAAATTTCAATATGTTACCATTTGAGCAGCAGCTGATTTCAAAGCCCCTTTTCAGCTTTTTATTCGGATTTTTTTTCTTTTTCTTTTTGACAGCCAAGTTAATCAAAAAAGGCCTGAATAAAGATGTGGTAGGGCAATGATCTTTCTCTGTTTCTAACCCAGGTAGATTTGAGTCAACAACACAGAAATTAATATCACTGTATCTTATCACCAGCTGCTTCATCCTCTAGGCAGAGAACTGTAGTCTCAAGGTAATAACCACTAAAAGGAAGATGTATCTTTATGTACATACATATTGCTAAAAAGCACTGACATTACATCCTTTGATTCTAACATTGTTTGCATTTCAGGCTGCCAAGACAGGCAGCAGCTCAGAAAACAAATTTTAAAAGCTATTACTAGTAACTAATGGGAGTTGAGCTCTTTTCAGACCTAATTAAAAGCAATCAAGTTCTGCAAGCCCAAATGACCATTATACTTTAGCAGGAGCTCAGACACCAACCAACCCAACACTATCAGAGCACCACAAAATAAGAAGAGCAAAGCACATCTTGAAAACAGAGGGAAGGGGGAAAAAAAAACTGCTTGAGATAAATCTTGTAGCATGCAGCTTCCAGCTCCATTTTCTTGATGTTTTAATGGTCCAAAAAGTTATAACAAGCTAAGCTCTTAGAACTATTTTACAGTTACTGTCAATGGAGACTTTAGCTATGATTTCAGCCAGCAGCCCAGCAATCAATCCTTCATTTTAAAGCTGGAATCGTGTATCTGATATTTGTTTAACTTCTGGGAAGGAAGAGGTTACGGGTAATGTCCATCAACACAGCCCCATTTAGGCATGGCTGAACAATCCAGAACTTGAGTGATTAATCAGATTCCAAAAGCACCTCAAGGCCAGCAGATGCTGTAGGAGAATAAAAGATGGGCTCTTTCTAGCAATGAAGTTTGCTGCTGTCTGTGGATATAAAGCTGGTTTACTTTCTTGGAAAATGATCTAATTGGAAAGAGCTCCCCAGGCAGCCCAGCTACATTAACCTATGATTTTTTTATATCCAGGGCAGCATGGATGCTGAGTATATCTATCTGGTCAGCACCCATAGTGACCCATGCAGTTACACTACAATTTTTCCTGCAAATTATTACTAAATGATCCCAGTAAGAAATGGACTGGGTCCCACCAGACTCTGTTTAGGAGGAACAAGGGCTTGTGTTTGAGTGGAAAACCTGGCTCTAAGAAATGAGGATGATGGCTTTCCATGCAAAGCCTTCCTGAAATGTTTATTTTTAATTATGCCACACACATAAAGACTGTATAACCTGCCCTGCAGACTGGTGTGCCTATTTACATGTGGAAAATGGATAGATATTATTTAGGAGGGCTTTTCAGGGCACAAAGATCTCTCTTCAGGATAGCCCAATTTCTTTTTAAATAGGCTATTTAGTACATCAGGGAATGGAGTTTGCTGCACTTAGGGGAACAGTAAACGAGGATTCTGTGAAATCAGCTACTCCCTTCACTTTGCTGCATTTTAAATCTGTGGAGATTAAACCAAATCTCCCTCTGATTTGGAGAGGCACCAAAGCTCAATGTTTCATAAACCTTGGGAACATCAGCAACGTTCTTGCCTTCACTGGGACCCTTCAAATCTCCATAGTAAGTTCATAGCCAGGTAGCCCCTGAATTTTGTGAATAATTGGATCAACAAGATGTTGTGCTACAAGTTTATTCCAACTTCAGAAGAAATGCAAACACTTGCTTTCTTGTCTGGCAAAGCACATAGTTAAATCTACCCCAAATAAAAAAGGTACTTTCTGTAGTATTCTCCTATTGCCCAGTTGGATTTAAACTTGTGAAGTGGTTTGTTGAACTGAATCCATAAAAATAAGTGAGTTAGTCTAAAAGAAAAAAATTACTGCAAAGAAAAATCTGAGAAAGTGGCTTCTGACCTCAATTTTCTTATGCTTAGCCTCCCACTAAAATCCCTTGTGTTTTTCTTGAGGTTCTTTTGGATAAGAGTATTTCCTTATTGCATTTGTGTATGTTTTTCAAAGCTATGTAAGCTCTGAAAGCCCTCTCTTCTCTGAGACTTGTGTGAAAAACTGCTTGGAGCACTTCAGAATGTCGAGACTCCTTGCCTGACTTGAAGGTCTCATTACTTACGTCACACTTGAGGGCAGTTAAATGAACCCCTTCTTCTCAAATCCCTGTCCTTTTTTTACAACTTCATTCACACTTGCCTTGCAGAGGACAAGGGCAGGAAGAGACCAAGTCATTCACTCAAACAAGTCATTGACTCATTAAGAGGCAGGAAATGCCTTTCTGGTTTTGGGGAGAAGTGTTCCTGAAGAAGTTGCCTCAGAGGCACTCTGAATGTAAAAGCTACCACGTGCTGAGGGTGACAGCAGTGTAAAGTGATGCCACAAACGCATTTTGGAAGCTCCCAGCACTCCGTGGCCTGATTTTCATCTGTTCTTCCCTTCCTGGCTCTTCCTGTTGGCATCTCAAGCAGCTGCCAAGAGGAAATGTTAACTGTAATGCCTTATGTACTCCTGGCTACGTGAGTTGAGTTGTGGTGCCCAAAAAAAAGGTGTTACTATAGTTTGAGTGCAAGTTTTAATGTTAAAAGCTTGCAGGAACCCTCTGCCACTTAGCTCAGTTGGTTTGAGCAGGGTAATGGTGGCAATGCCAAGGTCCAGGTTCAGTCCCCATGGGGGCCATTCACTCAAGAGCTGGACTCCACAATCCTTGGGGGTCCCTTCCAACCCAGAACAACCCCTGATTCTCACTGCAGGGGAGCAGAGAGACTTTTAAAACACCTGATTCCTTCAGGACATAGTCCTTTTTTGGAGCCTCTCAAAATTTGTTCCTCTTTTTTCAGAGGCCACATTTGACATATTTTGGTTTATTTCTTACTCTACTGTATATCTTGACTAAAAATAGGTCAGAACAACCAAGCTTGATCCTTAGGAACTCCTTTTTTGGATTCATATATTGCATACAGCCTAAATTGAGAAAGTTTGCATTTGTGAGGCTCCTGAAAGTCTTACAAGGAAACACACTGCTCCTGGACTTAAATTCAGAGTATTCCTCCTTCCCCATCCCCACACAAATTCCCTGTTATGTGCAGTCAGCTATGCTTTGCTGCCTTGACTGAAGATGATGGAGAACAGTGCACTCTTGTGGGGCAGAATTAAAACCAGCAAGGAACATGGATTCTGCCCTTCTCCATAAAATAACTTCAGACTCAGAACAGTTGAGTAGCTTCAGTAGGAGAGGATGAAAACTGTTCCCTTTTTTCACTAGGTGGTTCAGAAGATGCACTGAGTACAGTACCTTGGGTTCTACACTTTTTCCAGCTGAAAATCTTTTGCTGTGCACTCAGAGTCTGTCTCTCACATCCCATGTATACTTAGAGAGAAGCCAAAAAAAAATCAATAATAAAGGAAAAGGTATTTTTCAATGGATTAAAAATCAATAGTACTCCTCATAAATGCTTTAATATAGGAGGAAAGGTAACACTCCATGATCTTGTGGCTCAATGAGACAATCTGCCTGCCACTTCACTCCTAGAAGGAAGCACACATTCTACCAAGAGCTACCTGCTCCACTGCAACATTCAGTGTAATGAGAATTGATGTAATCTGGCTCCTCTGTTACAAAATCTGATCATTTCACCAGCTTGTTTCCTGTAAATCCAACAATCTCTGGCATCTTTGTGGCTCAGACAATCAGTTATTGGACAGACAAGCCTTTCCTCCTAAATCAATAATTCAAATCCAAAGCAGTGACCAAAATCAATCCAACAACCAGAGGTCACTGCAGCCTGATGGATGCGTGGTGACTGGTATGAAATGAGTTTGTGGTTTCACTCAAGGCATAATAGTCAAGAGTCCTTTTATGGGGAAAAAGAAAAAAAAAAAAAAAAAGAAAACATCTTCACAGTTGATAACATTTTCTGTGCTGTGCTGACAGATCTCAAAGAGAAACACAGAAGTGAGGCTAAATGGTCTTCCCTTCCAACAGTGGTGCACTCAAGTATGAGCTTGGTGTCCTTTGAAAAGCTGTCTTGCTGCCTCCTTTCTTTGAGAGAAAAAAAAAATAAATATAAAATTGTGTACCCTTAACTTTGCACTGAAATGTGACCTACTACTTTGAAGACTTTCTAGAACATTTTCTTTCCAGCTGCAACCATGAACCCAAAGATATAAAACAGCATGTACACAGCAAAAAGCTATCTTTAGTTCAGGATATCTGGTGGTCATTACCTGCTCCAACTACTTTATCAATGGATATATTGGAAGCATCCAGTTCCTTGGCAAATTCATGCACAGCTTGGTTGGGATCCTCATAGGTGTGTGGATCTACATAAGTTCTCAGACCTGGGAGCTTCACTGTGTAAAAACAAATTCAGGGAGAAAATGTTACTTAGACTTGAGTAATCCTTTTAAAGAAAGTTCACGAAACCACAGAAACCAAATCAATAGATGGAAAAGGTATTCTTCAAATCTAGTTTCTGTGGATCTTCAGAATCTTTGTGCAGAGTGAAACCTGACATTAATGTACTGCAGAGAAGTGTGACAATCCATTCCAAATATCTGCACTTGTAGTATTTAACTGCTTTTCCAGTATTAAATTACCACTCACCCCTCCCAGGCTGCTACATTTAGATGCTGCCTTACATTGACCCTACCAAAGTAAAAACAAAGGGGCAAGGAACAACATGTGTTGCTACAATCAACCTGAAAAATTCTTAGGAATATATTAAGAAATCAGATTAACTCCAGGTTTTGGTTTTTGTTCCCCTAAGTCCATCAACAAGATGCATAATAAAAAACTTATACATGAAAAAATGCACCCCTGCCTCAATCCCTCTGCCAGAACATACAAGGATGGCAGATAATTGTTCTGAATAAAGGCTGGCTCTAGAGCTTTGTTCCCCATACATTCATGTTAGTATTTTAGCCCCCTCAAGAATTTCCTGGCTAGGGATTGCTGGAAGAGATCAATCCCAACCTGTTCCTCCAACAAAAATGCTGAAAGCAAATCACAGCCTCATTCCCCCTCTCCAGCTCAAAGCCTTGCTTGTGTTTGCACCCAGTACCTTCTGTGCCTGCCTCTGTTGTATTCATTTTACAACAGGAATATATTTTATTAACAAAAAGTGAAATACCCAGCTTGAAGTTTTCTGCTTCTGACACAAACCCTACATTCCCAGACATGTATTCCAGCTTTCCCTAACGGTACCAGTTGGTCTTGTAAAAGATATTAACTCCTTCAACAAACACTGCTTTAACCCACTCAGGAATATCCTTTCTAGCTTAGCATTATTATACTGCAGCAATTTTTTTCACTGCTAAAATAGTTAAACCTTTTTTTGCTGGGCTTGCACAGATGGGAAAAAATACCTTTGGACCATGAGAGCAAGGAATTGTTCTATCAAACAATGCAAAGAGTATGTAAAAGAAGAAAAAAATAAATTTTACAGGGATTTATTGGCCTCAGAACTGACAAAAAAAAAAAAATGATGGAACTGAGTTCCCAAGCTAATTGCCTTGAAAACAATGCAAAGTAAGAGCCATGCTCTCAACACAAGGGCTGCGTGTGCACGGCATTAAAAGCCGACTGTGTTTCCTTCAAGAGCCTGATGATTACAGAATTACCTGCAAGTAAAACAAAAAGTAATTGGCTGTATATTGCTGTTGGTTAAAAATCTTGTAAATGCTCCTTCCCCTCCATGCTGAATGTACATTACAGGCCCCCTCACATCCCCAGTAAAAATAACAATTAAAAGCTTCTGCACTGTGGGGTTTTTGGCTTGGGATTTTTAATGCTGACCCCAGAGGTTCCCAAGATCAGGTGATGGTGGCTGCAAGGAGAATAATCCCTTCACACCAATAATTAAGGGCAGCCTGGGCAGTAACTGGGTTCTGTCATGAAATACAGATAATAAACACGTGCACATGTGTTAAGCTGCACTACTTTACAGCTCATTCTGTGCAAACATAATAATTTACATTTTTATTTTAACAGCACAAATTGCCCTGAAGGTAGCAAAAAAATAAAAAGGCCCAGGCAGAGAAGGCAAAGGGAGAGGATCTGAGGAGGTGAAACATTTTTGTTCCTTTGAAGTAATATTATAGGATTTGTAATAAGGCTGCAGGGAATAGTTCATGGCTGGAGCCTTTTTAAAAGTAATTCAGAGTAAACTGACTGAAATAAACCAGCTGCTGTATTTAAGATGCTGAAAGTTTACGACAGCCAGGGAAGTTACTTTGTCCCTTTTTAGTTCATAGGAGAGATTTGCTTATTCTTTGGGAAAGACTGTAGCTTGGTAGATTAAAAGTTTCAACAGCCACACACGTACATACTTACAAATTCTAACAGATAAGTATCTGCAAAATCTAAAATAAATGATTTTCAAGAACTTCTAACAGACATACCAGGCCCATGATTGGCTCTGGTCTTACTGCACAGTGAATCAGCATGGCACTACTCAGAAAACAGTACATAAATATCTAAAGCCAAATTAAAAGCAATTTAATCCACAGGAATTTAACAGCACTGACATGTTTAAGAATAGTGATTGCAACTTTCCATTGTGTGGGAGTAAGGAGAGCAAATTCTGACCTGTTATTTGTCTGTGACACTTATTTTACTGGCTGCTTTTATTTTATAACCTCATTAAATTTGGATGATGAAGCATTAATTCTATGGGCCACATGTAACTGTAGAGATTTTTTTGAGAATAGTTGTTTAGCAGTTGTTGGGCTGCAGCTTGTGTATCCCCTGGCAGTGCTGGGCAAGGAGACAGAAATTGTGGATATTCATGCTCTTGGCTCTCTGGAGATAAGGAGGGGCAGGAAACTTAAAAGAATAATAATTTGAACAGTCAGAGAACAGTTATTCCATTGTCATGAGGATTGGGAAGCAGCTCTAATTTCCAGCTACTGCAGGTAAATCCCTCATTAAAATGTTAATTCACTTATATTTTGGCAGGGGGCACCTGATTATGGTACCAGCAGCTCCTTTCTTGCAAATAGTAGAGTGCCAATGTTGTGTGAAAAAAACCCCACATATATTAATGCTATGATGTGCTAAGAAATAGAAATATATGGTTCAACCATGGTTTATATGGTGTAGCAGGACACTCATCTGGAGCTGAAACAATTTCAACGATGAACCACTGCTTCTTAATAAACAAAGTCTCATTAGACATCAAGAATTATGTGGGGAAACAAAAAATGGATTTTTTGGTCTTGGTGTCTATGGGGGGCACTACCTTTGCCTGTAAGGATATAAAAATCCAAAGTACAGTAAAAAAAATCAAAACCACTATGTAATCCTCTCATTCCTGATCAGGAATTAAGCTATCACCTTCTTTTCCCCTCAGCTTCTCCTGCTCCAAAACGATTTTTTTCCTGTTTTAAAGGATATATGGATGGAGCTTTGCCCATGAGCCAGTCTTCAGGATCCACAGCTCTGCTGTGGAAAAGTGTAACAAAGCTACACACATTGCAAAGAGGACCCAGGACCAGGTTATTTCTATTATTTCTAGTTGAACTTTGCCAAGGAAACAATTGCCACAGTAGCTGTAGTGTTCATCAAGACAGGTTTAGTTGATTTTTATTTTGCTTTGGGAAAGAAAAATACATTTCTTAGACTTTATATAATGAGGAAGTTGCAGTTTTACTCTAGATTTCAGTGATGCACAGCATAATCAATATCACAGTTCCAACCACATGCATTGTTTGAGCACAGACAGCGATGTTTTGCTCATTACTAACCTGAACACAGATGAAAGAAGTTGAAACAAAGAATAATTGTTTGGGGAAAATCTCCTTACCCACAAGAGAAGGAATAATTCTCTTCCTAATTTCACCTTGGTTTAAGTGAGGTATGGCTCTTTTTTTTTTTTTTTAATTGAAAAATATCAGTTACCTAGGGGATGAATTCAACAGATCTGAAAGCATTAGAAAGCTCCAGTAACTTACAATGGCCATTCCCAAAATGCAGCCTTTTCTCATCAGTGCCATGTTTAGACTTCTTGTATCCACAGAATCTACAAGCAACAGAGAAAAAAAATTAATACAGAGAATTTTATGTGTTAACTGCAGGTGGAAACAGAATAGAATGTTTTCCCCGCACAATTAAATGCCTGTTTGAAAGTTTAATGATATTTACATTCTCTGTGCCCTATAGAGGCATGTGATGTTCTCAGGGAATTTGAGGAAATTGGCTAATGAGAGGATTTGTTGATTTTTGACCCCTACAGTTTAATTTTACAATTGCCTGAGAATGTGTTTATAGCATTTTTTAACAACTGCTGCATGATTTGGGCTGCTAACTCATTACTGACTGTGAGGCAGTGTTTGGAGCTCCTGGGCAGCAGACAAAGAATTAAAAACCAGCCAAAGAATTAAAAACCAGCCACACCACGACACCCGACGTGCCATGGTCATCAGGGACAGCAACAGGAGAAAATGTGCAAATCAGACACCAGACCCACCTCCCAATCAAGATGTACACCACCACTGTGAGGAGAATGATGGCCACTGCTGCTGAAATGGCAATCATCACCACCTGGCTGTTCTCACTGGAGATGGAGAACGCTGCAAAGTCGACACAAAAACACACAGATAACCTCACACACACATCTCATTGATGACATCAGAATTTACATGCATATAAGGGACAGACATCACTATATAGCTTTTTGTCTCCTGGCAGATATTTCATCCAGGACTTAATTTTTCATCAAATAAATAGAAGGGAAGAAAACATAAGACTCCTTTGCCAATCTTTGCCAATTTACCAAAGTCACTTCTGCTGCTCTCAGTTTTTAGTCTCGCTAATTGTAACGACTGCTGGCAAACTGATGCTAATACATAAACATATACACAAATACAAACATTCTTGTCAGGTATGCCCTTTATGTCATGCTCAGTAAAGGGGTATTTCCTTGGCAAGAAATCCCATAATCATCACCTTCCCTTCCCCCTCTGCATGACTGAAATGCTTTTAGGAGCTACGTCTCCCAGGTAAGCCTGACAATATCCACATGAAGGCTGTGGAAAGCCAGGGCATGCAAGCACAGATGTCTAGAGGGAAAATAAGGGCTATTTTCTGCCTTGTTTTGGGTATCTCCCTGTGCTCCCTAAGCATGGAACTTTGGAGTGCTATGCAACGACAGGATGACTTTAGACCTCTGGTGTGAGGACCAATCTCCAGCAGAGACCTCCTGAGCTCCCCCGAGCACAGCAGAATTAAACTCCTCAGTGCTCCAAACTGAGCTGGGGGCTCCCACCCCTGGCCCACACAGGGCAGAGAGCCCCTCTCTAGGGTCACATCATTCCCATCTCTGCCTATTACACACCCACAACTGCACCCAGTTATGATAACTTGGTAACACAGGAACAAACTTGTGCCGTTCTGAGCAATATCTGTGTGATTTGTATGCTTATTGAGATGTGCACCACTGTCTCCTTCCACACTTCTGCTTTTTCATTTTATCCTTCTTTTGGTAACATTGCAGAGAAAACTCATTAACCTCTAAGCTGT
Source organism: Cyanistes caeruleus (assembly GCF_971803275.1). Taxonomy (NCBI): domain Eukaryota; kingdom Metazoa; phylum Chordata; class Aves; order Passeriformes; family Paridae; genus Cyanistes; species Cyanistes caeruleus. The sequence continues at coordinate 111,886,341 of NC_141703.1, forward strand.
TAATTTTTTATTTTTTTTTTTTACCTCTGCAACATATTTTTTTCCTCCTTGCTGTAATTGTCCTATCTTGAATTCTAGTTTCAACTAGAATGCCAAAGTTGCAAGTCACCATAACAGCAATTTGTAATTCTTTTTTCTAAACATGAAGCTTGTTTGCCTTTCAGAATAAGAACTGGGGGGGAAGAAGGAAGAAGTGGGGATATATTGCTTATCCCAAATATACACAGAATCAGGGTGAAAGATTTGGCTTGACACTACTCTTTGTTCTTCCATCACACTTCCTCCCTCAGCAAGAGCCACGGTCTAGCAAGGCAGCAGTTCTGGCCTGAGGTAGAAGCAGGGTAGGGAATGGAAGAAAACACCACCTGTGATAGTTCTGGGATACTCTTTATAGCCTGTTTCAAGTTTAATGATAAAGCATAAAGTCACACAGCAACGCTACCAAGAAAGACACATCATAAATAGTTATGAGACACTTTTCCTCAGCTAGAAAAGGAGTGAAAGCAGCCATTCAGATCAGTCAGGAGCTGGGCAGGATGTCAGCATAAACCATTTGAACAAATACATACAGTCTGGGCTGGTCTCAAACTCAAACTTGCGGCTGCTTGTCCCATATCCAGCTGCAGTTCGGGCTCGGATTTGGAAGACATAGGTGGTGTCAGGCTTGAGGCCACTGATGGTCACGTTGGTGCCTCTGGCTCTCAAAATAGTATAGCTTGTCTCTTGTTCCTGCTTTTGGAAAAAAACATTATCAGATTAAAACCACACCCTTAAAAAAACTGGTGGTTGGTACTAAATTACTACAAACGTCCTGGAGAGGACTGGCATATATTTGAATATTTATAGCCTGACATAAGCTTGTACAAACATTGATTTTCAATCATCTTTTAACAAGATATCTTAAAGCATCAGATTTGCCGTGGTAATGTGCTGTAAATGGAACACTAGACATGAGGAGTTTATGACATGTTATTAAATGGTTTTGCATCATTTTGTCCATAGTCTGTAATACAACAAGAAAATTATTAAAAGATTATTTAAAAAAACATAAATCAGATTTGCCTACTGCACTGAACTGGAAGTTGTAACAGGCCAGCTTAGACATTTTAGGGCCCTGCAGAGCTGTTGCAGGATGCAGTTTTTACTGCCTCACATTTTACAAGACAGTGGTTACCTTTATAAGAGTCAGAAGGGAAAGCCCACTTGGGCTCCTCAGCTCAGCAAAAAGGCAGATTTAGCTGGTTTTCTATTGTGCTATAAAAACTATGAGATAGTTGTGTCCATCCTCATTTGGACAAAACCACACTGAACTCAGTCCTGGACTATGTTCATAACCCCTCTCTGCTTAACACTCACCTATGTCTGACATAATGTATTTTATATAAAATGAGAGAAGGACTGGTTTGTAATTTGGTAGGTTTGGATACACTTCACACTGTGTAAAAAGCTAATCCTGATAAAAGTATGTCTCAGTCCCACTGTAAGCACATAATCTTAACGTTTAAGCATGCATTTGGAGCCTGAGGTACTGCTTATTTTTACTAAAGCCATCTTGTACCAAAAGAGCATTTTTGGCTTCCTAAATATGGCAGCTGGAACTGTCTCAGGAAAAAAAAAACAACCTCTTGGCCAGCAGCCACACATGTGGGAAACTGTGAGAATCTCAATTGTTTAGGCTCCCCACCATGAACTTCTCTGTTCTGGAGGTGGTGGGGATTTCATGTGATGTCCTTTTGCTTTGAACCCTGGGCTGAACACTGCAGCCATTGAATTTTGCCGGGCTGAGAGCAGAACCCCAGCGAACGCACGTCGTGGGCAGAGAATCTCACCTAACTCCCATCCTGTTTTATGGCATTGCATTAGCTGCTGAGGGGCTGACATTTCAACTCCAACAGCACTGGAGCGCCAGGGCACGAGCACAGGGGTTGGAAAACACCCAACACACTCACTGCCAAGGCCATTTCACCTCCACGTGTAGAGTTCAAGTGACTGGAGTTGTTTTAGGGTGTTTACTCTGCCCTGCTGTCTGCAGGAATAGAGTCAGGATATTCTAGGTTAGTAGGTGAACATCAGAAACTGTTCACTTTGGTGCTAAAGAAGCCTAAGTGCCCTGTTCTTGGCAGTCTTTGATACAGAGAAACAGAAACATTTAGACCATAGTTAGGGGAATTGCCAGAATCTCCACGTAATATTCAACATTATGCCCATGAGAAATCACAGTGAAAGGAAAAAAAGAAAGGGAAAAAAAAAAAAAAACAAACAGAAAAAGCAGCTAAGCCTGTGCCTAAAAGTTACCATCCAGGATCCAAACCTCAGGTAGGGTAAGCTGGAGCCAGTCTTCAAAGAATGACTGTAAAAATGTTGACCATGGCCCATTTTCTTTGCACAGTAAAAATAAAAAGGAAATCAAAAACTGGGCCTCCTCAGAGTTTCCCAATACTTCTCTAAAAAGTTCTCTGTTCTAAATTCAGGGGAGCAAATGTACAGGAAGACACTCTAAATAGCTGACAGGCTTGAGTAAAATTATTTATTTTTGAACTAACAAAGGCCTAGTATTATAATTTGCAGGCTTTCCTTATCTTGTCATTCAGTTGGATGTAGGCAACTATTTTAATTTCAAAGGCATAATAATCTTGTCTTTAAAACACAACATCTTTTGTGTATGCTATGACTGGACATTCATTTTGATCTCGCTTCAGGCTGCTTTTATGAAATGCAAACATTTCCTTCTGGTGCAGATACATATGTGCAAGGGAAAATACAGTCATGGCCCTGTCTGTTAATAATCCACGCTGGAACTTGGAAAATAAACCTTTAAAACAATGGTATGGAGGATGTCATGGTATCTCAGTTTATGGGAAGCTTTTTACACACATATTTTGTAAGTCATTTTTTATGTTACTAGTAATCAAATCAGTGCAACACCACATAAAAGCCCAAGTTTATCTTTCTTGGGGATAAGGCAAAACTTCAGAGATACAGCACTATAGCTGCCATAAGCAGAAGGAAAGCACAAAAAGGAGAGTCAGTCTTTGCCAAGCAGAACTTTAAGCAAACACTCTGAGGATAAATTTGAACTTGGATGCACAAAGCAATTTCTTCCTGAATACCTCTGCATAGTTTACCAGACACAATCTTTGCTGGGAAGCAAATCCTGCTATTGCTAGTGTCTCATCTGCAAGTGACATTTTATAATTTGATACTTTGTTTTACAGAAAACATTTTGGAGACATTTTAAATGGATAGTGGCAGTAACAGTAAGGGTGAATGGTTTTCCCTTTTACAGATAAGAACAGCAAGTGCTTATATTATAGAGGAAAAATATTTTTTCCATCAGCTTTATGTGCACTTGAGAGGCCAAAACCTGACTACACATTTCTGGGAGGCGGCCACAGTCCTGATACTGCTCCCCTTTATTGCCAGAAGTGAGCTCTTCATGGATATGACATTTTCTACAAGTCTTGTGGAGTATTTGTGGCCTACCTGCATTTAAAGCCAGAATAGTAAGAGTTTAAAAGCAACAAAGTGAATTTGAATATAAAGCAGATTTTCAGCCTCAAAGTGCAGAGTTCTGTGTTGCCTGTAGCCACTGATCACACAATTTCTATGCAAAAAAGGAATTGCAAAAGCAAATCCATTATAGCAACGTGAGCCTGCAGCTGAATTTCATTCATTGTTTGCAGAGGACTCCATCTTAATAAAGTGCACATGATTTAATTGCAAGCCACATATTCAGCTGAAACAATTAATAGTTTATGAGTGGTATTTAAGAGATGGCTTTTTTCTGTACCTTCACATGACAAGATACTCCTTCATGAGGACATGATTATGTGAACAAGGACAAGGAGGAAACAAAGAATAGGGCTCGTGCAAGAAAAACACATGGCTTTGTTTTTTATGCACTTTGATGGCTGAGACACTTAAAATTCAGCACAGCATTATATGGATGAACTAAACTAAGGTGTCATTTAGTATCATTAACTTAGCATAAAATGTTACGCCTTACCATAAAATAAATGCCTAAAAATTCCATATGGTCTCCCTCTGAAAGAAGATTTTGTTTCTTTTAAATGTTTTGAATAAATATTCTCTGGGGCTTCACAATAAAGCTCTAAATTTTTTTTCAAAAAATACAATTCTATTTCAAACACTGCTTCTGAAAAACTGCCACTCAGTTCATCATGCCATGAAGTGTTCAAAGCCTGGCTGGATGGGGATTTGGACAGCCTGGGATAGTGGAAATTATCCCTGCCTATAGCAGGGGGTTGTAACTGGATGATCTTAAAGGTCCCTTCCAACCCAGGCCATTCTGATTTATTAAAAAGAGTTAAAATAGTTTCCTAAAGCTTTTTTTCCTAAAGCTAATTTCTTTAGACACATCTAAAGCCCTGCTCTTTCAGCTACACAAAGCAAATAACTGGTGAAAAAAACCAAATGAGCAGGATAATTAACTACCCTTGAGAAACAGAATATATTTCACATCTTTTATGACAACAATCCATGAGAAAAAAAAACTACAAGATATTATAATTTGGATACATGACACTGTATTTTTTTATTCCAAAACTCTTGTAGTATCCTAAATACTTTAAGACCAGCTTAGCAAAATAATGTCACGAACAAGATGTATGACAGAATTGGGCTGACCTGCATTGCTCTATTAATGCTCTATTTTTAATTTCTAAGAGATGACGAAAGACATGTCAACTGAAAACAAGCAGGATGAAAAAGGATGGCTCCACATAAATAATCTACCAGCAATCAGGTATGATTTGTCAGGAGAAATATCCAGATTTGCTAACTCAGAAGGGCTTATTTCCACTCAGCAGCAGTGGATTTTCTGATGAGCACCAGCAAGATGATTTCTGAAGAAGAAAATCAAATGGACTGGACCAGTTTGAAAAGAAACCTCTCCTTTTAAAAGAGGAGGGAAGGAAGCATGCTTAGGGACGCCAGGCTGAAAAGCAGCATCTTCCAAAAAGTGTTTTCTGGAGGAATGAAGAGTATTCCACATGAGCTGCTCTGGCCCCCGGTAAGTTTATCGAAGAACTAGTTTTGAACCTCTTACAATTTGCAAAGATTACAAATACATAGATTCAAACCTCCTGACAGCAGATTTGCTTTTCACATTTTTTTTTTCCCCTCATAAACCCTGAGGAATAGGCTTCTGACTCCCCAAGGGCCTGCAGAACACACATTAAAAGCGCTGCTGCCAGAAGGTTGGCTTTTTAAAAGCCTTTTGCTCTAAATGGCCTGGCTCCCATTGTCAAGCACTTGGCTCCCTGGTTTAAGAAAACTGTCTGGTGCATATGAACTCTTGATCACAGACTTCAAAGGGGAGAAACATATGTGCAAGATCAGCCTCCCAAGACTGGTGGGTTGTCTTATAAAGCTGTCTTATGACAACCAATTGCTCCCTGAGAGTGGATACACCCGGTGGGAATAGGAGCTGTGTGCTCTGTCTGTGCATAAAACAGCACTGGACGGCAATTTTCCTGAGCAGAAAACCCCATTTTCGGTGTAGAAAGATGACCAAAACATCCCAAACCAACACAAATAAAACTTATTGGTGATTTAATTAAAATTAACTGACTGCTCACGGCAGGAAAAAAAAATCTCTCCTTTTGGGGCAAATAAAACCCAAGAGATTACCTGTGCTGGTTTTGGCTGGGGTAGAATTAATTTTATTCAGCGTATCTAGCTGTGGCTTTGGGAATTGCACTGAAAACAGACAGGTTTGATAATATAGAGATATTTTTGTTATTGCTGAGCAGTGGTTACAGGGTCAAGGCCTCTTACACCTTTCCAAAGAGGCACCTGGGGGTGAACAAGGATTTGGGAGGTGACACAGCCAGGACAGCTGGTTCCAGCTGAGAACATGGATATCCCATCCCATCCCACATGGCACCACGCTCAGCATGCTAGGCTGGGGAAGGAGAAGGAAGAGGGGGATATTTGAGTGATGGCATTTGTCACCCCAAGTCCCTATTACATGTGATGGAGCCCTGCTTTCCTGGGGATGACTGAAACTGATCCTGTCCCTATTGAAATTAAAAAAAAACCCAAAACAATGTGGAAGTCCACAGGTGCTGCTCCATTAAGTGAGACTGAGTTGAAAAGTTTTGGATGATTTCTTTTTCTCCCATTATCACTAGCACAAGGTATGTTTAGATTTTTACCAAGATGTTTGATGGTTCAAGGGCTCACCAAAAAAACTCTTCCCAAAATCAGATTACGTATATTTGGGAGAAATCTTTTCAGCATCCAGCCTTCTGATCCTCTTTCTTCATCACAAGATCAGGCATGCACTACCAAGACCACATTGTCCCACTCCAAAGCTCCATGAAAATAATTTCTAAAGATTAATTCAAAACTCATGGAAATGGAGTATTTTTAACAGCATTTCTTAGAGGATATTATAACTACATCTTCTCTGGTACGTATGAAATATAAGCCTGAATATTAGATATGAAGACTGTTAGCAAATGCTCAGTTAAACCAGAATTCTGGCATTTTTTCCAAAGTTTGTTAACTCCAGGAGCTATATATCAAATAGAACTTTCAATAGATCTATCAAAAAATGGCTAATAGCACACTTCTCAATCTCCATGGCAATTAATGGTCTTTTCAATTCTACCACCAAGACCTCATAAAAACATTCTATTAAAAAGACTTTTTTTTCCCCTAAATATAGGTCTCTGTAGGATGTCTAAATAAACCGTTGTAAATAAAAGAAAATGGCAATAAAAAGCAGAAGGTAGCTTTTCTTTCATTTGCAGTCATTTGCTTACAATTTATGAAAAATTCAGTTATTAATAAGAAAGAACTTTCACAGTCCAAGCCAGCTCAATAGGCCAGCCAACATTTTCCAAACAATTTTCATGCAAAAGATGCTCGTGCCACAGGGAAGTGGGTAAAGGTATGGACACTGACAGCAAGACAGAACAGCATAACAAGAAAATTTCAGTCAGCAAAATAAGAAATAAATTACATATTGACTGTGTTACTCTGTGTTTGTTCTGATGTGCTTGGGCACGGGCTTGCTAGACAACACAGGGATTTCACTTTGTGTTTCCTGATGTTCCCATTACCAAAAATCGAGCAGTTCCGACACTCAGTGCCAGGGAGGCAGACTGAACGGACCTGAGTGTTTCTGAATCCTTAACACGGGCAAGATGCAATGGTTTCATCCCAGCACTGCTGGGAAAAACCCCTCCCCTTCCATCTTCCCACCTTTTCATAGTACTTGACCTCGTAGTCCAAGATGATCCCGTTGGGATGCTCAGGCTCCTGCCAAGAGAGGGACACGCTGTTCCTGGACGTCCTGTCCTTCCTTATGACTGTGATGGGGGACGGAGCTGCAGAGGGGTGGGGGGAGGAGGGCAGGGAGAGAAGCAAAGCGAGTTTATCTCCGCTGTGGCTCTTGGCAAAGAGCGCGGTTTCCATTCCATCCCAGCAGAGGTCTGGCCCAGGGAGCAGCTGGACTGCAGCTCCTGCCTCTGAGCACCCCGGCCTCCTGGAAAACCTGCTGAGGTTTCCTCCTCCACTGCAGGACTGGTGGCAAGGCAGCAGCAGATGGTTTTGATCTGCTACTACAGTGTAAGAAATGACATACATTCAATGGAGGAAAATGCAGAGCAAAACAGCAGCACTACCTGTTTGTTATAATGCTGAGGTATTATCATTACCAGACTCTGCAGAACTCTGATAACATTTTGATAGGGAAGGCTAAAAGGGTGCTGGGATGCATTAGGAACAAGGAGCTCTGGTACTCATGGCTGGGAATAACCATCAGCACAACCCAGCCTCTTTGGCATCATCATTTGGTAAATTCTCCAGAAGAAAATTGCTCCCATACACACTTTTCTTTCACCACATTTCTTTGAAAATGAAAACGAATAAAAAAGAAACATCTAAACTGCAAAGTAATGTAATTTTTTCATGTGCATTGATCAGGGTTAGGCATGACAACTGATTGCATACCACAGGATCACCCACCACCCACCACAACTTGGGAATAATACCAATGTTAAACACACACATAAAAAATCATAATTACTTAAGATTCTTGAACACTGCTTCAGTTTTAGACCACCCAGCTCCATAAGTTGTTCCAAGACCAGGTCTGGGTTTCCTGGACTCACTGAAAGCCATGCAATTTTTTAGAATTATTTTGTTTTGTTTTGTTTCTTTTTGGTTGGCTTTCCACTCCAAATGCTTCTCTTCCACGGCTTTGGCCAAAATTAATCAGATTATATTTTACAGATCACACACTGAAGGTTGTAACTGTCATTTCAAAAAAAATCTTTTACTAATAAACAGCCTTTTATCTTAACATGTAAATAAAATCTGTTTATAAGTTCAACATTTGCTGTCCTAATAAAAATGCTCTAGAGCTGATCTCAACAATTTAGTATCAGATGAATCCTCTGAAGCTTTTATTGTTCATATAAAACTAGTTGCACTTTAAGCCATTACATATTTGCATTCTTCAGCCAATGCCCTTTCCATTTGGGTTTTCATTTCTGTAAAATAAATTTCAATAGTCAGAAGGAAAAGAAAATATAAAAACAATAAGAAAATGAAAGAAAAAGAAATGTTTTCATTAAAACAAATTTTTGAAAATTCATTCTGCTTTTGATTTTTCTAAACTTCTGGCAAAATACACTTTCTAGTCACGAGTCACAATCTAAGTATTGAAATCCTCCTTTAACAGAGCGGAGGATCCACTTTTTCATGTTCATTCCAGGTTGAACACATCCTCTGAACAGCATTTTCACATTTCACGTGGTTCACAAAAGATTAAAAAGTGGCAATTTTTTTTTTTTTTTTTTTTTCCAGCAGGAGGAATTCATCCTGAATTTAAATTCCTAAAAAATCAGTTTGGGAGAAGTAGACAGGATTTGTGTGCAACAAACATCCTTCAGCAATTCCACTTGGATTCCACAAACCAGTGCCAGAGCCAAAACACAAAGCGCTTAGCATGCTGAACTTCCCTGCTGTAGCCAGCTCCATGGGAACTCATATATCCATACTTGCTGCTTTTATGCTCTCCTAAGTCATTTTTATGTCTTCTTTTTAAGTCAAGCTATTTATCTCTCTTTTCCTTAATTTCTTTTTTTTTTTTGGTACGTGAATAGATTGTCAAGCCCGGTACCCTGCTGGTAACATTTCCCATTAAGGTAAAATTAATACTGATTTTATGAATAATTAATATATGATTAACAGAAATGGCTTTTTCCCTAATAAATTATGGTAATTTTGCTCTAACAGATTCTCAGGGCAGGCTGAAACAATCTTGCATGCTTCAATACAGATAAACTTTAAAAAAAAAGCTTTCTTCTAACAGAGTATTAATTATTTTGAGCTCATTTGCGCACATCTCTGCAGATGCTACCAGTAACTTATCTCACAGCAGTTTTTTAGAAAACATCTGCTCTGCAGTTATCAATAACATTATAAAACATTCATATACCTTCCCTAATCCCTAGGGTTCCCAAAGCTGCTCAGGAATGAGACATCCAGAGTGTCTGGAAGAGCCAGCATCCCACTGCATGGGCTCAGGGAGGGGAGGTAAATAATCAGGGGAACATAATGTTTCAGCCACCTTTAATCCCACACCAAGGTGAGATAAAATGGGAAAAATTCCCAGCACAGAACCTTTCTTTGCTGGGCAGTGACAAGCTGGACTGTCACGGTTTTAAATTTTAGCACATTCTTTTTGGAATTTTTTTGCTATACCTGTTAGATAGGTGGGATCAAAAAGTGATAGAAGTCTTGAACCCAACTAAAGGAAATACCTTGTTCAGATAACTTTCAAGTTTATGCTTAAATCGACTGCAGACAATTAATTTAAGATACAATAAGAGTTAAGGTAACCTGAATATGGCCCCAACCCAGGGCTGGGGTGTAGTTTGGAGAAATAACTTGACATTTGGACCATTGAATTAATTTATTTTTGTACACATCCCCAGAATACAATGTAAAACTTAATAAGCTCTGTTCTGAATACTGTCTATACAGAAGTCAGCCTTAATTTCTTTTTAGGTTTTGTAGCATGGGAGCAGCCCAGTTACTGTATCTTACTAATTGGATGTGTTTGAAAATCCAGCAGAGAGAAAAATCAAAGTAAAGGCAGTTAACATTATAAACCATTAAACAGTGAAGGCATCACCTAAGTACAACAATGCTTAGATTTTTTAGTCTTCCATGTGACGAAGAGATAATCAAGAGTTTCCTGAAGAGAATTAAATAACCATGTTAGGATGAGATCAAATTCAAAACCAGGCTACAAAAAGGAAGATAAAAAAAAAACACATAATCTTTAGAACAGCCATTTTTCATCAAATTTCTGTAATTTTTCTATCTCAATTTGAAAATTAAAAATGAAATTTTTATCTTAAATCTACAGCTCTCATTGATGAAACAAAGTTTGCACTCTGGGTTAGCAAATAATGAGAAATTATGAAGCTTTTTAGATTAATTGAAATTTAAAAAACTATATGGAAGTATCAATAGGAATGCAAAGTTTAAATTAGTTCACCATTTAGAAAACTTTTATTTAAGGGTAAAACTTAAGGAGAGCACTTTTTCAGACTAGAAGAAGATGCTTCAGTGATTTTTTAATCAATCCCATGTCTCGTATGCTGCTAGGTATTTACACTTTAATTGATATTTTGATTAATGTATTACTCAACTTCTTCCCTCGTACAAGAGCTTGGTTTTTATGACTAACTTTAGGCTTGTATGGACATATACTTAGAGCTTTAGTCTCTGCAGTCCCATGCAATGCACAGAGAGGCATTTTTACACATCACATGGTTAGAATTTGTCTGGCACTGCAGCCTAACTGCTTTAAGCACTTAACAGGAACCTTGAAAACTCCCTGGAGCTAAGAGGGGAAATGTACTTTGAGCGCTCTGTGTTGTTAGGTAGCATTTGTGACAACTGGGAATGTGGATGTTGAAAAGGTAACAAACACAATGATTCAGGGAGCTCAGGCTCAAGTGTAAAAACCTCCTCAGTCATGACTATTAAAGGTGCAAGCAAATAACATGAAGGATCTGCAGAGACGACAATAAAACTCTGCTCAAATTGATTTCCCACTGAAACTGACCCCAACAGATGATTTGTTTTCCTCCAGTTTAATAGCAGCTATATATAAATTTCCTTATTGACTTTTTCCTTATTCCTTGGTTATTGTTTTCATATGTGACTGGCTTACAGATGTATAAATGCACTGAAAGAAAATTCCCTGTCCTGTGACAGGGAGAACTCAGTATTAACTCTGGGAAGGCACATGTGTACAACTGCTGAAACATTTAGAGCCCTATTGTTTCTGGCTTAGGTTTCTAGGTCACAAATTAAACTTTAGGAAAGGATTTAATTCTAAAATGACTCACAGCTCACTTCCAGCTTTTGCTTGCAAACAAGAGTAAAATATGCTTTGCCTAGGATATTCCAAACTATGCTGAAAGATGGTGACCAAGCAGAATCGACTGTACTACTCAATTTTCAACTTCTGCCCTGCAGAACAAATGGAAGGCTTATTCCTTTTTCTTTCTTTAGAAAACTGATGCTTTTATTATCTAATCATAATACTGTAATCTGATATGACCTATAAATTTTCTTTAATGTCTATGATGCCCCCAGGAGGTAATGTGGAACAAGAGCAGTAAATAAAGATCATAACCTGAAAATTAAATCTGCGTTCTCTGACAGTAGGATCCACTGGGACTCAAACCTAAAGCTGCCAGTCTTGGAGGACCAGCATCCAAACCACAAAACTATCACACAATCCAAAGCAGAAATACCAGTGTTTGAAGGAACAAACTGATCTCTCACTTGGAGGCAGTTTCTCTTGGACATTGGAGATGCATCCACAGTCAGGAGAAGAGAGAACTTACCATGGTGCTGGGTCTGGCACTGCTCTTAGTGCTCCACACACACATTTTTACTCGTGCAAAACCACCCAACATCTGGGTTTTTTGAGAACCAACCTTTTATCTTTGGGTTCATCCATCAGTTCCACTATTCAATTCGTAGGAGTCCCGAGTACTGTCTCACAAATCAGGATAATGATGTCACAGCTCCATGACATGATCACATTAACATGAAGTCTCTGAACAGCTGGGCTTGCACTTGGAATCTTTAACATCTCCAGCATCTATTCCATGGATTAGTGTAGGGGGGGTTTATGACAGAAGCCTGCTCACAGCAAGCAGGACCTGCCCTGTTTTCAGCCTCCTCTGGCTGCACTCCTATTCACTTTCTCTGTGAAGCACTTTTACAGGACTGTGCCGAAGCAAGCAAACCCCATCCCACAGGCACGTTCCAAGAAGGTCCCCAGCTGCCTCCCAGGAGGCAGGAGGAGGAAACAGTTCCACTTTAACAACTCTGGAAACCTGCTAAACCCTACATGCTGCTCCTCCAGATGCAATTCCCCACCTCTTCAAGGCACGTGCAGGCACAGCCCTTTGCCCTCTAATCTCCAGGACACGTAGTTAAACCAGCACAGTGCCTGTGTTTGTCCTCCTGCACCTTTTCCTGGAGCTGGAGCAGGCTCAATCTGTTTTTATGGCCTGGGCTGTAAACTGTCACCTGACCCTGTAACATCTCTGGGTGACCATCAGCCTGAAGGTGACGTGCCTTCCACGAGGCATCAGCGACTCCACACATCCCACAGCAGCAAAAAGCCCCTCAGGCTGGATCCTGGTGGGATTCCATCATAAGGAAGAGGGTGAAAAAGCTCACAGTTTCTGGGAGAAGGGCACTCAAGATCACATTTGCAAATGTCAAAACGTGGAAGGGAAGAAATGGGACAAAACTTCAAAGGCAAACGCAAGCAGACTGCCATTGTTTGTAACAAAGCTGGACACGTTTCTGCCAGAAACAGGAAAAAAAATTAAAACCTGGTTTGCTCATGGCTGGTCTAATGGATGACTGCCTGCATTATGGCAGAGGTGCCCAAATGCATCTGTGAAAGGCTCCAGGCCGTGGTTACTGACTCCAGAGTGGCTGCAGGCATTTCACAGGTGCTGTGGAAGAAAGACTGCAGGGAACTGGGAAGGGGGAAACGGCTTCAGCAGGAATTACACCAAAAGGCAGCTGCTTGATTTCCCTCTCAAGTGCAGAGAAAGGCAACCTTCTGGGCAGCAGCTGTCACTGGACAAGTGATTATCAGAGATCATTTCTCACTTTGACAAATAAATTCTGAATTAAAAGAAAATGTCATTAAGTGTAGAGCAATCATGTTCTTGCTTCTCTCTCTTTTTATTAAAAGAGATAGCAAATGCTTTCCCCAGAGCAAACAAAACGTTTGATTTGCTCATGTGTTTAACACATGTAAAATAAGTCATGGAAATACCATGTCCATTTGGGGAGGATCAGGCTGCACAAGGCACTCGCTTCAGAAACTGAAAATTATGGTGCTGTGGCATTCCCAGCTGTTATTTCAGAGAGGAGACAAATGCTGGATGTGCTTTCATAAGGATTCATCCCAAAGGTACTCACAACACAAATGTTATTCTTTCAGCTCTCTGCTGAGGTGGTGATGGTGGGAGCTTTGCAATAGTTCATATTTTTCACTTAAATAAACTGTTTTTCTTTGCCTTCCCTGCCCCTTTGTTACATCACCTTAGAGGATTTTAGAGCCTCACATTTCCTGGTGTGAAGTGTTCAGAAAGAAGAGTTTATTCACCATGCTCACAACATCAACATTCAGGTGCTGAGCAGGCTTTCCCTTTCTGTGATCATTTGATTATTTCCTCAACCAGAGGAATCCCCTGCACAATGGAAGAATATACTTAAGAACTATCTCTGAAAAAAGCCATTATCCAGAACTGGAGAAGACAACTGCCCTCAAATAAGTAATTTATGATACAAAATACTTTAGCTCCTTTTAAGTAATCACCAAGAGCTCCTGAACTGGTCTGTCAGTAAGTCCTTCCCACCTGGTCAGAACACACCATGAAAAGAAACAACACTTCCCAAACTTCTTTCCCTGTCATTTGGAGCAATTGCTTTTGTGGAGGTTCATCAGGAAAGAAGAACCTCTAACAGAAAAGACTTGAAAGGTGCTGGCATCTCTCATGTGCTTTTGGATTTGGAGATGATTTGATATTTTTGTTTGATTTAAAACATTTTTTCAATATACACAGAGATAAAGTTTACTAAAAGGAATGCTAAAAAAAGAAGCCTCTTTTTGCTGTAGATGCTGACACTTATTACATTCATAATTCCCATTGCAGGACTAGTCCCCAAACCCAAAGAAACAATTTTTCCCATCTGTCCCCAGCTTGCAAATTGCCTAGAGGGAATTGCTTCAAAAAGCAAATCGATAGCTCTGTTTACAATCAAGAGGAATACAATTTCCCTCAGTGATCACTGAGAATGCCAGCCCAGATAACAGAGAGACAGAAGTCCAAAGTTTATTATTTAATGGAGGCATCCTGCTTAGTCCCACATCAATCCTACATTTCTTCATTTTTACTCTTGTACCAAACTAAGACATTGAGTGAGAAAGACTGACAGAAGGAAGCAAAGAAAACCATTATCCACCGACTGCCGAATAAAATATCACCGCGATCCGTGGCAAAACCGACTGAAAGCTCTGAAAGAGAAAAACTCCCCAAGCCACAAACTTCACCTGTGAACTTTCTGCCAGGTCAGGGGCGTTCACAGGAGCACTGAGCACGCACTGAAGAGCCCAAAGTGTGTCACAGACTTTGAAGCCTTGGCAGAGCTTCCTTGACGTTCAGGGGAAAAGAGATCAAAGACTTTGCAGGCAGAACATCTCTAGCTAATAACAGGCTATGCATGGAGTGACATTGTTAAAACACTTCCCTTTTATATCCCTAAAGGAGTTTTATTGAGTTAAAATGATCCTTGAATAGCCTCTGGGCTGAACTGTAAAACACATTTGAAGAGCGTAAAATCTTTATTTACGCCAGGAATGTTTGAAACTCGAAAGATAAATGTCATTCAGAAAAACAAGCATGTCCTAGGTATTCAGTACGTAATGGGGCACAGCTGTAATAACAGTCAGTGAACCAGAGACTCCCTACATCATGTCATTAGCTCACTTTTAATAAGTCTATCTTCTTGTCCTTTTTATAAGGGCCATAGGGAAAGAAAGAAATATATCATCCCCCAAACATCTGTGCCTCTCTCAAATTGTCTCACTTAAAAGACAGATCTACTTAAGGGACTTGCCTTGGGATATAGGTTGTAAAGTGCACACAACCCTCTCTAAATATGGATTTTATTTAAACAGGGAGCATCACACATCATTTGTGAGCTGCTGAAGACAGTGCAGAGCAGGCTGAGCACATAAATAGCATCAAAGTACCTGCAAATAATCAAATACATACACTGAAACAAAGCTTGGGGCTGAACTTACTCCCTTGAAGCCAGAGATTTCAGGCAAATAAAATTCTGGTTCTGAGGAGGTATTAACAAGCCTTCCAAGGAACCACAGAAGTCTCTACTTAAAACAGGACTGAAAAATTGACTGGTTCTTTCTCCAATGTAAATGTTTATCCCTCCAAGCTGAAATTAACATACAGCTTGGAATTTTCAATGGCACAGGGAGATCATGTTACTGCAAACCAGCCATGTCTGCCCTTCAACACTCCTAATGATCCTAATTTCTCTATCTAGCTGTTACTTTTGTTGTCAAGGTTATTATTTTCATAATTTTCATCTTGGCCTCTTGCAAAAACTCTCTAGTGCCTTATTGGTTACTTTCTCCTTAAACAAACTGATTTCCCATGGCTTTTCATGCCTGGGTTCAATGATTAAGCAAGATGATTAAACAAGTTACATGGCTTGTTCTACTTTCAGGCTTTTAAGAAGTACAAAAGATAAAAGGAGGAAACTCCAGATAATCAAACTACTGCTTTTCTAGGAAAGCTTGAGGTGATATAAAGTATATCTGAGGTTCTGTTATTATTTATAATGCAGCTTATCATAAGATGCCTCAGTTTGGATGCAGGGGTGGATACTCTCTAAGCTTCCTCTAGGAAAAAGCCCCTGACAGAGAAAGGAATCAAATTTTTACAGGTGCACAACTGACCTGTGGAGAGGCCAAAACTCAGGGTTAGGCACTTTTAGGCTCTCAACTGAGAAGACTAATCACTTTCTACAGTAATTAGTAATTAGGAAATTAGGAAATTTAGCCCACAGAAATCCTTCTATGTCTCCTCTGCAGGAGAAAAATTCCTCTTTATTCTCCAGTTTATTCACTCTTGGCACCTATCTGCACCCTACCTGAATTGTGTGGGACAGCTGTGGTGAGCTGAGGACAGGATTTGAAAAAGTCTTTTGTTACAACATGTCCCCTTAGTTCCTCTGCTGATGCCAGGATACCTGACAGCACAAAACTCCTTGGAACTGGTTTGGTGCTGACATTGCCTCCTTGCAGCTGAATTTAGTTGCTAGCACCTTCTGCAGCTGCACTCTTGAGACCTTGAGTTAAAAGGCCTTAACAACTAAGATCCATTTAAAACTGTCACAGTGTGCTTATAGTGAACAAAAGAAAACAATCTATTTTATTATTGATGCAATAAAGAATTGAGGTATTAGGGGGAAAAAGAGGAAAATATTTGGGGATTGGCATGAGTAGATTGGGAAAATACAGAAAACTTAATTATTTTCACTAAACTTTGATGTTAATTTTGCTGGAAGCACGAACACCGAATCTTCAGAAATAATGGAAGGGTAAGAGTTCAGGAAGATGCACATGCAAAGCTGGTGTTTTGAGACAGAATATTCAGATTGATGTGGAGCAGCTGCCAGGAAAATGTTGTTGCAAAGAGAGGGTTGTAGACTTGACTCTCTTGCTCCCATCTACCCTCTACAGGGTTTTCATTTTGCTCCTTCTGCTTGCTCTGCCCCACAACCCCTCTGGTCTAACCTGGACTTGTGACCCCTCACAACCCAGACCCATTTGGATGTGGTGCCTGGAAATTAAGGATAAAGCTGCAGAAAAGCTCTCTTAGGACAGCATTCTAGACTTTACAGAGCTAAAAATGTGCTTCTGATATCAGAAGCCCTTTTGTGATCTGACCAGTGAGGGAATGCAAGACAAGTTATATTTTTGTAATTATACTTTAAGAGACTGCTTATATACATACTTAAAGTCTAATTTTAACAACTTGCAGAGTTTCTAGGGGAATTCTAATACAGTAAACCAATTGGCATGATCAAGAGATAGCACAATTAAGCCTGTACTAACCCACATAAATGTGGGTTAAAGAAAAAATGGGCTATGCATAAAAGTAGAAAATAAACAGCTTAAGCAGCCTGTGGGTTACAGTGAACAGAGCTGCCACTGCCAGAAATGCTCTGACTCTGCCACATCCCAGGTACTGGGTGTTCCACAAGAAAATAAAAATCCACCTTGTAGCACTAAGGCAGCAGCTCTAGGCCCTAGGGAAGCATGCTGCAAAGCAGGAGGCCTCTGCAGAGAAAGAACTTCCCTGACCCTGGACAGTTTGTTTTTTTGGACTGTCCTCAGGTGATTTCTAACTGCTGTGGTGATGAACAGGCTGAAAAGCAACACCTTTGGGAGAAGAAACAGAAGAAAAGAGGACAACTCAACAAGGGTGCTCCAAGTCATTGGTCAGAAAATCCAAAACAATGAACTGTAACAGTAACAAATTGAATGGATATAAAATCCAGGTTCCAGAGCTGAATTGGGTAGATTCACCTCTGTCTGCCTACTGCACAGTTGGACAGACCCCCAGAGCAGGGAAATGTAGTGACTGGGGTCAGGAAATAGCCTGTTCTCACATTTTTATGCCTCCCACTAGAGCTGATCTGTGATTTAAGGAGAAAACATACACCCTCTATAGTGAAAAACATTGCAATAACACAGCCCACCAGAAGGATGCTTACTTAGAACAATGTTAACTTGTCTGTGGTTTCAGGAAGACAGACCTGGAGGTATTCTGGGGAATGGTGTGGGATGGGAGGCCGTGGGAGGAGGCTTATGAACACATGCATGTTTTCTCCCGATGGAAGCTGCGTGGAGCACAACTACAGAAATTGCAGCATCGAGTCTCTCTCTTCACTGGCAAACATTGCTCCTAGAAATTTTACACCTCACCAAATGCCAAGGAAGAGTCTAGATTCTTCACAACTTTCAGATAGATGGAGCCATGTCAAATGAGAAGCAAATGGCAGAACAGTGATGACAAAGGCTCTGATCCAACAGTCAGGGCACACTGCCGTGCTCATGCCGGGCCCCAGAGGCTTTAATAAGTCTCCACAGAAGGAGAGCAGCCCTTTTGTACCCCATCAACTCTGACACCAAACCTCATTCAGTATTCAGCTCCACAGCCCCATCATGTTGGCAATAGCTCAGAGTTGGTGAGACAACTTGTAAAAGAGAAGAGAAAGAAAGCAAAAAAAAAAAAAATAAAGCAAAAAAAAAAAAGCTGTGTTTTAAACCTCTCTAATTTAATGTTAGCTTTTTATGTGTCTAACATCAAAGCCTTTTTTCACTTCTATTTAATCAGAATTAATCACTAAGATTACTACAGTAATTTACGTTGGAGATTATTGAAATGAGTGTTTTATTAAAATCTGGTTTTATTAATAAAACACATTCTGGCTAAGGAATCATGTGAGCCTGCTATTAGAAACTATTAACTGGGAACTGGGAGTTAATCATAACAGTCATGCTGCCAGGTTCTTTGACAGAAACACACACCGGGTTTGTTTCTGCTTTCACTTTTATAGGAATATTCAAGTCAATTAGTTACCCTAGCACAGAGCAAATCCTGCAAATGAGGGAGAGGAAACAAAGGTTCACAAAAGCCAGCAGCTCTGAACAAAGGGAAGGTGAGCAGGAGGAGACTCACCAGCCTGGTTGGTGGTGATGCTGACAGCAGCAAACTGTCTGGAGGGGGTGCTCAGGTCAGACACCCCGTTGACGGCGTCGATCTCGAAGGTGTAGTTGGTGTGTGCCAGGAGGTCCACCACGGTCACCGTGGTGTTGGTGAGCCCGCTCTGGCGCGGCAGGAACCGCACGTTGTCGCTGCAGGGCTCGCACGCCTTGCTGCTCCCTCCGCACTTCTTGCAGACGATGTTGAAGGTGACGTCCTTCCTGCCCCCCGTGTCCAGAGGCCAGCTCCAGTCCAGGATAACAGAGGTCTCGTTGATGTTAGAGATCACGTTTCTTGGGGCAGATGGCGGTCCTGTGAAAGGGAAGGGGAAATCAGGGAATGAGATTTTCTCCCCGAGGATGCTCCAGAACGGGAGTAACAAGGGCGCAGAAATATAAAAGTAAAGAAACATTAATAACCAAACTCTTCCGGTTATTTCCTGTGGAGACTCCTGAAATATTTCACTAGATTACAGACCTAGGCTAACAAGAACCATGTTTTCTTATAAACAGAGAGTCCCCTCAGGGTGCAGTTCAGGATTGAGGGCTGAGAGCGCCGGTAGCAATATAAAAATCCTATTTCTCCTTCTCGAGTCTGACAGGGTACAAGAAGGAGAAAATGAAAACAGAAAAGACACAAACCCAGCCCACCAATTTTCAGCAGCCTGTCCAACACTCAAGAAGACACGAGAGGGAGTGGATGGCTGACTGCAGTGGGACATGAGAGGAAGCAAGCAGGCGAGCTGTTGTGGAGGTACAGATGGAGCAGCGAGAATGACAGCCCCGAGCAGAATGACGCTACTCACTGGTGCAAGCCATGGATGGAGGGTCTTTCTCAGAGCGAAAGTAATTCTTTTCACACCTGCAGTTCAGAGATGCATCTTCGTAGGTGGAGCTGTGCGGGGGGCATTTGGCACACTTCACGTTGCCAGCAGAGGCTTTGTAGAACCCAGCTCGACAGGCTGCAAAGGAACGGGAATAGAGTTTTAAATTCCATGGACATCTTGATTCTAACATGTGACTACTGCCCTGGAACCTACCCATATGTGGATCACAGTTTGCAGACATTTATGGTCTAAAATTACAGATTTTTCTCATAATCAGAGCTGACAGAAATAAAACGTCTTGGTAGAACGGAGTTCATGCATCAGCTTGGATTTGCATTTAATTTTGCCTGGAAAATTGTGTTGATACACTGCAAAACCGTGTATTGCACCACTAAGAAGAAACGTTTTCTGTGCTTCATTTTGAGAACTTCACTCCTTTTTCTTCTCTTCTGCTGAATTTACCAAAAACGTCTATCCTACATAAGAACCAACTTTATCCTCTCTGCTGCTAACATTTTCTTACAAGGGCACAGATTGTAAACTGTGTCTCTTCAGTTCATCAGGGCAGGAGTAAGCAAGCCAAAACCAAGCAAATAACCTGAACAGAGAAAGATCTCTTCCACTTTCAAATGATCATGTCAATGAGCTGCTTCTGATACTATCAGAACTTGCAAGATCTATATAAGAAAGATTATTTTGGATATTTGGGTTAGCAAAGTCTTTAGATGGGCAGTCTGAGGTGGGAAAAAGGACTGAACAAATATCCCAGCATCTCTGTAAGCGATGGAGGAGGAAGGGATTGTTATTGTCCATCACCAGAACCTAAATGATCATCTGGTCTAGGCAGATCTGTTGGTTAGCTCCCGATGCCAAACACCCGAGTGAATTGCTCTGGCGAACATTGAGAGAACAACAGCCCTGCTCTTCTCTGAAACATCTTGGTAAGGGACAGCGTTCTCCCACTGCACTGCACACAGCAGGAGGAGCACGATGGGTTCCACAGGGAAGTGCCAATCTCAGGCACCCTCCAGAGCTTCCCAGCCCTGGCAAACGGCAGTGCTCGGCTGCAGCTGCTCCCTCCGACTGCCAGGCCACAGCAAGGCAGCTGGGAAACACAGCTCCTGCTCCAAGGTCTGTCCTGCAAGCCCTGAGGAAACAAGCCAGAGTGTAAGCCCCTGAGCCATGGGCCCAGCAGACAATCTGTCACAGCAGAATTGCTACAAGTGACCTGGTGTGGCCAGCACGGACCTGCCGGACACGGCACAGCCTGTCCAGCTGGCATTTCTGTGTTCCCCGCTCCTCAAAGGCCGCCAGACCAGCCTGGGGATTCCCATTTCACTTGAGCAAATAAAGGAAACATAAGTCCTTCTTACACCCCTCCACGAGGAGGAAATGCAGCAGGAAACAACTGTGTTTGTTCGGGTTTTTTGTTTGTTTAGCTGTTATTTTTGCAGCCTTTTACAACTCAAAACCATTCCCTCCCATGTGCTGCCCCACAAGGTCCCTCGAGCAAGCCCCTTTGGTGGCCCTCTGGCTGACAGAGGAGCCTCCAGTGATTTTACTGCTTCTGTTCCCAGCCCTGAGACCACAAGCCAGGCAGAAAAGAATGAATGCCAATCCCATTCTTACCAGCAATAATAAGTCAGCAAACACAATAAGGAATAAACATCACACTTCATCTGCCTAATTCATACAGAGAATTTCCATCAAAACTTCTCATGAAAACGTGCTACCAGATACTAAATTCTGATGGTTTTGCTTAGCCAGCTTGAAGGGACACTTTTACATTTATGGGCAGTCACACGCGAGACAACGATGTATTTATGATTCTATACAGTAATATTTTTTAATAAATATATATGCTAGTTTAATGTAATGACAAAAGAGAAAGACCCTACCACAAGTATTTTAATAAAGCAATGAATTTAATCTAAGTAAGCAAGCTTGCATTAGACAGATTCAGAGGGGTGAAGAAGAGAAACTGCTCCATTAATCAGTGTCTCCTTCATCCCTCAGGGGAAACCTCATGGACCTCATTTAAGAAGAGGTGGTGATGGTCAGAGTGAGGGGATGAGCCAGTCAGATTCCTGCTGTCCCAATATGCCCTAGCAAGGGCATCCCAATCTCATATCTTCCCCCTCAGGCTGCCTTGCACTTTCTGTCTTTGCCTGTCAGACTAATTTAAGATTACTCACAACTGCAGCCCAAAGGGGAAAAAAAAAGAAAAAGAGAAAAAGCATTTACACTTGAAACTGAAGCTCAGAACTAGAGGTCTCAAAAAAAATATTGTCTACGTACTTACTACAATTATTCCTTTCCTAATAGTTTTTTTTGGTTTTTGTTTTGGTTTTTTTTTTTAATTCTGGTATAGAAGAGAGAAAAAATAAAGTTGTTACTTCAAAATGGAGTAATTTCTCTGTCAGACAAATTGGATTACATCTACTGATGGAAGAAGGTTTGGCTTTTTGAGGCAAGTACCATGGCTTTGGTTTCAGTTAGGCTGAAAAAAAAATCATAGGAATTAGCACAGAATCTCTAAATTTAGCATGGAAACCAACTGTGAACAGCAGTTGCTTTTTCTCAACAATTTATTGCAAAAACTAAGAATTTTTTCTTTCCCTCACAATGGGGAGCAATGCAGGAGGAAGTAGATGCAATGGGCCAGGAAGAAAAAAAACTGTTAGCACACTAAAAGTGAGTGAAGGAAACTTTGGGAGTTTCTCCATATGTGATATAAACTGTACAGCAAGGCTGGCTGGTTTTGCTCTTTTAGGAAGATCTCCTCAAGCCTGTTGGCTCTGGTGACTCCTGTGGTAACTCCCAACTGCAGCACTTAAAAATTGTACTTAGTCTGATTTCAGTCTCTTTTATTTGAGTGTGATACCAGGATGGCTTTACTGAGTCACCTGTTAGAATTTCAGGACTCTGGTTGTCCTTGTTTATAAAAATGAACTTCCTTAAGCTCTAACTGATAAGTCTGTCTCAGAGACAGAGAGCAGGGAAAGTTAATTCAGCAAGAGGAAAACAAATGCATGGAACAGTCTGTGGTAGCTACTGATCAAAGGAATGTGATTGTCTTTTCTACAGCAAAGTCAATTTTGCCTCAGCTTGACTAATCTGCTTGGGATGAAAACACGCTCCTAATTAAGGGTTAAATTATTAATTTAAATTGGAATTAATTTTAAATTAAAGCATAACTCTGTTAGTAAATAGGAGCATTTTAGCATTCAGGTCCTGCAGCCCGCTGCACACAGAGCAATCTCACCAATTCCCAGCTGTAAATACCAAGGAACAGCCTGTGCTGGTGATGTCCCAGCCCCAGCACTCCAGGCTTGACAGGGCCCATCTCCTGCACAAGGTCAGAGAAACTTCATTTGCAAGCTGGCACTCCCCAGCCCTGCAGAGCTCTGCTCTTTGTGCTTTTTAGGCAAGGCTGGAGCACCACAACACGCTGGAAGTGGATTACACATCCGTGGCTGACCAGCACCCACCAGCTGATTCTTTCCTCTCTCTGTTCCTCTGCTCCTCTAGAACAGCCCAGGGGTGAAATGTCACACAGGCATTAACACAGCATTTACAAAGAAGGGAATTCAGTCACAAACCTGTAGAGCTCACAGGTGACACATCCTCAGAGCGTGCATCAAGAGACACATGAGAGCAACTCGGGATGCTGTGCCCTGCAGAGAGGACAGGGAAGCATTCCCCATGGAAGTGGTCACTCTCAGAGGGGCTTTGCAAACTATTCCCACTGCCACCTGAGCAGCAGCTGAGGTCCTGAAGCTGGACCTGAGGCCACGGGATGGCCTTGGGCTGGGCAGGTGTGTTGGGAAGGGAATCACAAAATCAATGAGGTTGGAAAAGACCTCTGAGACAATGAAGCCCAACTTATCACCTACCACCACCATGTCAATGAGATCATGGCACTGTGCATGTCCAGTCTTTCCTTAAAATGCTACTGACTGCCTCACCTCAACACCCACACACAGCCTTGCATCTTTGAACTGTTCTCCAGTTCCTTTTAAAAGTTCTTACACAGCTTTTCCCCCCCTTTTTTTTCACTGTGGCACCCCATTCACCAGCCAACTTTATAATGCAGGTTTCCTTCAAAATCCCTCAGAGCAATGAAACCACCTTCAGCAGCTCTCACTGTTTATTAGTATTTGAAATGCCACAAATTCTATAGCATTCTGTATGTCTGTATCATCTTCTCTCTCTCCTGAGCCTCTATGTAGCTTCCTGAATACCAACTCAGCCCAAAAAGGCTTCTAAAAATCAGACTGCATTTTTTGATTCGTATTTCCATTGAACATCAGGCACACATTTTGTCATCAGACCTGAATAAAAAGACACTTAAGTGAGCAGCTCTCAAAACTAAAGGCTATTACTGTACATGCAGAGCAGGGTTTCTCTGTCATGGGCTGTGGTGCTGGCACCTGAGGGAAGAGGGAAATAAGATTGAGAAAGGCTCTAATGAGGGATAAAAGCTCTTGTTTTGACTGGACCCCATTACCACTACTGTAAGAATATCCCCAGAAAGAGGTAAGGATATTGACTTTCTCTCCTTGCCTGTAGGATTGCATTCTGGGTGTTGAAGAAAGAAAAACTTACAAAATGTTCTTAGCATTTGTATTCTTACATCACCCATGAGATACGCATGGGTCAAGGATTCAGTGCATTGTGACACTAAAATATCTCTAGAAAAAAACTCCTCAGAATGAGCACTTTTCATTTTTTACACCTGAAAGCTGATGCTAGCACAAAAAAAAATAAAAAAAATAAAAAAAAATCAGTAGTATTTAATCTTCCTCATGAGTAAATTTCTGCTTTTTTCCTCCCCGCTTCATATTTTATAGTGATCTATGACCTTAACATATTTTAATCAGATGCTTCTTAAATTGGCTTTACTCCCAGGTCAAGCCATTCAGCAGAAACAATTCCTGCTCTTTGTTTAATAACTGTTACTGGCAGACATATTAATTATATGTACATAAGAGATAGCATTGTCCTAAGGGAACAACACTGCACCTTTCAACCACAGTATGTAATAGCTGCACTTTGTGCCTTGCAGGGCTTCTGCATCTCTTTCTGTGCACTGCATTACACTATTTAGTGCCCTAAAAACAGCAAATGTGGGCATGCTAGCACCTGGCTTCAAAATGTGTGAGGCACTGAGGCTTCTCTGCAGTCAGCTTTGGGGGAAAGAAATCTTAGTGGTCACTTGAACAAGTATTCAAATCAGGAATTTAATAAACCCATGTTTATAAGCAGTTGCTTTTGCATTCCCTAAGCAAGAGGTTTTCCTAACTCTACACCTGGATAGATTGTGATATATTAAGCTACCACTTCGTCAAACAAAGCAATGTCATGTTTTGTTCTCTTAAAAAAAAGTGAACAGGCAGAGAGATGAAAAATAACTTGTTAATTCAAGTATCGCTGTAATTTCAAATCTAAATTAAAGAAATACCAGAGAAAAACCCACCAGAACCAACTCAAACAGTAAAAATGAAAAGGGTGTACAAATACACACATGAAGAATTTTAAATTATCAGGATAAAAGGCAAAGAAATGTTTTTTTCCCTGAGCTGAACTTACACCACACATTCCTCAAAGGCAAACCAGACATAGTATTGTGATGGCTTCAAATAGTAAATTTTAAATAAAAATTAATTCAGGTCGAGAGTGCCACAAAAGGATCACTGTGGCAAGGCTCAGGTTTAGTCTTTGCTCAAGCTCCCCCCTCCATGTCAGAACTCTATGAAAAAATCAAAACAAGAACAAGCAATCCCCCCCAGAGTAAAGCAGCCCCTGTCCCACAGGCCACCAGCTTGTGATAAGGCATTTTCCCTCCAGCCCAGCAGAAAAATCCAGATAGTGCCTGGTAATCCCTGTGGGCTGGAATTAGCTAATGAGTAAAAAACCAGCTTTCCTAGCTTGGGGATGTTTATGTAATTTCCCTGTGCCTAAAGCAGGTCAAATGAACAGGTCCAGAACAAGAAGGGTATTATAAATAAAGAAGAAGGCATTAATTCCCATGCAGATGACATCTAGTCCTGGCATTTACCTAGAACCCATCTCACATCTAATGTTAACACCACATGGAAGTGCAAGAGGAATGCCAAGAGGGAATCTCCATTTGCCATCCCTTCTTATTTCACCTTCACACCTACAACTCAAATACTATTTCAAAGGCCTGGAAATACAGGGTTAGAGATATTTGTTAATTTATCTTTTAACAAAGATAATTATGTTAATAATCACTGTATTGTCCTTCACATAGGGATGTCCTTTACATCCAATATTTGGGGTTTTTTTTGCAAATTATTGGTCTCAATGCATTCTGCTCCACTCTAGGCCCTTGATGTGAAGCACAAAAATTCATCTTTCCTTCAATTTACCTTCAAATTTGTTACTTTTTTCGCCAAATCAATGCACCCTTGGTTTTTATTACATGAAAGGAAGACCAGCTGCTCTTGATCTGTCCTCTTGAAGCCATTCCTCATTTTACAAAGATCTATCATGAGTTTATCTTCTCTGTGATGAACAATCACAAACTTTTCAATCAGCTTTTACAGGAATATCTTCTGATCCCTTGATCATACCCATCTCTGTCTCTACACTGTCATTTATACAGTGGAAAATGTTATTTTTTTCCATAACATGTCTGATGAAACCAATTGATTTATGTATTGGACTACAGATTATATCTTGCTCTCTAACACATCTAGGCCTTTGCTTTGTTTTGGGTTTTGGTTTTTATTTTGAGCAATCCATGGAACGTCTCTCCCAGCTGTCTGTGTCAGTGAGCAGATCCCAAGTCAAAGCAGTTAATTCAGACATAAAAAGGGTATAAATTTTCTCTCAGGGATGGAGGGAAGATGATGATGCATTTACTGAGGCTGAATATTCTTTTGCAACTTTCCACCTCTGTTAGCACATACAGGAGTCTGTTGCTGTCCCTGTGAGAATATTAATGCAGAAGAGGTTCCACACCCAGTGTCACCTTCTAATCAAAATGCTGCCTGGTGGCTTGTGTGATGTTTCAGAGAGCTCAGCCCAGCTCCCTGATGACACAGGTCCACTACTGCAATTTGCATGAATTAGTACTTTTGTTAGGAGTCTCAGCAGAGCTGTCAAATTAATTGGAAAAGAAATTTAACAAACGCCTTTTCCCTCAGAGATTTGCTCTCAGGTCAGGGTTGAGGCACATTGCTCGAGCAGTGTGGGGGAAACCTGTGCTCCCAACACCCTTGCTGAACTTATTTTGTTGGTACAAAACAGAACTTTGGTTTCTTCTGCTGTTAATTTGGTGCCTGTCACAAGCAGCCCACTGACATAAAAAAGACAATCTATTTCTAATGCTGCTTTTGGCTGGGGTAGGATTAAATTTCTTCACAGTACCTGCTGTGGGGCTGTGTTTTGGATTTGTGCTGAGGACAGTGCCGATAATTTAACAACCTTTTTATTTTTCAGTGCTGAGCAGCGCTCACAGAGTGTCAAGGCCTTTTCTGAGTGGGCTGGGGGTGCACAAGGATTTGGGAGGGGACACATCTGGGACAGCTGTCCCAGTTTGGCCAAAGGGATATTCCATCCCAGCTTTCCTGGGGATGGCTGAACACCTGCATGCTGATAGAGATCCTTGTTTTGTTTTCCTTGTGCATGGCTTTTGTTCTCCCTATTGAACCGTCTTTCTTTCGACTCACAAACATTCTCACTTTGCTCCTTTGATTCCCTCCCACATCCCATGAAAGGAGAGGGAGTGAGTGGCTTAGCTGTCAGCTAGGCTTAAATACGACAATTTCACAACACTCAATATACCAGATGCTGATAAAATAAAAATAAAATGGCTCACTTAATGGCCAGTGACTTGAATGTCTATAGATTAATTTTCCACAAATTCTTACTTTCCTATATCTCAAAGTCAATTCTTTTTCCCAATTTTAACATATTTTTGAATTCAACCACTGGAGGCAGGACATGGCCAGAGGCACATTTAGTTTAGGAAGCAAACACTGGGGATACTTTACTGTCCTCCCTTCCAAAACACAATCAACCCACCAAAAAAACACCAAACCAAAACCAAAGTTCACACTTTTAAGCACTGAAGGAGATTTTAAGGAGCTGAAAAGCCAAAATTGAAGCTAAAATTGTGTGCCTATGCCTTATTCAGTGCTACTTTCACTGCCAACCACTGACTTATTGCTTCTTGAATTCACTGAGAGCTGGTGCTGGGAAAGGGAAGTTCTTAAGAAGAGAAATGGTGCTGCAATAGCAGGCACTTAAACCTGTAGGAAAAAATCCCTAGGGTTTAAGCCACTATCATTAAACCTGGGATATAATTTAGGGTATCAAAAATTGGCTGCAATTTATAGCAGTGTACAGGAAACAGACATTGCTTTGTTAGTGATGCTGTTAATGCCACTCAATGGCTGCATCTCGGTGTTTTAGCCACACTTTTAAAGCAAAATTCCATTTCTCCCCCTCTTGTCATATGATTGACAACATAAAGCTTGTCCAGACCACACAAATACATATATTCCAGGTATAGTGGAAGATGTTCTCCCTGCTACAGGAATTCTATAGGATCTAATACAGATATTCTGAAGTAAAACTTAAATGCTTGAATCGTCATGGTATTGGCACAGAGTCCTTAATTCCAGCTGCTGAATGCCACTGGTCTGCTCCAGTTTGGCCCCACTCCTTGTTAATGTAGACTTAAGCCATGAGCATCAACCTTTGAACATCTCTGTGCTTTCAGAATCGTTAAATTTGCTGGATGCTTCCATAAGAACAAAAATGGAAAAAGACCTGGCAGTGGCAAAAAGGAAGATGATTTTATCTAAAGCCATTAAACATATGAACAGATACTGTCACATGCAAAGAGGTTTCAGTGATTGCTAAAGAACAGCTTTAAACAGAAGACCCAAAACATTAAGGCTTCATCATCGTCAGAACATCCTCTTCTCTTCATGTGCCTTTTTCACCAACTGTATTCTCAATCCTTCCAGCAGAAACCCTGAAAATTAAACAGTTCCAGCCCCTGGGGACATCTGTGAGCTGACAATCTTCTCACAGCTGAAAAAAAAGGCTTTCACAAAACGATCTGAACACTCAAGTGCATTTCTACACTGTGTGCTTTAGCTTTTGCCTCCCCTTCCTTGGTATTTTTCCTTTTTCAGAAGAAATTTCTTAATTACCTGACATGCATTTTGTATGCATGCATCAAAAATGTCTGGGTTTGCAGGGTAAGCAATTATCCACTGAACAAAAACCCAATTAAATGTAAAGTTTTTTTTAAATCCCACAGTTCAGCATTTTTTTTCACTTGCCTGCTACCTGTGTGAATCCAAGGGGGGCAGAACCTCAGCTCTTTAGAAAACAAAGAATCTGATGTATTGCATTTTACAAGGTATTTGCTACAGAATGAAATCCTTCCTTACAATCAGTATCAGGGACAAGAACTCAATACTCTCCAACAGCATTCATTTCTCAATGCAGAAAATTCATCAGAAGGGACAGGAAACTAAGTTTGAATTGTTCTGCTCTGTACTTTCTCTAACAAATAATATTGTGTGCTGACATCCAGTGCCACATGATCTATTAACAGTTTGCAATTCCTTTAAGGAGAAAAGAATCAAAAACCAGCATTACAATGCCTTTCATGACTCTGCATTGGGTTATATGAAAGGTTTTACTATACAGACATCATGCCATTTTCTGTGTGAAGGGACAATATTGCAAACAGCATGGATTAACCACAACCTTGGTCTTATATTAATTTTTTCCCACTCCTTACTTTAACAGTCAAAAGCAAGGAGGCTGAAAAGACATCCAAAACCCTCCAAAGATGGAAGCTTTCAGGGAATCCACCATGAGATTTGAAATTCTGTATCTATCAGGACCAGCTGATGCAGAATAGGATGGGATTTTTTCCCTACTAGGAATATTCTCAACTATTCCCACTAGAATTGTTTGGAGTTTACTAAGAGGTTTGAGCCAAGCACTCTGCAGTTGAGCTGAAATAACTTTGATGCTTTATCCTGGAAATGGGGAAGTCAAATTCCACCTAGTTACTTTGCTTAGCAAAACTCTGATCACAGGTCTGTTCCTAAAAGATCTATTTTACTTTTTCTGAACAAAACTCAAGATTAAAAAAGGCTTTCATTTTTGTAGGCTGTTTGAAGAACAAGAAAGAATCCAGAAAAAAAGAATGCTGTACACATTATACTGGTACATATGGTACAAAATTGCATATAAACCCAAACAATTTTAAGCAATCAAGTCAAGAAAAATATGTTCTTGAAAACTAAAGTTATTACAAAAATAATTTCCTGCTTATCAATATAACTTTGACTGGGATGACTGATTTCCAGCACAGGCACCATTGAGACATTTTTTTCACTAAATACTACATTTTAAAAGCCAATACAGAGAGGAGAACAGGAAAAGGGTTTGTCCTTGACTAAGGGGTTACACATCTCACATTCAGTCCTAAGCAAGGGCATTTCTGAGCGCCCAGGGCTGATGGATCACTCTCTACACCTGGCACAAGAGTTTCACAGGTTGGTGAGATCCCATATGAGCTTCCCAGCCACAGCTGCAGCTCCCAGCCTTGTGCTGGGATGAAATGAGTACCACAGGTGGACAAGGATTCAGCTTGGGATAACCCTGGGCTAGAAGATAACCCTAGAAGAAGTTCCTTAAACTGTGTCCTTCTGCAAAGCCGTGGCTCAGCAGGTCATGAGTCCTCATTTCCCCACCAAACCCACAGAATAAGGGTGCATGTCAGCTGTGAGCATCCCCTGCACAGCTTTTCTTCTATAAAAGGCTCTGTGCTGTAGACAGGAATTCAGCTAAAGTGTAATAGTAATAATGTCCATGTAAGTCACTAAAGCTTTTATGTTGTTTTTTTTTCCTTCCTCCTCTCCTTGCTGCCTGTCCTGTGTGTCAGATTAGAAATATACAACAAGTGATTACGATAGGCAAGCATAACTGTATTTTGAAGGTACTGTCAAAATGCATTAGCAAAATGTCCTGTTATAGCCCCAGTAATCTGAAATGATCTCCCACTAACAGGAATGTCACCAGTGCTGGGGTCTGCTGCCCTGACATCATGAAGTGGGGCTGTGACAGCCTCCCACAGTTATCAGCCTGGCACTGCAGATCCAGCACCACGCCACAGCAGCTGATTAAACCCTCACATCCCCACCTGCTGCCAAGGAAATGGCACACGCTGCCCTTGGCTTTATCTCGCTCCTTCCTTTTTAAATAATAAACCAACTGTGCAGTGAACCTCCTCTGGGCTGCCTTCAGCACTGCTAAATAAATACTAAACAGCCCTGTCTGGGCAAGGGCAGGGCTGGGGACAGGGAGCTTGCTCCAGCCCCATCACCACCGTCCCTGCTGCTCTGTGCCACTCGGGACAGCAATCCTGAGCTGCTGTCTTTGGGTCCAGCTGTGAACTGGGACATTGTTTACACTTTCCAACTGTTCCCTAACAAGGAAAACTCTCTTTCTGCATTAGGATTCACCCTTAAAGAACATTTTGCTCTTTTTCCACTTGTTCTCTTGGCTGCAGTGAAGACTGGGTTAAATGTGTGTGCAGCAAGCATTTGAAAGAGGCAAGCGGAAAGCAGGCTTGTTATTCTTGATGAATAATGTAACTTAAGAGCTGTAATGCTTACAATTGATTTAACAGCTGCCAACAGCCCCAGTTTAGAAAAGAGTGAGGCAATGCTTGTAAATTTGGCTTGAATCAGATTAGTCCCTCCCTGCAAGTGGGAAATATTTCTGCCCTGCCTGCTTGGTGGCACCCTCCTTGTGCTTTATCTGTGGCAATGGTAATTCCCTCAGAAGTTACTCAAAAAGTCATACCACTGTGATTGATTCAGTGTGAGACTCACACCCAATTTCACAGCTGTCCCCTTCCAAAGATCAGAAGTAAATTCTAAACTCATTAGATGATTATTATTTAGATGATAATTGTAATTCCCAGAGGTACAGGGGGACACGTGGAGCACTTCCTGCGCACCCTGCAATTCTCTCACTCTGAATCTCTGAACCTGCAGGGGGAAAAACAATTATATAAATTCACCTTTCACATTAACCTGCTTAGCAGCCAGGGGCAGAAATTGCAGACTTGTGGCTTTTAGGATGATTTATACCTATCAATTCTTGTGTACCTGCAGTACTGCCAGCTCTCAAAAGAAAGTTGGTTTTACAGATATGACTTCTCAAAGAACTGAAACTGCTGTCAGCATTTCTTTGGACCCTCTTGAAAATACCAGGCTTTTGTATCACATTATAAAATCCTAGATTGGCATTTAATACTGAAAATCTCTTTCTGTCCCCCTGATCCATGCACTCTCCAAAGTCTTTGGTAAGACATGGATCTTTTTACCTCATTCTCATTACAGACATTTCTTCATCTTTTACATCTGTGGCACTACAAAATCAGGCATTAGAGCTCATCTAGTAATAAAGGACAGTGTTCTATTAAAAAAACCTCTCTGTGTTAAAAAAACCTTCTCTTTTCTAAAACTCCTGGTTTACAAAGGGATCACCTCACAAGGTTAAGGCAACACGATCCCAAGCCTCTGCAACTGCATCACAAAACCTCCAAAGTAGCAAAGGAAGGAAAATAAATCTCTCAGAAATTAGGAATGCTTATCCATGGTGGATTCCTTGTGTATAGCTAATAATCAACCATTTTAAGGAAGCTGTAATGGCAGCATTCACCAAATAAACCCAACCCATTTTCCCCTTGCATCTGAAACATGTGGGGAAGGATAAAGTGGAGCGCTCTCTCCATTTTTTTTTTCCATCCTTTGACATCTTCAGCTTTTTTTACATAGAACTTTCTCTGAAAAAAAGGTCTAAAAAAGAAACTCATGGGCCTTTCAAGGACTACTTTTAAATAGTTAATTTCTGCCCCAGAAAAGCTTCTGTACAACCAAAACAATTTGAAAATCAATCCTGTAAACAAATACCAAGTTGAATTAACTACAGGACCATAAACAGAGGGAAAGAAGTATCTAAAATAGAGAAAACAATCATGAAACAACAAATAGGAGAGTCTAAAATTTTTTAATTAGCATTTCATCTTCTAATTTCTTTCCTTTTCAAATAAGTCTACTACCTCCACATTCATTTCCACTAAGATACCACAGTCCAAGTAAAAATATAAGCTGTGTGCAGTACCTAAGTAATACCCCTCCCAACATACAGGAAAAAATTACTATGTTATTTGCACAGCCAAATATTCTGTGAACTCCAGCTTACTAAAATAACTCAGTTTCATAAGTGCTCCTGAAACAGTTCCAGCTCAGGCAGGAGAAGAGTTGGCCTGGATGAGCAGTTCAGAATCCATGTGATTATTCAGCCTTCATTTTCGCTAAATTTAATACTGGCTCTTTGGGGATGGACTCCCAGAGGTGAGGCAGAAAAAGGCCACTAAAACCCTGCCAAGTTCAGTGGGGAAAAAACTTGGAATGACAGCCTAGTTATCTAATTGTTAGCAGCAGGCAGCAGCAGTTTTAAGTAGCAAATTAATATGTTTGGGGGTTATGCAAAACAAGAATAATTTACAACGAATTGGTATCAGGAGCAATTTTAATCAGCCACAATCTGAAAATCCTGAGTTCCCATTAAAATAAATTGGAATTGCATTGGCTTCTACGTAGCCTGCTTTTGACTGCAGGAATTTTGAGTAGCAAAAAGAGATTAGTAGAGGCTTGGCTTTATCTGTAGACTTTATCTGTCTAATTACATACTTGAGACTGGTAAAATGAGTATACAGAATAATGGGAAAAGTTATTAAAAAGTTGCTGTACAGGCCATTTTTGTTGTCCACATATAGAAAACAGGTTTCAACTCTTGACTCCAAGATATCCTCAGCTACTGAAGCACTGACTAAGTTCAGGGGTAAAACCAGAAAATATAAAAGAAGTGGGGGAAATGAAAACTATCTCCTCTGGAACATTTTAAGATTTGTTTCCAGGAGTGAAAGGGAACATGATCAGATTATAAATGATAAAAAAATAACCAGGCAGCATGAGAAAAGTAGATAAAGTTGATCTTGCCTGTGGGAAGGGAGTGGGAGTCCTGTCCAGATCCCACCCAGTACCTCTGCAGCAAGGTCCTTCCTTAAGGAACAGAACAGGAGCTTCTTGGATGGGCCTTTAAAACCCATAAAATATTCTTTTGAATTATTAGATGGTCACAAACTGAAAAGCACACCACAGACAACAAGCACCTGGGAATTCTTCACTCTCAAAAAGAGAACACAGGACTAGAAAACCACTTGTCCCCATCCTACCCCTGCTAGGATCCCCCATCTGTAGGAGGTCCCTACATTTCACAGAATTACACCAATATAACTTGATAGGGTCTATTTGTATCTTTCAGCAAAAAAAAAAAAAAAATCTCTGTGTATTGATATTTTTCTTAGCTATACCTTCACAATTTAGTCTGAAGCTCTGTATTTTAAAAGTTGGCAATAAGATAAAAAAAATCCCCCTTTGCAGCAGCTCAAAAGATTATTTCTAATGCACACATAATAAGAAGCTCTTTGAGCTTTTTCTTTGTTTGTTTTTTTGGAGGTTTGATTTGGAGGTTTGCACATCTCTAGCTTAGCAGTCATTTCTATCAAGTTATATTAAATAGCTGCTTCATCAATTTCAGTTAAAACCAAATTAGCCTGAAATTAAGCCAGGATCTATACAAGAGTAGCAGTAACTTAAATAAATCAATATCAAACAACCACCTCATCTGAAGCTAGACATCTTGCTGATGTGCTAAACAAGAATATAAGCACTGAGTCCAAGCAAGAGTTTCTTAAATCAGAATAATGTCCCCATGTGTGTTTGCAATTACCTAATAAAGCTGTTCTCACTAACAGGGACAGCAGCAGAAAAACTGACATGAGCCAACATGATTTCCTGATAAACACTGATAAAAATCTGTGCTCAAACATGTACAGCAAAATGACTGAATCTGGCATTCCCAACATTTCTGAGGGGAAATCCCAACACACCCTGGAAAGAGGCCAAAACCATACAAACTCCGAAGAAGTAGTTTGATTATTCAGTTTCTAAATTTTAGGATAGCGCTGTTGAGCCCCATCTTGTCCTAATTTTCCATTCTCATTGTCCTTCCACAGCAGAATCCCTTTATCTTCTTTATCTTTTCACTTTGCTTCTGTAGCTGAGCACTGAGTGTTCTTCTCCTGGAACAGCTTTCCCACATTTGGTTTCTCCTAGCTGGGCACCTTAGTGTGCAGAATAAACCACACCAAAAAAATCACATTTGTGTTCTCGTTATGCTCCTCTCTTTTCACTTTACCTGTGCAATTATATTTCCAGAACAACATTCTGTGATTTCCTAAACACTTATTAACCACACACACACATATGTATATATATGGAGAAATGTATAAAAAACATGCACTAACATTAGTAGTAGTGGGAATTTATTAGGGAGAAAAATGAACACACCTATTCCATTACTTACTGTTTTATAATCCTAAACAGTATCTACAAAAAAGTTAACACAATCTTTTCCAGCATTAGTCTGTTGATTTCCTTCAGCTATATGCTGTTTAATTAAGCTAAAGAAACAATGAAATCCCTTAATTATCTTTATCACTAATTTTCTGCCTCCAATATTAAGACCCAGAACAGAAGAAAGACAGCAACAACATTATCTGGTTTATTTTGCTGTTGAACTTTGGGATTCAAAATGGATGAGAATATTTTTTAAAAAAAAGTTATAAAAAAAAAGAGAACAAGGAACACGAGAGAGAAAGATGATCAATTATAATAAAATTTAAAGTTGCTTCATTCAAACAGAACATCTTACATTCCTTTCCAAACTTTAAAAAATACCATTGTCTGTTGGAGAAGATGGTGACATTTCTGGTTTTGAGTTGAAAACTGTTGTTGTCAGACGTGTCCAATCTTTCATCCAGTGGGAGAATATGGTCCACCTACCCAGCACTTGGTGGTGAAGTGCATGTGCACTTTAAAAATATTAATTTTTATATTAAAAACACCATCAACTCTGTCCAGAGCAGCCTCCAGAAAATGCCACTAAACAAAATGCTCTATCTTCGCAGAAAGTCTCAATTTTTAGAAGTGGTCTCAACAGCTACCCAGAAGAAAAACACTGCTGAAATTTAGCATTATTTGTAAGAGCCTAAGAAGTGTTCATAAAAAAGTGAGGCAAGTGCAAGAGAAAAATGCCTGTAGTCAAGAAATTAAAGCTAACATCTTAAAAGATGAAAAGGAAACTACTAAAAACAAATAGTGTAATGATTTGGCAAAGGAGATTCTGAGATCATTTCAAGCACAGGGCTCAGGGTTGGATGTGACAAAGAACCACTGTGGCAAACCAGCAAACACTGTCATGCAATAACACAAACCTAAGTGCAAAACTACTCCAGAAGCTCTTTTTAAGCCTTTAATATCTCAGAATCTTACTTTCAACCCTTGCCATGACACGAATTCATTACAAACAAGGAAGCATAAAGACTTTTCTCGCTGTCAGCCGTGGGTGTGAGCACCAGGCACTGAGGAGCCACATCTTGAGCACACGTGTTCTGGGACCTGGGAGGCTCCTCTGGCAAAGTGGGACTTGAGTGGCTCAAACAGCTTTGTTCTTACCAGCTAAAACTCAAGTGTCTTGGCAGAGTGGCTGAGAAATGCTGCTGCAGCACTTCCCTGCTCTAATCCTGGCAAGAGCTGCTGTTGTTGTTAATCTTTTGCTTTGCTAAGGACTAAATTCATTATTATTTTAAACAGACGTGGCAGATGCTGAACTGGTGCTATTCATGCATCCACACAGAGATAAGGGCCCTCCTTTTGCCCAAGTGATGCAACTCCACTGACAGTTAATATCCTTTAATTACATCCTTTAATCCTGATATTGTCATAAATAAGATAATTTGGATCCTTGTAAAAAAAAAAATAAAATTGATCTGTAGAAAAAAAGAGAAATATTTTAAATGTAGTTTTCAGATTGACCAATGCCTTATCTACAATCCACTATACTTATTTTCAGAGAGGACAGTGAGATGCTTCAGTCTTAACTACCAATATTAAATTTGAGGAAAAAAAGTGACAAGAACAAGACAAATAAATGCTGTGATAGAGTCAGGTGAATTACAGCAGAAATATTTTACCTGGCTGTGGTAGGTTAGGAGAACTCTCTCTTCCTCTGATTATTTCTTTTGTGTGCATTTGGTTATCCTAAAGAAAGCTGTCAAGGTAGCTGCACAGGCAACCCCAAAGCCTGTATTTAGGGCAATATCACAAACAATCCAATCTTTACCAGTTAAATACCTTCCTTTTCATTAACCATGCTCAGTAAAGACGGAGAAAATTAATTTCCCTTTTGATGCATTAATTCCTTATTACATTGCCACTGTACTTTACAAAGAGGCTGCTATGATGACACTACTAAATTAGGTTTATTTTTGAACCATTCACAGATAAGAACGTTGTGTCGAATTCCCAGAAACAGAAGGAACGGTGTCAAAGCATTCCCAAATACTCCCAAAGGAGAGAAGAACAATCTTCAGTAATTAAATAAAAAAACAGTTATTAGAAAGAATAAGATGCAATTCCCATTTTAAAAGTAAAGT
This sequence comes from Cyanistes caeruleus, assembly GCF_971803275.1. NCBI lineage: Eukaryota > Metazoa > Chordata > Aves > Passeriformes > Paridae > Cyanistes > Cyanistes caeruleus. The sequence continues at coordinate 111,923,695 of NC_141703.1, forward strand.
GTTAAAAAACCTTTTTCCCTAAGAAATTGTGCAGTGGTTTGTTTTGGGTTTTTTTGCAGCACTAAAAAATGAACAAATGTTCCAAAAGCTGGAGGCATTGTTTTTTTCAGGCATGGGAAAAGGAACATCTTACTGTACTCACACCATAGTTACACTTTAAAGTTATACTTTAGAAACAGGGAGTCTGGAAGTTTCTGCCTCTATAAAGGGAATATTGGGTAAATATTCTACAATGGGAAGGGGATTTAAAAAAAATAAATATGACGAGTTAGCAGGGACCTGCTGGCAATTCAGATAAACAGCTACTTTGTCACTCTGATACTGATATCTTCCATTAATTAGGTGTTTTTCTCCTTAGTAGCATCCTCTTGTGACTGCTGTTTCACTGTCCTTATGGCCTTTGGGTTGACAAAGCCATTATTTGATGAATATCTGGCCCAAACACTCTTTTGATATTTTTTGTTTCCTGTGTCACCTTTCCCAAACCCCAACCACCACTCTGAGTTTCACCCACCCACGCTGAGCATTATTTTAATCTAAAATCAAAGGCTTCACAGACTCAGTGCTGGTCTCTGGCTTTTCAAAAAGCTGCTTACATGTACCAGGCAAGAGATATTTTGAAGGGAGGCACTCACCTGCATGAAGCAGTAATGAGTTGCTGCCTATTACTGTCCAGCCTGCACAAAAACTCAGTGTGAGTGATCAGCAAGACAGGAATGCAGCTCAACTTGCTGTGTGCCATTTAACCATTATTATATTTCAAATATAAGGAATATCTCTATTAAAAAAAAAAATTATAAAAATTACAAAAATCAAAGGAAAACGCTTCAAATTGCAAAATTCAGTTAAAAAGTGAAGGGTAAGTTTGTGCCTTCAAGCATCCCAGCTCAGCATGCAGTGGAAGAACATCTCATGGTGAAATGCTGCATTTCCAAGAGGCAGAAATGCTTAGGTTTTCTCCTTTGTATCAGAGGTTATGATGAATATAAGGGTTAAAACTACACAGTTCCTTTTATGGGATTTCTTGTGGCAAAGAAATTAACACTACTTGGAGTGCTGACTGGTGCTATAGGACAACCAGAGTAATTAAAACAGAAAAAAAAAAAAAAAAAAAAAGGGAAATTTCTCAAGGCTTTCCTTCATATAGCTCATTAACTCAAGCACTGGCAGGTGCCAGTATTAATTCCTCAGCTCCTTCTCCTTTATTTAGTTTCAGAAATAAGCCTGACTAAACACAGTTGAAAAGAAGCAATGGTGCAGGCTGCAAAGGCTTTGTAATTAACACCAGAGAGAGACAGATGAGAAAGTGCTGAATGCATATTCCAGCATCTGAGATCACACCAAAAGAGCTGCCCAGCAAGAGAAAACCAGCAAACTTTGTAACAGAAGCATTAGTGCTGAGTGAAAAGGGGATTCTTGATTTATTTCTGCATACATCAATTAAAAATCCCCATCTCCTGACGCTAACGGAGCAGAGGGACCTCAAGTGACAGCAACTCTCTACATCCACCCAGGAAACAAAAAAAAATACAACAAAACCAAACAAAAACCCCAAACAAACAAAGAACCACAAAAAAAAAAAAAAAAAAAAACAAAAAACAACAAAAAAAACCAACAAAAAATAAACAAAAACAACCAAAAAACCCAAAACAAAATCAATCAAATCACAGATCTGAGATGTCAGCACATTTTTTAAGATTTCACTGCCAGCCATCTCCAATTTATCTCCACTGACTGGGCACTGAAACTGTCACACAGCAGGTTGCAAACCTGCTCAAAATATATCAAAGCCCTTGCAAAACAAGAAGTTCATCAGGAGAAGAGATGTTTTCATATATCATGCCAGCTGGGCACCCATGTCACATAAATCAGCCCAAACTTTCAGCCATGCACAACAAAGTTTCTTTCTCTTTGCTGCCAGTAAGTGACAGAGTTATGAAGTTCAGGAAATGATCCCTGCACATAATCTCATGCAACATTGCACTTCTAGGTCCTCAGTGGTTTAATAATAGCTCTTCAGCCTAAGTACCTAAATTGCCTAAAAGGTGTCTTCAATTTGCAATCTTCTACTGATCTCATTATTCAAATATTCTGTGAAAAATTCTATTGTTTCCTCCCCTTTCCTCCAGGCTTGGGCTTTTGTTCAGGGCTAAAAATGCCTTTATTAACATCTCTGAATATGCACCAAACTGTTCTACATCATTTGTTCAGTGGGTTTAGAAAATCATGATTTTACACCAAGCCAGGCTTCCTTCGAGTGCCAAAGGAAACAGTTTGTTGTGGAACTGGGATGTTTGCAAATGCTCTGTCCTTGGGGAAAGGTGAGGATTAGAGTTCCCAGAAGAGATAAGTGCCAATAATTGAACATTAGAGATAAACTGCTAAAGGTATCTCCTCACACCACAGGACCTAAGGGGTTGGTTTGCTCACTGCACCAAAAGCATTATAAACTTCATGTGGCCAGAAGCTGAACTTTGAGAGAAGTCATTTATCCTTTTCTAAAAGTAATTCTATTGAAACCCACTCAATCATACACATATTCCAAAAATGTGCTGAAATGTATTTAAAAAAAAATTACATATAAAATGTTGTCAATTATACTCAAGTACAAAAAAAAAGAAAACCTACCACCCATTTCCCCCAAGAAGTAACTTCAAAATAACTTCAAGAAACAACTTCAAAAATGACAGGACAGTTCGTTCAACTACATAATTCAGCTTTGCTTGGGGATGAGGCAGAGCTTTTCTGTATTTAAATACAAACCTTTACCAGCAAACTCATCAAGACTCACAATTCAGCACAAGGCACAACTTTTTATTTTTTTATGTCTTTATAAAGAGAACTGATCAATCCCCTTAAAACTCTTTCTAAGGATGTTCCTAAGATGATAGCTGTGAGCTGTCACCATATTTTTGTAAATGTTTTAAAATAAAAGAGGAGGTTAAAAGCTTTTCCCAAGTTCATAGCCAATGGTAGAAACTCCTGCAGACCTCTTGACACCACATATTTTACATCTGACATAATGACAAGTTTTCTGATGTTTAAGCTCAGATCTTAATTTTCCACCAAGTATTTACACCAGAAAGACCCCGTGGCTCTCTGAAGGGTCAGCTGGAGCAAGTAAAACTCACATTCAAAGGCTTCTGGAACATCACAGTTTCATTTCTGAGTGAAGAAGCACACACAGTTTTGTCTTGGGGTGTGATACCATTCCTGTGTGTGGTTGTGGGGGTGTTCTGAGTGTCCACTGAGAGATGATCAACAACTCCCTCTCCCCCTAAAGGAGGCTGCAGAAACATTGCCTTTACAGCCACCCACTGCATGGCATGCTGCTTTTTGGAAATTAATTTTCTTCATAAAAATCATCTTCCCTGGAAGAGGTGACAACCTCATGGAAAATGCATGAATGCTCCAAGTAATTCTCAGCTATTACAAAAGAGTTTTCACCCAGTTTTTCACTCTGAGGGAATCATACTGAAGTGAAAACCTGAAGACATCCATTCTATGCTGATGTAGTCCAGTGAGCTGATAAAATGCCCTGCACTGCTACTCCTGTACCTGAGACAGCAGCAAGGCTGCCAATTCAATAAATCAAACAGTGGGGTGAGGTTTCAGCCTCTGGCACTGAGGGAGAAGAAAAAAAAGGCTTTAATGCTGAAAGGAATGACAAAATATGTATTTTTAAGAAAACAAAAAGAAAGAAGACCACCCAAATTTTATATTTTTTTTTCTTTTTCCCTCTCAGGTCTCTATTACCAAAATTGTACCATACACACATACACTGACATATACATACCCTAATACCAAAACATCATCCTAACTTTGTCAGATTTATAAAAAAATAGCATTTTTCCCTCCATTAGTGACTAACACATTTTTCACAGCCAGTCATGGAGTGAGAGGCAGCTCATTCATAACACGCTTTTCATTCTAAACATCTGCCTAGACGGATGCCAAACACAATTCTGGGTATGTTCAGTATTTAACTGATAAAATGCCTTCTGTGACAGAAATGAGGCACTGTGGTGCTCTGCCCCGTTGGCATTTACAGCCCTTTCCATGGGCCACCTTAAAAAGCTGTAGAGAAAATATGAAATGTAATGTACAGAGCAAGCAAACACAGTGATCTTTGTATGATGAGCATCATTTTTTTCTCAATTATATTCTTGAATGCCTGCACCAGCAATGTTTATTCTGCAAGGAACTGGGAGACAAACAAAACCTTGCACTTGGTGCAGTTGCAGTGGCGAAGACTGGAACAAAGCTCCAGTGTCACAAGTCTGAAATAATGTCCCACAGTTTGCTGCTAAATACTGCTTTTGTAAGCCTCTGTGCATTGATGCAAGCATATGAGCATGCTGCAGTGGTTATCATCACATTTATGGTTAGAGGTGGCTTAGAAGGCTGCTTGATCACTGTAAGTTACACAGGGAAAGTCTGGGATCTTTGGTCAGCTCTCGAGTATTATTGCCTTTGTAAGGATGGGAATCAATGTAGGGAATCAATGTCCTTGAAGCCCAGAGATTCTCTGTTGTTTCTTAGCTCAGGGAAGGATGCTGGTACACCCAGCTCTGGTTTCTGATCAAGGCTTGAGACAGATGTGCTCTCCTGGTGTCACAGAGCTACAGTTTGGGCATGAACTCTGCCTGGTTCCAGCTGGGTCTCTGCAGCACATCATCCCCAGCAAGCCATAAACCCTGCTCCACACAATCCATCTTGATAAAACTAGGTCCAGACCAAATTGTTTCTTCTTCCCTCACCTGTAATCTGACATCTTCTCATATTTATTTGGTCTAGGAAGAAAAACCTGCTTAGCTACTCCCATCAGAGCCAAAGCATGGAAGCTGTCAATTCAAGACCCTGAAATCTTGTAAGGCACACAAAAACCATCCCTGATTGAAGCTCAGCTACCACAGGTAGAGTCTTTTAACCTCTATTAACCAGTTCCAGAGTCATGCCAAACTTGCTGTAAAGACTACAGGGTGGTGCATCATCACAAATAGCACAAGCATAGTTTGGAAATCTGTAATTCATCTCAGTTGAGAGTGAAAAGAGTGATTTCTTGACAGTACAACAAACACTTTCACATTTTGGCTTCTGAAAATGCACTTAGCACCTGCACAAACAGAGCTTTTTCTTGAATCGTGGCCATTTGGTGGAGTTATGTAAGGTAACCAGTGCCAGGACAACTGGCACATTTGCATTTCATACAAATTACTTGTGCTAAGAATATGCTCACATATCTAAAAAAAAAAAAAACAAAACAGAAATTGGGAATAGAAACAACTCATCAGTACAGATCACATTAAATGGCATTCAGTCACACCACTATTAATGTCCAAGTCATTTGCTATCCATCCACATTCTTCCCAGTCAGGGAACTGGGAAAGAGCCAGAGGGATTCAGCTCTCCAAAGGATCCCAGGGAGCCAGAAACTCAGCCACACAAAGGATTTATCCATGACACTACTACTTCTCACCTTTAAAAAAATGAAATGAAATGAAATGAAATGAAATGAAATGGCCATAAAGTCATTATTAAAAGGATAACCTAGATATTCATAATAAATATTTTTCCCCAAAACATCACTTATGACACACTTCACATAAGAACCTTGCATTCCCCACTTCAGAGAAACAAAACACAAAAGATTTTACTCTGATGAGTGGAAGATACTGATCCCAACCGTATTAAATTATAAAGGGTGTTCATCAAGCAGGATGCCAGAACCAAATATTTAAATTGATCATAACAATGCCTAGGCAGATGTCAAAAAACTTTCCCACATATCAAGAAATGCATTAAGAAGTTTACAATTAGAGAACAACAAAAAACTACTTTCTGCTAAGCCTTCTCTTTTTCTTGCCTGCAGAATAACCTGGGAACTAAATTGAGAAGAAAGACTCTGGGATGCATGTTGAAAATAAATGATGTTGAGGTTTTCCATACAACTAAAAATTATAATTGTTCAACTCAAGTTATTTGCAATTGCAGTGGTTTAGCCATTACAAAACTAAAGCCAAGACTTGATCAGAAAAATAAACACCATTCTTCATTCTTCTGGACTATTTTGTCAGTGTTATGACTCATTGATAACAGGAAAGTTTCACAAACTAGAGATTAAATTTTCCCACTAGTTTTAGATGTTCTTGTTTACAAATGCAGTTGTTACTTAAAAAAAAACATTTTAATGGCATTTATATAAATTAATCAATTCCAGATCATTACATCTGCTGAACATCACTGGAGAAGGTCCTGGAAGGAATATCTATAAAGGAGATAAGCAGGGTAATCAGAAATTCCTGAGGAGTAGACTGTGGATTATCTCTAGTCCACAACAATTCTTCTCATGTCCATGTGAATCATCTCACAGCTTTTATCCAAAGAATGTAATTTGTAAAATCGAGCCTCATTAGAGTTTTAGGAAGAACAAACTTCCCTTTGATTGATAATCTGGAGAATAGAACACAAAAATAATACTAAACTTGGCACACCAAGTTACAAGCCAACCATAAAAAGCAACAATTCTGTTTCCTCTCTCTCTCCTGAGTTTTCACACTCATCAAACTTCCTCTAAGGCAGAACAACTCTGATTCAAGACAACACTAGCCAATGCAACCACCCTCTCTACAAGAGGCATAAAAAAAAAAATAAAAATACCAAAGTCAGACTGACACTCCATCTAGAAACATCTCTCCCAAAATGGTATATTGGATACAAAAGTGAAAATTGTCCTCAAATTAAGCTTTTTAAGCTTCTAATTTTAAAATGAAGCATCAATTACTTGTCAGTCTAATTTGTTCTTCGCAAGACATTAGTGAAAAATTTATTAGGATATTGAAACCCTAATGCATCTTATTGCATAACTAAGAAATAAATTTGGAAAGAGCTTAAAATAAATAACTTATAGGAGTACTGGACTTCATGTATAATTTTGGAATAGTTATTTTCTGTTAAAATAATTATTTTTTTCCAAGTGTCATAATTTAGGAGCTCCCTTCACTACTGAGTTAACCCCAGAGTGGGTCAGGTTGGAGGGGACCACAGTGGGTCATCAGGTCCAACCTTCCTGCTCAGGCAGGGCCATCCCAGAGCACAGGGCACAGGACTCCATCCAGAGGGTTCTGGATTATCCCCAGTGAGGGACTCTCCACAGCCTCTCTGGGCAACCTGTTCCAGTGTCACCTGTAAAGAAGTTGTTCATGCTCTTCTCTTTATTTAAGAAAGATAAAACAGTGTGTTTCAATGCCTAAATATCACCTTGTCAGCATCTGTAATGCATGGTTATGAATGCCTGTAGATGAGTGATGTTCAGATGTAGGGGACTGTGGCAACACCCAGGAAACAAGGTCTGAACACTCCCAGCAGCAGCTCTGAGCATCTCCACCTCCATGGAATCCCCACTGCTCCCTCTGAAGCACTCTGAGTTTGTGCCAGGCAGGACATGCTGGAAAAGCCAACCACCTGCCCCTCTCAAATCTGTGCCAACAGAGTCACTCTTATCTTCAGCATTTGAAAAATCAACAGTTCCACTGCCTCCACGGACATCTGAAGGTAAATAAACGTTCAGGGAGGGCTGAGATAGAATTCCTTGAGCTGTCATTAAAGACCATCAGTGGAGAAGGGATATTTTTGCTTTCCTTCTGAGCTGAGAAGAGCGAGCCCCTCATAAAACACTTCAGCACTGAAGGCACTCTGCTCACCAAAGCAGCAGCAAGACTGCTTGGATGCTGAGAGCTCTGGGGCTGGGATGAGGCTTTAAAACCTGCAATGAGGCCACTTGGCATTTTCTGTCACTCTTAGAGACATTTGTGCAAGAGGGCACTTATTGTGGATCTCGTAGCTGAGGAACTGCATGGATGAAAAATGCTTTTAAGGTTATGCATTCAAAGACGGAGCAAAGGATCCAAGAAGCCTCGATTCTCACTTGCCAGCTGCAACTTCTCTTTTCACCACCTCCTCCTTTTTATCACTTCTTCATGTTAGAGCTAAAACTGGGTATCTGGAGGCACTCGAAGCTGGCTGCACTAACCACTGCCAGCAGCTGAACTTCAGATGTTTGAGTAGCTCACAAAAATCAGCTGGCTGCAAATAGGAAATACCCAAGGAATATTTAATACCATGCTCCAGAAGAATTTCAGTGCTCGCAGAAAATCAGTAAATGAGTAAATCAAGGAAGGAATGTCTCTTCATTCTGGCTGGAATTGTAACATACTGACCTTGGAAGGCAGTACAAAAAACCCCAAACTGAAAAAACACACACAAAAAACCCCAAAACAACAACAACAAAACAACAACAAAAAACCCCCCCACACACAAAATTACAAAACAAAACAAAAAACCCAACCAAACAAAACCCAAAAACAGCAACAAAAAACAAAACCCAAAAACTCAAAAAAAAACCAAACCCAAAAAACAATGAAGGCTCTTGTGTCTGCATCCTGAAGGCAACATTTGCCCATCAAAATAGTTATCATTAATGGTAGAGACCACATAACTTATGAGAAGCATACTGACAGATTTTTGTACAGTTTTGGCACAGAGGCTTTGTTCAAAAATAGATTTACCATGACAGATGTCCTCACACACTTCAGAATCCAACAGTTCCTACATGCAGTTCCAACGATAAGGAGCGAAGAAGAAATAGTGTCAATCAAACCCTCTGTTCCAGCCATTGTAAAACCTGCACAGCATATGAATATCAGTTTCCTAGAGATCAGTTTCCAAACTCCATGCTGCAGATCATTCCTGCCTCGTGCTGCTGGGGTCTCAGCTGGAGTTCTTGTGCTCTTTTGACATGTAGCTATTGAAAACAGTGCAAAATGAATGCAAAGCAGTTTATAAAATATTACCAGCGTCACAATCTTCTCTCTCTCCTTCCTAGGGTTTATAATGACATAAAATACATAGCATGTGCATATTCACTGTCCCACCTACATCTCTATATGTTAATAATATTTTTTCCCTTTTCCCTTAACAGCACATTACAATACTCAATATTTTTCTTAGTCAAAACACCAGAAACTGAACATCAACATAGCAGGTAGTAATTTGAACATAAAAATATTAAGACAGCAAGTAAATATTCAGTTATAGACTTTTTTTATTCTGTGGTTAGAAACCCTCTGATGATGAGATGAAACTCAAGGTGAAAGCCTAGCTGCCTTTATTGTGTGCTAAAGATTTCCAACACTAAAATCTGAATCCAAATAAAAGTCAACTGCTTTGGAGTGCTGAGAACAGGTAACTGTAGCACTCAGGTTTTGAGTCAGATGATGTTTAACCTCCACTTTACACAAGCTGCTTTAATTCCATTTTTATGGAGAGAAAAATCATCTGAAGTGATGTTTGGTTAGATTTGTTATTTCATAGCTGGGGGGAAAAAAAAAAGTTATGCCTAAATTCCTGAAACAGCTTATCCCTGGAGGCTGATCTCCTGCAGTGCATCCTCCTTCTGGGAGAAGTTCTGGAGGAAGTGTACTCACTTATTTAAGACCTGAAAGAGTCTCTTAACTGGTGTGGAAGACCATGATAAGTCAGAAAACCTTTGCTGAAAAAGCAGTTTGTGATGGAATGACCAGCCAGCACACGATATCCGAAACCAACACAGCTTCACTCTTTCCCACCTTTAATTTTTGTCTTCAACTTGCATGTGCTGCTTTTGAGGCTAAACTCAAAAATCTGGTTCTGCTGGATGCCCATGGCATGAAGAAGAACCAAGGGATCAGGTTCACTGGCACTGCAAATACATCTGTGGCTTCCAATAATTCCCACATAATTTTACTTGGTTCCCCTTCCAGACTGTTGATCAAAAGGATCAAAACCAGTCAGCATTCACTAGCACTTTCACTCCTGCAAGGTAGGGAGGTATCGATCTGAACTCCAGCCCTTCCTAACAGCTGCTCTGATGGGGCTCAGGATCCATCTGAAACCCAATCACAGACACCTGACACTCTGGAAAACAGGCACTGCCTCCAGGACAGCTCCCTCAGCCGCCATCGATCGGGATAGAAACATCACTTGTCTCTGCTGAAGTGCTTTGATTCGTGTGAGCTGTACAACAGGCAGCAGAGACAAGATGACAATGTGTCCCTGGTCTGCTTCACCAGACCCTGGCAGCCTTCATATTGATCTGGAATTAAATCTGAGCACTGCTCTTGTGAGGATGCAGACCTGCTGTCTCGTGCAACACTCACCTCTCTACAAAGGTTTCAACTTCTTAGACATATTTTTTGTGAAATATAATGTCATACTGAAAGAATTCCAGAAGCATTTTCAGAGACTGAATAATAAATAGAATCAGTAATGCTACTTATTGATGCACTTAATGCCACTTCATGCATTCACAGATCAGGGGGACCTTTGAGATTTCTCTTACTTTGTACTCAGTACTCATGTGTGGGCATCTTATCTGGTTTTAAAAGGCTTTGACTGTAGCTTAAGCTAAAAATGAATGAGAACAGCCAGCAGCACCTAAAAGGCATAATACACCCCTCAGATTTGTTGTAGAGGAGGTTCCTTTTGCACATAAAACTCTTCACCTCTGCAGGACACTCCTGAAGATGAATGCCCTCGTTTAAAAAACGGTGGGATGTGACTTGTGGTCAATTAGCAAAAATCCTATGTGTACAACTGGCTGACACATCAGCTTATTTCACTGAACACTGAGCAAATTGAGCCATTCCTCTGAATTTTCAGCTCCATTTAGCCTAGGCATTTATTAAACTAATCTCTAAGCCCTCCACCAATCATCTATGGAGATCTGCTTAAAAGGAGAGTATAAAATGAATTAATGATGGAAAGCTCCCAACGTTTCTTTTCTAAATTAGGCATATCTGCTACTTTATCTGTAAATATTATAGTACAGCAATTGTACCTCATTGACCTTTTCCATCTTGTCCCTGAAAGACAAGCAGAGTGTAGCTGTTGTAGCAGACAGGTCTGCACAACCTTTTAAGGACACTGCTCACTGCTTGGAGAAGAATCTATACCTGACTGATAACAGTTTGCTTTTTAGTCAGAAATGGCCACTTCCATCTTAGCAGAAAAGGATGCATTTCATTAGGAAGAAGGTCACTCTTCCCTGTTACAAACATATAAATAAATAACAACGGAAAGCATCTTGCCCCTCGTCAAAAACCTTTTAGGCTTTGACTTTTAAGAGGCACAAAATGGACTGAAGGCAACTCACTCCTAATGAATATTGATGCCAGATAAACATCTTCAAAGTGCCCTTGAAAGCCTGCATAAATAGTTTCACTTAGTTTGGTTTCAGTTTTAATAAAACTGCTCATTAAAAAAAGGGAAATCTGAAAACTACACAAGACAGCATTTGTGGGAGGAATGACCTCTCTGACCATGTTCTCTACATCACAGAGCCCCACAAAGGCTGGTGCCAGATCCTGCAGCCCTTTCTATCCCTGAGTGACTGCAACCACCAAGGAAAAATTCATTTATGAGTGAGGGCAGCAAATAGCAATGATAAAGTAAACAGGTACCACGTTCCTTGCTGACAATAAGTGAAATTTACCTCTGTGTCTCACCTGGGAAGATCCTTAGCTGCTCAAAATATCAAATGACAGTAACATCTGGAATTAGGGCATTCCTTCTTTATCAAATCTTTCACCATATTCTGTGTTAAAAGATTACTTGATGGGGCTTAACCTTTTGGGCTGCAATATACCATAGTTAAATGTTCTGAGCAGAATATTTTAAGGGCAATTGTAATAACAGGGTTGAGATATTCATGAGATATTCATGTCATTACATGAGATATTCATGCCATTATGTGAGATATTCATGTCATTTCATGCTGTTCTTCCACATTTTATCCAAGCTTGTTCATATCCACCATGGCAAAAGACAACAGGTAACACAGATACTATACATGACATCAACCAGAATCACAAAACAAATTTCTGGCAGAGGAAATCAATGGGGAATCTGGAATGTCCTCCTGCTGGGCCTGCACATGGTAATCCACTTAGTGAATGAAAAACTGGATTGTTTCACTGGAACAAATGCAGGGAGCAATGGGAACCCAGAGCTGCAAAAGTTTTCATTTAATGAACTTGGTACACTAATCATGTTCCCATAACTCAGCCTGACAGGCTGACTTCCCACCTGAAAGAAGGCAGCTTCTTCAACCTGAAACCACCTACAGAGCCAACCACATGCTCACTGCTGCCTTTATTCCAGAGATGTGGCATGCCTGGATACTGCTGGGGAACCAGCAGAGCACTGGAATAAAATCAGGCAGTATGTCTTGAATCATGCTCCAGTGTGCTTGGGATTAGAAACACACCTTGAAAAAGGGAAAGGTGGCCAAGGAAAGTTACCACCAATCTGTCTTCAGGGTGATCTTCATTCAGCAGCAAAGCTGACAAAGTCCAGTTTAAAAGGTTTCAGGGGAATTAAAGGGTGCTGTTACAAAGACACACTATAAAAAGTATAAACCCAGCATAAAGCCTCTAAAAGCAAAAACAAGTACCCTTTCTGAATATTTTTGTTGTTGTTGTTTATACAGTGAAGCAAAAACAGCTACTTAGAAAAGTAAAGTGGTGCTACTCTTCTCTTAATCATAAAGATTAAAAACTTAAACTGAGCTGAAACCTTCAGAATATCAGTGTTTGAACATCAACTGTATCTGGCTCACAAAAAAATAATGATACTCTGAATTTCTTTCTCCAATTTGTGTTTAGATTTACCAAAAGTTCAGATTTGTAACCTTCTCCTCAATGCCAAACCATTTTTACTGACAAGCCACTTTCTTCCCCATTAGAAAAGAACAGGCAGAAGTGCCACACCCTGAAATTACATCAAAGCTCTCAAAACATGAGGTAGCATTACTGATTGTTTTTTCTATAACAGATACTATTCATAGTTCCAAAAAATTCCAAATTATCTTCTCTTTCTTGCCTGACTTCACTGTCTCCTTATTTTTCAACCTTTATTTTATGTACTCCAGGAGCTCTTGCTCTCTACAGCTCTGATTCAGGAAGTGTGTTTAAAATATACTTTAATTTAAGCACCTATCTATATCCTAAGGGGCAAGGCATATATTTAAGTGCTATTCTAGATTAATGCCTTTTTCCCTCCTCTCTGCCATTTTTATCCCCTGGAGGGTCTTTAGCAGGTAAAACACAAATCCAATTGTGTTAATCCCACTAATTTAGGATTTATTCAGACAGGATCAAGACAATTCTAACCCCCTGCTGCTTAAAAACTTCTGTCTTTTATCATGTTGTTACTACAAATTAGTATTAAATGTAGATGAACTAAACATTATTTAATTTCTGGTCTTACACAGCTGGAAGAAAAAGGCAAGCAGCACTGAACTGTTGCTGTTAAAGGAATGAAATTAAAAAGGAAGCCCCTTTTGATCTTAGGCCCTTGGAATCTGGAGAAATAAGGATCCATATTTGAAATGTGAAGTGGTAAGAAACTGTAAAAAGCTGACAGCTCATTACTGAAAAATAGTAAAAACCTCAATGTGAAAAGCTACAAGGTGTGTGGAAATGCTTCCATAATTTAAAAAGAGTAAGGAGAAGGTGATAATTTTAAATGCAACTATTTGCCAGCAATATTACCACTTTGTGGGATGTAACCACAGTCTTGGAACAGTTATCCTGACAGGCACATTAATGCAAACACTTGCTTTGAGAAATTGTTGGCTCATACTCTTATTTCATCGTCTAATCATAACCTCACTGCTAAGGAAAATACAAACCCCCTGACAAGTGCTTTGGTGCTGTGATGTGATTATAATACCACTTTAAACAGCTCCTCCTGTCCTTTCTGCTGAAGCAAAGGAGACTCATCTACAAATGGTGAGTCTGTATATTTTTAAGATGTTCATTTCTGTGTCTTTCTAAATTAAATGAGTGGTTTTTATTTGCTCAAAAATAAGCAACCTGAAACTTTGAAAAGTTTGGGGCTTTTTTTGTGTACAAACATCACTTTCACAGCTGTCTGGAATGAAACACAGCCCAAGTTTGTGGCTCATGAACTCACCCCTGATTTTTTTTTCTATTCACTTTCTTAAGTGGTTATTTCAATTTTTAGCTTCCCATTCAATGACAAAAGTACCTCAGCTAGAAAATCCACAGTGGGACCCTGCCTTTAACACATGGGGCTGCATTTCCCAGGAAGAGATGACCCTCAGCTGCCAAGCCTGCCGATATCCTGCTGTACAACAAATTCCAGTCCATAAAATTCCAGAGGCAGAAAGGTCAGTTCATAGGACAATCAGCTAAAAAATGTTACTGCCTTAAAAGCTGCAACTTTAATCCTTCGATGCAATGCTCACTAAATATAAGCAGAGAAAGCACATAATGGGAAAAATGCTGCTGTTACAGCTTTAGCCAAAACATGATCTCCTGGAATCCCTGTAACAATCCATGTTCACATTTTGCAAATTAAACAGTAACTATGAAAACAGCCTTGAAATAACGTATCTTAAATCAGAGTTTCCATTTCACTTAAGTGCTTGCACTTTGTTAAACATCAGGAACAGAACGTGGCCATTAACTGCAGCAAATTCATAAGTGCACCCAGTAAAAACTCAGCTATAATTGCTTGAGGAAAGAAATAAATTTCAGACCAAATGCTTTATTTCAGACAAAAAAAAAAAAAAAAAGAAAGAGAGAAACAGAGACCTGTCAAATGACAGAAGAGAAGAACAAATTCATAGTGGATGCAAACTGCAGCACTTACTTGGGAAACAATATGTAGGAATGCAACAGGAGGATTAAAGATTACAGATTAAAATTAATTGTCTTGATTGACTCTTCAGTTTAAAATAAATAAAATTATTTGTTGCATAGTATTTGCCAGATATATGTAAATCTTTCTCTGGTTATTTTATTTTTCTAACAGGGAGTAAAATTACAGTGGTCTGGATTAGTACCACAGCTGCACTCCCTCAGAACATCAGTGACCTACAGATATGCCTTTTAATGCAGAATGCTCTCTTTAGTGTTGCAGAAAAAAAAAAAAATACATGATTTCCTGAATTCTGTGGGAACTTTGGCTTCCTGAGAGCACCATTTAGCTTATTCTCATAAATCTTCCTACCAAACGCAGAAAGCTCAGGAAAATTCACTGTTACTTAATCAAACTTATAAAATAAAGCATTTTAAAAACAACATCCAAGCAGTTCAGCTGGGTCCCTATCCTTCACTGCTGCTTTCAGCTCTTTTTTTTTTTTTTTTTAATTTACATGTGAAACCACTGTGTCAAAACCAGAAGAGCACAAGTTACCTCTGCATGTGTCGCTATTCAGGCTTTAATCACATGGCATAAAAGACATACAACAGCACTGGCAGACAGCCATTAAAAAAAAAAACTAAAAACCAACAACTCTTCTATTCATTCCCCTTTTGCCCTCCCTGTAAGCACCAGCTTGGGGCAGGTAGGATGATCAATAATTGATCAATAATCCAGGTGGCGCGTGGCTCTGCTCACACTGGCAGCTGAGCTGAGCCTTGTCCAAGAGCCTTTCCAGCAGCACAGGATGCTGCTGGCTGTAGGTCAGCATTTCCATCACAAAACCCCATTGTTCCCCACTTGTAATTCGGACAGATCACAGCGACAACTTTGAATTTGCAGGAGTGAGGCTGGATTGGGAAAGAAATTTATGGCAGCCAGCTCAGAGTGCTGTTCAGCAATTCAAAAGCACACCGTGAGTGGAGAAAACGTGTGAGAGCGACAGAGAACTCTTTTCCTTTCAAATGGTCCAAATGGATTTTGGTCAAAACAATGGCAGAGTCCACGAGCCAAGGGAAGCCTCCTGAACATGGCTCAGTGCTGCAAGAGATGCACAAGAACAGATTCTCAGTGCTCTCTTTAATCCTCTCTAAATCAGGCATGAAGCAGAGTTTGTGGTCTTGCTGTGCTCCTCAATAAAAAGGTAATCTAGAACTCATTATGAACAACACACAAAACAAAGAGAGGGGGGTGAAAAGAAAGAAAAAGAGACGTTTCCTCCCCAGTCCAATGGTTCTCAAGGGAATTTCCGTGTGACTACGTGTAATATCCCATTTACAATGGAAAGTATCCTATTAGGACTTGGGAACTTCAAACAGCAGATTTTGAACTTACATGCAAGCATCACTGTGCAAAGGCTAAAGCTATCTAGAAGAATTGTCATATTCCATGATTTTCTTATTCCCATTTCACTTAGCATTAACTTAGTAATATCAAGAATTACTCTATGAAAACTGCAGAGAAAACCAGAAAAGAAAATGCAATTCATTTGTTTATGCTAAATGTCTGTTTATGGGGTTTTTTTCTTTCTTACTTCCAAAAAGGTTTCCTGAAAACCATGGACAGAGCCAAAGCTTCCACTATTCAGTATCAATGATTGCACAACTTTTACTTTAGAATTTCATGTTCCCAAAGAAGGATCTTGATTATTTATTCCACACTTCTCCTCCCCTCACACAGCTCCCCCCAAGACAGATTACAGTATTTTTAGGAATAGAAAATGTGGCTGTGTGAACAAAGAAAATATCAGTAAGTTACCACCTACAGATAGCCACAGCCAAAGCCTATTCATGAGCTTGTTGATCCTTTCGAAAAACATCATTTTAGCAAGATAACTCTTTGCAGTGGAAAGTTTACTTGTTAAAATTAAAGGGATCACCTGCAAAAATATTAAAAATAGGTTTCCTCTCTTGAATTCAAGGCTCAGGAACATTACACAGCTTTCCTCTGTCATCTCACTAATTATTAACTTAGGGATATGCTTAATATCTAAATATTTGTATAGGAAAAAGAAAGGGAAAAGGAGAAGCAGACAGACATTCCAAGAACCAGGGAGAGAACAGCTGCAAAAGGGACCAGCAAAAGTTATGATGCAAGGCACAGCATCCTCACTGAGAGGCCTGATAGAGCTCCTTCCAATTTCCACCCCTATGTGAGCCCATCGTGTTTTTGGGCATCACAAAGAGAAACTAAATTGCAACTGCAGTGCTCTCACCACAATGGGGAACATTAGCTCCTTTGTGGGGATGGAGTACTGAGGGCCAAAAAAAAGTCACCAAAACCATCTGTAGAATATGGGAAGGGGATTTGGTAGAGTTGCTCAAACCCTTGACAATAAAGCACTTTTCTTCTGAAACAACAGCAGCTTGGCCATTAGCATTTCAGCACAAGCAGAAAACGCATAATTCCGTGCCATTCTGGGAGTGAAAGAGAGCAGGGTTTGGCAGGGCTTTTTCTGACTCAGCCTAGTTAATACCAGCAGTGGGAAGGGATTCAAGTGTCTTCCTTCCAGTGATTCTGCTGGCAGAAATGCTGCCATTTTTGCCAAGCTCTAGATGCAGAGAAAGGCAGAGGAAGAAAAATTCCTGCCATAAAGCTGCCCCATTCCAGCCTCAGGTGTACAAATTACACAGGAACTCAATGGAAGTTGGAGCAGACAACACTGAGAAAGACAAAACAAACAGGTCTTATTTAATCTCTAGTTTAGACACTTCTAAATTTGTCATTAGAAATTTTTTGCTATGGATTTCCTTTTTTCTTTTTTTTTCTTTCTTTTTTTTTTTTTTTTAAATTATTTGAATGACTATGAAGCAATTAAAAGTGAAATACTTAATGCCATAAGCATGCTGGTCTGCTTTTGAATGGACTTCACAGCTTCATTCCATGTAGGAAATCAGTAAAATGTCTAAACAGTCTCTACAGATGCATACAACCAAAATAAAATATTGAGAATAGTTCTTTAGAAAATTCTTTGCAAAGTAAAATAAATAAATCCATTTGAAGAACATTCCTCACCTATTTTAACAGAGACAAGCTGATATTTGTAGGGTCTGAATTCAGCCCCAAGTAGCTGTGAGAAATAAGGGGGGGGGGTGAAATTCTTCTGTCAAAATGCAGACCACATAACTCCCAAGCCATCAGAGATTTTCTCCAACCTCATTTCTGGTTTTATTCAAGGATTTGGATCGTTCTTATAAAATATCTTGAAACTGGTGTAATCAATGACTTCATACCAGAATTATGCCCTGCATTCACACCAACGCTCCTGCAAACCACTGAAGACTAAGAAGAGGAGCAGAATCAATGTGTACAGGCAGTGAAACCTGAACACTTTGATTTTTCACATTCCTGACTGATGAGGCTTTGGGCAATCCAGTTTATCTGTAAAAAGAAACCAGCTGGCAGCCAGAAAAACCCCTGGGTTTTGCACTTAAGTCCCTCCTTCCCTATCCACAGGCGCCACAGTCCAACAGGTAGCCTGGAGGCTGCCTCTGGATAGGCAGGATGCCCCCAGAGGATTTGAAAGAGGGTTAAGGATGACTCTGTGTCCCAGAAAAGGGAAAGAACCCTAAGGCAGACGAGGCTGAGACAAAAGGGACAGGAAGGACAATAAATACCCCAGCACAGTGTGGTACCTGCTTTGCTTTCCCCTATTTTGGAGCACTCCCTGAGCAGAAATGGGTACAAAACCCACGTCACAGCTCAGCTCTAAAAAGCTAAAACAGGTACTAAAAAAGCCTCATCTAAGGCCCAAGGTAACAGCAAGGAAAGTTTCACCAAAGCTGCTAAAAGATGAACCAGAGCCCATAAAAACAGGCAGAGCCAAACAGACCAGGATATTCTTGCTGGACATAGACATCAGTCCCAGAGCAGATCTTCAGGTTGTGGCACCACATGACATTACATTGTAATGTAATTCCCATTATTTGTCACAGAAACCTTTGGAAGTGTCCTGTGTTTAACCAACACAGATCAAGCAGCGCTGTTGTGCTGATCCCCTCCCTGTGGCTGGCACACCAAGGCCTGAGCCCAGCAGCTCCTGACACTTATTTCCTCCTCTACCACTCCTCCTCCATGATTTCCATTGGGAATTGCAGTGTGGTGGCTCATGGAGGATGTGCTGACTCCTCTCCTTCAATATCCCAAGGCCCCAGAAAGCCCATTTCCGAGATTCCCAGAAGCTGGAGATGGAAAAGGCCTAGGTCACCCAGGCCTTTGCTTCCCCTCCCTCCTTCTTTCCCCATTTGTCCAGTATGTGATTGTTTCCTACAGTGCATTTCTTCCCTGCTTGCTGGCCTGCTAATGTCTGATTTATCCACTGCATGAAATCAGCGCAGATAATTAATTACATGTTTTCAGTACGCTGCCTACCCAGAACTCCAGCTCCCACACCAGCAAACAGCCAACTGAATTCATTTACAAAGCAAACAATAATGCTGCTCATCAGCTCCTTAAATTACTTCAGGAGGCCTTGAAACATTTTCTGTAACTCGGAATTTGGCATTCTGAGGATAAAGTTACTTTTTCCCACTGATCCAGTTTGATTTCTACTAATTTTCTGCTACATGTTTTACTCAGTTCCATTTGCAATTTAGTTACCACAGAAAAAGAGCAGTCTTGGGTCTGGACTGTATTTTACACCCCCCCCCCTCTTCTACCAACAAACCTGGCTGTGTTGTAATAGCAAGAAAGCATAAAATACATCTAAGCAAGGAATAATATCTGAGGAAAACGATTTAGGCAAGAGTTTCACTTAACAAAACTCTCATCTGGCATTTTGTTTTAAATATGTTTTTAAAGGTCAGCTACTCTTGAAGGACTTTAAAGGTTGAGCAGGAAGATCAGAACAAAATATAATATCCATGCGGTAGTAAAGCAGTGCAGAAATGTTATGGATGGGGGAATTTGACAAATTACAAGGTTGGTAATCATCATACTTCACCTCCTTCTTTCTTGCACTTGCTATTTACACTCCAGATCACAAAATGCACACAATCTTTCTCATGTTTGTGTTGCTGCTCCACATATACTCTCCCCCCACCCCACACATCAGGAATACCAAAGCCACAGTGTATTTTTGTCTGCCAAAGGTACCCCCAGATTTCCTGAAAAAGGCAACTTTTCCTCTCAGAGGTGCAACAGAACAACTGCAAAATGAGGCAAATCTGCAAACCCTACCTGTGCCCTGTGATTTGAGCAGGCTGTGCCCAGTGAAGGCATTGTCTGGTGACCCCAGAAGACTCAAACTGCACTGATGCATTCTTCCACATCCTACCACATGTGTCCAAGCCCTGCTTGTGACCATAGAGAAGCTTTTCAGTGGTTTGGGCAATTTTCATTCCAGCCTTGGGGAAGCATTCATTAGTGCTGACCTTGAGCTGCTAATAACTGCAGTTAACAGGGAACCCACAATTATCATTCCACTCCTTCTCTCTCTTCCACAATTTCCTCTGACCGTCTTTGCCTCCACACCAGTATCCCAAACCTCTCACAGGCAGCAGGAAAGCAAATAAATAGGTGAAGGATATCAAAGAGTTTAAAGATTTAATACCCACCTCATCCTCTCTCCCATTTCAGCCTGCAGTTCATCTTCTGAGGAAAGGAGGATGAACAGATGCTGGGGAAGCTCTTCATGGTCCCAGCACCCTGAGGGACCCTACAAGTAACCAGAATGCTCTGGAGAAGGCATCTTTCATTCTCTGTTCAACACTAAACACCAATTTCTATGAACTCTGTAATTCCCATGAGATAAAATTAGTGTAACATAAATCATGATACAACAGGGGGAAGACCACAGTAGGTGGCCTGCTGTGCTCCACTGTGTGGTCTACAGTGCAGGTTCAGGCACCAGTTCCTGTAATGTTGGGAAAAGGCTTCTCCTCAACATTCCTCTTAGGATGATTCCCAAAAGAAGCACCTCCATTTGTGAACTTGTCTGCTTTTTTACAAACTGTGTTCTCTGCTGTGCCCTTGATGTCTCCAAAGGAGAAACAGCCAACAGCAAATTAGGGTTGGACCCAAAATTTCCCCAAAAGGACTGATGGAAGAACAGATATTCACTGACCTATCTCTTGGTCAGTGTTGTGTGTATTGCTTTGTATACAGGCCAGTGACAGGTTAAAAAAAAAATAAAAAACTTATTTACAAACTACTTTGGTACCTCAATATCTCAGATATGCTGAATGCATCTTAACCACCCTTGCATATAATCAATATTTCCTCTTTTTTAAGTGTTTTATAGGGTTTTTTGGTTGTCTTTTTCGGTTTTATTTGAGTTGTTGTTGTTTTGTGTGTGTGTTTATGTGTGGTTTTTGTTGGTGGTGGTGGGATTTTTTCGGGTTTTTGTTTTTGAGGGTTTTTTTTGCTGTTTTCTTGGATTTTTTGTTTGTTTTGGTCAATGTAATCTGTGTATGAAAGTCCCCATGCAGTTCAGATGATCATAAATTCAATTTCCCCACCTGTTAAAACCAAAGCTACAAACACTCTGTGCAGATACTCTTTGAGAATAGTCTTATCTTGGAAACAACTGAGATGCAGTGTAGGATGACAGCCATTGGTTTTTAAGTGCTACTGAAAAAAAACACTGAAATTCAACTATTTCTTAAAGCTACCACTATATCCTCAATCCCTGCAAAGACAGACCAAACTTTTATGAGTTGCACTTTGTGTTTTGGGCTTTTTTTTCCCTTCTGAGAATCTCCCTGCTATCAGCAAAGGCTTTTGAAGCCCCAAATATTTGGAAGTGTAGCCTGTGCTGGGCTAATCAAGGCAAGTGCTTATTTATACCATCCCTGCTTGACTCAGTAATCTCCCCTCTTTTCTTTTTATGTGGGACCTGAAACTGTGGGCCTTTGGTTTTAAACACACCATGAAACCAGGACCTGATCTCTGCCCATTATACACGGGGTCATTTCTGACACACATTCTCTTTTTGATGAATTCAATCCCTGTTACAGCTCTCAAGAGATTAACTGCTGTTACAGCACAATCACAGCAACTAAGGCTTACTTTGACTCCTGAGAAGTTTTGGGTTTGGTTTTTTTTTTTTTTGCTTCTCTTTCTTTGTTTGGGTGGTTTTTTTTCATTCCTTTCTTTGTTAAATAAGTTTTGGGAGAAAGGAATAAGAAGCAATCCAACTATTAATTGATGGTAATTGTTCTTATTTCATAAGCCTGCAAATCCTCTTTTTTTCCATATAATAAAAGCCTTTCAGATCCTCTGAGCAAAAAATGTACTGGATTAACTTCTATTACGCAGCTCAGGAATCTCCAGGCCAGAAGAGGTGACATTAGCTTCCACAAGAAAAGTCTTACTGCAATAATTTATGGTTATTCACGAGGGGAAACTTTGCAAAACCTTCCAAAAAATGCAAGCATGGCAGCAGCTCCTGCTGGGATCAGGAGTATCACTTGCAGCACTGCTTTAACCACAGTTTCACCTCCACACTTGTCGATGCATAAATCTTTCATTATCGCTGGGAATAACTGAATGACACCTGGGAACAGCATTGGAGATGAAAAACTACCCTAAAGACTCCCACATTTCCTCAAAACAGATGAATTTGAGAGCTTTATCCAAACTATTATGGTCAGGTTCATGTAAAATATACTTATTTTATGTTCAGAGCATTCTTGAAATGGAATAAGAGATAAAGTTGATCCTGCCCTGCAGTTAACAACCATGGTATTGTAATTAATATGGACTGAATATCTCACTTGTAACCATATACAGATGTATTTAGAGACAGAGAAATCATTGCAAAAAATTTGGTTATTCAAATTCCTCTCACCCCTTAGCACATTTTATTTAAAATATAATACATTTTTGTTTTCAGGAATATATGACAAATATCCAGTCAAAATTGAAGGGTGTCACAATCTAAGTGTCAGCCATCAACCTTGGGGAAAAAGGGTCCAAAATAAAAAAGTATTCTATATTTTATGCATTTTGTTTTCCAACTATATGTCTTGGACCACTTCTAAGATAATCTGCAAAATTTACCTATTGAGTGTTTAGTTCCATTAAAATTTCAAATGCACACATTTATATTTGCCATGTTTTATTATAGCTGAACCAGTGGTTAGGGTACAACATGCTAGAAAATGCTTCACGCTGATATTTTAAGAAATGCTATTTATGGTTTTTATACAACAGCTCTGGCAAAGGTAAAAAATGTTTGCACAAAGCTTTACTCCAACTAACCTACCTTCCTTCAACAGAAAGGAAATCCCTCAAATGTTTTAGTGATTTTTTTTTGTGTGCATACATATAAATATTTACATATATGCAGTCACACATGCACACAAAAATCATATTTTGGTAACTAAGAGAATTCTGAAGGGATGCTACATGAGACTATTCCTCTGCTTTTCTCACTCTGGCCAGATTCTGAAACAAACAAACAAATGCAGTGTAGTGTGAGGACAGGAGAGATATTTAATAATGTATCCATTTGTTTTGAGCCTTCAAAGGCTCAGTGACCTTCAAAGCTGAACAGGTGGGGTTGTGGTTGGATTCCCACCAGACACAGCTCCAATAATGAAAGCTCAGCATCACTGTGAGTGAGAGCTACCCTTTCCATTTCAATTTGGATCACAAATACACTCTGGAACTCTGTGCTGCTAGAATCACCGATTCATTGTGTTATTATGGTTGGCAAAGGGTTAAAATTAGTCTCATATTAACAGCAATGCACTGAGGTTATTGTTCCTCTCAATTTCTTCTTCTCTCACAGGAAACAGAGAGAGAAGAACCAGTGCTTCATTTCTCCCATGTTCCCATTTGAAAGGAGCAGTTAACAGAAAATTATCTCCCTACCATATTAAAATTGGTATGAAGGGGACTTTTATTATTTTTAGATAACAGATTAAAATTTATAATGTATTCCTCTGCAAATACTTCAGATCCCTGAGCATTTAGGGCTCCTTTGAACAGCTGAAAGAGCTGCTTTTAACTTTTTTCCCATGAAAGAGGTTGTAGCTTGCATGGCATAGAAGTGAGCACTCCACAGCATGCCAGAGACCAAAATCAGGTACCAAAAATGAACTCAAATGATTCACTGAGATGTCCCTGTCCCACTAATGTGTTTAAAAGGTGTCAAATTTCCTTCCTCAGCCTGCAGCACCAGGAGGAGACCCAGCCCCAAAAGCCAGCCCTTCTGCCTACACTGGGATGCTCCACACCCTACAGGCTCAGCTGCTTGGAGAGGGACACCCAGGAGAGACCTATTAGCACCTCCATGGCTCAGGCCACTCTGCTTGATTACACATTCATTGAAATTAATTAATTTTTAATTTCCCACTAACCTCAGCTATTATAAATCAAGTCACCCAGGCCAGGGAAATGTTCACTGAAATATGAAACTGTCTGTGGAAGAGGTGCCTGAGCAGAGGTTCAACTTGAGCAATCTGTCACTTGAGAGAGACAAGAACAAAGCAAATTACTTTGCACAGAAATTATTAGAAAATAGTGCCTTGATTAATTATGCTGTTTCAGAAAGGGCACAGAAGGAAAAAGATGTTGTACCAGTATTGAGCCCTGTAAGTCTGGGTCTGGTATTCCAGCTAGCTGAATAGTTTAGTCATCTGGAAAATCCATTTCTTATTTTATTTAACCATTTTGGGGTTTTTTGTTTGTTTGCTTACAAATGAAGGAGTAAAATTCATTTTACACAATAAAAACAATGAAAATTAATATACAATATTACTGTATCTGTATCTATGAAAGCAATATCTAGGCTCCTCATAGATGTTTCTCTCACTTCTCTGCTATAGCTCCAGGGAAAAGCAAATAATCTTACTTTGAGATACTGGCAGGTTTGATAAAGACTCACTTGATATCCTCCTTCCTGCCTCCTGCTGCTTTATTAGCGTGAGAGTCATTTATCAAATATATTTATACAACAGGAGAAGGTTTCAGTTCCACCAAAATTAAGTCTCATGTGAGATCCACAGACTTCTGTCATCAAAAAAAAAATGGGGATAGGAGGAGCCCCCTTGGTCTCCAGTTTTTGAAGTTCAGATGTATTATGTTGGAAGTATGAATTCACACCTGGGTTAGATGTGGTGTAAATGGAAGAGTCACTCACATCATAAACCTGAATTGGTTCAATATTACCCTATTAATATTCATATATGGGGCACCACCGGTGGATAGCATAAGAAACATGGCACTGAACACGTAAAATACCAGTGAATTTTAGAGACAAACTGGGACTTGATACCTCTGGTGCTGCTTTTCTTTCTCTACTCAACACCCATTTTGCATTTACATCTGCTTACTCTCAATGCCACTTTGAAGCAAAGCTATTTTTCTTCCTTAAGGATAATATTTCATAGCCAACATCTTTACAAGTGTAAGAACTACTACAAAAAGTATTTCATAAAATAAGACCAGACATCCACAGAGATTCTATTGTTACTTGAGACTATTTTTGTAACTGCCTTTGCCTAAAAAGAGTACAGCAAGAAGACAAATGGGTTTTGATGCTTCCTCAGAATATTTCCCTGTACTCCAGGTACTTGTGGTAAAGGGAATTCCTGAGCCAGAGAAGGTGACTTTGTATTTAATAACCTTTGACAGCATTTTCAGCATCCCCAGTGTCTCAAGGCTACCAGTACTACAGCTTAAAGTGCAATTAGACAATAATTAAACAGGCTTAAGTAAGGAAATAACTACAGCTGTCCTCTAGAACTGTGAGGATAAAACCATTATCTCACACCCTAACATACTGTGGATAATTTATATTAGTTGGTAGTGTAGGAAGTTAAAGGAGTGCATCCTTAATCCTGGTACTCTTAGGATAGAAACAGAAATGGGAATGGAAAGGTGGAAATTTTATCTTTCCCAGGGGATAAAACTCTTACCTCAAACTTTGCTGGCACTAGGAGTTAATTTAAAAGTTTACACCTTTACTGACGGTACCAATGATGCCAATTTAAAACTATGATACCTTTAGGAACAGGGAAGTTATCCCTGGTTGAATTTGGCTCCCATTCCTTTTTGGACAGAGATGGTTTCAGTAGGAGCATTCAATATTTAAAGCAGGACAGGTATTTCTTCTCCAAAACCAGAATGAGTCCATAGCTGATTAGAAAATCCTCCACCAATTTTCTGCACAAAAATACTGGTCCATCAAGACTGAAATCCCTCCTCAAAACTGACAGGATGTGTGCATGTGCATAAATATCTGGGAGACTGAGAAAGTCAATGAACCACCTATACTGGAGCATACAAATCCAAAAATGTCATCCTATAAAATCAGATTATTTGGAAGCTTACCACCAGCTATTTCAAATATATTAATTTTCTGCAGTGTATTTAAATTACCAAAAAAACCCCCAACCAACCAACAAATCAAACTAAACCCAAAATCTAGAGATAAGGAATAAATTTTTCCTATTTCCTCTTTGAAAGTACTTTATGATACATGGCCTAATTTTTTATTTTCAAATTTATTTTATTTCATTTCCCCTTGAGTAGCTCATTTTACTTTGAACAAAGTATCTAAAGATAAACACAGAATGGTTAAAGAAAATATTACAGGAATGAAGGACAGCTGATATTGCCAAAGGAAAGCACAGATATGTGAACACTATGGTTTCTTTCAAGCAGCTATGAACCTGCCTTTAAGAAGAGAGGAAGAGATTATTTGAGCTCAGAATGTAATGACCACTTGAGTGATGGAAGAGGTGAGATAAACATAATTATTCTTAAATTCTGTATTACCAAAGCACTCCGAGGTACCTTCACCTCCAGAATGATTTCTTGGTAATGCCTGTTATGTGTGGTTGTTTTTTAAAACAGTCCTTTTCTTCATCTCTATTTGTTAAAAGTGGTCTGGAGAACACAGTACCTGAATTAATCACAGCAGCATAGAATCAGTTAGGTTAGAAAAGATCTTTGAGAAATTTGATTTGAAACCTAAATTTCAAAATCAAAGCACAGATAATGTGTCTGCAGAAACACAGAATGTGACAGCCTTCACTGAACTTTTATCCTACGGATAACCATAAGAAATAGCATCCCTTATATTCTTACAACAATATTTGAGCAAATAAAAGCAATGTGTCTTCTGTAAGCCACCAGGCAGATGAGTTATGGAAGTTAAAGCTTATTAAGTGACCTAAAGGCAAGTCATTTTAGGAGCAGCAAAAGCCACCTCACTTCTCTTGCACAGGATTTCTCATATGATCTCATCCATAGTGATACTACATTTATTCTTTTTTTATTCTAAAAGAAAAAAAAAAACCAAATCAAACCCTCACTTCTGATTTGTTTTGTGCTAGCTCTTTTCCTCCCCTGAGAAGGTTTAAGCACACATTATGAGCTTGCTCTAGTAATCATTCAAAGCAGAATTCTGACACAAGCCCACAAGAGTTTTGTCTGCACGAGGACCACAGGCCTGGCCTCTTGTGAATACTTTCATTAACACTGAAAGGCTCCTTTGTTTACTGCATGACCAGAACATGCATATGTGCCTATAAATGGGAGGCATTTATCATTCCCAAACAGTGATGAGGTGGCCACGGTTCATGAAGCAAGCAGAGAGATGAGACTCAAGAAATCTGGGTTCTGTTGCTCACTGGGTGACAGATTTATGTGACCAAGCAACTGCATCTTTTCCTATTTTAGTACTCTATTTGTAAAATGTAGATGATATTTTATTGTGCTGCAGAGTGCTTTCAGATTAATGAATTAAATTCCCTGATTGATCATTAAACAAAGAGGCTTCTTTGCAAACATAATCATCAGCACGATGAAATATGAATGAGACACTATCCACTGAGATGCAGGGAAGCAGGAAACCTCTCATTTAACAAAGCTGAAGTATTTCCATGACACAAAGCTGTGGCTTGGTCCATCTTCACTAAAATTACATATTCTACAATCACCAGATTTTGTGGACCTTATATGGCAGGCAAGTTTTACAAGATAGAGAAACAGAAGATGTAGAAGTAACTTAAGCCCTTACAGGAATTTAACCTCTTACAACCCTTTTGGGGTGCACTGTGCCCATCCTTTGAGTAGCCAGGTATCCCAAATCCTCTGAGCTCACTGAGGGCTTTGCTTTAGCAGCACCTGTGCAGTGCCACCTGCCCTGTCCTGTGGTCACACTGGTGTCACCACTGTCCCCAGCCCTGTCCCCAGCACAGACTCCAGCAGTCTGTGCACTAAGGCAAGCTCAACTCAGACAGGGCAGGAGGGCAGCCCATCAAAAAAGTGCTCCCAAAAGTGGGGAATGACTTCTCTAGCCTGCAGCTGTCAGGTCTGAAATGCAGAAGGCTGGCTGATCCTGCAGCAGTCATCCTTTCAGCACACTTGAAGCAAGAATAGGGCAAAGTGAAGAAGGTCAGGAAGTAAACATCAATTCTTAGAGAGCCACCTTCTTTTTTATCAGAAATTCTAGAAGTAGTGATTGTCCTGAGTGAGGAGCATGAACCACACACACCCAGACAGGTCCTGAGCTCAGCTGAATCCAGGTGATAAGAAAAGATTGTATCAAGGTTGAATAAAAAATAGGAGTATGGGTGAGCTGTGCAGCCACTGGACACTGTAAAAAGAAAAAAAAAAAAGATGGGGAATGGAGTGAGACATATACAAACACAACTGCAGAGGACAACACTGAGCACCTCAGCTCAACAAATCTGCCAGGAACTGGCATCTGATTAAAATCACCCATAATTCAGAATTAAAGAGAGTAAGCAAGAAACTGCCACTTAAAAAGAGAACATTTCAGCTCTCATAAAAAATACATAACACTTATGAACAAAGCAGAGATGATACAAACTATAAAGTATGAAGAAAAAACACTCATTCAGATCATAATAATTTGCTGCATTATTTGAATAATTACTTTTAAGCTGTAAATGAATTATGAGCTTTACTCATGGAAAACCAGCCTAAAAAAGCCAAAATTTAAGCATTCCAATCACAGTTCGACTTGAGCCCAGCAAATAAACATTTTTTTGGCTACAGTCACGAGAGTTTCTAGGGGTTTTACATAATTCTAATACTTCATTTCTGCACCCAGCTTTCTTTTCACTACACGTGCCTTGGTAGTTTGTTCTTTAAAAAAGAGTTTTAAACAGACCTCCTACATTTAAAAGCATCAATTATTGTTTACACCAACAAATCAATTAATCAATTCAATTAAATTCGTGTACTTTTTTTTTTTTTTTCTTTTCTACAATGTTTTCTCAGATGAAATGTGCAACCGTTATTTGTTTCATTTTTTATTGACTACATAACTTGGATTAGGCAAAATTCTTTGATGTTTTGGCAGGTTTTGGCTTTGTGGCCAGTGGACTGAGAGGCACATTTCCCTGGTCACTAAGCTGAGCTGCAGGCTGCCAGCCCCAGCATGGGGTCACCCAGCCTGATCCAGCAGCTTCTGTTCAGGTTAAGGTGGAGCATCCCATGCTGGGCCAAGTGGCTTCACCCCCATGGTTTCCATATGTTTTCAAATAAACCTCCCTGTTCTGTGTTTTGCAAATTGCTCTCTCAAGGCATGCAAAGAGAACAGACTTTCAGTTCTTCTCTTTGTGGGACATATCTATGCATTTTTATATATATATATATATATATATATATATATATATATATATATATAATTTTTTTAAAATATAGCAGTACAGAGATATAGGTATGACAGAAAGAAAATATACATCAAAACAAAAAAAAAAAAAGAAAAAAAAGAAAAAAAGAAAAAAAAAAGGCTGTAAAGGACAGGCTTTCTCTTAAGGTATTGCACTGACTGATTTGAACCAGAAGCCCAGACCCAAAGCCCTCAGGCATGCTGGAAGTTCAGTCCTGTGAATGCAGTAATTTATGCAAACTCCTAAATTACAGGGAATGAGCAAACCATTTGCAAACCATTTCCATATATTGCTAATTGGAGCATTTTTTGTGCATTTAGCTGTAATGAAACTGGGACCACGAGGACTCTGTAAAATACAAACCCAAAAGCAATAAAAACAAAGCCTTCAGGTTATCATAATTCTTCTGTAACAAAACATGTGTGGGCCACTGGTGATATTTTTTTGTAACTGATAAAAAACATTTATTTATTTTTTTTATAAAGCCTTGATGTACAATCATTATATTAAGTTTCTCAATGGCAGGGCTGGATCCTGAATAATGAGAGCTGTAAAAATACCAAGGTGTGTGTAGCTTTCTACAGTCTAAGTTTCAGCTGGACAAAATTACATTTAAACACACAAAATTATTGCAAATACTTGTGCTGGTGAATCTCAGCTGCTGCCTTTTTATTGTTTTGGGAGATACTATTTTTAGATTAAATATGTGCTAAAGAATCTCTTTAAGTATGTATTTGTTTATTAAATTGATCATTTGAAAGTTGGACTCCATCTATTAGTAAAGCCACACAGCCAAATGCATTTGTCTTCTAATTGTGTAACATTCACTGGAATTAATAGCACACAAATGGTACATATTTCACTGAAATATTTCAAAGATTATGTTGATGTTAGTTATAGAGGCTGGCATCTAAAAGAATGCCACTTGATTAATATTATTAGCACACCAACTGTCTTGTACTTTAAACCACAATACAAGGAAGTGATTTTGAGCGACTGACAAAGCTAAAGATCTTCTCTTGGTAAATTAGCTAAACAATTCATTCATAATTTTGCAAATTCCATTATCTGATCTGTATTTTGATTTTGTATTTCACACATACAAAAAATTATTCACTAATGTATCGCACTGCTTTCCTGACTGTAGAGAAAGACGTTGTTTAAAAGGAACAGCATTTTATCAAAATCACACGTTCTCATCCATCCAAGAGCTAATTGCCTGAAATTCTTTATTTTTTCCCATTGAATCAGTGGGAACTTCACAACTGATTTCAGTGACAGCACAAGCAACAACCCTGACACGTGGTTAAAGACTTCGCATCTAAAATGTAAAGACAAAAGAAAATACATCCTCCACCAGGCAGCCATCCCCCAATGTCCCACCCTCACAGGAGGCAAAAATCAAGCTTTGCTGATGAGGAAAGCATTCCTCCTCATTCAGGCCCCTGCCATTTCCAGCTGACAGGCTGTGGTGTGCCATCATCTGTCTCTGTCACTGGTTCCAGTGGCTCCCACTGCGAGCCAGCCACGAGCATCAATCCTGAGCCCAGGAGTTGCCAGCTCTGAGGTGGGAAAGCTGCCTTCCCCGAGCTACCCACTCCCTCCTAGCCAGGCAGGAATAGCACTCAGGCAGGAAAAGCAGCCTGTGCAGAGCTCCTGGGGTCTGTCACAGCGTGAGAAGGGGAACTGGAAAGTTATGTTAACAACCACAAAGGGAGGAAAGAACGCTCTGACCTTATGGATGGCGGCTGGTGCAGAGGGTGCTCCTGCTCCTCAGGGAAAAGGACTGGTCATTATCACTCATTTCTCTTCCAGCGAGTTCCCCCAGAATGAACAAGCCTTTATTTGTTAGGAAACATTCACTAGAAGTTACAAAAGCCTTGCAAGCAAGTTTTTGATGACTCTCCAATGGGAATGTTTAATACCTCTATCAATAGTTGTCTGCATAACTAATTTTTTTTTTCAATCTTTACACAAAATTGCAGTTGTCACATCTCTTCATGTGTTCAACTTGACAAAAAAGGAACTCTTAATGGGACCTGGTGTGAATGATTCTGCTCACATCCAAGAGTCTCCAGTACATAACAGTCAAGTACATCTCACTCCAAAAATCTTCATAATTACTAGAGAGAGGAAAAAAATGATACATTTTCTTTTTTCCTTCAGCTAGAAACTTTCTCAAATTACTGCAGGACATGACTGTTATCCAAAACCAGTAAGTGTTTCTATATTGTTTGCATAGAGAATATGTAACACTGTTTATTCCTTTCAGTTATTTTTAAGTCAACCTTTGGACACAGATTTTCAAGTAATGGAAAAACAGTATATAGGAATTCAAGAAACACAGTATCAAACACCACAAAACAAAGTGAAATGCACCAAAGCAGATTTACAATCTGCAAGGAAAGACCAAAAGTCTTAACTGTATCAAAACACATCACCCCTAAGATGTCAAGAGAATTCCTCAAGTCCTAACTCCCAGGAACTTTTTTCAGAGTCTCCACATGATCCTGCAAGATCAGTTGAATCCCATATAAAGTTATGGATGCATAACCTTGTGTTCACATGTGTTTGGGCAGGGGTGTTGGGAATCTGATGGACTTGACAAAGCTCATCCAGGCTAAAATCCCCTTCCTGCCTTCAAACTTCCAATCTAGCAAGAAGATGAATGCAGAAGGTAGGAGCACAACTCAGAATCCAACGTGCCTAAGAAAAATAACTGAGGGGAGCACAGAACCATGGAATCACAAAGGTTGGAGAAGACCTCCAACATCCTCCAGTCCAGCCTTTGACCAAACACCATCCACTCCAACCAAACCATGGCACTGAGATGTCCAGGTGTTTCAGGAACACTGCCAGGGATGGGGACTCCACCACCTTTCTGGGTAGCCCAGTTCAATGCCTGCTCACCCTTTCAAGGACAGAACTCTTCCTGCTGGCCGACCTGAACCTTCCCTGGCACAGCTTGGGGCTGTGTCCTCTTGTCCTGCTGCAGTTCCCTGGGAGAAGAGGCTGCTCCACACCTTGCCACAGCCTCATTTCAGGTAGAGCAAAGGTCTCCCCTCAGCCTTCTTTCCTCCAGACCATACAAAACCAAGAAAAGACCTGCAGGTTGAATGACTGCTTCAACCTCGTGGATGTGCAATCTGTGGATGCACATCTGGGGATCTGATGCCAAGGAGCAAGCAGGAGGTGACAGCTTGGCTGTCCTGAGTGCAACTCAGACAAGGAGGCTTCCCAGCAGATGGATAACTGACAAGCTATAAAATAATCCCTAATTATGAAAGAATTTGGGATAGAGGGCATGCTAGGTTTTAAGGCAGTCATTTAAACACACAGGCTCTGGAAAGTAATTATTACACAGAAAAAAACAATGCATTCAATTCCAAAGAAGCCTTTAATCCATGTTTAAATAAGCTCTTTACTAAACAGGCTTGTGCCTGAACACCTGCTTTTACCACAGGATTTGGCAGTGCTTTGTGTATTTTTCAATTAAAGACTAGTATTTAACTTTTGGGGGGAAGCAGGGCCTTCTCGTTCAGGGAAGAGATTAAAAATTAAAAGGTTAGGTTGTTATCACACTGCAGATGTGGATCAGAGGTAAAACTCAAAATCCAGTTGAGTGAAAACTCCTGCAAGCTGTATTACTGTCATCACGTTTCAGATTTGCTGTGGATTAGAACAGATCAGTGGCACGGCTGCAGTGTGAGGGCGAACAGGGATTAACTTTTACCCAGCCCAAAAAGCTCTGCCAGCCTCTTCCTCCAAGCTTGTGAGGGATCCATCCTCTGATACCCTCCCCTCGCCTTGCGTAAGGGGCTGGAGAAAGCAGGGAGGGGAGGACTCCGAGTTCTGCTGCACACACACACCTCCTCCCTGGCCACAGCAGCTGCCTGCCCATGAATACGGCATGAAGCAGCTGTTCCCAAAGGATGAGGATGACAAACTGCACCTCTGAGTCATCCCTACAAAGGGAAGCCGTGGATGTGACCGTGGTTTCTATGTCACATCACTGACAACTGCTTTATTTCATGTCCCTCTACCAAGCACACTGCAGAGAAGAGCTCAATCCACTGGACAGAGGGCTTTTCAAGCTCAAAAAAAAAACCCCCCAAGACCACTGAGTTCAGAACAAGGTGAAGTATTTTTGGCTTTCAAGTTCACAGAATCACAGAATTGTCAGGGTTGGAAGGAACCACTGGAGATCTTCCAGTCCAACCTCCCCCCAAGTCATTTCCATAATTTCTGAGAAATTGTTAGGTACATACCCAGAGTCCTTGGAAATTCAGTGACACAAATTAAAAACAGGGAAACATTATTATAATGCTGGCCAGACAAAATTCAGGGAGGCAATTCATGCTTTCCTCTGAGAGGAAGGCTCTTGAGAAAACAACAAACCTTTTCTAGTTCAGCTTCATTTAGACAGGGCTCCCTGAAACACAGGAGATGTGTCACTGTTTACTGTACCTCACATCAGCTTTCAATCTCTCAGTGTAATGCAGTCGTTATGACAATTCTAATATTATTATTTGCAAGCCAATTCCATGTGAAACTGTGACAGAGACCTACCCAAACATGGACTTGAAGCAGTCACCACATTTCTTCCCCAGAAACACGAATATCTTTAGCAGTTGAGCACAGACTAAACTTGCATAGAGATTTACATCCTCCTTTAAAGACACCATTGACTCATACTCCAGTCTGAACTAAAATCAGTATTCCTTCTTTTCTCAGGAGAGCCTCTTACTAACTTTTTTTTTTTAGAATACTAATTGGAACATTTAGGTTTCAGTGAAATAAGTGTATTTTATTTATTATGGTGATTTTTTTTCCCTCTCTACTCTCTTTCCTCTCATTCTCTTTCTTATTCTGACCCTCTTATAAAAATGCTTTTAGCTTTCTTCCACCATCTGCTGTGGTTGGTGTGGGCAGAGAAAAGGCAGAGAAGCTGATTCCCCTTTTACTGTTCATTTCACTGCCAGGTCATCCCCTCAGACAGTGTGAGGAACAAGACTGGCACTGCTTACGAAATGCCACACACATATAAAAATT
This sequence comes from Cyanistes caeruleus, assembly GCF_971803275.1. Taxonomy (NCBI): domain Eukaryota; kingdom Metazoa; phylum Chordata; class Aves; order Passeriformes; family Paridae; genus Cyanistes; species Cyanistes caeruleus. The sequence goes on from NC_141703.1 coordinate 111,958,110, forward strand.
TCACGTCTTCCTCATTCCGTCCTCTGCGTTTACAGATATTTGTTGTGAGCTCGAGGTGAAGCCTCTGGACACTCAAAGTCAAAAAATTCAGAGACATTATACACTGCATGAAAGTAGCAGCTGAGGGAGTTTATTAATAAATAAATAAGTAAATAAATAAATAAGTAAATAAATAATGAAGATGAGGGTTCATTAGCTGTGGTTACCTGAGATTTCTAACCAGCTACTTCTTCAGCTGAAATGTCCTGGTTCCCCACCCAGCCTCCTCCTCCTCCCCAGGAAAACTCCATTCTTGCAGCTGCAACAGTGATCTCATGCTCGTGGTTAATACACCTTGACTCCACTTCAAGTCACAGTCCCTCAGCCCTGTTTCAGTTTTCCATTTTATCCTTTTGGGAGCAAAACCTGAAAATTCCTAGAACAGATTTGAAGAGTGGCTTCTTAAAATAAACTGCTCAGAGCTGTCATCTCAGTATTAGGATCACATTACCAAAATCAGAAAAAAAAAAAAAAATACTGTTAGACCTTCAGAAAGTTCAAGTTGTTCTGCCATCTAAAGAGGCACATTACAGCAGCTGGAGATGCTCCTGTTAAATCTGAATTGTATGTTATTGAATAATTTGCTTGTATTTATTTTTTATAATACTAAGGACTACATTCTGCCATTCATTAGAAAAACAAAAGAGGAATTTTTGCTTACTGGATTCTACACCATCCTAATATTAATATAGCAATAAAAAAGTGCTACAGAAGACATTTATAAATAAACAATTCTATATGTGCATACCTAAATCTCAGAATTACCTCTAACAGAGATAAAGGGGCTGGTCAGATTAGGTCAAATTCTGCATAAGTGACCTCTGTATAGGGTTGCAAAACATCAAAGAACATGTTTAATATTTGACTTTAATATGTCTGCCACACTTTAGGTCTTTTCTTAGCTCAGCTGGGTAACAGATGACCATTTCAATATATTTTACTGCTTTACTATAATCAACTCAGAGATTTTTTTTTATTTTTTTATTTTTTCTAGGAGAAAGAAAGAGAATTTTTTTCTTTTTAAACCAACAGGTTTTTGTCCGATCATCATTATGGGGGGAGACAGGGGAATGGGACACACCAAAAAAAGCTGCATTTCTAGATGAGAGCACACTGCTGGTGGAAGGCTTTTGGTCCCTTGTTCTTTTAAAGGTAAGAGCTGGGCAAGTAATTTATTCTATTATTCTCCTTACCTTAAAAATGTCTACCACATCAAAAAAAGGTATTTTTAACATAGAACTAATTATTGTGACAAATGATTCCCCTCCTCCAAATTGGAGGACAGATGAATTCTCCCTATGATTTTGAACTCCTGATGACAACCTTATTCCTACTGACCACTACTGTTTAGGATGAGCAGTGGGAATTACTAATTTCATGAGGTTTCATGCTATTTCACATGCTCAATTTACTAAAATTTAAGTATTTGAACAAAAGCAGTGTCACTTAAGTGAGTTACCCTGCTAAAAGCATCTGAAGTCAAGTGCTGCTCTAAACACAGCCTCTAAAAATACATGGTAATTTACTTGAAAATTTTGAAGCTATCATTCTATAAAATTTTGGTATGTTTTAGGGTACAAAGAGTGGTCTGGATACGGCGATGGATAAACTGTGTTATTGTTAAAGCCCCCCACCCTTTTCTGATAATTAATCATCATTGTTAATAAAAAGTATTATAACAACACAACTAGAAAAAGGTCCCTGTACGTCAGTTAAGTTATGATTCAAGAAAGCACACAGCTTGGAAAGTAAAGTGCATTACTTCAAGCATATTGTTGAAGAGAACTGTCCTGTATCACTTCTGCAGCTATTCAGGCCTGGCACAGCATCAACTTTTACCATATGGCTTTTTCTTCCCTTGCTGAAAGTGAATCTTCCTGTCAAAGAGCAGCTGTTCTAAATTATCACATCAAATTTTAACCTTACAGTAGACAACCACTGAACCCACGGAGCCGTGACGGTGGAATGGTTCACCTCCTTGACCTGCGAAGGATCCGTCCTTGTTTGGGTCTATCCCTGCCTCAGAACAACACCTATGCTAATTGCCGGGGTATCTGATGCAGGTGCTTAAAGCTGAAGCTACAAACAAATCCTAGGCAGGGAAATTTGTATTTTCTCTCCCTGAAGAGGCTGTGTGAAGTCCAAGTTATTATTTTCCCGGCGTGCCGTAAAGAGCAGCGCTGCGATTTCAACCGCGAGGAGGAAGAGAGGCTAGGAATGAACCGAACGTTCCTCAGTTTGTCATCCAAGAAACAGCAAACGCCGACACTTCTCCCGCAGCCTGAGTGCTTCAATAAAGTCTGCTATCAATTGCTGCTTATTTAGATGTCTGCCAACAGCATGTTTTGACAACATCTTGCGCTTCACGCTGAGCAGCAGCAGACTCAGGGAAGATTCTCCTCGTCTTGTACTCGTCTTTCAAGATGCTCCTTACTCTGAGAGCATTTTCAGACTTGTGTGCTATCAAAACTCACAGCTCTTGCTGCAATTGCTGTCTATTTAAAGCCTAGTGCTAGCTGCCAGTGCTAATGCAAACCCCTGCTAGCCTTTGTAAGTCCCACTCTGGAACTAATAAGGGGCTGTCAAGTGGCTCTGTAAACTCTGCCAGTGGCCGAGAAACCAATGGGAAAAGTTCCCTGAATTCCCACTGACAACACAATCTTCCTGCAACTCCAGGATGGAAAACTCACCCGAGGCACGGCGAGCGAAACGTGCTGAGGATGATACTCATTATTTAGCCTTAAATCTTTTGAAAGCCCCCAAAGAAGGCAACCCATCACAGTGAAAAGGTTAAGGAAATGCCAGCGAGATCCCTCAGGATTCTCAGTGACAGGCATCCAGAGGTTCCTGCAGGAAAATCCTGCACACAAATTCAGTGGTAGTGCTCTTGAACATGTGTCAGAGAATTAAGGCAAATATTTCTGTGTTCAGAAGAGCAAGTAAATGTTTCACAAACTTGTTAGAGTCTGGGTTCCAGGCAGTGGGGTGTGGTATGTTTGAGGAGGTTTTCTGTCAGGGCTTGGAGTGGAGTGGTCATTTTGTTGCTTGAAAAGCAGGTAAGGAAGACAAGGAAAAAATTGTCAACACACCCATAAAGTGGCAGAACAAACAATTATAAAGTGGTAGCATATCTGGATTAAACAAACATACAACTATATTAAGTTGCATTTTGTGAGTCATTAACACTTTTGCAAATATTCCCATTATTTCTCAGTGAACTTATCCATTTCCCACCTGGTTTTAAATACAAAAATTCAATTTTAAATTATCTAGTCCTGCCTATATTGACACTGTGGTACTGAACAACTTGGAGAGATGTATTGCTAAGTTTTCTAAGAACACTTAACAGTATGTTACATTCAAGCTCCTAATCACTAAATGTTAAAAACTTTATAGTAATATTTATAATCATGTTTTAAAATACTTCTATCACAATTTCCAAGAAATTTAGTAAAGGCTTTTTCAAGAAATTAAAAAGGGCTGAAAGAACACTTTTCTTACATGTATGAAAGAATGTGCATAATATTGTATTAAAAAATTCAACCCTTTTCCAATTAATTTTAGAATTTTTTTTTTTATTTTTTTTTTGTTCAGGATGTGTGACAAATGTGGTCAAAAACCCACAACATTGTGCCCAATAAATTTTGCCTTAAACACTTGCATTTTTACATCTACTGCTCGTAAGGAACAAATTGGAGAATATTTTCCAAATTTGTAAATTTTTTGTCAGAAAATGTTACATAAAAAGTTGGCTGGGATCTTTAGGAAGTACTGAATGCAACATAATTCTTCTCCTATAAAAATCATCTGGACATCTTTGACGTAACTTCTGTAAGAGGTAAATAAATTCTAAGCAGGAAGGTAAATCCTTCACTGTTGTGCTCTGTTTATGTACTTATAGAATTATAAAGTGGATAAAAACAATGAATATTTTACAAATAAAGTGATTCATAATTTATAGCTGCTGTCATTTTAGTTTACCAGCTTCAAAGATTGAGTCCTTTTAAAAAGCATCTCTCCCGCTTTTTAAAACCAAAACAATACAAATCAAAGGAATAAAAAACACACCTCAGACCTCTGCTTTGAAAAATTTGAATCCCCAGCTTTTTCAGCTTTCATGTAAAAGGAAACTTTTCTGATTGCTCCATTATTATATTGTATGGTCTCTGTATGATCAGTGCCTATATTTTATTAAATATAATTACTCCTGTGCAGAGTCTGAGAGTTAAGGCCATGGGTTTTTGCAGTGTAACACATCCAAGACAATTAATTCCAAGGGAAACTTTGCAGTTGCAAAAAGCATTTGTGTCTTCTTCCTGTTTTCACTTGCACAAAATTGAGTAGTTCCTCGCAGTATCTTTTTCTCTTTACATGTAAAGTCATAGGATTTTTTCCCACTGATCTAGAAAAGTAAAAGTTAGATTTACTTACGCAGAGACAAAATGGTTATTTAAAGCATAGAAATAAAAAAGAAGTCTGGAGAAATGCTTTACTTCCTCAGTATTAATGATATTTTACATATTTTTACTTCAAGTGCAGCAGTCATTCCACTCAAAGAATTAAGCACTGTATGTGATGGTTCAGATTTAGCAGTCACAGATGGCATTCCTTTCATATCTCCAGAAACTCAGAGAGAAATATGATTTAGGAGATGCTCACTGCACAACTTAAAGTACTGAAAAATTTAGTGTTAGGGGAAATTTTGTGAAGTCATTTTTGCAATAACCAGGCACAGTGGGTGAACTTATCCTCTCCCTCCTTTACCCCTCACTCCCTTTTCTCCCATTCAATCCATCTGATTAATAGCTAAAAGTTAAACACATAAGGAAGAACTGTTGATTTACATTCTTTTTCCTTCTGGCTTTGTTATAAAAAATGTATCAGTCATTCATGATTAAAACTTATAACTTTATTACATAGAATTACATAGGAAATTTACAGTTCAGACTTACTCAATTGCAGCAACTAAAATTTAGAACTACACCTTGAAACAACACCATGCAGAAAATATTCTGTGCTTTTTGGGTCGTTCTGTTCAGGCCCACCCATTTAAATTTTTCATTTGATAACCAGAGCCAGAAAATTTGATTTTGGTCTAGAGGGTCACACCTGTTGGAAGCCTCCAAAAAAGCATTCAAAGCTCACTCACAGTCCCACATGGATAAACAACTGCCCACTGCATGCTTGCTAATTAAGCATATTGTAATGAAAAATAACCTTCTCCATGCCCAACTGGTCTTTCTGAAGAGCATGAAATAACCAACAGAATAGACATATTCAGGATGGAAAAGGTTTATTAGTCCAAACCTGTCAGTGCAGGATTTCTTTTATCATCTGATTGCTGCAATCTTTTAAAAAACAACTCCTGAAATGAGGCTTCCATTATTTCCCTGAGGAGCCTTCTAGATCGTTACAGAATTACAGATAGATTTCTGCCATTTATCCTACATTTTGCCATTTATTTTGGTATCAATACCACAACTAACCAACCTTCAGATAATGAGATCCATTTCTTCTTAGTGTTCAAAATAAAACTGAGTCAAACTTTTCCACGTACAGATCCCTCACTGGGTAGGTGATGTGAATGCTCCTTTTTTAAACTCAATCTCTGGGCTGTTCCAACCTCTAAGCCACTGTCTGATCTCCTCCTGCACTGTCTGATCTCCTCCTGCACTTGAAATTTAATAGTGCACACAAGACTCATTGCCTTTTTCATAAAAATCACATTGTTTACTTTGAATACATATAGAGGCAGACAAAAAGGATGAGGTATAGAGCAATTAGTCTGTCCTTTAAAAGAAGGCACTAGTAGAGAGGAAAACTTCAGAAAAGAGGTATTAGAGATGAGATATTAGACATGAAAGAGATCTTGAAATTTGTTAGTATGGAATTTGAAAAGGGAGCAGTTGTTTCCTCACTATACAGGGACATGGAAAACCTTATCCCAGTGACTCTAAAAGAGAAGGGTTAAACACAGCAAGAACTTATGTTTTTCACACAAGGCAAGGCATAGCATTCATTGCCATAAAAATTAAGAGACTAAAAATATGAGTCAAAATATAGACAAGTTACCAAGAGACTGGTCACTGATTCCTACCAAATATAGTCTTTCTTACAAAATGTGTGTTAAATCTTAAAAAGCAGTAGATTGGCAGAAGCTTTACCCATGAAAGCAGCAGTTTTATATAGTTTCTTATACTTTCCCTTAGTTTCCTTAGGAGGAGGCCATTAGTCACTGTCAGAGAAAGAATATTAAGACAGATCTGACCTGATCTACTCTGTTTGATGGGGAACAAATTGAAAAGATGATTTTTTCCTTGTTGACTGAGGAGCAGGATGGAGATTACTAGAAAGCATTATGCTTAGTGGGTAGTTCCAGCCAGTACGGGATTTTTTCCTCTAATTAAAACACAATAATTTCAAGTAAGAAAGAAGATGCCATGAAAATATAGTTTGGTCAAAGTGGCAAGAAAATGTAATTTATAAAAGACATTGTGAGGAAGATGTTCAGTTCAACCACAAAATATTATAGTAAGACTAAATAGGATCACAAAATATTATAGTAAGACTAAATTAATCAACATTAATTTTGTGATGCTAAAAAAGCTGTAACAGAAAACAGACTACAGTGTATGATATACACCATTTTAATTAACTAACTTATGTATTATGTAAGGGGGAAAACAGGTATGAAAGGGTTTCTCCCCAATACAAATAACTTCAGACAAACATAATCCTTCCAAAACACTGAGCAGGTGCACAAGCCTTTGCTAGAGGAGGTATTAAATCTTAAACTGTGTAACCTAAAGCATTGACAAATACCAGAATTCCTCAAAGTGAGGTCTAAAATTCACTTCTAAGAAATCATTTCTCCACACACTCCCAAAAAAGAAGACAAGGATGGTCACAGTGAAGTTCTTCCACTGACTGACAGGTAGGGATGTTGCTGCTGTACATGTGAAAATCAGGACACAGAACAGAACAATATTCCACCCAGCAAGAACTCGTCAGCTGAGCTGGCTTTTCACAGCTTGCATACAAATCTGTTCTAAAAACATGCACCAGTAACAAACAATGGTCTGAGTTTATGTTGACTTTCCCTGGTTGTGCAGAGAAAAGAAAGCAGTCAAGGAAATTGGTGAAATTTGTGTTATTTGGGAGGCCATGACTGTGCCCAATTTTCCATGACAAAGAAGAGCTGTTCTGAATGAAATTTAAATAGGCTGATCTTAAATCATTAAGGTCCTTCATTTTAATCCTCAGTAATAATCTCGTGCTAATGCAAAATTATATTGTTTATAAAAACAGCATTATGGAAACAAACAAAATCAGAAACAGTCTGAACACAGGATCAAGTAGTGATGGACATTAAGCTCTTAAATGCTTTCAACTACTGAGAAGACAATAGCCTCTGCTACTAATTACTTCTTCAGACTTCAACTGAAAGTTCCTTTTCCTAAATTATGTGTTTATTCTAGCCCATGCTTGTAACACCATTTTGGGGTTACATTGCAACAGTCCTGATTCTGCTGTCTTTTTGTTGACAAAAGAAAAACAAAAACCCAAAACAAACAAACAAACAAAAATCCTAAGAGATTTTAACTCCCTAAAAGATGGTGCAAAAGAAGGAGAGGACAGAAGAAAAGGAAAGATGCAGGAGCAGCTTTGAGCCTGAGACCAAAGCTGAACTGGTTTTCTAAGTTTTCCAACTCCTGCTGTGCCACCAATGCTGTCAAACATGAGGTTCTGAGTTCCTGATTTTAAAAAGCCACTTCAGTCACAGCACACTGAAACAATCTGATCAATATGCCTTCCAATAAAACTTAGCAGAACATCCTGTGTTAAATCAGAATAAACCAGAAGGACCTGTTGCTATTGTTAATGGCTCCATAGTATATAAGCCCCTTGATCAACAGCGAGTGAGGAAGATAAAAAATCAAATCATAAAAATATATTCATTCTATGGTCTGATTTTCTCTGCAGAACTCAGTAGGAGCTGCCTTGCCTGCCCCAAGCATTTGAGAACTTGATTTTAATAAAAGTTTAGCCTCATTTATTTAGCTTTACTTTTGCTCAGTTGTAGTCTGTTGCTTTCTGAAGCATTTTTCTCCCTGAGCTCACGTGTAACTGAAACTCTAAACCAACAGCTTTCAACCATTTGTAGGAACACAGGCTCTGTAGCAAGCAAGAATATACACAGTGGATAAAAGATTCACTCATCTCTTAGCATTTCTAAATGCTGTAGGAGCCCCTGGATAAAGCATTTCTGAACAATAGAACATCCTCCTCTGAATTCAGTTCTTAACAGAAGAGTTGAGGTTTTTTATAAATAACAGTATCTAACCCAGAAAAGCATCCTCGGATCTGGCTACTCAATTTATTCAAGGGCAAAAAATTATTTAAAATCTACTTAAAAGAAAAATCAAAGCAAGAACACTCTTACCCCTTTCCCCAGATGTTTCCCTGTCATTTTCTGAGAAAAAGTCATGACTATGGTTTGCTGGGTTCTCAGTAACTCCCCAGGACTTACTTGTCTGACATAAGTAGAACTGATTAAAAAGATATAGGCAGTGTCCCAACCTGGTTCAGAATATTTTAAATTTCAGTTTTACACATGCACAAACCCTACACTAAATATCTCAGCTATTCTGCTTCCAGCCATGGGATTTACAGACATTACTGTTTAATTTTTACTTATATATTTAATGGAAGACCCTTCGCCACAGCCAGCACCCTTCAAGGCACTCTGTGAAAAGACTGTATCAGCACAAAACTTCAAAACGTAATTTTATAAAAAGCATAAAAATGTTAGCTGCTATCATCTTGGTTGATATTAAAATTAGTAAATACAACATTAATTTTTCTAAGATTTAAAAGACCATTTCTGTAAAAAAATCCGAATCCCCAGTATACTCTTGTTCTTGGGAGCATTCACATAACCACAGTTTGCAGAAATCAAAAGTTTGGAGAAAATGGAGTTAAAATACACAAGTATATATGAATAAACTCCAACTACTCATCTTCCAAATGTATCTGCACTTAGTAATTATGCTACAGGAGCAATACCACATGTTTTTTACCAACCAATCCAAATTAATCAACACAGCTCAGTGGCAAAAGTCTTCTATCGAGACACAGTTTAAAAGACAAAAAGATACTGGGAAAAAAAAATCACTTTTTTGACACAAACATTTATGAATTGTAAACTGGAAAAAGGTCCAAGAGTGGTGAGAGAGGATAGATTTGCTACACAACGTGTTACTAAAAATCAACTGTTGATTCTTACCAAGTATTTTTAGCAAATGACGATATTCACACAGCTTAAACAAACCCCATCTCCAAGGCAATTTTACCACCTAGCTGATTCCTCTCCAGAACCCGGAGAAAAGGAGCACAACCCAACACAGGGAGCGGGGCCGCGCGGGGAAGCCCCTGCTCGGAGCAGAGCCATGGGCACGGAGGGCATCGTTACCTTGGCACGCAAAGCCTCTCTCCTCGTAGCCAGCGTTGCACAAGCACTTGCCGATGGGCACCAGCCACTCCCCCTCCGTGCTGCAGTACATCTTGGGGGGCTCCTCCTCCTTGGAGTGGTTGACACAGGAGCCCCGCACCTCCACCAGCGACTGGGAGTCCATGGGCACCGTGTCCGGGAACATGGCCAGGTTCTTGACGGTGAAAGGGCACTTCTTGAAGTACACCCGCACCGACACTAAGGCAACGCAGGCGCCCACGTCTTGGAAAGCCAGGTAAAAGCCTTTCCTGCTGATGGGCCCCACCTCACGGATCTCTGTGTTCAGCTTGAGGATTCGGTCGCCGAGGTCCATCTGGGTGAAGCTCTCGTCGGCCGCGATGGTGTCGATCTTTGTAAACTGGTGCTCCTTGAACTTGACCGAGTGGTCGTCATCCGACTCCATGTAATACAGGTTGAAGGTCTCCTTGCAGGTGCCCAGGACCAGGGGGATGCTGTTGCAGTCCCTCAGGGTGAACTTGAGCTCCACGTAGATCTTCTGAGCCGAGTTGCGCGGGATCCAGTTTGTCCGCAGCCAATTGTTCTGGCTGTGATCCATGACATTGCACACCTGGTAAGTTCTGATTGGAGTGTAGTGCTCGTCAACACCACTGATCTCTTCCCACTGGATTAAAAAATGAGAAACAAGAAAAGAAAATGTTTTAGGATTAATTATTATACCAACAAAAATAACATTTAGACCAAAAGCTGTGAAAAAGCAAAAATAACTTTGCTTGGACATCACTATAAAATAAACAATAAGGTCTGGTTGAACCTCCTCTCACTCTTATTAAAAGACAGAAACATCTTAAATGATCACAGAATTCACAATTAGTAAGTCCATTTTTACCAAGTTACTTCAAGGTGGATGAAAGAGATGCTACAGCTGTTTCACATTACTAAAAACATGATTTCCTAAAGAATAAGCAGTGCTGTCCCTTCACCCACAATTCTTTATGTCTTCAAGTCTTCACAAGAACTACACTCACCTCAAATGGAAGAGATCCTCAAGGGCAACACACATTTGCACTGTTAGAACCATTTTTATTTCTAATATTAAACAAAAGCCAACACCTCCAACTGAAATTCCATACAGTCACAATAAAATGTTACAGTTTCACATTTAGTCAAAACATTACAATGGATTTTCCTTGGGATATATGTAGTCCAGACAAACAGTAACTCCAGAAACTGGGATAAACTGGACTAAGAATTGCTACCAATTTACCGTATCTTGATAAATTGGTTCTTCTGTGGACTACATAGGCTGTGACACTGGAATAATTTTTGAAGAACACAGAGTCATGATTTGTTTTTACAGCAGTCGTCAGCTGATAAATTCTCTTAACCCAAAATATGAAGGAAGGGGCTTCCTACTTTTGAATTAGTCACATACCAGTCCTACCTGGCTTCCAAAGTCACACTTACCAAAGAGAAATACTTACCAAACACAGAAAAAAATTTAAAAAAACAACAAAAACCAACAAAAGCCACAAAAAACCCCAAACAAAACAAACAAAAAAACCCACAAAAAACCCCCCACAACAAAACCTGGACAATCAAGTCACACCCATTTCCTATCTAACATGTCAGTCAAATAATTGTTTTACATAAGCCCCTTTTGTTACAGGACTTTAGCATAGTGCAGACAGTAGGAGAGGAAAGAACTCTTCCCAGTACAAAGACAAAAATCGTGATGCAGTGCTTACAGTTTCCTGGGTTTACAATGCATGTATATCACACACATATACAAAGTTGAAAAAAAACATGGCCATATCACAGTAGCATCTGAGAGCTCTCAATCCACTAATGTAAGGAAGTTTTGATCTGACTAAGAGTTGGTCTGCACAATGAAATTGTCCACACACCACTGAAGATATGATTTTAGATCACTTTTTAAACCAGCAGATAAAAGCAGTATAAATATTCTCCTTTAATTGAAACCAAGTTTACTGCAGTTCACTTTACAGACCTGACAATACACAAGTTTTATCTCCTCCTGCCTAGTTCAACAGAGTTTAAAAGACAATCTTGGATGTGCCTACAGCAGCTGATGTGCTGCAGCATGCCATGACAGAATCCATTTCCATAAAGAGCCGGCAGTGCAGGGACTTTGTGAGTCAAAATTACCGCATGAGCTCATGGCCACTCGAGCGCTTGGCACCAGCCACACGAGGATGAGCTGCTGCTGCCTGCAGAAGAGGCAGCTGGACCCTGGCTCCCAGCCTCTGCCAGCTTCCCAAAACTGAGTGAAGGACTCTCCTCTGACAGATGTCCTCGCACAAGCCCAGGCCCTGAGCCAGCCATCTCACCCTGCCTCAAAGGGCCATAATTGCCGCCAGTGAAGCTGGATGCACTGATTTGTCTGCAGCTCTTACCTGGACAAATAAATACTGAGTAACAACACCTGGATGAAACTAGACAGGGTTATATAATGAAACCAAATTTTACAGACATTTTAAGCAGCTCACACTGACTCAGAAGTCACCTGGTGATTATCATTTCCATATAATTTCTAATCAGTTCTATTTTAAATGTCCAGTGGGTGATAGAGACAAAACCAGGAACTGGCAAAGTTTCAAACATCTCCATAGCAAAATATTAGTTTTTCTGAACAAGTATCATGGTATTTTTTTTTGGCCATAAGTTTCTTATCCAACATGCTTACAGAGACTTTTGAATGTAGATATGGGACTTACATAACAAATGCAGCATCACTACTATGTTTATACATATGCTACTATGTTTATACATCCGGAAGTTTCAATTAATAACTACATGTAATTATAATTTCAGTAATTTTCAATGAAGATCAAATTGCCTGGATGTCTATGTTAGCCAGTACAACATGAACAACTTAAATTTACAACATGAACAATAAAATTTTAATCAATTGTTGCCTCTTATCAAATATTTCTAGCAAATTACACTATTCACACAGCTGAAACAAACCCCATTTCAACTTATAGGAACAACAAAATTTTAAATCTATCATTTAATGCTGAAGCATTGCTGAAGGGAAATGCCACGCTCACACTGGGTGCTAATTTGACTAAAATACCTCAACAGTTATAAAACTGTGGAGATTGCAGCTATTTCATTAGAAAACGATGAAGTAAGTCACAAAAACTACAGGAAGAGCGTTCAAATCATAACATGTACCAGATTCAAGCACATTTGGGAATTCAGCAATTATTAGGATCAAAGTAAAAAGCAAGCAGTACATTTGCATTGCTCATACATTGCAACTCTTCCCAGTAAGCCTTTGTATTGCCATTTCTAAGGGATCTTAGTGGTAAACAGACAATCAAAAACACCTTTTTCTATTAAGTAAGATTTCCCAAAAACCTGTATTTCTACTTGTTTTAATTTTTTTTTTGGTACTTGCAATTCACGTGTTCAGCTTGCTCCATAAAGCTACAATGGTTACAAAATTTCATTTTAAAAAAATTTAAAATAATAAATAGAGAGAAATTCTTACTTCAGTGATGGAAATATGTAGGGAAAATAATAAAACAGATGGATGGGGGGAGAAAATAGGACAAAAGACTTGTGGGTCGAGATAAGGAGAGGGAGAGATCACTCACCTGTTACTGCCACGGACAAAACAGACCCAACCCGGGGACACTGGCCTAATTAATTATTAATCAAACGAGATTAAGGTAGTGACAATTAAAAACTAAATCTTGAGTAGCTCTGGTCCATGGAGTGTTACACTGCAGAGGCGTCCCAGCTGGAATTTCTCTCTTTCAAGACTTACAAAAACTTTCAAGACTTCACAGTCTTTCAAGACTGTACAAAACCTATGTATATTTATCAGTCTTGGCTATTGTTAGAGAGGAAATTAATAGGCAAGTCCTAAATTCTGGAATGATGAAATGACAGGACTATCCTCCTCCAAGTCCAATAGGAAGGATAAACTCAAAAATTTTTAGGAAGATGTTGATAAAAAAATGTCAGGGAGTCTGTGACAGAATGATGTGGGACACAATTTCAGAATTCATATTATTACACAGTATTTATGTCATATTCTCCTGATGCCTTCAAGCACTTCCAATACTTTTGAAGCATGTCCAGACGTGCCACAGCACCACTCCCTTCCCAGCGTGTAATTTGGCTTTCAGAAAATGTTCTTTTGTTGACTTTTCACTTTTTAAAATCTTCTTTGGACACTGTTATTGACAAAAAACAAGAGATTGCTTTCAGTGGTGCAGGAAGACCTCCAGATCCCCAGTGAGAGGTTCTAACTCATGTCCCTGAGTGACAAAGTTGGGCCAAAAAGGATTTTCTTCTCCAAAATCTGGCACTGCGCTGGACTTATGGCTTTGGTTTATTTCTTGCAATTTCTTTACAAAAGAAAATGTACAGAAGGAAATGTAGGACGTTTCAGGATGTTATGAGCAGACTCAATGAAAAGCTCCCTCTCAATGTGGGAATCTAGGACATGAGTGATCTCAATTCTTTCATCCTGCCTGTGACATCACTTTTTGTTTCTTTTTATTCATCATAATGAAAAAAAACCCAACCTAAATTACAGTAAGAAACAGAGGGACACTTTGTGATTTGCAATACAACATATATGTAACTGTGTGATTGCAAAAAAATCCCCATTTTTTTCTATCAGCAGCACATTGCTATAAAACTATTAAACTACAAAGTGTAAAACTCCAACTTGAGATAAGCATTAAAATAATAAAAGTCTAAAGAAAAAGAACCTCCCCAAATACTGTTTAGAAGCTTAACAAAATAGTAGCAGGATGCAAGAGCTCTGAAAGGTTGCTATTAACAAAAACCCTGTAATGACTGTATTATAGGAGAATGCATTCCAGAGCAGCTCAGCAGTATGAAAACTTTCCTCATAACACCACCAAAGATACTGATTCAAGGCCCATAAATACCAACCAGTTGAGATCAGAGGACAGAAAATTATCTGATCTGAGATTTTAAGGAACTTTAAAAGTTCCATGGAATTTTTTTTCCTACATTTGACATTCAAAAATGAATGAAATTACCTCATGCCACTGGGTAGTAAGTAAGTAAACAAACACTCTGGCCAGAGTTTTTTGTTTTTTTCTAAATTGTAAATGAAAGAATAAATCACACTGCAAGAGTTTTCTGATTAAGTTATGCACACAGTGAAATTATCATTTCCGTCACACAAACCTTCATAAGACACAGACTTTGGTACACTCATAGCTTCAACCTAAAACTTGGGTTTCTTCATAGCTAAACAAAAAAGTTTCAGAATTACAATCAAGACAAAATACTAGTATCTTGTCATGTGAGATGAGAAACTCAGTAAGTGTATCCAGATACTAAACTTTCCCAACAAAAACTGAGGTCTAGCATTTTCACCATACAACTAGCCCCAAACTTATCCCAAATTAACCAAACCAGTCAGATGTGTGTTCCATGAAGTTATGCTTCTGAGCTTTTAAAGAACTGTGAAGTAAAATAAAATAAAGATTGTAATAAATAATTGTCCTACAGAAGCTAAGCACACATAATCAATAATGAAAAACTGGGAGTGCATACCTTATCATGGGAATACTCAACTAATACTTAAACAAATTGCAGAAAGATGAGGAAAGCCATCTTTTTCCCCCCATCTCTAACTGCCAGACAGATGAATACTTCATCATCAAATCTGTAAGGCCAGCTGACTCTCACCCTTCAGCAAGCCAAAGCCTCTTAATCACAGTGAGGTAAAAAGGGCACCACAAGGAGGAAGACATCTGACTTCCTAAGAGACATCTGAATCCAGCATTAAAACACCCCTTCAGAGTTTGGACAAGAAAAGAATTTACAGCTTCATTTTTAATTTTTTTATCTTTTTCCTAGGCTATATATCTCCTGGAGAAGCAGGTTTCAATCTTATTTATCTCACAGGTCAAGCAGATTTTCTGGGAAGCTCTCAACACAACAGTCCCCATGGCTGAAATCCGTACTGAATAATAATTTTTATAAAAGCACCTTTCTCCACAAGCATTGAATAAACTAGGTAAGATTCAGCCTCTGAGTGTAGATGGTTCAGAGATGGAAATTTACCCAAGATGGATCCCACACAAGGCTGTGGATGTGGAAATCTGATGAAAAAAAGTGTCTTCAAGTAATGATAATCAGAAGTTATTTCACACAATGTTAGACATGACACTTAGCTCATAACAATCAGCTCCTGTAAATATTTAATAATAACACAAATAAAAAGTATCAGGTTGTCCAGCACCACCCTTTGCTCCACCTAAAGCACCACCTAGCACCTAAAGCTGGCTGTAGCCACACATGCAGGGATGGCAAACTTTTATAAAGAAATTACCAGGACACAGTCAATCAAAACTGGGAAGAATCCACTTCTCCAAATTGTTTGTATTACCTAAACAGGAAGATATCCCTCACCCACATTTATGCCTCGGTTTTCTAAAAAATAGATTAGGAAAAAATTAACAGTGGAACAATATTTTTGTTACTATTTTAGTTATTTCTTGTACCCATAACAATGATGCCTTCATTTAAAAAAAAAAAAAAAAAAGAGCAAATGCTTTCAGAAGCATCATAAAAATGAAACCATTACTTAAATGGGAAAACAGCACCACAACAGAGAACATGAAAAACATCTGTGGCACAAGAACACTTAAAAATTCACATTTGAAAAGCCCCTGCAGTTTGTTGTTCTGTATTTGCCAGCAAAACACATCAACAAAAAAAGTATTTACATCAAAATGCATAGAACAGGTGCATAATATAGCATTTCCCTGCTAGCCAGTCTTTCAGAACAATGTATTTTTACACAATGGCATTTCCTAGAGAAATCCCAAACCACACCACGTTCTCCTATTGTCATTAACACAACACTCAATGTACAGTGAAATTCAGTAGTGTTGTGCTGAATGTAACTGTAAAAAGCACCAGCTGGCTGTATTAGAAATGGCATCCTTCCAGGTCTCAAATGTCTTATTTATATACAATGGAATCCTTCCAGCTGTTTAATATTTAGGGCTAATAAATATAATTGGCAGTACTACTGCACAAGGGCAAGGAACACAAATACATATAAAACTACTTCCCAACAGAAAATCTCGTTTGTTCTTAGATGATTAAACCAAAGAGGGACACAGAGCTCTGAGCAAATTTTACATAGCAGACTTTTTTTGTTTCTTTAATCCAAACAATATTTGCTTGTTTTCTAAGAGCAAAACTGAACAGGAAAAAAAGCAAACTTAATATAAGCAAACATCCTTACTCCAGCTGCTCCTGGAGCAAAACGTGTCCTTCAACCAGTGCCTTGCACAGGCCATGAATAAAGATAAATTGGCAAGGTAGAAAGACAAGAAACAGCAATGTTGGATCCACAAAACAGTCACATCACACCAGCCAGTCCAGAGGTGAGGTTTATTCCCAATTCCGTGCAGGACAGTTTTACCCCTCAGGAGCAGATTAAGCCTGTGCTGAGCAGGGGGCAAGCACAAGGCAGCAGAGAATGGAAATGTAAGAGCTGCCCTGTGGAGATGCTGTAAAGTTTGTGTCCCTGTTTCCAGCTCTGCAGCAGATTTGATGACGGCAGAGCCACCCCAGCATTACCAAAGTGACCTGCAGCAGGCTCCTGCTGAATGGAGCAGCCTCCCTCCAGCTCCAGAGGATCACCAGTTCCAAGGAGCTGGGCTTTTTCACAGACTGAGGAAAAACTCACAACACCATAAAACCTTTAAGGTCTCAATACTGGATGTTATCCCGCACATAAAGGCAAGCACTGTAACTCTGCCCCTTCTGAAAGACCTTGATTCCACTGAAATCTTCAACTCCCTGGCACAACCCAGATGGGGAGCTAATCTAGAAATGGAAACCTTTAATTTGGACACACAGCTAATGCTTCGTAACGTCAGGTGAGGCAACAATTTAATCTGAAAACTCAAACAACTTCCATGAGAGCTGGAGCCCACAATCAATCCCATAGAAGGCTGCTCAGAGTAATTACCATAATTTAAAGGTATTTGGGTTGTTTTGGTTTTAACTTTGTTCATATGGCAATGCTCTCTTTTCATATCCTTTAGCTGGGCAGCTACACAGTCACATACAAACACTACTTCATGTTTCCATCTTTAGAATAATTTCTTAATAACAACTGGAAGTTGTTATTATGAACAGTAAGTCTACTGAAGAGGCTTCTTTTTCATTCATCAGCTCATGCTTTCATTAAAAATGCATTCTTCAGTAAAAGTGTTTAAATTACACCATGATATCATTCTAAGTTATCAATAAAATACGTTTTTCCTCCCGAGATTGCCTCTTTGTTCCTGTAGAAGGCAACACACCTTAAAGAAAACAGCATCCAAAATCCTGTCTCAGCCATCATACCTCCCTTTTAATGAGGACAAGCCAAAAATAGTTATGAATATACCTGAAAAGCATAATATTCATATTGTTTTCTCCAATCCCTTGCCTAGGAAGTACTGCAAAAAAAGGTAATAAATAAAAATAGAACACGTGCTACTTTTTAAATATAGCTATCATATAGAGTCTTAAAAATTAAACACATGCTAAAATCAGACAAGACTTATTATGCTTAAAAGGCTAAGTTAAAAATACCTCCAAAAAGGTGATTATTCTTCTGTCAACTGCTGAGTCAAAAGAGAAATGGTAATTATTATATTTTTACTGTAACTCCATGGAAATTAACTTCCTCACCATACAATTAGGAAAAGTTAGTTCTGTGCACATATTTCCAGTTATTCTAATTGAAAAATACGTTTAATACAGGAACTCATATTTCATTGACATTTCATATTTTCTAAAGATAAATTTGTTTCACTTGAACAAGAAGAAAGTAATTAGACTGGGAATTCTGGAGATAGTCCAGATATCTTTTAAACCTCTGGCTGAAACACTCTTGATTTCTCAAGGCTCTAAAACATTATTAAACAATTACTTCTCCTGTGTCAGGCTAGGGATGAAAGAAGAACTCATGCCTAATTTAATAGGAGATAAATAAACAGAAGTAACTCAACCAGGATTTTAACCAAAGGTTCTTGAGGAGCAATGGCATTAGCTGATTTTCACAGTTCTACAGTCTAGTAGTGAATTGAAGATATATTGTTTTCTAAAAATTCTGCTTGTTATTTGATAACTTGTACAGCACACTAGGAGGTACAAAAAAGTATGCCACAAAAACTATGTAGTTTTACCTGTAGAAACAAACAAACAAAATAAAAATTAAATAAATAAATAAATAAAAAAATTAAGAAATTAACCAACCATAAAAAACCTCGAAGAGTTAATCATACTTTTACAGCTTTCAGATTCATTCAATTCCAGTCTAGAGTAAACAGAAGCTCATAAGATAAAACAGCTGACAAACACACAAACAAACACTTAAAAAAATAAATAAATCTGGCCTCAGGTCATTGAAAGCCCAAGGAAGAGCCAAATGTCTCTTGGAATAGGATACATCCAATACTAAAAAGTATTATTAATAATAGTATTAGTAGTATTATTAATAGGATTATTAAAGGTCATATTTTGGTGAAGGCTCACAAAAAACCTGGGATTCAACTCTCATTAAACAGGTACAATTGTGTACTTGCTCTGTGGGAGTTTGAGAGACACCAACAAAAACAGAACCAAATTCTTCCATTAGGCCTTGCATGTAAATATGAGGCTTAAATTTTGTTTTCTAGCTTACTATGGTACAGTGGAGCACAAAGGGCTTCCAGAAACCCACTAAACTAATTATCAGTGGTACCAGTACCTTACTGAAGGGATTAAATATGGTTCAGAGAATTACCCTAAAGATAAAGACTGTTAATTAGCCATAATGCAAGAAATACTTCCATATATTGCTTTTATTTACTCAAGCTTCAGTTCTTTGTCATAATGTTGGATATAAACGTGCTCAATAGTACTGCACTGCGAGTTTTGTATTCAAACACTCAAAACTGCCTCACTTGTAGGTCCTGAGGTTAAAAAATAAAGTTAAGCTTGCACTGCTCTCAGTAAGACACTGATGACATGCACGTGAAAAGCTCAAAATGAAAACTGCACAGTAGAGAGGTTTGTTATTTTTTAGCACAAAAAGCACTAAATATAAATGGAAGCCTGCTGGGAATGTGCATCAATAAATGTGTGTTTGACTCAGTTCTCTGCATTTGGGACTGCAGAGAGGAAAAATTAAAAAAAAATAAAAAAAAATCTGACAAGGATTTCAGTGTTTTATTTATTTTGCTGAACTGTGGCTCCAGAGGTGAAAGTTTACACAGAACCAGAATACAATGAGCCTCTGTATTTGCCATCCAGGTAGCCTTGCAGAAGTAACCACATGGTCTTCCAGGATGTCCTGACAATGACCTCCGCAGGAATGGGTGAATCACAACCCAAAGGAGGACAGACAAACCAACCTTCACCCTATCTCTGGTCTTTTCCTGCCACAAGGTCAGGAACTGTGTCAAATTATTTATGTTTCTGACAAAGACTCAATTTCAAGACTCTGAGATAAGGCCGGCACAGCCTTTCTGGGTGAGTGAAGTCTTTGAAGTCACATAAACCAGAGATAAAACTTACATTTTAATATACTTGGTGAGAAAAGCCACCATGTGTATGCAACATTCTCACAGATCTCCAGCTTCAGTCCCTTGCTTCCCAGGGCCCTCTGTGAGAGTGAAATTCAAAGCCCACAAAGAAGCTGAGCTGTCAGGAATCCTTTCCATTGCTGGAATCAGAATTCTCCCCTAGAAGATGGATGGGACCTAGAGAGAAGCCCAGGACATGAAAACACTTGGAATGTGCTTCAAGCCATAGGAAACAGGAGAAAATCAAGTATCACTGCTGATTTATAACCCATGAAATACAGCCAGTAACACAGATTTACTGATAGGCAATGAAGTTCAGAAGTGCATTTCGGAGTTGTTTCATATTCACATGTCCCAGAGCCAGCATCCCAACTGGGAATGTTTTGGGAAATGAGAACTCCAGCTTGAACTAAACCCACATGCCACTTACAGCAGCAGAAAAAGAGATGGAGAACATAGGAACCATAACAAGAAAAGTTCTATTTTTGAAATTATACTGAAAAAAATTATTGCTGATGAACCTCAGTGGTGCTGCATCCAAAAGCAAAGGAGTCAGACAAACAAATAAACCATTAAATAAACATTATCTTTGACAATACCAAGCCTCATATTCCATATATCAAAATTCCAGGTGTAAAGACTAACATTTTTGTCATGAAAACAGCAATTTGTGCCCCCAGCATACCAAAAATAAAAATTTGTTTATCCATTTCAATTATCAGGAAAACAAAAAAACAAACAAACATAAAACCACAACAAACTAAAAACCCCACAACATACCTTTGAACTCACAGGAGTATTTTATGCAGGCGATAGTAAATAAACACTTTATGCCCAGGGGTTTTATAATTTATGCATTAACATTCTGGAATGTTCCAGATTCTGCTAATTTTAGATGCAATATTATCTCCTACTAAATGAGAAATTGTGTCTACTGTAATTACATTGCACCTATTTCACTCCATAAATAAGAACACTTCCAACAGAAAAATAATTTTGTTGCCATTATTGGTAAGACAGCTATATTACTTAAACTGAATACAAAAAACTGAAAAATCATGTTTCACATGCCTACATGTAAGTTAAACACATTTAATACTTCATTCACTATATACAGGGATTTTGGAAAGAAAATAATAAAAGACTTATTTATATGCCTACCGAGACCCCAGTTTTAGAAGAAATTGCTTAGACTTAGAACTTCTGGTAAACATAGTTATGTGGCCAAGAAGTCAAAAATATAAGAACTACTTACTTTAAATAGCAAGGCATAATTTTTATTATAAATATATATATACCACATATACTTTTTTTTTGTGATGTAATTTCTGTCTTTAATTAAAGCATTTTTGACCTCTGTAAAAAATGATAAATTGTTTGTATTGCTCTGTCTCAAAAGACAAGGATATTTTTCCACGTAGAAAGAAAACAAAAATACAGCTTTTAGGGAAATATAAAACAGGAAAAAACCCCCAAACTTAAAGTATCAGAAACATTGGAGGGAGAGGACAAGTGATGTGAGACTTCCAAGACCAGGCAATAAGAGAATAGTGAGTGACAAGCAAGAACTGAAGAAAACTGCTGCTGCAATCCAAAAAAGGAATAAAAAATTATCCAAAATCCAATACAAAAGTGATTATGATTCAGAAATTATTATGGACAACTGAGTCAAGGAAAGAAAGAAAGAAATTGAATCAAGTGAGAGACTTAGATACAAAGAAAGAATGGAAAAAGCAGGCACTGTAAACATAAAGGTGTGCACCAGATCTATTCCCAGATACTTGGAAATTTGGGGAAGAACCAGAAAAATCAAGGCCTGGATTAGCAAGTGGGTATAGATATATAGATATATATATAACAGAGGTGAGAGAGAGAGAGAACTTCATGCAGCTTTCCAAAAGCTAGGAAGGCAACTCCTAATTAAATCAGAAGGCTGTGAAGGTGACAGAATATAGAGGCAATATAATCATGTTGTTGGAGCCAAGCTGCAGTCTGACTACAGCAAACTGCATACCTCCACAGGCAGAGCATGACAATTTAAATAAGAGTGATAATTTGCAATATTCAAGATGGGACATTTTGGATACGAGCTTGTATTTCTCAAGATGGTCTAATGCGATGTTCTAAAGCATAAATTAAAATTCACTGCCCTGAAGAAATAACCACTGTCTGGGTAAGGCAAATTCAAACAACACAAACAAAATACATGGCTAAAATTCTCTCTGATGTCTTTTTCTTGTGAAGAGTACAGAGATGTGACCTCTAAGCACCACGTGGAAAACAACTTGCACAGTAAGGAAAGCCATGGCTCTACACAGCTCAACTGCTGATTCTGCCCTGTCCTACTCCTACCTTCCTGAAGTGTCCATACTGGGAGCTGATAGGAGAAAAAATCCATCTGCATGTCAACCTGGCAAAAACACACCAAAGATAGAGCAACAGGGAAACAAACAAACCAACCAACA
This sequence comes from Cyanistes caeruleus, assembly GCF_971803275.1. Taxonomy (NCBI): domain Eukaryota; kingdom Metazoa; phylum Chordata; class Aves; order Passeriformes; family Paridae; genus Cyanistes; species Cyanistes caeruleus. The sequence goes on from NC_141703.1 coordinate 111,980,681, forward strand.
GCCTTAAATAAACACACAGAAGTGGCTGCTATGATTAACTATTATGAAGTGTTAGTGCCAGCCCCTAGGCTGGGACAGGCAGAGAGGGATGGGGAGTAGGGAAATCCTGAGGAACCACAGTCTGGTCAGCCTCCATCCCTGTGAAGGTAATTGAAAAAGTAATCATGGGAATCATTTCCAAGCACACAAAGGACAAGGAAACTACCAGGAAGAGAACAGTTTCACCACTTACGCCCATAACATGCTGATAGAGAATCTGATAAAAAAAAAATCTGATAAAACACAGCCAAGGTGAGTAGACAGTGAGGTGGACTGAAGCTGAACAGCCGAGTTCAGGAGGTTGTGATCACAAAGTCTGGCTGGAGGTAGCCCAAGAGTCCAACCCTGTTCAACATGTTCATCAATGGTGTGGGCGATGGGGCTGAGAGCACCCTCAGCAGTTCGCTGGTGACACAAAACTGAGGGGTGGCCAATATGCCAGAGGGTCAGGGGGACCAGCCAGGCTGGAGAAATGGGCTCAGAGGAACTGCAGAGGTTCAGCAAGGGACGTGCAGAGTCCTGAAGCGTGGAAGGAACAACACACAACTTTTACTTGGTAAAATTGGATTCCTGTGCCACATCATCAGCGCGCCACAACCCAAATGAGAGACCATCACTTTGGTAAAGAGACATCTAGAGCCACATAATTGCTTTCTAGACTCTTTCCCCTCCCAGAATGGTATCACTCAATACACTGCAGCAAGGAGCCAGCAGCAGATCCAGCCCTGCTGCTTTCCTGCATAATTTACAGCCACCTCATCACAATCCTCAGGAGAGCACCCTGTGTCTGGCACAAACCATTTGACCATGCAGGTGAAATTGTCCATCTCAGCAGCAAGCACAGCACAAACCACGTCAGGGAAACAGCCCCTGGTCCGCAGGTGATTTAAGGTTAAATCAGTAACTCGGGTAGCTGCACTTCACAGCATCTGTGTAGGCACACAGGTCACTGAGTTGCTTCTTTAAATTATGATGAGAGAACTCCCGTTCCAGCCAAGCATGAGAAAGCAGAGTGTGCCCTGAATACCTGTGCAAGGCCTTTTGTTCCTACATAAAAGCACTTCCCCAGACACCTTCTGTGATTGCTCAGACCCAACCAACATTTTCTGTTCCTCAAGCCTGTACCCTAAGGGCCCTGTCTCCTCCATCAGCAGGGAAGGTATCCTCACCCCACAGCAGAAACATGATTTCTGTTAACCATTTCCAGGCTACACTTAGCAGACACTTATTTAAATAATGCTAATTCAATCATGACAGCAATTCTGGGGTGACTGCACATGTGTGATCCAAGGAGGGATCAAACAAAACCCCTGCCACAGAAACAACCTGAAATCCATTCAACTGTTACTGGTTTATGATCACAAAATACAACATTAACTTAAAACTGAAGATGTAGCTAGAATTAAAATTATTTAGGATGACAAATAAACTGAGATTTACAACTCATTTAAACTAAATGACAAATAAACTGAGATTTACACAATAAAGGCAGATTAGTTGTGGAAAAAGGAAGAGCTCTCAGAAATATCTGCCCTACAAAATAGGTCACCTGAAGGGGAAAAAAAAAAAAAGGAAGTTTAATGTTCCCAAAAGTGAGGTAATGGCACTTTTTTTGTAGCAGACAAATTCAGGAATGTATTTTTACTGCTACCTTTATTACTTGAAAAGTGGTAGTACTGAGGACAAATTCCATTGTGAAAGGCATAATAGGAAAATGCAAGAATGACTCATCTCTGCCCATGAAAAGTTTTGTTTGAATGGTAGATGCTATTTCATAGCACAGATTTGAGAGAGAGGGCCCCATGCCTCTCCACAGTGAATTATCACAGTAGAAAGAATACAACATTTCTCTAAACAGAAGTTCATGTTTTATCAGACTAAACAGGATCTGTAATGTCCTGGTTTAAAATAACTACAAACCAGAAAATTCAAGTGGACTTTTCTGTAACACTCAAATACAAATGTCTGAGCACACAAATGGACTGAGTCATCCTTTAATGACATTACTTTCTGAAAATAGAGACTTTAGCTAAGAGAAGGACAATCAAAACTATAGAAAAATTCCAGTCTTTGACTAAAGTAGCAGAGAAAAGTTGAAACAAAGTGTCATAAGAGCATTTAGTGGGAAGCATTGTTGGTTTTCACTGGCTAATAAACAAAAATCGCAAGAAGTCTACTAGGAAAAAAAAAATAAAATTTGGTGAGGTTCTTTGTCTTACACCTGGAAAGAAAACGTTAAATATGGCACAATGTTAAACATCTATACAAAAAACCTCAGATCCAGGAAGCTATACCAGTTTAAGTTAACCTGTACAACTTTTTTGTTTTACTTAGCCAGAAACTTTCAAGCAATCCAAAATCTTACTCTTTTCCTGAAGGAGTACAATGCATTATTCAGCAGTCATTAAAAAAAAAAATTAAAAACTTATTGATCTTCCTGAAAGTTGGTAACTGCTGAGCATAACACATTGTAACATAATGCAGGAAATAGGCAAAGAAATATTCCCTATGCTAATTTTGTGTCAGCCCACTCTCACTACCCCATTCATTTTCCAGTGAGGAAGAACTGGTTTCCTTAAAAGTAACTTCTTGTGGTATTCTGTTGGGTTTGTCTTTGCTTTTTTTCTGTTTGTTTGCCCTTTTTTAAGGGGAAGAGTGTGGGACAGGCACATCCCAGCAGCTCCCAGTTGATAGGAACCATTTGCCTGCTCCCTTGGACAGCAAAGCCCCTTTACATCCACTCTGCACAAACAGACCCCTAACTGCCCTACAATTACCAGCAATTTCAGTCAAGTGACCAAAGGAAAGGTTAACTTGGAGAAAAAGAAAGCATAGCAACTAATTAATGTGTCAAAGTAGCACTGTCCATTCTGTTAATGAAGCTTTAGGAGGGACACCAGTGATTTTTATTGTCCAGGCTTGAGGACTAGCACGGAGTTAGATTAAATAATTCCATTTTATTTACCTGGGTGTCATCAGCACCTGAATACCTCTGCCAGTGTCCCCTCCCGCCCAGCAGGAAACTTTGCCATGGAAACTCAAAACAGCTGAGGATGGCTAACCCCTGAAGGAGCTCCTGGCCCAGTGCTGAACAAGAGGGAGACAGGATGAATAGCCTGTTTTTATTCTGCTTAAGGGTGTATAAAAAAATTAAAAAACACCAAAATAACCCCCAAAAGCCCCCTCAAAAAAAAAAAAACCCAAACCAAACCAAAAAACCCAAATAAAACCCCAACAAAACCAAACCAAAATACAATCAAGCCAAACCAAAACAAAATCGATTACCTAACCCTCACACCCCACTCTCTGTGTAAATGTTGGAATACACAAGAAGATAACCTTTGAAGCTTATTATCATGCTCAGTCCATAGACTGACTGTGACAGCTTCAGATACTAACAATAAGTAAGTTTGTCCACTTCAAAGAACATTTTCTTCTACTCAGTAAAGCTTCTTATTTGCACTCTACTTCCATCTGAGGAAAACAGTACATTGTTCAACCCTGTTGCCTAAAAGAAATTATCATTTTCCGTTTGTTTTTTTATGGGAAAGGAGTACACTGCAAGAAAAAACAGTAATTAAAAAAAAAAAAGTAACTCCAAATCACATGAAAATCTACCACAAACTATTTTCCCATTGCAAAACAAAACCCATGTGAAATACTGTTCAAAAAACATACAAAACACCCCAAACATTCTTCCTCTTCTTACTCCACATAAAAGCACTCACTTCTTTCCCTCAGAAAACATCATTCACCCTGATTTGTTTCTATCACCAAAAACAAAAAAACTCCACATCAAATATATTGATTTGTGAAGAATAATTTAATAGGTAAAGAGTAAATTAAATACATTACTCTTGTTCCTATGGCAAACTTAAAAATCCAGTTATTTTGAGGACCACTGGAGAGTCTTTCCAGGCTAAATTATTTACTTATTTAAGTCTTGTAAGCTTCCCATTTCATTACATTGAAAATTCAGCATTTTTCCTAAATGGCTGCAAAAGACATAATTCTTTCCCCTGAGCTCAGGATTCAGTTCTTTTCTCTACAAAGCAAATTAGGCCTATAGAGCTCTAAGCTCTCAAGTCATTGCAGCATCATTGCTTCTATGAAGGCAAAAAAAAACCAACAACCCAAAACCAAAGAAAGAATACTCAACAGTGAAACCTCAGTTATGTAGGTTCAATATTCACCAAGACTCACCTCTTTGGGTGACAAGACAGCCTGCTATCAACATGCACAGAGGAACTTGACTAGGATCAAAAATCTCTTAAATATTTCTTTTCTATGGGCTGGGACAAAGAACAGCAGAATTGAACTGCTACAAACCCAAAGCTAACAGAATAAACCATATTTTAACAGAAAAAACAGGCAATGCTTAGAAGGCACGAAGGCACAGGATATTTGTGGGCAATCTGTATTAAGGATGTCCATCTAGGGAAAATAAAAATCACTTATTTCTGCTACTTGTGGAACAGGCTTTGTGATTCTGTGCAAGCTTGAACAACTTACAAGAGGTCACAACCTATTTTTTTTTATTATTTTACTCCTTTCAGTTTGAAAAAGGGGGATTCCTCCAGTGCTCCAATAATCATCACCATTTAAAAATCACTGGACAGTCAGCTAGCACCTTCAGCCACCAGGAAACACTGCCCTTGCCCCATGGAACATCCAGAAGAAATGGGAAGCAGGGACAAGTCAAGAGGCTGGGTTTACACTACAGGTCAAAAGCTCTTGACATTGTGGAACAATTGTTAGGCTGATTCCAGAGCTGCAAACTCTTCACTGAAAAGTCTGGAGCACCTACTGAAAGAAACCATCCCCACCAGATCCTCAAAATAGAGCGGGGAAATGAAGAAAATAACATCATTTTCCACAAAGCCACTGAAATGCCAAACAACTGCTTGGTCTTTCAGGTGTGGAAATCCAGCTCTGCTCCAGGGTGCACACACATGGTGATACCACCTAATTCAGTGATTATGCATCTTCTTTCCTACAAGACCTTTGAACTCAAGAAGAGTGGGAAAACCTGATGAATGGCAAGATCTGGTCTGGATTCTGGTACTTCTGGAGAGAGAGAGTTTGAAAAATGTATTCTGGATTCTGGCCACAGGTCAAGGGTCCCCATGATTTTGTAAAGTAGAATGCAGCATCCTCTTACATCTCTCTTAGGACACCTGTTCTGCAGGAGGAACACCTGAGTCAGCTGCAGGAGTTGGCTGCACAAGCTCAGCAGTTGTGTAAAAAGGCAGAATCCAGAATGAAGCAGACAACAAGAGAGGCTCTGAGCAGTCTGACTGTAATAGCAATTCAAGAGACTGTGAACTGCTCAGGCATTCATTCATTTTGCATTTTACTTCTGGCATCTTTGGCATTTAAGATAAAAATAACCCATGCTAGTTAAATATTTTGCCTGAGTGAACAACCTGCAAGGTGCATAGGCAGTGAGTCAGCATTTAATACTTTAATTCCTTTTTAGGTTCTGGACTAAAGGCTCTAAACATGAAGTTGTTCCTCATGTTTTCTTTCCCCAGCATCCTCCCACATCCAAGCAGCAAATCCAGCAACCACTGAGAAGAAAGAACGAACAAACAAAAAACTACAGTGATTTTAGGCAATTTGGACACAGCCCTGGGAGATGTTCACAAGAAAAAATATCTGATCATTCAAATTTATTATCACAGCAGAACTTGTCTTAGGAACTGAGATTTCGCTTGGATAGGCTAAAAACTCCTCTAGATCCATATTCTGCCAAGGCATCCTCAACATATTAAGAGTTCACTGCCCAAAGAAGTGTTTCTTTTATTAGGATTGGCATTGGAAAAATCACTAGAAAAAACATTAATTACATATAGAAGCAGAAGGCTAAAGACTAGCTACAAGTTGGAAAATTTATTATATGAATTCTATTGAAGTTTGCACAGAGTTTAAGGTTCAATCAAATGCATAAAATGCCTGTCACCAATCAACTCCTTTAAAGCACAACATATGCAGCGGCAGTCAACAAGCTCAAAAATTTAAATCCTCATTTTAACAAGGATTATTTTGTAATTTTACCTGAAGCACATACAAAAGTTAATAAACAGATCAACTCTCGGGCTGTCAGCTCTCCCACAAAATTTATACCTTGCATTTCAGTCTGGAAAATCTTTCTTTAGAGCCACATTTGTTGCAGAGAACTTTACTCACATAATTTCAAGGTTGTGAGTAGAAGACAATTTCTGAGAGCAGTTGAGAGACTGCTGCTCACAGATCAGTTATGGAATCACCAACCTGAGCACTACTTTGCACCCTGTTTTAATCAATTTATCTGGAACAAATTCAGAACTACTAAACATTTGTTCACTAGTCCAGCAAGATAAAAATATGTAGAAGTCCAGAAATTTAGGGCATATTCATTAAAATTAACTTCTTCCCTCTTCATTAAACACATCTAATTTTAAAAGAGCCTCACGTTCACCTGAACCTAAACCCATACAAAGTGAGTTACATAGATAGAAATAATCATTCAAACCAGAGAAGGAAAATGCCTCTGAGGACTTCAGAAGCATTAACTAAGCCACAGTGCAGGAATCTGAACACAATCTTTTCTGTTTCTGTTTTAACTTTCCTCCAATAATGATACACAGCTGTATTTATGCTGCTGAATATTGACATAAAATGTGCCTGCAACCTGTGTAAGATAAGCAATGCATCTTGCTGGTTCAACATTAACTTTTGGCTCTGCTGACCTGAGTTTTCAAAATGTCCCACCTTAATAACCCCTTCATTTTCTCAGCCATGAATAGCTGCACACACAGAGTGCAGAGCTGTTTCGTGTTCGCAGCGCTGGAATTCCTCGCGGCACTTTGATCATAGCCCAGTGAGTGGTAATTTGCTATGTTGAACATGTCAGTCTTTAAAAAAAAAAACAAAAAAAAAAAAAAACCCCAACAAGAACAAACTGTTCCCAGTCTCAGAAATCTAAAAACAAAAAATCCACAGTTGCCAAAGTTATCTGCTTCTTATCAAGACCCGTGTTTGGCACCAGATGCATTTGATTCATTCATCATTGTCAGTGCACCAGCACACTAATTATTTCAAATTGTTTCCTCAGGCAGAGGTCTAGGACAAATGCAAGCAAGCCAAAAATAGCAGTTATGAATAATTATGCATAATTTACCTCAAGGCCTGGGCCAGGCTATCATTAAAACTTCTTCTTGCCACCTGTGATCCCGACTAATTGTGGACTTTCAATTAGTTCAAGATTACTTTTTCTTTTTACTAATACAATGCCCACATTTAACCTACCTATTAAAAGTTTTCTGATGCTTTAAAAATTCCCAATAAAATGTCAACAAGGTTCCTTCTTTTTTAACAATGCCTTTGTATTTCACAGCCTGACAACGAGTTTGCTAACAGGAACAACTTCAGAGACAAGGTCAGCAACCTCACTTTAAGACACTGCTGGAAAAGGTTCTTAGAAAAGCACAGCTCCTCAACCTCAAAGTAAATCCTGATGCTCCAAAACTAAAGCTTTTTCAGCCCCTAAAACTTTCCCTGTTATAGTTCTGACTCCTTCTTAGGGCAAGAAGAGAACTTTCACAACACTGACTTTTCTAACAAGAACCAGAAGAAATCAATAAAACACTTGCTTCCCCAAATTCAGAAGTGTCTGCTTAATTTTACAAATAGCAAACTCACTAATTCCAATAGGATCCAAAAATCTAGATGCTTTTGAAACACCAGAGCTTTATTCCTTTCATTGTAATGAATGCTCCTCCTATGTTCTTGTGCTGCTTTAACTATTCAAATTACAGGTTTAAAACAGGAACAGCTGGAAAAAAGAAAAGGAAAAGGAAAACCCACCCTGAATATTTCCAGTTGAAGAAACATGTATCTCATTCTAAAAAAAAAGTGTATGTACCACTGATAATTCCTAAGCACTCTCCAGTTTGGGAACACAGCTCATGCTGCATTTTGAGACAACAGAAATTGTGTAACAGTAGCCAGAGGTATTAATAAAAAATCACAAGTGCTGCTTACTCAAGAAAATCCATCTATGAATTCCTCCTTTCAGGCACCCAAACATCAGACCTCTCAGGGACAAAAGAATTCCACGATTCAGCAAACAGTGCAAGACATGAAGGAACCAGACCAGCCAAGTTCTGAATCCTCTGCAGCCAAGGATATGTTTATGTGATCTTTTGTGACTTTCCTTAATCAAGACAACAAAAAATATCAGAGCACAGATTAAAAGAGAAAAATTAAAATGTAAGATGTTATTAAAAAGAAAACACAAACAGGAGAAGATGAAGTCAAGCTGTCTTCTGGATAGCTTCTTAAAACATTAGTCGCAAAATAGCTCTGCTATTAAAATCAGATGTTCCTAAAATATTAATGAATTATACACAGTGTGATCAGCTCTAAAGCTGACACACAATTCTGCATCAGCACCAGACTTCTGGCAGAAGACAAAGGAAGCTAACACATCCTAAGCTGGTGTTTACTACGTTTCCTAAACCAGAGAAGATAAAAATGACAGCAGTGTCTCATCTCAATTCTGTGTCCAACTTCCCTGTGGTCAGCTCACTGTCCTTCTACCACTGCAGTTTGTTATTTACCAGTCTGCTTCTGTTTGTTATGAGGAGTAAGGAAGTGCTTTGCAATTTGTAGAAGAGCTGTCTCCAGAATTGATATCTCCAGGTCCTTCAAGACTCAATACAATCATGGAAGTTCTGGAATTCAAGTGATCTCTTCAACTTCTATTTTCCATAAACAAAGGCATAAACACATCTTTCAGCTCTTTTCTGTCCATCACACACCTCTTCTATGTGAGGTATAGACTGCTAAATGCTCCTCAAAGCAGAAGCATTTTTATTATGAACAACTCAAAGCTTTGTTATGCGCAAAATTTTCACAACTACTAAAACTAATAGGTAAACAACATCCAGATATTGCTTAGAAACTAATAAAATCTTACCACAAAACAAATTAATATAATGGATTATACTACAGACTGTACTATAACATCACAGTCAAATAAATTTCACTCAGTAAATTTCATCTAAATAAATACAGTCATTTTTCCAACTACAATTGCAGTGATGCTGTTACATTATTTTTCTTCCACAGGCCTCTACTTTTTTTTTCCAGACAATGCTGCACTCAAGCAGCTTTATTTCACATCTCTTCCATGTTACACCCTCAAATTATTTGTCATAAAACATCTGCTTTGAGCAAAACAGCATCTAGAGGGGAAAAAAAAGATAAAATCCTATTCACTGCACTTGCAGAAGGAGGCTAAGAACCACAGGACAAAGAAGTATCAGGTATTCATGACAAAGTGGAACAAATTCAGAGATGCTGTGAACTGTGGTGTCAATTACCCACAGTGAAACACACACAACCCAGGGTGAGAAGAAACAAATAAGCAGACCATTCCCTCACCCCACCCAGCTGTTTTATTTCATAGCAGGACAGCAGACTGCGATTCTCTTTTTTAGGAATGGCTGGAAAATTGCATTGCAATTCTGCATGGCTCTGCTGCCTCCATGAACCATGGCCCAGACCAAGGGAGCTCCAGAGTGCCCAGGAGGGGACTGGGGGAGTTTAACCCACACAGGAAGCCCAGGGCCAGGAGAACACTGGGCAAAGGGACAAATCCCCACTCAAATAAAACTTTGTCAGTGTTTGACCTGCAGCCGCTTGAGGATTTTTATCTGGGAGCTAATTTTCCATTCTCATTCTTCCCCATCCACCCTGCAGTTACTGAGTATGGTAAATTTCTCCTTATTTTTTGGATGTATAATCTCTTTTAATATCCTGTGCTCTCTTATCACGCCACAGTCCTCCCCTGTAATATATTGTCCATAAATTTTTCACATGATATGAACTTTCCCAGCCATGGAAATGACTGAAATACAACGTTAACTATTTTGTTCTGACAAAAACATTCTAGGGAGGCTCATGCTTGGTCTTGACATAAAAATAACATCTGGGTCATGCAAATTTAAAAACAGAATAAAATTCTTTTAGTCTCAAACTCTAAGTCATAAGACACAACACCAAAGATGATTCTTTGTCTGATTTCCTCTGATTTATGATATATATTGACTTGATCATTAAAGGAAGTGCATAAACAATTCAAATATGTGCAACTAAAATGCTAAAATTCAAAAATGTGATATGACATTGTTACAGCTGATAAACAGATCAGCCATAAACACATCATGTGCATGGCCTATAGATCCTATGCCACAAATAAGAATGAAACTCAAATTACGTTTTGTTGCTGTGCTACATAATAACATTTAAAAAAACACAGTAATCCTCCATGTCAAAATGCAGTTCTTTCTAAAATGACCCAGCTCGATGACTGAAATGCTTAATTTTTGCTCCCTTTTCCAGCTCTTTCCTCAAACAATTCCACCAAAATCAAGCAATTGTATTTGCTAAACTGAAACTCTGGCTTGGGTCAATTCCAGCTACACTTCCAGCTGCTAAAGTAGCATGGTACCTTCTGAAAATTGCAACTTATTCTTCATGTCCTCAACTTCTACCTGTCCCAGCATTCCACTGTATGCAAATTCCATGGCACACTTATGCAAAGCAGGCCAATGATCCTAATTTGTCACAAAAAACTTAAATATGTGGATTTTTTTTTCTGCAAGTTACCCTTTTTACAGAATTTTGGAGAGGTCTAATGACGTATCTTAAGCAAAACTCTTCTACAGCTGTAGGTCAAATACCCTCTTAAATTTCCTACGCCTACAAGCACAAAAAGCCAGAGATAATAGCCTCAAAAACTGAGACTGCCCTCAGTATTAATGTCCAAATGCTTTCCAAGTTCCAAAGTTTATACAATAAATTGTATTTTTGTGGTTTGATGACTCTTCACGTGTTTGAAACTATTCAGAGTTGTGGAATAAAGGCAGTAGAGTTTAAAGAAGACATAGGAAAAAATTTAATGGCAGGAGTAGAGGAAATTATCACCTAGTCTTTAACTCTGCATACCCAGTAAAACTTTTGTATATGTAGCTATCCATTAAATCTTATTTTGTTATGAAAACTTTGGAAGCAAGAGATTTAATGAAGACTTAATTTCTCAAAAGGAGGAAAGTGGTCCAGACCAAATTACCCCGTGATACCAAATGAGTTGCTCAAAACAGAAAGGTTGGAATGTTAATTTCTTCGTAGTAATAAAAAGGTAGGAAGCAGAGAAATAAAGAATAACCTTTAAGAGCAATAAGAAAGTAATCAAGTTCTGTAAGGCAGATATCACATTGCACGCTGTCAATACGCTGCAGTACAAAATCAATGACTATCAAATTAATTTCTTATTCACTCTTGTACCATCAATCACAAAGAACTTGATATCAATACAATGATCTGGTCTATAGCCTTCATTTGAATTTAACTGAATTCTTTTAATACAGGCTGCTTTCTTCGGGAATGGCAGGGCTTTTTTGATTTGTGGGTGGTTGGAGTTTCTTTAACTTCCAATAAAATAAAAACCTGATTTCCACAAGTGTTTCCCTGAGTTCACATACATTGCATTTGGCTGCTCTGATATACCAGCAGCAGAAGTTCTAGTTTAATAAGTTTCTAAGTTTCTTTTGGACAAGGCTTTTGAAATTATCATGCAAACACTAAAAAATACCAACTTGTTTGCATGAAGAAAAGACAAGATTTGTACAGCAGGACTGATAAAAACCCTGACCTCTCAGGACCTAATGCAACTCACAGATACTATCTTATCTACTGTAAGGCTATGAAATTTATTTTTACACATGGCAAAGGCTGCATAGACTATTAAAAGTATATAAATTTGTAGAGCTTTTTGTTTTTCAACTTCTTTAAAAGACAAGAGTGTGCGCATGACTATAAAGATATTTGCATTTGTGTGACCTTCATGGAAAAAAAAAGCACAGAGAACTTCTAATCTGTCCCTAAAAATGTAGGCAAAGAATGGTTAGAATTTTGCTTTATACTATAATATCTTTGAAAAGGACTCTGTACTTATTTTACCCATTAAGGTATCTGCTGAACCATGAAAAAAAGATACTTTAAAAAAATAAAGAAAATTAAAAAAAGGAGAAATTCTGCTATGGAAGGAGTCACTGCTTCAGGAACACACAGCCCTCTGGAGAGAATGGACCATGTTGCCCTACAGACCCCAGAGCATGAAGCAAACATGAATTCTCTTCCTGGTTTAATAAACAAGAGGAAAAAAAAAATTACCTGTAAACCATGCCTGTTTCTTTCTCAGTTTGCAGCTTTAATACATGATTATGTTTTTTAAAGATTGCATCCTACATTTTTCTTTTTTTCCTCCTTCCTGAATTTCCTCTTGGTCTCTTCCTCAGCTCCATCTTCTTTTGCTCCTTTTTAATATCCATTATATTTTGATCTCCTGTTTTCCCCTATATCCCTGTTCATTTCAGTACAAAATGTCAAGTGGCACCAAAAAAACGTAATTCTAAACCATTCTATGTCAGTCATCCCAATACCATCTTTCTTGCATTATTCTTTTTACACATTTTTAGAGATTTGTGGACACTGAAACAATGTTTTTAACCTAATTTTGGTTTTATGCAAACTCCACATTAATCAAATTATTCTGGGTTACTTCTAAAATTCTTCACTTTTTCTTCTTTTTATTTGTTCATTCTCTCTCAGATAATACAATACATCTTTATTATCTATTTTGACCTTTTGGCATTCTTACTTTATTATCATTTTAATAATGCCATTAGCCATTCCATAACCTTTCCAGTTGCCCAGAATACCATACCCATTGCTCACACCAGCCATCAGTGGTTACTTATTACAATTCTGCATTCATTTTCTCTTCACAACAAAGGCATTTACAGTCACACTGAACCAATGATTCCTCTTCAGACACTCGCTCCACTTCTGTCCTTTCCAGCCATGACTTTGTTCCACAATGTCTGGCACAGAACGTGATGCCAAAACGCAATTTATGGTCATTTTGGATCATGCATTTGCAAAACATTACTCACATTTAGGATGCCAGAGGAAGGAAAAAAAGCCCCAAACACAAAACCTTTACATTAACTCGTCTCTTTGTTATGTTCAGTGCAGGAGCATTACCTACATGAAGTCATATTTTACTCTTAGTTACAATGGAGATTCAGCACAATTCCAATTTGAATATGAACAAGGCATAGACAAAGAGAAATAAATCCCTGCCATAAGTTACTAAATAAACTTGAATCCTAAACACAACACGTTGCAAGTGGCCATGACAAAACCTGTTTACATGTGGTCACAGCAGTGGCCTTGAACTCAACTAGGGAAGCAGGTTAAACAAACCTACATCACATTTGGCCAGTGTTTGTAAATACCTCTACCATGCACCAGTTAAAAGACATATGGTTTAAAAAAGTTCACTTCCAAACATGTCACAGGCAATTAAATATACATTTTATGTTAAATTGAGGGGCAGATGTAACCCTGCAAAACTTCTGTACATCAGTATTACAAGAACCTATGAACCTTCAGTTCAGACACTTCCTTGCTCCACTGTTAAATCCTCTTTATTTTTCAAAGGACATAAACACAAACAATTATATATTTAATGCAAATTATATACTTAATAACAGATTATATTGCTCTTTTACACCTTCTATATAGGAATCTCCCATTCTTCAGACTAGAAGACAGCTGAGTCAAGTAAAATTTTTGTATTTTCTTTGGTAAGTCTCCAAAGTCACCACGTTTCAGCCTATGTAACACAGATTGCAGACCTTTCACTTTGTGTCCCTATTAATAGTGGTTTACCCCAGTAAATTAGCTCTATGGGTTTAATGCTGCCCTCCACCTTCTAAATCAAGACATTGCAAGAGTGAAGTCACATGCAATAACTGAATTTTCAAAAATGTAGCATGCAAGATATGTCAGTTGTCCTAAAATCTTAGGAACACCAACATTCAGCATGTATTTTCAAAATGCTTTCCATTCTCTCAGCTTTTGCTTCCATTTTCTTTATCAATACTTTAATACAAAAATCCCTAACTCTTCAAGAAGTCAGTGGTGTAGCCCACAATAAACCCTCTGCTTGCTGCAGCCCAAGACAGACAATGCACAAGTTTCTCTTAACACACCATTTAAATTAAAAATGTGACAGTGCTGATGTTCAGTAAGGGGTTTGTTCCCAGATTTTCACATCCCACCCCACCCTCTGTGCTTTAAGACCAACACCTGCCTTTAGTACTTATTTTAGATACTCCAGTTAGTTCCCAGTCTGCAGGAGTAACAATTCAGGACTGCTGTGGTTCTGTAAAATCAACCCCATGGTAAAGGGAAAGTTTGCACCTGGGCTGCACATTTATTTTGTGCATTACCTCACCACCTCTGCCTGTCCTTCATCCACACAGCACTTTTCTACCAGATCTGATTAACATTCACCCTCTGGATGTTTTCATTGTAAGAGGATGTTCTAATCTGAAAACCATTTACTTCTGAATACACACTGCTGAATTACGGTGCCATCAGCAGAAGCTTCTCCTCTAAACATTTCTTCAGGCTGAAACACTTCTACAGAAACGCTCTGCAGTTCAAACATTTATTACCAGGTTTCAAAGTAAAATTAAATTACCATCACGGATACATTATGTTTATTAATAAAGTGTCACAGACATATTAGTGGAAGTAAAACAGGTAACACAAGGATATCAGGGAACATAAACTCTCAAGTTCCAGTAGCGGTGTTGGCTTTGCCAGGTTACACATCCCATAAGTCTGATGGAATGCACTGCACATGATGTATCCAACTACACAGTCAGGAAAAATATTAACTTCTGAAGCTCTGGTTGGGATTTTAGTTCTTGTGAAAAGTAAGAATCCTGTTTGTTTGGACTCTGAGTGAGTGTTTACAGAGGTGCACAAAGGCAGAGTTCTAAAAAGCCAACAGGCACAAACGTCACTGAATCAATCTCTGAAATACAAAGTCAGAGTCTCAGGGAAACCAGGAGTTAACCCAAGCTCTCTCCCTCCCAAAGAAGCCAAAGGGTCCTGTCTTTTCTCTGGAACATGAAGGTTGTTGTGGCATCTTTATTCCCTACTGTCACATGGGAAAGAAGCTCCAAGCCTTCCAGTTGGAAGGCAGCAGAAATAGCTCCATAAGCAATTTAAATCCAGGTTTCTTTCTGGAGATTTCATTCCACTCTTTGATTCTTCACTCACCCTCATACCTGACATCTCTCAACACAGACCTGAAGGTTTAATGTCACTATACCCAGAGCTCTCACCTCAGTTCAGCTGCCATTATTTCCTCACCTCTTTTATTTTTTTTGGATCCTGTTTACCCACAGAAAATGTTTGGGTTTTTTTAACAAACAAAACAAAACCCCCACAAACACAAATACTAACAAACAAACCCACCCCAACCCAAACAAACAAACAAACAAACCCCAAAACACTAAATTTCCAAAAAGCACTGCTATTACTGAATCTTTTAACAGACAAAATCTCCCCTCTGAGAAGAAAATACTATCTTAAGATTTTTTGCTACCATGGAAAGAGCTATTAAGATTGGAAAAGGTCTTGAAAACATTCAGATTTTAGAGAAACATGTCTCCTATTATAAAAGTGTTTCGATCACAAGTCAGTTTAAGGCCAGACTTCTCATTTTTAGGAGCTGTGAAGAAATAAGCCACACTGTGCTGTTATCTTTCTTTTCAAGAAATCCCTCCAGAACCCATTTAGCTTATACTTGTTAAATCCCCCGGTTGTAAAAGGAATGTAAACTAAACTGCAGTGTTGCTGTGAGGTGTTTCTAGACTGCAACACTCAATCAGTTACACAGATAAAGCACCTATATCCTTACTTCATCCCATTCTTGGATATTTTTCCACCATCCTACTAGAGCTTTTCCACATTAACCTCCCCATTAAGGAAGCCAGGATAGCAGTGAGGATGGCATCACACCTAATAGGATTGTTCAGCACCAAGTTAGAGGACAAATATGTTACAAAGATGCAGGGAATATTGAGTCTCGTAAAAATAAAAAAGCTAAGGAATGATCTCATTACAGACTGCAGCAACTTGAAAGGCAGTTAACACAAACTCTCCTCACTAACAGCAGATGGTGTAAGAAGAAAAAACAGCCACAAAACATGTCTTGAGAAATTCAGGTTAGGTATGTGGCAGAATTCTACCCACTATAAGCACTGAAATATGCTGTCTGGAGGGGCTGTTGTATCTCCAACCTCAGATTCCACCATCCAAAACCAAAGCTGCTGACCTGATAGAACCTTATCCTGCACTGAGCAGGAGACTGGATGGAGTAAGTGGCCTCCTGGCAACTCTCCTAAACAACATTTTAATTTGTCTCTGGTAAACTACATCTCTGAAAGTAAGACACATTTCAGTACAACATTTAATGAAGATTCCAAGAGAAAAGTAGATTCTGATTTACGATATTCTGCAGCCTGACTCATAACCAACACTGTTACCCTCTCCCATCAGTCATAGCTGAATTAACTTAAACCAACTTAATTCACTATAATGCTTTTGTTGATATCAATGAAGTCTGAACAGGCACTAATTAAAGAATTAGAGGTCAAAATCTACCTTTAACATTTCAAGATAAACAACTGATACAGGATACTGATTCCTACCTTTCTACTCAGAAAGTGGAACATAGAAACCCAGACTTCCAATTTAGAAACTAAGTTTCAGCTACTGCAAACAGGAACTTTCCTCTATATTTAAGACATTCACTTTGGGGTTAGGCTTTTATTTTGTTTAAAAACAGGAACACAGAGCAATTAAATTATTTTTTTTTCCCCCCAGAGTCCAACCAAAATCAATTGTCAGGCTCTTGAGGAAGGATGGTGTTGACTGCCCCTCCTTGTCTACTGCAAGAGCACACAAGCCACATGGCAGCACAGCACTCATCCACAGACAGCCAGCAACCAAATCACTCTGCGTGTCTCAGCTGCCCTTCGGGGCCTCGGGAAACCCAACAGCTGGAAATAAAGTCTGAGTAATCGCAGCTAGGCAGGAGAAACCAACCCACAGATGAAATGGAGTAAAACTCTGAGATTTCATCACCTTATTACGTCCAAGATGGTATCTACACACAGTGCAGAGAGCCCTTACAACCACACAGCCTTCACTGAGCTCCACTCTAATTAAAAGCAGAATTTGAGTACAAAACATGAGTTTCACCGTCGCACCTTCTCCTCCAAACACCAAACCAAGGGCACCAAGAACCGAAACACGGGCTGCTGGCCGAGCTCTGGAGCTGGATGGTTCAACCCAAGGAACCCAGAGCAGCTGCCCAAACCGGAGGCGGGAGGTGCGGGACAGCATCCCGGTGCCCGCCGCAGGGACACCGCCACCTGCCGGGACACAGAGCGGGCACGGGCGGCGGGATGGGGCTCGAAAAGAGGGATATAGGGCTTGAAAAGAGGGATGCAGGGCTTGGCAAGCGGGGATGCGCTCGGAGCGAGCCGGGCTGTGCTGTGCGGACTGAGCCCCCCCGCCGCCGGGGCAGGACACCCACATCCCCGCTGGGCACGGCGTTATCGGGGACGCTGTCCCAGCTTCCCCGCCAAGCCTGTGACCCTCCCGCAGGGCAGGGAGGAACAGTGAGGCGGTTCGTGCTCCCACCACACTCCTCATCATCATCACTATCATCATTACGATGGCACGGTGCTGTGCCCGAGCACCCTGTGTGTCCCGCAGTGCCCTCAGGCCGGCTGAGGGGGCCGGAGCGGGCAGGCGGAGGCCTTTGGCTCCCGGCACCGCCCGCCGCCAGCCTCGCGAGCCGCTCCGGGCCAGATAAAGCGGGCGAAATTAGGAAATTACTTAGCACAGCCCTCAGGCTGTGTTCACAAACAACTCTAAAAGAACGAGGGAAGAGAGAAGTGAAGCAACGCGTCTCCTGCATTGAAACATCGTGCGCGTCTCGCTCCTTCAGCCTGCACAGCCATCAGTGCCCTTCGTGCTCACTTCCCAATTCCTTTTAAAAGCACTTTATAACGCAGCAAACACTCTTCTAAAACTACAGTCATCTCACACCGAATGCTTACAGGTATTTGGGACAAAAAGAAAGAAAATCCAGAATAAACTACCTGCCCAAACTACTGAGACCATAAATGTAACCACAGCAAAGCTATCAGGAGCAAACATTTATGGGCATTTTTAACTGGAGACGGGAGTTGCTTGTCTTGTGGACTTTAATGTTATAAAAAGAGCCTTAAAACCGACTGCAGTGTGCCCCTGTGATAAATAATATTGTATTTCATGACAGTCCCTTTATTTACTTTTTTCTGTTCTGGTTTATGTAAATAAATTCAGCACAAAAGAATAAAACTATGAAGCAAGCATTTCTTTAAAAAATGAAAAATACCTCACGGCGATGAGACGGTTTGAGAGAACTTCTCACAAATGGCCTGGATTTCTGCTGACAGACATAAAATTCTGCTCATGAGGAGAATGATGTTACTTCTAAGATTTGAAAGTTGAAAAGGAAAACTGGAAGCTTAAGTATCTGCATTTCCAATTTTAAATAAGATCTTTACTTAACTCTTGGAACAAAAGCCAAAACTTGCTCTTTCCTTTTTTTTCCTTTTTATTTGAAACCACAGAAAACTGATATCCAACTTTCAGCAACTTTATTAACAGTAAATAGACGGACTGATGAGGCTAATGAAATACAGGGAGAGTGCCCATATTTTTCATTACAAAATACTGTATAAGTACATTGCCCTTATTGTACTTTTTCTTCTTATTATTATTTTTTAAATTGAAATCTCATAATTTGAAGTAACATAGTAAAAAAGTAGAAAAAAAAAAGAAAAGCCTCCTTCCCTTAATAATAATCACTGAAACTAGCACAGTTGCTACTTTAGATCAACTTAAAAGATGTTTTAAAAAGGTACCAAAACACAGCACCATTATGATCACATTGAGTTTTTCAAAAGAATGCAATGCAGAGTACAATAATCAAAAAACACATCTTAGGAATATTACAGTGCTCCACATTTTAAAAAGGAAGGCATTTCTCTCTGGTAACAATTCCTAACAAGATCAGAGACGCATAAAATTCTGAAGTAATATGTTTAATCTCTTTTTTCCCCCCTAAGCATTTCCCTTCTTTCTTTAGTCAACTCCACTTAAGTTTTTTTGATTTAAACTTCCCTTTTAAATGCATGCTTAATGCAAGCAGCAGAAGACAGTGCACAGATGAAACACAAGTCAAAGCCAGCTAAAATACACCAAAAATACACTGTCATCAACTACTCACACACTGCTTCTGAAAATATCAACAAAATTCACATTCAGAATCAGTCATGAATCTAATATTCACAGAATTAACATATTTATCTGTCCTATCTCATAGCTTTATATTGCTACAAGAAAGATCTATCAGAAAGGAGAAAAAAGTACAGTACAAATAATTTTCCTTTTACTAATTCAAATTTTGTGTAAAAGCAGCACCCACAAACTGAAGCAACCACCACTGCAGTCTGATTCAAGGCTTTGAGTATGAATGAAGAGACCTAAAAAAATGCAAAAATCAGGCAGATTTTTAATTTGTCTCTCTCCAAAGTAAAATCATCACTTTACAGCAGAACATTCAGGGAATTTTATTCCAGCAGGAAGAAAACAAGAAGTCTAAAAATGAGAAGCAGAACATGCTTGATTACAGAAAACTGAAGGTAACAGGAAAAACCTATGAAAGCTCTTATTTTTAAAATTTTTACTATTTTGAAAAAAGAAGAATCAAGTGAAACAAATACACTTTCAGTGCACCCCAAAAGCACATACTGAAGTGAAAAAAATGAGCCTATTAACCAAAAAAAATTATTTTCTCCATCAGCCAGCCACTCACTGTAAGACAAAACAAAGTCTATGAATCACAAAACCAGGATCCCAAGTGGTTCATTTGACTTGCAATCGTCACAATAGTCTGCCTGCATTTCAGACATGATGCACAAATTGTGGAAGGCAGGGTAAGAGTACGAAGTTGTAAGGAGACCAGAACTCAGGCAAAACAGATAAATCCTGATTTTAACAGAACACATTGTTTTCAGAAGTACTAAGGAAATTCCACTGCTAATGGATAGGAAAAAGAAAGTATATAGCATAACATGATTGTTTTCATTTTTAAAACAAGGACTTATTTTTTTTTATTTTACAAAGATATCTATAAGTTTCAGACTTTTGTCTCATACCAATTGTTTGATATCACTGTGTTCATTTTGAAACTCATTTTCACAACTACTTAGTGATTTCAGCAACACTGCCCACTTCATATACAGTACTGCTTAGAAGTTGTCAAGTTTGGTGTCAGACAAAAAATGAACACAGGCTAAGACGTCAATCAGCATCAAAAAAAGCTCTAAAATGAGGCGTTTGATAAATTTTTGTATTTTTGTTGGCCAGTTTTGAGGGTTTTTGGCAGCTTAGCTGCCCTGAGATTCCGCAGTGGTGTGAAAATGTGTGACTTGTGCAAAGAAAAACTTTGCATGTGCTCAGCTGAGGGGAAGGCTGAAGCATGACACAAGGAAACTCAGTGGCATTAGGAACCTACTGAAAAAAAAACCAATCTCAAACCTTCCACAGAACAGGATGCAATTAACAGCAAGACACAAAGCTGCAGGGAAACAAACCTCATGGAAATACTTACTATTCTTCAAAACATCTTCTGCATTAACAGAGAAACTTTCCAGTCACAGTGGCCTGAGAAACTGATTTTTGAAGGACATTTATTTGAGAGCACCTTCATCAGAGCCAGGATGTACCCTGCACAAACTCTCCTCTACCTTCACCTAGTCACAAAGGACATCCAAATGCTTATGTAAGTCAGGTTCTTCTGCAGTCACTCTGTCCATGATATCCCACAAAAAGAAAAGACCCAAGAGTTTTTATAGAGCCACACATTAGCCAACTATTGAAAGCAGAACTAATGAAACCAAGGAGGCTGCCAGCAGCCTGGGTAGGCAGCAATGCAGCCTAATGTGACAAACTACTTTCAGGCTTTTGAAATATAAGAAAGGAGGCATTTTCCTCACTTTTGCTTGGATTTATTTTTTTTTATTCTAACCCAATTTTTGGTTGATGGAAAAGCTCTCATTAATCTTAGTCACTCAGGCTCTAGCCTGCCCAGCACAACACCAGCTATTACGGGGGCAGGGAACGTTACCCTTCTCTCCTCAAATACTGATGAATCAGTTTCCATTACTGAGATGATCAGCTTGATTTGTTCAAATGACCATCAGAGTGGCCACTAAGAAAAAGCCAAGTTATCCACACCAGATTTCAAACTACTTGCCCAAAAGCTTAAGATACTGAGTATGGCCAGCTCTCAAAGAAATCTAACATTTCTGAGGAAACTCAAAAATTTAGAAAGATGTCAAGATCAAAGACAGAATCGTTATTTTTCCAATTTGTCTTTTAAATTTTGCCTACATTTCTGCTAACTTTAGCCATGTACAGAACTCATTGAGTTCTGATATTTGATATTTATTTTTTTTTCTTAGAGTTGTTTCTGCTGTGGTTTGTTTTTCCCGACTTGGTTTGGTTTCTTTTTTTTAACAATTATCTTTTACGTGACAGTAAAAAAATGCCACAGCATTCCCTTCTCTAGCTACAACAAAAACAAGAGTGATTTCTGTGTTACTTTTCTACTGACTACACGAAGAAAACATGACCAAAAATTTCAAGTCCAAACTTTGACTAATAAACACGTAAAGATTGAGTCACAAGCTGCATGCCTGCAGAACGATAGACTGCGATTATGTTATTAATGTATTTTTTTTTCCAAACGTCACGAAAAAAAACCACGGAGCAAGAGTCAAATATATCTTTCTCCCTAAAAAAAATATGCTGAAACCAATACAATTCCTCCCATGAATATGCAGAGTGGGATTTAGACTGTACTCCTTTTGTCCTGTATGAATTATCCATCACATTTCTATTGTATATTATTAAAGTGACTTGCTTTATCCTCCCAACCCCCACATCTGTGCTGCTGTAATTTATGTGAATTACGGTTAATGATCATTTGCATTATGCTTAATCAGCATATCAATAATATACTCTGCACAGAGTAAGTAGCTCTTCTTTCTTTCCCTTTTAATGAAACCTATAGAAATGGAGCTGGGGTTTGACTGATTGGCATGACAAAAAGGTTGCCTGGGCAGGTGCTGGGGATGGTGGCACAGGACAGAGGCCTTGTGGCTGCTGCCAATCATGCTCAAGCATCAGCAAAACCTGCTATTATATTTTTAAATTCTTGTGCCTCGCTATCTGGAGGGGCCAATGCTTTGTGCTGACGGGGTTTTAATGAGCTTGACCAGATCAGTGTTCCTGGAGCCAGTATGGGATGGTTCAAGGAGAGATCACATTCTTCCAGGGTGATATTACTCACCAGAGCCTAAACCACTGCCATTACAGTGTGCTCATGTGGGACACACAAACCCCTGAATACAAATGAGCTACAAACCTTAACATGAATATTCAGGAATTTCTGGAAAGCTATTATTACATATGCCCAAGTCGAGGGCAACTTAAAGGAATAAAGAACCACCCCTGAATGCTGTAAACAAGAGCAAATCAATTTGGGTCATCTTGCCAGAAATGAATCAATAGTATCATGTATCAACAGGATAAAATTACTAAGCTAGTAAGAGCGTTTTTTAAATGCTTCAGTTAAATTATTTTTAAAAACTCTGTAAGTCACCAGCTTTGGTATACTGACATTTAGGTGAACACTACTGCATGCTCAAGAGGAACTGGCACAACACCAATATCCTCATTTGTGAGTCACAGCCTCCAGTGCAGCTCTATCAGCTTTACCTTGTAAATCACTGCTCTGCTATTAGCAATCTTTCAATATGATGTGACATCTTTATTATAATGTTTTTCCACTGAAGTTTAAGTTCATATTTTAGTGAGCTCACAGACAGACACAGCCATATTTACCAGGTTTAATTAATTGACTATAAATAAAGGGCTGTAAGAAGAAGGCACCTCTCTCACACAATGTTCAAGTTGTCACCATTTCACAGCAAAATGCCAATTGGGATAGGATAAACATTGGTATTTCTATACTTTACATTTGTATTTCAATATGCAAGCTTAAAATTTCAAGGTATTTTGAAGACTACAGTCTAGAGCCTCAGTTCTCTTCCAAAAACAGCCACAGCATATGATCTACATTAATTTACTGCCATGCGATTTTTAACTAAGAATTTCATTAACTTGTAAGAACATCAGTGAAATTCCATGATTTACTTTGGCTTCGATATCCGAGGATATGGCAGAAAATAGGAACAGCATGTACAAACACACGCAAACAACAACTTGGGCTGGATTTACCTGACAAAAACTTGCAGAAGCCAATAAAATTGGCCTTGACAGATCTGGGGGCCCTTTTTGGTGGGGTAATGCAGCACATCTGTTTTCCTTATAGCCCCCATGATACCCTGCATCATTCCCTACCAACTGCTTTAGGCATCCAAGGCAGGAGAGACACAGCTGCAGGGAGCAGAGCAGCAGATCTGCACAGCTGCAAGGAGCTGAACAGAGCAGGAGAGCAAAGCAGAGGAGCAGCGGGAGCTGGGAGAGAAACGCTTCACAAAAAAAAAAAAAATGCAAGTGAAAACAAAAAAAAAAACAACCTGATGAGCTAGAAATTGCTGGAGAGTTCCCTCTTGGACATCCTGTTTAAAGACATTTCTTGTTGGAAAAGTCAGCAGAAAAAGCCACTAGGAAGAAACCTGAAACCTCTTCCCACTTCTTTCCCATGAGAATGGAACAATTTTATCGAGAGACACAGAGAGAGATCCATGCATAAACTCAAAAAATGAACCAAACCTTCATCCTTAAATACTGCTGAACACCTGCATAATGTTTAATATCAAGAAGGCACAACTTGAACATTAGCAAGGGAATCCCATGAGGCAGAGATGCAAAGGCATTGTTAACACTGATTCTGTAAAAGTGATAAAGGTGAATCAACAGCTTGCCCAAAGCTACAAAAAAACTGAAAGAACAGCAAAAGAAAGTCTCACAGGTGCTTTCTTTCAGCAAAGATTTGATGGCTCAGCCTTCTCTGAGAGCAAGGGTAGCTCTGGACACAGGGTTCAACTACCAAGTGGGTATTTTTGTGTTTGGGCAAACAGAATGCAGGAATGCAAGAGTCATCCTGCGCATCTGCATGATGTCATGCAGAAAGAGAGCGATGGGATGTTCCTACACACAAACACACATTCCACAGAGACATGGAGGTGGGGAGTGAACACGTATCAGCACCACTAGACAGACAGGCACTATTTAGTCATCAATCTCATGTTATCAAGAAATTTTTAAAAAGAGTCTGCTGGCAAAAAACTATGTACAAATGATGGAATTAGCAAACTGGAAATTTCCAATTTATTAGCAAAATTCCAATTAATTAGCAAATTAGAAATTAGCAAATTTCCAAAAAATTGGAAAACACGGGTGCTTTAAAACTGCACTTCTAAATCTTCCAATAGAATGCCTGGTTTCATTAGATCTGGATACAAGATCAACATACAAATTGGATCTGGATACAAGATCTGGATACAAAACAACCACCAACCACCTCCAGAACATTATTTAGACATTTCTTTGGTAATACTTTAACTCATAATTCGAACAGTTCAGCAAAAATTCAGCACAAAAGCTACAAACAAGTACTTACATCAGTTGCTTGTGCCCACACATTTTTCACCTTCCACTACTTCCATCTGAACAAATTATCAAGTAACACCATGAAGCAGAGCCATGATCTCTTTTAGACATACACTTTCTGATAGAGAAGGAGCAGCAGTTGAAAAGAACTTTTTGCCCAGTGCACCTCTTGCTTTCGTGTTTCTCCCCTAGCAATGAGCTCTTCCTGGGGTTTACCTGCAATGGGATGCATGCTCTAAAGAGAAGGCCCCTCAGCTATGTAAGCCATGTTTTGCAAGTTCAGAGCAGATTATTTTTGAAGCTCCAAGGCCCAGCCTGATTGCATGGTGTCCTCTGAAGAGGAAACAATGTTTAAATAGCACATTGGTCTGTAGCAGCACTTTTCCATTTCACACTCTAGTGAACTCACCCCATGTGACGGGTAGGAGATCCAGCCCAGCTCGCCTTGAATTGTTTTTGAATCCAGCAGATTAACTACAAAAGAAGACATAAGGAAGAAGAGTGAGTTTTGTTTGCCTCTGCCCGGTTAACCTCAGTTATCCATACCCAGAGCTGTGTTTATTTGATGACCCTGTGAGCAGCTGATTTGTTCAGGTGGCCTGGCAGTGAAGCTGCACAGAAGAAAAAGACGAAAGAAAAGGATCGTCTTGTTTAGCTTAAAACACTGTGAACAGCAGAGAGGGCAACTTCTGAAAACCAGAAAACTGATAAAAAACAAACAATGGATCACTGGCTAAATTAATTGCAGTGGGGGGTGGGAACAGAACTCTTCTATCAGCTGCACAAACCGCAGCGTTTTCCCCTCGGATGCCTGAAATTTGGGTCACTGCATCTAACTGAAATGGTGAGATCTGAATATTTAAATCATTATTTGATTAAAGGCATGAATTTGGCATCTATAATTTTCTCAGAATACAGGAATAAATAATGAAAGCTGATTAAAGTCCTTCCTGCAGTTTTTTTCTTGCTTCTGATCCAATTTGTTCTCAAATTGCCTCGCAGTAGTGTTTTCTAAATGTCATGTGTAACACATTAGATACAAATGTAATTATTTACCATGTTACAAGTTCAGACAAACCTACTTTTAAAGAGGGCCATCAATTGATTACTAATCTTGATGTTACCTTTTTTTTTGAGCCAGCAGTAATTTCCACTGTGAGAAGGAAGATTTTATTTGTAAACAGTCTGACAGGCATTTTCCAGTCAATCAAACTGAGTGGGTTTATAACTATTTTTAGACACAATGGGCATTTAAAATAAATACATACACCCAAATTAAAGGATATTCCTCTTTTGGCATTTATTTGTTTCCTACAAGCACAAAAATAAATTCTTTTCCTCATCTTGGCCATACAGTCTCCAAGTGCTTGATCACACACTTCCCTAAATAACCATTTCTTTATCAACCCGAAGCAGAAAAGATGAATTTATACAAAATACTGTATATGAAAAAATAGTCTTTATATAAACTAATGAAGTATTAATACTCAGCATGTCAACACTGTAATATCAATTATCTGCAATGTGGTCTTACTTTTGTTGGGTGTGTTCTCCACCCCCCACACCTTCCTTTATTTTTTTTTTCCCTTCAGTATAGAAATTAATGGTAATGAGAAATTAAATAAATCTCAGCATATGCTAGGACATTTTAACACCTGACAATAACAGATCTTTTACAGGTGGCCACTGGAGAAACTTCATCTTCTGTTTGTTAACCTGAAGGGTTGTCACTGTCCCCAGAACCAGATGGCCTGAACACTGGTGCTCCAAGTAAACAGAAGAATAGGAAGTAAAAAATGAGGGAGAATATCTGTGAATCAGCTGAGTTAAGCTATTTGTATCATTTCACCATTCTCCTTTTAACTGCTGTTCAATTTTGGACACCACTTGAAAAAAAAAAAAAAAAAAAGAGAGCTCTGAAGGCATTATTTTTATTCTTAATTAGGATGTACAGAAGGAGACATGGGTGTACAGTATTAGAAATATGACTCTGCTAAAAATAACCATAAATAAACATATTTTCTACATTTGTGTGCACACATATTTGTGCATGCCATGATTGAGCTCCTCTGGATCTATGTGGGAAAAATGTTTCCCCCTGCAGTTATACTCCCCTTTAAAAGAAAACAATAGTATTGTTTTATCTACATCAATAAACAAAATATTTTTACTAATCTTACAGAAAGAACATAATCCAGTGCTACATATTTCTTAGGTCTGAATCAGGTCCTCAATCACGTACACAAAGAAAAATCAGTCAGTCCTTTATCGAGTGCACAGGGCCCAAGGCAGGCTACCCTGCAGCAAGGTTTGCATCCATAAAAAGAAAACAGAAAAAAAAATTCAAAAGGAAAAAAATGCACTTCTCATTTTTAGTTAGTAGAAATTCCCACAGATTGTGGATCTCCTGGGATGAGACAGCTCATCCCAGGAGAAGTGCTGAAGGAAGAGTGCTGAAGTGCTGAAGGAAGAGTGACTCCTGAGGAAAATCACCTGGCAAGAAGTGGCTGAGGCAAATCACTCAGGAGCAAAGTAAGTGATGTATTTATTCCTTCAGAACCTTCAGTGTCTTGAAAAGATGATTGCAGCCACTCTGAAATTGATGAATTCAGTCCAAACTCATCAGTTTCATCTGCAAAACATATCCAGGCAATGGACACACAGCCTGGGTGTAGTTTCCCCTCTCCAGACCTGCCCAGCAGGTCCAGCCTGCCCTCACAGGCATCACAACAGGACATGGGTGACAATTAAATATTCAGTGTCCCCCACGGCAGGCAGGTGCTTCAGCCATAGGGCATCATCAGGATCAGGTCTATGAAGTTAGGAATAATTTTTCAGCTCCTCTCCTTCATTCCACTTTCCTTATCTCCTTCAGACTGGAACCACTACTTTTCCATGCTCAAACCTGTTTCATTACATTTTAGATGTTCTTACAAGGGAGGTTTCCACACTGGCTGCAGGAGGCTTCTGCTTCAGATGTGTGTCATGCTGCTCTTTAATAGTATCTAAAATGCAAAAAAACATACTTCCTTTCAAGTAGTAACCTGAAAAAAAAAACTTCCTCTTCCTGATAAAAGCTTTTAGAACACTCATTTTCCCTGTGACATCAAGAGAGTTGCACACCTCGATAGAGAGGAAACAATAATGCAGAACTTAGAAGATGCAATCCTGATGTCTAGACAAAAATGACTGGGAGAAGCAATGGTACATTTTGTCATTGTATATCCTACCACTACATATTAATCTGGAAACTGGAGGACAAAACAGCATTTCCCTATACTAAGACATAAGAACCACATAAAGAATGGGTTAGAATTCATGGTCTAATTTTTTTTTTTTTTTTTTTCATGAATTTGGACAGTTTGGTGAAAAGTAAAAATGTAAAACTTCACACAAGCACTTGATTACTACATTAACTCATTACAACTTCTTTCAATCCTGATAGATCCTTCAGTGTAACAAAATAAAAACACTTGGTCAGGTCCATTTTGTGAACCAGTTCAGGAAATGTTTCATGAAGATGTACGCAGTCAGATCTTCACTGGCAGGCATTTTCCACTGTGACCATCATTTGTTTTTCCACATACTGTTAAAGTTAAATGAAAGCCAATACCTAAATAACCCACAAATGCCTACAGCCACACAATTACTAGATGAAAGAATTTTATGAATTTCTTAATAATTCATTTGCTCTCCTTGTACCAGAGCTCCTCTTGCAAAACTGTGTGACCATCACTCAGTTGTTTCCTATAAAAATCTCTGAGGTTGATCAGCCAGTTACCAGGGGTAACTCTTAAAAAAGCTGAACAGTTTCATTGCTATTGACAATTCTTTCCAATAGAACGCCTTGGAAAGGATTCCTGGTTGTGCTGAGGAGACAGAGAGGAGCTCTCATAAAGCAACTTTAAGTAAATAAATAAAGTACTGTCTGACTATCTCAGTGTCCTGCACTGGTTCCCATCATGTAATTAACTTGATTTAAAGCCAGTGGTAATTCTAAAGGAGAATTTACTGGTACTAAGATGAGCAACTCTGAAAATCAGTGATTTGGTCCTCCTGTACAGCAGCCCTGCTCACCACACTACAATGCAGAATTTCTGCCAATGCAGCACACCCCTAAAATGCCAATTAAGAACATGTTCTCTTTCTAGAGACTCTCTCCTGCCTGATTCTCATGGTCTTCCCCATGCCCAGCCACAAGAGAAAGCATTATCAGCTCCCTCGATGTGGATTTCCAGGGGGTAAAACAAAAATCTTTCCATAACTGTAGTAGGGATGTGGATGTGAAACACAAAGCTCCCTCACTGTCCCCCTCATGGCATCAAGCAGCAGATGAATGGAGGCTTGAGTGGAATACGACACTCGTGCTACCAGAAACTGCTTCCAGATTTGGGAGTGATGGTCCAGGGCTCACTAACAGCATGTTTCATCAGGAGTGATGGCAGGGAAAGTAAAGAACCTTAAAACTAACGTGATTCCTGAACACTGTCAGAAAGCTGCAGCACTTCCAGAAACATGTGGAGTAATAACTGCTACAATGAACAGAATACAGTTTAAATACCTCCCACAAGAAGGAAAATAAACAAACAAATCCTGTGCCAGGTAGAATCACTGTGAGATTCCCCTCACTGCTGAAGAAATGAGGAAAGCTGCTAGGAGACACTATCCTGCAACTTGCAGTATTTAGAGAGCCACCTATAAACAACTTCACCAGTGGAAAGCACTTCCAAATTGTCTTCTTTACAAAGAAAATACAGAGCAATAGCCAATGTCAAAAGATGTATGAAAATTTTTTTCTTCAGCTAATTAACATTTTTCATTAATATTTAAAAAAAAAAATAATAAAAAAAACCTCATACCACTATGTCATCTTCTCTCATTTGGCAACAAACTTTGAGTTTAGAAATACCCTGGTCAGTTATTAAAAAAATGCCAACAAATGGGAAAAAAAATTAAATTTTCTATTAAAAAAAAAAAAAAAAAAAAGGTCTAATTGAAATGTGTCATACAATTCCAAGCACCAAGAAAATACTCTGTGGCAGAAAGTCAGCCAGAACTTGGTTTTGGTGGGACAGAGCGGAGTCAGCGCAAAGCCTGACATACATTTTTGGAATGGTGAACCCTTCGCAGCAAAGGGGGCTTGTACCTGTATTTTCATCCACCTATGAGCACAGATCTGAGTCTTCCCAACCCTCCACTGCCCCAGCAGTGGCAACAGATCATCTTTGTGTCTTGGATTATTCTGAGGCTACAACCAACATTTTTAGACAAGCAGGCCAAACTCAGGCAAGGTCAAAGTTGCACCTTGATGCAATTTTAGTTTCCAGCTAGGATCAGCTATCACGCTGATGTTGCCAAAACCATGCTGAAACCAGACCAAGAAGCCTCTGGGAAGGGACAAAAAATAAAAAAGGGTGTCCAGCAGTGAAGCCTGGTTTTAAGTAGCCTGATTTGCTGTTTGCTCAATAATAAAAGTCAAGCTTCCCATGATTTTACAGTCCTGCATTTCCCCTCAAATATTTTAGTGAAGATGTTAGCAGCTGCTCAGAAGAAAATGATCTAAAAACAGCCAGCAGAACTTTGCAGGACCTACCCAACCCACATGCCAACAGTTTGGCCCATGCACTGAAGAACTCTTTCCCAAAGCTGAGATTCTTGCTGCAGCCCAAAGCCAGGCTGCAATCCCGAGAGAGCCACAGCCCTGTGAGGGCTGCACTTCCATTGCCTGAGCTGGGACACTGCACATGGTTTTGTGCAGAACGTTCCAAATTTGGCAACTGTCACGTTCAGTCTGTGGTCACACTGCTGACTGAAGCACTCCACCAGGGTGGGGGCAAGGGATGAACAAGGCAATAAAAACCAAAATGAATTAAAAAACAGTTGCTGCAATACTGAACTGCAGGAATCTTCAGGAAAGACTGGAAAGACCAAGCCTCTGTTATTTTCATTTAAATGTTTAGTAAAAGCTTTCCAAAATTAAGAGGTTTCGTTACAAATATGAGATGTAAAGACATAAAAACTAGCAAAGTAAGTCAAATTACCCTAGAGATTATTGCTTCTGCAGAACATAAAAGCTTCCATCATCAATTCGGATGATTTGGCAAATTCTAATTTTATGGCAGCTTCCTGCAGTTTTTGAAGAGGAAGAATTTAATTTTCCTCCTCCCCGATTTTACTTTTCTTATTAAACACACTCCCCAAGAGTGTCTGAGGCCAGATTTAGATACCTCAGCTTTTCCTACAGCTGAAAAAGAAGAAACAGCCAAAGCAGCAACCCCTCACTGTAGGTTTCTCTCGAAAGGCTGCCATGAAGGAGGGAATGCAAGATAGCAATCAGCAATGCAGGACTGCCTATAAATAAAAACATCACCTCCACTCCATGCTAAGTGGAAGCCCTCCAGTGGTCTTCCTCCTTTTGCCAAGTATGGACCCTGCCTGTGGAAAAGAGATAACCATCCATCCATTCTCAGTGATGAACACAGGCAGAACAGATTTTTATTTGTTTTTTATTACTTTGAAACATGAGCGTTCTCTTGATATTGTTAAAGTGGCACAAAGCTCAATTTCCAAGTATGCAAAAACATATGACTGGTGGTGGGCTGGAATGCACTGTTTATCAAAGGGGCCTAATAAGGTTTCGGTTTTATTAGGCTATTTCCTGTAAGTTGATATGTGCCAGTTCTTTTCATTAGGACAAGGATATAAAAATTAAAAATGGATTAACCTAATGGGTTCCAAATTGCTGTGTCGCCTTCGCTTCTTTGCATGTTTTTTTTTTTTTTTAAACACCTCCAATTGGTCCTTTTCCAGTGCCTCCTACAAATGCAAGAGGCAGAAAGCTTCAGGATACCTGAATTAGAGTTTAGCTGAACTCACATTCAAATACAAATCCTACAGATCTCATTCCATTACATCACTCTGGCATTAAATCTGATATCACTGAGGCACTGTGTTAAATATGCAAATGCAAAATGGGGGCTACTGTGTTGAAAGGGAGTTTAAATTCCCTTTAAAACCCAAGGGTTTTTTTCCCTCAGAGTTAAAGAAGAAAACCCAGAAACTACAGATGAGATTGAGTTACCCAAACCCTGCCAATCCCTGCCTTTTATCGGCCCAGAATAGAAGAGGGTCTCTTGTAGGATGTGTCATATTTGTCAGTCCCACTGGGTGCCCAAACCCTGAGGCACATAAAATGGCACCACATGACATGCCTAGCCAAAACTCAGCAGCAAACATTATTCAAATCATTTTTGTAAGCTCTATAGCACTTCTCAGAAAGGTTTAACCACACTGCACATCTAACTCCTTAAGTCTACATTCCCTTGGAAAAAAAAAAGTGATTTCCAGTATTCACTAGTTTTACAGAATTGAGCTCTCTAAAGGTCTGGTAGATTTGGAGCATGACAAAGATCCCCCATGGGAAGACTTTTAGGAGCTTAAAGGGAAAAATAAATGTTGAGTCAGTGTCCAAGTTCACTTAAGGTAAGCTGAGAAGTCCAAACCTACTATGACACACTCAGTTTCTAGAATTCTAGACACAAAAAATTGTCACAGAAAAGACTCTTGGGCACACACAACACCCACAACTAAAAGTTCCAAGGTTCCCACAAATTTTACTGCAGTTCAAACATATTCAAGGTCCTTAAATCAACAAAATCCACAGCAAATGATCAGTACCCCTTTGGAGGGCAGAAATTTTTGAGACAGGGACCAGAGCATAAGTCCAGGAAATGACTATTCATTTGTTAAAAAGGCTGTGATATCCCTCAAGCGAATCAACTGGCAGCATGCCAGAACTCAGAAAAAAATTTTGCTTTTAAGGAACTCCCTGTGTAGGGCACAGAAAAAAAAAAAATAAAGAGACTTGGGTTGGGCTTGGTTCAGTTTTGTTTTTCTAAGTTTAAAGCAAAGAAGTCAACAATCATAAAACAATTCTGAGAATCCTGAAGCACTACATTTGGAAATCCACATACTCAAGTGTGCCCTGGTAATTTTTGTCAAGCTTTTCTTCTCTACCTCCATGAATAAAGATCTCCAGCTTGCATGGAATGCTTGGGTCCTTACATGGCTGCCTCACAAATAAAATAAACCCACAGAGCAAATGACTCAACACCATGGTGCAAGATGCAGGAGTAAAATGCCAATAGCGTAAGAAATCTCCTCAAATGTCATGCTGAGAAAATCAAGATGCTGAACCCATCTTTATTTTCCAATACAGTGATGTCACCAACATGATATTTTCATTGTTTGCCAGGTTAACAGAATTTATGGAGGTAATTAATGCAGAACATGTGTGCTGAGCTATCCATATGAAAAATGGAATTGCCCTGACTTCATTTGCTGCCTTTGCAACCAAAACCCTAATAACATCTTTTTTCACTATTTCCATATGTGAGAAACACAAATATTTATAACAAAGGTAAATGACTAAATGACTGCTCTATTCCCATCTACCCACTATGAAAGACACTTTCATACCCCTGTCTTCTGCTTATTCTTCACCACCTTACCACAAAGGGCTCGGGTTTCCATTCTGTTCCACAAACTAGGCATGTTCCTCACGCCTCTTCTCCAGCATTTCTTTCATTGGTTTGCATGGAAAATTCTGTTCCAATTTTTTGAACACCTTCTGGCTAGCTCTAGCCCATATTTCAGGAAAGGCAATAGTATTAAACATTAAATTCCTTTATTTTGTCTTTTCTTTTGGGCATCTACAAGGTCAAAGCATCCCCTCACTTTGGTAATCAGCTTTTACTAAAAAGAGGACTGGACACACAGCTCTCAAAATGAGAAAAAGATTATCTTTGCCTTCACCTCTTTCTGCTGAATGTTGATTTCTGGAAGGGACAGAAAAAAAGGCATAGGCATGGGAGGAAGGATGGGCAGGTGGGCTGGGAATAAAGAACCCGAAGAGCTTTCCCTGCAGAACATTTTCCACAGCTGGAACCACGTACACCAGGAACGCTGAACACTCCAGCGTTGCTAGGACATTTGTTCTCTGAGGTAAATCACGGGAGAAAAGTTTTTGCAGTTTTGCAGTCCACCTCAGAACCTGTCTAAGATAAAGGCCTCAAGTCAGTTTTCTCCATGAATATTAAAGCTGGGCAGACATAACTTGTCTTGCTTTTCTTTATTTTTTTGTTGTTTTTTTTTTAAAGAAAGCACTGTCAGAGCAAGATTAAATAGAATGGTAAAAATGCCTCTACCCTTTCTAAACTGCAGCCTCTGTTGAAATTCACCACTGGTAAATCAGAGTCACGAAGCTTACTAATGTAAACAAAGCTCAGACTTTCAGGGAGGCACGGAATTTCTTAATTTGTGCTTTGCTCACTGTTCAGATCACTGTCAGGGCTGAATTCTGGGTTCCTGACTTTGTCAGTAATCAGAGCAAGTCTGGATTTTTTTTTAATATTCAGATCCAATTTACTTCATCTCTGGCTACTTATTCTCTTCCTTTAATCCTTTTCTCCCCCTCCAAAATGGATGTCTTAAAAAGCCTTGCCTCTTAAAAAAAATCCAAGAACAAACCCCCTCTAGCTGTCTTCTAACTTCTCAGCAACTAAATTAATCAATTCCATGTCACTTGTTGTTATTTGTTACTGCACAAAATTTGTGGGAAGCCTACCACAGAACAAAATATGGTTTTTTGCTTTAATTGTAATTTATTTAAAGAATAACTTGTCATTCTAGATTTTCTACAAACCCCTCAATTCCTAGACACCAATTTAAAAGTTTAAGATTTAAATTCCTGTCCTCTAATGTGAGGCAACTATACATAAGCAGGTTTAATTACTATTTAAAAAAACCCAAAAACAATGCCATGCAAATCTTTCAATTCAAATATAGATACAAAAACATTATGAGAAACCAGCTGGAAATAAAAAAAAAAAAAAAAGCACCATTCCCACACCATATTACACTAAACTGCCCTGACTGAATCTTAACATTCAACCTATTGTTCTCTTAATTGCTAGCAAGTTTCAACTACTGTTCGTTTTGGTCTGCTATTCTTCTTTCATCAATATTTTTCCAGGAGATTAATGGGATTTTCCTCCATATTTTGCCTGAAACAGCAGGACACAGTAGTTAAATGAACAAAAAAAAAAAAAAAAAAAAAGGAGAGTGGTACAAACATTTCTGCTCACAACATGTCTGATTTAATAACATCTCTGCAAATTTAAGGCTTTACATGCTGATGTTTCACTCTGGCTCCCCGTCACTATCGCAGATTGGAACTTTTCTGTCACCATCCCAAGGTTTCTTTCAGGCAGGATTATCTTTATTTCTACATCTCTATTTCTTTCATTCAGTCACTGCAGAAATTTGAAAGGAACTTTCAGTTTAAGGGACTGAATTTTAATCTTGCATCTGCTTCACACTGCAAAATGAGAACTTGCGCTTGGATTTAGCAAGCGCCCAAGAATCTAAAAAACACAAGACTACTGCTGGGGAATACAATCCTAAACCCACAAATTGCTACCACACTCTTTTTCCAAAATTACACTCCTGGGAGTTCATATCTAATCTTTGGAATTAACCTATTTCTGTTTAAAAGTTTTAGTTCTCGTTTAGAACAGTTTAAATTTTTTTTTTTATTATTTTTTTTTTTTAAAAAAAAAGCTACTGCTCCAAAGTGTTTACAGATATAAGGGTTACCCCCACTGTGGTGAATTTTTAGGAAAAACAATCATTTAACAGTAGTCAGATGCTTTTGTGAACTAAAAATTCTGCTATTTCACTCTATCATTTCTTATTACAAGTCTTTTCCTCTTCGTAAATACATTTTCAGCAATGCTTCAACAAATCTAAAAATGCAAAAACAAAAACAAAAAAAAAAAAGGAAATGTTTCATTCCAGAAAAAGCACTCTTTGGATGCTGGAATTATGTTTTAGAAAGGCAGGGGGTTAGGGAAAGCCCTCTGCCCCACCTTTGGAGATTTATCTAACATCTCTGGAAACATCCAATTTTGCACCTTAGGGTATCAAAATTACCTTCTGGGTTTCAATACCAGCTCCACTGAGCTTTGAACTTCACCACCAGTAAAGGCATAATTATTGCTCCGGTTATTTATTTTTATTTTCTTCCACAGAAAAATCAAAGACCAGCTCCAAAGCTACACGAGTTACAGGTATCTTATGGCACTAACTCAGGCTCTGCATAAAACTCCACGAACAGGACTGTGGTATTTGGTAACAGCTCTGTAGTGACCCTCACTGGTGATAAAATCCAGAGCTCTGAAAATGAGAAAATGAACACCTGCGTCTGTATTTCTAAACTTTCATCAAGTGGGGATTACAAGAACAAGAGCAATTATAGACATTTTCCTCGAGGAAAACTCACAAGTTCTCCAAAAGAATCAAAAAGTAAGTATACTAATAGCAATTTACCTAACTCCAGCAGAGAATAATTTAGAAAAAAAAAAAATTAAAACTAATTTGTACATCCTCCCAGCTGGGAATGAAAAATTTAAGTTCAGTCAGAATGCACTCCTGATTTGCAAAGCTTTTGTGTAAACAACTGTTAAACTTGGTGTGCCTGTTATCTGTTCCATGCTTGCCCATCTGGTGGTGCCTTTTTGCTGAGGGTACAGAAGAGTTCTGACCCATTTCCCTGCCCTGAGTGCTTCACTGGGCAGCAGATACGGTGTGTCCAAATTAACTGCAATAAGAATTAATTGCTGTGTCAAATTTGCACATCTCTGTGTTTCATCACCAGCTTTAAGTTTGCTATAGCCAAGAGAGAGATTTTCATCTTTTTAAGTACACTATGCTGAAATAGCAGTAAGTCAAGAAAAAGCCCAGTGACAAACAGTAAAGAAAACAACTTATTCCACATATTACAGTCTAATACCAAAAACATCAGAAAATGATGCATTTACCCAATTTCTCCTGGTTTTAAAACAATCATGTGAATTTTAAAACATTTATTTATTTTATTTATTTAAACATTTATTATTTGTCTAATTATACACCTTAGGATTAAGCACAGAAGCTTTGAGTAAGACACAGCTGTATGAAAAACAGTCCTCTAGCCCCCCATGACTGGGCTTTCTGAAACTGAATTTTAAAAGGTATCACATTCAGACTTCTAAACCTACTTTAAACTTCTTCTGCAGATAAACATTCAATTGCAAGCCAGGGGCAGCAGCAGGAATAGTGTCACGAGAAATGAAGACTTACCCTGACCTAATGATACATGACACAGAGCGAAGTAAGATTTGTAAAAAGCATTTCCCCCTTCTGATTCTATTGAGAAGTTCCCACTATTCAGTCAGCCTTTCCCAAAATCACGTGCAAGACTCGGGCAAGAATTTTGTTCCATGTGCAAGCAGCACATTTTTCAAAACCACACCAAGAGCTGTCACTACTACAAAGGCACAGTAAACTATCTTTAGCAATTTTAAGTGTTAACAGAGACCAGCTCAGATAAAAATGGTGCATTTAATTGTGTGGTTCTGCGAAGTTCTGAGATGGTAATCAATGCTCGAAAGATGAAACTGCGGCTCCAAATCCAATACAGACTGAAAGGAGAGGCTGATTGGAACCTTCTTACTGTAAACCCAAAACAGGCACTGCTTGAAGCCAAGTACTGTAAGCACATTTCCCGTATTGATCTTTTGGTAGCTGTGTTCACAAGAAATTAATTTTATGCTAGATTGAGAGGTTACAAGAAGTTTCCTGTCTGCACAGTCAAAATATTATTGAAGCAATTCAGGTTGTCAGTAAAAGCTTAAACAAATTTGCTGATAATCCTGTTAATGACCTAGGTCAAGTGTTAACTGTTGTGGGTTATAAAACAGTGAAATTAAGGTGGCTGGTACCCTCAGGCAGGCAATATAGTTACAGAAGAGACTGAGGAGAAATTATTAAATTAAGAAAACGACAGAACTCATTCAATTTCTTGACACCACAGGAATTATTCAGAAAGAGAATCGCATCCTTCTAAGGGAAAGGACACACAATCCTCATCAAGCAGAGAATATCCAGCAGAGTGGAACAGGAGAACCTGTGGTTTTTGTGCACCTACGGGGTTCAGTCTGCAAACTCCAAACTGGAAAAGTTGGATGTTAAATCTTCCTGACATTTTCCTGCCTCGCAGAAAACACAGATAAATTTGAGCTTCAGAGAACCTCCTTCAGCTCCCGTGATTGTGTAGATTTCTCACGAGCACGGCAAGAGAGTGTGAAAACAAACTCAGGGGAAAGTTTTACTTTATATCCAGGAAAAAACCCTAAATAAAATTTCTCTGGGATGAAGCAAATTAAGAAAATCTCGAGCTCTCCAAGAAAAAGACAAAAAAGGAATGTACTGAGCACCACAAAGTGCAGTAAGCCAGCAGCCTGTTTTCAGTCCCTCTGTCATCCTTTTCTCCCTTCATCTCATCCAGTTCCACTGTAATATTACCGCCAACAGTCATCAGCTTTAATATTAATTGCAAATGTTAAGTGAAGGTGGATTTAAAAAATAAGAAAAATAATTATTTCAAGTCAAATAAATGTAGGAGCTGTTTCTCTGATAGCTCTGCCCACACTCTTGTTACGTGCCCACTGCAACATTTACATCTCCTAGAAGTTAGACTAAGCTGTACAAACACACCAAAAATTAGTTCCATCCGTCGTTAAAATAATTTATGGGGAGAATTTCAACAGTAGCTTTAATATAAAATGTAAGGAAAAAGATAGACATTTTTATTTACATGCCTACATGAATAAATGCTGTCCAAAATATGTATTTTTTAATTTTCAGTGGTGGAAAAAGGAAACTCTTCTAAATACTTCAGAGAAATGTAGAAACATCTATTTCTAGTCTTGGGAGAAAATTTATGGAAACAACAGAAATGCAAATGAAGTGGTTAGAAAAAGATTATTTAATAGAGAAAAACATCATCTTCTGACATGATTCAAAGCTGCACACTAACACTTGTTCATCAAATTAGTGGGTCAGCAAAATATAAGAATTAAGATTTCTAAACTCACATGATCAATCCATATAGTGTAAATATATAAAAGGATTACTGAGCTTTCCTAAATGGGGGTTAAAAAAAAAATAATAAAAAGCCCTTAAAAGTTGATCTCTTTTTTTTAAAAGAAACTGTCAGTATGCCTGTTTTTGAAAAGCACAGCAAAACATACTTAAAAAAAAAAAAAGCCACTCGAAAGCAGGTTACTCTCCTGTAACTGCATTTTTACTGTGGTTTTCACTACTGATTTTGCAAATATTGCTCATCTTGTACAAAATAGTACTCATCTTGTACAAGCTCTTGAAGCTGAGCAGAGAGAAGGGAGGCAGCATTTGCTGGAAGCTGACTTGGACAAGTGTACTTAACATGCATTCCGTATGACACCCATATTTTCCCTCCTTTCTCAATTCTCAGCGCCAGTGACTCGAAACAAAGACACAAAAAGTGGGGCTTTTTTTTTTGCAAACTGGAATGCTCCAGCATCTTTCTGGTGTAGTCACTCTCAGTTTGCAGAACGTGTCTGCCTGCCACTGCCATGGAGGCAGAGCTGCTCCGCTGACTGACAGAACCACAACCATTCCCCAAGAGCTCTTAATAAGACAACAGTAACCCCTACTCACACTCTTGCTTTCATTTCTGAAAATGATTTTTGAGAGGTGACAATATTTACAAACTAGCTTCTGTCTGGAGGTTTAAAAGTGACTGTTGAAAGCACACTCCTTTAAAAAAATCTATTAAAGCACTGCACTGCACACAAAACAAATTTACATGAGACATACAAACAGATGACACACTGCTCATCTTGTATAATGGTACTGTAATTATTTCCTAGCAATGAAACCAACTGATTAAAGACTACCCAGGACTTGTAAAGTTTGCACCTTTC
This sequence comes from Cyanistes caeruleus, assembly GCF_971803275.1. NCBI lineage: Eukaryota > Metazoa > Chordata > Aves > Passeriformes > Paridae > Cyanistes > Cyanistes caeruleus. Next base: position 112,020,244 of record NC_141703.1, read on the forward strand.
CTTATTTATTTTTTACTGTACTTCTTTTTGCTTCCAGAAATCATTTAAAGTTGTCATCTCACTGCCTTATCGCACAAGCATGCAGAATATTAATAAGTACATCAGTGTTATTTCTAAGGGAGAAATAATTGCTCTGACAGGTTTCAGAGCTTCTCAACACAACCATCCACCTCAAGCAGGTGCGAGTTTTACATGGTTGTTGGGTGCTAGAAGTTCTTCACAACCTTTGCCCTCTAGATTTTATCCCCAAAGATGATTACACTGGACATCCTGGTCATGCCGAGTGCCTTCAATGTACAAGCAAGCAAAATCTCCATTTCTTTTATTTTTTTTTTTTCCTAATAGAAAAAGGACAGGGGTGTTTTAGGGTTTTGGTTTTTTTCAAGTATTTCAATCACTTTCTCAGTGTCTGGTTGTCGCTATTTTTTCTTTATTATTTTTTTTCTGAAACCTAGCCTGGGTTTTCAGCAAATGTCATCTTAGAAATTACCACAGCAAAGGAAAATAAATCACTCACTCTTTTTTTCCCGGGAAATTTACACACATTCACAAACACACACAACTTCAACACATTGACACACATCCGATACAAACACGATCTGATACAACCAATCCGCTAGGGAACCAGGAGGAGGTTTTACAGCGGAGCAAGCTTCTTTTGCGTATTAATTAAAAGTTTGGAAAGACGGGACGACTAACGCAACCACCTGGCCTGCAGACGGAGAAAAGGCTGGGAGTTATCAGCGGGCTGAGGGTGGCGGTGGCAGCGGGGGCTGGGGCACCTGCCGAGGCTGGGCCTGCGGCTCCGCTGGGGCTGCGCTTCCCCTCCCCGCGGTGCCACCTGGCCCGGGGCTGCGCCTCCCGGCTGCCCATCGCTGCCGGGGGCCGGGGCGGCACGGGCTGCCTTAGCCAACTCTGCTCGGGGGAGGGTAGGGCGGCTGCTTGCACGCCCATCCCCATCCATCCATCCATCCATCCATCCATCCATCCACCCATCCAGCCATCCACCCATCCATCCCCCGCACGGCGATGAGCGCGGCCGCGCTGTGCCACGGCGATCCCCGCGCTCCCGGGGCGAGGAGCCGCTGCCGCACGGGACCACCCTAAAGGGGAGCGGGATGAGGAAGGAATAACGGGGAGGGAAAAAAAAAAAAAAAATTAAAATATTAAAAGAAAAAAAAAAAAAAGGAAGAAAAATAAATAGAGAAAGGGGGGAATAGCGGAAAGGAAGAACGAGGATGAAACGGGTCACCCGGCCGTGCCGCGGCTCACCTTCGTTGCCGGGGCGGGCGCTCAGACGGCCGGCAGCGCCGAGCGCGGCGCGGAGCAGCAGCAGCAGCAGCAGCAGCGGCAGCAGCAGCGGCGGCGGCGGTGGCGGCAGGCGGCGGCGGCGGTCCATGTCGGCGGGGCAGAGCGCAGGCACAGCCGCATGTCTCCGCGCCGCATGCCACCGCTCCGCGCCCGCTCCGCGCCGCCGCCACCGGCCCCGGCGCCGGGACCATGCCCCGCGCCCGCCTCCGCGCTGCGCCCGGGAGGGGCCGCCCCCGCCCGGCCCCGCCGCAGCCGCCGCCGCCGCGCAGCCCCCGCCCCGCCCCGCGGCCCGCCCACCGCCCGCCCCGCCCGCGGAGCGCCGGCCCGGGCCCCGACCGAGGAGCTGCTCCCGAGCCCGCCCCCAGCCCTGAGAAATGCCCCGGAGCGGGACCCAGCCCTGGGAGATGTCCCTGAGCCCGACCCAAACCCCGGGAGATGTCCCTGAGCCCGACCCAAACCCCGGGAGATGTCCGGGAGCCCGACCCAGCCCCGGGAGATGTCCCTGAGCCCGGCCCCAGCCCCGGGAGATGTCCCGTCACACGGAGCTCTGCAATAGCGGCTGACACGAGTCACGTAACTCGGGAGGCTCGGGTGGGTGTTGCAGCCAGCCGGGATCCGGCCGTGCCCAGTGAGCGGGCTCTCCCGGGCGGAATGCAGCGGCAGAGCAGCGGTGAAAGCCCGGGAGTTTCGGGCTGCAGCCGTAGCTGGCTTGCCGGAGAAACGCGAATTGCATCCTGCATCCCTCGGCTGCCCGCCGTGACCGGCGCAGCCTGCACCACGCGGGGCCACAACTCCAAACACACACACTGACTTTGCCATCGCTAAAGCAGGGGCCCCCACCCAAGAGCTGCTCTCTGTAGGTGTGTGTAGCTCTGCTCTAGCATACGATGTGTAAAAGGAGTATTTTTTAGAAGCCTTCTCTTCATGCTAGCACCTTTCCTTGGGTCCTTGCAGCCCATCGGAGGCCCCAGAGTACCTGTCAGAACACGGAGCAGACAAACAGGCGAGCGATGCTGCTGTTCCTGCTCTCAGGGGGAATCACTGCAGGGCAGTGCTTCCCAAGCTTCCCCTTCTGGAGATGGTTTTTTCAGAATATGGACAACTTCCTTCCCAAGTGACTTGTCTCAGGTCTCCAGAGCCACCCAGCGTGGTTCTGTGGAAAATGGGAAAATATCTGAATAATACTGAGGTCAAATAAATATTTCACTCCAAACCAAAGTTATGCATCCTCACAGTACTGAGTCTAGTTCTGAATGCATGCGCTGTCTGCACACACAGCAAGCAACAGGATGGGAGGAGAGGCGCCTTTGGCAGCAGATGTGGAGCTACGTGGCAGAGTTAACATCAAAAATCTCTGATGGCAGAGAAACCGATCCCCAGTGTTTCTCAAACCAGCGTGGTAAACATCTGAACAACCTCCTTCTTCATTGCCCCGTGTGTCCTTGTGTCCTCAGGGTCAGCAGTGCCAGCAGGCCACTGGGAGCTGCTGCCTGAAGCACCTGAGCCTGAGTTGGGTTTATCAAACAGTACAGAACCACCAGCTTGCTGCTGCAGTGATGCAGCTTCCCTGGCTGCGAGACAGGACCTGTGCCAATGTCTCTCCTCTCAGTATTGGCACCCCCCAAACATCTGGTTTAACTCTGCAAGGTCTGCACTGCACTGAAGGGGTTGGAAAAGTACGGAAGCCAAAGCAACGGAGGGACAAGGCTGTGAGAAGTCATCTCAGACAGGTTCCTGTTTCAGGAGAGCACAGGGGAGGACATAAGCACTAAAAATTAACATGAAATTAATTTCCTTTCCTGTTTCCAGGCTTGATTATCCAATCAAACAAATTAAAGAATCATCAGACTTAATACCATTTGTTTTGTGTCTCCAACCCTTCCTTTCACTCATATTCACCATCTACACCATTTCCTCTGCGGTCAGACTTCCAAAAGATGTAAAAAATGGCCAGAGCTCTTGGGCAGGAAACCTCCAAGGGCAGAGAGAGAAGCAGGTGGTCTGGTCATGGCCCAGAGAAAAACATCTCCTGTTCTCCTTTGTCCTTCTCACGTCTCATTTCACCACACCTTTCCATTCATTGGACTAAGATGTTTTTCCACAGCAAAAAGACCAGAAATTCACATCCCTCAAAATATAATTGTTAAAAAAAAAAACCAACAACAACACTATTTTGCTTTAGTTTGAAGGGTTTTTTTGCCAACATTTTCCTCAGCTTTTATAGAATACACAGCTGTTTTCATTGAGTTCTGTCATACAACAGAGATACATCTTTGAAACCCTACTAAGTTCTCAGGACTACTAGTGCTTGTTTCTCTGAAGCCACATCTTTCTTTCATGATTTCATGTAAATCTATGTTTTCTTAAGGTGTGAGAGAAAGGTGAAAGAAAAAGGGTGAAGAAAGATGACAAATCTGGAGGCTTGGGGGGCTGGGGAAGAAAAAAGACAACAATCAACCCAAAACCCAACAAAGTTCTGTTTTCAGTTAGGGGAAAAAATATTTCCAGAGAAGGGAGTTTTTGAGGTTACTCACAGCAATCACATTCTGGATTTGTAAATATCATAGCACCAGTGGAGTCATCTTATGCAGAAATAAAAAGGATATTGGGCAACACAGTCCATATAGTGCACTTTTACAGTATCAAACTTTTAAGAAAGAAAAATGAATCTCTCAAATGAAAAAATGGATAGCAGAAATACTTGGAAAATTTTGAAATAAAGAATGCATTTTTTAAAAACTTCACTTGAAAAAAATTCCGAAATCAAACCTGGGAAAATTCTCAGCAGGAAAGAAAGATTAAATTCATTACATATTTCTCACTAGGCTTTTTCTCTGTGACGCACATTGTGTTAGTTTTGTGCAAATTGCATGTTTACTCTATTAAGAGTAATTTTCTATGAGCTTAAAGGGCACCTTTGAAGAAAGAAAATAGCCTCTAGTGGCATTTCTACATAACCAGAGTGCACATGGTAATATCTTTGCCCTAGCATCCATAAAATCCTTCTGGAGAAACACATAACTATGATTTATGATTTTCTGCCAAGCCTGGGCTTTAATTTCTTTAATATATTGAAGATCAAAATCCTTACTACACACAAATTTTATCTCTTACATTTTTCTTTTGTAAACAGGGAGGTGACACATTCTGTGATTGTATAATGGAAAAAAGAAATCATAACACATGGGCAGAATGCTCCGGATCCCACGTTTGCATACTAAATAGGAAAACAACTTTCTGCCTAATGAAAAAATGCTACAGATTATTAGGAATAGCCACAGAAGTAATCAATCAATTTATCCAATGGACTGGGCCACAACCTGCTTCCAAGAAGCTTTTTAATGTTTATGGCTGTCGAGTGGCGTCATTTAATTAATTGAATGACACAAAACTTCTGATCGTAGAGATTTAAAGTATTTTCCTTAAAAACAAACAAAAAGAATTAATGACAGGTTCACTACTCATAAAGAAAGGTGGCTGGACAATCCCTCATTTATTCAGGGAGGAGGCAGAACAATGGTCCCCAAGTGATGCCTCGCCTGTGCCTCCATGGGATTGTTGGGAGGCGTGAGAACATTTCCCCCTCAGTTTCTGGGATTTATTCATGCAGGTTCTTGTTTGTGATGTGGATACACCTCCCTTCACACAGACCAGCAAACTTTTCAACTTTTCCACATAAATCATAACAGGGTCAGCTTTCTAAAACCATTCAGTAATCAGGCCTGCAAATAACCACCTCAGTATATATATTTTTATATATACATATATATATATATACACATATATATGTATATATGTATGCATCTATTTTTATATTAACTATTTAGTGTTCAGGTAAAATGTATTATAAATGGAAGCATTGCTGCTTGAGTTCATCCTAAGTGTGACATGGGCCAGTCTTGGAGATGGTGCCCAAGGAAGGAAAACCCTCCCAGGAGCCACCAAGCAGATTTACTTGGTTTAAATATTCTTTGGGAGAGGTTTTACAGCATAACTCAAAGGTCTCCTAATGCACAGTGTCGCCCTGAAAATGCAAGCAGATGAGGAAATGCAGGATGTGGAAGAGTAAAAGGCAGGATGCAATAAAAACAAATGATAATGAAGTGTGAAAAGTTACTTTAAATAAGTCATGTAAAGCTAAGCTATAGCCCTTTCTAATCAATACTTACATAATAATTATGTGAAAATCCAGACAAATGGATTAACAAGGCAGCATAAAAAACTCAGCTTTGAGAAGCAACAAAGCTGAACTTGTAACTATGAAACAACTGCACACCAATCCCATAATGAAAAAAAGTAAAGAGATGGAAAAGGGTAGAAAAGCAAGATGCAAATGAAGTTTAGCTGCAAATTTCCCCCATAAAGTCTGAATCGTTTGTTAAATATGCAATAAAAAGGTGACAGTCCAAGCACTTAGACTGAATTTACTTATCTGTAAACAAAAATCTATAGAAGCCATAAAAGAAGAGCTTCACCAGCATTACTGCCAGTTTTCATAGAAAAGCAACATTTATGTGCAGGAGAGAGTATTGCTACCATGAAAGAGCTTGCCAAATTTTAGGATGGAGCACTTACAGTAGAAATCCATGAATCCTGTAAAACCAGACTGTATTATGGAGACACTGGCAGACCTCCAATAAGGTGTGTAATGATAAGTTGGATCAGTTTGTTTTTCTTCTTGCAGGTCACAAAGAACGTTCAGAAATTTCTCTTGTAAGGCCAAAAAATAAAAAAAAAAAAAAGAAAACTAAGAAATGAAATTATTTATTGTCATGTATTTCAACTCATTCAGTTTTTGGTTGTTTTTTATTTTTTTTGCAGAAGAAAGTGCAAGGTAGTGTTGGACAAAAAATGGGCAGACATATTTTGAAATAAATATGACAGTACTTCTAATACCAGGGATCAACATCCAACCTGGGGAATGCACTTGGAGAGCGCACAGGCAAAATTTCGTAATCTGGCTGAGCTGGATTGGAAGAATTCCCTTGTCTTTGCAGAGCCAGGCTTGCACACTGACAGCAAAATAGGTCGTCTATTTTTGCCAGAGAGAAACACTTATGGCCAACTGCAATTTTAAACAGCAGAACTCAAATACTCTGAAGAGTCTGCATTCACAACATGTGACAATTCCTTAACAGTTTCATTTCCACAAGGAGCCTTTTGCATTTAACAGTCGATTGTCTTATACTTTTTCTTTTTTTTTTTTTTTTTTTGCCTTAGTAAAGAATACCTGAGATTCTGCAAATGATTGAGGTTCTTTCTTCTTTTCTGGTCATTTGGTGTTTTTTTCTCAAATCACCTCACCTCCTCCTTGGTAGTCAAAGTTTTCTCCTATCTCATGGAACTGGCACCACATCCAAGGAAACATCAGGGGATAGAAAAAGATGGGGAAAAGACCATAAACTGGAATTATCTTAGAATCCTCAACTTCACATCCAGCATCAAAGCACAAAATCACTTCCTACCTTCGCTCCTAATGGCAAGGTGTGTATTTGACTGTGTGCTGTACCTACAGTTACTAATTCCTGACTAGATGCTACCACCCAAGAGGAAAATCAGAATTCAGAAGGGGACAATCCTTTTGCAAAGGCTTGTTCCCAATTCTGATGCCTGCATGGAGACAGAGAGTTCCTGTTTGCTTCAAAAGCTGCTTTGTTCAGGACTTTGGGGGGACATTAATCAACTTGGAAACTGAGAACAGCATCGTATGTAAGAATTAAGAGCTCAGAATTTTTCAGGGTACACAGGTCCTTCAGAAGTTCCTCCATGAGCAAGTTCTTCCTGTGCCCAGCTTATACCAACATTTCTCAGCCTCCAATTATAATACAGCAAAAAAATACCAGAAAAGTCAAGGTGGCCCCTAATTACAGACCCCTAAAGCATCCTTCTCCCCAGCTGCAGTCAGCTGGGTACTGTCACCCCTCAGCTGGGTGCAGAACACATTCTCAGCAGTCACACCTGTGCTGCTGGATGACTTCAGCTTCTGTGAAAGGTCCCCATCCTCCTGACCCATCACCCCAGCTCACCCCATGCGTGCTGAGAAGCTCTCAAGTCTTCCAGAGTTTTCTTCTTGATTATAATGAGTTAATTACATTGCCAGAAAGCATGAGGTAGCTTTTTATTAATCTCCTTGGCCACTTGGGCAATGAAGAATTGCAGTTTCTGCAGAAGGCTAAGCTAACGTTATCTAAACATTATTCTTTATAATTGTTGGACAACACATGCAATAAATAATTATACCTCATTAGCATTCTTCCAGCCCAAATGACCCATAGCAGGACAGTCTGTCAACCTTGAGTCAAGCAGCCTTTATGCATTAAATGGGATATTTTATGATATTTTAGGCTTTCCTCCCCAGTCCTGTAGCCAGCTGAAGCTCCATAGTGAAGGGTGGAGCTCCTTCATCTTTCTAAGTCACCAAAGAAGGTTGGAAATGCAGACATTTCTTATTCTGAGCTGGAGATGCACTGTCTATGTCAGGAGAATGTATTACAAAGATTTTTTGTCTTGTTGAACATAAAAAAAAAGTTTTTCCCACTGCCAGAAAAGATTTGATTTATCTGAACTAAATTTTCAATCTTTAAAACCCCTTTTTTCATCAGGGTTATTTTTCATATGACAGACAGTTCATGACTTAAATGTTTAACATTTGCTTAAAGAGATTCCCTCATTCATTGGAGCTGTCACCAAAACCTGGAAGAATGTGTGAGTTACTTTTTTGGTACAAGAAATAGAGAAAGCCTCTGTCATCTGTGTTACCAAACTAAAGTTGCTGGAAAAGGTTTACCAGCATTGAAATTAAATTAATCTCTAGAGATTTTAATGAAAGAAACAAACTAGTGTGTATTCAACCATTTCTTTTGGATGCACCAGCTTTGTAACTGGGAAGTAGCAGCGGGATTGAAAGAAAGAAGTAATATTTTGTATAAAATAATTTGCACACTATTGTGGGGGAAATTTATTACAAAGGGTTGCAGGATTTTCCTAAATATTCTAGCTCAAAAGGGAGCTGTAGGAAATGCATAGAAAAAATCCCCATAATAAAACGGGGAAAAAACCAAACAAACCAAACAAAATAAAACAAACAAACAAACATACTATTGTAAAAGCTGGAGATAATTGCAGAAAATAGTCCCCATTCTGTTCCTACTCTGAACTTACACTAGTGGCATGCCAAACTGCAAAACTAAAAATCCAAAACCCACTAGAATCAAAGAGCATTTCTTGAGAAAACAGTACACTCATCAAAAGTGACATAAAATGAAAAAAAAAGATATGACTTGCAGCAGATCTGTGAAAAAAATTCAGGAACTTGTCAGATATGTGGAGGGGAAGGTTTTACTGAAACCCAATCCGTGCAAACCCAGTGTACTCTGCTGGGTTTATGGATGTGCTCCCTTTAGTGGGACTTTTAAATGATACTTTGCTTTAAGATGGCAGCTGAGTGAATTATTACCATTGCCCAGGAGAGAACAAAACCTGCAGCATTTACAGGAGTAAGAACCCCTGAGATAAATCACAGAAAGTGGAAGGAGGAATGGAACCTCCATCTGTGCTTAAGGATGGAGAATCTTGCAAACACCTCCAGCACAGCGCAAAAGCCTGAGCTCTGTGAGCCAGAGGGGACAGAGGAGAGGGTCAGATCTTTTATATTATGGGTCCTAATAGTTGGGTTGGTTGGGAGTTTTGTTTGTTGGGGTGGTTTTTTCGTTTCTTTTTCTTGTTTTGTTTGGTTTGTTTGGTAGTTTTTTTGTTTAGTTTTTTTTTAATTATTATTTTTGGTTTGGGGGGTTAATTTTATTTATTTATTTTTTTTAATTAAAATTCAAGTTATAAAACCACCTACTTCTAAAGAATTTGCTGTTGTATCAGTTTCAAACCTATACATGCTGGGCCATCTGCCCTTTAGTTTTCCCTGAGAAGACTGTAAAAGATTCTTGTGAGTTCTAGAATAATAAAGACAGCATTTTCTATTATTTTATACAGTCTCAAATGTCTTGTCTAGAATTAAATAACCAAACATACTGATTTTGCCAAGTTTTTGTTGTTTTTTCTTTTATTTTTTTTTTTTTAATTAAGCAATCTTCACTGGTTTTGTCAGATAAGCAAATATATTTATATTCCTTCCACATATGTTGTCTGGCATCATGTTAGCCTTTTTGCAAAGGAGGTAAATAGGTTTCTTTAAGAATTTAAGCTTATGACCTCCCAGCTTTTACAAGAGAAAACAAAAAATTGCTTACTGAAATCTTAGGAAGGGCACTCCATTTTTGAAGGATGTTATTATTTGAGTTGGAGTTGTAATGGAGCTAAGCCACACCTACTTAGAGAACAGGGCCAAACATTGCTTTTGCTTACAGCAGTTTAAATCCTTGGAGGCCTTTATTACTAAGAAAATTGAGTAAGATTTCAGTAAAATCAATTTTTAAAAGCACCAGGAGCTTGCTGTTGACCTCAGCTACAGCAATCTGTGCAGCTTTGCTAAAACCTGCTCTCTCTCCTAAATCTGACTGACGCCACTGATGAATTGTGCTGTAAAATTTACTGTTTCAATCCCTTTACACACAGAAGCTGCTGCTTGTGTTTCTGTTCCTGTGAGATGGAAGGGAGAGGTTTTCCCAAACTGACTGCAGGAATACAGAATTCTCTACTCTCCTGCACCACTTTCAGCTCCTTTAGCATTTAGATTAACCCACAGCAGCACCAGAGATGGTGGGGGAGAGCAGCCTTAAACACAGCACTGGAGCAAACTGTCCCCACCTCTGTCCCCCCACAAAGTTCTGTACAGAGCTGGCAAGTCTCTACCTGTTACTTCCCTTCTTGCTAGCCAGTGCTTTGTAGTTTTAATTCACAAATTTTATTTATCATCGTTACTACAACTATAGCACCTAGAATACCTCAGGAATTCAAGAACTGCTCCACACTTTCAAACTTTCCTTCTTCTGTGCATACTCAGAAGCTTTCAGACTTTTTACCTGGCACAGCCTGAAATAAATCTGGGGTTCCTGGCTTGGTAATGAGGTAATATTATTTTCATTTTCAGTTTTGGGGGTTTTTTCAGCTTTTTCCTCCATGAAGGATTGTTCTTGTTGGCACATCAGTCACCTCACACAACCAGACCGAGCAGCAATATTTAATAAAGCAATATTTAAATCTTACCCAATACACACCTATCAATAATGCATATCCAAACTCCCACAGTAGCTTCATTTTTTAACATGTCTCTGTTTGCCATCAAATCACCATGTGCACTTTGATCTTGCACACTTGACACATTTTAACAGACAGAAGGAGCAGAACCATCAGTTCTTTCTGGCACCATCTGGGGTTCTTTTACAGATACTTTCTCCCTGGCTGCCTAAAGCTCAATTCAGCTTTGGGTTTTTTTTGCTTTTTTATTTTTATTTTTATTTTTATTTTTCCCCCACACCATCTTCCTGATCTTTGCTTGGCCTCAGGTTTCTTCCCAGCATCACCTTCTGAGCTTTTACCTTTTTCACACATTCCAGTGCTGCTGTAAAGCTCAGGAGAACTTTTTCTTCCCCCTCCCACCTTGCTATTCTCATTCTGCTTGAAGTGCACTGCAATTACAACAGGATATGAACTATCCTGCACTGTTATAGATGTGTTCAATTTTCTCTCTTTTAGTAGAAGTCTTTTCCCATCACTTTGGCCTGACAAACGTGACATTCACACATTGATTGTATATGTCTGCTTTACACAGCATAGCTAATGACTTTCCCTTACCCTGACTTGAATTCCAGATTACTTTTCCTACTGCTGAGCCTCCCATTCTGTCAATAATTGCAGGACAATTATCTCATTTGCCATTTTTTTTCCTCCAAGTGCCGAACAAATCCGTGAAATCTTGGAGAATATGATGCAATAAATGTAAGGTTTTAAACCGATACTTCATTCTGGAGACTCTTCTCACTGTGTCTGTAAACCTGCAGACACCCCAATGACTTCTTCATATTCTCAGAAGAGAACTCAGTTTGCCTTCTGCACTGCCAAATACTCAGTTTCTTCTGAAAGTTGTTATGTGGTGCTGTGACACAAGTGTTACAAAATTTGAGGCTTAATCTTAAAAGCCAAGACAGAAAATAAGATTTCTGTTATAAAGCCTTGCCACTGTTTCACCCGATTCTTCCATCCCTTGCCTTAATGCAAAAAATACTTTATAAATCACGCTGGTTTCTAGAGGCAGAGGCCAATCATATCACAGAAGATTTTCCTTTTATCTCTGGGGGATCTCAGACATCATCTCCTTTGCAAGGTGTTATTTTGGGCAATGAATCATGGACACAATTTACTACCTTACAAAGCTCTTCATTTTGGACTTTCAATCTTGAGTGTAAATATCAAGTCTCACTTGAACTCAATGTGGCCACTTCTGTTGTTTTTTGGTGTTATTTTTTTAATTAATTCCTTATAGACTCTGAAATGAAAAAAAAATAAAAATACTGGTATTACTGAACTGATATCAGATACCCACAAAACATATAGGGAAAAGATTTTTTTCCTGATTTCTAATTTCCTCTCCCTTCCATGTGCTGAAAATTATTCTAATTCCTTCCCACTAAAGAATTCTGCACAGCCCTGAAAATTAAGAGATGAAAAGTTGTCTTTTACTTGTGTCTCATTTCTGGACCTTACACACCTTAGCCTGAACAGACAATCCAATTTAGGAAAATAATACCTTCAAATATTTTTTTTTTTCTTTTTTTGGCAGCAAATCAGAACTGTAGCTAAATAATACTGGGTTCAAGTCTGTATCAAGAAATTTAATATTTTAAGAGTTCCCTAAAGAAACATAGGATGTCAAATTCAAGGTATGTATAATTTGATGCCAGGAGTGTGACTTTGGTGTTTCAAACTCAGGAGGCACAATGGTAGTTTTGGCTGTTGGTTCCTGCATTTCAGAAACCTTGTGGTTTTGCTTAATATATTTTCCATTACTTCTTTCCAGTCAACTCTTTGTACATTCAAATCAAAGTATATTAATAATGAGAAAATATAAATGCTCTCACATAATCATTAAGGTTGGAAAGTATCTTTAACATCACCAAGTCCAGTTATTTAAAAAAAGAATAAACCCAGTGAAAGACTGAGGCAACTTCAATTTACCAGATATTTTTCTACTTTGTGGTTGTTAGAAAAATAAGTTTAATGACAACGTGACAGATGGTTTTCTTTGTGTAACAGAAAATAGGGGATAAAGAGATTTGACTGAGAGAAATCAGGACTCTTGTCTCTCATCGTGTATTTTGGGAACTGTAGGCTTTTTGGTTTAAGGTGACCATTTAAATATTGAGGACAGAACTCTGAAGCTATTTCATGGGTCAAAAAGATGAACATGACTCCATCAGAAGCAAGGAATTTGTTACAAACCCACTACAAAAGTTAAGGGTGCACTGGAAGGAGGAAGGCTTAAAATAGAGCTCCCAAGAAATATTAGTGTATTTCATATATATCTCCAGTGGAGGTTGCAGAGTGACACAAACATCTCTGTGTTGTTTCTGTGTCTCACTCAGTTTTATGGCAGATCAATCACAGAACACTCTCCATGCATAAATATATTCCTGCCAGGGCTTGAAATATAGATTTTTCCATTACAATTTTTCAACTCTTTTTTTTTTTTTTGTGCTACCTTTACATCGTCCTGGTCCTTTTCACTGCCCTCTCAGAATTGAATTGGCACCGTTAGGAGTTCCTGATTTCACAGGAAGGAATAACTGCTTTTCACAACCTTTTTATCATTTCACCACACCTCCCCATCAACACATCCCTACAGGTACAAACATTAATATAAACAGCACACATAATCTTATCCCTTTTTTCTTATTATTTTATTTTTTTGTTTTTATTTTTGCATTATAGCAGTGTCTGGAAATACTAGCCAAGAACAACATCCTTTAAAGCTCTATGAGAATACAGTCCTGAGCCATAAAGTCCTTGGTATTAACCCAATAAGATATGCAAGGAATTAAAGAGAAACAAAACCTTATGTACAGATGGAAACTGGATCAAGAAAAATCCCTTCTTTACCTCTTTCAGTCCAAAAACTTACTGGGTCTTTCACCCTTTCTGAGACCAGCCCTAAGCAGATGAAACACTTCCTCATCTCAGAAGCTCAAGTTAGGAACATTTCAATGGAAACAAAAGTGCCAACATAGACAATATGAAGAGGGAAAATAGTGCTTTGATAATAGCTCAGAAGAAAGGGACGAGGCTCAAAGCTTTGATAGTTATCTATAGCAGGGTCCCACAAGGTTCTGCAGCTGAGCAGGGAGGACATGGGGAGATGGCCTTGCTCACTGTATGGTGTGTTAGCACCTTCCAGGAGGTGACTGCCAGTCAAAGAAGCAAAGCTTTGAAATTCTGGTTGGAAATTTTACTATCTCTTGGTATCAGCATTCTAAGTGGGACAATGAGGGAAAAAAACAGCTTGATAAACAAGACTTCTACTGCTAACCGTGAACTGATTCTGGTACTGACAAACATTTGCAGCAGTTGGCAGAATTGAAAATCTACTTGCAGGAGTAGATTTGCAAGGAAGGCTTTGTACAGAACTGGTTCTTCCTGTGCTATTATTCAATTCAATCTATTGCTTCTTTTACATATCACTGAATGTTTTCTGGAAATCATGAGCTATCATCCCTTATCTTGTTTAAAGCTCGCATTGGGTGACCTGGTTCTCTGTAAAATCACACCAGTTGCAAGCTGAACACTTCAGGAGAAGGACCCTTAAAATAAGCCAAACAGTACACAGTTAAAACCTTCACCACATTATACAGGAGATTTTTATTTTACTGTAAAATTTGAGCTGTTATGGACTTGGAAAACATCGCTTAGACAAATTTTTTAACATGGAATTAATTGTTCTGAAAAAGAAAAAGAACATTGAAAAAAATTAAGCTTCAGGAAAAATTTTATCAGAGGAAAGGGGAAGCAAAAATGAGGGAAGAGAAATGGAGTAGCAAAGTGAAACATCAGGGGTGGGATTGTTTCTGTCAGTGCTCCTCCATCTTCCTTGTTCACTTCTCAGTGGGTCTCTCCAGCTGTCATTCCTGCAGGAGAAGCTATAACAGAAATAACCAAATTTAGTAAATCTGGAGCAAACTAGTGTCATACAGAAATAGTTTATCCTGGAAGAATTAGCAGATTTACTTTTAATGGTGAAATGTGGGAACTCAGGGAGAATTCCCAGCCATAGCAAAAAGGACTGGAATTTCAGCCACTCACCACAATTCAAAGCCATCAGGAAGCATGCTCTGGGCTAACTCTGAGGAGATAGCTCCAGTCTGTTGGCACCCTTTTTTTGGAGAAGCAGACACCTGTATCTCCATTTGATTTGCACCAGTGAATATTAGTCAGTACAGCAAAGGTAATATCCAAAAAATCTGTACTTGGAGGCTCCATGGCTGTGTGTTCCATCCTCTGCCCCTCCAGTCCTATCAGCTGGTGTGCAGATGTGCCTGATCCTGTGTTTCTCTGCAGGTCTCTGGGGACACAGCTGAGGGATGTCCCCCAGCACCTGAGATGCTCCTCACAGGAGTAACACCTCTGGCCTTCGAGCTGGCAGGAGGTTTGAGTCCATCCTGAGCATGTCAGTCCTTAAAACCAAATCCTGCATCTGCACTTCTGCAGATTTGGCCACGGGGAGGTCAAATCTGCTTCAGGCTGTTGCTTCTAACCCTCTTTTAATGGACAGCTTGTGACAGCAAGGACTACTGTCTGCAGACAATCCCAGACTGAGCAGCTTTGCTGAATGAATGCCATCCTGAGTCAATACTTCCACTGTTTACCTTGAGAAAATGAAAATCAGATGAAACTCCTGAGGTTTTTGGCAGGTGGAGCCATTTTCCCCACAAGGAATGGGCACGGTGAGTTTGAATCTGTATTCTTGAAATACAACAAAGGTACTCAATTAATTTGGAGAAGTCACTATCAATTTCTAAACTTCCATTGAGATACCATAAATAATGCTTTGCAAGCTTATTAATTTAATAGCTCTGAGATTCATTCTGTTTCATCATGTGTTTGCCAGGCTTTTATTCATTTTGATTTGTTTTTTCCTCCTCAAATGTTATTTTAAATAGCTCTCATGAAATAGCTGCATAATAAGTGTACCCTTTTGTTCTTCTTCAAGGAAGCTCAGCAAAAGCATAACAAATAATAAAGCTGATAAAAGGATTCATGAAATGCATACCAAAATCCAGGTTTTTTTGTGATGCAAGCACCATTTAACTTCAAGCTAAGACATCTTTCATCTTGAGAAGCTGTTGGGCAATGGATTGAAGCCAGAGCCCAGTAATGGAATTCTGGTTTTACCCTCCTCATTTTACCCTCCTGTCTGTAAGTGTGCAATATGAAAATGTGTTATTTGGCCATCCAGCCCAGAGAGGTAAGAGGGCCCTCTCATGACTTTCAACTTGGTTGGGTGAGTGAGAATTAAAATCAGTTGTTAACAAGAAAACAGAATACATAATGATCATGGCAGGGTCCAAAAATAAATTATGACATTTATGCTCACACACTTATATTTTGGAGAGTGAATGTGACTGAACAAGGCAATTATCTCTAATTAGGAGGGGCTAGGGTCATTCCACTAATTATGTCCATCACAGCTAGTTAACAATATTGATTAACAAGATAAGAAGCAGAATAAGCCATTCATCCCTGAATGGGGTTGTTATAGATTTTCTAGTGAATTCCTACAATGTATTTCAAAAGGAAAATTGCAGAACTGGAGGTGCCATAATTCCAACAAAGCCTGATTTCAAACAGGCTCTTCTTAAAAACATTCCTGAAACAATCTGCTTTTGTTAATATGGAATAATTATGGAGCTAAATAAACATACGAGAGCATTCCATAAGTGTGCCTGACACACACAGGGAAAACACTCTTTGATCCTTGAAGCAGAAAAAATATCAGGCCCAAACTTTGCAGGACTGAAGACAAAGACAAATTAAAATCTGATTGAATGCAAGTGATTAAGAAGAATGCAGATTTGCTTCAAGAAGTCCTGGACTAACTTGGATGTGGTTGCCTGAGAATGGCTCAGTGCAATCCCCAGTTTAACTCAAAAACTGTCAGTGGAATCAAATTATGAAATATTTTGTCTGTGAGGTATTATGAAAGAGAAATACAGACATGTATGTTCACACTCACAGACACGCTTGCTCTCCTTCACATTTCACAATGAAATTCTCAGTCTGGGAGATGTCCTACTATTTTCAAAATAAAAATAGTTTTTTCCTGCTTTTTCCTTTTCTTTTCTTTTTTTTTTTTTTTTTTTTTTGTTTATTTTGTGTGCATGTGGGCTTTGGGTTGTTTTTTGTTTTTTTCCTTCTGCATCCTGTCACAGCACAGTGATTGATCCCCAAGTTTGGTGGCAGGCAACCAAATGGGTATCAAACATCCGTGATGCTTCTGAAGCACCGGTGCCAAACTGCAAATTGGAAACGCTCTCCTGGTTGCTGCACCAACAAAAGAGATCCTTGATGTGCAATTCCACTCCTCATCCCTCTCAAGCCATGCTCAGGCAGCTGAGATGAGACAACAGCATGTGCCTGATTGTTGGCATGTCAGACAGACATTATTAAAAACAGTGGGGGTAAGAAGAAAGATGAGAGGGAAGGCATTTGCTGCTTTGTTCCGATGCTGGAAAGCTTATTCAGGAAGAAAGGAGTTCCTGGATGCACTGACATAGATATAAGAACTTGATGCAATGGAGGCATCCAAACTTTCTCTGTGTATTTTGGATAATGAAATTTTCAGATATTTTCCATTTTATATTAAAAGAACACATATGCTAAAGTAATCTGATTTAGAAACCCTTGTTCCTTTATCTTAATATCATATTTATTTTTATATCTCCAGCCAAGCATCTATCCCAGAATTAATACAAAAGTAAACTTATTCTGACCCTGTATATAAAATACAAGTTCTTGGTCAGATTCAAAATCATATTCTCATATTCAATGCTTCAAAAAAAGGAATGCAAAGAATAATACTTTTTAGAATATAAGGCAATCACTAATTGTTAACAATAATTAAATTGCTCTCTAAATGAAAAGATTTAAGAAGCATTTAACTACAGTGCTCACAGCAAAATTAAAGCTATGGTTGGGCAGATAATAACTACTATCCTCATTTAGCAAAGAATTAAACCCTCTCACAACACCTGCTCCAGACCAGAGATATTATAGAGCAAACAATGAGGGAGGAAAAACCCCCTTTCTACTGGAAATACACAACTTTTTTTTTTCCCCCTCCATAATGTTTGTTTTGGAAGACAAATTCTTTAGGAAAGTTTAACACTAGAAAAATGTATTTTACGTATAAATGTAAAATACCAAATCATGTGACCAGGAAAGAGATGCAAAGCATTTTACATCTCAGAACTTTAATAAAGAATTCAGAACTGGCTTTTTTCAAACCTTCATACTGTGGTGTTCCAGGAAATGCTGCAAGTCAAAGCCTGGCAGTGAGCTCCCCAGCATTCTTATTCCTTACTTATAAATGGAAATTTCTCTCCCCCAAAAAAATCAGTAAAATACAGACTACCATCAGCATCCTGGGCAGTTGTCAGCACATAACCAGTGAAATGGCATTTCTTTAACATCAATACATTTGACAATGATGCAGAAAGCGTTTCCAAATGACCTGAGGAGGTTCCAGAAGAGGTACTCCCTAGAGATGCTGCCTGATAAAGACAGCTGAACAAATGAAAGCATGACTAAACTGAACTATAATCCTCAGAATGTGGATATTTTGAGAATCAGCGGTACTGGAATAAAATGTGTTCTACATGAAACACAAATCGGCTTTACAATTAAACATAAAAGGCAGAAACACGTATGATTTCAAGATTACAGAAAAGTTTAAAAGACACCATCCCAGATCTACTTTAGGGCAATATTGATGTTGGTATCAAAAGGCTGTAGCTGACACTGGTTCATACTAAAAAGCAGGTTCACCAGTGGAGAGCTGTGATCAGGGAAATGACAACCTCTGTGGTGACTCCTTGTGAGCATCAGATGAGAACTGAAGATTCTGGGTGCAGATGACAGAAAAAGGTGAAACTTTGCCAGAATGCTGGAAACTTCTGGAATAATCCTAGGAGTTAATGGTAAAACTTGATTAAACTATGCTGTTGTTTATGGATCCTAATGCTTTCAACATTACAAAGCACAAAGCAAAACCTTTTCTTTCTCATTAAGCACAGAAAACACAATTTCTAACCACTTTTTTTTGAATGCCACAAGATATAAACTAGAGTGCAACCACATTGTTCTTAAATTTGCAGTAAATCCCCCCTTCCTTGAATTTCCTGGGGCTGAATACTCCAGTGTGTCTTCTGTGGTTAAAATCTGTGCCTTCCTTTCTATGCACTTATTTCTCCCCCTTCGAAAGAATCTTTCTCCTTTAAACCTTTGCATTCTTACAGCTACCAAGTCCTTCATGTTTCTGCCAACAGAAAGAAGCTTTGAAAAGGATCAGGTATAATTACATCAAGCTTTTTTGCTGTTATCACTATTTATTAAAGAACAGCAGACTTGTAAGAGACTTTTCTTTAAAACATTATATTCCAGCTCTGTGGCACAAATGTTTTTATTTCAGCTCACGTTGCAGCTGTCCTGAAAAAAGTCAGGTTTGTAGAAATGAGTGGAATTTCTTTCTTGAGATCTGTTCAACAAGGACTATGAGTTGTGGCTCAGCACGTACCTGAGTAGCAAAAAAGATGACATTTGTGCCTTCAGTTTGATTTGCATGTATTACAGAACCCACTATCTGCAAAGTCTGGAAGCTTTGTAGGACCAGTGCACTTATATCAGTGCATTCCTGTACCAACACGAAAAGCACAACCCTAAGCTCCAAAGAGGAATGAGAAGCAAAACAAAAAAAGGACACATTAAATAAATTCTGTAGCGTGTCAGCCCCACTACCAGTCTCATGATACTTCTTCACAGATTAAGTAATAAGCATCTGCTTATCTGCAGTTGCCAGGCAGATGCAGTTTCCAGTTATCAGGTCCTCTGCTTCTTCTGCCTCTCCTTCATGTTCCTGCAGTGTCCCTCCCGTGCTTCTTTGCAGCTGTGACATTTCCCAGACAACACAGGCAGGTTACAAACCACCAGCTGCACTTATTCTTCTGCTCTGCTTCTCAGCAGAACAGCAGCTCTGAGCACTACTAACCTCCATGGAATCAGACAGAGTTGTCATATTTATCCTGACTTGCTGACAAACTGCTTGGCCATTTAATTCCCTGTTTCATCTGATTGCAATGAAAGATTTGTAGGTGAAGGCGTTGCCTGCCTTAAGCAAGTGGCAGAGCTTGGCAGTCCCAACTCACTCTTACTGCAATGTCCAGGTCCTTAGCAGGGTGTGAGGTGGAAATGTGGATACACGAAGACAGAACTAGCACAGAGGCCCAGCACAGTGAGGTGACGAAGCTGCACACCTCACCTTCCATAGATCCCAGATTTTCTTGGGAAGCCCAGCTGCACAAGGCCATTAGGGCTCCCAGCTTCTCCCGAGCTCCAGAAAAAGCAGGAGCTGCTTGCCAAGCCTTGCAGAGGCTGTCCCAGCTTTAAAGGATGTGACTGTGAGCAGCCAGGTGATGGAGGTTGATTCACACTCTTAAATATGAACCTGGGGTGCTGTACCAGGCCTGCTCCAAGGCAGAACCTGGTTTACTGTCTCTTCTACGTCTCCCTCAAGGGAAAAAAGGAATTCTTATGTTCTGAAACGTGGCCATAAAGTTGGGCATCTTCAATCTGGATGCAGATGCAATGACAACCAGGGATATGTTACTTTATGTTCAACGAAATCAGGATTCACTCTTAAAAGTGGAACCTTGGGCCCACAACTGTCTTTGCCAGTGCATCTGAGGCAATTTCCATCAGCTGCAATTCAAATTGTCATGTTTGTATACTAGGGTACAGACATTGCCTTCGAGACACAGCAACCAGGTTTAGAAGATCCATATGGTCTGTCCTCCTAGCACTTTCAAGCAGGCAAAACCTCGAATGCACCAAGATTCTCTAAGGGAGCTGAGGTTTGTTTTGTCACTGTTCATCTGCAGCACGACAGAGTGCCGCGTTCCACTGTGGGGGAACCAAATTAAGCCAGACAAAAAGCATAGGCTCCAAGAGCCCCCAAAAGGCAAAAAAGACCAAAACGTCCCCAGGCTTGTGACACAGTCTCTTTTCGTGCCCCTGGGCTCTCCCAAAGCCGGCCTGTGGCCAGGAGAGCTCGGCCCAGCCCAGCCTGATGGGAGCAGTCCCTGTGGGCAGCTCAGGGTCTCCTGCTGCTGTCCCACGGCAGCTGCTGCCAGGCAAAGTCCTCCTGCAGACAAGGAGGAGCTGCTCCTCACCTGCAGATGGGAAACCCTCCCCTCTGTGCCTCTGACAACCATTCCTGGGGAAAAACAAAACTAAACCAGCTCCTCACAAGAGTGCTTTGCTTCCTGTTTCACACAGATGGACAGAGTACCTGTGAACCCAGGTTGGTTCTCAGGGAGGCCACCAGCCTCCACCCCATCCCAGTGAAGCCAAACTTGGCCTTAGAGTCCTTCCCAAGCACCACCCAGCAGGACTGAAGAGTCTTGAGTGACTGAATGACCTTCATTTGCCTCTCTGCACCTCGGGGTAGATCAGACAGGGCAGCCAAATGAAGTCCTGATCCAACTGGGACATTTGGTCCCATTTTCCCTGACCCCAAGGTGATTATACTCCTTCCACAGTGGCTCAAAATTACATTAGCAACTGCCAAGAGAGAAATCAGAAAGCACATATGTGTAGAGATATATAGATAATTATGTCACATATTTTGCACGTTACACCTAGAGTCTGCCAGAGACATTTGTTATTAGCTCTGACTTCTTCACACCATGCAGAACAGGAGGAGAGTACTTAAAGAACTTTCTTGTCCTAAAATGTTCTTAACCCAAATAATACCAACAAGGAAGGCTTTGAAGGATCAAAATACCTGTTTGTTCTGAGACAGAGAAATCAAACACTTTTTATGTGTTATGACCCCACATTCTTTTGAAGCAAATTTGCAAAATTTCTTGTCTGCTTTGGGCAAATGCAAGGTTTGTTCCTTACTAAACCACAGTGACACATTCTAAAAGTTCTGCATTCTCCTTTGTTAGTTTCCAAATTTTCATAAATAAAAGTGGAAGCTTGCTACACCTCTCTCTGGGTTTTTTAACAGCTGGAAATACGAACGTGAGTTTCCAGACTGTTTTCCAGCAATAATTTTATTTTATTTTTAGGCATAAATTTACTTCATGAACTTAAATTTGAAAAAATAAAAAAAGCAACTTGGAATTTTTGAGAAAAGTATGATAAACAGTGTATTTTGATAATCTGTGTGGTTCAGTCAGAAAAGCACCAGCCATGTGAGATGCAAACAAGGTCTGCACTGGTGGTATTTGCTCTGTGAATCCAAATGAGCCCGTTTGCAAAGGTTATCACAATGTTGTTTAATTACTGTTTCTGATGCCATAGGCCTACCCTATCACACACAAGTCATATTGCTTAGAATAATGATGATCTAACAGCACTGGTGAAAGGTTCACAGGGCAGCAAGTTTAAGTCACCCAGAGCTGGTCAATAACTGATTTCAGATTTACAGTTTGTGCCCACGTCAAGACACTTTGGTCAGAAGAACAGATGAGCTGCTCATTCCCACAGTGGCAGTGCTTTCTATTCTGTGGTAATCAATTTAAAAGTAACTTTTAGTTACACAATAAGGTCTTGGATGAAGTTCTGCAAAGGTGGATCCAGATAAGTGTATGCCCTGACACAGGTGGTAGGGACCTGGCAGGTGTGATTTAAAATAAATTTGTATAATGAGATAATTATTCTGAACATAAATGAACTCTTACTAGAACAGTGAAGTCCAAGAGACACTTGCTCAGAGAACCAGAGAAGCAAAAAAAGGGGAAAGAGAAATTAAATAATGAGCACAGGAATAGGAGTGAGACTGCAACTAATACAGTGAATAATTTATCAAGGAGTGCTACACCTGAGCAGGCAGTACCATCAATACCCCTAAATTATAAGTTTGAATCTCTGCCTGTCTTTCCTCTTCTGTAACTCCAGCTACCTGCAGTGAGTCAGGTGTGGACAGTTCCTGCTGCCCCGAGTGGAATTATTCCCTGTTTGTTGAGATTTCTTATCCACTGACCAAATTTAAGAACTTAAGCTTGCATTTTCAAATAAATCCAAGAATAAGCATGTAATTCCTCATGGGACATTATAGCACATGATTTTCTCAAACCACTGGGTATATCCAAATCCATTTTAAGAGAGGGGAAAAAAGGGCAGCAATGTTCCTATTGCTTCATTATCCCTGCAAGAAATAATCTTTCCCAGCACTGATTCCATCCCCTGTGCCAGATTTAACAGGGAAGGCAGAACACAGTAAGTTTCTTTTAGAGCTGGTTTTGAGCAGCCAAAATCAACTACATAAACAAACCAAACATGCAAAGTAGGTAAGAGAATGAAAATCACCCTATTTCTTCTTGCAGAGATAAAATCTTTTTGTTTGTGTGTGTGAGAACAAAACTTGTTTTGTCATTTGTTTTTCATTAGTACTAAAAGAACATGAAATTTTAAATCACAATTATACACAGTTACAGCCAATCTGGGAGTCTTAGTCTGGATGATCCTTAACTTCAGAATTAAGAAATAATTAGGTTTTGCAAAGAGGAAGGTTCCATATGTACTGAAAACAATGTCTTTGTTGTTATATTCACATTTCTCCCCATCTGCTTTTGTGAAAAATTACTAATTTTATGATCTGGGCATAACAGACATTGTGATAGCATTTTCTCCTGTCTGAAAAACTTGAAGTCATGGCAAATATTGACACTCACCACCATCTTGCAAGTTTTTATTGGAAAGAAGGACAGCAAACAGTTGATGTGACTATGATGGGGAAAAAAAATAAATTCTAAAACTGGTTACAATCTGAATTTGGAACCAAAAAGATGTGACAGGGAAATAGCTCTAAACAATTAGGAAAAATCCTTTCAGAATTTCTGATCATGAATAATACGTTTTGTTGTTTGGATTGGTTTTTTCTTCTTCTTTCTAAAGGAATCAAAGGGAAACTTATTTGAGGGAGCTTAACTTGAACTTTAACAAAGTTTCAGAAGTTCAGCTTTCTTATGTGTTTACTCCACCAAGGAAATGTTTTCCACTTAAGCAGCACATTCATCTAATTAAATTAAATTAATCCATTCTGTATCCCTAAGGTAGAAAGCAGCCACATTTTCATTCATTTATGTGTTATTTTCCCTAGATTCTGAAACTAGTGGCAAAAAAAAAAAAAAAAAAAAAATTGTAGTGGAATTAATTTTGAAGATGCATCTGATTTATATTACTCCTTGCAGCAAAACTATTCCCTTTCCGTGGTTAAAGCTGCTTCCCTGATACCTCCCAACTGCAAGGGAAAGTGACTACAATTTTTTCCTCTTTAAGGGAAAACGTTTCTAGCAATCTCTCACTTTCACATAATGGGATTATATAAAAAAAGAATTGGAACTGTCATGAATACTTCCCTTTTGAGGACTCTCACCAAGTTCTGGACACGTTTCCCTGCCTAAAATTTCATAATGTGCTATAACTAAATTAATACTGGTGAGGATTTTCTGTTCCTTCTAGAAAACAGACAAAATATGTGCTGAGTTACACTCTGACACTGAGTTAGCATTATGCCAATTATAAATGCTACTGCTCTGACATGGATAAATGTGGTTTATTAGGATGTCTTGCTGCTTTTCCTCATATCATTTAGATAATGCTCCCATATCAGTTTCCTCCCTTGTCACACCTCGCCTGTAGAAAAGTGCAAAGCCAATCTAGATGTCAGATTACCCTCAGATCATAACCAAAAAGAAATCAAAATACCACGTTAAAAGTGTAGAGCTGTTCTTTTTTAAGATTTCTAGCCAAGACCAAAGTATGAACAAAAAGGAGAAATCCTCTCTTTGTGCATTGCTATTTGTGGGTCTCTGAGAAAGCGCTACCAACCCTTAGGTTTCAACTAATTCAAAATTAACTGTGTAAAAAAAAAATAACAGGGCTCGAATTATCTGCTTTATCAATCCCACCTTTAAATTAATATACAATTGATTTGGTCCTCCTAAAATCATCACCAATAATGCACATGATTTTGGTGCTGCAGTTTATTACCCTTGGGCTGAAGCCCAATGATAACCTTTGGTTCTGGTAGCCAACAATAGAAACCTTTGTTGGAAAGGACTTTTCTGCGTGGTCCTGCTCATGGTAAAACAGATCAGTGAAACCTGAATTGGACCCATGGCTCTGGGCTTGGATTGGAAACTCAAGGACTGGCAGGATCTATGTCATTTCTTTGCAGTATGAAGAAAACTTTGCCATTGACTCACAAGTGTTTTCACTCTGGGTATATCGTGTATCTTCCTTCCCAGCTATAAACAACAGGGTTGCAGCCACATTATAATTCATGCGCAAAATATTTGCATTTTTCCATAAATGTGTTTTAAATTTCATCTCGTGCACTTCAGTCTGGAGGGGATCTGTATTCTCTAGATCTCATTATAAATTGAAAATATGCACATTTTCATTTTTATCCAGCCAAGCTGTTTGTCCACACCAATATTCATGCTCAGATCAGCTGAAGTGATTTGTCAATTTGCATCAAAACCAATATTTATAGTTCTTTTGTTTTTTTAAGGAATAGGATTGGGGTTTTGCCAAATGCTTCTTGAAAGATATTTTTTTTGTAAATTGCCAATCTTATTTTTCAAGCCCCTAAATGGTTTCACAGTAGTCCTTATCTGATCAAAAAGTGAAAATATTCCTTACATGTAATTAAATATTACATACTTCCAGTACTTTCCATGGAGAAAAAACCCAACTTTGTCTGAAAATACAGTGGTTCAGTCACATCCTCACTTCCAGCCAACTTTCCTCTCAATATGAACACTGATCACAGTTCACTTCAAACACTCTGAAACAGGAACCAGCAGCAAAAATATACGTTCAGATCCCACTGGAGTTAACAACAGTTTACAGCAGTGTGAAAGTTAAGAGAACCTCTGGTTTGAAACAAAGAATGCATGCTTTTTCTGGCTTTTCAAAATGTGGCTTTTGATGTTAATGATTTGGTTACCGAGAGCAATGCTTTTGCATCTGTAAATTAAAAAATTAGGCCTTGCTTTTAGAGAAATAACAACAGAGAAAGCCATATCATTATGTTTGCTGAATTTGTCTTGTACAGTTATTAGTCACTGCTAAAAAGCAGCCCTTCCACTGTAAATTGACAGTTACGACACAGAAATGGAATTGACTCTTTATCCAGTAGGTCCTGTATAATTTTATTAAATTTTTGAAAAATTGTAGGGTTTTTTTTTTTTCTCTAATGCAGACAAATATAATCTATTCAATCATTTCCTGATTCACAAACACACCTCACAGACACTACTTTGTGTCACTACTGAGCTGGGAGACAATTGGCAAAGACTTTCTGTTATCAACTCCCTTGTTCAGTTGCCAACGATGGAAGTAAATTAAATTCCTTTAATTTCACTGGAGCATAACTCCAGTGCCTGCTGGAAAGAGCCACAGCAGCAGTTTCAGAGGTGTGAACGTTAAACAAAGATGCCAAATCCATTTTGTTCTGTTGACAAGAAATAAATTAGAAATGAGAGTCCAGAGGTGTGAACCGGTGCAGTTTGTACTTCAGTAACATTTTTTCTGTTAGATGCTGTATGTTAATAGTAAATATTTTACAGTTTTCATCAAAATCTCTGTACAAATTCCCTCAGCTATAAAAGCCAAAGGAATAGGAATGTATACAGTTTAAAAGAAATGGTTGTTAAGGCTGGTCCAGTCTTTTTTACTCAGTTTACTCAGCTATAAAAAACCCAGGAGGATCAAGTAATTGTTCATTCACAAGAATTTGCAGGATCAGGATTTTTTTGATAAGCAAAGTTTATTCAAAGCTCTTTCTTAAATACATTTGGAACACCAAAATTCTACTACAGAGTAGAAGAGGATCTTATTTGCTTTATTTATTAAAAAAAGTGGCTGTAAGTAAATATGGATATCTTAAGTCATGCCGTAAGCAATTTCATTTACTTTGTGTGCTCTTTTACTCTCAGAAAACAAATTAATTTTACCTGAGTAAAGTAAAAGAGGGCATCCAAACTGTTCAGTGGTGGGCAGATTCCCTCCTTCTGAACTACACGAAAGCCCAAGACAGGAAGTGTGTTTTCCTTTCTTTAGGTTTGATTTTACACTTATAAGTGTCTCTCTAAAGACAGAAGTTTAGTTAAATAAAAGCTGAGACTTTTCCACTTAACAAGTAGACTCAGAAATGTGGCTTTAAATGTGTGTTTGGGCAGTGAATCCTCACTAAATGTGTATCCCAGAAGTGGCAGTAGGTGTAATTCTTAGGTATTTCTAAATGTCTTTGAAGGCAAGATAGCAGAAATTACTGAATTTGAGCATTTCTAGAAAGCTACCTTCACCCTGCACAGATAAATGTGTTTTCAGAAGCACCACAAGCTTCATCGCCTTCCAGTGAAAATGTTTCATCACCTTCTTCTGAAGATTTCCAAAACAGAAGAAGGAAAAAGCAAAGAGCATATGAGTTTAGATTCTTAGTCCCAAATCTGAACTAGTGAAGGTTTTCATACTCATTGACGGGGTTTAACGAACAATAATTTCAGTTTACAGACTCCTGCCAGATGTTTATGAACATCTCAGCCAGCCTTTGTTTCCAGCTGACTTTGAGCACTGTCCAGGATGATATCCAGCTGAAACACAGTGGTGTGTGGTGAGGGTGCTCACTGCACACCAACCACAGGCCATCCCAGCCCGATGCAAGAACAGAATCACTGCCACAAGGGCTTCTGGGCTGTGTTTCTTTTCCTGGAGCAGACTTCAACATCATGTTGTTCTTTACAGAAGGAAGAGAGTTTCAAGACAATACCTAAACACCACTCCCCTGGTATGCAAAGGCTTCTTTATGTTGTGTAAAGTAACCTTGAAGTGACCCAAAGTCATAATTACACCATTTCAAGAGTGCTGTACATTGCCAGAGCTCACCAGTATAAAAGGGGGGGTGTTGTGAAGCCTCAGAATTCTTCAGTATTATGACTTCACAATTCTTGTTCCTTCCATTTTTGAAATACAGCACGTATTATTATAGATAGTTATATCTGCATATTACAAGCAATTACTGGGCAAAGTGCTTTTCTTTGTCAAAGTCATTGGCAAAACTTACATTATCTTCAGAGCAAACAAGCTGAGATCAGATCACTGTGCACACTGTGAGTGAAGCGTGCTGCAAAGAAAGGGAGATGGAAAAGGCATTAATTTAAAACACGTGCTCCCAAAAAAGAGAAGCACAGCTCAAAGACTCGTACTAATATAATGAAACCTGACTTCCCTTCAAAGAACATATAGAAAACTTCCTGTTTCAACTCTTGGCATAAATATTTGGTGAAAAACAACTCAACTGAGGGCTTATTGTCATGTTACTGAAAAATGCAGTTTTTCACTCTCTATGGTTTTTGTGTTTAAGGTATAAATTATAACTTTCAGGGGTATATTTGAATCATAAAGAGCAAAGATGACTTTATAGCTATTTCATTGGTTTGAAAACAGTGCTTCACTCAGTTTTACAGCCCATTAAGACGGTGTGTTTTTCCTTGTATGATCCCCTCCTGTGCAGTACTAATTTAATTTCAACTCTATGGTTTGAACACCACACATACAATTAGTTTCTATCAGGAATGAAAGCTCTTTCACTCAAGGTCAAATTATAAAAAGTCTACCTAGCAGGATGAACTGATCATTTCAGATCAAGTAAAATGAATCAAAGCTCTGTTTTCAGGGTTTGATTTTTTTTTTCCTAATTCACTTGAGTCAATCTAGAAATTTTATAACTTAAAAAGCAATTAATTTTTTGCAATTAATGTTATTTCTCCACATATACTGAAATTCATTTTTTAGCCAAATGACAGCAGCTATCTACATAGATAATTAGAAAATATAATGAAGCACTGGTTTAGAACTTCACCAATGAGCTCTCGTCTCAGGAAAATTAAACAGTAGTGGTATAACTACTGTAACATAGAACACTCTAAGAGAATATTGAAGGGGTTGGGGAATTCTTTTAAATATCCACAGAGCTAAAGTTCAGGCAAGCCCATACCTGTGGTGACAGGGGACCTCTCTGGTTTGTTCCGTTTGTCCCTCATTTAGAGGAGGGAAGACAGCTTTCCATGAAACATCCATATTTCTTATTTTAGAAATCATAGACCTCATAAATCACCCCTGTGGTTCTAGAAAACAGAAATTTGTGTTTACATCACCCTACAGTGTTTAAATCTTCCTCAATGAACTGTGTGTCATCTCTGGCTTCAGTATTTGTCATCTATCACAACTTACCCGTGGCTTGGCAAGATGAAAGGCAGGATCACTCTGTCTTCCTCCTGATACTTGTAATTAAGTTTTAAAGATGTGTCTTTAACCTTGATGCTATCTTCCTGAAGAAGGAGTACATGAATAATAAACAAATTCTGCTGGATAAATTCATTGCTTCAATAGATTTGAAGTGAAATCTTTATAAAGCCAACAGGTGCAGTTCAGAAAATCAGGGAGGTTTGTTCTGGTCTTTAATAAACACAACAAATTCAGAGGTAAATGTGAGTTAAAAGAGCCAAGACAAAGCTGAGACATACGAGCTGGGACTTTACTGGGTAAAGTTAAAGTTATTTAGTACCTGTGAAGTAAAGGATGTCTTAGGAGAGTATAAAGGAGAAGGAAAGAAGAGCATGAGAGAAAAAAAAACCCATCAGGCCCCGCTGTATCAAATATCTGCCTCTGCAGAACTCACTTAGAAAGGCACCTACCTAGCCCTGGATGTGTTTCTGCTTTAAAGGAAATGTATGTAAACAAAGTCAAAGTCTCTCCAAACCCAGGAAATAAGTGATACCATCCAACACCCAGTTGATGACACAACAGTAGATGAGTCTTATTTCATCCTTAGAGAACATGCTCCTCCTAGGGGTAAAGGAGAGAGCAAGTTTTGCTGAGTGAAACAGGTTTAAATCATTTCCAGGTAAGGTGGGTTGAAGTGAAGAGAGCATTTTTCAGTTCACTCCTCAAGTTCCCAGCTGCGTTGGCTGAAGGAAACCCAGCTGGGAACTACTGGAGGGCATCTGAAAAAAAAGATGACGCATGAATGTAACAGAGCTCACTGAAAAAGAGGCTTTCCCACACCTCTGGTTGTATTTTAGACCATACAGTAATTCTGACTGTTGTTATTTAACTCAGAATATTATTATTATTTATGTCAAACAATACCTTTGACACAGAGAGAAAATCTGAAGGTTCCTTCATTCCTGTTAGAGCACAGTCAGCTGTGCCCATGCCTTGTTATCCATGCCTTGAAAACCATATCAGTTGCCCAAATAAACAAGATAAAGCTGATGTACTAAATCTCCAAGCAATGAAGGCCCTGATTAGATGTGTTTTAGACACACTTGCCATAACTGGTACTGAATATCTTTTTTGGGGTAAATTTTTATTTCTGCAGCCAAATAAATGTTATGTTCAAGTTTAAACATGCAAATAAAAATTAGGATTAGGCAGCGTGGAATGCAGGTACTTGTCAGTGAATCACTAAGTGATGAAAATGCTTAGCACCTCTGGGTATAAAAATTCAATTTTTGTCCCAATTACTCATTTGATGGTGATCTTTTTTGTGCTACATCATGTCAGAGGTGTAGGGCCGTGGTTTTGTGATTTGGGAGAGAGACTCGTGAACAACTTCAGGCCAGCAGAAGAATCCCCTCATGCTTGTTCTTTCCTGCTAGGCTGACAGTTACCTCCTCAGCAAACTGGATAGGCAAATGCATCTGCTATTTTGCAATATTTTATCTATTTTTTTTTCCTTTTTAAATGGAGGAAGAGAAAGCAAATGGAGAAAGGATAAGTAAATGCTATCAATTTAAAAAAAATGCTCCCAGAAAAAGGTGTTTAGCTTCATTTCAGGGTGAGAATTTCCAGTTTTACAAATTAGTATTTAAATTCTGATAGTTTATTTTTTCAAGCATCCTTTCCATTTATTGTTTCCAAACTATTGCTAATTTGCTGTTTTTTTTAAGAAAAAATCACCAGCAACTTCCAGGTATAGAAAGATTTGGAAAAAAAACGCTAAATGAGACAATCAATATCAGCTATGTTCCGAGATTATATTCACTTCTTACTTCATCTTTGTTTTCTTCCAGCAGCCACAAACAAATGCCATGGGCATGGGTTATTCCATGGGATAACCTATGGAAACATAGAATCTGATGAGTTTTGAAGTAACAGCCTCAAGAGATGAAATTCAGCAGTGATTTTATGCAAGTTAAATGGAATTGAGATAGATTGGAGTTGCAACAGGATAACACCTCCCAGGCTTCCCCACTGGCCCAAGCACTGATAAAAAATAAATATATAAAAAACAGTCTTGTTCTCTGGGATACAGACCTTACATAAATCACATGAGGGCATTAGAATGATCTGTAAAGTCCCAAACTATGCTATATTTTGGTGGCATCAGCTGGTTACCATTTTATGTTTAAATATACAGTATTTAAGTCTTCTATGCCTTTCCAGAATGACATTTCCTTCCAACATTGAAAAGGCAGTAGATGAGTCTTATTTCACATTAAATTGTGAAGGAAATACAGCATGCACATTACCCACTGGAATACCCACCTGCAATAGCATAATGTAATTTTTCATGGAGTGCAAAGTTGCAGGTCCCGTTCTACTCTTAGTTAAGGCACACTGTGAAGACCCTTTTCTGCCAGATTTGAATATAACTAATGCAAACATGTTTTGATAAATATACTTTAGATGTATGTGTATGGGTTTTTGTACATTTGCTTCCTTTAACACATAGCTGGGTTCAGCTCCCTGAAAGCTGTTGTGAGTTTACCCATCCAGTCAACAAAAATGATAAAATGTGAATTATCTGATTAACCACAAGCATACACAGTGGTTTGAATTGAGAATATTCATGATCAATCTACCCAGTCGACTGTATCTGGGAAAAGTTGTTAATAAAAGATATTTGAAGAGATGAACTCCAGGAAATTGTGATCTGTTTGTGGTTATTCCAGAAGTAGGAAAGAGGGACTAAAATCACTCAATATCCAACTCTCAGCAGATTATTCTCTCTGCTCCACTGAACACCCGTAAGCACAGTCAACTATTAAATTAGCACTGCTAAGCTCTGCTATTTGTGGTGGCTATTTTTATACACAGCAGGCAATAATCATTACTTAATGAGAGCCTAGGCTTTAACACCAGGTGTGATTTTGTCGTCAGGGGATCTATTTTTCTACTTTTCAGAGTTTGCATCCACATCAGTTTCCATCCCCACCAGCTCCACCTATTCCTCTCCTGAGGGTTGTGTGGTGAATGCTGATTCCAGGCTCAGCGTGGTGCACGGTGCTTGATTTGTGCTGATTGTCAGAAATTGTCACACACAGACTTCTGCAAGGATGTGCAGTGAAAATATGATCTTTGTTTCGTCCCTTGCATTAGAGATCACCTCTAATTTTCTGTCATACTGCATCCATATCCTGTGCAAAGAAAGGCAAATCTCTGTTTAAAGTGTTGGTTTTCCAAAAATCTACCTGGAATAATGAAAGAAATGCATTCACTGTATTTACTGTCCAAACACAGCACAAAGGAAGCAAATTTTTTTCCTCTGTACTAATGAAAAATGCTCAGCATATAAAAAGCTTGATTATGTGCTATAAAGGGCTGACTTTCTGCTTTGCTATTCAGCTATTCAAACAGAGAGATCACTCCAAAACTTAAGAACTAAAACTAAGAATGTAAAAAATAGAATTTCTGCATGCTTTTGTAGAGAAACCCCAGTTTGGAGAGGGTTGCAGATAAACACGAACTCCTGCTACAGGCATTTTTGGGAAAAAGGCAAATAAACAAACAAAGCTACACATGACTCTCTTTGACAGATTTCATTTTAATGAACTTAAGTACAACCAGATGAAGCAAAAACATGCATTCCCTTTTCCCAAAAAACATGAGAAGATCCAGTTCCTTTCATGTGAGACTTTTAGTCCAACCTGAAGCAAACACAGGGCTGAGCTCTAAGTATTCACTTCTATAAAATCCTATTAACAAAGACAAATATGAAACAACTTGGGAATTTCACTCCAGTGATAGACTAGAACTTTCAAACTAGTCTAGAGTAGCAATTCTGTAAAAAATGACACCAGCTTTAACTGCATAAAATACTTTTTTTTTTAAAGTACTTCAGTCAGTATGCAGTTGGGGATTTGAAAATTCCCTTCACATTTTCAGAATTTCCCTTCTGTCTGCAAGCACCAAGGGATAACTTGGACTGTAAATGGGCAAGTCCAGAAAATGGAATTCCAAAATACACTTATGACTTGAATGTTTGCAATCAAAAAAAACCCAAACCAAATATAGTTCAAAATTGCAGCTTCTGTGCTTTTTCCATCTCGGGGTTGAGTATGGCTTGACTACCACAAGGTAGAGCATTCTCATTTTTATATGTCCTGTGATACTCACAAACATTACAGAAATGCTAAAGAAAGCAGAATTAATATTTTTTATCCTCCACAGACCTGGAGGGTTTTTTAAATTGTTTATTGTGGTGTTCGTTACTGTTAATAGCATCAATAACTCAGTAATTCTCCTGGCCTCTTAGAATTGTCTTGAGAATATTGACAAACTTAGAAATGTGAGAAAACTTACCAATAGCTTTATGGTGATTATTTTATCCAGAATTTAGCAAGACTGGTTAGGGTGCATACTACTAAATATTACTATGGTTTGCTTGGTAGCATTTGCAAGATGTTATGATGTTGATGGTCTCCTTCTGCTTTGTGTATCATCTTAATCCTATGGAAATTAGATTGTTTCTGTTCTAGTGAACATCAGAACCCACACCTGGATAAGTATTTTTCCAAGTTCACAAAAGTAGAGCAAGGCAAAGTACACACAACAGGAAACCTCATCTCTATCAATCTGATTCAACAACTCTGCTTTACTCTCATGGAAACACTTTGCTTCACATTTTTTCTGCACACATCTCATAAGAATGATGTGAAATCAGCATCCATGTAGCTCTTAAAACCTGTAGTTGATTATTTAGAAATATTAGCCACCATTTAAATGAACTCTCTTCTTCTGCAGCCAAAATCCCACAGCATTCAGGAGCAGCAAATAGAAACAAGCACTTAAGCCAAGCAAGAAAAGCAATCATATGATGGAAAAATATCTGCTATGTGACATTGCAGCATCCATGTTCCTATTCTATCCCTCACAACCCCATTTTTAAAGTCCTCAAGAAATTTCTGCAGAGGCACCCAGGCTGCATCTATTTTGCCCCAGGTGTGGAAAAAACTGACACATTTTGCTTTTTCCCAGCAGCATCAGTCACTAAAATCTCAGTGCTAGACTCTGAGCACGTGCTCACCCACCCAGATAACTGAGAAAGAGGGAAGTGATCCAGCAGTGCTGCAATATGGAACATACCCTGCTGTACTCGGCTGCTGCAGGTCTCTTGTGCAGATAAAAGGTAAAAGTCAACTCTCTTTTGTTAAGGAAATGGGCATATTTCTCTTCTATATATTGACATCTACTCTGTGCAGCCCATAGCTGTGTATGAAAATAATCCCTTTTGAAAAATAGCAGTTTAGTGCATAAAGGATTACCCTCTACCAAAATTTCCCCTACTCATCCAAGTTTTACCTGTGGCTTATTGACAGTGCCTTTTGCTGCTGTGTATAAATCACCCAGTGAAGAGGTGGGGTTGTGTTGAAATAATGCAGCTCTTCAGCAACATAATATGGATCTGCATATCTGTGAAAATTAAATGGAATAAACAAATTATCAGCTTTAACTGCCTATGTTCTCTCAGCTCTGCACAAAGAAATGGCTGATGAGGAGCAGCTCATAAATTGGCTTCAGCTTGATTTATGGGTGAACTTTTTTCTTCATTTTTCTGTCCAGAAAGATGTTGGAACCACCTCTGATGTTTTTGAGGCTCAGCTAGATAAAGCCACAGCTGAGCTAATCTGCCCATTGGTGACAGTCCTGCACTGACCATATGGCTGGACCTCCACAGGTCACTTCCAGCCAATGTTTCTGTGATTTTCCATTATGGAACCAGTCTCATATGGGAACTGGAAGCTAACATCCCATTTCTTGTGCTCTCTTTTCTGGAACAGCATGATTTTCCTTTCTAAACACCCTTGCCCATACTAAGTTTTCTCTTTGCAATAATAATCACATCACTTATTTTGGAATGAAAGTTATTTATTGGGCTGCCATAAGTTGCAGCATTACAAAATTAAAATAATATAAGTTTAAGAAATTTTCTCTTTTTTGAAGACCACCTCATCAGGGAGGACTGTAGCAGAAGAGAATGCAGAAATCCCAGACTGGTCTGACCTTTACAGTCTCAGTGTGTTTAAGGTGTTGCAGTTGCATTGATTTTCTATGTCTCCCATACTGTATTTCCCCTACCCTGACAAACAGGACACTGGGCTGATTCATGGGAGCCTCTATTTGCATGTTAAAATCATTGGCTTTGTCTGCCTCAGCTTCTGTCAGTAAAGCTCAACAAAAATATAGCCACAATGTGTTCAGAGAAAATACAGCAATTACACATTCCCATACAATTACCCACTCTGAATTTACTCCATTTTAATTTTAATGCTTTAACTATGAAAATTGGGGAAAGTAGTGCCTAAAATTTTAAGAAAAATACCTCGATTCATGACTGATAACTGCTGACTTGGCCTTGCTGTCACACCTTCTTCTGTCAATATTTCTCTTCCTTGCAGAGGAGAACCAGTTCTGATTTTCTTCTTCCTTGTGTTTCCTCATGGTTTATTGCACTTTGTTTCTTTGTGGGACCACAGCTCAGCTAGAACTTTTTCACTTATTGCTTTTTAATTATTTTACTAATTTTCAGTGTTAGTTCTCTTCACAAGCATCCTCATTTTCCTGCCTATTTGAAACTAAATATCTGTGTGTCTTACCTGCTCAGTGCAGAGTATCATTTCTACAGCACTAAAAAATTTATCTGAAAACAGTTAAGCAGGATTTTTTCTCAATGTGTCTGAATTTAATTTCTTGAACTACTGCTTGTATTAACATTCCCAGCAATTTAAACCACCTAACTTGGTATCTTTTCTGCCACTGGAAATATCTAAGATGTTACAAACAGCTACTAAAAAATAAGAAATTTTCTATAGCAAACAAAGTGAAAGCAACTGTGTTAAATAATTAAATGCTCTACTTCATTAAGTTCTTCATAGAATTAATTTTACAACTTGAAATTTTATTCTTTCCACGGGATACAAAGGGAAAGTAATAGAAATGGTAAGTATGTTATGCATATGATTGCAACAATGGTATTCAGCAGTATAAGTATAAGCATTTATTGCTGTTTTAGATCCTCCCAAGGTGTTCAAGATGTATCTTGGGACAGCACATATGGCTAAGGGCTCCACACTTCCAGAGCAGCACCTGAATGCTGCTAAAGAAATTTCAGATCAATGTGATTAGACAGCTGAATTACTCTCTAAAACTCACTTGTTTTTAGAAGTATGTGCACATATATACATACATATATATATATGCACAAAAAAAATTGGTAATGGTACAAATTGGAAACAAATACAATACTCTACAAACATAGTTCAGACTCAAAATTTGCAACATTTCAGTCTAGCTTATGAAAGAAAATACTTTCAATATTCCTTCATGGAACTGAAATCCAAATTTGGTTCTCCCTGTCACTATATTTATATTATTTTACTGCCTAAGATTAATGGAGCATAGACTGGAGGCTGAGATTCCCATCTCTGTCATCTCTTTTTAAATCACTCTCCTTACAAAATGCTTGAATTTTTTGTGCTGAAACCTTCACTCATTTGACATCATAATACATAAAGATTTATGTTAATGAAAAACTCAATTACATATTCATGGTGCTGTAGTGTGAGAGCTGCACAGAAACTTTAGAGGCTTTTAGAAGAGTACACAAATTTCTGTGATTTTTGTGTCCACAACACGTGACTTTCCTTTTTGGCAATATTGGGGATTTTTTTAGAAATTATGGTAAGCTGTCATTACTTACTGACATTTGTGGGTTTATTCAACCATCTTAACTCAGTCTGACTGCTAAAAAAGTTGCAGACAGGAATTAATTTCAAACTTGGCTTTAAAGCTGGATGCAGAGCCATAACATAACAGGACTACTACTCCTGCAGTCATGGTGGCTCTTAATAGACTTTAATTAATTGGATATAAAGATTAAAAATATTAATATTTCTGATCCCCAAATAATGTTCAGTTAGTGATAATTATTTAATCTTTAGGTCTTCAGTTTCCCACTGAGCCAAGTCATGACTTTGGATGGCATAAAAGCCAAAGCAGCAGCACTGGAGTCACTCAAGGATAAAAAGTAGGAGACCAGAATCAAATAATTTATCTATAAATGTTAGAAAGAAATTTCCAGCTTAAGAATTTCAGTTTGAGTAGTCTTCCAAAGGCTCCCATTAACAAACAGTTTATTACTAGAGCCAGCAATAAGACAAAAACTCTGAATACATTCACATTTTACAGAGGAACAACTTACTACAAGCACTGCATAAAAAAGACACCCTACCTCTATAAAGCAAAATTTTATTCAAGCTGATGCAAAACTCATTTGAAGGACTGAGGTATTGAAGAACTAGATTTTATTTTAGATAAATTTACTGCTGTTTTTAGGATGAATTCCAGTAGGTGTGCAATAATGGTTACTAACTACAAGGAATACATTACATATAAATCTTCTTCATTAACTCTTTCAAAGATATCACAAAAAGATGTAATGATTCTAGACTGTGTTCACTAACATGATAAATTTCATTATAAGTAAAAATTTCATTGTTATTTTTGATTCTTCATGTTTTAGATTAATGGGGATTCAAAGGTTGTTAAATCTTCTGCATTCATTAGGTTTTCAGTAAGTGGAAAATTCTCACTGGCATTACACTAATGAAGTACCCTTAAAGTCAGCTGGTATAAATTGTGGATGTGGCCCATAATGACTTGACTTAAATACATCAAGAGGTTTAAATTCAGGGAAAAATTCCATAAGAGCCCTTTCTATGTTTTTAATCAATTTACTCCAAACCATTTTTTTCCCTTTCAAATGCCAAGTTGCAGCTTAATTAAAAAGGATCAAATTTTTGAAAATTCATCTACAATAGGGATTTCATACAAACAAGACAAGTCTTGTGGTGTTCCTTTTTTCTTAGCAAAATTTGTATTCACATTTATTTCCATCAAATAAAATCTCCAAAATACCAGCTCTGTGTCTCTTTCCTTTTGAGCAGATGAATTCTCAAACAGTAGCTTTCTTTACCAGACACCCCCACTAACTGTACCCAAAAGAAACCTGTGCAGATTGATTTACCTCTAAAGCAAGGACCAAATAATAAAATTGGAAAAAAGTGAGGCTAGAGATCAGTAAGTAATGTCACCCACAGAAAAAATCCTGCAGTCATGGAAAAAACAAAACAGAACAAAAAATCCCACTCAGAAATCTGGTGTGTACTTGCAGTATAATGTGATGTTTGTCAGCACACATTTTTTACAGAGATGTTTATGACTAAATGCTGACATGTTGCCTAAGAGCAGCAGCGTAATGATGAAGATAATGAAGAAAAGTAGATGCAGCCATTAGTTTTTATCCTATTTATGCCAGGAAAACTTGCCTATTTCCTGTGCAAAACAAGACACAAGGCTATGTCTACACCACAGTCAGCGGCACGGCTGCAGCAAATTTGTCCTTACATGGATAAACTGAGGACACCAAGCTCAGGTATTGGCAAGAGAAGAGAAAATAAAACAAACCACCACCACCACATAAATACACAGCCTAATTATCCTGAGTTCTGGCTGGAGCCTCCTTGTTGATATCTGGACTGACTGGATTGATGCAGGACTTCAGTGTTTTCCATGTCCCATCAAAACCAACGGGGCTACTTTAAATTAGAAGCCTGGCCTGAACTAGAAAGAGCTTTTCAGTGCTAAATATTAAAATATTCTGACCAGGTGGCTTGGATTTAAATGCTGCAGCTCACTGCAAGAAAGTCTGCTCAGCTGGAGGACAGAGTCCAAGCTTGACGGCCTTGGGTTATCAGAGCTATAGCAGATAAAAAAGGATGTTCTGGGCTCATCCCAGGTGTGATTCCTTCTTCCTAGAACTGCAGAGGACAGAAAAACTCCACTGGATCTGCACATGTGTCCCAGCAAACACAGCAGATCCCAACAGATGAAAATTCACCCTTGCAGCAAAAGAGATACAACAGGCTCCCAATTAAATATGCTTGTGTGAAGGTCAGGGCTTCTCACAATAAATGGTCTTCTGATGTTTTCAAACCTGAATTTAAATTTTTTATTCAATAGAAAAAAAAAAGAGAAAAAAAACATCCCAGCTTTACAGCAGAACTCTGTTTATCAGCTCAAAGATAGACTCCATTTTCATTCACTCAAGTGAATTTTACCCACAGTTTTGTGTCATACAGCTCGTAAATCACTTAAGCCTGAAGTATTTTATAGACCTGTACTTGTCCTCTAAGCAGAAGATCCTGGAATGCAAATACAAAGATTCAGAAAACCCTATATAAGACTGGTGATGAAAAATTATGTATCTCCTCACCTATTTAATTTCCCTGGGAATATTTCACCCCAAGAGAAAAATTACCTATTCTCCAAGATTCCTCCCAAACCAAAAAATCAGAAAGAGACTTTTTGAGAAGGGCAGATAACTTCTGCTGGCCTCTTTCAGATTAATGTTTTCACCTGGAATGGGGCTGATATTCTTCCTGAAGAAAGACTTAGTGACATTCAGAATGAGAGCTTTCAAGTGGCCAGGGACTAAAATCCCACCACAGAACGACTGGGATATGTGGCTGGAAACAAAAACGTGCCCCTGTTTACATAAACAGGCTTGAACTACCAGCAGGTTTTTTCAATTAATACTGTCACTTTGCCAAACACTCATGAAATTTGGCAGAAAGCATTGATTCACCAATCCCGTGTGAAATCTGTCCCTGGAAATCACAATGCATAATAGCAGTGGTGGCAGAGAAACACTGGAGCACGCAAGGGTCTACAGGAATTTTCAGCACTGATCAGTGATAGCCAGAAGAAAAGAAAGCAGAGAGAGTACAAACTGTTAAGAATAGTAAGCTGGAAACGAGATTACTTTGCAGATCTGGTAAATTTAGAGTACCCTAAAGCAGAAAGAGCATCCAGACACACTTTGCACTGAACTAGGCTTTCTGCTTTATCAAACTGAAACAACACCCTGCTTGTCCATCTCAGGAGCCCTCAGTTTTAAAGTTAGTGGCCAGTTACCAATCCCCTCACACACACACCCCAAAAAAAGCAATTACCAAATGAAATGTTTAGAAAATGACTGCCTTCACCCAACATTTTGACAAGGAAAAGCAGTGCCAGAAGGATGAAAGGCCCAGACAAGTGTAGGATGACTGCAGCACATGAAACACCCCTCTTATGTTCTGATAGCCAGAGCATTTTGCTCAAATAATGTTGAGAAAACAGAATTTAACAAGTGACATCCAGCAAATACATAATCAGAGAATGCTTAAGTGACTTGGGATTTGGAAGGCAGTTACTTCAGGAATAAGTTAACTGTTTATGCAGTAGAGTTAAAAATACTTTAAGAAGAGGGTGTAGAATGACTTGCTAGATGTCTTCAATAATATTTCAGCAGGTACCACACAAATAGTTTTGTTAGTATTGGCAAAACTAAATAAACCCTGAGGAGAAGTATGATTGGAAAAAGCAAACCTTGTGGTGTAAAATAAACATGCACGTCAAAATCAAGTACCAAGCTCACTCAGATTCCTGACAGAAGTCTAGAGCAATGAATTGGCAGCCTCACTGTTTATACTGCTCTAACTCTTCTGTGACTTTAAAGGAAATTTTCTTTTTTAGCTAATGCTGAGACCTTGAGGCAGGAAATTCTCCCTCTTACTGATGTTCAGCTGTAGAAACGTGGCAGCTCATCCGTTGTTTACCTCATCCCCTCCTCTACTCCGGCATCAGGGCGATAAAGGATGATTTGCCAAAGCAGGAGTTTGTGGGGATTTTTTTGGTGGTTGATTTGGAATATTAAAGCAAAAACAGAGGAAAAGGCTTTGAGCACAGAGTTCAGAATTCTAATTTAAAATCATCCTAGGCATATAAAAAAATTAGCTCTCAGTGAGGTGAAGTTGTGGATTTGTATGCCTGCAGAAGCTAATCCACAACAAACCAGCAGGGAGACTGTGGAGAGGAGGAAATAACACATTCTTGCTATCACCCTTGACACAAGCTTACAATTTTTGAGCCTTGTTCTAATCCAGATTTTCAAAAATCTCCTTCTGAGATGTTTGCTTCATGTTATTCAGATACTAATTACAGGCTTTGAAGGTTTTTGAGATGCTGGAGGGTTTCCCTTAAAAAGGAGTTCAAATTCTAGGGATTTTACAATATTTTCTGGGATTTCTGAGCGAAAGGAAGTCTTAGGTACAGAAAGAAAATAGACAGTTGTGAAAGGCCATATGAGTGAAGACTATGTGAAGAGCAGAGTGTTTCCACTGCCTTCAGTAGAACTAGATTTAGAAAAATCAGAGAAAGGGGGGTAAAAAATCCCAAAGTCAGGCAAGCTGCCTTCTCATCTCCTGCTGTGCAGGCAGGCAAAGCCCAGTGTGACAAATAGCATCCTTCCCAACACAGTTATTATGTCTAGTAGGTGACTCACTCTCTCTTCTAAATCATACCAGTAATGCCAGCAGGAATTATTGACTAAACCACATTTGCTGAGACTTACTTGGATGTCAATAGTATTGAAAGGAAATGAAAGAAAGATCTCCTTGTAGCCCTTTATGGTTGTGAGGGATTTTTCTGATTTAAAATTACGTATAGCTGTGGTAGGGTTTGCATCCAGGATGTGGTTTAGATGTGTCTGGAAATCTAAATTAAAAAGGCAGCCTAAGAGCACCCAGCAAAAATTGGGCACATTAAAAGTACTACAAGTTCAACAGAATGAATTTTTCCTCGTTAGTGTTATTGACTTCTCCTACCAATAAAATCTGCCTGCGTTGCATGAGTATGATTTACATTCAGAAAGTTCTGATTAGATGTGTATCTCATGTTCTCCACTAAGTTACAATTTCTCTAAAATATTTCATGGCTGCTGTGAAGAGATCCATCGTGGATATTGGACAACAGTGGAAATTGCTGCATAAAGATTACA
This sequence comes from Cyanistes caeruleus, assembly GCF_971803275.1. NCBI lineage: Eukaryota > Metazoa > Chordata > Aves > Passeriformes > Paridae > Cyanistes > Cyanistes caeruleus. The sequence continues at coordinate 112,061,954 of NC_141703.1, forward strand.
TTAATCGTGAAATCATCAGGCATTAATTCTGCCAGCTACTCAAGAGGCCGATATTTCTCCTTTGTGATTAGGGAAGGACAGTGAAGGTTACCAAGCTTATCAGAAAGTCAAAAAACAAACTGGGGCACGAATTTGAGGACTATGACATGCAGTCAGCTGGAAATTTCCACCAGGCTTCAATAATGACAGTTATATTAAAATCTGAAGTTTCTCAATGATGCTTGCTTTTTAACTGGGGTCCATTGAATTTTTTCACCCCCACATTGAAGTACTAGAGAATTCCAGCATAAATTAATGTGTTCTTTAAATGTATCAACACAAGAAAGCTTTCCCAGCCAATGTAGGGCTCATTTCTTAAAGGAGGAATTTACTGTTTACCATTATGCCTCTCCATTGTTGTTTGGTTTTTTTTATATATAAAAACATTTTGAGAGAGAAGACTGCCTTAAACTACAAAAAATTCCTCCTTTCTTGTCTTCTTGGTGTCTTTAAATGAAGTCCTGATATGAGCTCAGTAGAAGTTTCCGTTCTGAGTGAAATAACTGCAGTTTATATGCAGCATAATGCCAAAGACTCATCTGGAAGACAGAACAATTTTTTTCAGTCAAAACCCTCTTTTTGATCCACATGGGTAATGCTCCAAGTGTTATGTTAAGCAACCATTATTCTAAGAGAGCCAGCATTAAGAATCCTGAGCTTAAACTGTCACTTCATGAGGCAGATTTATGGCTTATGACAGTAATTGCTCACACCAAAGGAGCGAGCTGGTGCTCCATCCAAGCACAAAGAGATATTGCCATTAAATGAGTGTAGGGATCTGATAATGCCTGGGGTTTACAATAAGAAAATTACTTTTTATTTAAATTTTTAAAAAAACCCAGCATACTGTATACAAACAGGCACTTGTTTGTGCAAATAAGCATAAGTGTTTGTATTTTTGTCCAGCTTTGTTTTTTCTAAAGTGGCATGAACCACAGCATGGCACACTTGTTCCTCTGTATTTGGTTTTGTGTCACTTTAAATGAACTGGTTAAATCTTAATTTAAGATATTTTGTGTTGCCTGGGTGTATGTTCTCATTGTAAGTGCTAAAAAGGAAAAGTGAATGCAGAAACAAGGGAAAGTAAAACATCTGTGGGAAAAAAGGTAAATCTTGTGCCTGTAAATTGCTCTGTTGGGATCTTTGGAAAAGGCAAAGACCAGAAATTCAATTTTGAAATTTTAGTATTGACTATTAAAAAAGGAAAAATAAAAAGGCTTCCTTGATTATGAAGCTATATGTGAAAAGAAAAAATAGATAAAACTAGGTCCCATCTCCATCTCTCTCCCCTTTTCAGGTTTAAAGATCTTTTCCTAACACTGCAGTATGTCCTCCCTCAGAAAACTGAATTAGCAAAAAATAAAACAGCTTTATAAAGTCTACTGTCTGCTATCTACTGTGTGTTTCCAGGTTCTGCTCTGCCAGTAAATCCAAGCATGATCTGAATGGTAACAGCAAGTTTATGGACAATGAATAATAGCATGACATAGCTAATTAATGCTATTTCAGTCCAGACTGTTTAAACAATCAAGCCTAATTGTGCTAAACAATGTGATGGGGTTTTATGGACAGCAGTGAATGAGCAAATCCAATGGAGATTTAAAGCTAAATCCAGACTAATTTATGCTTTATGGGTATAACAAACTCAACCCAGTACCTTCATTACTTACATCTCCTCTTGGTTCTGCTTTCTTTCCTAAAAATACTCCACAATACCCATGACACACACACACATTACAAGAAACAAACTCAAAAAAACCCCACAAACTCCCACACCAAACATACTTGCTATGCCTTGCTTAGACAGATTTTCTGTCACTGAGTTAAAAACAAGAAAAATAAAAATAAATGCATGCCATTTATTATATAGAACAGCTCAGCTGCTGAAGGTGCAAGGATGCTTCCTGGATATTTATGTCTCTGTTGGGCAGGAATCTTCAACCTGGGTAGGTTCTTATCACTTTGTGGCTAATCTTGATATGGTGGAGTAAATAAACCCCCATATTCTGATTAGCCTCTGACATGATCAGAATTCTGGATGAGTTTTAAATAAAGAAAAATCAAAATAATCAAAACTGATCACCTGCAAGCAGCCCAGTTTAATTTTGTTTACATCAAAGCAAAGAGCCAATCCTTCTGATCTCCAAAGATTCCTTGGTAATGGGGAAAGGTGTGAAAAGGGAGAAAGACAGAGCAAGGGCACAGCTGAAAGGTACAGAGCACCCAAAATCACTTTTGTTGAACTCATGCCCTCTGTGAATTCCTAATTTTATCTTTCTTCCTGCCAAACCATCCAAGCTTCATCACTACAGCAGCAGATTACGAGTGTTCAACTTCCAACAGCACCATATAATTTCTTCCAACTTAGCTTTGAAATCACTTAAAGATGTGTGATGGTCCCAGCCTACCTCTCTGCACAGTGAGGAGGCATTGTGACTCTCACCTGACACTGGCTCATGCTCTTGCCAGGCAGAGCACATCTCCTCCATCACAAAGTCAAGGGAACTGTTGGACAACCAAAAATATGGAGTCCAACGAAATTAATAGCTAACTTTATATTAGGAAAGGAGCTGCTGCTGAGTAATGCTACATTTCAGATTTGAAACAGACAGATCTATGTAATTTTCTACCACATGTCAATCTGAAGCATTACTATGACCAGATAAACCATTAAAGTACACAAAAGTCCTGCAAAAGCTTTTTATTGCCCTAAGAGATCTATTCAATATCTAAAGAGACTTATTACCTTTCTCCACCTTACTTTCTTTTTAGTCAGTCAGTTTAAGAGCAAATCTAGTTAAATGTGCATTTCATCTCCATTATATCAAGATAAAGCTGGTAGTAATTGTCCTACCAATCAAACCACGTAACAGAGCTCTGCAGGATTTCTCTTCTGCAATATTCAGGTTGGGCAGTAATTTATGTCACTTTTGGTACTGGGGTTCTTCTCCATAATGAGGTTTTTAAGTGTCCTACCTGACATTTACATTCCTAATGAGATTTCCACACCTCTGCTGGGGTCCATAAAGACCAATATTAATAGCTCAAGCTGTTTTACTAGATTTAAAAAGTTAGAATTTACTTTTATATTATGGCCAAGCATAATAGCACTTTCCTGGTTATTTCAAATACACTAAACACACATAACTATTGAAGTGCTTCACCATTATTAAATACATTTAACTTGCCCACAGTAGAAAGCCACTCTTATATCTGTTGACTGTTTTAGCAGTTTTTCCCTACAAGAAATAAAAAATCTTCTCACTCCAGGTATTCCTGGCCTTTCTTTTTATCCCACTTGGTTTTCAGTCTCTTCTATGTCTTGCTGGAAGCTCCAGAGGTGGAATAAGGCAGAGTTATTCCTGCTGGTACTTAAGAAACCAGGATGGGTTTTATTTTTGGAGAAGGAGAACCCAGGCTGGCTGTTACATCTGGAGGAGGAGAGTTTAGAGAGATCCACACTCCTGTGTGCAGGGGTGAGGTAAGAGGCGGATCAAAACTATTTGGAAGAGAAAAAGGTGAGCAAGTCCTAAGCAGGGTCTGCCTCTTCTACTGCCTTTTAACCCACCAGAAACTCCCCTACTGTGTTCAAGGTGTCTGTGAAGAAGATACTGCTTAGTGTTCAGCCAGAAAGGGGAAATGCTCTGTGTGTTTGCTGCCTGAGAGGGCTTTGTTTGCTCGTTTTGAAGAGACTGAAAATGTGTGTTTACTCTTCTGGTTATCTGACAGGTGAATGAGCAAAAGCACAGGGAGGGGTCCTGCATTATCTGCAGTGTTTGGTCACTTAATAGCAGGGAGGGGCTTGAAAATTTTTATTTGATTACACTTTAGTCAATAACAAGTGCTTTCAAAGCACAGGAGTTGAGATTGCCCTAATTAATGGATTTTTCAATCATCATGCTAGAAGTATATTTTAACACCCTACCCCTTAACTGTAACAAAAAGATATGTAAGCTACCTTGCATTTACTGCAGGATAAAATACTGAATAGTGAGTGTAACACTAGAGTAGAGAAATCACTGAAATCTTACCAAGCAAGATGACAATTCATGTCCACAGGTTGTATAACTGAGGAAAATTTTCTTCAGCAGACTCCAAGACCAACTTAAACAGGGAGATGTGCTTCCTGGTTTAGCAGCCTTGGATTTGAGGTACACAAAATATTTTTACCTGCTGATATCACTTGTAAGTACATTCTGACATGTCTAATAAATAAATACACATTAGCAGAGTAATCATCACCCCGTGTTATAATTTCTCACCTCTAAGAAATTAATGTGCATAATTTGTTTCTGTTTACATGCAATATTGGAATGGCACAACAGCTGAAGCAAATGTAGCATATTTTCTGAGTGCCAGCCAGGGGCTGGGTGCTTTCTGCAATATTAAATATCAATCCTTCACCGGGATAAAAAGAAACAAATATTTTTTTTCCTCGTGGTAGAATTGATTTTTGCAAATGGAGCCTGGTTCAAGTGGTGTAATCATCTTTCCTCCTTTTTGCAGTTGCTCAATGCACAACCTCATCCATTCAGTCACAATCAATTGGGTGATAAAGTATTTCCCTCATCAGTGAAAAAGGAGAGCTTGTACCTTGTGTACTCAGTATCAGTCATTTGTTTAATTGGATAATAACAGATTATTCCTCTTACAAAACAAATCTGCAGTAACTCCTTTACCTTTAAAAAATACGGCAGGTCGCCTCCAGGGATCTCAATTCCCAGGTTTCTGTAGCATAAAATTTTTGAGTGCTTACCCCTTAAATTTAATTGTAAAACTCTATATCAAAACTATGCCTTTCTACAAGACCTTCCTGAGAAAACCGAAGAAAGAACACACAAGAAAAACTTTACTGAATGCAGGTGGAGAATATTCATTTCTGTAGCTTAAAGGAAGATGAGAAAATTAGGAAATTCCCAGTCTAATTTAAGAGGAAACAATTTTTCTGGAATGCTTTTTTTCTGTCCCTCTAAATTATGGCAAATATCTTGTTATTTTGAAGAAAGCATTTCTTATGCATAGGATTATGGAAGGGTTTAGCATGGGGGTTTTTCATCAGGTTTTGTAAACAATTATTTATTATTTGAGGCTGAAACATAAAATAATATTGTCATAGAGAGTTTCATTGAAGTTATGGATATATCTGACTTTCAATTTTTAAGTATTTGTTATTTCTTTGCAAATTGTGTCTCATGTTGTTGCTTCATTTCCCCCTTTCTCATTTCTTGAGTGGTTTCAAGACTATTTTAGAACTTGGGGTATGACAAATAGTACCCGTGAGAATGAGCTTCCTGCCAAAACTCATGGAATATCACTCACACAAACTCCTAATTACTAAAATGTTAAAAGTTATTTATCAATTTATTTTTGAGAGGGTACTGTGCAGCAGGTGATCTGCTTGCATGACTGAAGCAGGTATGGAAACAGCTAATCTTGGCTAAAAATAGCTGTTATTGTCCTGTAGGTGCTGATTCCTCTGTGCACACGGAACATGAATCTGAATTTGAGCTGCTTTGATGACAACACACATGCACAGTCAGCTACGTCTCATTGATTTTTTTGGGAGGTGGGTGGAATGCACATCAGTTTTCCTTCAGCCATCCCCAAAACAATTGATCCAGGCCCCATTTTTCACCAGATCACTGAGTGTTAATTCAATTTGAAGGGCACAGCAGGCAATAATACATCCTACAAGGAACTTACTTGCGGCGGCGTACAAAGTACATCCTTTTCATCCAGACAGGGTTTTGATGCAGATCAAATGAATCTCCATGTCCAACCATTTCTGGCTGTCTCTCAGTAAATCAGCGTGGTTTTCCTTTTCCTTCTTTTGTTGTTTTTCCATGAGAATCTAGAAAATGGAACAACACAAACTGCCAGCACCACAGGCAGGCCTCTTTTTACACATACTATGATTTCTGTGCTGAAAAAACTCAGGATAAATTAATTTTAGATAAAAGTCAAATAATAGATTCAGGAAAGCAGAAGATTAAAAAAACTAAAAATAATAAAAACCCATTGTTTTCTGCAGCACTGAAAAGGCAGTACAGGAGCTGCTCAAAGAGGGAATAAACTGGATTTGTTCCACTTTAGTCCTGAGGAACTAAAAGGGGAAAACCAGAAATTGATTAAATACTAGATAGCAATTAAGTATGGAGGTAGCAGTTGGCCATGCAAATTGATAGGACTTTTTCTCTGGGCATTATTAAATTGACAATAAAAAAAAAAAAGAGCCTCTGGAACAAACCTGAAGAGGCAGAAAGCTGCTGTTTTAAACAATAGTTTCTACTGACATTAACTTTGAGGAATTATCATCATCTCCATAAGATTAGGCAAACCAGATACAAGCAATAAGGTGTTATTCTTTTTTAGTATACAAATTATATAAAATAAAATTTCCATAAAGAGAATATGAAGATCCAAAGAAGGAGAACAAAACCATAAATCTTTGCCAGCTATTATCTTAATTTATTTCTGTTTTCAGAAGAAAAAGAAAAATTTCTGGGGAAGAAAAGGAATATATAGGAAATGAAACAAATTGTCATCTTTGGAGCCCATGTGCTAAATGAAGTTGCCTTGGCTAAATGGAAAAATCAACTTCACATTGGTCCAGGGATATGACCTTTGGACTCCTAATGAGAACTAGTGAAATAATGAAGTATTTCCAGATAAATTCTTGCTGCTATAATCTGAGAGAAGGGAAGCTAAAAGAGTACAGGGGGATTTTGCAAGTGATCAAGTGCACATACAATTAATAGCTCATCAGGGGTTGTTAAGGACGTGATTAAAGGACAGCCAATTTACTAAAGACTTAAGAGGTTAATGGTGAAGGAAAAATAAAGTGACAATATCCTCCCTTCCTCCCCTCTCTCCTTTGATTGTGATAAATGTATGCTTTCCACACATCCACCAACACAAGACTGCAGATTTTCCCTGGGAATTGAAATGAGCATCCTACCTGAGAAAACATGCAGAAATTTAGTTGGGAAAATAATAAAGTGGGGATGGTGGTGGTGTAATGTAGTGGTTAAAGGAGATTTTTAAAGTTTTTAGAAAAACAAAGCATTTTTAAAAAGTAAATTATTAATCTCTACACACTTTGTGATGCTGTTGAAGGCTGATAAACTGAGAGACAAAAATTCACTTTGTCCAAATGTGGGCAAGGTTAGCCATGATTTGTCTATGCTATTCCTTGTTCCATGTGAGAATGGAGAAAATGTGAGTTAGGGTGCATTTTAAGAGGATTTTTGCTCAAAATAATAATTTTAGTGCCTTTTAGGCCATCATGAGGTTGATGACTTTTCCCAAAGGGCAAAAATGGAATCAGGGCCTTGTTGATTGTGAATTCTCCTTCTTGCATATTTCAAATCATACCAGAAACTGCTACCTCCAGACCACCCAGATTCACTTGAGCAGTGTCAAGACACTGTCTGTAGTCCCAATTGTATTATTTACCTTAAACATGAATTACTGAACCTTACTTCATCTTGTACTCTGAACAGGGAGGGAAGGAATAAGGAGGAATGCAATTTATTGCAAGTAGGATCATGAGATCTTTGTAAATATTGAGGTTTAGGAGATGTTTATTCCACAGAATACAAATCCCTAGAGGTGGGTAGGCTGCAGAGCAAGAGCTTTACTTAAGGAAGGCTCAGAATGGCTCTGAAGTTGTTTCTTCATCATCCCCTTCTCCCTTTCCCTCTCCAGCAATGCAAGGAAGTTTTTGGAACACGGGGCTGGTATGGATTTGAGACATCACTCTTGAAAAACTGCTGTTTTTAGGACCTTTTAGGACATTTGAGCACTCCAAGGTAAACTGACTGAATTACATGGCTGTCAAATCTAGAAGTAACTATGGGGAAAAACCCATGGTTTGCTTCTGCTTTTCTAGCTGAAGGCCAAGACAAAGAAAAATTCTAATGCAAAAAGGACTTGTAAATCCCTTAATTGGCTTTGTAAAGCCACACCAAAATCTGTTGTCATAGTAGTGAGATAAATTTGTAACAGACAGCTCTTCTAAACACTGCTAATCTCAGTAACTTCAGGACAGAAGCAGAGATCAAGGAAACCAGCTCAGCTGCATCAGAGAGCAGAATTTCTGAGCATGAATTTCAGTCAGCTGTGAGAAAACTTGAATATTCTTCCATTTATAAAGCTACAAAGGCAAATCTGGTAAATACAGTGAAGTGAAGATCAATATTTCATCATAAAATTTCTCATCCTCGGTCGATGAAGGAGGGAGGAGTGGAAGGAAGATGTTTATATAAAATTTTGTTTCTCATTATCTTACTCTGCTTTCATTGGTAAAAAATTGAGTAATTTCCCCAAATCAAGCCTGTTTTGCCCATGATGGCAGCTGGTGAGTGATCTCTCATGTTCCTTATACCAAAATCCACAAGCATTTTGTGACATTTTCTCCCACTGTCCATCTGAGGAGGGAAGCATGGCTTGGTGGGCACTTGGTGCCCAGACACAGCCAACACACCACAAATAGCTAATTATTACATTTAACCTGGATAAAACTCAAATAAATCACAGTCCTGGGAAGAGCAGGGTTCAGCCTGGGGGAACATCCAGCTTTTGGAGCCAATTACAGTGTTGACAAAGAGCTTTCTGAGAACAGCTGCAGCCCTCTCTCTGAAGTATGCCCAAGTGCTACTCCTATCACTTCTCTGACACTTAAGGGAAAATATTACCAATAGTGAGGTGACCTAAGGTCTAATCCTGCATGATTCTGACTCCATAATGTCCCTGTGATGATTACTGGGGAGTTAATTCTCAGCTGTCCTATTAAAACCCCATAAGCCACCTAAGAGGGTCAGAGAGCACCTGGGGTTCTCCTTTAACTGCTATCATAAAACCAGAAGCCGAGTTTACAAAGGATGGCCAGTGAAAAGAGTCTCTCTGGATACAATTTAACACATTTTGTTCCATGCCCTGAGGGTAGTCCCACCACCAGGAGATGAAGAACCAATTGGGTTTTGGATGAAGGTCAGGAATATATATCCAGAGAAGAGCCAAAGAAATTAATCTCATGACAACAGCATTAAAAAACGTAAGAGTTTATTTCCACACTGCAATAAACTCAGCTCAGGTGATCCTAACCCTGTATTTCTTGAGTTTATTTCTCTCAAAAAATGGGGCAACTCAGTCTTCAAAGCAATTTTTTGTTGAAATACAAACATGTGATTTTTACAAAAGTTTTTACCTGGAAACACTCTGAATATTCATTTCAATGTATTAAACACTAAGATCTGTGGTAAATAGAGCTTAAGTTATTTTTCTGCACAAACTAAGATTCTGTCTGCATTAGTGAATGAAATATTCACTCCTGTTGTGTCCTGTGGATAGTTATTTAGCAGACATTGCTTTCCCAAGCAGAGCATGTTTATTTGTACAGTATAGCTTTTTCTTTTGATTGAGTCCAGTGATTACTTTGCCATGAAATACTACATTAGAATAATTTTATTAAAAAGTAAAAATTAGAAGAGAAAAGTATATTGAGGATGGACTATCGTTAAGAACAATGCCAGACCACTAATTTTGATTAACTTGGATTATTTTAACTAAATAAAACTTTCTTACTGAAGTGTCATTCCTACATTTATCCATAGCATTCTGAGGTGTTTGAGGGCTACTGCATGATAAAACTCACATATCCTCTGTATAAAAATATGCAATATTTTCATAGACCTTAACCAACCTTCCAATTAAAACAAAACAAAAGAAAACAAAAAAAACCAAACTCCATAAGCAAACAAGCCCCCTCAAAAAACAACCCCCATACCAGCCAGATAAAAACCCCCATCTCAAAAGCCAGAGCTATTAATTGTATCTGTCAGAAACAATGCATCTTCCTTAGAAGAATAAATTTGCAGTCTCTCACTCATAACTATGTGGACTTATAATAGAGCAGCTGCCCCAAAGCAATGCATGGCAGAATGACAATTAGGTCTCACACAGACACAGCCCTTTCTAGCAGCATTCTACTGGGAGAAAACAAATAAAAGACCCTATCTTGCATTATCTACTTGATGTAGTCACAAAGTCTAAGGAATTTCAAGCAAAGCTGTTCCAAAAAGGTAAGGAACATTTCACTTATGTGAAGCTCAGGACCTGAAATACAAAATATGAAGCATCATAATCTCTGTAGATTAATACAAAACAAGCATATTGAGGCCAAAAATTATTTAAATCTATCTACAGAGTTGCTTTACATCACTGACATTTCATTTGCCCATGCACAAAGTCTCTTTCTGCCAGAACATTTTGATTTTCAATTCAGATCTTTCCCATCTGAGCAACAGAAGCTTACCTGACATCTTGTCTCACCTGAAAGATTTGTTAGGGAAGTATATTTAATTTATGATGGCAGAAGCAGTCTCCCAGCACAATGTTTGCTTCTGTTATCATTATTATTTCTTTCCTTTGCTCTAGAAAACATTTTCTACAGCATGGACACTAAACTGGCAGCATAAGATTTCCTTCATAGAAAAAAAATACTCAGAGACCAACCACCACCACAAGGCACTATGGGATTAGAAAAGTCTTTTTTTGGCAGATATTTTTTAGTGTTCAGCTCATGATAGCATTTCCTCCAAATATTTAATATATTCAAAGGATTTTCTTCAAAAAATTAAACTACAGGACCCTTGACTTTTTTATTTTTCACTCCTATCAATCAAAGGTAAAATAATTGTACAGCTTCTTCCAGAATATAACATTTATATTTGCATTATGCTGGTTATCATCCACTCCAATCTCTGCTATGGAAATATCAGGGTACAATTATGAGAGTTATCTTTATGCTATAACCCAGACATGCACTTAAGCAGATGTTCAATTTCATGCTTATTAGTAGCCTCATTGAAGCAATGATACTGAATTCTATTATCTGTCTACTTTGCTCTTTTACTCCTTCTACTTCCTTCTGTATTTTAACATCCAGGGCAAAATGAGCATATTTCCTACATGTGTTTTCCAAAAGATGCCTTTAGCTATCCATGGTGTAAATTTAAGCACTGCTTTCTTCAATAGGCTGTAACTTATTATATTTAGTATAAACTGATGCCTTTTGTGCAGCATTCTGCTCCGTATTCTGTGAAAACTGATACAATATCAGGCTAAAATCCATGTTTTAGTGCATTATGAGTGCCTGCAACGCCAAAGGTTATATCCCAAAATCCACGCGCATCATCCTGCTCTTGCATAGGTGCACCCAACCACCTCTCCAGGTGTAAACAGAATTTATTTCCCACGTCAGAAGTTAATTCCCTGTCCATACAGGAATGTATTCCTGCTTTTTTCAGCTCATCTCTCAGAGAAGAAATGCTGCATTGTTACAAGCCAGCAGCACCCACGGATACCCTCCAAATGGCTCCACAGAGAGCCCGAGCTTCCTGCAGGAGCATCTGGATTGCTGCTGAAAGGCCATCTGTGTTTCACCGGGAACAGGATTATAAAACTATTTGCCAGATAGAACTTCAGGAGATTTCTATTTTTTTTTTCCCCCTCCTGCCCTCAAAAGTAAGCTCTAACTCTTAAGAGTAATATCTGGAAAATGGGCCTGTAATAATGACACCTGGAATTCAGGCATTTCTCAGTGTTTAAACAAATGTTCATCAGCAAACTTTGGTGAACTCTTCTTGAATTTGTTTTTTTGTTGTTGTTGTTTTTCCATTCTTTCTTTCTCTCCCCTCTCTTGCCTGTGGAAATCACATCTTAACTTGCAGGCTTTTTTAATGCCCCTTTCTGCCTTATTTAATAAAAAAAATGATCAGCCCCTAATTATTTGGATCCACTAAACAGTTTTTGAGAGGATAGAGGCCTTTACAATTCTGTTTAAATAATTGGAGTGTGCCAGCACATCCCACTGCAGGAGATGTTCCTCTCAGCAGATTTGGTATTTAAATACGTGGTTGGGCTTTTTCTAATGGGAAGAATGACAGAGACTTAAGTAAGAGCCAGGACAAAATATTAGCTGACATCTGGAATAAACAGAGTATCTCAGAAGATGGGCTGATCATACGGGATCAGGTTATAATGGGCTACACATCCACCTAAAAACAGAGTACAAAGAATCATTTTCTGTCCTTAGAGAAAACTAGAGGGCTGAGGAAAGAAAGGAAGAGAGGGGCAGAGAAAGAAATCGTAACTCCTGCTATCACAATATCTTTTTTTGGCAAAAACAAATATTGTATGGCATTAAAACCAGAAAAAATAAAAAGATAATGACAGCCATTTTTTTTTCTGAGAATGATACAGTGATCTAGGTCTACAGCAAATCAGAACACTGCTGAAGCACACACACACAGTTATGTAAAACAGAATTATAAAAAATTAAAATGAGTTCCAGAAAAAATAATAAGAAAAAAAAATTTTAAAAGCTCATTCTTGTTTCAGCCTGAGTTTCCTATGAGTTTATTCATTTGTAATAAAATGAATAAAATAATTCATTTGGATTAAGGACACTTTGATAATTGTGGTGTCATTGTGGCAAACCTGGAGCAGAGTGTCAGAACCAGGTCTGGATATGGACAGGCTGTGGCACAGAGGAGTAGCACCAAGTTCTGCCTCACAAAATGAAATTTTCAGCTCCCCCAGATACATGCCCACAAAAGCAGAGCTCAGCTGGGAAATATTCTGCCAAAAAGAAGTGTGAAGAGATGACATCTTGTCTTGATAAGTAGCTGAGCACTTCCTCTAAGGGTTTATAGAATAACCCTGAATGATGCTCTTTCAAATTAGTTCATCCTAAATAGAAAAAGGATCAGAATCAGGCTTTATTGTTCTGGTCCTGAAAAGAGAAGACTGAAAGTTATCCAAACTCTGAATTTGGCTGTGTCCAGGCTGGAGTAGTTGAGGTACATGAATCTCCAGGAGGATTTGTTTCTCTTTAGGGAAAGATGCTCTGGTTATGATGAATTTGTAAAGTGAGGAAGGGCTGTGGAAAGATGGGAAAAAATTGCAAATCTCAAGAAGAAAACTGGGAACAAACTGAGACCCTACACAGAATGGAAGAAAATAGTTCCACAGACAGAGAAAGCTGCCTTGGCCATAGACAAGACACAAAACAATAAAGCAAGAAGAGACAACATCAGTGCCAGACTGCATAAAGTAGAACATCAAGAGGAAACAGAGCTAGAGATACAAACTGGTGACAGCATTGCTTGATGTGAGCCAGAGGGACTGGAAAATATCCAGTCTAGAAGATTGGAACAAGCTGCATATGAAGTTAGTACAGTATATGTACAGTAGCAAGGATGTTTAAGTAATCTATTACAATACATGGAGTTGCCTGTAATTAGAAATCTACAAATGCAGTAACTTTGGAAAGGAAATGCTTTGATGACTGAAGTTTTAATAACACATAAAACTCTGGCTCAGGCTCTAAAGGAGAAAGGGTAGAGTACAGCCAAATTTAAAAGAAAGAGTTTGATCCTAACTGACCTTGTATATTTTCTTTCATAGCATACCTGGCTTCCTAGAAGGAACAGAGAACAAAGGGATCCTCTATTGGGATTTAGCAAAGCATCTTGAGTTATTGGCACATCAAAGTTACTGGCTAGGCTGAAATTTAAGAGAACAAGAGGAGGATTGTGCCCCCCATAACGTTAAAGGGAAAAGCTACTGACTGGAGGGAGCTGAGTGCTGCAGTTCCTCACGGAGCAAACTGGGGACAAATTTTGCTGAGATCATTAATTACACGTTAACCAAGGGCATGGCAGCATCTCCACATTTGGAAATGCTATCTACCAGGGGCCTGCAGGAAGCACTGCACAGTCTTAAGGAAGAGAATAAAAGAAACAGCATAAAACAAAGTGAAGGGCTGTGCCTTTGGGGACCAACAAATTTGGCCATCAGCACAAAACAATGAAGACAAGCCTGTGCGTGCTCCTCCATCACATGACATTATGAACCAGGAGCGTGACATGTCTGAGGAGGAATTGAAAGCAATCCTAGGGCCCAGTGAGAGATAAATCTCAGCCAGCCATGCACAGGGAGGGCAAAAGCTGAAGGAAAAGGCTATGGTGATTTTTATGTGAAGAGGTGAAACGAGCTGGTTTGTTCAGCTTTGTGAAATGCTGACAGGGAACGAGGCTTCTTTCTCTACGTATAATAAGAGCAAAGTAAGGAGTATAAAGCCAGGGTGTAAAAGGACAAAGCCAACACAAGATCAAAGGATGTCATGTGCATATTCAAAACAGAAATTAAAAGAAGGTATACAACCACGAGGTAATGAGGTTTGAACAGCTTTCCAAGGAAGCAAATTAGATCTGTTTCTAAGGCATCCTTTCTGAATGCAATTAAAAAATAAATTGATGTTTACTAGATTTTAATCTGCTTCCTCAGGCCTTTTTTTTTCTTCCTAGTGAGGCAAAAATAGGATACGGACTGTAATTGATTTAATTTCTTCGGTTTCCTTGTTTGTTTAGGGAAGGTCTGATTATTTCAGCATTGGAAAAGCTTTGAGTATTTGGGGGTTTATCTTAATGTCAGTCACATGTATTTTGGATGAAATGTTTTTATGTATCCCCTTCAGGTCTTCATCAGAAATTGAGCACAGATAGTAAAAGTTGCATTTGTACAGCTTGGAGTATTTCTAATAGCTGCCATGGAGAGGCTACAAGAAATTCTAGCACTGCAGAACGATGTAAATATAAATCCAGAATGATAAAAAAGTATAATCTTACAGCCCTACTACATCCATGTTTCATTCCTTCAAATCCCAAGCACTCAGAGTCCTCCCAACCCCTGTTTGCTAAAATTTGAATGCCAGATGTGCCAGCTCTCTGGTTTTTTCTGTCCTTGTTTGGAAACTTTTTGAAATATTTTCTTCTGCTTCAATAGAGCCAACACTGGTACAGAACTAGTAACTATCTAGCACCAAAATGAGAAATGCTGACTTTCATGTGAGTATTTTGAAATTGTTTTTTAAAACAACAAGATTTTCACCATCAGTTGTGTGGGAAATGTTTCTATGAGTGTGAAGGAAATAACATAAAGGGTTATTGGTCACCTTGCAATCTATGTACTGCCTAATTTCTTTTGCCATTCCTGCTCAATATCAATTTAATTTGTGAGACAGAGGATGCAGAGCAACATTTTAACAGCACAGACCAATTCTGCCTTGCCTGGTTTGCTGGTGCTGCCTGGAGACCACAATAGAAGGCCTCGGGTCAGTGGGATCTGAATTAATTGTTTTCTGCAGATTGTTGGGCCTAATCTGTTTCATCCAGTGCATTCAGCATGCAGAGAGCACGCATGAAGTTTTCAGGAAGCCTTTCATATTCAAATCAGGTAAACATCAAGCCATATACATTGGTGAATACAGCAGTAATTACCATGCTCTGAGGACACGTTGAAATGACATTATCACTTGTCAGCAGGATACCACTGGCTGCTGTCATTGACAATTCACATTTAGCATCAATGTTAAATAGTCTGCTTATTAGTTTGTTAATGACCCCAAAAAAAAATCGATGATTTAAAGCACTTTAGGATATAGAATGATACCTTATGGGTTTGGTGGGTAGCCACCGAAGCAGTGCGTATACAATAAAATATTAATTCCAAATAATGGGTCAGTTAATAGGAATAGATTGTACCCACAACAGGAAAATGAGATGGTGATGATAATAAAAACAGAAAAACAATGATATAACACTAGTTGATACAACAATATTAGAAGGGAAGACCAACATAGGCAAGGTTATCCTTTACTAATGTAAGATTTCCATTAGACAAGAAAATATCTTACAGAACCCTAAGTAGTTACTTCATTATTTTATTATCCAAAACTCGTCAGAGGGGGCTGGCCTCCCTCTTTCTGTGGTAGAAGAAGCTGCAAAAACAGTTTTGATAATGAAGAAAAGAGTTTTATTAAGCAAATCTCATTACAACATTCTGAAATGTGATGGATTTGGGGGGTCTTTTCCCGTTTAATAGTAAAAACAATTGGTTTTCTCTTCTCCAGTGCAATAAAGACCTAGGAGTCTTTGAATCCTCTGATTTTAAATGCCTTCTATTTTTAGGAAATACTTCCAGAAATGAATGCAACATTTCCAGTGTGTCCTGGTTACTTTGCACACTCTATTTTGACTCACACAAATGTGACAGTGAAGTTTTCCATGTATATTTTGCCCTGACTCCATCTGCCTTAATAAACACTTATTAAATATCTCTCAGGCTCTAATATGCTGAACCAAAGACTATATTTATTTTCAAGTTCTCTCCCTTTCGATAATTTCTTCATAAATTTCTCAGAAGTATTGGAGTTTTTATCCTTACAGGACTTTGAATAGCACAGAGCACTCCAGCTCAAAGAGAGATAATTACTGATTTTTGAGTCCTGGAACAGACAAGTTCTATCTGAGCTGCTACAGGAATAGCAAGGGGAAAACCACAAAAAATATATTTGCAGAATTTCCTCTTCACTTTTCAAAGAAGTATGAACCTGGAAATTTGAAAAATCAACATAAAATAATTTTCTCACTCATGCATAGAGACCTTGCAGTAGATTCAGTAGAATTGAGAACATCTATAGTTATTCTAGGGAACAATAAGATTTTCAATTAGCATCTTTCCAAATATATGCTGTGAAAAAAAGGACGTGACAACTTCTAGTGTCAACAACCTGTCTGTGGGAGGGGGAATTTGTCTTCTGTAGTATTTGATGTGGCTATCACAGGGACAGATTTGACTTCATCTAATGGGTGTAACTATTTATGACTAGTGGTAGTCTCTCCAGTGAGTAAATCCTAAGTGGTTGTCAATCAAAACTAATGTATATTTTTTGTATGCATGGCCTGTTCCTTTAGAAGTGTCTGCTGTCTGCATATTAAACAAGAGAGATGAAAATAAAAAAAAGAGGAAAACAAATACTATGGATAAAAGATTCCCTCCATCTGTTTATTTTGGTCGACATTCAGATTTTCCAAAGAGAACAACCTGGAGACATCAGCAATATTTTGCAGTGCTTTGAACAAGGTAGTGTTTAAACTTAGATCCACAATAAAAATCAGAATTGGTGTATCAAGTCAGTTCCTTCCTGTTTTCAGCTACCCCCAGGAAGAAAAGAAAGTATGCAGGAGGTAAAAACTATTAATTCTTCAAGCTTCATCTTTATGATGCATTTTATTACTCACCTCAGATGTGGGGAGGAGAGTGGCAGGTGCAGTTAAAACCACATTAAGCATTTATAATTTTTTTTAAATAAGGAAATTATACAGAAGCACCACGGAATTATGTAGGTAGGTGTCATTTCAAATTTGAAGAAACCAAATCTCAGAAAAAAAGTAGCTTGAAAGGCTCAGCTCATCTGCTATTAATAAAATGCCATCTGCCATTTTATGGTGCACATATAAACAGCAACAGAGAGATGCCAAGGTAATTTTGAATTTCTAACTGCAGCTAGGCCAGACTTAATTTCATTCAAGGGATAAATGAGGAAGTCTCCCTTTGCCAACTGACAAATGTAATGATTCATGATTAATGAAATCTTTTCTACTCCACAGGCCTTTCCTTTCACATGCTTCATTGTTATCAATGGAGTGAGGGAAACTGTACTTTCAGAACTGAGCACAGCAGAGAAAACAATACACCCCTGAATGACTTGGATCAAATTCTTGCTGAAAATCAAAGCAAGTAGTGATTACAGAACCAGTAGCTGTCTCTGCAAAATTCCAGCATCATGTACTCAGTCTAAATATAACTATTAAAGTTAAATCTGATTGGAGGAAATTGAAATTTATCATTTTTAGAAATTGTTCTGTGGTAGAAACTTTATTTTCATGGAATTTTTTTTTCCAAAAAATATTTATATTTTATAGTGATCTTCAAGGGAATAAAAGTGATATTTATGGAAGGCTCTTATTACCTTTTTAAATTAACATTTTAAAGGTAAGCATAGCACTTCCTTGATTTTGTAATGCTGTTACACAAGCAGATAAAGTCAAATCTTGAGCACTGAGTGTATTGTTCCCTGAAAACAAGACTTTCCTCCCTTCAGAATCCCTGCACATAAGGAGGGTGTTAGACTTTTGATTGCCTCATATTTCTTACACTGTAAAGAGATTTTGTCTTCCATACATCATAATCTCTAAAAAAATGGGTAAATATATGTGGTCACATCAGTAGATGATGTTTAAATAAAGGAAGAAGAGAAGGTGTCAATGAGCTGGAACCATTTACTGATTAGAAAGATTAGTATTTGTAAAAACTTGAATGGTCAGAGATTGATATGGTGTGTACAAGTACTTGAGTATTGAAAGGTTGTGTTATAAATAAAATTTCAGAGTACTCTCCTACCTTCCACTGTTTCACAAGAACAGCAGCTGGAGGTAAGCTTAAACTAAAGCCCAAAATTTGAGAAGTGGTTATCAGACCCTCCAAAAAGCTGTGAGGGGAAGGAAAACTGATTCCTTTTACAGTCTTGTTCCTGTTGAAAATTTAACAATGCCCAGAATCCCATATAGTTTAGGCTGGTGGGTTGGTGGCCAAGGTTTGACCTTGCAAAGATAGTTCAGAATTTGCTGCCAAAACACCAAAGCTTTTGAATAAGCAGTGTGGATGCTGAACTCAAACAGAAGAAATTAATCATAATAGATGGAACATAACAGGGGAGATTCGGATATTTTCTTCATAAAGGGAGGGCAGATACATCAAAAGGCATATCAATGATAGAGAAATCACTCCAAGCTTACTTATAAATGTTTACTTCTTGCAATTACTTCATGATTAAAAGCAGCGTTGTACAATGCTCCAAATATACAACTGCTATTGACCTGATTGTGATTTTTTTTCCTGAGAAACATAAACCTTAAAAGTACAAAAATTATAAACAGATATGCCCAATAAACATTTGAGACACTTGCATGTCAAGTTCATTTTCCGTGTGTCTGTGATCATCTCTTCCAAACTTTACAGCCAGAACAGCAAGAGAAACCAGGTCAGCAAGTGAACATCCCCTGAAAAGATGTCTTGGGCTTTTCTGTAATGAATCTTTTCACAATCATCTTTACACAGAAGTATATTTACATTGTTCCTGTACTAGGAAGCATCCTCATTAAAGTTCAGTTATTGAGTTAAAACACTCAAAGTGTATGCACAAAGCATATGCATTGGAAAAGACATTGGGTAACTCTTTTCTTGTTACTGCTTGGCATGATCACTTCATGACAGTCATTTCTATAATGTCAGGGCTCTGTAAACACTGTAAACACTGTTTACTTCTTAATCTAATTTCAGTGGCTTCTTTGGATCAAGTAGAAACTCAGAAGAGAGAAAAATTAAAACCAAAAAAATAGCTCAAAGATAATTAACAGAGAGGATGTTAATTTTAATCTGTGAGGTCATATCCAAACCCTGTAATACTTACAGAACTATTTTCAATGAGGCCAAATTTAATTTTCCATCACATAAAAATGAAAAAGCAATGCAAAGACAACCAGAGAAGAAAGAACTCCTTCATTTCTCTCTTTTTAACTCATTTTTGAGAGTTTGGATGTTTAAGGATAAACTGTACACCTTGTAAATAATCTTGTGCACCAACCATTAAATGTATGAGACCAACTAAAATAAATGAAGAATTAACATGGACAGTGAAACATGGCTCTACAAACTTCTTTTTGGGAAAAAACCTCATGGCAGAAACCTTTGTGATTAGTGCTGCAGCGGTCTGGTTTTGTAAAGTTATCACCAATTGCCAGGAAACAGAAATAAATCAGGCAACTCACAACTATGTCCATCCGAAAAGATTCAGTGCTGTCACCTATTTCTTCTGAGCCACTCCACAGCTAATTGGGATAGTGACCCACATGAAAACACAACACAATAAAAGCAGTAAGAGGAAACCTGGAACGCTGTGTTAATTCATTAGTAATCATAGCTGAGAATGTGCTGTCTGAATGGCAGGTATTTACTTCAAGTCAAAGTGTGGAACTTCCGTGCCACTAAATAATAATAGCCTCGTGCCATATTCCAAATAAAACCATTTCAGTATCGAGGCATAAGAGCCACTCTGAAGAGCTTAATTGCTGGAATGGTTCCAACACAGCTGTTCATTCCAAGAAGCCTTGAAACTGTTAACACTTATCTAAACAGGAAAACACCATGAAATAAAACTTTATTTACAAACTCACACTGCTGCAAAACTGAACCCTCCTTAAACTTTCAGGTTTTGGCACAATTTCTCTAGAATATTTGGCAGAGCTCGTTGCAGCAATGTGCAGTCCTGCAATTGTTTCTCTCCATTTCAGCAGAAAAGAGCCCAGAACTTCAAAGGGAAATGATTGCAAACATTCTGCAAACTTCTGCCTACAGGAGACCTAAAGGGAATAAATCTCCTACCCAAGTCTTTGTCATCTCAGTTTAAAGTACATTCGTGGAAATCCTGACAAGGATTCCAGCAGGACCAAGGCCACAGAAAATAAAGGTGCAGATATTCATCTTGAAACACTCTGGAATAAGTTGGGACGTGGCTTTTTATTTAGCCCTGTGCAGGTTTCTGGCCAGCCTCAGCACAAGCCTGCCAGGAATATGGCTGGGATTGGAGCAATTCAAAAGATGGGGTAGGCAACACCCAAGAGGCCCAGGAAATTAGAACAGATTTGTCCTCTCATTTACGCTGGGGTAATTTGGGAAATCAGATCCAAGAGGTGGCTTCAATAGCCATGCAATCTCCCTTCCCTGAGATTTTAATTTCTGAAGGCAGAGGACAAATATGTCATCCTTCTTTCTGTCTACTCTATTCTCATGCAAATGGCATGGAGTGCTTTCCTCTTAATTACCCACCTTCTTGCCAAAGCTGTCAGAAAAAAAGAAAGGCTAACTTTTTGGATTTATTTTATTAAACTTTTAATATTCAAATTTATGGGAGTCTTCAAGCCTAAATCCTCATTAGAGCTTATCAAATAATTAATGCTCCAGAAATTAACTCACTGAAACAACATGCACAACCCTCATCCAATTAAGCAGATGGATAATCCAGAGTGGAAAAAAACCCCAAACCCACAACCAGAAAACAGCTAGAACCCTTTGCTGCATCCATGAAGGAAAAGCATAAAAATACAATGTACAAAGTACCTTTTAGATTCAAATATTAAGACCATGAAAGACATCTGTCCACTAAAGTGCCCTGCATATGAGGGGATGTGGGTGATAGTCCCACTTTGAATGAAATGTTCCATGAAAAAGGAAAAAGGTAAAAATATTCATCTTCTCTTTTTTTTGTTGCTTTTTTCCCGTTTCTATTTTTTTGTTTTAGAAATACGTGGCTCACCAGCTCCAAACAAAACATTGAAACACATCCAATAAACTTCAGATTCCATTTGGGCATCATGATATGCCTAACTAATACATCTTACACCCTTCAGGCACTGAATCAAAATTCTGAATTTTTCAAATGAAATTTGCCCTCAGGATGGTGAATATGAATAAGCAGGAAACCCTGAAAACACTGAAAAGTCCCTCCTGCCCACCTGGAAAGCCCCACGCTGTGGAGACCCTGACAAATGGTAGAAATTGAGAAAGACTTGGGGAATTTTTCTCTGGGAAGATGATACCTTGGAAGCTCACCCCAAGATGTTCAGACTTAGAAAACTCAGGCTATTTAAATCCTCACCAGACAGGCTCTCTGAAATTAAGTTGGCTTGAGCAGAAGATTATTACGTGTGGCATTTTCCTACAGCACAATTTAGACAAAAACATGAGCTAAAAAACAATCCTGACAGTGCCACCAGTGGCTCTCTCTTATCTGAGGCCTCCTTTTTTGTCCATATAAAGGGCTGATGAAGAGATCACAATCTACCCTAAGCCCAGGAGAAAGACCAAACAGAATGTGGGTTTTGGCTGTCTTCCACCTAGTCAGTGACAAGAAAAGACTTGAAGCAGAAAATCTTACTATTCTGGCAAGAAACCTCTCTATTTTACTGTTACACATTTCTGGCTGATTTTCCAAGGTAAAAAAATCCCAAAAATTTGAACAAGAAATGTATATAAAATTAGATTACCTGGAGACAGCTTTAATTTCTATAAAACCGTAAGAAGTTTTTATGTGACTGTTTAATCTTTTAACAGCTGCTTCTTTAAGTACTCATTTGCACTAAATATATCACATGTCACCATACTTATGATCTTCCTGAAACAAAAGAACATCTTCCAAAATGACTAGAGCTGGCAATATTAAAGCAGCACCTACTGGCATCATTATATTTAAGTATCTGAAATAGACATTACTGTCAGCAGAAATTTTTTAAACCTTTCTCCCTTCTTTTCCTTACAAGAGGTTATTAGAGTTACTTCAGTGTCCTATGTCCTGTGATAAAATGCTGGAAATGAACTCTTAAAATTGGCAATAAATACCTATAGCCCATGAATCTGAGTTTCTCAGATCATTTACGTACCTTAAAAAATTGTGTTCAAAGCACATTCTACTGACTACCTTGAAATTCTTAGCAGACTGCTGACACTGCTGTTCAAGTTTCCTGGAAAGAAAAAAAAGAAATAGAAGCCAAGGGAGAGATTCACCCAGAACACAGCTTGATCTCCTTACCCACATTGACTGGGGATTTCTTCTGCATGGGCTTCTGTTCTTAAATGTATTAACAAATATAGTCTTATGTTCTTAAATACATTAACAAATATATTCTTAAATATATGGAAGAAGCAGTCAGCTCTAAATTCAGCAGCTCCTGTCCACAATTTTCTTGGTGATGGGGCAGTGCTTGAATGTTGGTATTATTTATGGACAGAAAAATCAATTTAGGCACACAATTAAGGAATAAAATCCTAGGATGTTTGGGAAAGATGGTATTTCAAGGGCACTGACACTCAGGTCAAAGTGAAGTTTCTGTGGGGATACCCTTTTCCCTTTGCACAATTCTCAGTGTCCTGAGGCTATCAATTCCCTCAACAGAGGATACACCTATTAAATAACCTTTTTTCCAAAATGAACTGCTCTTTTCCTCCATAGAAAGAAGAAATATTTAAATCCTCTCTATTTAAGTAATTAAAGGAGCTGTTATTTCTCAAGATGCTAATAGGAGGCACCAGAGCTGAGCCAGAAAATATTTTTTGTATATTTGCCTCAACCCTCTGACACTTATGTTTCCATTTGCATGCTCTGCCTTACACCTAAAAAGTTGTTTGTGCTGCTCAGAACATTCATGGTTTGATCATAATCCTACCATCACGTACACCATACATGACCTCACCCCAAAAATATGAGTATAGAGCCTCCTTTGAAAGGAGAGAGAAAAGTTTCTGCCCACAGGTATCTCCTCTTCCCCTATACTGCACTCCAGAGGACACAAGCATGTGAGAGAAATTGGTTGCTCTGAAAAGGTGGAGGCCTTTGCTTGGTGGATTGAGTTTAAAAAGCTGCATTTCAGAAGCCAGGTGATGTGAAGGAGTGAAGCAAGCCTGGCTTGCTGAGCATCCCCGTGCTGGGGCAAGGGGCACTGCTATAAAATACATCTGTCTGTCTCTGTTTACACATAAAGTACATAAAACAGTTTCAAATATCTCAGTGCCTCAAAATATGAAAATATAGGGGGCTACACTGTGCATGTTGAATGTACTGCAAATACAGCAGCTTTGGAAGGGTTTAGGAAATCAGAACAGCTTTGAAGCTCAGACACACACATCATTCTTACACCAGCTAAACCACAAATATATAATACAAAAAGAAGAGGATAGTCATATTTCTCTGCCTGCAGAATCCAAAATTAATCAGATGCTTTTCTAAGTTGCTCAGAAACCTCCTGTAACTTTCCTAACCTGCAGCTCCGTGTATGAGATAGATTAAGCTTTGCCTTGTTCAGTTTTCAGGCTCAACAATACTCAGCAGGCAGCACCAGTATATTTAGCAAGAGATCTTATCCATCACTGCTGAAAAAGTACTGGGTATTGACTGATGAATGGAAGATAAATCACAAGAACTCTGTCCATTCAGGCAGGGCTGAGTGACACTGACAGAGCCCTGCATGAAAGCTCATTTTGTGCCTGCCTGTACAATATGTGGTTTGTAGAGAGCATTGTTCTCCAATGATATCAGTCCCTGCTCAGTGTGAAGCCCTCTCGCTTTATTCCCTTCAACAAAGGTGTCCAGTTCGTAAAACAGAAATTCCTCAAAGTGAAGAAATGTTATGATGACCTAAAATTCAAGTTCAGATGTAGACTGCCTTTCTTGTTTGCCACAAACTAAACCAAGTGCAGCCATTTCTCATTTCTGACAAGATGAACTAAAAAGGGCAAAGGGACAAGAGCTGGAGGAAGAGGAATCCAGGAGGTGGGCTGGATTTCCTGGAGTAGTAACCTGTCAGCTACACAATATTACCCATCCCAACAACATATTCCTTGAACTGGTCAAACCCCAGTAGTGCTTACTGATAATGATATCCCCAAGTACCTCTAGAGATGATGAGTACAAAGAGAAATGTTCTTTTTCCCCGCTCATAACATTATCTATCCTGATTCCACATCACAAGACAAGTCTTTTCCGTAGCCAAGACAAGCCCATTTTGGTGATGAACCCCAAGAATCAAAACTTCCATTCCTAAACAATTCTTAGCCAGAAAACTACTTTTTAAATTATGTACCCTGCCCTCACTTGGTCACTGTTTAAACTTAGGGTCAACAACTAATAAGTGAACTTTTACCTCACCAAGTCCAGAAAAACATCTCTAGAAATCTGCTCAGCTGAAGGTTTTATTTTTTGCTGCTATGAATGCAAAAAATCCCAAGGCTGCTAAAGCAGGATTTCACATTGAGTTCCAGGCTGTTGTCACAGACACTGGCTGAGAGGTGGAATCCCTTGTGTTCCTACAGCTGATGGCTGAGGGTTGCTTTGCTGACACAGAACCAAGCTGGGCAACAAGGCAGAAATATAGAAATATAGAAATATAGAAATACGGAAATATGGAAATATAGAAATATAGAAATGTAGAAATGTAGAAATGTAGAAATGTAGACATATAGAAATATAGAAATATAGAAATATAGAAATATAGAAATAATATAGAAATCAGAGCTCAGGGTGACTTTTAGCACTGTGCCACAGATGGCAGAGGGGAGAGAGGCCTTAGAAACTGGCAATACTCAGTGAACATCACAGGATTGACAGATAGACAAAAAAACCCTCTCAAAAATAGTTTTACCTGTTGTATTCAGCTGCCTGTCAAAATAATTTTTACACACAACTAACCTAAACCCAAGCATGCCTTTTCTGATGGAGCTTTTGCCTTGCCAGAGTTCCAGTGACTGCAGGCAGCACTCCTGTGTATGCCTGAGCTAATATAATTAGCATCAACTGTGCTGTGAAGTCAGAATCTGCAAAGAGACTGCAAGCTCAAGAACCGAGTCAAATTCAGAAACACAGGAGCTGTTTGAGCTCAGTTGTTTCAATATTCCCCAGTTTGAAGAGGAAGAGCATGGAGCTATCCTTAATTCAGCAGTTTTGCAGGGCTCCTTTTCACAGTGGGCCATCAATCACAACACCCAAAGCCAAAGCACCGTTTCACTAGTTTGGTGTTTGCAATCTTTCACAGCAACTTAATAAAAGCAAGAGGAAGAGAGAGTTGTGAGAGATCTCTCCTTCAGAAGACAGTTTATTTGCTTTTGCTTCAAGTCCTCCAATTATATAACTCATGGATCTATAATTCATAGGTAGCAGTTAGGTAGATGTTAGTCACATCATACATTAAATACTAATATACAATAAATAATAATAATAATAATACTCCATCAAAACATTAATTTTTATTTTCTGTCACTAAAACTATGGTGCTGCTGAAGACTAACCTTGCAGGTAACTTCACTGATATAATATTAGATTATTTGGTGTAAACCAGCTCCATTACAACGTTTATGAACATCCATTACAATGTTTATGAACATTCCCCCGAAACCTACAGTGCACACCTTCTATGTTGCTTTTTCATAAACAAGATTAGCAATCTTCATAGCCAGGAAAAGCTAAAGTAAATCATTATATATTTGTTTCCATTTATGAGAACAAAACTTTTAGCTGTGCCTCTAGGAGCCATCACCAGTTGGTGTTCATACCATGGTTATGAAAAAGCCATAGTACAGACAAGAAAATCCAAATACAGTTAACACACTGAAGAATAAAAGCACTGCAAAGGAGAGGATGAAAACAAGACATTCACATTAGCAGAAGTTCAGACTTCTCAGAAAAGCCTCCATCTCAGTCTTCAGTGTCCACCAGAAAAGTTAAATCCTACTCCAGAGCTTAATACCTTTAATGAAAAATAAAACCAAACCCACAAAACACAAACACATTAGCCACAATAACATCTGAGCCCAATTATTACTGCAAGGTGCTCATGTGGGGAAAGTTCCAAAAGATAATTCTTTCAGAAACATTCAGAAAAGATAATTCTTAGCTTGTTCCTAAGCACACATGAGGCTTTATTGACTTAATTTAAGGGGCATCTGAATAATACGTTTATCTATGACAGAAATATGTGATAAAATGAACTACTTCCACTGCAGAATTAAATACCAATTGTTGTTGCCAGGCAGCTCTACACTGATTCTAGGCCATTCAAGTTTATGTTGTCTGGGACAACTCTAAATGCTTCATCAAAAAATGAAAATTATGTATTCAGCAAGTGACCAGCTATTGTAAACCTGCACATTAGGGTATATGGGTGGAAAGGAGATTAATTAGCTTTTGCATGGAGAAAACAAAAGACAGGCCATGGATACTGTCTAGATAGACTTCAGTAAAGCTTTTGATACATCTCCCACAGCATCCTCCCAGAGCAACTGGCTGCTCGTGGCTTGGACAGAAAAGAAAGGTTTTTTTTAAAAAAATGTGTGATTTGTCCCTGGGTTAGCTCAGTGCAAAGTTAGCTGAGAGCATTAATACAAGTGTCAAACTCCCCCTCAGTATGCTGCACCAGCCCCCAGTGAACACACAGGCATTCCCTGGACTCGAGATATCAGCAAGGATAACTTAATCTACTGCTGTACCAAAAAGAAGCTGCAGACCTATTGCTTCTCCCTTCAATTAGCACCAGGGAAAATGTTGGTTTAGCTCAACTAAACTTGATTTATTTCTTTTCCATGTAAAATTCTATGGAAGACAGTTTTGTGGGTATAGGGACACGAGAAAATACAGGAAGCTTGTTAACTTCTCAGGCAGGGGCACAAATAAAATAGCAATATGAATGGAGAGATAGACATTGAGCTGAGAGTCAGAAGATAAGAGTTTATACCCAAACCCAACCACAGCTTCACTCAAATGACCTTGAGAAATGAGTTCTCCTCTCTGTGCATCTGGCTCCTCATCTGCATAAGCAAACAACGATGCCGACTCCACTTCACAATGTACTGGGAGATCAAGGCATTATTGGAAACCAATTTAACGTCTGTACCCAGGTGACATAACTCAGCTGGAATGAAATTTCCTCACGGAAGCAACTAAATTTACAGACTAAATTTACAGACTTTAAATCTAAATTTAATTAGATGACAACACTGATTCCTCTTCTCCTAAAGTTTGAGGTAAATAAATTCAAAAATAGCAGCTGGTCAGGATGAGCTTTAGTCACACTTTTAGAAAAGGGAGGTTTTTAGAAATGTTACGGAGAAGTTCAGCAGCTGTATCCACAATCACTTTGAATGTATCACACTAACTAGATCATCAACAATTTCCTTTGGCTTTTTAAACATAAGACAGGCAGAAATAACCTGATTTACATAATTACAATTATACACAGTAATGAGATTCCATCTTGTAGATATAACAGCTTCCCCAAACACAAAGAGCAGATCTGCAAATCTAATCCTTAAAAGAAAACATCCTACAAAATAACAGTTAATGTTGCTGTATGTATAAGATTTAGAAATCTATTCAAATGCCATATAAATACAAATATTCTATTTATTCTGCATGCTAATAATTCGGACACCCGTTATTTTGTTGAAATCCTCTAACAGAGCATAATTTGCCCTTTTATTTAAGGAAAGACCCTGCAATCTACAATTTTCTTTCCCTAATCAATGTCAAACTTTGTAAAGATGCACAAGAGTGCCTGAATTCATCCAAAGCACTTGCTGATGAAATGAGTATGGCTTCACAAATTCATAAAGAACACACAGACTGAAAGTTTCCTTATGGTTTTCCAGCAAAACAAAAAAATTCCTGAAGATTCAGCTTGCTCACTTTGGTCCAGTAAGAGTCTATATGTACAACCCTATGATGCCAGAGTCTCAAAGTGTCTGAAATTTAAGCCTATAAATGACAGACTACAAACAATCTTCTTAAAATACAAACAAGGAAACAAAAACACCCATCCTTAAATCAGTATTTTTTTTTTTTGTAACAACAATATATATTATTCAGTGGGTGCTGCAAACTCAAGGTTGTTTTCAGCAAGTTTTTGTTGTGAATTTTCACGCTGTGAGCTCTCAGTTATTGATTCTGTTTTGCTCTGCCCAAAGATGTAACAGGTATTCAAAGATGTCACCTCCCTGATTGGAGATAGTCACAACAGGAGAGAAGATGGGAATAATGAGAAAATTACAAAGATAAGCTTCATAAGTGTACAGAAAGATTAGCTAGAGGACCCCTTGCCCCACCTCCTGCTCAAGCAGAACCAACTTCAAAGTTAAATCAGGAAAAATAGTCATGTCCAGTGTAATACAGACTTCTACAAGGATTTAGATTCTTCAGCCTATTTAAGCTTATTTCAGGGCTTCACCTTGCTCACAGTGAAGAATTATTTTCTCCTCTTTTTTTTTTTAGCTGGAGTTTCCCTTGTGGCAGTCTGTAAGTGTTGTTCCTTGTAGTCTTGCCTTGCACCTCATACATCACCTCCTTCACTACTGTATTTTTTTCTTTTTTAACTGTTGCTGAAATTAACTGAACCTCACTCAGTGTAAGCACCACAAGAAGAGGACCTCTAGAAAAAACAGAAATAATGCAGATGAGCTGATCTTAGTGCACAGATGCTTGTACTTAGAGCATGGGGAAAAATACCTATAGCCCGCTGTTGTTAAGAAATGAGGGATACTGAGGTTAAGTAGGAATTAAGTCCTATTTCTAGACAGTCTTCTTTAAATATATAGCCAGCCTGGAAACTTTTCCCTAGAATTTGGGAAAATTATTTTAAATACTCTAGATAAATTGCAGAGGATATTTGTGTGGTTCTAATTTTTTATTATTATTTTTAAAAATATTTATATGATATTATTATATATTATTATATTATTTTTTAAATATTTTTGCAAGAAAAATTATTTTATATAAACAAAGTGATGCACTCGATGAGAACAGGGAGATTCATGGAATCTACACCCAGGAGGGTTTGAAGAGGGTTTCAATTGACTCAAAGTATTTTTTCAAAGAGTAAAGACCGTTGTGTTTTCAGAAAACTTAGAACAATAAAATTACCATAGCAGTATTAAAAGACAGATTGTCACTTATCTCCAGAAGAAGATGGAATAAGTAAAGCCAAGCGTGGTTTAAACAGGAGCACATGAACGACACAAAATATTTTTCCATTTAAAATCACTTCAGATTAGAGCATCTGGCACTACACACACTAGAAAGGACCTAAAATATTACAGCTCTATTTTCTATTTTAATGGATAATTGGTAACACTAGATTACAGGATTTGCAGGTTCCAAGTGCTGTATTTTCATAGGGAAGAGCCTCCTTTCTTTCAGGCTTAATAAGCTTGGCCTATATCAGCTTTTCTCACATCAGTCCAAGTGTCACATTTGGGTTGGGGGAAGCTTGTTAGCAGTAATTACCAGCAGTAGGTTCTATTATTTGCCAGAGTAATTTTCCCTGCTAAGTACCACCAAAACTGCCTCGAGCCTTTAATTTTTTTTTGCCTTCCTCGGCTCCCTTTTAAGCGGGTGCATTTTCCCATGATACTGCCCTGCCCGGAGCGGCCGGGGCAGGCCCCAGGCCCGGGTATCAATGTGATCCTGAGAGATGGGGTCAGCCCCAGCGAAAGCCCTTCACAAACAGACCCTGAACCCTATTACAGATGCAAATCCACTCTCTGAGTGAGGATTGTTTGGCGGGATAATGGAGCCTGAGGAATTCCTGGGCAGCCCTCTTTTCAGCGCCTGGGCTTTTGTCCTCGCCTTAGCAAATTTCTGCAGCCTGTTTAAACCCCAGCCATTGTCCCCATGGCTTCATTGATTTCTCTCCCTGCCACCAGCTCACAATGGGCTGATATGAACATCTTTGTTACTGCTTTTGTACTGTATATCAGAGTAATGTTTCAGCAGATTGGGGCCTAGCAGGAAGAATTAAACCTGTACTACACAGAGCATGATGAATTGCCGGATTTACATATCATTTCAGAGGGTATTTCTGGTGGTTCTTGCTGAATGGTGTTGTGTCTCGAAGGATGTAGTCAAGGGATGAAGTGACAGGAAAGGAAGTGATTTAGGTATTCACTGACAGCTTAATACAAGATGGGGACAAATTGTGCTGATTCTCCCACTGCATCCTTCCATGGTATTAAAGAGATAGGCGGAGGTGGATGCGCCCAGGGCCTGTGGAGCTGCCATGTCAGGCTGTGCTCTGTAGCCAGGAGAAAGAAGGGCACAGGAGATTTAGCTTATTCAATAGCAGCTTGCTTTGAAACATCCTAAAGGTGCCAGGGCGCACTACCCTGATGTTTTGATCCTACTGTTCTTGGCCAAAAGATAAACTGCTGATTGAGTCGGGTCCTGACATTACACAGGCAACATATTTCCAGGTCCTGACATGCTGTGCAGCACACTTCTAAGGAAATAGCTGTGCTCAATGTGAAACTGCACAACTCGAACTGGCCTAATTCCACTCAACATCTTCTGTAGCTTTAAAGCCTCCTTAAAAGCTTAAGTGTAGTTCTTTTTCAAAATTTACTTTGCATCCCAAAGCCAAAAAACTGTGTTCCTATTTCTGTACCTTCTATCAATTGCATTTTGAAATAATTGCTGTAAGCTTTATTTTTTTTTTTTTAGTTTGTCTGCAAAAATCACTATCAGTCTACATCTGTGTTGTTTATAATGGACTTAAGAGTACTTCTTAGCAGAAGTAAACTCTGCTGTTTAAACTCATGAGTCTTGACAGTGTTTACATAGTTTACAAATGTGAACCACAATCCACATATGGATCATATTTTGTGTAATTGGCACTAAAACGATGCAATAAGAAGAGATAAGTAAATAAGTCTGTAAAATGGTGGAGGTAACAGTAGAAATAATAAGCAGTAATTTCAAAGTTTTCAAATCAGAAGAAAATTTATATTGACATTAAATCAAAACAAAAAAATATACATGGGGTGCAATTCTTTTCCAAACTAGGTAGGGCTAAATCTTACCCTCAAAAATCAGACATATAAGCTTCCCCTTCCTATCATGCAAAGTACCCCAAACTGAAACAC
Source organism: Cyanistes caeruleus (assembly GCF_971803275.1). Taxonomy (NCBI): domain Eukaryota; kingdom Metazoa; phylum Chordata; class Aves; order Passeriformes; family Paridae; genus Cyanistes; species Cyanistes caeruleus. The sequence continues at coordinate 112,093,412 of NC_141703.1, forward strand.
GGTGAATAGATTTGGGGGAAAAAAATTCAGTAGGAAAGGCCAGAGCAATGAGATTATAAAGCAGCTTTCATACTATTTCTTAATCATGGGCATTTCTTTATGTTAGAAATTAATATTTCCAAAGAGCAGAACTTTTGTTCATTTCTGCCATCAGCATCTGGTAATAAGAAGATAGATTAAACAGAACAATCACCTGAAATGGAGTAATCATGTGTTGGAATGAGTCCAGAGGAGAGTCAGTTGATCACAGGGCTGAAACACCTCTCCTATGAAGACAGGTTAAAGAGCTGTTCAGTCCAAGAAGAAAAGATGGGAGAGACCTTACAGCAGAGTCTCAGTGCCTAAAGGGGGCTACAAAAACTGGACAGAGGCTTTTCACAAGGGCATGGAGTGACAGGACAAGGGGGAATGGCCTTAGGTTGAAGGATGACAAGTTCAAATGAGACATTAAGAGGTAATTCTTTGGGCATGGTGAGGTACTGGAACAGGTTACTCTGTTGTGGACTGTGCATTCCTGGAAGTGCTCAAGACCAGGCCAGATGAGGCTCTGGGTAACCTGGTCCAGTGGAAGGTTCTCTGCCCGTGGCAGAGGGGTTGGAGTGAGATGATCTTTAAGGTACCTTCCTACCCAACCCATTCCGTGATTTTGTGAAATTACTTGATCCATTACAGAGGCAGGTATGTACATAAGAGATTTATTTGAGCAAAACAAAATGGCAAAATTCTGAAATGTGAATGACCACTGCTAAGAGCTACCTAGAAAGCAAAGACATCCATTTGAAATGTTATTGAAATAGTACAGGACTTGCTGTAGACAGTAGGGAATCAGGTTTGAAATAATCAAGTCATAGGCACAATGAGCTATTTTCATGGATATGCTTGAATAAATGTTGGAATTTTGTTTTTTATCTCTCTGAGGATCAGAAATTCATGCAAGATAGACCCCAGCAGGAGTACTACTTCAGTCTTTTCCTTAGCAAGTGGCAGCCATATATTAGATGGACCCTTACTACCACCAATGACCATTAACAGAAAATCCAGCGGCCCTTGGCAGTTACTTTCAAGGTTAGACATTCGTTCTGCCTTGATTCCTTTTCAGGAGATCCTTCACCATGAAATCTGGATTTTTGGATCAGATCTGGTTACTTAAAGTCATTCTTGCAGACTGGGCAGACACGTACAGCTCCTCTTTTCACTTGGAACAGGAAGAACCTTACTGCGAGGATTTATTTACAGCAGGTAGATATCAAAGATGTCTACTGAAGTACAAGCAAAGCTGGCAAGGCAAGGTGGCTCAACACCCACTAAATAAGTCATCAGCCTTCCCTTGATCACCTACTAGTCACTCCAGTTTCTCTACTGTTATTACATGCAGTAGGCAGTGAAAATTAGAAAACTACACTGAAAAATAAATTGAAATTGTTCAAGCAGTTCTCTTTGACATGTTCCATTCTTTTTTTTTTCTGAACTGTATGAAATATATAAACTTGAAAGCAGCAACTCCTACCAAAGCCTTTTTTAAATGGTTTTACATGCAAGTTTGGCAAAGACATGAACTGAGAAGCTGGATAAGTCTTTACATAGAACAGGACTGGTTCAGGCAGTTGTTATTCATTAATGCACCATTTTGTTTTGCAATGTTAATTCAAAACAAAATGGTGGGGATTTTTTGAGAACAGGCATCAGTCAACCATAATTTAATTAAAGCAAAAAACATCCACCCACCTGTCCCACCCCCTACAACTGTGAGTGTAGAAGACAAGCTTGGTTCATTTCCCATTTACTGGCAGAACTATCTGGCAAACAAGCTCAAAACCAAACTCTGTCACACTTGCCAAAGAGCTTAATCCTGGACGTGCTCTTTGTGAAACCGTCTCAAGTAATTTTCAGAGTACTTTCATATTTATTTATTTAGGTAAATAGGTATTCTAATCAGAGTTTATTACTCCATTGTGTCATAAATATTTCCCTGGCCTGGTCATAAGCTGTTAAACAACATCTATCACCAAGAAAGTTGACAGTCAGCTTGTTTCACATTCTTATCAGGACCTACTTGCTGAAAACTCAGTTGCCTAATTACATTTGACAGTTTAATGTCTAAATATGAGACATACTTCTTCCAGGTAGCCTAATTCAAGTTACATTTCCTTCCCAACATATTCCTGAAACCCAAATCATTAAATTAATCATTAAAGCTCCCAAATCACGATTATGTAAAGCCCCCCTGTAAAATAGCTACTCCTCCCTTCTTAGCCCATTTTTACATCTGCTATTATCACCCCAGTCCTATGCTTCCTTTTTCCCCTCCCTGTTCCAAAATGCTATTAACACTATCTTCAGCATTGCAGGCTTCAACAAACTCACAGCACATTCTCCAAGGAATCTGGAATCCACCTTTATTAAATTCCCAAAATATACGTTAAAACTAAAGCTTGCACTCTTTTGCATCACATGAAGACAAACTATTCCTTTTCAATTTTGTTAAAAGGGCAATTGTCTGTTCCTTACAGAAAGAAAAGACTGAATTACAGAAAAGCCCATTAAACAAACAAAATCCCCAGCAAACCAGAACGCTTTGGCAATGTGCAGTTTGGCAAACTGAAACAATTTTGTGACAGAAGAGCTTATTGAATAGTCTGACAAGCCTGTAGGTGTATCTACATCTACCAAATGCAGGCTCCCAAATTCTGATCTAGATTTTGTTTCAGTGACTGGAGGCCTGAAGCTTCTGGGTTTTGAAGGAGGAAAGTGAAGTGGAGAAGGTGAAGAAGTGAAGGTGAAGTGTGAAGAAAACTCAGCAAAATGGTTAATTACATCATTAATAGCTACTCTGACAATCCAGCTCAATCTTTTGTACTTCCAGTGCTGAACACAAAATAAACAAAGCCTAGCTTTCTTTTTTTTTACTAAATTTCTGGACTCCATGAGTGAAGAACCTTCTTCTCCTCTTCTTTAACACACACAGTCATCTCCAAGGCAGATAGGAAGTGTCCTTAATATGCCACAGTTTTTTGAGCTAATACCATGGAGATCCTCATTCACAGGTGTTCATTTAGGTTTTTCCCTAGTGCTTTCTGGTGTCTTTTGGCTGCTCACTCTTGATGTTTGGTTGTCAATTTGTAATCTGCGGGATGTCAGTGTTATACAAACCAAAGCCAGGACTTAATTTCACTCTGAATACCACAAGGGCTTTTCTTAAAGTGCAGCCCTTTTCCAGAGATTCAGAGAAGTGACAGCCACACAGACACGCAATGACAAAGTATGCATCAACAGGCAGGGAGGGATGACACAAACCCTCTTTTTCCATCAAACATGGGGATCAACAGAATATAGTTTTAACACCAGGAAGCAGATCCCCCTTAACTATATCAGCACTTTGTACAAAGACAAGCTTTGTCTCTGAAACTTCTCCTAGTTTATTGTACAATCTACTCTTACAGGCTACCAACTGCTACCTTAAATAACTTTTGTTTCCCATCACCACTGCCCACCTGGAAAACATATCCATGCTTTCACTCACTCTTTGGATGATTAGAACACTTTTCCAAACTTTCAGCCTCCATTTTTTCACAGTCAGGATGCTTTGTTTTAAGTATCACAAGACATCATACAACTGGAGAACAATAAAAACATATATTAAAAAAAAAACCTGGAAAAGTGAAACGATACAAAGTGCAGGCCACATTTTTGTCACTTAGAAACATTAGGCACTTCCTTCTAAAAACACATGTATAAACAAAACTTCTGCTGAGACTCTGTAATGAGTCAGGGATCTGCCTTCCTTGTCCTGGGAGGATAAAGACATCATAGGTGGGATCAGTCTGGGGGATGGAAAGCTCAGCAGATGTGAACCTTTATACTTCTGCACATTTTCATTATTTAGTTATTAAGCAGTTTGCACTTCCTTTTCCTCAGGGAAATTCAGGTTTTGAATGGTTTGTTACCACCCAACTTTAGCTCCTGATGGATCCTATTGTCTCAGGAAAAGGAATAATCCTCTGATCTCCATTTATATTCCTGGTTCCTCAATAGTTGAAAGAAGTTCCCATTATTTATTCTGTCTTAAGGAGTCATTCACCAGAATACTCCATTTCTCAGATGCTATTCAAGGTGAAAATACAGGGTTAGGAGCATTTCCAGACCCAGCGTGAAAAGTTAAACCTCCTTAGAGGTCTAAGCTATGGTCAGTCCCTTGTGGCAGGAAGAGCCACAACTCCCTCGCTCCAAAAGTAGATATCCAACTCAAAATGCCCTCACTCCAGAATTTCCTTTCTCTTATCTGTTCTGCACAATCTTTTACTTTATGCTTCCACACACAGCTTATTGCCTGAACAGGCCTGAAAGATCCAGGCTACTGATACTGAGCTTTTCATTTGAAATAAATGGCAACAGTGGGAGATCAACAGCTGAGAGTAGGGAGGGTGTGACTTTCCTCCATTTTAAACTGATTTAAATTTATCTGTGCTTTGGGAGGGGTTTTTGAGAATGGAGATGGGGTGAAGTCAGGTTAAGGGACATGGGGACAACCTAAAGTGTACATGTTGAACATATACCTTTCAGTAAAGGTCACATGTACACACAAAAGCAAAAATCAACCCCAAACTGCAAATAATTGTCTTGTACTTACAAACCCTTTTCTCCAGGCACTCTTTAAAAGTTTGGTTTTGAATTTCAGCAGATATTGGAAGCTTAAGAGTGGGGACTCTGAACAACATGTAAACTAATTATTGATTTTCCCCCTTAAGACAGCAAGCTCATTCAAAGGAAAAGAGATAATCCTCTTAATGTTTTGCTTTAAGAACCTCTAGGAACATAGATAAAATAACTTTATAAATAGGTATCCATTGAGAATTCGTTTGCATTTCAGTGTAACAGGGGCTGATGCAGTGCTCTTCTAAAACCTGTTATTTGCCGAAGAACTGCTGCCCATACAGTTTTTAAATGTTGCTGTATGAGTAAGATCTCACATGTTTTATGAAAAACTGTTCTGTCTAGTATTTAAAACCAGTTGGTCCATTTACTTCAGTCAAGGTAATTCTAATGCCTTAAAACTGAACTTTTGTCACAGTGACACCTCATTTCTCCAGAGGTGGTTTGCTTGTAGCAGATGTTCAGCTCTGTTTACTAATCTAGGAGTGAATGTATTTCAAGGACTGGAAGACATTCTTTCAATTTTTTTTTCCTTCTAAAAGCCATCTGTATTTTTTTTTACCTCGCCCATCACCTTCTTTGTGTTTTCTATAATGTATATAATTATTGAAGCACTAAACCCTGTGTTTACTATTGCTCAGAACCAGAGACACTTATTCTTACATATCCTGCTCTTTCAGTCCTGATCATGAACAAAATCAATAGTTTATTACAGGAACAATTTTTCATCTGTGTCACTTTCAAATTGCACCTCATAGTACTCTAATATACAGAGATATTTCCTGCCACCTTCATTTATTAGTGAGCAGGTCTTAAATTAGAGGCAAAAGGTTTAATGAAAGTAGTTTTCCACTTGCAAATGTCAGCTTACTTCTTATTTTCAATGAAGTATCTCACAGTATTTGTCAAAACAAAGAACTGAAGCCTGGCCTGACGACACCACTTCATCATGATGACACCACTTCAGAGATACTGTAAACCACTGACTGTGTCATGGTGGCAATAGAAGGCACAGAAAGGGGAGAAAAACAATTAAATATTTAATTGTTTTAAAAATCCAAAACCACAGAAAGACCCCTAGCAAAACCAACAGTTTACAGATGGCTTAGCCTGGCTTGTTTAACACTAAATAAATCAAGTTGCAGTTGACAATAAGACTTCATGGTTTTGCTACAAATGCAGCAGGCAGTAATTTAACATGAGATAATCAAATAATCACTGTTTCTGACAGCACTAGAAGTGACAGCGCTTCTAGCAGTCAACTACCAGGTAAAATGTATGCTGAACATAGATATTTTTAGCAGTACCTAAGGAATCAGTAAGAAAACCTGAGTAACATGACACCTAAATAAACACAACTGTTGCATCTTCCTTTGCTTCTCTTGGCTTTTCAACAAGACACCAGAAACTATAAAACCTTTTCCAGTTGCCTAAATACTACAAGAGTGCAAGGAGTTGTTTCCACCATGGATCTCTTGCTTCAGTTACCCTTCTGCTCCATGATTTCAGAGGTAGACCATGACATATCTTATTTAAATAAATGAAAATATCCACCCAGAATAACAGTTCTGTTCTTTTAACAGGAAAAGGAACCCACACCAATATATTTTTAGAGCAAGAATTCTTTCAAAGGTGTAAAAAAGCGATTTTGTAGAGACCAAAATTAAACAAATTTCCAGCTGCTTGGAAAGAAAGCACCTCTCTACCATTTTGCCTTTCCTTCAAGAAATAAAGACCAAACAACAAATCAAGCTGCAATTTCCTCCCCTATACCTGAGGTGACTTTTTGTCCACAATTAATTCTCCCTCTCTGATCAAACTAAGAACTTGCAATTACTGATCTTTATGAATTAACCCTTTCCTTTGCACCCAGAGAATTTCTAAGCCCACTAAATTCTTTCATTTGATTGACAGCTTGAGGGTGAGATCCACTTTAAACCCACAAAAAATTCACAGTAACATGCACAGTTTTCCCAGGTTTTCATATTTTTGGTTAACAAATATAGTCCATTTTTGTTGTTTATGTATAAATCCTGATTTCATACTGAAGATTCTATTAATAATTTATCAGACAATTGGGCAAAAAAAATATAATTGCGAGAGTCAAGTCAAAGTTTATCATGTCTGTAGCAGTTTTTAATAATTTCTTAATCCCTTATAAAACCTTTATTAACAAAGAGACTAAGCCAAAGGTGCATTCAATTATATTTGCTAAATTTTCTACATTGGGTACTGGCTGTCTATCTTACATGGTTTGAATCCCCTTTGTCAAGTAAAACCATGAAGATTTTGCTTTTAATAGAAAATCATCCAACACTATCAGGAAATCACACAGAACTTTTCAGCTGAATTGTTGCTCATTCCCTAATTGCTTAAGGTTTTGGTATTTACAAAAAAGTTCAGGAACACTGTTGTCAGAAAAATATTTAAACAATGTACTCTATTTTTTTTCCTATCAGAGGATTTCCATGTTTATGCAGAGTTATTTGTAAACTACCTCTGCCTTTCCAGCTTTACATCCATTCCCCAGCTGCAATTACAGAGAGGGAAAAGAAACAGTGGCTGAGAATGGCACAAGCTCACAGGCATCTGGTAATTTATGTGTCATGTCTCCCCTTCTGAGCACAGTGTTTATATTATCTTTCCAATTAGTTTTGCCTGGGCTCTTAAATTCTTTGGACTATGTGGGGCTAGAGATTATTCTGCTAGACAAAGTGAGTCAATTGGAAAACAAATAAAGAAGAGAACATCAACTTAAAAAATGCAGAGATTAAGAGAGACAAGGTTACTGAGGCAAAAGGATGTCAAGAGAAGAATTATAGTCCCAGACAGCAGCTCAAAGTAGTTCCTAAAACCTTCTGTCTTACTAAAAGAGTAACTCTCCACAGTTTTTAGCTCTGTAGAATGCAAAGGTATCATACTGAAGGCACGAGATTTATTTTCTCTGTAGTCTAAGAAGATAAAGGGGCCATTTAAATCTGTTTAAATACACAAGATGCGTGGGGGCAGACTATGAAGCAGAAAGTACAAGCGATTTAAGGAGCAGGGTCACCATTCCATATAAATTTGGTGTGTGCTCAGCCCAGTGGAATTCTCATCCCAGACACAAACACCACATTGATCATCAGATTTCAAAGGTTTTCTCTCACTGTGTGTGGAACAGTGTGTCAAAGCTGTTACTGTAAAGAAGGCAGCAAATGGGTGAAAATGAAACAAATTATTTGAGTTACTCTGGAGTCTACATGGCTACAACATGGAAAATTTCACTTATTACCTTTTCACGTTATAACCCAGGGCACCACCAATGAAAAACAGATATCTTGACTTTTTCTACAGTTGAGTCTTGGTCTGTGCCATGCCAATTCTGCTGGCTGGCATCCTACTCTGGCTGCTACAAGACTGGTATCTATAGCCTGTGAACAAAACCATGGCCTCTCCTTGTCCAGTTAAGTAGAAAATATTGTTCATTTTCAGTATTGGACAGATGTTATACCTCTTATTCTATCAAACTTTCATCTTGGTTTAGAACATCTTGTTCTCTAGCATTTCATTTGGAAAAGTCTGTTAACACTATTAATGCCTGCCTTTTCTTCTTTCCAGTCTTCTCTCTTTTAGGTAATTTATCAAGTATCATAAAATGAGATAGAGTTCATTTTCCAAAACAAATAGTCCCCAAAAATCCAGCTTTTCCATTCCTTGTCCTGCAGTGGAGTTTGCTCTCAAATCCTGCATTTTTTGGTGCTAAATTTCCCAGATGAGGTGTGAGGCCAAAATCTGTGAAACTTCCTCGTGGTTTACATCTGACTTTGTTCAAAACAGCCTCTCCAGTGCAAAACCTGTAACATAAACATTATCCTCTGAGCTTTTTTAGTTTCCTTTCCTGAGGGAAATATCGTGTGGCTAACATTTAGTCCTCGTGGCATAGATTTTGTAGCATTTTACCACTTTTCAAGACTTAAGCCACAATGCAGATAGAGTTCACTGATGCTCACACTTTCAGCCCCACTGTGTACTTTGCCAGCCCCCCAGTGTCAGATGTTAAGGTCAGAGTTCAGCTGGTGTCTGGCTGCTGAGTGGTATTTTGTCCTCTGAACAAAACAATCGCCAGCAGGATCTCATGTACTCTGTATCCATCATGTTAGCACTTTTCCAGCATCCTTATCTCTGCCTCCAGGAAGCCGTGTTGATGATGTTCTTTCATTATCCCAAAGCAACTGTGGTGAAAGGTGAGCGAGTCCTTGATGAGGCTGAGCACACAATAGGGCCCGTGCTGAACTGATACTGCAGGATGCTGCACAATTTGCTAACTAGGTTTGTGTCATGAGGCAATTATTCATTTAAAGCTGTCTGAAAACAATAACTTAAGTATATTAGGAGGCTCATTTTTTTACAGCTTTGCCAGGGATGGGGTCACATAGCCAGAGACTCTTGCAAAGCATTATTTTTGCTGGATGGACTCTGGGCTTCCTGCCCCTTACCAGCCTCTAAGGAATCTCTCATGTTGACAGGACCTTGCCTATCTGTGTTAGTAGATTTTCCAGAGTTCTTCACATATGATTCTTCACATAAGATGTAATTGCCCAGATTTAAACGTTTGTCACCTCAGATGTATCAAAATATCTGAGAATATCCTTTTGTCTTGTCATACTGGGAAGGAGGGAATCGTGCACTAAAAAGGTATTTTCTCATACTTGTTATTGGAAGGGACATCTGATTTGGAGAAGGAAGTCTCTGAAGCACCAGGACTTTCCTGGGAAGAACTGGACCAGATGTGACAGAATCTGGTTGTTTGCTGTAAGTGGTGAAAAGATCCTGTCCCTCTCTATTCACCAAAAAGAAGTATTTTAGTATGGGCTAGGCCAATGGCAGACGTATCTTTCAGTCTGAAACTTAAAGTGTCCTTTTGTATGGTTTTTTTTCCTTGCATCTGTCAATGCCTCATCATCTCCATATATTGATCTAGTCCCAACTGCAGCTTCTTTCTCATTGTAATGAACAAACTATTAAAAGAAGAAATGTATACTATTTTACCTAGAGCATCTTTTTCCCACACATATCCATCTATTTATCTATCTCCCATATTCATCAATCAACATCACATACTAGAAAAAGTTTCATCATTGCAACACACCTCACGTGGGAAAGGGATTGTTATTCCCCTTTGTCTAAAGAGAGAGCAGCATGGACAGGAAAAGTATTTTTTTACAGAGGACTGCTGAAGTATGCACATATAGAAAGGTTTGAACCATTGAATTAATTTTCTCTCTACCATTTATATCGTGCAGTATTACAATATTTCACTGAATAGTGAATATCATCTGCCAGAAAAATTATTGAATTCATCCAGATTTTAGATGGATTTCAACTCAGAATAATTCAGTGAAAATTCCTTAAAAATTGCATGTAAACAGTGATTCTCATATTTGAAACTTTGTTAATAGCATTCATTAGCGTGAGATGACAGAAATGTTGTTGAAAGTGCGTGGATGTAGCAATGGAAATTTAGGAGTATTTAGAACAAGTGTTTCAGCTCTAGTCTCTGTCCTCTTCTGCCTCCTTTATCATTTAGGATTTTATCAGTCTTATTTTATAAACACATCCAACTTCATCTTGTTAAAAGGGCTGCTTTCACTGTTGCTTTGAAATTCTGCCAACACCTCCCTTATAATGCCCCTGATAATCATCAGGTAGCACTGTGACTGTTGCTGTCACACCTTCATCGCTTTGCAGGTGTTAAAATTTGGGAGGCAGCGATCACTGGACTGAAATTTTCAGATTAGTGCAATTCCTGTGGGAGGAGGGTCACAGTTGTCACACTGATTTTGGTAGATATGAGCCCAGCACAGAATACAGTAAGATAATCTGCAGTACTGTCAGCTGCTAGCTACACACAAATGTAAGCACCTTTCAATTAAACGTTGTTTGTGACAGGGAGGGGAGTTAAATAGATTGAGCTTTTTAAAATAAAACTGTCTTCTAGAAATAGAATTTATTCTCTACAACTATAATGCCAACTTTTTTTTTTTTTTTTAAAGGCAAATCTGAAGACAGGAAGCCAGGGCTGGGATTTGGTAACATCAAGAGACTTGTACAAAAGCGATAGCCATGAGCTGAAACATGCTTTGTTTTGACTTCTAGAAGGAAAGGTCTGTGCCTTATCTCTGGCAACCCTATAGGGATCTGTAGGGATCTTCTTTTTTTTAACTTTTGAACGGGCTGAAGAGGAAATTGCTTTTTCAGATCCTATAAATAAATTCTCCTCATGAAATCACGCACTGCAAAGCACCAGAAGACAGTCCCCCTCCCAAAGGGTAAGTGAGCTGCTTGTATAACATTCACAGACCTCAAAAGCCCAGTAAAGAGGTGTCTGGGACCTGGAAATTGTTCCCTCTTATAATCTGTGGCTCTGCAATAGGAGGTTGAAACTTTAATAGTACAACCAAGACATACATGACTTACAAACCCTTTGCTCCTGCCTCTCAAAAATCTCTCAAGTATCCATGATTAAGTAATTGTAAGTAATAAAAGTAATAACTCTGCAGCACAGTAAGAAAGCCTAAAGCATCACAGACATTTATTTTGGAGTCTGGAGAGAAAGCAGAATGATTATCAGTAGGTTTTGAGGTGCATTTGGGATTATAGTGAGGCTGGAGTGTTCAGTTCTGGTTGCTGGTTCAGAAGGAAGGACACTGTTGAGATTGATAAGGTCGACAAAATGATAGTAACTAATTCAAAAGCAAGATGTCAGTGACTGAAGTTATAAGGAAGGGATTAACCTATAAGCAATTTAGGTGGAATGTATTTTTCAGTACACAAAGGGTAACTGACACACAGGATGAAATAAATTGGCAAGGTCAGCATCAAATGAGCAGAGAAATGAAGAAGAAATGGGATAACACTTTTAAAAAACATAAAGTGAAACAATGCCTGGCATAGGGGGAAAGATTCCATAACAACTACAGATCACATCCATTCTCAAAGTTGATAAACACAAAATAAAAGTACAAGTGAAAGGTACAGGGTGTCCTTGTTCTTCTGGGAAACACAAAATTACAGATTCAGATTACAAAGCCTGGTAACCAAGCATCTGTGGATTGGGATACAATTTCTAGGCAGAGCAGGTGCTGACAGATGTTAGGGCTCTTTTTATTATTCTGTATTACAGCACAGCAGAGGATGTTCATTCTTTTTTCTTTTCCATTCCAGCGTCAACCAGCAGTTGAGAGAAAAGGCTCGTGGAGAGAAAGGATGAGAAGAAGCCACTTTTATAATACTGCAGAGAAATAGAGTTTGGTATGAGCCATAAACCACATTTCACAGAACAGCAACCCCTTTAAATCTCAGACACCAAATAAAAGGCAGCTCTGTCACTCTCTTTGGTAGTGATTAACATGTGGCATTGAATACAAAACACACACATTTCTATTAACAGAAGGTAAAATGGAAAATATTTCTAAACACGACAGACCAGTCTAAGGATGAAAGCAATTTATGGAGGTTAACTGTTAAAAAGAAAACAACAAGGATTTAGAGAAACAGAGGAAACACTCAAATTCTATTGAAAGAAACTAAATTTGTTTCGACATATTCATATTGATTTATCTAAACAAAGGATGTTTCTCCTCGTGCTACTCCAGCATTGTGATGTGAAAAAGAACTTTAATTATTTCCAGAAAGAACTGGGATTTTAAAAAAAAAAAACCAAGAATCTGTGATGGCCCAAGTTTGAAAGAATAAGTTTTATTACAGGGAACAGAAAATGTCACAGGAATCACTGGAAACCGAGCCAGTGTCAACATTTTGAATAAGATGTAAGAATTATAATGATAACAATACTTTGGAAGAGCTTGCAAAGGAAAACAGAGGGAAAGAGAACTTCAGAATCATCCCAGAGGAATTTCTGGGAGAAGTGGTGTGTGCTACAGCATATTTTTCATGCTGTTTGATGTGAGAAAGCAAGACAACGTTATTAATTTTGAAACAATCAAAGGTAAAAGGATGAGAGTCATTGTTTGCTGCTGTGAGGAAATTCCTATTAAAGATATAAACCCCAAACCTAAGTAGAAAGCTAAAAGAGGCAGTATTTGCAACAAAAAATCAGGGAATACTTACATTTTTATAAAGCCAACCCCAAAAACTCTTCCCTGCCTGTTGCTTACAGGAACTTTCTAATGGCTGTGAGGCAAAAAACAAATAAGTATTGGAAAAGATGATTGTTGTATTTATGGCACAAGTAGAAAAATTATTAAAAAAGCAGAAAAGCTAATAACATTGCTACCAAGTGCAACACAGCTAAAGAAGAGAAGTTCCAGAGGAGATGGATGCATTAGCAGTTGAGGAAAACAACATAAAATTACACATGTTCAATTCTTACTTTGAGATGATCCTGTTCCCTCAAACGACCACTTGGACTCTGATTAGTGTATGAAGTATTCTGCTGGAAAATACCAAAAAAATTCCACAGTATAAATATTATGGTTTGCAGAGGGACTGTAGTATTTTGCAGGAAAAACCCGAAACAGTAGAACATAATCATCTGCAGGAAAATCCAATAGTCCTAGGTTAAAGTTAATCCCATAAAATATATATCCATATATTGGAAATGTAATTTGGGAGACAGATGTTAAGAAAAGACAAGGTAAGAATGATGCTGTTCCAAGCATGCCTGTCCCTAGAGACAATATAAGCCAAAATAATTTGGAAATATATTTGCTTGAAGCGATGAAAGAAATCAGTATCACCACAGTCTACAGTCTATAATTGTAGCAAAGGTTGTTTCTACTAAAAGTGAGCAAGAATTTTTGTTGGGTTTATTTGCTGTTAAACTGAAAACTGATTTTTTTTTATTTTTTTTTTAATGGTGCTTCAGTCTGGTGGACTTCCTGTATAATTGCCTAGAGGATGATCAAGAAATGAATCATGGTGTGGATGTGGGTTATGTTGCCCAAAAGTTCCAGCTGAACACAGAACACATCAAAGCTGAAGAGGAGCAAAGAGAAGTGACTTTTCTAATGTCATAGGCCAGGTCAGGCACAGCAGCAGGAATAGCATCCTGCTCTTTGAGCTTTTAACCTCACTCTCTAGCTCCCACACTTCACTGCCTCAAAGGCAGAGATTTCTACACCTTTCTCTCTGATATGTCCACGTGCACCTTTGTGCTTCCCTTCACTTGAAACTCGTGGCTTTCAATGGAAGTTCTTATTTTGAGAGAATAGAATTCTGTCAGTGACACAGATGTGTACCCCACATTGCTGTGTGTGTGTGCCATTACTCTGTGCTCATCAAATCTTACTACTGCTTAAAAAAAAACTCAGTTGGAAAATATTGCTGGGACTGCTGCATGCTTTTTTAATTTTTTTTTTTTGAGCAGTCAAAAGAGGAGGATAAAAAAATAGTGACACAAGAACAGTTCAATTAAAAAAAAACAAAACAAAAATAAGGACTCTGCATTATCTCTAATGAAAACAGACATTACGTAGTAAAGAAAAAAAAAAAACAAACAAAAAATTCTCAAGCAAATTAACAATGTTGAATTCTTCTGAGAATATCTGGCCACATACATATAATAAAAGTGGGACACTGGAAGTACAGTGAGTCACAATTCAAGGTGAGTGGATTTGGTAAACTTTGGGGGCTTTCTGAGGGCTAAGAAAAGTGAAAGTCTAAGGGAACATCCTGAGGTGGATGGAGTTACATTAATTGAAACCAGCTAAAATGTGGTGGGAAGGAAAGTAGCTGTCAAGACAAGGGAAAGCATCCATGAAAAGTAGAAGTCAGTAGCTAATTGTAATAGACAAATGCACAGGTCACTTTATTCGCTGCTCTGCAATTTAAAGATTTCCTAATTTAAAGCCAATATAAGATAATCTATTTCTTATTGAAACCAGAAAGGAGCCATGTACTTAACTCAAGAAGCAGAATCAGACATTTATGTTCTCTTAGCTCTGCCACGGGTTTTTTTCATGTGACCTTGGACAAGTCACAATCTTTCAGTTCCTTATCTCTGGGTTGGGGATTATATCCCACCAGCTTCACAGAGGTGCCGAGAGATAAACATTTGTTCAGATAACGGGGTGATAACATCTCAGATACAAAAATAAATTAGAGCTATTATCTCCAGGGCAAGGGTAGAGACCTTGCATGCATTTGCAGTGCATTTAGTGCAGCACAAGCTCAGTCCTCACCAGGGTCTTTAGATACCATTATACAGATAATTAATGGCAGAAATAACTGTTCCAGTACAAGCAAGTAACTAATACAGGAATAGGAAAGGCATAACAGATGAAGCCTTTCACACCACAGAGAAGCTCTTCCAAAAATGTCAGTTTAAACAGCAGTTGTTGAATCAAAAAGTAAAGTTAAGGCCATTACAAATGCAAGACTGAAAATTGTTACCTTCTGATAGAGTTTTATCAGGCTACTAAAAAAAGCTGCAATCCCAATTCATAATCAGCAGCCTGGAAAGCCACAACTGTGGGAGCAAAGCTGTGCTGAGCCATGAACCTTTTAGGATTTGTTCAGGTTATGAGCAGCCAAAGGGATCTGGCCAAATTCATCTGTCCCATCAAAGGCACCATGACAATTGGCAGGGGCTGGCACAGCATGGGGGACACCAACCACAGATTAATTATCACAACAACTTCAGGCAGCAATTCATTGTCCATTTTCAGAAGGACTCCCTGGGTTAGGTGTGGGCCCTCTCAGAAAAAAGTTCCAATGAACTGGACAGAAAAAACCTTAATTCCAGCCCTGAGAAGTACTGAATTATACACATTGGTTCATAAAACCTATAGAAAAAAATTGCACTGATAAATGTATATATGGCCATATTGGTTTCTTCTGCAATAAATTATGCAGGACTTTTGCAGAATGGGCAGTGAGAAGCTATTTTTCTGTTAATCTGGCAAGACTCATGAATGCTAAATTCACACTGAAATAAAGGAAATTAAGGACTCGGTGTATAATACCTCTGATGAATAAATTTAAAGAGGTACTGTGAAGAATAAACCTGTTCCTATAATATATTCACATTCAGGATGGCTTAATGTATCTCCATATGTAATATATTTAATTCTTTTCTAATGCCAGTCATATGCTAATATTGTCAACTTAATTTTGGCCATTCATAAGACATGGCATCTGGATAAAAACATTCCGAGATTAAATCTTTATATTCAAGGAATCCTATAAATCACAGTATTCAACCTTTTCAAAAGTGATTACTGTCCATTCTGTCTAAGCATTGTTTTAATCTTTAAAAGACTAATATTAGTGTTTCCACAACATCATAAATCAAGTCAAAATCAGAATGAGGCAGACAGCAGATATTTACTCTGATGACTGAATCTGTCATGATAAATACTAATGCCTCTTCAGCAAACATTGCTATAAATGGGGATAAAAATAAAAGGCAAATCAGTTCTGTGCATTTAGCTGAAGACTTCAGAAAAGGGGCTGTAACTTCAGGAAAAAAATGGGCTGAGGAGACTCAGGATGAGTTGAATGTCCCTATGAATTCAAAAAGCTCTCTTCAGCTTTTTTGAAATGACCATATAAACCATTTTATAAAATATTCCTGTATTTTTTTTTAATGAAGAAAAACAAAATCAAAGAAAAAGAGGACAAAAAGTTTTAGGGATTTTAGGGATTTTTTTGATAAGGTTTTTTTTTTTTTTTTTGGCAAATCTAAGCTGCTCATTTTATAATTCTTTACAGGAACACAACTGGAAAACAATTTTTCATCTCTTTTAATACAGTTATTTGGGAGACAACCTTCTGGACTGAAAAATCCCTTTCTTCTACTTATACTCAGTCAATGACAGACTGTTAGGAGTAAAAAAAGCAAAAAACCCAAATCCATTAATCCATTGTAACACTTTCAGGGAATATATATCTGTTTTATGTGAATGTGCACTATTTGAGAATAATTTGATTAAAATTGGACCTAATACTGACTTGAAAGTAATTCTTGGGTTGCAAAGGAGTTTAGGTCACAACTTCTTCTGTCCTAGGCTGCAGGAAAAAAAGTGCTTCCAGCCTTTTAAAATCAGCTTTTCTAAGAGCTGAGACAGGAGTTAACATAAGAAGATACCTCTCAAACTGTGAGTTAAAAATTGTCTGCAAATAGGTTCTCCAGCAGCATCTCTGTCTAGGACTTTCCCTTCTCCTATTAAAGAGTTCAGCAGCTCTGCCAGTCTCCCACATTCTCTAGCTGGAAACACATGTAGGGAAAAAGAGAAAAACAGACAAACAAACAAAAAGACGTAAGATAGGCAAGCTTTATTTATTCTGCAAAACAACACAAGTTTTTCAAGTTAAACAAGAAATAGCTGAAATTTTAGCTTTAGTAATTACATATTATTTTTTTAACATTTTATCTGCATTTTCACCAAGTGAGCCACCTTCAGCTTTCAAATTTAAAGGCTCAGCTTCAACTTTCAAGATTTGGTCTCTTCAGCCACCAAGCCTTGGAGTTGCTGCCATGGGGAAAGGGAAATGCAGAAGACAACACATGGCCAGTGATTAAGCAGCCACAGGGAGATTAATGTCTCTGTATGACTCTCATGGTTGGGTTCTTTTTCCCTTGAACTGAAAATGATGAGAGGGAGGCTATTTTCTCTCGTTTGGTCTTGGTTGTTTATTCTTCTCTTATCAGCATTACATGTATACAAGGTACAAGGAGCTACGTGCACTAAGATAGAGAGGCACAAAATGGCTGACAAAGATCTTCTTCAAGGTCTTTTATATGTCCATTTACCCAATTAACAGATGCCAACTAAATTATTTTTCTTAGTGACCCAATGCCCCAACACCTATGAACTACACTGTGGCATTCTCCATCCAATCACCTACTACTACCCAAAAACCTCTAGAAGAAGAAGATGAAGAAGAAAGAAGGACAAGAGACAACACCCTAAATCTTCCATCTGGTCTTCTGTTCTCTAAACTACTTTAAACTCCAAACTTTAACTTTTTCACCCAGTGACATAAGAAACTTTCTAATTCACATTTACACTCCTAACTTTTTTATTTAACCTTAACAGTTGTTTTCAGGATGTTATATGAAATTCAGTGCTTCTTGGATGTCAGAGCCAGGTATTAATTTGTGATAGAGATAGATTTGTGCCTCTGACTCCAACAATTAATTCACACCAAAACCACAGTATTTGTTCAGGGGTGAACAAGCTCCAGCTATGAGACGGAGGGGAAGAGCCACACAATGAAATTGGTGATTTATTCCGTTTCTTGCTTTAGAAATAACCCTACACTTGGTGCATCCCCTCCTTCAGGCCCTCAGCTCTTGCTGTGCCCTGCCCTGAGGGCCAGGCTCTCTCCTGGTAGGCCAGCACCCCGTGGATGGAACCTTCTCCAGCAGACTCTGCTCCTTTGATACCCACAGCCAGCCAGCATCTATTCACTCTGTCAAAATTCCTCTTGCACTTGCAAATTTTTATTGTGAGCTCCTAGGTTGGTTTAGGGGATCTCTAGGGTGTCGTTTTTGCTCCACAGTGCATTGTGGAGATTTTCTTCATCGTGGTGTGGGTCTTTTTTTTATAAAGATCCAATCCCTGGAGAGTGAGGTCGCAAGACCCACTAACTGTGGTGTTTAGCAACACAAAGACAACGCTCTGTTCCTCTAAAATTCAGCAAAGCTTTAGGCAGGGAGATTTACATAGCGAAATCCCTTGGCAATAGAATTCATCAGCCCCTGGAATTATTGGAAATGAACCAGGGCATGCATTTATCAGGGTGTGCTCCATCCTTTTTTTGCCCTGGCAGACTTGCTCTACAACATTTTAATTCTTGCTGTTAGAGGGTGCTCAGAGTGCATCCCTGCTACATCATTCAAACTGCAGCTGAGCAAAATATGGTAAGGAGAAACTCTCATTTATGACAGGGAAGGCAGCAAGTGGCTTTTGCTGTTCTGTAAGTCCTGTCTGTTCCATTCAGAACTGTTCATATTGACAAAGATATTAATATTTTGTGCTATTGTAAAGAAAATACTTGAATCACTAAAGCTTCAAAGTAACAAATGAAGTTTTGTTAAATAGTTCCTTTAGAAAATATTTCAGTGCAAAGATCTTACTAATGTTGGTGACAAAAAGGCAATTGCATTATTTCTAAATGAATATTGTAAGATACTTGGAAATGCCTGTAGCACAGTCCTATAAAGACAACTGAAACAATTCTTCTAACTGCCCAAATTCTTGTTTCAGAATTTATAACTAAATTCAATGCTACTTTCAGTATCTTTGAATCAGTATTTTTTAAAAAGGAAACAGGATTTTTTTTTATCAGCAGCATAGCTGGATGCCATAATTCTGGGAGAAGGAAAATGTTATCAGGGATGTTTAAGGACCAATGAAGGACTTTATTGTTGTCATTAACATTTGTATCATTGTCAAGAGCATAGTTTCTTACTTAATTTCTCATAACTTAGTTTCTTAGATTGTTGTGCTAAGTTCTTGGCTAAAAATAATGGCATAAAAAGTAATAGAATTATGTATATTATGGAAAACAGCAATTTATAATTCATAATCTATCTCAGATCTATTTTTATTCCAAAATGACTATTAAAATGTTGCCTGCTACTGAAATTTTTCTTCATAAATGTAGAAGGTTAATTATCTTATTTACTCAAGGTTTATATTCACAAAATGCTGGACAAGTAACTGAAAAAAACCCTCAAATCCTGAATAGTTCAAGAGCCAGTCAAACTAAAATGGACATATACACACAAAAAAAAACCCCAAACAAACAACAACAACAAAAAAAACCCAACCAAACCAAAACCACCAAAACAACCATTAATTCAGAGTTGTGCTCCAGCTTTCCAAATCATTACCACACACAAAGGCCCACCCAGAAGTGAGGACCCCCCTCACAAAAAGCTCTGTACACAAACACCTTCAGAAGCTGTCGTGATCTTGATATAAATTACCTGCTTATCTATGTGATAAGTGCTCTGAACAAGTTCATATTTTCATCACAGAGATATGAAACAGAGGTGTGGCAAGGCAGACAGATATTTTAATTTAATGGAGGAAAAAAACCAAATAAATTATTAGCCAAAACCTCCAGGGCACCTTCTAACCTAGATCTAGGTCTTGTCAGCAGCCAGAGGTAACTGAAGGGGCAAGAAAGTAAAAGGAACGCCAATTCTTCCTCTATATTTTTCTTGGCATGGAATTATATTTCCATTTTCCTGCAGCCTCTGGGGGTCCCCCTGAACTACTGAATTTTGGGTTCCAGCGCAGAAAGAGACATGGGATACGTCAATACCAAACAAGACTCCAAATCCTGTCCTCTTTGTGCTCATTTGCTTGGTGGGGTTCCCCTAGGAGAGCCAACACATGTTTAAATGAAACCACATGGTGCATTTTTTCTGCTGTATCTTGTAAAACCCAGTGACATGGCATAGAGGAATTAGTTAAAAATGACTTGTGGTTTCATCATTTTCCAAGCTCCGTGATGCTTCCTGCTTTGATTTTCAAAGACCACATGTAGCATTAGAGAATAAACCAAATTTCTCCATGTTTAACCCTTTATTTTATATGCCAGCACACTCTTTTTCTCTATAGACTCCCCTATTAACCTATTGAAGGTGTTTACCTACATAAAATATGTTAATATCCCACCTTTTTAATACAGAAAGCCATGACTGATGATGTGCCTCAAGAGTATTCAGTCAACAACTGAATACGTATACAACTGAAAGATTCAGCACAGCCAGTGTTTACAATGTTTGGTTTGTTTTTTTTACTTTTATTTTTATTTATGGCAAGTTATCAATAAAAAGCTGCATCTTGTGGACTGAACACCATTTCTTTTTTAGTTTCAGGGAAATAACCTCACTGGTTATTATGGTTATTATTGTTGAACATTGATGATGCTCCTATGGCAGTGAAAGTTCACAAATGGATTGATGTTAAAGGCAGCAAAAGAGACAATGAGCAATAAATAGCAAAAGAACAAAGAAATAAACAGAGTTTTTATAGACAACTGGTTAATTTTGTTGGTACAGAAAGCTGGGCTCCACCATTCCTTGACAAACTGAATAATTAATACAACAAATTTTGTATTGTAGAATTTGTAGTGACAAGACATTTCTAGAGGTTAAAATGCAACTGGTAATTATGCAGAGATTAATTCTGATGAGTGTGTTTTGAAGGTACCAGAATACCAAATGTAGAAGCAACATTTTTCCTCTTCACTACAAGAAAAGGGAATATTTGTGTGCACCTCAAACAAGTGAAATATGAATAGTGATTTTTTTTTTTTTCCCCTGACAAAAGTATCTGGTTTAAAATGAAGTTTTAAGAGTCAGGGTCTGTGTTTACAGAAAAGTGGGAATGAAGTGGGGAAGGAGAGATCCACCATAATCTCAAACAGAAAAACAGGGGAACAAAATATTTTCCTTGTATTCTTCTTGTGGAACCTGCCTTTCAAGTTTAAAGGGGCTTTCAAGTTTTAAATTTGCAGATCCCTAATAATTTTTCAGTGGAAAAAGGCACTTCTGTGCACTAAGCCCATTAAAATATGATTGATTTTCCAAGTGACTTGCTACTAGGATAAGTCCACATGTCTCTAAAGCTACATATCTGATTTTAAGATATACATTTCTTCAGTCTGGAATGCACAATATAGGATTAATTATTCTAGGCACTTGCAACATAAATTTCTGGACATTTAGTGGTAGAAAAATCAGGGTGAGGAGGAAGGGAGAGAGGCTCTAACAACCCTGGTTACAGCCAGCTATGTGTAATAAAGTCTTTAATTAAGTAGTGCAAGTGAACTCTGTGAGCTCTTTTGGGATGGGAAGGTGGAGAGAGTGGGATTAGAGCCCACAGCACTAAATCAACACACACAATTACAGGCACATATGGTGCAAGTGGAATTCAGTAGAAGTTTGAGACATCTGAGGCCAAATCAGCCTCACTGCTATAAAGTTATCCCGTTAAAGGATAGCAGCAGAGGTCATGGCAGCTTATGCCAAATGTAAAAACGAGAACTAGAGGCAGGAAACAGTGTTCAGATGTTACCAAGCTTTAAACCTGTTTTATGTCTGCTCTGGGCCTCCCATTTGTCCAGACACTGCACACCAAACCTGCTCTGACCACATCAGGTACAGCACAGCCTCGTTTTTTAACAGCCGTGAAAACAGCAGCGCAGCTGTGTGCCTGTGCTACATGGGATATTGGAATATGTTTGTAAAAATTAATTGGTGGGCATTAATATATTTATAGCTCCCCTATTCCCATTCTAATTGCAAATCAGAATTCTTATCTGCCATACGTAGTAACGAGATACAAACCCCTCCTTTTAAGAAGACAGAGTAAGGTGAGATAGGATCAAGAAATGGGACAAAATTCCCAGCTGTGCACTGCAGAAAGTTCTCTGTGCAATGAACAGTGGCTACTAGGGTAGGATGAAAAAACTCCACAACCTTTACTTCATCAAAGTTATCTTACAGCCTGAGCTTAAAAAAGGATTCTACACTTAAAATAAAAATTTGAAAAAATATACTGTACCAAAGACAGAACACCTTGTCTTTGTCTTTTTAAAAAGAGATCACTACATCCATTCCCTAACTCATAAACTTCAGCCCAGATCAACTGGGTCTTAAGGAGGCTGAACAAACCTTTTCTCAAAATCTTCTGCTTTAAGCAGGATAAGACTTTCCACAGCCTAAGGGCAATGGAGGTAGGAAAAGAACTGGCACCAATTTCCAACTTGCAGATGCAAGCTTTTGACTTTCAAACATGCCTTCCTCACTGAGAAAATGATATAACTGTGGATTTCTTTTATTCATTATCATCTTTTTTAGAAACACTTTTTTCCTACAGAACTTAAATTTCTGTGTCATATCTGACTTATGAATAAATTCATAAAGATTACTTCTTATTAGCAAATTCCCTAACTTTTAGAATAAGTGGTATTAAAATCACTCACACACCTGGGAAAACTGAGGAAATTATTATAATACAATCTTTACATATGGTATTGAGGCCACATTGGCTGCAAGATGACAGATTAGTACTTATGGACTTTGCATACTGCTAACCCCTTAATATCAGCTGGTATCATCATCATGACAGGCAAACAATATTTCTGCTGGTCCCAGCAGTTCAACACGACATTTATCCACTGTAGAATACAATGCACGTATCCAAGTACATAGATGAAAATAGAATTTTGAATCAGTGCTGCACCTGAAACCATTTATTCTTTTGATCAAGGAGTCTGCTAAGAGAAACATTATTGATCTAGGGCTCAGTGCAGCATTGCTGTGTAACAATTTTATGAATATGTGGTCTGGTGGTGCTGGGGATCTTGTTTCCATGCTGCTGTTAGGGGAACGCGCTTCCAGGGTTTCCCTGTTTTTTCAGAGTGCTAGCTCAGGGATGGAAAGGCTCCCTAGATTAATTAAAAGCTGTCTCAGAGGTGGTGGGGAGATGAGGCCGTGGCAATGGGGTGGGTTACACCTCATGGGCTCTCCAGGTGGACACAGGCAGCAGCTTTTTGCAGAGGCAGCCTGACCAGGAAGGCAAACCACAAGGACAAGAGACAAGAAGAAACTAAGGGGCAAAAGCCAGAGGGGGAATGGAGCTGGCATGGATACAGACCATTCCTTGGTTAGAATCATATCTGCTCCTTTGTGGTTCCCTTCTGCATCCATGTTTTACTTCCTGGAGGTAATTTAGTAGTTAGTTACCATTAATATTGTTTCTAGGGCTAGAGACAATGAGCCCAGGGCTGCTAAGGCAGCTGTGATAAATCACAGGGAAGCCCAGCCTGTGCGTGGTGGGAGCAGTGTGTCAGCTGAGGGGTGATGGATTCTGGGGGTTATTTATTCCAGAGGATGCCAGGGTGAGCTGGAAGTGCAGTTGTCCCTGTGGTGACTGCAACAAATCATCTGATTAATAAAGTTTGTATTTTAAACCCAGCGATCTTGAAAAGCCTGTGTGTTTTGTACTCCTCCCATTTTTCTCTCCTTTTGTTTAAAAAAGAAATGGCCACGTTTATTATTTATTTATTATTTATTTTATATTTAGCAAGCAGGTAGCAAAATGTCACCACAAGTGGGCACCTAATAACTAAACTAAAAGTCAAATAAGTACATAGCAGCTATAGTAGCCAGCTGCCTGGAAATGTTGTCTAACATTAATATGAAGAACACCTTGAGTCTGGAGAAATTTTATCACACAAATTTCTGCATCTAATGAAAGCTAGTTTAGTTCCCACGACTTCTACTTCCCTTGCAAAATGAGAAAAGAAAAGGAGAAAAATTCCCACTTATTTCAGACTCCAGAATCCTCCAGCGCTGAGGCACACTTTACCCCAGGTTCAGCAGGGTAAAAACATAATCTGATTCAATCCTCCACAAAGGTAGCTGTAGATTGGTGGAATTTTTGAAAGAGGGGCTAATGAGGGGAGATAAGTTACACATGTCCAATGCAGGAGAGCAAGTTGCTGCTGATTAGTGATCTTCTGTAATGGTAACGCAGCCCAGTCTTCAGGGGATTGCAATTGATCTCTTTTGAAGATACACAACGTGCCCCCTCAGTGACCCAGTCTCTGAGGCTGCACAACACACTGGCAGTGAAGGATGAGAGCAACTTTGAAAAGCAACTTTAAAAATTTAGTTTAAATGAAGGCAATTTCCAGGTAGGACTGTTTTGTTTATTTGCTTGCTTTTAGAAGTGTTGCATTGCTGGGTCCGTGCTACTGCCGTTAATAGGGTTAAGGGCAATTTTAATTCCTAAATATTGGTGTTGTTTACACCCTGATGGTTACAGCAATCACAAGTTTTGACAGTGCTTCCTTGCTCAGTGGCATTGGTTGAAAGAATCCTTTCCATGAAAACAGAGAAATCTGCAAAATCAGACTGAGCTGTGCCATTCCTCACAGAAGTTTGTTTGAACTTTATCTGCAGAATTTCACTGATGTGGACTCTGTTAACTTCCTAGACATTTATTTCCACTGCTTGCTTAAACAAAGAGATTTCTACATCAGAAATGGGGAACACAGTTGACATAGATGCTCAGGGAGTAAGAGGCAGAAGGACACTTGGTTATATTTAGAGAGGACATCTGTGCTGAAGTTGAACTTGGCTGCAGAGGGAAGCAGCACATTCCCAATGTCACGGGAAGAGGAATGCTTTGTTCTCTGTCCTGTGCCCCTCACGGAGTCTCTCAGCTCAAACCAAACAACACTGAGTGAATTAAACAAGTTCATGCTCTCCTCCTACTCCAAGACAGCCTCAGCCAAAAGCAGTGGGAAAGAATCATCCTTAGGGTTCACCTGTAATGGTGATCAGTGGCTAATTTGAAGTCCTGTATATCTCCCCAATTTCTGAGTTTCTCCAAAAAGAGCTCCTGTCATCAAGGCAGTGCTGCTTCATGCTTCCTCATCACAAGCCCTGCACAGCAGCTAGATGTCAATCAAATGTCCAGAAAGATCATTAAAATGTGACATGGAATTCACTAAACTAGATTAAAAAAGCAAAGCCTTCTATCTCCATACAAATTTTCTACTGTCAGGTCCCAATTCAGTCATTTGCTTATGAATTATAAAGCACCCCAATTTTACACAGTACTTAATTAATTTTCTGAGGGAGAATGAACTCCTGAAACATTTGAAACAGGGATATTTTAAGAAAAAAAATTTGCATCCTAAAGGCTGCAGAGCTCACAGGGCACCAACAATTTCTGTTGTGCTTATTCCTGACTAAAATCCTTTCAGCCAAGCTATCTAAGCTCTGTACTCTCACCATCCTTGGCTAGCTCAGGCACACAGAAATTTACTAAAGATGGGTTTCAGCTCATCTTAGAACATCATAAGGGCAGTTCCCAAAAACTCACGTTTTCCAAGGCATTTTGGTGTTGTAACCCCAAATACCTGCAGCTCTATAGGTGCTGCTCCTTTGCAGAGCTTTGTGTGCTCTGTTGCGAGTCAGGGTGGTCAAACCCAGCACGAATCCGTGTGCAGGCATGCAGCTTGCCAATCACAATTCCAGCACTGAAGGGTTGTGTGCTGATGGCTGCTGTGCAGCCAACCCACCTGTCAAGACACAGGGAGAAATTACTTAAAATGAAGAACCCCTGGTGTAAATCAAATATTGATGAAAGGAGGCCTTTAATCACCTGCCTGCAGCTCCATGAGGCGCTGTGAGAGTTGATTTCAGACTTATTTACTGAGTTCCTTTCACCTTTTCCCCCTTCATTAATTTGCTGGGAAATGCTAAATGGAGAGATGGAAACCTATTGTATAAAGAACAGAAGTTGTTGAAGCACTGCTGGTTCTGATATTCTTCCTCTCTACTTTTCTGCTTAAAGGAGACTCTCCCACACATACACACACACCGTGCACAATGAACAGAGCATCGTGGCACTACCTGTATATCATTCAAAACCACAATGTATTTACTCAGTGTTTTCCAGATGCATGTTTTAGACCTGCTCATTAGTCTTGACCCCTCTCTGGCTCTTTTTATCTTGGGACATTTGACCATGGGTGCAGGTACAAGGACTTCGCAGCTTAAATCTCCTTTAATCAGGTGGTTTATCTTTGTCTGCAGTTCTGGTTAGGGGCAGCTCAGGGAGAGATTTTGGAAGAAATTGGATGCATTAAGAGATAGGGCCACATCTTTCCACTCAGTTTTAGGGATCTGACTACTAGCCAGGCATGCTATTTTGTCTGGGGACCATTGCATTTTTTGATTGTTTGGCGTTTTTGCTCTGTCCTGGATTAAGAAGGGTTCAAAGCCAAAAAGGAAAGAGAGAATGGAATGAAAACAGTCATGTGGGGGGCTGTGAAAAATAACATTGCTGTGAAGCTGGGATAATAAACAGTGACCCATGATGATCATTACTGAGCAGCTACAAAAGCACTGGGAAAAAGGGAAACATCACTCAGCTGCAGTAGAGTCTTTAAGTGACTGGTCCTACAGCAGCTGAACATCCGCTCAGATGGTTGGGAAACCAGCAGGGCTTGAGGGAGCCCAGACATTTTGCTATTAAAAACCTTGATGTCCTCTCAGCACTGATGGCAGGAACACGTCTGAAGGTGCAGAGCATCTGTTCAGCTCCCTCTCCTGAAGCTGGCTGCAGTCTCAGCACGGAGAACATTTAACTGTTTCCCCCATGCACTTCCTGCCTGATACAGGATGCTGTCTCCCACAGCAATAAAGGAAATGATAGCCTCCCATATACATTCAAGTAATAATAAAATAAGAAGTAGGTAATAATAACCAGAGCCATATGAAATATGCACTTCATGAACCAAAATTAAACTGGAGAAATGGCTAAGCAGGAAAGGTCAGGGCTCATAAACTGAACATAATCTCCTGTGCTTTACGCCTCCCTCCCCAAAAGCAAATTAAATTTTAATGATTTTTGGAAGCTCTGACTGCTAAATACCATTTCCAACCTTCTGTATGAAATGACAGCATAACCCTAAGGCCAGTGGAAGTGGCCAAGACTGTGTGCTTTCACACGCAGCGTGTTGGATCATTCCCTAATGTATAGAACATGCATCCTGCTGGGGTGATGCAAGCAGCTAGGCCTGGCAGTTCTGCTCAGAGCTCAGGACAGCAAGGTGGCTGAGGATGGACACCTTCAGTGTCCATCAGGATCAGAAAGGGGCCAGGAGCCAAGCAAGGACGAGAGGAAAATGCAGAAACTGATGCACGGGAGGTTCCATCTGAAAATGAGGAAGGACTTTCCTGTGCAGTGACCGAGCACTGGGACAGGCTGCCCAGAGAGGTGAAGATTCTCCTTCACTGGAGATATTCCAGAACTTTCCGGACATAATCCTGTGCCATGTCCTCTGGGATGGCCCTGCTGCAGCAGATGACCCACTGTGGTCCCTTCCAACCTGACCCACTCTGGGATTCTGTGATCTCCACTGCCCTAATGCTTACAGTGCCATGAAATTCCCTCCTAGAGCAGAATACAAGGGTGCTGTGTCAACTTTACTCAAAAATAAACATCCACACTAACCATTATATGTTGGGAGATAAGGCTTAAATTATTCAGCAAAGGTAATTCATTGATATATCTCAAAAACTGCAAATCTTTGCTTCAGAACACAGGTGTGCTTTTTTTCTCTTTTTACTTATTTTTCTCACTACTAGTCTATTGATAGGAGTATTTCATATTCTGAACTCTATTCAGCACCCATAAATCAGGATGATAGAAGAAAATTAAAGCCTAAAATGGTTTCTAAGATATTTCTTCAGCTTCAGATGAATTTTTTAGTCTTTGAGTGAAATTACAGGTATTGAGCTGGGAAGTAAAACAGCACAAAATTAATGTGGACCCCAGCAACAAAATGTTTAGGACCCTGGTCTAATGTGGTAAAGAAAAGGAGCTGAGTCTGAAACACAGCAGAGGCTGTACCTAAATCAAACCACAGGTAGCTCCTTACACCAAATATTTCCTCCATGTTCATATCTACTGCTAAATAAACAACTAAAATTGGCAGCAGATTTTAAAAGGGTTGTTGGTGGCTTATTTAGTTACTTGGACTGGTTATTTGGTTTACATATTTGTTTAAAGCTTGTTTGTTTTCAAATAAAATGAACACAAAGTGCAAGTTAATAATAATTATTAAATATTTTCAGACAAAAAATCAAACTGGGAGTGATAAAGCTTTCTTAAAGATATCTTCACTGACTCGGATGTATCGAATAAATTTGCATGAAAAAAGGTTAGGTTTTTTTGAGAGCTTTCTAAGCATTCAGAATTATGGCATTCACATTAAAAGGAAACTCCAAAATACAAACAAACTTCAACTTTCATTATAAACAAATGTTATTTCTACTGCCTACCTGTACATCACCATTCATTAAGAAATAATCTGCAATGATGAATCTTTCGTGTTTTACAGAAGAAGAAATAGAAATTAGATTCCACACAGTCAGCAGGAAAGTCTGGACTAAAACTTGTTCCCAGCTCATCCTACTCTGATTGTTGGACACACTGGGAATTAGAATTAGTGTTTGTACTCTGTGTTGTTTAGAAGTATGGG
The DNA here is from genome assembly GCF_971803275.1 of Cyanistes caeruleus. Classification (NCBI taxonomy): domain Eukaryota; kingdom Metazoa; phylum Chordata; class Aves; order Passeriformes; family Paridae; genus Cyanistes; species Cyanistes caeruleus. The sequence goes on from NC_141703.1 coordinate 112,122,095, forward strand.
AAAAGTGACTGGCAGAACACAAGAAAGGCAGAGGAGATGCATAAATGGAAAAAGCAAGCCTTTTCTGATGTGAGACTGTGGTGATGGCACTTGCAGAACAAGCCTCCCTTTACAAAAATCAGATCATCTCCAGGTCATTATCACACTTGCAAAACCTCTGAGCATCACTGACTTTGCACAGCTTTTGTGCTCGCCCATCTGTCATTGCCTCCTTGTCTTCCTCCCAGCCGGGGGAATGAATGGCACGGAAAGCAGCAGGGTAATTAACGGGGCTGCTATCTCAGGAGGTGCCCCCTCTAATGTATTCTTTAGAGACACACAGGGCAGTCGGGAGCACTCCTGCGCTGCCAGGATCTGCAGCTCCTCAGCCCCAGATCTACACTTGCGGGGCTGGAAAAGCACTAAACGCAATAAAAAAAAATTTAAAAAAATTTTAAAAAAATTAAAAAAAAAATTAAAAGGATAAGGAGACTCATGCCATGCAGACAAATGTATTTGGTTGGAGGACTGATTGTCATTTAACTTTGTCATTTAACTTTCCAGCTCATGCACCTTGTAACAAGCTCAAAAAATAAATGAGTTCCACAATAAATTCCAGGAGCTGCTTGCAGGTGAGAGGAAAGCTCATGGCTTTACAAACAATTTGATGGGTATGGGCGTTGGCATCTTTGAAATGTGTCTTGATGCCTCGCTTCAAGGAGCAGGCTTCTTGCAGAGCCCAGAGAAGCAGCTTGGCTCCTGAAACAGATGAGTGGGTCAGCACAAACCTGAACTTCTGAACTTTGGGGTAAATAGTAGGTTCAGAGGGGAATTATTCAAGGTAGGAAGTTTGGGAAGGTTGTACCTTCCTGGTATCTCAGCCGATGGACACTGAGAGGGGACAATCGGAGGCACCGAGAAAATGCCTCGGCAACACATGCCCAGAGCAGGCAGAAAGGCTGGTTTGGGAAAGGCTTGGCTGAAGGGGAGTGTGGAGAAATCTGGTTAAGGCAAATAGCAGCAGGAGTGTCCAGATCTGGGCCCTCAGTTCAGGAAGGACATTGAGATGCTGGAGAGCATCCAGAGGAGGCAGCGAGGCTGGTGAAGGGCTTGGAACACAAACCCTGAGAGGAACATCTGAGGGAGCTGGGGTTGTTCAGCCTGGAGAAAAGGAGACTCAGAGGTGACCTTATCACTCTCTACAACCTCCTGAAAGGTGAGTGTAGGCTGGTGGGATTGGTCTCTTTCTGCAGGCAGCACTGACAGAACGGGAAGACACACTCTCAAGTGGCGCCAAGGGAAATTTAGGTTGGATGTTAAGAAACAGTTCTTCATGTAAAGAGTAATAAAATACTGGAATAGTCTGCCTGGGGAGGTGGTGAAGTCACCATCCCTGGATGTGTTTAAAACCAGACTGGATGTGGCACTCAGTGCCATGGTTTAGTTGAGGTATTAGGGCTGGGTTGGACTCAATGATCTTGAAGGTCTTTTCCAGCCTAGTGATTCTGTGGGAGGCAGTGTGATCAGGAAAGAGCAATGAGAACTGGGTAGTTCTCTGCCTTGTCTTCAAAACCTGCAGTCTAATAGTGGCCCAGCTGCAGGTCTTCTGTATTGCCAGCTTCCAGGAGACGGAAAACAGGGAATTGTTTTGTTGAACACGTGTTGTTCCTACAGCCCCAGCCCTCCCCAGGCCATTATGGCACCAGGGTGGAGGGACCTGGTGGTGGCAGAGCAGCCCAGGGGCTGGGCAGGTGTGCTGGGGGGCTGGACAGAGACAGCCTTTGGGGTGTGTGTGCTGTGAGGCACAGGGACAGTCTTTGGTGTGTGTGTGCAGTGAGGCACAGGGACAGCCTTTGGTGTGTGTGTGCTGTGAGGCACAGGGACAGCCTTTGGTGTGTGTGTGCTGTGAGGCACAGGGACAGCCTTTGGTGTGTGCTGTGAGGCACAGGGACAGCCTTTGGTGTGCCCTGTGAAGCACAGGGACAGCCTTTGGTGTGTGTGTGCTGTGAGGCACAGGGACAGCCTTTGGTGTGTGCAGTGAGGCACAGGGACAGCCTTTGGTGTGTGCCCTGTAAGAGACAATGTGTCACCAAAGCCTCACCTGACACACAAAGAGATTTTGTTTGGGTCACTGGGATGGAGAGTGATTTTGCAAAGAATGTGGTGTCTGTGGGAGGGTGAGAGCCCACAGGCAGTGAGAGAAGGGGATGGAGAGTGGCTGAGTGCTCCAGGAGCTACTTAGAAAGGCACATCAGGGATATGAAAGATGTGAGAGAAGGGATGAGGAAAAGGCAAAGGTACTGGCAAGGATAATGCAGTTTTTACAACACCTGATGGGGAAAAGTGCAGGGAGCCCCGAGGACTGAAGGGAAGGGGACAGCCACCAGGACAGTGATTGGGAAGGAATCAGTGTGCCAGATGTAGAAAAGAACATTGGAAATGGATTGTCAGGGGTGTCAGGATCCACTGCTGTACCCAGGCTCACCACACTGGAGCTCTTGCTGAGCCCAGAAATGTGTCCTGGCAGACATGGAACTTCTCTGACTGGAATTTTATGCCAAAGGGGAACAACTGTTCAGGTGCTCTTTTGCTCATGGGGACCACGAGCAGGTTCATTGATTCGAGCACTGTTGCTGTGTGTGGATGGGAATTAGCACTGTGTGTGTTATATCCATAGATACATGGATATATAAATATGTGCCTCTGCTCACTCCCCTCAAACACACTGTACAGGCCTGGCAGAGGCCAGGAGGAATGAGACATGAGCAGTCAGTTGGCCTGTGCCCACTGGGTTGTTTTGTGGAACAATATTCATTGATTTTGGGGTTTTTTAACCCAGTTTAAGATCCTGTGCTGACTCTGTACAGCAAAACTGAAGGGCCACCATGAGCCAGGTGGGTTCTCTGGCTAGCTCAGATCCTGCTGCTGAGGAACAAACTCCTGGAGAAGGTGAATGGAGGGACTAGGCAGGGAGGGAAACTGTGGGAGAGTCTGCTTCACATCCCTGCCCCTGCCAGCCTGGGTCTGGTGTGCTGCTCTGGGATGCTGCATGCTGCTCCTCCCTGGGAGCTGAGGCTGCAGAACCTCAGGGGCTACTTGGGGTCATTTGGGGCTACTTGAGGTCATGTGGGGCTTCTTGAGGTCACTGTGGTCCCTGGGAGGCCAGCTTTCTGTAAATGGGCTATCAAGTCTCACTGCATGACTCATAAATTCCATCATCCCATGGTGAGATGCTCCACCCAGGGAGAGGAACCAAGCACCTACCTGGATAGAATCAGAGGGTTTGGAACACAAGAACAGCCTTTTCTACTGGATTCCCAGGGGACAAGAGCTCCATAACCACCACTGGACCTTTAGAGGAAGACCAGACCTTTCTACAAGAACTGTAGACTCTGTCACTCCAGGAAGACTGCAGCCAACATTTAATCAGACTGCTACCACCACCCTGACCAACAGGGTGTCAGGTTGAATCCTGACTCTGCCAGTTTAAGCCAGTGTTTCTGTAGCATTGTTCTAGTAGCAGTAGTATATTTCTGTAGTAGTATAATTCTGCAGTATTATTGCATTTATTTTAATTTTCCTATTAAATTGTAGTTCTGGCTTGGAAATGGAGCACAGTGGAACAAGGGATCCAGTGCCTGAGGAAATTGGCTGTGCTGGAGATCATTTTTCCCTAAGAGTCCCCATGGTGTCCAGTGCAGATGTGGCTGAGATTCACACAGCTTGGACCAGATATCCTCCTGTTACCTAGAGACGCTGCAGGGGACGGAAGGAGAGGACGAGGTGGGAGCACTGGCCAACAAACTAAGAATTTACAGAAACGCTGTCACTGCTCCATCACACACCCATGTCTCATATGTGGAAACAAATATGAGCATCTGAGCTCATAATCTGAGCATAATCAAATCTGAGCATATCTGGAGCTAGATTGAAGAAGGCCACCATAAAATGAGAATGGATTTTAAGGAAAAAAATTATCACATCTCACCAGAACCAACAAGTCTCTGCCATTAGGAGCAGATGTCCCCCAGCCAGGGAGAGGTAAGCCCTGGTTTTTCCTTCAGGAACATGGGATGGGAAACCCACCTCCTCCTTAGCAGCCTGGTACATGACCTGAGAAGAGGAACATCCACCACAGGAAGCTCATCTGGAGCCAACACCACTCTGGTCTCTCATGGACAGACCTCCTGATGGCACAGGGATGATAATATGACTGATTCTCCTGAAGGGAGCTCAGGATCATATTTATTTACAGGAGGAGAGCAATGTGTACCATGACCAGGATTAGCCAGGCAGAGGAAAGGACGATCGGATCTGTTGGACCCTGTGGATCCCATGGCCTGGCACATCTACCCACAAAGGTCCAGCTTTGGGGGGCAGCAGCACTCAGTGTACCCTGGTGCTTCCAAGGAATATGGGAGCAGAATCCATTTCAGTTTCTGGAGGAACGAGGATCCAAGCAGCTGAAGTGAGTTCAGCTGGGAATGAGTGGCAGAAATCACTGCCCAGAGGCCCTGCATCCTCGGCATGGACCATCTCAGAAATGGGGATTTCAGAAATCCAAAAGGACGTTCTGGGGATTTTGGGATGGCTGCCTGGTCTCTCAGGTGTCCCCTCTTCTGTGGGACTGCTGGGAGCTGAAGAACAACAGGTCCCAATGACCACAGCAATGGTGCATGGTCAGCAGTTCTTCACCATCATCTAAATGTGCTGTACAACATCTCAACAAGGAGAAAGTGCCTTCTTTTTTCTTTTTTCCCTTAATTAAATCAAAATAAAAACCTAAATCAGACTTGTCTCACTTGTCTCTGTGATTCCCATCCATGAGATGATTGGGGAACTGGGGAGCCAAGGGGTGCTCAGCAAGGCTCGTTCACCCTATAAGAGCCCTATATGGCCAGTGCCATGGCCAGTGGGGAATGGAGGCTGAGCATAGATTATTGTGAACTAGTGCAGGTTACTTAAGGTCATTTATGTCTCTGGGAAGGGTCATTTGATGTCCTGATTGGGGTTACTTGAGGTAACAGGGGTCATTTGAGCATTTTTTTTTGTTTTTCCAGAGGTTACTTTAGGTCATTTGAGACCCTGTTCAGGGTTACTTGAGGTTATTTGAGGCCTCCATTAGGGTTACTTGAGGTCACAGGGGTCATTTGAGGTCCTGCTTGGGGTTACTTGAGGTTATTTGAGTATTTTTTAATTGATCCAGGGTTACTTAAGTTCATTTGGGGTGGCTTAACCAGGAGGCCCAGTTAGCAGTGACGCTGCCTTTGGACTTTGCTGTCCATAACATCCAGCCAGGTCTGCAGGGCCAGCAGCCAGGAGAGCTGGACACGAGTGGACCCATCACACTTGGGTCAAGGTTTCTAAAGCCCTGGGGATTTGGACTTCTCTGTCTTCTTTTTGGACATAAACCTGTGGTGTTTGTGGATTTTCCTGACACTGGAAATTGCTATACCTGCTGTCCTTAAGTACTTGTGGAAATACTATGTCTCCTTAGAACTGCTCCTATTTGTTGGTTGCTCTTGAAAAATGTTGCCTGCTCAAATTGTAGCAGAGCCCCAAACATTTTTTTTAATCCATGGAAACATCTCTCAAGAGATGAACCTGCTGGAGTTCAGGAAGCTGCAGGTGTTCCCCTCACTCACCTCCTCTCTGCTGGCACAGAAAGGAACCTGGATCCGTCTCAGCAGCCTTACCTTGGCATCCCTGCAGAGCCCACAACATCCTGAATCACTCTGCTCCTCTGCTCTGCCCCAAACCCTTCACCACAGTTGTTACAGCCCCTGCAATGGTTACCACTGGAACAGTAATTACAGCTGTAGCAATCCTCTCACAGGGAGAAGGATATTTGTCCTCTCCCCTCACCACACCTTCCACAGAAATCTCTTATGTTTTCAGATGTGGCAGGAACGTGGGGTTTGCTGCTGAAAGGCTCAAATGTTTGTTTTCTGCTTGTTCACTTGCAATATCTGAGGTGCTGGTCCCTGGCAAAGCTGTGCCTTTGCACCACCAAACATTTTGCAAGATGATCTAAGAACACCCTGGACAGAAAAAGCTATCCAAATTCCCACTTTTCCCAGGATTTTTGACTTGTTGTTAATCCACGTGACTCCTTTTCAATGAGATCATTAGAATCCTGCATTAATCTTGCATCTTACACTTTTGGCAATTTCAGCTTTTGCTACTGCTCTGAGTTGGACACACAGGCTGGGACTCATTTTCTCCTTTTGACTTCACAATTCTTTCTCATATCTCTGTAAAGGTACATTTATATCTACATGGATTTGCACTGTGAGTTTTGCAGCACATTTCTGAGGTAATGTGCTCCATCCCTATATTACAGGTCTCAGAATCACACAATCAAGGGTAGGCACTGAACTAAAAATTTATCCCATAGGCAAGATGCTGGGTTTCCTGAGGTTGAGAATTGATGAGGAATGGTCCTGCATCCCTGATTTTTACTTGTAGTTTGGGGGAAAAACACAATTAATGCTGAAAAATTAGAAACATTCATTTGATTTCATTTGATTTCATTCAGAACTTGAGTATAATTTTCACTTACAGATCCAAGAGGAATATTTATCTATATTGAAGGATATGTAAAACTGATCATAACTTACTGGAGATAAAAAGGTTTGAAGAGCCCCTCCACAGTTAAATCTTGAATCATTGCTGGAAAGCATGGACATGGAGCTTCCCTACAAACACAGGCTGAGAAAGTCGGGAATTTTCATTAAGCAGCACTCACCATGCTTGGTTAGGGAAATCACTACATAGGGGAAACTATTCACAGGTGTTTTATTCATTTCAATATTTTACAGAACTAAAATGAGGTCTTTTTCCTTTTATTTGGCCCTTATATGATGGATGTTCTATCTTTAGACAGCTAAATTCCAGGTCCATAGCTTACTAATAGAGAAAGACCTTAAATTCAATATTCCAAACTGCTCTGAGCAGCATTTCTGTCTCTATGTTGATTAGTTGAGAGCCTGAGCTTTAGTCATAGACAACTAAAAGTGCATTTCAGTGCACAGTGTTAGAAATTGGGTCAAATAAATAAAATGTATGACATGACTTTTCAGGATGGTTTACATGTACCTTAAGAAATATAAATCTGTCTGATTTATGCCATAAATGCTTTTACAGTTAACTACCAGCAATGCAACTAAAGCAAATGCAAAACCTTGACATTTGAGTTTTAAAGAGTTAGAAGTTATTGACTTAGATTTTTCTGTACAAGTCTCCCAGACAATTATTGTAGGTTATTTTGATGTTGACCACATAAGAGTGCTGGAATTCCTTAGTTCTTACACAAATTATACTGATTGCATCTACCCTGACATAATCCACAATTCCTTTATTTATTTCTTTACTGAGCTTTCCTCTCCAGTTTATTCCATTTGTTACCATTATTTCACAATCTTTGCTTTGGGTGTTTGGATGTTTGTTGGTTTGGGGTGGGTTTTTTGTGTTGTTGTTGTAGGTTTTTTGCTCTTTTGGGTTTTTTTGGGCAGGTTTTGGTGGTTTTTTTTGGGGGGGTGGGGGTGTTGCATGGGGCAGGGGAGCTGCTGAGCATTCTCTTCAAAGAGGTTTTGCCTATAGTAAGGACAGTTATTATTATGCATTTTAAGAGCTGGAAGGGCTCATACAGCACAAATACATCAATACAAATACAAAACGTCAGTATTTACCTGAGCAAGATTTGACAGAGGGGATGTTGGGAATGGGATGCAGTTTAACTTAAGCTTTAATAATGTTCCCATTTTTGTGAGGCCACAAAAAGCAGAAAGATCCAGTGTTTGTCTCCATGGACAATCACACTGACAGTGTTTTGCAGTCAGAGATAAAGCAGGAGGTGCCAACAAGCCCTGTCCCCACCTTGCCTGAGACAGTCCCCTGACACTGCCCCGTTTCTGTGTTCCCCCTATTAAATTATCCTTGTCTAGGCTGCTTCTGTCACAGATCTCTGGAGCAGCTCCCATCTTTCAGAGCAGGATTACTTATCCTGTGGCCTTTCTCTCTTTCACAGATGTCTAAACCCATATACACCTGTCGGATTTCTATCAGCTCCTTCCTGGGGAGACCTAATCTATCTGTCACTGGCAATCTGCACAACAGCCATGAGAGGCAGGAGCCATCCTGCTAAATGTAGCCTGTCCTGGCTAGCTGGAGCCAGGATAACATTTAATTCTTGGCTAAACCAACAGCCCAGGGACTATTTTTGTTCATATGGATATGCACAACGCGTAGATATTTCCTGTTTTATGGTTATGGCAGCATGGGGTGGCACACAGACAGCAGAAACTCAGAGGGTGTCACAGATAGCACTGGTGCCTGCCCTGCGCCTTTAAAAACTGACCACACATCCCATTAAAGGAATCCCGTAAATGTCAGTCACGGCATAATTGGTGTCTGCAAAGGTACTTCCTGGCAATAATTGATTTCTTAATCCAGATCCCAATCTGCTCCACTGATATTCTTTAATGACTTTCTGAAGCCAGTGATAACAAATTGGATAAGAAAAGACGTTTTTGTCAATCTGGAGGACTCGCAGGAGACACAAAGGCGGAGTTAACGTGATGCTGTTGCCAAGAGTGACTGAGCAAACAGTGTTTGCAATTACAACTCACCTCCCTAACTTCATTTCCAGCAAAACAGCAGCACTTTAATTATGGCAGCCCCAGAGTAAAGCAGAGGGAGGGGGGAAATTGCTTTCCATCACTTGTTTGTTCCTTTGTCTTTCACACTTCTCGACAAACTCCATCATATAATTAAACTCTAAAGGCTGTTTGCTGACAACCTGTGGTCAAAGATGATAATCATGCTCAAGTCAGGTGCCCTCCTTCCTACAGTGCCAGGTTCTGCCAGAGTGCTTCCTCTGCACAGATTATTGCACATCCAGATCAGGTCATTGGAAGCAGGGTGTGATGTGAGTGTAGCTGGCAGGTTTTAAAAGCTTGCCATTACAATTGCCTAATGAGGAACTGCATTAACAGCCTGTTTCTCCCACACCTCACATTCAGAGGAAAGGGTAAATTCAGCCATTAGAGTGGCTGGAAAACACTGGTGTCTCGTTTCAAAATTCCACTCAAATTCACCCCTAAGAGTAATAAGCTGCTGTGGCCTCTAATTTCAATAAAAGCAATATAGAGCACAGGGAGGGAGGGCTGGACTCCCCAAGGAAAGGGAAACACCACAACATTTTCAGACATCATGGGGAAAAAATTGAATTACAAAGATTTGGGAATCTTAATGTCATAAAAAGCAATCCCAAGATTGTTTTATATTGCTTTCCAGCTTATATCTGCACACTGTAATACACCAACATATAAACTGATTTTTCTCTTACTACTGAAAAATCAAATAAATGAAACAGAGACTCTTGAAGGACATTCTACAGTGAGAAAAGATTGCTAAATTTCAATTCTGTGAGTAAATTGAGACAAGGGACACAGTCCTGTCATCCTGGCTCTCTCTGTGGCCCATCAGTCTAGAAAATTAGAACATTCTGGGTCTAAAATGATAGGAAAAACAATTAAATGGGACCCAGGGTGAGTTAGAGGAACCTTGGTCAGTCTTGGATCCAGACAAAGCCATGGTCAGCAACCCCCCCTGCCCATCAAGCACTTACTGGTGTATGAATAGGTAGGAAAAACAAGCTGGAAAAGGTCTGGCTGCTGCTGGGATTGGGGGCAACCCTGTGGAGAAAAAAAGGATTTTTCTCCTCACCTCCCTTCAAATGTAACACCTGCTGAAGTTTCTGGCAGGTGTAGGGTGCTGGGGCCAGCTGCAACAAAACTGGGAGAGCCTGCTGAGGGCTGGCCAGTGGCAGGGAGCAGGCAGAGGGACAAGTGTCAGAGGTGACAAAACAAGGTGGCTTTTGCAGAGACCCACAGGATCAGTGCATGTGTTTGTGCAGCTCAGAAAGATGCTGAAAGCTGCTGAGGCAGAAAGTGAGCATGGAGGGAAGAAATGCCCCAGGAATTTGGGAATATTTGCTCTCCAGCTGGCTCTGCCTCACCCCAGCACCTCTGAGCTCCTGCCTTTTCAACAAGGTTTCCTTGTTCAAGTTCCCTACTTTCATTTGCTCCAAATATGACTTTAAAACTAGAAGGTCTCTGATCACTCTTGATGAGCTCACTTTGAGGAAAAGGCTCCCACCAGGACTTCAGGGAATCATAAACACTTCTCAAACTACACTGGGTGTTTGCACCAGCAGTGCCAGCTGCTCCCAGTGAGCAGTGGCAGCCTGGGGATGCCGTCCCTGCAGCCCATCCGTCCCTTGTCTCAACCTGGAAGGAGCTGAGGCCTGGGGATGATGCATGATGGTGATGACTGATGGATATAACTCTTCTGTCCCTCCCAGTCCTGCACTTGACACTTTTCTCCACCCAGGCAGAAATAACTGGATGATTGCAGTGATGGAGAGGTTCCAGAACCAGTGCAGGTGCTGCAAACATCACCACTGGTCCTGAGGGCAGTCAAACTTTGCTCCTCTAGCTGCTTAAAATCCCTGTCCACCTGATTTTTCCACCATTTATGAACCCTCCCTCTGTTCCCAGCATTTGGGTTTCAAATTCATACATCATTGTATTGCCTGTAGCTTTCTTTATGCTTTGACATGTTAGTTAATCTAATGTCAATTAAACTGCTGGGAATGACAGCTTTTTAATTTTCTGGGAAGCTGCTTGCTTCTCAACACATTCTAATCTTGAATTTCAGCTTTTTTTTTCCAGGCCTAGACCTTTCCTAAGTACACACGGACAAAAGCTCCAAATTATCCTGTGGTTTGGTGATTCTGAGCAAAATGTGCCCTGGGGCTTAGCCTGAGAACATCAACTCATTTTCTTTAGTGACCTGAGACAGATAACCAGAGGCTGGGTTTCCAAAGGTGAAAGGCTGCTGTCACTAAGCCACTGCAGCAACTTAATTGAATGTTTTCTCCCAGCATCAGCAGCAAAGGCTGCTTTTACTATTTGTTCAGTGTTGGGATTAGGATGGAGTATTTGCCTGACTTGTCTCTGAACAAAAACTGTAAAAGAAAAAAAAAATGTTTGCAATTACTTATTGAGTGCCATCCTGACATATCCAAGGGTCATTTGCACAGTCCTCCAGTCACTCTGGGTCAAAACTCATTTCTGCTTTGGTAAATCACACCCAGGATGGCTTTGTTGCATGTTATGACCTGCCCCACATCCACACATCATCAAACATTTGAATTAAATAGCACAAACTCCATGGTGCCTTTTATTTATTTTCTTTTTTCCCACAGAGCTCTTTCATATTTGGGGTTTTTTTCCCTCTTTTTTTCATTCCCAATCAGAGGCAAATAGAAAGGCTTAATTAATAGTATTTTGTTTCCATTTGGTTTGGAATGGAATTCTGTGCTTATCTTGGTGGGGGGAGCCTGGAGAAGGAGTCACCAGGATGTTCATTAATTTCCCAGTAGGGCTATGCAGATCAGCCTGAACCTGAGAAGGTTTGCTTTCCTTCCCCACCCCTTTGCATGCACACCCTCCTAATGGAGATGGAGGAGAGATAATCAGAGAGGGAACAGGCAGCTCTTCACCATTTGTGAGACTAATGAGCCCCTTCATCTATTCTCATTATAAATATGCCACCTCTGGCACCAGGCTTTGGTTCTGTTCCTAGCTACATCAACATCAATTTTGAGGCACACTGATGCATCACTAACACACACGACAGCCAAACCTCTCCTTTTCAGCATTTTTTTGTCATTGTACTGTCTGAGACCTTCCCTTCTTCACTGCTCCCCCTCTGAGAGGCAGAGAAGTCCAGATTGAAAAGTAATGAGACTATTAATTAGAGCTTCTCTAAAGGAAACCTATCCTGACTGGGTGTTGTCTCTGTCTCAGTCTTTGTTCCAGCCATGTTCTGTGAGATTAATACTTGTTTACACAGATTAATACAATAAATTAATATCTGCAGCTATGGAGGGAAAAAAATTCAGCCTGAGTAAAAAGCCTGATTATTCCTGAGGTGGACAGTTGGGGTTCATTTTGTGTAGACACAACTATTTTATCTTCTTTGCACCTCTTTTCTTCTTTAAAAACTGTGTTTTCGGGCAGCTGCTGAGTGCAGCGAGGGAGAGACACAGAAATATTTCGTAGGCTGCTCATCAATTTTGGCTGTTCACACGCTATCCAGGCCATGGGGGTGGGAATATGTTTCCTCAGCAATTCAGAGGTCTGGCTGAAATGAGTTTGTGATCTCCTGTCCAAGAAAATGCAACCCTCTGTCGGGATTTTATAGTTTAACCACACACATTGAGGGCAGAGCAGATAATGGCTGATTTTAGTTCAATTAATTTCTTTATTGAGAAAAGTAAATGCAACCGCAGTACAGATGAACAATGCAACACCAGGTTATGTTCTACTGTCATGGATCAAAGTAGAAGTTGTCCAGGATGTCAAGTTGTTGATTTGATCATTACAGTTTATATTGTGCCTTTTTCATCTAAAAAAACCCAAAATCAAAAATAATAATACTCTTACTATCTGCCAAATATCTTAAGGAGACACCTTTCTGTGGTATTAATAACACAGTGCTTTTAACTAGCTGATTTTTTAAGAAATGAGATTTTTAACCTCTCCAGTAATATCATATTATTTTAGTTTCTCTGTTAGCAACCTCTAAAATGACCAGGATGTAGCTGAATGTTAGAAAGACAATTCCTTTAAAGCTTTTAAAAAATTAAAACCTGGAAACCAACACCATAAAATTTCTCCAAAATGTTAAAAGATCAATTATTTTTCTGAACAATCAATAATTTCCCTAGCAACTCTATATGTATATCTTTTTTTCTTAAAGTATGCAGCATGCGTCAAAAGTTTGTTTCTGAATAAAACCAGATATCTTCAAACATAAATAAATACAACTGCTGAAATAAATGTAATTGAAATTGTATTGTTATTAAAAGCAGCAGCTAAATATTCCCAAAACAGAAATTTAAAAATTAAAGAGAAGAAAAAATGGTCAAAAAAAAAGAATAAATTCAGTAGGTTAAGATGAATCCCTGCATCCAAAAATTTTGTACATTCACTTAGCAAGATGTTTCAGTTATTTTAATGGAGTCCTACTATTAGACTTGTGAAAGTCTCTCTTGCTTGTAAAAAATGACAAATGGTAAGTGCTAGATCTGCATTGGCAGAAGGATTCTTCCTTTCATCTTCTAAACACAGGCTGCTCTGGCTGGATCTGAAAGCCTGGCCTGCAGCAGTCCCAGCCAAACACTGCCTCAATACCCAAAATCTCTTTCCTGGAGGGAAGGAAACACGCAGAAAATATGACAAATATATCTAACTGGTAACCCTCTGGTTTAGACACAATCTGGATTTAGACCAGAATATGGATTTGAAAAAGAAATATTATTTTTGATAATGAAAAAAAGCGCTGTGTTTTCCTCTTCTCCTGAACTTCACCAACATTCTGCTGACCACAATTTGTTGCTCTCTCACAGAACGGAGAAAAGTGTGGTTTCTTCCTCAAAAGATGCAGATTTCCACACGTTACTACTGATCTGGAAGAAGAAACGATCCACTTTATTTCCTTGAGCCTCTTAGTGTGGTATCCTGTCAGAAAATATGAAAACACCCAACAAATAAAACCAGAAATACAGAGCAAGTCCCTGGGCGAGGAGGAGCTGGCAGCTGAATGCAGCCAGAGCAGAGGCAGCATTTGTGAAGCTCACAGCACTCTTGGTCAGCTCAGCTGTTGGACCCTTTCAAGAGAAGCACCTCGTGGTGGTGCTTTCTAACACAACTCAAATAGCCAGGGTGATGATCTCACCTTGGTAATTCCTGGTCCTGTTTCCTCCTGGCTGAACTGCCCTAAAGTAGCCCATGTGCTCAAGAAGTGCTTTCTGTTTCTTACTGCATCCCCACTCTGGGCTATCACACACCAAAGCATGCAGCTTGTTTTCCTAAAAAATAATTTAAGGGTACTCTGTAGCATCTACTGCAGGGCTTACTGCTTTCATTTGCTTTGGATTGAAAATTCGCTTCTTTTGCTTGACATCAGTACCAGACTCTCAAACTACTTTCCCATAAGAATCTAACAATAACATCAAATGAAGAGGCAGTTTTGTTATTCCTGGTAGCCCAAATCTGTGTCCTGCTTGCTGGAATGACAAGTAATCTGTTTAATTCAAGACATTCTGCTTCCTTGTCCTTCAGCAAAGCAGAGAAAAATCCCACTGTAGAAGTGACAGGTTAAAATTTTAGTATTTTCCAAAAGAAAATTGTTATCATTCCAGCAACTCTGTTCACGAGTTTTATCGGCAGCTTTATAGGCAGAACAAATGTGTGAATCTCCTGCCCTGAGACCTCCACTGCTGCCACCCAGACTTGAGTCTTGCACCTGCCTCCCCATCTTAGTAACTGATAGAAAATCTCACATCCTATCCCCAGAAAATATTGAGATAATTGTTAACCACAAAAATCTTTACACTTTGACCTTCTTTCCTTCCTTCTGTTCTTAGATTTCTTGCACCTATTAGTAAGAAAGAACACTTGGCAATAAAAAATTTCACTGTCCTTAACAAGTATCAGAAGTTCCACAGAGAATTGGAAACAAAGCTTTGTCACAACAAAACAAAACTGAAAAATTCTTACCTCTCACTATTTTCTCTTTTGTTTTGTGGCCTTTATCACCAAATGTACATCTTCAAACCAGTTTGTCAGACATGTGCTGGAGATTGGAATGGAGCAATGTAGAAAATCTTTGTATCAGACAGAATAATACAAAGAAATCTGAAAGCATTCCAACTCAGAGCTCTACATATAAAAGGAATAGTGAAAGAGGGGGATATTAGGTGGTCTGGATGAAAACAAAAGGGTTTTTTAAATTTTGCTAAAATCCCCCAATTACATTTTTTTATGCAGGAAAAAAATCTAGTCTTGTTTCTGTCCTTGGCTACTAATCCATAGATGTTCAGTTGTAGAACACTTTATAACATCTACTTCACTTGACAGAAGCCATAAAACTTTCCTAACTTCCTTAACAATCTTAAAAACTACAATAAATTCTCCAAAACTAGAATTATTGCCAAGAATCCAATAAGCCACCTTCCTGACAAAACAGGAAAAAATTCAATAAAAGCCCCAGATAAATCTAAGCAGTCTACTGTGTCCATACCACAGAAGGAAGCCAAAAATGAGCAAAATCAAAATCCTGCCACTCTGAAGGAAGAACACTTCTCCTGCCCCAAATTTGGCAGTTGTAAGGTGTGAACTGTGTAAAAAATAACAGCCAGTGCATGAAATGTTAGGGGTTTGGGAGTATTGGGAAGCTCCATCATTTTATCATCTCTCTCTAACCTTTTCCAGGGCATCAGAGGGGAACAGGGAGAGAAATGTTCAGAGGGAGGGAGGAAACTGATGGAAACCTTGGAAGATGGGACATTAACAAACCAACAGCATGCAAAGAGCAAGCCAAACAGTTCCAAATCCTTTCCACAACAGAATTTCTTCCCCCCACTCTCCAGAACTCCAGCCCAAAATGGCTCATACTCTTCTATACAAATACTTCCTTCTGATTATTAGCAACCTTCTAATTTCAAGTCTAAATTTATTCATTACTCCTTGACAAATGGTTACTTTTTAACTGTCTCTTTCTCGTTAGAGGTAATTATCCCTCAGCCCTAGATGCATTTACCAACATCTGTTCATTCAACTTTCCTTTGGCTATTTTCATAACCAAGATCTCTTTTCATAAGAGAGATAATCCATTCATTTCATCATCCCAGGAAGTTTTGTTCTGTATCTGTTTGCCTTTAATTTTTTGTTCTTCAGAAACCATGACCAGAACTATTTGTATTCTGTTTTCTTTCTATATTTTCCTATATATTCTACAATTGCATTTATGTATCCTGAACACGATGAAAAACACGTGATTTATCCTTGGAATTTTGCAGCTCCATTCTTCAGCTCTGTCATTCTCCAAATGACCAGATCAGCCAGCACACTTTTGGTCTCTTTGCTTTCCTGTCACCTCCAGCTTACAGATTCTAATTAAACCTTGATTTAAATCCACATGGAGATTTTTTATTATGCTTTCTAATCTTAGTATGACCTGCTTTTGCTACTTTTACAACTTTAAATAATACATTTATGCTGTCCATAGTCAAAGATGTTTCTTCTCTAAGTGCTTGAAGAAATGCCTGTCAGAAAGGCCAAACCCACGAAATATGTTGTATCTTTCTAAACAAAACCCTTAACCAGTTTTTTAAATCTGAAATATTAATTTATTAGAGCAAGAGAATGTCAATAATTTATGTATGGGCATATATGGAGACCTATCTCTGAATTATCCTCATTAAGCACTGAATGAGGGGATTTGGATTTTTTAATGAAAAGGGCTCTGTTCAGAGTGGAATAATTAACTGACTTAAAACTAAGTTGCTGACAATTATTTCAATTATCAGCCTCATTAACAGGGTAAGGTTATGACTCAAGGTTGGAGTAGTCAGCAGAGAGTGTTACTAGGCTGAAACGATGTTTGCATGCAGTTTAGGTGTCTATATTGGTAAAATAAGGGTCAGGAGGGCAGCAAGTCCAGCAAAACTGTGTCCCACAGCTCAGTAATAAAATTAAAGAATGCATCTTGCTTGAGATGATAACCTGATTTGCTATACAGATGATTTTTTTCCTCTATTTTTAGAACTGTCTGAAGTCCAATTACTGTGTTCTAACTTTTATCTGAAATTGCTTTGGACTTCTGAATTTACTTGTAATTGCCTGGGTCTCTGCTATTCAACAGCTTGGAAATTCCATTTTCAAAAACGAAATGGCAAAGCGTCTTCATGCGGAAGAAAAGGCAGACTTTCAGTGCCATAAAGGAAGGTTTAGTTTCTATAAATACTGGCCTATTTCCCATTCAGCTGAACATGTCTGCAGCGTGGGATGCATCTCTCCCCAGCAGATCATTCAGACAGTGTCACAGGGGTTTCAGATTTCCTATTGGAAATTGCCAATCAACAGATTTTTATACCGAGTTCATTTTTAGTCAGTGAGTCAGTGGCACATCATTCTGGAGTGACAAATTACAGGGAGATATGTAGGACTGTGTCAGAAATTCTGGCAAAAACTTCAATAAGTCTGGGTGGGCTGGGCCTAAGCTTCAATGGATACCAAATATTTTTATATTTACACCCCCCCCAGTAATAAGATAGGCATTTCTAGATGGATCTCCTTGGCACAGCACTAATAAACATGGCAATGAAAGTGATCCAGCCCCACAGAAAAAAGCTCCCAAATGCATTTAGGAGGTTTGAACTTTTCAAGGGTATGATCAAAGCTGAGAGGAGTGAATGGAAAGGCTCATATTGACATCAATGGGCTCTGGAACAGGCTTGATGTGTTGACAGCTAGAGAGATGCTCTGAAACCATCTGAAAATAAATTCAAAGCCTGATAGGCCACTGTGGCAAAAAGATACCATTGCTTCATTCTCTGCCATGTCAGGAAATTATCTCTGAGCTGTCAGAGTGGGTTTCTCATTTTAGTGTTTGTGTTTCTAGCCCATCTCTCACCAAATGGCTTTCCTTTTGTGTGTATGACAATTGATTAGTAACAAAAAGCAACAGGGTCATACAAGTAGCACACTTTGCATCTATAATATGAAATATTCTTGCACACAGCCAAGTATTTAAAATTATATTCACCACACACCAGAAAAAGCTGAGACAAATTGGTCTCTGCTAACGCGGGGCCCATGCACTTTAGCATTCCCTTACATAACATTAGTGAGAAAATTTTAACTTTCCCCCAAGCTCTAATCCACCTTAAAAGCAGCAGTCTCATTCCAATCGATTTGGTGAGATGAATGTTATTTACACTTCAGTTTGCACCTTTTTCTAAGATTTCATAAAAGAATAAATCCACACTTCCAGGGACGGCTGTGCATGAGGAAGTCTGGGGCTGTTAAGAAGAAGTGTTAGACACGTATGGGAATGTATTAGTAAGGGTCACACCTCCATCTTAAGATTTTTAAGTGACAGCAAGAGCATAAAAGACAGCAGGATGGCAAAGAGAGATTGATTGCATGTGGTTCCTCCTTCTTTATAGCCAGGTTTTTTAAGTTGTTAAGCATCGCTCTCCAACAGCCTAGACAGACCAGGCTGTCTAGGTGCACCTACATAAATAAGACAAATGAAGCTTTGATGAAATAAACCCTTCCAATTAAATATATCATTTCCATACTATGTATGCTGAGGCCAGCAAACACCTCATAACAAATGTGATGACAAAACAGAGGTTAGTTAAAGCAAAACTGTGTTTTTCATGGTAGAAATTCCTTAGAGCAGCCAGGTGAAATTGAGAGAATTCTTCCCAAAGGTTAGAATTAGGGCTGGAAAAAGTTCTGAGAAATTTACACTAAAGTAGAACAGTGATTGTATCACTGTTTAATGCTAACACTTTTTTTCCCTGGTTTTGCCTGTTTTTTCTCTCATCCCAGTGTATTTTCCCCAGCCATCAGAAAAGTAACACTGAAAATGTTATTACTGTGATCTCTCCAAATTGATTTGCTCATGGATCCTGCAAGCAAAAGCAAAGGGATGAATCTATGCTCTGGGCTTCAGTCACATCTGCTGCAACACTTAAATCACATCATGGCCTTTTACATGGCCTGATCGTCCAGAGAGCTGCTCTGAGGCAAAAACATGTAAATTATTATTTTTTCTTACATGTTTTTGGGGACTGCACATAGCTGTTGTCTCCTGAGCAAAACAATCTGAAAATGCTGTAAAGACCAGTCCTCACCACATACCAGTGCAGGCTGAGCTTGAAATCAGTTGTCTTAAAAATCAGCCTGACCCAAACTCTAAACTGCAGGAGCAAAAACACAGCGATGGCCTGGTCCTTGTTTGGTACCACTGGGCTGTGTTTAGGGAAAGCTGAGGGTTTGCCACACTGAGAAACTCTGTCCTACTCCAGGCTGGGATGAAGGACAATATTTGTCCTTCTTTTGTCTGAGTTACCAAAGGATTCAAATGCATTTTTGAAACCTTTAAAGCCTTGAAACCATCTTCCCTAGTCAAACAGCCCATTTTCCAGCCTTTCTAGAATTATCACACCAATTCTTCCTTACTTTCATTAAGGCAAAATCAGCTTGGGTTTTAAGGGCTTACAACAAAGGTCAGAAGAAAGGCCAGTTCAGGATGATGGTTGATCTAACAATCTTTCCTGGATGCTCACTTTTCTGCACCATGACCCTCTGAACTCATGAGGTCTTACCTACAGTGCTATGGGAAATTTTATATATGAAGACTTCATTTGTTTTGCTTTGGGGTGTGAGTCTGAAAAGAATGGGTTCAGCAGCACAGAAATATTTTGTAAGTTTACTGTTTTTTTATTAATCCTTTGTTTTAAAAGAGTTCTGGAAGAATGCAAACAGAAGGGATTTCTTCTGATGCTTCTCATTTCAAGGGGGAAATTTTAAAATGGACATTGTTGAAATGAAACAGTTTATGTGTGTACAGCATTGAAAATGTATTTTGTACAGAGTGAATAGGAGGTATCTTTTGATGGTTAAGGGTATGACAAGCGTTGATGTGTGCTGATAGCAATCATTCTGCAGTGGTGTAGGGGAAGGAAACAGCTTGGAAGGGGTGAAGCAAGGTCTCCCTGTGGGTTTTCTCTTGTGTGACACAAATTTCCCCCACCTTCCTTGCTGCAAGTACTTCTGGCTTGATTTTTTACCAGACTGTCCAGTAGCTCCCTTCTGCCTGTTCACACAGCATCACAAATCAAGCAAGAGCTGTCCTGTGGAAGCCAGAGCTAACAAGAGAGGACTATTTTTAGCACCAAAGTGAGTTTAACAAATGGATCATAGCTAAGGCAGCATGACAGCTCTGCTGCCTAATTAATAGAGACACCAAAGGTGATTCTGCAACAGAGCCAGAATCCCCACTATGCTGGGCCTTCAGATCAGGCAGATTCTGCAGCTCTCTTGTGTTAAGCAACCAGAAAAAGCATCCCAAATATACCCCAAACCTGGCCCATAGGTGCTCTAACTTACCCTGCTCTGAGACAGATAATAAAAGGTTTTCTTGGGTGTTTTTGGCTCCACTCTTTGTTTATCCCTGCATATAGTCAGAACTCATTGTTTTCACTCTTTCCCTCTTTCTACTCATAAAAAATGACTAATACCTCTTTGAGATGGACCATGGTGGACCGGACTGAAGCTCTCCAGGTAAAGAAGAGGACTGAAACTCCTTCTCTGTAGGGAGACAGGTGACAACATTGTCACAGAAGTGAGACAGAAACCAAAACCAGTCAGAACTTGAGATTTTTCTCCTATTGTGCAATGTGATTATGGCCAAACCCTGTCCACTCTTCTGCTCTAAGGATTTTATGGATGTGCAGATTTTTGAGTACTTGGCATGGATAACTGATAATATACCAGGCTCCTTATTAATCTCTCCCAAACTCCCCACAGACCTTTTCTAAGAATATTGAATGCAATTCCCTGGAAGATCATTTTATAGCAAACAACAGAATCTTTCCACAAGTGAACTTGCTGTGCCTGCAAGACAGTCTCTCCATGCTTTCCTATCCTTTGAATTCCTATTAAATTTGGCTGAACCCACACAAGTTTAAAGAGACGTTTTTCTCAGTAGGCCATCCTGTTTCAGGAAGTCCTCAGCTTGCCATGGCTAAGCTTGTCTTTGGAAATTATTATCTCAGAAGCTGCTCTCCAGGGAAATTACTGCAATCCAATCACCACAAATGTAAATTAAATCAGCATCCGATACAGCCACAGTGGTTTGTGTTCCTCCCCACTCCCTTCTCCCTTTGAGAAATCTAATTCTGAAACCACTGAATAAATTCTGCTGCCCACCTCCCACAAGGAAATAGCTGCAATGATCTGAGAGGAGATACAGTCTGTAGGAAATCACAGTACAACTTGTTTGTGAAGTTTATTTTGGTTCATGACTTCAGCGGCTTTCCTGCCCCTCAGCCCCTCTCCTGCTGTGCATTTACCCCATATTCTCTGTGGCAGGGATAAAACTTCCAATCTCCCCCTTTGTGTGGGACCCTGTTTCCAACATCCACTCTGGATGGAAGCTGTGCTTCCCTGCATGCAGGGCTGGGAGCACTCCTCCTGTGAGCTGAGGTGGAGAAGCAGGCAGCAAAACATTCTGAGAAGTTTAGGATGTGCCTCACCTCGCAGCTCTGTAAAAGTTTTTCAGCTTGGAGAAGTGCAATACTCTAGGAAAAGCATCAGGTTTCATTTAACAGCAACTAACAAACCAAAATAAGGAAAGAGGTTGGTGAGAAGAAGCTGAAGGAGTGCTGAAGGAAACTGAAAGGCTTTGGAGCAGAATATATCGAGAACAAAAGTGGGTTACCCAAAATTGTCACTTTGGACTCAAATCCTTAAGTACAAATTCAGTTCCATGTGACAGATACATGCTCACAAGTCTGATAATTCAGACACAGAGCAAATAAACCAGTGAAAAACCTTCAGCTGAGTGTCCCCAGTCACTAATTGGTCTGCATCATGTGTCTGAAGGAAGCCAGGGCTGGAACAAATCACCCTGAGTGCCTTTTAGGGTTGTTTAACAAGTATTGGGTAGTATGCAGAACTGTGATGTTCTCTCTTCAGAAGAAAAGGTCAGCTGATGTCCACATAACCTGCAATGATGAAAACTGGGCTTATTAAGAAATGTCATATTTAACATTTAAAAGCCATTCTGTATCAATTTTCATGGTTAAAATATTGTTCTGCTTGACATCAAAAATGTAAAATGAACAATATTCAAATAATTGCTCCAAATCTTGAGAGAATCTTTCCATCAGTTATACCTCTTTATTTTGGTTTTGAGTATAAAGGGTTTAAAACTCCAGTCACCCAACATAGCACAACCTCATTCTTCTGCCATTTACAAACCTTTGTTTTATTCACATGGTTTCAAACTCCATCATAACTATTATTATTAACAATATTGTTAGTAGATAATCTTCAACATTTAAGCAACAGTGATATAAAGAACAGATAAAAATTAATGTCTTCATCTTGTAAATCTGAAAAGATACATTAAAATTTTGGATTGTTTTCTCTCAAATGCATATATACACACACATTCATTTATTTCTGTTCAGCAGAATTTTCCTTCTAAATGCTTGTTAGGAAGGAATGGTAAGTATTGTACAAAAATACATCTCTTGAGTTATAAGAAAACTTTTAACTAAAATTAACCTGAGTATTTGAATGCACAGGCACCATCCAGGAATTTGTAGTGACAGCCAGTGTTGGTGTGACAGCACAGCACAGTTAGTGGATATAGAGGTTTTTATGTCTTGGAATGAAGATTCAATACAGCTGGACAATAAAAAAAAAAACCCTTTTACTATGCAAGAGGGATAGGCTTTGATGCACTTCCACATTTTCATTCTGCCTTTCAGAAGCTTTAAGTTTTCTGAGTATCAACAGTCACTACAATGTTACTTCTGAGCAACTTTACCCAGTCTCAGAAAGGAAAGATTATTTGTAGACAGAATTTATACATAGTTTTGTTAAACTCCCATTAAATCGGAAAAATCTGGAAATTCTAGAGGTAGAAATGGCAAGTGAATCAGTTCAGCTGTTATACAATTTCTAGCACGTAGTGGGGGTCAGCGAAAAAAATCAGGGACAATTCTGTCAGTTGCAAACATGGGCAGAAATGGTAAAATATAGTTAAGAAGTGCATTTAAGTATGCAGCTGTATTCCAACGGATGGCATCATCCAGGGAGTGATAGAGGCCCAGACTGGTAATGTAATGTAAGCAATTAGTTCTGGCAGCTACAAAAGAACTGGTGAAGCAGAAAAATCAGTCTCAAGAACTAATCTGTATCTGCACAATGGCAATGTCTTGATAACACATCTGAAACATGCAGTTCAAACAGGAAGGGCAGAGGAGCTCTATGGATGCTTCAGAGAGCTGTCACCCACTAATGACTCCTAGAGCCAGGTGGAAGCAGGGAATTATCATCTGGAAGAGCTGGAAGGGAATACAGGCAAGCCACCTACCACTAAAAAAAAAAGAAATAAAGAAATTTAAAACATTGAAAAAAACCCCCATCATTTAAATTTCAATTTCACAGAGCAGTTTCCCAAAGAACACTGTTTGCTATTCTTCAGTAAATTTAAAGCACTGTATGTACTCACAGCATACACTGGCTCTAACCCCACAAATCACTTATGTTTAAATTTTTACAGATGCACCATTCCAACATAATTGCAATTTGTCTAAATGATTATGTTTTTCTGTGTTTATACAGTACATACAGCTCTCACTGTGAGCTCTTTTGTGGACTTTGTAAAGGTTGAGCTCATGCTGCTTGCTGGGATATTAATAGGATCTCTCTCTTTGTTCAGCTATTTCTCCCAGAAATAAACATAATATCCTGGACACAATTCTTGTAATATCACACCAAAAACTGGCCAGAGGTGCTGTAGATTTCGGGTAGAAGAGGGCAGAAGGAAGAAGAGGATCACAAATTAAATGCAGATAAATTTGTGCTTTAACAAAGCAATCTTAAAAAGGTCAGGTATTTTTACAAGTCTTCGGCAGGGGACAATTGTACAGGTCCTGATCTACACGCTGTGAAAGTTATTTTTAAAAATTACACATGTAAGTATCCCAATATAACTTGCACAGAATTTTTACAATGCAGGAATTTTTAAAAGACGTTCTGGTTTGAAATTGCAACAGAATTTGTAATTGTACAAAGTAAAAAGTATGCCTGGGGATGGCAAAAGACTTTAGAAACCTATCTGAAATTTATCTTTCATTTACAACAGTTAAACTGGGAAGAAAGAAAAAGAAAACTTCAGATTATTTGATCCAGTGGATCATTCCTGTTTCAAAATAGCTCAGTTCAGCCTCAGGCTATGGATCTCTGAGTGGCATTTATGTAAAAGCTGAAAAGCTCTCTTCTCTCTTCCCCCTGCTACCAACCAGAAAGAGGAGAATGCCTTGCATAAGATGTCAGACCAAAGCACAAAACCCCTATTCAGATTTATTTTGAGAATTATCACAGCTTCTCTTCATTTACTTCCTATCTTTTTTGGTTTGAACATCTTAGCAAAGTACGCGATGAACAGCTACAGTGGCTGGAATAACTTATCAATTCAGCTAGGATGAGACATCACAGCATCATTTCCCACCGGAACTTTGGTGAGGGAAGAGAAATGCTGGTTTCCTGTGACAATGACATCCCTCAGCATGTGGCAGAATACCTCAGAGTCATCCCATGTCATTGCTCACACTCCCTCTGTGCATGTGACAGCCATGACCTCATGGGGGGTCAGAAACAGCTTTGACCTAAGTCAGCCCCTTGGATGGGTGGCACTGGGTCACCTCTGGGACCTGGTGTCCGTCTGTCCCAAAGGGGAGGTCATGAGCTTGACCGTGCACCCACCGTGGGCTGTCTGCTCTGCCTCCCCCTGTGCCTTCCAGATCTTCCTCCTTTGGCACACACACATTTCCTGCAGAACAGCAAGAAAACAGCAAGAATCCCCTTAAATTCTGGATGCTTTCTTTCCACACCTAGGTTAGGGGCCCTCTTGCAAAAAAGCACTTTTGTAAATGTCATGATGCGCTGGAATCAATTGTAGTACGTACCCTTTAAATAAAACAACAAAGTAATTCCTGAGAGCCGTGGTATTTCAAGACATTCAGGGTAAACAGAAAATTTTGCTGGTGCTTGGGTTTATTCTCGTGTGATCCAACAAGAGAGAAATACAAGAAAAATCTGTGGTTGTAGCAGAGACATTGCTGGGAGGGGATTTTATCATGTGTGTATTCTACTCTCCACGGAAAGAGAAGATAAAGCCAAGTGTGGTTTCCTAAAAATGTGTGACCAGTGGATTACTTCCTGCTTAATAAAACATAGCTAAATGCATCTAAGTTTCTCCAGATGGATATTATTTATGAATCAGGGAAAAGATAAAATTAATAGTAACATCAAAGTTGCGCTGAAAAGTTTCCTGATTAAATATTATCTGACCTCCAAATGGTCTTCCTCTGCATTTCCTGGAGCAATTTGGCTATTAGTCAACCCACAGAAATGTAGATGACAGGTTTATAAATATCAGAATCAGAGCTGGAATCTAAACTTCACTTTGATTTAAACGCTGTTCAACAAGGTGACATTTTTTTCCGGGCACCAGATGCCCTGGCAAAAGAGGGAGGACACGCTTTTTGCACTCGGGGCTTTTCCAGCAGAGCCAAATATTTATTATCCGTGGTACCAGACAGAGGGATTGCGTGGTGTGAATGACCACAGCACACTGCTTTTGTTAGGGCAGTTCTTGTGTGGATAAAAGTCTGCAGGCTGCTGTGGTGACTGAGCCATAGAAGTGTTTATCATCCTTAGGCTTGCTCACACCCTGCAGCTCAGAGCAGAACACGGAGATACAGGCTCTGCTCTGTCCCAAAACCAAGCAGATTCAAAGGATGCAGAATGACTTCGCCACATCCTTTCTCCCACCCACACTTGATGTATGTATTAGATAAACCTCTCTTTATCAGTTTTTTCCTGAAAAAAAAAAAAAAAATACAAAAAAATACAAGGATGTCCTTGGGAGAGCTTTACTCTGCTGGTGAACTCCCATACTCTGAATTTTCTGCCACTTCAGTAATATCTCTCTCTCAAAACACAAACGTGCTGGGAGAAGCTCATAGCTGCAAATCCCAGGAAGCCTCTTCAGGCTCATCATTAAGAGAGTCCTCTGAGCTGGCACTTCACAGAAATCAGAGAAGGGAGAGTGAGTAATAGCCTGTGTTAGACAGAATTTCATTAAAATAAATGATCCACTCTGTGTACGTTCTGAAGGAGTTTTACGAACAAGTGTCAAAACACTTCAGTGACAATTGTGACTATTATTCTTTCTGCTGAACTGTAGCTTTTACTACTGTAAGCAGAATTCCAGGAACATACCTGCTGTTCCAGAGCTCCACATTCCACCTCAAGCAGATCTGGCAGGGCAAATTCCAGACTTCTGCTGCAGGAGAGCACGGGAGCTTCAGTGCACCAGGAAAAGCACACAGAGAATGAGAACACACCATGAGCTGTGAGGCTTCAACCCCACCAGTGCCATCAATTGCCAAGTGCTACAAAAAAAAGAAAAATAAGAAAAATACCAGCTTTGAGTCTCAGAGAATGACTGCAGAAGAATCACAGACACTGCATACAGGGCATTCCCACTTTGGGCTATAGTCAAGGAGAAAGGGGAATCTCTGATCTGCATAGTACATTCTGTATGTTTAGTTAAAGATTTGTCAGATAATTAATTCAGTGAATTTTGAGGGGCCATATTATTCTCTCTGAAAGTTGAGATTAATTTACATCCCAAAGTATCTAGCTGTGTTTGCTGAGCTAACTTGATCACACAGCACTTTTCTGTGCATTTAATCCTTACATATCCATAGAGAGAACCTCAACATGGTGATATCCTGCAAAGCCTATACATTGCTCTGGAAAGCCCAGCTGCCTCAGGACATGCAGAAACTAATTAGAAATGCAAACTAATCTCATCCTGTGCCACAGGTCAGCGTGAATGCATCCAGAGCCCGGATATTTTTCAAAGAACACCTCAAAAGGCCGTGCCTCATGCTAGGAATTCCTGCCTCATCTGCAACAGCTGAGAAATCTTTCACTGCCACGATGGGACTGAAATCCTGCCATAAATGTGCTCTGGGATGAGCTCTCCTCAATCACATTGCTCTCTTTTATGGCCACAAAGGATTCCATGCCAACTGTGCTGGGATAAATGCAATTTCTGAGGAGGATGAAGACACTCGGTGTTGTCAGGCTGCTGCAAATGTTTAAACTCTGAAATGGATCATGAGGCCACACAACTCCATAGGAACTGAAAGCCACAGTTTTTGCCTGGCATCCAATAATGCAATACAAAGACTGGGAAAAGTGCTTGCAGTTAATCTGTTCTGAAATTGTACCTTTTCCTCCCTGTTCCTGCACATGGGAGAGCTCTCCATGGTTGCTTGGGCTTTGCTTTGGTGGTTTTGTTATTTCCTTTCCTTTATTTTTACAAACAGGACAGTTTTGTCATATGCTGTCATTCATTATTCATTATTTAAGGGGTAACTGAAACAGGCTGCATCTCTGAAATTAGGATTCACTTTTCCAAATGTCTCCACTCTCCATGCTGGCAGAATAATCTTTGCCAGACACATTCCAGCCCAGGATATTTTTGAGCAACCCAGTCTAGTGGAAGGTGCTGCAGAAGGTTTGGAACTAGATTTTCTATAAAGGTCCCTCCCAATCCAAACCATTCCAGGATTCAATGAACATCCCTTTTCAGAGGTTATCTTTTACTACCTGTAAGGCTTCAATGAAAATAGTATGAAAAATAATAAAAAATTCTAGTACATCTATGACAACACACTGAGAGCAAACAGATCTAAATAGCCAGGTTAATTTTTGCAGTAATTTTGTTTTCAGTAGTAGTGTATGTATCATTAAAATTAATTTTGAACATATATAAAATGCTTCTATCCCCAACAAAATTATTTTATGGGCTGTATTCACCAGTTCTTCACACAAATCCTTCTTTTCCAGAATTTAGTCAGTCGTTAGGGAAATTACATTCTCTTGCAAAAGACATTAGTTGTCATCTCAGGAAGAACATCAGTGACTGGTTCAAAGTGAAAGCCACTCTGAGTTTTAAAAACTAAGTTCCTACAAAAAGGGTTTTTCTCATTCTTCATTATAAATAGAATTTGTGGAGTCAGAATTCAGTGAAATTTTAAATCTGCATG
Source organism: Cyanistes caeruleus (assembly GCF_971803275.1). Classification (NCBI taxonomy): domain Eukaryota; kingdom Metazoa; phylum Chordata; class Aves; order Passeriformes; family Paridae; genus Cyanistes; species Cyanistes caeruleus. The sequence continues at coordinate 112,149,867 of NC_141703.1, forward strand.
TGTGTAATGCAACACCTGTTCTTATTGCTAAGAGTTGTTTTGCAATATCTGTATCACAACAAGCTCCAAAACCTTATTTTTCTTCCATTGGTGCCTTGACCTTCCACTTGACTATCAATGCTAGACAAGAAATTAGCTAAAAAATATTTATCTACTATGGGAAAGCTCTAATGCAGTGTCTAAAACATTAGAAATGCACACTGCAGGCAGAAAAAATGTCCTGACCTATTATTACATGAGCATTTTATTTGTTGCTGAGTTTTATGTTGAGATCACAGCAACACCAACAGCCAAGCTGGGTGCACTGCACTGCTACCACACCCATACATCATGACAAATAATGAGAGTACAAATACTATTAATTCAGCTGCACAGCTCATTGTGATGAAAAATTTATTTGTAGATACCTCCCTGATTAATGCCCAATGCCTGGTTAATCTAAGACACATCCAATAGGAAAGGAACTGGAGTCAATGAGAGGTACCTGACATGGGAGTGAGCACAATTTATCACTGCACTGAGTAGTCCATGGCATTGTTCACTGTGCACACAAACAGGCACAAACACTTCCACAACCTCCCTGGAAAAATGAGGTATCTGGGAAAAACACAAAAGGCCAGAAAACTCATGAGGCATGTAGTGTAGGTATTTGCATAGACAGTAGACAAAGGCAGCTGTGAGAAAGAAAGAGACGGAAGACAAGCTGGCTGGAAAGAAAGCTGCTCTGCTCTCTTCTGCTGCACTCAGTGGCATTTTAGGAGTTGCCAAAATTGTCAGTGCTTTCTGCTTCAGCACACCTACCCAATTTCCTCAAGTGTTTGGAGCTGCAGCTCACCTGGATTTACTCCATACAAGCACTGAGGAGCATATTCCTTGTGCTACTATTGCTCATATCTTAGATTTCTACTGGAAATTCTTTGGAAGAATTATAAAATCTATAAAAAGCACAATATTTAGTTCTCTGCACTAAGCTATGTTATAGTAAGTGCTGTCTTTCATAACTTTTGCAAGTGTTTAACTAGTCTTGAACCTAAGATTAGAGCCTTTGAGGAGAGGCTTACCTGCAACAGATCACATCAATGCCCCATCCAGAGCAGGAAAAGCAGAAAGTGCAGCATGAAAAGAGAATGTGAGCCTGGCCCTCTTCTTGGACCACCCCACACTTCCCACCTGGAGAAATCTCATCCATTGCCATGCAGGTGCTCACCTTTTCCTGTAAACTCAGCCTTAGATTCAGATTTAGCCCCTACATTATTTAGAGTTATGTGCACGGAACAGGCTCTCCCATCAAATAATGGGATGATTGCACTGAGATAAGTTTTCTCTTATGATAATTCTATTAATCAAGAGTAACAATCCAATGGAGTGTCCATTCAGTACACACACAGTTACCCTGAACACCTAATGAGCTCTGGGAGCAGATGCAATTTTCTGTTCAGAGCAGAAACCAGGCCCAAAATATTGACATCCCCCAGCATCAAGGTGTACCAGACATGACATTCCCTTTTTGTACTCAAAAGGGCAACCCCAGCACCCTGCCAGTGCCAAGGTTACTCCTCCCAAATCATCCTCTGGGAATGTGTCTGGGAGAGGGGGAACAGGCTGGGCAGGAGGGGAGAGCAGTGCCAAACCCTGCAGGTCACCTTCCACAGGTAAAACACATTTGAAATATCCCAGTCTCTCACTGGTGACATAAAACTCCCACTGGAGAACATCCTTTGCAAGCACTCTGGAGAAAATCTGTCTGGAAATTCAGATTTATCAGCTGCTACTTTGCCCTAGATAGAAATCTGCTAGAATTTCATTTCTATCACATGTCACATTTTTAAATGTAACATTTAAGCTAATTAAGGGGGAAAAATTAGAAATTGAAAACCATTTCAAGGTTTTCTAGAGATGGTTGAAATACCTAATTTTAAAATAACCCTGAATTTTATGGTAGTCCTTTCAGGGGGAAAAAATAGACTTTCCTTTTTGCAATATTACCAGTGAAACATTTCTTTTATAGAAGTGGTTAAAAAAAAGGAAATAATGGGATAAATAGAATTTTTTTTTTTTTTATTCTTGGGTGCTTTCAAACAGAAAGAGATGATGAGAATATTAACTAGAGGGAGCTTGAATAAAATTAACAAAAATGAACTAAAAATAAGGAAGAGCATTTTGATTCCAAATGGAGAAAGAAGAAAAGAACATGCACCTGCAGTAGCTCCAGTGGCCTGCAGCTTTACAGAGCACAACATAAATTACTGAGTAAAATCTATGAAGCTGTCACAAGACTGGTTTCTGAAGCAGCTGCCACTAAAACTCAGCTAGAGTTACTAGAGAAGGAAAGGAAAATTAGAAAAGTCAATATGGTGTAGCCATAAAATAAAGATTTCTTGCCAAAAAAATAAACAGAAAAAAAGTAAAAGTCACCAAACTGGGAAACATAAGAAAGACTTTATTTATAAAGGTTATTTAGGAGCAATAAATAGAAAGACAAACAGAAAGCCAGCTAAAAGCTCAAGAGAGGAAAGAAACAAAAATCATGTGCTACTGGTAGAGTTCAGAAATTTTTGTAATGCCTAATTAATCAGTGACTTCTTAAGCCCACGGAAAAATAAAAATCTTAGTGGCAAAAAGCCCATGAGAATTTCTATGCTACAGAATGGCACAGAACATATTGAAAATACACAGGGCTTTGGACAGACATATGCAATAAAATCCATGGAAGGGCCCTGCAGGTGCCATGACCTACATTCATCAGAAATCTGGTACATTAAAAGGAAAAATTATTTTCTGAATAGAATTTTTCCAGGAAGACAGAAGCCACTCTGAAGCCACTTCATGTTATACTCCTGGAGTGTTTAGACCCAGGAGAGACCCCAGGGATAAGAGAAATTACAGCTCTAGTCCATAAAGTCTCTGAATATTCAATAATCAGAGTTTCTGACTTCTTAGAAATAAGAGTTGCCTGACCCTGTATCTCCACACAAGAGTGAAATGTCAGTAACTTCTGTGTTTGTAGTCTGGCACACAATTTTTAATGTTTCCTTGCCACTTTTTACAAATGACCACTGGTTCTCTACCATTGTTCCGAGATGCTGCAGAGGCCCTGTGGAAAAGAAAGTTTAGGAATGACTAAAGAATGAGTCTTTTTGAAGTGGTTTGCAGACTACCTCTAGAACATTAGAGTGCTGAAAATAGTTCCTTATCTGCCCTGCAGTTCACAGGGCCGGATGAGATGAACTCTTTGTAATAAAAGGCAGGAGAACCCCTAAGGATATTGGTTTGCTGGGAAATAACGATAGAGAAGAAAGAAGCTGTTAGAGTGAAAGATGGGGAGCTTGAAAGGGGAGAAATGAAAGAAAAAAGAATGAAATATTTTCAGAAACCGACATGAGTGCCAAGAAGGGGGAAAGAAGGAAAGAAAACTGAAAGCTACTGAGTGACCTTTACTTTTAGCATGGAAAATAAATGTTTCCTTTTATAGTTTCTTGTTAAAATAAGACCAGTAAGGGATCATGAATCTTTATACAATTTTATGGTTTCCTTTTCAGTGAACCATTTCAGTTTTACACACAATTTTATAATGTAACTGCATAAGAAACTGAACTTACCTTTACAATGCCATGATGACAGCCTGTGAAGCTGCAAAATATATACATGCACACATTCTTCTGAGCAAAAAAAAAAAGAATCTGCAACACTTTTTTTTTTAATTCACAAAAAAAAATCTGCTTTGAAACTGAACTGAAATGATATTTCCTAACAGATTAATAATTAAATCAAAACAGAAAACAGAATACCCCCCACAACCATACATGCACACAGCTGTAATCACTGTTTTTGAGCAGACACTCTGCCTTTGATCTTTCCCGGCCCTCCTCCATCTTCTAGACAGTACAATCCCAAAGGAATCACTGTACCAGACACTTCTCCATCCCTCCCTGGCCTGTCTGCCTCTGCAGCAGCCTCATACGGAAAACACAGCAAAGCCCTGCTGAAAGTGAGAGAGTCAATACCCACTGACTCAGTATCTGACTTCTTCTCCCCCTGGAGAAAGACTCCTGGCTTCCCAGAAGTCCCTAAGGGCAGCTGGAAAAGTGGGTGAACACAGCACAAGAGCTCTGTCCTGGCAGCTGTGCATCAGGGGCTGCATCTGTGTGCAGGGCCTCAGGAGGGTGATAGGACCTGGAGCCCATGAAACCCTTCCTTATGGAAAACCTTCCCTGGCACAGTCTGAGTAAGCAGGAACAATTCAGGGTAAAGCCCCTAGACAATAATTTCCAGATATCTTCTGGTTTCCATGGATTTTACAGGTGCCAAGGCCCAAACTCCCACACTAGCCCACCAGAACAGGAGCTTTGAGCTGGCTTTGACTCTGGTCCTCCATGGCATGCAGGTCCCAGCTCTGACACCAAGGCCTGTTTAGTTCCTGCCCTGAAAACCCTGCCTCTGGCTTCTGGAGATGGCAGGTTTCTGCCAATGAGATGGCTCAGGTGCCCCTCAGAACTGATTTGGTGTTTAATCTCTGCTGCATTGTGGCAATTTTCATGTCTGTGTTGGCATCTGCACTAATCTGATATTCCTCTGCAGGCAATGAGGCACAGAGAGGGAGGAGTCATCTTCTGTCTTTATTTATGATTTCAACTGTTTTGGTCTGTATCTCACATTTTTAGGGTTTTTTGTGAGTCTCCATGATGTATGCTTTGTCTGCATTTAAGTATTTTCTCCACTCGGGTTATGAATAACCAGACCAATTTATGCCTGACTTCAAGATCAGACCCATCAGGTAATTAAATCCTGGTATTTCCTCAGTTCAGAATATCAAATAAATAACTAGATAAACAATAAACAAATAAATACATAAATAAATAAATAAATAAAGCCAAGTTTTTTTTATAGCAATTGGATTCATCTCATGCCCCTCATTCAGTACTTGCCATTGGACTAGAACAGGAAAGGAATGGAAATGCACAGGTCACCTTCCTTCCCCTCCACATGGCCAGAGAGAAAATCCTTGTCCACCTCCCTCACAGAGAAAAGGCTGAGTTTATCCAGGTGACATGGGATGAACATGCCATGGGTGGGTTGGGATGAACAAGCAGAGCCACAGGGTGGGTTTGCTCTGCCCAAAGTGAAGAATCTCCCCTCTAAAATATCAGTGAAAGCAATGAGTGCATTTTAAAGCTATCTCTGGAACTTCTTTATCTCTTCAATTTTATCAAACACGTTCAACCCACATCAGGCTGTAATCTTGAGTTTTGAACTCTGATTTTGCCAGGAACTCAGGATAGAGAAAAAACACTAATTAGAGAAATTTCAGTCCCCTGAAGTCAATGGCACACAATGGGGATCCACACAATACACCAGAGATTATTACATCTTTTGTTCTCCCTTCACGCCACATGAAATAGAGCTTTATCAATGAAGCCATCCTAGCCATAGCTTCTACTAAATACATGGTACATAGCCACTAAAAGGAGAATTAAAACACTTTTATTGAAAGATACAAGGCCCCTCACACGATGTATTTCTGGACACATTATTATAAGTGGCAGCAGCAGTCTATTATTCTGCTTTTTGATATACTGGTATTCAGGGCTGGCCTTAAAAATGGATGCATTGCCTTATAAATTAGACAGCATATTGAAGTATGCTCATGACATGCTGCCAGATTTATAGCCTGTTGATGGCTGTCCCCTAAATTAGATCCCCTCTTCTGCCTGATGGTAGAGGCACAGCAAAAGGAAGGATGGACACAGTAAAAGCTGATAGGAGACATTAGGACAGAGGAAACACAAACCCAAGTGAAAGGCAAGAAGTTAGCAGCAAACCCAGCTGCCTCTGCTGTGCTTTTCTGTCAAGTTTTGTGAGAGAAAGCACATTGTGGGAAGGGATCCATCCCGACTCGTGTTCCATCAGATGTGTTTGCTGTCAGCTCAGGCTCTCCACAGAGCTGCTCACCCCTTCCACTTATGCAAAGCTTCAGGAGCTGCCACATCCATGTCCTGCTGGAAGGAGAGGGAGAAGTAAAACACTGCAGAGACCTGAAACAGCAAAGCTGCAAAGGAGAAAAGCCTCAGGCTGACTTTTTCCCATCCCTGCTGCTCTGGGTGAGAGAGGCTCTGCTCTCTGACCCCACACTGGTATAAATCAGCACCATCTCTGTGGCACTGATAGAGTTGTATCACTGCAGGGACACAGATACTTATCTGTTTCCACCTCAGGATATATTTCCCATTATGGTTTCTAAATGTTTGGAGAGGCAAGAGGATACATATGCACACACATCAGCATGTACCATTCCTCTGCATTTAGGCACTTTGAGGGCCTGTTCTTCCCCCTGAAAATTAAAAAAAATTAAAAATTAAATGAAATAAAGAAGAATAGACTAGACTAGACTAGACTAGACTAGAATAGAATGAAAGAATATAATAGAATAGACTAGAATAAAATAAAATAGAATAAAATAGAATAAAGTAGAATAAAATAGAATACAATAGAAAAAATAAAATAAAATAAAATAAAATAAAATAAAATAAAATAAAATAAAATAAAATAAAATAAAATAAAATAAAATAAAATAAAATGAGTTTGCAACTCCTGCAGCAAGTAGTGCTGCATGTGGTTACTTTTAATGAAAATGTCAAGTACCAGTTCTGCCCAAAAGTGATCTGAACTAAAAACCTCTTTTCTGAGTCAAGCTGAGCAGGACTGAAGGTGTGCACTTCTTCCATCACAAATTATTGCCTGAAATCAGCAAGATAAAGTAGATACCTGATGTGCACACTTCTGTCTCCCAGAGATGGAGTAAAAAAATGAAAAATTTTGCTGCATTTCATTGTCAACCTGAAAAAAACTCAGCAAACCCCTGGAAACCACTGAAAACAGGTATTGCTCTCCACTTGTCAGCCCTGCCCTGGTGAGTGGCCCATGAGGTCAATAATAAACCTCTGGTGTTTGCTGTGCTGCAGCTCTAATCCATCTGCTCAGTTCTTGAAATGACTCCTATTTCTCTGGGCTCCAGAGGTGCATTTTTCCTTATCTAGCTGATGGTTGTGCCCCCCATCATCCCAATAATCCCCTACAGTTCTTGGGTTCCTCTCAGTTACCCTCAACTGCTCATTGCAACATCTGAATGAACCCTAATTTTTGCTGGAGGAGTTCAAATGGCTTCAATAGTTTGTTCAAAAGACACTATAAATTTATAATTCTTTTACCAAGCATATCCTAGTAGATCTGTACTTTGCTTTATCAAAAAAATCAAAACAAATAAAAAACAAGGCAGGTGGAAGGTTTCAACCTTCTAAAGACACATTGAGGGTTAAGTTTTTTATCTCAGTGGAAAGACAAACTTGGTCTGGGTAAATTGCAAATTAGCAGGAGTCTTAAACCCTGAAATCAAAAATGCACCTCCACTTTCAGAGTAACAGACTGGTGTAGGGCCAGAAGGGTTAGCTGAGCAGATTTTGATATTTTATAAGGCATTATCAGCAAACTACTCCAAACAAAAGCAGGTCCTGCCCATATCCTGGGAGGATGAAGAGAGCCCCCCTAGCAGAGCTCACATTCTTGATTCAGGATGAGAAACATTATCTACAACAAACACAGGATAGCAACACAGATAAATTCAGTGACCACAAGATACCTATTACATAGGATCAGAGAATATTTTAGGTTGGAATGGACCTCTAAGATCATCAAGTCCCACCCTAAACTTAATAATTCCAAGTTCACGACCATGCCATGTCTGCAAGCACAGCATCTACTGCTTTTTAAATACCTCCAGTGATGTTTTCCTGACAGGGCAGCCTGTTCAAGTGTTTGACAGCTCTTTAGGTGAGGAAATTTTTACCTAATAACCCATCCTAACCTCCCCTAGTGCAGCTTGGGGATGTTTCCTCTCATCCTGGCACTTGTTACCTAAGACAAGAGTCTGATCCTCAGCTCACTACAGCCTCCTCTCAAAGGAGAGTCTCCCTTGAACCTCCTTTTCTCCAGGCTAAACAACCCCAACTCACTCAGCTGCTCCTGATACAGCTCATTCCAGCACCTCTGTCTTGTCTGTCTTGTCCTGAGAGGCCACAAAATCAAAATTATCTCTGAGCAACAGAAATATATAAATATAAATATATATTTATTTTTTGATTATTATTATTTTTTAACCAGCATCTGTGCTGCTGCACATCTGTGAAGCTCCATTGTGACAGATGCAAAATATTTGTGTGTTTTTTATGAGTGAAGGGCAGGGGATTGTCACCTTCAAAGCCCATGGTGGTAAAAGAATGTTTAAACACAACGACATGAAAGAGAGGATTGATCATTACATTTATGGACTCACCAGTAGGTCCATCATTCACCCAAAAAAGTGTCACTGGTGTCACTGCTTGCAGGCTCGAGGAGCTAATTGATGCAGCTGCAGCTGAGCTCAGTATTTTTGCTGGCAAAAGAACCCGAGGTGGTGTTGAATTAGAATCCAAAGGAGTTGCAGGTGGTCTGAGGAGAGATGCAGCAGGAGACCAGGTTCACTCCACGAGCACAAAGCAGTCTCAGAATGGAGAGACACCGTGGGTTTGGGGTATTTGTGAGGATGGGCAAAATCTGGGAAGCCTCCAGCGGCTCCTGGCCTGGGGGATCAGGAGGTGAACAGCTGGAATACCAGCACTGCAACTTAGTGACATCTCATTTAAAGACATAATCCACTCTTTATCCACAGCCTGCACCAGAAGCTTCAGGTTTGCATTCACCTTTTCATTAAATTTGCTTCCAACTCCTCTCCCTTCTGCCATCCTGTGTTCTTTTTTCCCTTTAAGAGCATTTGGGGAAGTAAAAAGTTCATATACTAAAGTGACCCCAGTGATTTTCTGTATAGGTATGGGTCACTTAGTTCAGAAGTTTCTTCTCCCAAATGCTTTATTTTGCACTGCCCAGTAGAGAATTTTACTTAATCTCAATATATGAAAGTAATTGTTCTTGTAACTGAAAATTTGGACACTTCAGTTTTTATCCTCTTTTGCAAACCTCACATTAATATAAAGGACAATTTCTTAGAACGGAACACTCTGGCACCCTATTAAATTTTTCCCTCTTGTAAAACAACAATTTATTTGTAATCTTTGTACATTCATACATGCTGTTAGGATCTCTCTTCTCTTGTTTGGTGACTGTTTTCATGACAATCTCTGAATATTAAACCATCAGAAAATGAGGCTCCTAATACCTGTCAAGTTTTTTTTGTACATCTGCCTGTCTTCAGGTCTTACCAAGGCACCAATATTAGGAATAAAAATTTTAGGTATCCTCCTAGAGCACCAAAACATCAGAGCAGGATCTGTTTTCCTTTTCTTGTGTGTTTTCCTAGTGCTCAGTCTGAACTCTGCAGGAGTGGAGTCACTATAAATATATATTATTCTTAAAAACAATTTTTTTTAGATTTAGAAGCAAAGCACATCATTCATGTTGTATTGTGCTGTGAGTTACTACAACTACTTTACACCAGCTACAGAGAACTTGATCATCATTACAAAGAGCTGAGTAGAAACTCTTGCAAAGAACTCTGTGCCTAAAGGCTCAGCATCATCTTCCTAAGTCTGAAAACACCTAAAAAGGAGCATAACTGCATTTTCAAGTAAATTTTAATTCTCCAAGAGCAAGCTGGTGAGCTGCTTTCTGTGGATCTGTTTATGTTAAATGCATTATATGTACGCTGGTAATTCTCAACATATTTTTACTGCACTGAAAAACAATGGCACCTTGTAAACTGCCCTGCTTGTAGTAGAAAGACCATAAAGCCTTTCAGATAAAGAACTTTTTCAGTTAGTTTTTTTTTTTTAACCTAATACCACACAAAAAAATGCATTCAATAGTTGAGCTTAGCAATGCTGCAGGAGGACATGTTATGAGGCATTTTTTACTCACAAGACACTAAAACTACACACAGGAAATATTTATATATAACAAAGGGAGGAATGTGCAAATTTATCAAATGTTTTTTATTTTGAATGTATTTTTTGCAATCATAAATCACTCCTCACCTAAGAAATTGAGTTTCAAGCTCTAATTTTCCTTAACTAAAGCACTATCTATGGTAGAGGAAACAAAAACCTTATAGCAACCACACAAAAACTTATACTTGATTTACACTTCTTTCCCCCATCAAAATAATCTTCCTGCTCATACCATTTGATCAGTTAGTGTAGGAGTCAATATTAGATCTAAATGTGCAGAAATTGGGGATATTTATATATAAATTTATAAAGAAGCAATATTATGTCATGAGTTGAAAAGAATAAGAGCACAGGTAGGCATTTCATGGCCAGCTTGACATCTATTTTTTCATGAATTTTTGAGAATCATTCCACTTCTTAATTATCAAATCTGTTCTCTGAAAAAAAATAGACCTTAATAGAGTAAGGTAATAGACTTTACCATGCAATGAACATGTCTTGGGAGACAGAGGTAAAATAAAGGAAAAAAAAATTATCAATAAGTTCCCATTTTTAGTATTTCTGTCTCTGCTTCCCAGAGGCCACAATGAATCACATCTAGTTGTGTTTCCTAAATTTCTACAGAACCAATGTATATTTATCATCATAAGTAAGAAGATAAAATTTAGGGATCAGTTTGTTACAAAGTTCTCTGTATTACTCCAAAGTCACAATTCCCAGTTTTATGTTTTTTACATGTAGCACTTATTCCTGAAATACTGTTTTTTAAAGAAATAGTAAAGGTCAACTTTGGTACATTCTTGAATACCTTTTCCACATTCAGCTGATGCACAAAGAACATTTCTGTAGCAAATCCTTGAAAAAGGGGCAATAAAAATGCATTACAGTTCAAACTGAGATTTACAAGTGGATAAATAACAATCAACTTTTAAAAGGAAAAAAGGGATAACTGAAACACACACATGAACAGAGTTTATAAATTTAAGAATTATACATGAGGCAAATAAAAGTCCCTATAAATTCTCCATACATTAAGGAGTATTTACATTAAGGAGGGGATTCCTGGTAAGACACCCATGCAAACACAAGGAATGGAGCAGGTCAAGGCCAGAACTGATTCCTGGAAAAACTTACAACTACTAAAAATTCCATATTTAGCTTAGAAAAATAAAGCCCCACCCAGACAATGTCCAGGGAGTGCTTTTTGCATACTTTTCATGCAAACTGAGGTAGCTAAACTAATTTGAAGCCTGTGAAACCTTATCATCACTAAATAGCTTTTGCACAAAGTAACAGAGGAAGCTCTGTCATTTTTTAGCTACCATCCCTTCCCAAGTGATAGAGGAAAACTTCTGTGCAGCCATGAGATAGTCCCTATATTTCTGAGATGCTCCAGAAATCCAACACTCATTGGTGTCATTATTCACAGGGAGAGAGGGGGCCTTGGTGACAACACACTTGACAACTGGCTGACTTGTTAAATGCAATAAAATTATTTGGAAGAGAGAGGGCTGATGTTTTTATTAAGCTGGTTCATAAAAAACCCTTACTGCAGCAGAGCTTTGAGAATCACCTTTTTTTTTTGTCAAACCATGACACTTCTGAGCGTGGAAACATTGAAATATTGAACAAGGAAAGAGTATCTGTTCTTGAATTAAAGCATTTATGAGTATGAATGAGAATATGTATGTGTTTGCATGTATATACATACACGTGTTCTGCATGTGCAGACAAATATACTGAATTATTTTCACATGGAGCTGCCAGCTGCAGCTCCAAAATCCTGAATCTCAACTCAAGACTCAGTTGTGTTCCTGTCACAGAAATCAAGTGAAATCCCCAAAAAGGGGCCACATCCTCTCTAGTTCACACAGGGGGTCCCAAACGCTCCCTTAGCTGCCCACATGGAAACAGAAGTATTAAAAAATCTTGAAAGTAAGATCTTAAAAATAAAAAAACATTAAAAAAAATTAATTGGAGATACCAAAAATGAAGAAAATAGTAAATTAGTAACTTTTATAATTTCTAATTGAGTCAATGCCATTAATTCTACAGAATTGAAATGGGAATGTGATAATGGGTTTTGGTGGAGAATCAAATCTGAAATCCTGAAATCCTGAAATCCTTGCTTCACCTTGCACAAATTATGTTGAGTTTTTTTTTCCTGTACTCTTCATGAACTGAACTTCTGCAGTTTAATGGCAAAATACTCTGAATTACTGAACTTCCACTGGAAGCTGCTTTTCCAACATGTCCTGTGCATCCTGAATAAAGTTCTAAGCTCCAAAACCCCAGCACTAATGAATTTTTCCGCATGATAACTTGAATTACTGTTTGGAGGTTCCAGATCTTGGAATGACTCCACCTTTGGTGAGTTTGATATAAGGGAGGAAATATGAAACATCTGCTCTTCCAGAGCCACAACAACCACACAGAATATTTTGCTAACACGCTCTGTGTTTTTAGGTGGACTTTGCACTAAGTGTATTGAGGATAGACCAGCCAATCCCATCCTTTCCAATTTTCACCTCCTAGATAAAACTGAGAATTCCATGAGTCTCTAGATTTCCCTTTCACATATTTAACTCAGGTTTCAGACCACTGGAATTTTGTCAAGAGAAAAAGTGCAAGTTCCTCAAATTGTACCTGACTCTACTGACACTGGTTGCACCCCTAAATATATTTATGGATCTTCCTGGACCTTGTTCTGGTCATTTTTCCAAGCTTCAAACTGAAAGACAAAGTCTACCTGCCAGGAAAATCTGTTCTAACCATCACATAATTTTTTTCCATCTATCTTATAGCCATATAACCCCAAAAAATCCCACCTAAATATCTAAATATCTATTTTTAATATCTAAAATTAGGATTCCGTGTTCCAATGCTAGTATTTTTGGTATTTGAACCAATCAGTTCTCAAACGTGGCTTAGTGAACACTGGCATGGAAATTTTGAGAATTCAGAGACTGAAGGTTTTTTTCCTTTAAATATTGGAATTCTGAGTCAGACAGCATTCCCCAGGCTGCACCAAGATCTCCTCCCTTCTTGCTGAGCTATGTAATGACATGAGAAGCCTGATGCAGAGAGGAAGCTGAATTCATGAGGTACCAAAATACATATTTCATCACGCACTGAAAATTTTACATGTTTTTGGACACAAGCCCTATCATGTTAGGCAAAATATTTAACTTTTCTCATGGGAAAAGCAAATCTCTCTCTTCTCTCCCAAAACTGATTTGTTTCATTTTTTTAAAAAAGGAAGTGTTAGCCAATATCACTCTTAAAGATAAAAATGGTTGAAAGTGTTTTTGCCATTTGTACATATAAATTTCATTTTAAGCTCTTCTTTCATTTAAGCTTGAGAGTTTGCACCCTTCAGATTCCATGTCCAAATCTGTTACAAAAAGCTAACCAGAGGAGCAGGACCTTATAGTTAAACTCTAATTCCTCACCACTGGTTGCTACTCAACTCTCCCTAATAATGTGTTCATTAAAATAAATGTCTAATTAAAAAAAAAAAAAAAAGGTGGAGGGAAAGCTCTTGTTTTTCTGTTCTGTTTTCATTGAGTTAAGATCCATGTAAAAGTAATTTTAAAATAAAATTAAGTTAAAAAAGAAATAAAGAGTAATTTGGGAAGTCTGCAGACACCAATATTAAATCTTCTCTTCATTAAAGTCAGTAGATCCTCTAAGGAATTTTTAAATTATATCTAGCATAGGTTGTTTGATAAAATAACACAAGAAGCTCACCTTAACCACAGAAAGAAAATCAAGCTGACCACTCTCACTACTCACAGCAAGCTGGAACACGCTGAGAAACTCACTTCTCTAAAAAGGAGCCCGCAGGAATTTTCATGTCTGCAAAGATGCATTGTTAAAAACTACATCTGGAGAAAACCTACATCATTGGAGGCATCTGAGCTACCTCTTGTTGTGTTACTTCTCTCCTAAGTACTGGCTGCAAAATATTTCATATGCAGACAGAAAAAAAAAATAATAATAAGAGCTGTGTCGAATTTAATATTAAGGAACAAGTTTATAATAATTATATTCTTCATAAAAGCTGGTATGCCTATTTTAACTGACTTTTCTCTGTTTTTCAATATTTTCTTGCTTCTGCCTACATCTGCAACAAATTTGGCACATAATGTTCACAGCTTTGTATAAGGCTCGGGTGCCTTGTATTCGCACTGATGGAGTATATGATTGTGTACAGATGCTTGTTTTCCTCATCCAACTAATTTTTCCTTTCCTATCCAGACTACTTCTGGCAGTGTTTAAAGTAGAAGAGGGGCTGAGAGGTAAAGCAAACTAAAGAGGGCTGGGTCTTGGGAAGAATTACATGGAGTGTATGAGAAATAAACATTTGCAAAGGCAGCAATTTGCTGTTCAAAAAGAAACTAAAACTGCCCAGTCCTATTTACACACCCAGGGAAAGTCTGTAGGATTCAGTCACCTGAGCAGCTGACAGAGCTTGGATTTCACCACGTCCTAGTGCAGGGGATTTCATCTCCTGTTGTTAATAAATAATTTTAATTTTGACTGCACATTTATTTTGTCGGTGGGATAAAGAATTTATGAAATTCAGATGAGCACGTACAGCTGGACAGAGCACCAGTCACACCAGCTGCTGGATGAGTTTGGGGCAGGAAGCAGCCAAAATCCCCACCCTGGCAGCATCCCTCTGTCACACCTCTGTGTCACACGATAACTTGTGGAAATGCTGAAAGAATGAATAATGTTATGAGCTTGGATTTAATGCCAGAGAACTTATGCTAGCAGGCAATTTTGGAGAGCAGGGTGCTGAGAGCTGTGTTGTGTTTTCAACACTGCAACAACTTGTCTCAGCCCTCCACAAAAGAGGCACAAATTTCTCCACTCATCACTTTGGTTAGAACAAGGTCCTGAACAGAGAAAATGTGAAATTCCAGAACTGCAATTCTGTTTCTGGGTCCTACCCAATCTGGAGGTTTAGATTAATCATTCAAGCTCAAATTTCCACAGCCTCACTGTTCTGGGGTGCCCTGAATTTAATGGATTAGACCATGTGAGGATTGCCAGAACGTCAGAAGTTCCTGATGCTCTTGAAACTAAAGACTTAACTAAATGCAGTCCAAAACAAAACCCAAGTGGGTGAACACCAGGCAAACCCCACAAATCAGGCTTTTGCAACACTGTCTGGATGTTTCCCATCTGCAAAAA
Organism: Cyanistes caeruleus; assembly: GCF_971803275.1. Taxonomy (NCBI): domain Eukaryota; kingdom Metazoa; phylum Chordata; class Aves; order Passeriformes; family Paridae; genus Cyanistes; species Cyanistes caeruleus. The sequence continues at coordinate 112,165,001 of NC_141703.1, forward strand.
TGACAGCAAAACCCTATCCCAAGGCAAGATTACCATCAGATATTTACTCAGACTGTGGATGAAGGAGACTGTCTTCAAACTTTTATGAAATTAGTTGTCCCAAGAAGAAAGGGAATTACACTGTGAGATGCCCAGCTTGCTATTTCATCAACCTCCTTGCTTTCAGAATAATTTTCCTTCTTGCATTCTCAATTTAGCTCTGTTCAGCTTTCATGGAAAGCTGCTACCTTAGAGCATGGAAGAAATTATCAGCGCTATATTTTTATTACCTTTTTTTTTTCATGTACACAAACTACTCATCTGGCTGAAGCTTTCATTTCGGTATCCACAGCTTCCTTTAAAGAGAACAAAATTCTTATTCAGGCCAGAACTTGTCCAGCAGAGTTCAAACGCCAAAAAACAATTCTAGCCAAGGTCAAGGAATACAAAGTGAGTCTATGAAGGCAGGTTGCAAGGAAGTCAGTAGATCTGAAGGTGATGGATGACATCTATAGGTACCTGTCCTCTGGTTACTCTTGGAAGAATAAGTTTATATCACAGTTGTCAAAGATGAAGCCTTAGTTTAAGGAGTTCATGCTAATCAGGCTGTGACTGACGTTCTCCTTGGCTCTCCTTCCAGAAAAACTCCGCATGAATCCGAGGCACCGAGGAATCTCAAATGAGGAGAAATTTGTTTGGCGATTTTCACTGACATTTGTTCTATAGCAGCTAATTTTGTGCTGATCATTTTACACCAGCAGGTCACCCCTTTGCCACAGGCCTGCCTAGACTCTTCCACTGTTTTCACAGAGAATCAGACACTCACAGGAGCTCACAGATCTCCTTGGGAGCCATCAGCTCTCTGCGGTGTCATTTCCTGAAACACCAGATCCCTGCTCATCTTTCCTCCACACAGTCTTTTCCTGAAATCTGGGTTGGCTCTGCAGGTGGGCATGGGTTGAATGTGGAGTCTTGTGGTGCATGGAGCACAGAGAAACTGTCCTCACATCTTCCCTGTCCTACAAATATGAACAGGTTTAGCTGCCTTGGGGTCCTTCCCAGCTTTTGGAATCATGAGGTGATTTTCCTAGACTGAATATTCCTATTGACTCTGTTTCTGCAGCTCGTAGATGTTGCTAGGAAGCCATGAGTTCAGCTTATTGTGCTGCCCTGATTTAATCCAGATAATATTTCTACTCGCTTATGAGTTGGAATTACTTAAAGTTTTGTTTTCAGAGAGGGTGGTTTGTGGGTTTTTTTTCTTCTTGTTTTAAATATGGGTTTGGTCATCAAAAAACCCCCACACTCTCACTGAATGAAATTACTTTTGATTTAGGAAGAAGTGAACACACACAAGGAAAGACACACATCTGGAAATGCAGGAAATGCAATTCAAGGGCTCTGAGTAGGTGGTTCAAGTTACTTTTCCCAGGTAATTATTCTCTTGCTCCCCTTCTACTCACAGACATTTGCTAACTGCAGCTTCAACGTCAAGCACTTCATAGACTTAGAAGAGAAACAGAAGTCTTTTCAGCCTGCAAATAAGCATGCAAACCTTCAATTTGCTATGTATGCTAAGAGGGGATCTCTGCTTTCATTACAAAGGAAGGCAACTTCCACTTTGTTTGCCTGAAAACAAATTTATGTCTTCTGGTGCTGTGAGTTGCAGAGCCAAATTTGGGCAATCTGTCTCCTAAGACTTTTCAATCTGCCAACTTTTCACAGCATTTTCATTGCCTTTGAATTTCTCCATCCTTAAGAAATTTACCTAATCCATTACAAATTTCAGTTGGAAGAGCTGTGCTACACTGCAGAAAGAGTGGGTACCTTTGGCAATTTGCAGTGTAAATTGCCATTTTTCAGTAAATGCAAGTCCATTTTTGTACCAGTGAAAATATCTGCTTTCAGATTTTCAGCCTCTGTATTTCCTGAAATACTGTGGATTAGTGATATCTCACCCTACAGAGCTCCCAATTTCCAAGGCATGCATCAGGAAGAAACATGTTTGTCTTAAACTTGAGTTAAATATTTCAGTTCACTCTTAAAAATGTCAAGTAATTAGAAAGTGGTCCCAGAAATCAACCTGCATTTGAAAATAATTCAACAGTTGAGGTGTGGCAGAGGCAAAATTTTGTACCGTGGTGCTTTTCTTTGCATTGTGTCTTGAACCCTGAGCCTCAAACATATCCTAGAGCTGGATTGTGTGGATCTTAGTCCAGACCCCTGCAAAGGGAGCTCATCCTTGTTGAGGATGCCTTTCCAGCTTGGTTACAGTCACAACTCTTAAGATACAGTGATAACCCAGGGGTGAATTTTTGCCTTTCCTGATTCATCTTTCCCAAGCACCAACAGAAAATGAGTCCCTCCATCCCATTGTGCTTCCCCCACAAATGTATCCCTAAATCTTCTCTTACAGCCTTCCCTTCCCAAAGGCAGGGATCCCTTTCCCCTTTTCAGTAGCCTGGGGATGGATAGAACTTTCTGCCATTTCTTTGCCATTTTCAGGGAGTTGGCTCAGAAATCAGGCTGGAATTTGGCATTGTTCCCCTTTCCCCTCTGGGACCCAGCTGAATTGAGTTCCCGTGCTTCTGCAGGGAAGAAGGAAATCAAGAAAGGATTTTCTCTCAGTGCCCCAGATAAACATCAGACAGGGACTCCCAGTCTCAGCATCTGGCCTTTCCAAAAGGAGCCAGCCATAAGGTCAAAAAAACCTAAATAATCGCTCTCAGCAGTGCCCTCCCTGAGTGCCAGCCACGCTCACAAGTTTCACAAGCAAAGAGACAGGATGAGAATCTGCCACAGTCTCAAATCCACATGTATCCTGAAACCCCAGTTTCTCATCTTTTGTTCTGAATTTGAACTCTTTTCAATCACAACAAACAATGTGATCCTAAATAATTCACAAGCAAGAATGAAGCTGCTTGAAAGTAACAACATACCTGCAGTTTCTTTCACACCTTGCCTCAAAACCATCATCTCTATTAGCAATAGTTGTATTTCATGAGTTTTTCTCTTTTTTTGTGGTTTCCTGAAGTTACCATTAATTAAAATTCAATGTGCAACCAATGGTGAATATAAACATGCAGGATTCTTGGGATGTCATGGGAATGGGTTTTCTCTAAGCAATTTTTTTTTTTAGGAGCTCACAGAACCCCAACAGCTCAACATCTGCTGGTCCTGCAGCTCCACAAGGGAAGTACCAACCTTATGCCAACAAAAACATCACTGCTGAATCAAATACCTGGTTTAATCCACTCCAAGAAACATCAGAGCTGTGCATCTAAAACTATTTTCTCAGTGTAAACAGGAGATCCTCAATACATTTCATGTACGTTTTACTCACCAAAATATCCATAGGCAGGTCAGTTTTTAACTCAAAACTTCCTAAAAGGTTTCAGGAAACTGGAGAAGACTGTGATTGGTATTTGTTTTAGCATTCATAAATGCCAGAACACACTTAATCTTTACTCCTAATATCTGGGAAATATCTTAGCAGATCCAGCTTGGATCTATGCATTGGAAGCTTCATATTGAAAATCCTGCCTGTATTTCTTGCTTTTTTAACACTGACCTCTGATTGTATATAAATGCAAGCATTAAAAAAAAAAATAAAAATTGATAATTATGAAAAATACACGGAGAAGGGTAATAACCTTTTAAAAAAATTGTTGAATTTGAATTACCTTTCTCAAAATCAAATCTTATTGAATGTCTGCAAAAATAGCTGTGTTTAAAGCTGACTGTGCTAGCTGAGATATTGCTGAATGCAGAGCTATTTTACTGAAGACTCAATTTGATCCAATTCATGGTCACACAGAGGCCAACACTTGAAACCCCACTCACTTCACAGGAACTAGAACTTAACTTTGTTAAAATGTCCATGTGATCCCTTAAACTTTTTATACAAATATTTTTCCAGAAATTCCTTTTAGCATTCAGCAAGCAAGTGCTACGAGGCATGTAAAAGCAATTAACTAGAATTTTAAGACTGATTTTTTAATATATGGGTTGGGTTTTTTTATTTTACCTTTTTGGTGAAGGTAAGATGCCAGATTGATTTTATCTGTCTTTCAACTCTGCTCCCTGTTCATTTGCACATTTTTCTTTTGATTTTGCTAACTTCTGGAAAGGGGCTGCAAGTTTTCCCCACACAATGCAGCAGGAAATTTCTTTCCTGGCCAAAGAAAACTCATCCACTGCTGGTGGCACTTCAGAATCTGCTGTTCAGTCTGTGCATCTCCACAGGCAAGGAGTGACTGATGTCACCCTGGGAGAGCTGTGCTTGTCACGCAGCAGCTCCTTGTCCCCACTGTGAGCTGCAATCAGCTCTGTCCCCGTCCCACCAGGTGTGTTTGCCCATCAACAGCAAACTGGAGCTGGGCTTTTCCCAGCCCAGCCTTTCATTAGCTGTCCCAGCCTCCCTTGAATTCCAGCTGCACCAGCAGTGGCCATTAAAAATGCCACTTTGTGCTCCCTGGCTCTCTGCCAAGGATAACTCCTGCTTTCTACCCTCAGTGCAGATGATATTAAAGGTGCACTCTCTCATGACTCTCGTGAAAGCAATCCCTGCTGGAAACCCCCAGTTTCCTCAGAGCTGCCAACAACCCATAATGGGAGGCACGCTGAGAGAGGGAATACACAAAAACAAAAGGGCAGCCACTGCCAGCAATTAAAACAGCCCAGGCTGGGCATGGCTGGCAGGCCAAAATAAAGGCTGGCTGCCACCGTGGTGGGGCCAGGCCTGGAAAGCGCCATTCCAGAGCATGGAGTGTTTCCCTCTGTGGTTCATCTTCTGAATGGAAACCACTGTGTCTCCATCTCTCATTTTAAGAATGGGAGAAAATTGCCCATTCCATGGCAGACCTACTGATCTAATTGCCATTTATAAGACAGCCAAGTGACAGTCACTGATGCAGCATTAAGACATCCTGAATATATTCCTTCCCGTACCCAGCGAGCAAAGAACAACGGAAACAAAAAGTTCCAGCCAGATCATTTAATTTGCATCCCTGCTTATTGACATTTCCATAGCAACTTCATTAGGAAGTCATTCATTTTAATTCTCCTGCTTGTTTTGTTCATAAATTCCTGCTCAGTCCTCTTTCCAATGGTGGTAATTTACAGGAAAGGGTTTTTTTTTTGGTATGAGTCAAAGAAGTCACTCAGAAACAGACTGACAAGGTCTGGGGATCTACATTTTTTGCTTAAAAAAAGTAAAAAATAAGGAATGTGTTTGGTTTACCTTGAGGGAGTATTATGCAGATCATGATTCATAAAGGCATTTAAACACATGCCTCACTCCATCCAAGGTAGGGCTTTAACTCACTTGACTTTCACCTGAATAGGCATCAACATGAGCCAAAAAACGTTCTTGAATCAGGGCCTTAAAACATCTGTCAATCATCACTTACTCTACAGGTCTATGAAGTATTAATGCACCGAGGCCAACACAATAAATAAATGAAGCCAATAATGTACAAACTGTTACGGGCAACTAAAGTAACTCAAAACATATGGGTTTCCTCATGATCATAAAGTCACTCTTGGTTTTTGTGTGCTGTGTATACACCAAGGCCTTTCCTCTCTCCTGTTATTTGAGTATCTTGGTAATCATCCCACCTGAAAGTGTCACATAAAATCCATAGGCCTTTTTAAGCCCCTTGGGCTAAAGTCAACATTTGATCTTGGAAAGGAAACCTAAATCATCTTCTCTGGAAAATCTTTCACATGTATTTATAAATTATTTTTCTTTTTCATAGTTGTTCCAAAGAGCTAAAAAAGGTATAATGGAATCACTGAAAATTTCCTATGAAGAAGAATTCACAAGGACATCCCTGCAGAGAAATAAACAGCAATGAAACTAATGCAGTTTCTCTCTTTGAACTTCTCCTACAATCTAGGGTGAGGAAACCCAAATTCTTTCCCCAAATGATTTAGCTGGGAACAGACCCAAATTAACAGATGGCAGAAGCCAACCTCATTACAGGACAAAACAGACAGAAGCAGAAGTCCAGTACGTGAAGGATAAGGAGAAAACAAAAATGAAGATATTGAAATGCCCCTGCCAACCACCTATTGCATGCAGCCTGGAGATATATATGCAGATATATATTTTATATATTAACCAGTAGACAACTGATTTTATAGCAAAGTCCCATAGTTTTAAGCCTGTCACATTTGAATATAGGTTCTCAAAGCAGCTAAAAAGGAAAAGGAAATGTAAGACATTCATTAAAATTACACAGCATGAGGATACAGGATATTGTTGTTGCTCTTGAAATACGCAATCATGTAAAAAAAATGTATTCAGGTGACTGCTCTAAATGTGGAGTTTTGTGCTTACCCACTTTTCCACACTTTGTGCTTTCTCAAGTAGAGCACTTAAACAGGATGAGTTCTTAACCTAAAGTACCACAAAACTGAAAATCAAAGCCTTCTGAAGAGTTGCAGTGAAATTTCTCCTGAATTAGAGACGGCTTCAAATTGAAGGATCCAGATCCAAATCCAAACAAGATATTCACACTAAATAAAATCTCTCTACTTATACACAACCATTTAATTCCTCTTTCCTTTAGGTGCTGCTCCTATGAGAAAACCTTGGGAAAAGAGATTTCTCCATCTCCTAAGATGCACAGCACATGTTGCTTTGTACTGAATGTGTGAACATGGCACTGCTGAGCTCTTTCAAAGAGCACATGCTAACACCTGAGGATTTCTTGGAGCACAGCTTAACAGCTGACACACAGAAAACTCAGAAATACCATTCCAGCAGTGCTCCCCACCTCCTCCACTTTCTCTGAAATGCTACTGTTAAAAGATTGCTTTAATATCTCTGCTTTGATTTATTTACACTCTCCCATCCCTCATAACTGCCTTGTTATGATTCATTCTGGCTTCCCAACATTTCATCAGTCATATCAGCTCAGGGTGCAGCTGTATTTCAAGCAGAGATTTCCACAGAGGGCACCAAATTTCTCAGCACCAGAAGGCAGGATGTGTCCTACACGCACATTCCACTCGTGCTGCAAGCTCATCCAGAGCAGGGGGTTTGCTTCTCTAACAAAGATGGGGAGAAAACTAAAAATCCAGGCTGCCCTGGGACAAGACCACTTGTTTTCTTCACTGTGAGAGTCTGACATTTATGTGATGTCAGTATAAACTGCGTGACATTATTCTGTGACACACCACGGCACGCGGCAAGAATTTATATCCTCGTCTGACATAATCTATGGCTTTGCTTTTAAGCTCAGAAAAATAGACACTGCTGATCCTTGATTGGTAGTGAAGCCTCTGGAGAAGGTATTTTCCTGCCTTGTATCACTTTTATCACTAATTATGACAGATGCTGTTCAAAGGGCAGCTTGCATTCAGAAAAATCGTCACAATTGTATCTCTGATACCATGCTTTGGTCATTATCAATGAATGAAAGCTGATCTTCCTGTGGAAATCATCACCCAGGAAGAACAAGGAGAAAGCAAGAAGATGAATGATCAAATGAAAATTGAAAAGAGTTAATTTTGTCTCCAAGGTAGTGTAGGTGTCAGCGGTGCAAGTGAATAAAGGCCTCCAAGAACAGCATTTTATGCAGTTTTTAGAACTTTCTGTTGCAAAATGGAACAAATTGCCAAAAAAGCAATTAAAAATCCACTTGGAATAAATAAAACTTTAGCTGTTATGAAAATAAAACTTCCTTATGAAATTTTTAAGCCTTAATAAAGCAACATACTATAAAAAAGTAAGAAAAAAATTGAAGAAAAAAGAACTATAGAAATATTAAAAAACCCTCAAGCTTACTGGTTTTAGCCATTCTCCTCCAGAAAAAAAGATATCTATCTTAGCTAAATTTTCTGCAAAATGTTTTGCTTTTCACAAGATTTCATTTCCTAGTAGAAGGCACTTCAAATAAAAAAATTTCAAGCACTGCTTGGAATTTATAGGGTTCGACAACCAGTATTTGTCTTGTACTTCAGGTTTCTGTGTCAAGAGCCACTGTGACACAGATGAGCAATAAAATAAACATTGTTACTTCAGAATTGATCTTGGTTTTATAAAGATTTACAGATTGTTCGTAATTTTCCAACAAATCCATCTTTCACAGAGAAGTCTGAAATGCTGAGACTTCTGAGCAGTGACAGCTGCTTTGAAAAATACATTTTGTGATCCTTTAAATTTAAAGGCTAATAAAATACAGATTCTGGGGGAGGAAGAGCAGGCAGGGAGATTCTGCTCTCTCTCTTGGCATGGATTATTGCAGTAAAAGTGTAGGGATGGGCCTCACAGAAGTGGGAAAGAGGAAAAGACAGGGCAGGAAAACAACTGGGACAGTGTTGGGTCAAAATCCTTGAATGTCAACCTGTGGCATTTCCCTGTGAGCCTGGTGCAGGATGGTGCCCTGCTGATCAGGATGTTCATTAACTAATTACTTAAAAAGTGTAAGAGAAATAATTAGTAAGGACTATAGGGGAAAAAAAAAAAAAGTAATGGATAGGGAAAGAAAAGCTGTAACAAATTCTTTCATGTTGATGATAATTCGCAACCAGAACAAATTGTCAAAAAACAGGAGCAAATTTTTTGATTGTTAGAAATTTTTCTATTTGAACTTGATAATTTTTTAGTTTGAAAATACTCTAATTCAAACAAAATTCATTTAAGTCATAAGATACTTGATTTGTGAAACAACCAAACCAAACAAGTAATAACACCTCCTTAATTAGCTAAATTTGTTTTTCTTTCTCCTTGGACCTGGACTTGGAGGGCCAAGGCCCTGGCCCATGTGTTTTCCCCAAGAGCACACTGTACCAAAGATAAATCCCCCCAAAATTCAATAATGTTGGGAAGAAAAGCTGAGTATTTATTTTGATTTTTCTGGCTCCTGCTCATATGTTCTCCACACTCAGGACTGGGAGGCAGTGCAGTCCACAGTACAGTGGTGAGGTGATCCTTTATGTCATCCTGAGTGACAAGAATTTCTGTTATCCAGGTTGGACCTTTTGATCTCAGCACAGCTCTGTGTAAACCTCAGGACTTCCTTCACACAGACAAAATCAGAAAAACAAAATAAACCCCAGATCCATCTCTATTTTGTTTCCAGTGAACTCTATCTGTTTAAAGAAGAGATGACTGTTTTCCCAGATAATAATAAATATTCTGCTTGGAATTTATTTACTCTTAGGTGATATTGGCTGAGAGATTTTGCCCTTCAATTGAAATTTCCATATGAATCACTGGAAAAATTTATAAGAGTTCTTTACCTTAACCTTATTCCTACCTTGAAGTGAAGAAATGTGTCTGTAAAATCACATTCTTAGTAAAAATCTGAGTTAAGTACTGGAAAGGGACCAAAGTTACCCAAATACCCTCTCTTTAGATGTCTGTGCTTCTCAGACTCATCAAGCTGTTTCCTTCTGTATTTCCTGGCACACCAAGGCAGAAATTAAATTGCCTCTCTTCCACTTGGAAAGCAAAAACCCACAAAGTTTCTATTTTAATAGAAACCTTGTCCCGCTTCTGCCCAAACTTCAAGGAAAAACCCTCTGACACACGATCCAGCCGTGTTTAAACACAACAGGGCAGGATGGCCCATGCCAGACCCTGAACTCACCACTGAGCCTCCAAAAGGAACCTGATTCCCTTTGTCCCTGGGTGCCACGGAGAGCTGATGTCATGGAATGCCTCTGAGGAGGAATAATACCATCAGCACTGTTTATTTAATTAGCAACCAGGGTAAAACCCTCCTAATGCAGCTTGATCAAGGGTCAGCTCGAGGGGTCTTTATCCGAGTATGGGTAGCCTGCAGTGGCTGAGGCTTAATAATAATCTCTAGACTTCAATTTCCTACTAATAAAGGGTAATATAATGTAGGGTAAGCCCTCTTATTTGTTCAGATCTTTTTAACCACTGAGGAGCTAATATGCAACAACTGAACAAACAGTGGCCACACAGGTTTCATTTTTAGAAGCACAGATGACCTCTGATGAAAGAGATGATCAGTCAAGCTCTGAGGCAAGGATGGAAAGCCAGCTAAAAAATGTGTTCTTTTTTTTTTTTTTTTTGCTGTGCACCAAAAGAAAAGTTACTTTTAAATAATCATTCATGATATGAAGTGAAAGTGCCTGAACATAACTGTGGAATTATTACACTACAAAAATATTATGGCTTTCAATTAATTTGTGTTTCAGGTTCCAATGAACAGTGCAAGTGTATTTTACTGAACAGAGTCTGCAGAAATCCCTGCAGTTGTTACATTTCATTTGTGATGAAGTTGTTGAAGTCTGAACATTGTCTCTGTCCAATATGAATGCCACCTAAGCTCACTGTGTTGTTTTCTGCCACACACACTATCCCAAATATCTGCTAAAGTTCAACCTGCCTCAGAAAACCCCTGGCAATGCAGCTCAAACACAAAATTGGGGTTTTTTTGTGGAAAAAAAGATTTTTTTCCACTACAGAAAAACATGACTAAAACATGATTTTGCCCTGTATTTTTTCTTAAATTCCAAAGTCTAGATACTGCAGTAGCCTCCAGATGTCAGGGCCAATTTCAGCACAAACTCAAGACAGCAGAGACACGTCCAACATGCCCACTTGCTGGAGGGGGAAAATAATTCTCTTTAATCCAGGAGTTTTAAGAATGTGTTCCAATTTTTTTCTTCTTCTTGAAACTTGTGGGGTTTTGTTTCCAGTATGCCCACAGGTGTCTGAGTTCAGTTTGCAGTTCTTTGCTCTCCCACCATTCTCTGGATGCCACCTGCCCCACCTTTCCTCTAAATTTGCCACTTGCTAATTTACCTGGGTGGTTGCTCTGACAGCACCTCCCTCAGGGATGACCCTGAGCTTGCACTTCAGCATTTTAATCCACTGAGTCTTTTTCGCTGGGGCGGGTGATCAATACTGAGAGTCAGATTTATGTCCCTCTAAACGTATTAGCTATGAAATAACCATTGCTATATTATCAGGAAAGAGCTGCAATAAAAACAATGCTATTATGGTTTTATGCCTGTCTGACCAAAACAAATTTGTAGACAAAGTTGTTAAAATCAAATATTGAAAGTACTTGTAAATACGCTGTAGTATTTTATCAACACGATTCTTTTTACTTGTGTAAAGAAAGAAAGAGAAGCAAATTAAAGAATATGGTCTCCAGTGAACAGGAAATGTAAATCCTATTAATGCTTATAGGAATTTCACCTACTTTTAAAGGGCAGTATAGAAGACCTTTAAATTGATTACCTAACAAATGACTATAAAATGAGTATAACGTTTTTTTCAAGTATTGCATTACTCTGTTTCCAGCTCCACATTTCATGGATTTTACAGCCCCGGAAGTAGAGTTTGTAAAGGTCATAAAAAATGTGAAAAATATAGAACAATGGAAAACAGCACAAAAACTGTTTACCAAAATAATAATAATAAAAATCACTAGAAACTACGGTTAATTCAGCATCAATAAAATAAGTGACAATATGGTTGTAATCACCAGGCAGGGTGTATTGGATAAAGAAGGAAGTTCTGGTGGTAGTAAAGTAACTTAAACGCACCTACTTAGAAGGCCAAAGAAATTAAATAGCAGCAGGGCTATGGGGCATCTCTGGAAAATCTGCACTGGACCATTTTGAAAAGACCAGTATTGGTGTAAACAGCAAAAAATCTGCAGCATGTAAGAGAGAGAGAGAAGGGCACAAAGGGGCGAAATAACATAAAATCTCTTATTTAACAAAAATATGATCTGAAGGAATCTGATGAAATTCGGTGACTGACAACCTCATGCTTAATTTTCCCTGCAAACATACTCTAATGGTGCAGAATTCTCAGCATTTTATTCTCATTCTCCCCTTGCAGCAATATAAGAAGGATTATTTAGGATTTTGGCAGGAACAAATGCCTCACCAATTCCTTCCAGAAATGTTTGATTCCAATGAATCCTGACACAGTGAGAATTTAGATTTTTTTCAGATAAGGTTGTTGACAAGGTGTTTGAGGCTACATACTCCCTTCAAACCTTTTGACAGCACAGCAATTTGCTTTCTGTTCATGCATTTCATAAAAGTTTTTGTTTATCAGCACCACCCTTCTCTCTTCCCAACTCTCCTTTTCCACATCTTCTATTCCTCTGTGCCGTGGATTTCTGGTCTTCATTCTGACTGGTTTCTATAAAGGCATTATCAATATTTTTTCTTCTCATCTTCAGACTGACACAATTTCTGGTAAGTGACCTGTAGTTGGATTCCCACCCTCCAGTCCCCCTCTGATGGCAAGCAGGAAACTTTCCCCAGACAGATCCTCAGCCAGCAATGATGGAATAAAGCTGTAGCATCATCTCCCATCCTTCCAGAGCTCCTTAGCCCTTTCTGCTTCATTTTTCACTGTCATTGGCATGGCATAGATGGTGGCTTGTTAGATTGGAAGAGGTTGCATTGCAAATTAATAACGAACTAGCTAAAGTAATTAGCTAAAGACTGATTGCATCCTATGTCCTCAAATGCTGTAATCAGCTTTCAAAAGCAGGCACAGTCAAACAACATCAAATCATAGTATTACTTGGGAAAAGAAAAAAAAAATCTCAAATAAAATAACCCAACTAAAAAACCCAGGCAGTCTTTTCTCAGTCTTGGTTAATAAAATAAGCTACAAATTTATTCCTTGACAAAAAGCAAATCCTATGATCTAATATAAAATGGGGGAAATAAGTATTTACTTGTAACACAATATGGGATGTTTCTCACATGTAATATTTATACATAAAATTTCACTTTTGTTAAGTTGTAAAGGTCAAGAAGATGTCCAGGTCAAAAGGTCCCGTGAAATTTGGACTGCAAACTTCTGCTTTTCAAATTGTTGACTTTCTGCAATGCAAAATTAAATAAACATAAGTCTTTATCCTGTATTGCTTGCACAATCAGATCATTAGATAATTAAAACAACAAAAGACATGCAGAAATATTGGCTATGGCTATAGATGTAAATCAATTACTCCAGAAGCAATTGCTTTGGATCTAAATTAGCCAGGGTTATATGAGAGATATATAATATTTAATTTGCTGTATGACTCTGGCACAAATCCAGTCAGCAGCAGCAGCAGCAAACAAAAGTCACCACTTCTCATTCAAGGTAAGGAACAACCCAATCACTCTCTACTGGTGACTCCAGCTCTTAAAGCAAAGATTAATTAGTACTGCAATACGTTCTGGCATGGAAAGGAAATTGTCCCATCACAATTTGACTCAGAACAAAAAGATCTGACCAAAAGGCAGAATGAGAACTGAGATCACAAACCCTTCCAGGACAAGACAAAGGAAGGGAAGATTTCTTTCACAAGTGTTCCCTCTATTTTGAGAAACTCCATCAATTTGCTCATGGCAAAACTGCAACATTCATGTGTCCTTTTTTCCCAGTCTGAGTATGTGGCACCTTTCTCATGCCTTTCTGGGATCTGGCTCCCAAACCCCTCAGTCCCTGCCCTACTCAGGGCAAAACCTCAGGAGCAGGTTGGATTAGGGGTGCTCAGGGTTCAGTATGTGGCGAGGTGCTTCAGGCAGTGTTTTCTGTTGTTCAATAGGACCTTACACGGCCTGTGCTCTGGAATTTTCAGAGGAAAGGTCTGCATTTTCACCTGTTTACAAAAGAAATTTTAAAATCTTAGTCCACAGCTATACAAAAGTGTCTTTCCCTTCTCAGCCAGTCACCCAGATTTGGCAAGGGCTGCTCTGGCACACACGCCAAGAGCTCCAGGGAAAATCTTCACCACCATGTTCAAGTTCACTTTGCATGGGGAGAACTGCACAATGAATGGTTTTTCTTCTCCTAAAGCCAAAAAAAGCCCCTTGAAAACAGCTGCAGATCTAAGAGCTCTGAAGTTTGGTTGATGTTACTCCTGCCCCAGGAAAAGAAGTCTCTGAATGATTGCTGAGAGCACAATCCTGAGGTACAGCTGGCCATTATCAGGGCAGGTAAAATACACTCACATTAGTTGTAGGACATGTAGAATCTCTCACATGTCCCAAAGCACTTCAAAAAGCTACATAATTTCAGATAAATTAATTTTTGTGTCAGGCCAATGCAAATCTGAAGTCACAGTCAAGACTTGACTTTTTGGTGAAAAGCCCAGTGGAGGCAATATGAAGTTCCATTTTAATTTCCCCTCAGAGTGAGAGGAGGTGGGGAAAAGGGAAGAGCTGGGGTCTTTGGTCAGAGGGAAAGAAGGTAATAAAATCCTACAAAAGGAGAAGGGTAATAGCTGCAGCTCATCAAAAAGAAAATTGCTCAAAATACCATAAGTAGTTCTAAGAAAACCTCAAATCCCCCTTAAGAACTTAAAATTGGACAAAACTGGGGCTTGGAGTTGTTCCGATTATCTTTGTGCTGCTAAGTCAACTCTCTTTCACTGCACATTTAATGTGCCCCTCTATAAACAAACATTTGGGTGAGTAAAGTTCAAGGACAGGGTAGGGATACAGGAAGGTTCAGTATTGGCAGCAGATCTCTCCAAACCAGTAATTTCAAGACAGGCTTTGGAGAGCTAGCCCCTTTTAACACAGTAAATGAAATAAACTATTAATCAGGGGGACAGAAGCTTTTGTCATGCCTGTGCCTTGGCCCCCACCACCTCCCAATGAGGGGAGTCTGAGCACAAAGCCCCCATCCCTGATCTTGTGCAACTACTGGAAAAACAAATTACCAAGCTAGGAATGTGAGAGAAAGAGCAATTAAATTTTTTCCCCCCTTTTTTAATCAAGGACTGTTTTGCCTCGGGGGCTTGGAGGGATAGGAAATCAGGCTTTTCAAGCTTCTGCAGAGTAGGCTTCGGAAAAATATCTGCAGCAGACATCCCCGTCCTTTACAGATTGTGCTCTGCCCTTTTTCCTTTCCCTTATGGCACACGAGTGGGGGGAGATTTGTCAGACCTTAAACTTGTCACAAATGTAGTCGCTAACCATTTGCCCCCGCGTTCAGATGCTCCCGCGATTGCTTTCTCCAGTAATTACTCAGTGGGAATGTCACTGCAAGCTCCATAAGTTGCAGCTAATCACTCTTAAGTGCTGGAAGCAGGACTGTATTTGTGCAAAGAAACAGCAATCAAATACGGTAAGCAGATGGCTGCTCCTTGTCCTGTTACCACACTGAGCACAACAGATTAAGCCATGATGGATTTATCAGCACTGATGGATACATTAACACCATACGCTTTCATGGAATAAATAGCTCCTGACATCTCGTCATAACTTCTGATGCCCCAATTTTTCAAAATCTGGGCTGGTTTGGTTTTGGTTTTGTTTTTTTAAATGAAATCATAGATGTTTCCAACAAAGCTTGTAGGTTTTTCTGTGTTCTATTTAAAAGCTGCATCTCAGCGCCTTATATTATGAAAGACACGATTAAAACCTCAGAAAGAGTTGAAGAAATCCATAGCATTTCTCTCAACCATAAATTAAGTATTGTACAAGCTTTGTGACAATCAATTATTGTAATTGATAAGTGCCAGCATTTTAAACCGATGAAAGCATTAGCTCACTTGCCATATCTCGAGAATAACATATAGTATTATGCAAACACCAGTAAAACAAACATAAGTATCCAAACCCTTTTTCTTGCTGATTTATAGGCTGACCTGTAGGCTGGGGGAGTGCACTTGAAGGCTTAACTACTATTTTGCAATCCTAGCAGAAAACACACTCTTAGATTTTTCAGAAGCCCTCACCTTGTGAGATGCAGAAGGGATAAAAAAGTAAGCAATTTTCGAGGAATGTGGGTGTCAGCTGCCCAGGCTGCTGTCAGTAAATGAGCAGTGAAATGTTTAATGGGTGCATGGGTGCCCTGACACAGCAGACACTTCAAACCAGGCTCTGAGCAGCCACAGCCACCATACAAAGACTGCAGTAGGTACTCATTTCTAGTCCTGCTTCGTCTAGAAAAACAGAGTGCTGGCTGCTTAAACTGCAATCAAACTGCTAGCAAACCCATGCACTTTCTGGAGGTTTTGGGGTTCCTGTTTAGGGCTTCACAGTAGTGGAAAACAGGCAGAAAAGCCCATCCAGTGTCATCAGCCAGAACCAGCTGTCCGTGGGCGTGCACTGCTGCACCTTCTCCATTCCTCCCTTCGTGTACCTGAGTTCCTGTACAGGTCATCAGCCTGGTGTGTGCTAATTGCTCGTCTGCAGCCTGGGTTTTAATCACCTGATCCATCAAAAGCCCTTCTTTCCCTGCCTATATTCATCTTGTCAGTGACATTTTTTGTAATGAAAGCAGCAGATCTATTGATAGCATCCCTCAACAGAGTGGAAGGCATCCCGCATTAGCTTTGTCTCCTAAACCAGCCTGTTCTATTACAATTGACCTTCTCCTCTTGATTACTACACAAATCATAGTCCTCTCCCCACTCCTCCCCTGTTTCCCTTCCCTCCCACCCCCCAGTGTCTCAGATTATTTTTTCTGTAGCCATTCAATTGCCTGACTGCAGCTGGTAATTGGATTCATGTTTGGAGCAGAGATTTCTATGTACAAGTCTGGAATAATTCACACAGGACCCTGGCCTAGGGCTGAGGCCATATGTGAAACTCAGATTTGAGCCTGTAAAATCTGGAGTACCCTGACAGAGGTATAATCCATTTAGCAGCACAAAATCCTGTCCTGTTTAGAACCTGCACTTATTCTCTTCTCTGAAGTTAAATTTAATTTCACTACTCTTTTAAGGTATTAAGGGCAAGGCAGTTTTATTATGATGACTTGGTGAAACGTAAAAGTGATGCTACTTTGGCAGCTGTCTTGACTCACTCTAGGAAACAATTTGAGCAGTTTTCATGATAAAACAATAATTAAACACCATAAAACAATAATAACCCAATCTGACAGCATTCTTTGTGTATACAGCAAACCATGGTGTCTCCAGAGTCTGAAAGTCACCACTGGGACCAAGCTCAGCGTAACCAAGCTGTTACACTGAAAACCTTAAGTGCAGTTAGTGGTGTCAGCATTCCTGCCACACATATTGTATGATTTCAGCATCAATTTACTCACCTAAAGTTAAATAGCAGAGAAATTAAATGCAGTCAGGTTCATCCTGCTGCAGCTCTGGGGCTGTGCAGTTTCTCCCTTTGTGTCTCTCAGCCCCTCAGAGAACCAGATTTTGTATTGACTATTAAGCTTACAGAATTTAACTTACCAACAACATTTAGGGCTCCTGAGACCCTAAAAGAAAATAAATTGCCATAATCTCCCCTTTCAGTGTTCACATCATGAGAAGGAAGTAGCTGTGGTTCTATCCATGGTGTCAGTTTCCTACAAACCAGTTCTTCAAAACACAAGAGATTTCCTAATCTCTTCCTAATCAAGAGTTCAGAAATTAGGCTCAGGTGCTATTGTATCCTCTCTATTAAAATATTTTCTTCTGAAATCAGTTCATTACTTGAGTTACTCGGTGTATTCCATTTTGAGACCAGGTTTCCACCTTTACACTTCTGTTTTTGCTGCCAGAGAAACAGAGAGCTTTGAAAGCTCCTGTGCTGCCTCCCAGGTGTGTGGTTGTACAGGTGGACACCAAAGCTGCTTTCACAGACTGTCAATCAATCAAACAATCAGCCTGAAGCAACTCATTTTGGCCTCTACATCTTCCAGAATATCAGAAAAGAAAGATGACATCTTAAGAAAATATTTCAAAGTTTTGACATTTGACTGAGGGGTCATCTCCTACCAGCAGATCAGCTTTTGATTTTCTGGTGATAAAGCACCTGCCTGCAGTGTGGAGGATTTGGGTTATGCTCCCAGCTGTTCTGGATTCAGAGCAAACCAGGAGCACAGGGGCCTCTGACATCCCTGGGAAACGTGTTCTTTCTGCCCTGCCAAAATCAGCTTTGCTGCTCCATTCCTGTAAGCAGCTCCCCTGAATTCACCACGTGCACACTCTGCAATTCCTGGTGAGCTGCATGGAGTTCAACTTGAAACTCCCCTCTAGAGAAATTAACTCCCCCTTGTTCCCTTTTCACTCCACGTTCATTTCCAGGCAAAATGAACTAAATTTTCTGGCTGAAAATATCACCCAAAGTGACAGATTCCTGCAACAACATTCCTTTGGACAACTTTTCATTTCCAAATGGCTTTTCTCCAGGGAAGGGTGGCTCTGGAGAAGCACACCACCTCAGGAATCAGCCCAAATTAGCCGAAGTGCCACCAGAATAAGACAAGAATTTGAAATTATTTAAAATTTCCTTCTCCTCCCCTCCAAGGCTCCTGCATATATTTGATAACTGCCACCTCTTCCATCACTAAAGGGCTGAACTTTAGGTTGATAATGTTCACCTGAGCCCTTTGGCTCATGTTATCTATTTGCATCAAGAATGACAAATTAAACTATTTACTAAGCTTACAGAATTCAACTTATCAACAACCCTTAAGATTCCTAAAACCTTAAAAGAAGAAAAAATTGTCATAATCTCCACCTTCAGTGTTCCCATCATGAGAAGGATGCAGATGTTGGTTCCATCCATAGTGTCAGCTTTCTACAGCCCATCTCTTCAAAACACCAGAGACTGCCTAAAAATTTTTGAACTGCTGATTTCTGACACTTTTTTTTTTGCCCTTCTTTGCCTCTGGGAGTTCATAACTAAAAATTTGTCTTTGAGGTTGAAATGCTGGTGATGGCCTGATTTCTTCAACCTCACAAACAGGAACCAGCAGTAAGCAGAATTTATCTTTTCACCTGCATCTATCCCACAACTAAAACTTCCTTCTTCACTACCTGATTGAAAGTGCACTGAAACGAATGGAATCTGTCTATTGCTGACAGCACCAACACTCTTTGTGGATCTTAGGTCATTTACTTTCCCTAAAATTGCAGTTTCTAAAAGTTAGCAATGGAGTAAAAACCTCATCTTCCTCTTTCTCATTTTCACCTACCACTCACCCTAAGGATTCCTTCCACTACCTCACCCTTTAAGCTTGAAAATGTCACAGAAGTAAGCTTTAAAGCCATTAAAATTACAGAAAAAAACCCACTTTTTCTTCCCTTGCTCCTACTATTTAAACTCTTTAAACTCTTGGCAAGCTGAAATGCCCTCAAATCGGGATGAGATTTTGAGAAAGGCCAGTTCTGGCCATGCAGTGATGGAGAGCCTCTTCATGGGTGCTGATCTACTTTCACCCTGCAGCAGGAGGTTGGAAAGATCTGAAAAGGACCAAAGACATCCTTCAGATTGCAGGGTGAGATTCCCATTACACTCACCTGGCCAGACATTTCCATCAGGTTTTTTGGACTGAAAGAGCTAAAATTCATTTCAGTGGAACAAAAAAATAAACCCAAACAAAAACAAAACCACATAAAAGAACAAATTCACTTGTGACAGATTACATCTCTCTTGGTGGTCATGTAAACAACTGAAAAATAAAGAATACAGGTGCTACCATCTGTATTATCTTAGGTTGTGAGATTTGCCTTAAATTTATATCACAGTGTCTCTACTAATGTAACTAAACCATAATTCTGTCTCTGGGAAACAAAAACTGTCAATGCACTTATAAAAAGTGCCTTACTGCACTTATCTCAGTCAACATTTATTCTATAAAATGTAATCAGGATGTTAAATGTTTCTGGGAGGTTTGAGATGCCATATTTTGCCATCTGTTCTAATTGTTTTTGAATAATTTGGCAGATCTAGCTTTTGTTGCTGAACTACAGAAGCAGATTTCAGCAGTCTGAATTGCATTGAAAAAAAAGAAAATCCTATTTAGCTCAAAATTTCAACATTAAAGGATCACATATCATTAGGATGTAAGCAGAGGTCCAGAACATCCTGGAGAGAGATAAAGTAGAGGTAAATCTCCACAATTCTCTATGGGGTGACATGAAAGTGAGGAAAAAAAAGCAGACATAGACAGGTGCTGTCATCACATTGTGGAGTATACTCTTCATTTCCTGGCTTATTTTCCTTTAAGAACTCAAAGAATTTTTTGAGTTACTCACCTCTTGATCAGGGCATCTGAGACCCTCACCCAGACCCTCAAAAGGAGAGAACCATTATTGCTCATTTTTAGATACGGAGAAACAAGACAGGAAGCAATAAATTACTTCCCTGAGGTCACAAAGGACAGCTGAGGGAAAGCTGAAAGCAGCACCCAAGCCTCTCTAGATCCAAAGTGAGGTGTCTGGAGTTATCATGGGGTTTTTTCAGAACAGTCACTACAAATGGAGCTGCACTGTTCTAGGACATGGACTGAAATGTTTGGTTACAAAGTCCTACTGCAGCATAAAGGCTAAATACACAATATTGGGCTACTGGAAAAAAATAAGGAGCAGGATGACCCAATATAAATTGGTGTTGAGTAGTGCACAGCAGATTGTCCAGTTATTTATTTTGAAGATAACTCAGTTCAACCTACCCCATCCAAATCCACCACTCTGATTTTGAAGGAGAAAAACAGGACAAAACAAAAACAAACCCCCAAACCCAGCTGGCATTTAAGAGCCATGAGCTCTGATGCAGTTTCTGACACTGCTGGGCACATGACCTTCAGCAGGTCCTTTCCAGCCCTGCCTCATTTTCCCATCTGTGACAGAGACCAGAAATTCCTCCCTCTGGTTTCCAGCAGCGATGCTGTGAGAACCAACGGGTATTTGCACAGCTTTCTGAATGTGACAAAGGCCAGGAAGAGAGAAAACATCATCTGAAGGCTGACCCATGCCAGGGCTTGTGTTATGATGAGTCCCATGTGCACTAAATTTTATGGAGACAGCAAACAGTAGCTCCAGTAACAGCACCAGTAAGGCTGCACTGATGGTTTGCATAACATGTACATAAACGTGCTTGATCCAGTGCTTGAATCAGAGACAGGAAGGAGGAGTGTATGAGACTGCTAGGTTTGGTTTTTTATTCTTCAGAGTGTATCTCTGTGCCAGTGCTGGTTCATGATCACATCAGTGCTTTCATCCCCCAGGCTTAGATAAGGCTCAGGTGCAACGTGCTCTGGCTTAGATCTCTCTGCACAGCCTGCAGTGGTGCCCTTACAGCCAGAGCACTCAGCAAACACAGACCCCAGGAGCGCTCCCTTTCCATCAGCTGAGGAAAGAATAACACTTCATTGTCCTCTGCACAGGCTGAACACACTGGGGTGACTCAGAAATAGCTGCACTCCTATTTTTGTCACTGGGCACTGGAGCAATACGTGGTGTGGGCAGGAAGGATGAGGCTCCCTCCCCTCCTGACCCTGCCCTGGCACCATCAGCAGGGTTTGACACCAAATTCCTCAGTGGAGAGGATCCTCCCTCTACCAGATCAGCAGATGATTTCATGGATACCACTGCAGGGACCAAGACTAACAAAACCCTTTCTCATTTCAAACTTTGAGATGGTTTCTAAATGCCATATTTTCAAAGATTGACACACCTCTTTATTTGGGGTGTACAATATAAGGTCTGGCAGGGCCACTATTGAAAACAGAAGTACAGGTTTCTGTGACTTATTTCTTTAGGAAAACCAAAATCAGTCTGTGGTAAGCAAGACACAGTACCCTCACTCATTGTGATATCATCTAATATAATACTGACTTCTGAATTACAGTAGCTCCTTCCAGCATCATAAAAATACATATACAAACAAGGTATTTTGGTGTATGAGACCACACACACATGAATTCTGTAATTAAAAAAAAAAAAAAAAAATCAACTAATGTAGGTTTTTTTATTTGTGCCAGTCTCAACAAAATGCTAAAAAAACCTCCCAACGTTTGCTTGCAGTCCTTAACAGAGAAAATGGGAACATTCCTACAGTGTTCAATGGAATCATTTTTAGAAACTTGCTTTTTGCAAAACATTCCAAATGAAAAAAATTAATTTTCTAATCAGCTGTAATGATAATTGCAGTGCTGAAACAGAATTTACTCCAGACACAAAGAACATGCAGAAACAAGCAGCATATTTGGATCAGTCAGCGGATCAAATCCAGAGCTGTAGTGTAAGCAAGAGCCTGTTCATTTTATGGAGAAAGGAACCAGAAGATAGCAGGGAAAGAGAGACAAATAAATGAGAACTCAGAAGGACATGGCAGGTTGCCAGTAAGAGAGGGAGCATAAATTCAAGTTTACATAAGGGCAAAAAAATTAATGAAGATCAAAAGAAAAAATTTCCCCAAGCTGTCTTAAAGGTGAGGTACTGAAAAGTTTTTCTTGTTTTAACAAAAAATAACAACAAAAACAGCAATTTTCCTCTAGGAAGCACAAAACCAGCCATTAAGAAGACCTGGGGGAAAACAAGAAAGACATAACATATTCTTTGATTTAGAACCTCATAAACTAAACAATAAAGAATGTAATTAGGATAATTTCACTCTCCTTTTCAGACCTAATGCTTACTAAGATGCTGGGCCAAAAACATCTCCTGCACAAGGGAGCATAACCCTTGTTACCTTCAGCTCAAATTACCCAGCTAAGGTACATAAAGAAATGTAACTTACAGGGCATGAGATGGCAGCAGGGGAGGGGGCTGCCTGAGAGAGGCTGGGGCATCTGGGTCCTTTCTGAGCCTCATGGAGCTCTCAGGGTGTTTCAGGCTCACCAGGACCTGTAGGTCCAAGCTTCAGCCTGCAGCTTACAAATGACATTTGGTTCCTCCTCAATCCCCGTTCTGTTGGAGCATCCTCTCCCCCACGCCCAACAAACCATTTAGCATGTTCATTTTGTCAGTCAGATCTGGATTTGATACTCTGAAATATGATGGCATTTCCTGCAAAGTGTGCCAATTCCTGCTCCCATCAAGTGCAAATGCAGCTCAGCTGTGCCCCCATCATCACTTACCACTCAGAGGCTGGGAAGAGGCAATGTTTTTGCTTCCCTTTCCATCCATCTCAGTAAGGAAAGATTAGCAGCAGGATTGTTCCTTTGAGGTTAGAAGTCCATGAAGAATAGTCCTGTATCCTGCAGAGCAGTCAGGACATAACTCTGAACATGAACACCAGCTGTCTCTGAAATATCTCCTCAACATCAAGTCCATCAACACCCAAACACCTTGAGAGATTTCTATGCTTAGAATCTTGAAATCCAAGCATTCTTTAACAAAAAATACTCTTATCTAGTCTTTATATACCAATCATCAGCTGTGCATCCCTCTCTTCCTAAACAAGCAGCACTGCATCAATTGAACTCTCATCTCAGAGGTGTTTGAAGACAAAATAGCATCAAGAAAATATTACAACATGACATGGAAATGGATACAAACAATTACATCATTACTTAAAAAATACGCCTACAGAGAAAGACTAAAAATCTCTAGCCTTGACTGTGGAATAAACCTCAAGTAGGTCAATTTTTGTCTTTCAGAATCCAAGAATTATATGGCTGGAAAATTGTATCTAATAAAATGTATAACTCAGCTAATTAATATCATTGCTCATAAATTCTCATAGAACTCACCCAGCAATCACAGTAAGTGCTGTAAGTGTAGGGTGAACAGTGTTTCTATAAATCCATATCTGCCAAAGTGGGTTAAAACACTTCTAAGTGAAAATTTTAACTGAGGAGCTATAACATAGTTTATATTAACATGTGTAAAAAATGTATTCCCAGAAGAATACTCTCATATTGCCTCACCACATACTGTAAAGCTCTGTGCTGTGTTTATTTGCAGGAGGAAAACACAAAATGCCGACAGGAAATCCCACATCCAAGGGGGAAAAATGCACATTTAACAGATGAATCCTGCATCCTCAAATTTCAGCTGAATCCAATACTACCATACATTCCTCAGGAACCTATTTTTTTTTTCAAGGAGCTGTACATAAAATCCTCAAGTAGAGTACTGGAAGGCCTGAGACTGCTCAAATTGTGTAGCATGGAAGATTGTGAACACTTGCTGTTGACATTGTTCCAAGCACACAGCCATGAAAGCTGAAATTAAGCATGTCTTGGCCTGCTCAGATTAGCTATTTATTTATTTTTTGTTTTTTATCGTTTATATTTGAAGCCCTGTTTGAAATGGAGCTTGAGGAAGGACGCCTTTGTACAGCCTTCAATAAAGAAATATCCACATCAGAGACAAAATTGTAATTGAGCTTCTTTCTAGTAATCTATACTAAGAGGCAGAGGTCTAAAGGAAAACACAGATCAAGTGTCTTAGAAGTGGAAAACAACTGCAGACAAAAAATCAAAAGAGACTACAAAGTTAGGTGAACCCAGAAGTGTAATAAAAATCTGCTGTGAGTATATGGTTTATGAATAAAATAATGATTTTTACTGGAGCTTGAATACTTATTTAGGGTTTATTTTTAAGTAAGATTGCATTGTGTTTTTTTAGCTCATCCACCCTTTCCTAATCTCATACTCTGGATGTTACATGGATTCAAATATTAATTACCACACACAGCAGAAAAGTTCTCGAGTTTTTTTCTCTTTAGAAGAGCAGCCTAAGAAGGAGGGCTCTTAAATAAACCCACATTTTACTGTTCAGGTTCTGAGATAGAATGCCTTGAAATTTCTGTAGAAAGCAAGAAAAATTTAGATTTGATATGTAGTTGAGTACGTTATAATAAGGAAAACAAAAATAGCCAGCTCCAGGAGACAGACTAATCTGATCCCACACTCTAAGCAGAAGCATCACCAAGTCCCTGCTTTAGAGATGACCAGAAAAACCCTCTCCTTGTCCAGATCAACCTCCAGTTTGAGCCTTGCAACTGAACCAGGCATGAAAAGCTATGTGGGGACAACTTCTGTTGGGAATTGAACTTGTTTAAAGATGTGAGTTGGCTTAGCATGAACATTTAATTTTGGGAAGGGTGGAGATAGGTGGCAAGGGCTCAGTGCCTGTCCCTACACTCGGGTGAGCTGGTGACACAGGAGAAATGGAGTGAACAAGAGTGGTAGACAATGGAACAATGGGTGGGAGCTTCCCCAGGCAAGCCTGAGCACCTCTGTGTCAGATTTATGCTCTCCAGAGGGCTGCAGCAAACACCAGGGCCCACAGCCAGCTCCTGCTCCCACTAATGACATTTTTAGAGGGTGAAGACCTCATTGAATCCATTGATGTTGACCCACGGGGCTCCATTTTCTCTGTGCTGCTCAGTGAATTAGGCAGGCAAGTGCTATTAATGAGAACAGGAGATGTGTATATCTAGTTTCTGACTCTCAGGGTTGCTAACACACCCCATAATTTGAGAGAATTATGTCTTAAAGGCTGTGCTATGATAGGGAAATCACTTGTGATTAAACAATGTGTAAGTGGTAGAAAAAGCTTTGTTCTAAGGTTGAATGAATTCCTCTAACATGGACTTTCAAGCAAGTTTTGGATTGAAATCTCACATTTGGAAATACCTAATTTAAAATAAGAGCTGCTATCTCAGGTGCTCTGGAATACAGAAATGAGGAGGCCTATTCCTGTGAAGTGCCTGTCTCAATTATTTTTGTCTGGAATCTGCTGCCCTAGTTAGTAAAAACCTAAGACATGGACACTTAGGTGTTTTAAGTGATTATAATGATTAAGAGAAGGATTTCTGTGCTGCTCTTTTCAAGAAGAGGTGGGTACCCATAAAAATCCAAGTGACCTAGCACCAATGCCATTATTTTAACTGACATCTGTGAGCATATTTTCTTAGGTTGCATCAAGACAGATGAGGGCCCTTTGTGCCCTTCTGACAGTGATGGCAATCATTAAAGATTTACCAGGGTCATTAAAGTGAGAAATAGCAGTAATGCAGAGCTGGATATCACCATCCCATGTGGATTCCACTGAAGTGCAAAGAAAGCCAGCACAGAATAAGCCAAGATCCCGCTCTGCCACCTTAACCTCATTTTACAGAATAAAGGAAAAGGGGGGAAAAAAAATAAATTAAAAATCACAGCTTGTCTAGAACACATGAGAGAAGCACATTTCACTTTGCCAGTAAAGGACACATTTCCCTCCTTGTTAAAGCACTCCCTGTGCTCCCACACCGTGAGAGCTGTGTGGGACCCAGTGTCACTGAGCTGGTGCCAGCCCAGAAAATGTCTCTGCCACTTTCTCCTGGGGCATTCCTGCCTGGGAGACCTTGAGGTGGAGCTGCCAGGCACAGCCCACCCACCTTGGCTGGCTGAGAGTGAGCAAAACAATTCCTGGGTCAGGAGGTTGCACCTGACAGCCCAGCCAAGCCTGGGGACTCTTCCCATGCCTCCTGCCTTCCTCTTACTGCTCTCTCCTCTGAGCTTGAACCAGATTTTTGCTGCTCATTATTGACTGTTCAAATCCAATTTTGAAGCAGCATCCCACCACACCTTTGAAATTTTATTGTTATAAAGGCACCGTGGCTATTTTTAGCAAAGATCAAAAGAATGCAAAGAAACAAACAGCTGTAGATTTAATCAGCTTTAACATGTTTAACTACAAGCCTGATGACTCAGAAGGCACACACCTTGCCAGAGCAGATATATGTAAATTATTCTAAGGTAAAAAAAAAAATAAAAATTTAAGATCATAATTGCACACGTGTTCAATTATTATAATACCTTGTGAACTGACATCACAAAAATTGCTGGGAAAAAAAGGTACAGGGGCTTCTAACCTTGCTTTGATTCTCCCATTCATTCTATCAAATGAAACAGGAAAGCGATCTCCTACGGAAATCAGTCACTGCTCTTGTTTTAATCCCCCCCTTTTGATTTTCCAAGCAGCTCAGATTAAAGCTAGACCTTTCTCCCGTGTGTGATGTGGTGCCTGGCTGCAGGGCTGTGGGCAGGAGCAGCACAAAGCCCTTTGTCTGCCAGGCCTGTGCTGAGCAGCCAGCCCTCATCCCAGGGACAGTGCCAGGCTGCTCAGTGCTGCTGGAAAAAATGTTCCCTGTCAGTCACCTGAAAAATGAAACAACTCCCAGCACCGGGCAGGGGGGCAAAAATAATCCTGGGTTAAAAATAAACCCAAGTGTGGAGATGGCTCTGGGCACGCAAACGCACACTCATGCACACCTACCTTTGTAAATACAGGAATAATACACAGCAGCTCTGAGTGCTCCCCTTGAGCCAATTACATGTGAGCACTCTCCTGCATTATGGATGCTGGGTTTGTTGAAGCTGTGGCACTCTGGAGCTCGAGTCCCTTTCAAGATAACTTTTGCCAGTCATGCATATCCCAGTGAAAACAAAAAAACCAAACCCAAACACTTCATGCTCCTATCTCCTCACACCTGATATATTGGTCCTTCGGAGTCAGACATAATTAACACGTGATGCACAAGGCTGAGCATGTTTTAAACATATGTTTGACATGGTGCAATCAATCACAGTGCAGCTGATAGCTGGTGTACACTGGCAATGCCCCCCAGGCTCGTGCAGTGCTGAGATAAATGCATTTCCCAGGTCACTGGAGGCACTCACTTCACCTCCTGCCTCATGATACTTCCAAGGAGCGTGTTATCTCGGGGTAACACATGTCTGCTGCTACCTGGCTCTTTAATTACTGTACACAAAATTCCAAATCAGAGCAATTGGCATCTCAAGGCACTGCCGTGCGCTGCAGGGTCCCCCCCATGTAAGTGAGCAGCTGATGCAGGAAACAGAACGACCTTGAGAGAGATTTCTCCCCAAAACTGATGGTGTCTCACGACTTTAAAGCACAACTCGATGAAGAACACAATATAAATATTGTAATTACATTTTAAGCTCATAAATTCACAACGGTTTGCAATTCGTTTTTAATATGTAATTTCTCCGTACAAAAGGTGGGTTTTGGGGAAATATACTAATCAGGATCTCTCAAAATACTTTCTTTAGGTCATTTCTTAGTAGTAGTGAATGCTTCAGTCATTCTTAGAGATAGCTTTGCACGAGTGGAACCAGCACACACAGACACAAGCTTGCCATTGGGTACCTGCTCTCTGGGGTTTGAACACTGAAAACACTGAGCATCTGCAGGAGAGCATCTTGCTACAGACACCCAGCTGGTTGCACATTTCTTCTGTGGCAAAGCTGTTCTTGGACATGTGATGCATTTTCTCCTAACCAAACCCATTGCTGCAAGCAATAGGATCCTTCATCAGTTGCTGTTGTCCATCACTCCAAAAAGAAGTAAGGAGAAATCATAATCATGTGCTTCCAAGTAGCTCAGAAAAAAATTCAGTAATTTATTCATATCAGATTTTCACTGATTTTTTTTTTTAAACCCTCAAATATTGGGAAATATCCTGACACATTTATTTACCATAAATCAGGAACTTTGTGAGCAAATGAGGAACTTTGTGGGAACAGAAGGCTTTTATAATCTCTGTGCTATTCTGAACTACAGCTGCACCTCCAGTTCTATTCTGACCCTGAGAGCAGTTGGTCCTGACTTGTCATGGGATGAAAAACCATGACTTGAATTGCTTGAATTTGGGATGGCAATTTGTTATCCAAGCTGCTTGATACACTGCACACCAGACAATATCTTACCATAGCTCAATAAAGGAAGATAAAAAATGTTTAAAAATCCAATAAAAATATTTTTAAAAAAAATATATAGAGCCCTACAGAACGAATAAAGGTGACTTATTGCAGCCCCCAACCTAAGAGCAGGTTCATTAATACCTAATCCCCATGGTGAGGGATGTTTGTGCAACCCATTCTTTTACATAATCAAAACTGCCTTAGCATAAATGAGGAGCCAAGACACAGTAACATTTATAACTAAATAAAGGGACTAAAAGGTTAAGAAAGCGTCAACAACATCAATTAGCTCTTAAAAAGCAATAGTCACAATATTTATTTATTTTTTTTCCCTTGAATCAGGTTATCTTCTAGAGGCACATGAGCCCTTCTAATCAATTATTTATGAACACATGCAACTTGAATTCTGATTTGTTTTTTACTTGGACAAGACATCTAAACCAGGACTTCTCTAAATATTGCTCTTCTCTTTATTCCTTCTCTTTTTTTTCTTTTTTTTTTTTTGTGTTGATATCTCCATATGTTATTAAAAGTAATTTATGAATGACTCCAGTCCTACAAACTGGAGTTTATTTAGTGTCTATCTACTTTTACAAGTCAAACTGCCTAAAAGGGAATGAGTTTTTGACAACCAGGTTTGAGACAAACTAAAATGGCTGAATCAAAACTAAATTGGCTCCTTACAATTTTCTTGTGCAAACCAATGTTTCTGAGGTCCTCATATCTATGCTGAAAGCATTTTAGGGGTTTTCCTTTGGCCTACAGTCTGCCTGCCTGGACGTCCCCACTGCTCCCATGGGCCTGAGATGGTTTAAAAAGACCATTTTAAAAAGAAATTACACTAATTTCTCATTTCTGAGGAGAAGTTAATTTCCCCTTGAAAGGAAGGCAGTTCACATGTAATAAAGAGGCTGTTTGTAGGAGCACACTCACACAATATAACCAACCAAACCCACCAACCCCAAACATACAAGCAAAAAGCCATCAAACCCACATCATCTCTTGGATGGATATTTTTCCAGCTCTAAAAGGTGTTGCCACAACTCTTGCCCACCTGTGATTTTTCAGCGTCACTTTCCATTATGATCCTTCTCAGCTGTGAGAAAGGAGAAGAATTATGAGCTCTTTCACAAAGGATTTAGTTTTATTTTACTCAGGATGAGAAATTAAGGATGCCCTGACTGACAGCATGTGGTTTCTATTTCTGTTTATAAGCAGCCTTACAATAGTAGGTCAAAAGGATTAGAGGAAGGTCAGTGTTACTGTTTCTAGAGGAAACCAGGAATTGTAGATTCCCTTCAATGTTGCTTTCCAAAGAAAGTGGAAATCTTTATATGACAGGGTTTTTCAAACACCTACTCTTATTCACTTTTTTTTTAGTAATTGAAGTAAAGGAGAGAATTGTGGGATTGTTTACTTATTTTTTCATTTTCATCTATTACAAAATAATCATTGTACACAGAGGAGAAAAGTTAATCTGCTGTCCAATATAGGCCCTGATTTTTTATTTTGTAACTACAAAGAAAAGAAACAATAATATCAGTACAACACACATACTATTTAAGGCATGGAGAAGCTGTAATATCTCTGAACAACAGCACAAATATCACAAAAGAATAAGAAGTTTTCTGCAGTTCAGTGTTTTCATTTTCCAGCCTCTCACAACAGCCTGACCTTGATGTTCAACAGCACCATAGGTGAAAAACCCTGCTCAGTTCATGTGGTTTTACATCAATTATTGATTTATTGACAACTAACAAATAATTGCCAATCCTTGACCTGTCTATGCAGATCAATTCCAACAACAAAGCAGATGAGACCAGTATTTTGGGCAATTGAGAAATGTTAATTTTTGCTAACAAACATCCAAGCTCCATGCTGCTCTATCATTTCTTTTCAAGCTGAGGCCTTTTTCCAAAGTTTCCCTGCAATTCCCTGGTTTTTGTTTAATTCAGCTGATGATTGACTCCCTGTTTAGCATGATGGGTGTTCGATGTGAGTGGAGAAACTGCATCCTCTACACAGCAGAGCAAACTGGGCCCATTTGAATTTTCTGCATTGCACAGTGCAAGCCTCACTCTATTAGGAGCTATTTCTCCTTCCAAAAAAAAAAAAAATTAAAAAATACTGTAATGCTCCAGTTGCTTTTAATGGTTGAAAAATCACGTTCCCCTGAGTGAGAAGATAAGCTGAGAGGATTTTTAATTAAAGCTCACTCTTCCTCATCTTTATCCCAAAGGTCTGCTTCATGCTACAAGCCAATCATTCCCTGACGCTCCAGACGCCTCGCAGGGTACCTGGGTGCTCTCTTTCATAAAAAACAAGGTTGCACGTCACAGACACTTCCTGAATTCAACTAAACAAACACATTTGTGCCAACCAACCTGCAAAATGACATTGTTGCTCTGCTGCATGGAATGGATGCAGCACATTTCAGAGGGTTCCAGCTGGAAACGGCTCCAGCAGGGACATTCCAGCTGGCATGGGCTGAAGTCAGGGGTGACCACTGCAACACCAAGCAGCACCAAAGCTTCCAGCAGGCTTCAAAATATCAGGTACACGTCCTCTAGTTCTTGGCCCTGAGATGGTTTGACCCTGGAAGTGCAGATTTACAGAAGGAAGAGGTGAAATAAAAGAGAATAATTGAATGGGAATAAATTTATAGATACAACATAGCGACACAAACCACCTAAAGAATCAGGGCTTGTCCAGGGACTTCACTGAAGTTGCTCAAGGCATGGAATTTATCCCAAAGGTCAGGAATATCACTGACAGGAACTAAACCAAAATTAACATCTGGCAGGTCAAAACTGGTGCCAATTAATCCAATGCTGTCCCAACCCCAAAACTCTGCTTCCAAAAAGGCAGAGGTGCTCTGCTCCTCAGCAAAAGCTGCACTAACTTTTTTGTACAGATTCCATGGATGCATTTGGCTGTGCTCACAGCCAAAGAAAAGTGGGTAAAAGAAAAATAAAGAAAACCTAGAAACTCACTTACTGTTGCCTTTAATGGCAGTATGACAAATATATATTATATAAATATTATTATGTATTATAGATATTACATGTTTTAAATATTATATATATAAATAGATATTATATAAATATAATAAATAACCTACATATGTAGGTTTCTTACATGAAAATAACTGAAGAAGGAAAAAGAGTGTAAAAAGAACCAGCTAAAGCCTAGACAAACTAGGTCTGTGTACTTAAGCAGAATACTTAAATATGGTGAACTGAGCTTTTTCTATTTGTCTTTTCCTCAGTCTGTGCTTATATCGTGGGGTTTTTGAAGGTGAGGAAGGTACCAAGGCATTGGGGACACAATTTTCACTGCTTTTCTCCCTCTCCCATTTTTAACATGTTTTGTTGAGATAACATTTTGTTTAGATAATGTTTTGGTTAGATTGGCTGAGGTTTTTAATTATTATCTTTACCACAACCTTGTTTATGTTGCAATGTTCATGATTTTGCCCTGAACTCCTTTGATTACTCATCATATTTTTACGATTTCCATTTGCAGCACTGTTACGTTTTGATCTTCTGCTGTTTGCCCGTATGTTTAAAGATTTCCAAACTAATTAAGACCATTAACTAAAAAAGACTAATTGCATTCATAAATAAGACGTGGCACTTCTGATTAGCAGGTGGCTCCTTTCTGGTTTGGATACATAAAAGCAGATGGAAATGTGGCAGACTTAGTTATATTTAATGTGCCCACTTCTTTCCAGACTGCTCCTCTTTCCAGCTAATGACAATAAAACAATAAAACCTATAAAGTCTTCAGATTACTCCTTTTTGTTTTTTTTTTTTCCTTAGTTTTGCCACCTTTCATTTGCCATTCTTGATTAAGAGTTTCCAAACAGTTTTTCCTGAATGTTTTGTCGTTTCTATTTACAGGCTTTAAGGTGCTTGGAAGAGCAAGAGGATCAGAAATACTCAAAAGTAAGAAATCTGCTTCTCAATTTCACATATAATCAATGGTATAAATAATTTTTAGTGATATTTTTAAAGAAAATGTGCTTAAAAAGACAGTTTCTATTCTTATTTTTTGCTGTATTTTCATATAAAAGCAGACATTTATCACTGCTGTCCCTATAGCCAAGATTTTTTTTATTATTATTATTTTCATATATTTTCTCCAGTGCCCCAAAATCACTTTTCATAATGCAGAATTAATTCTTACCCAATGCATTGAGGATATAAAGAATAAATTTCTTTGTTGCCCTGACAATCAATGACAATTTTAGCACTGCACAAATGGAAAAAAAAACCAACAAAACAACAAAAACCAGCTGTACAACCACATGACAGTGTGGGAAATTATCATTTATGGGTGCCTGAGGAATGTTAGTAATTTATAAATTTTATATCTAAAATAAATACACCACCTTGAAGTTCAGGAGAACAATTTCACAGTTTGAGTGTGTTTGGAGAACAGAAGTTCAAAAAGAATCCAACATTGTGCTTATTGTATAAAACTCCTTTCTATACACTTATATGAGAATAGCCCCAGAAAAGATTACCTGGGATTTATGCAAGTGAATTTTGTTTCTACTAGCCCAAATTATCTATTTGACACTAAATTTTGGATGGTGCAGCACTTTTAAGTGGAAGTATTTCAGGGCAAGTGAGAGGAGCAAAAAAAAGTAAAAAAATCAGGCCATAGAGACTAAACTATCTTGAAGCAAAAAATCCTGAAATTCTTCCCTACCAAATTCTGGTGCTGTGATTGTCTTCAGTACATCTGACCACACAATTTTTATGTAAATATATGAGAAAGTAGTGAAAATGTTGAGCTATCTGTTGCCTAGCAGCTTCATATTTGTTGTATCATGCAACCAAAAGCTGGTTAGAGGATAATACAGACAGAGTGTGACACAGCATCTGTTGTTTAGAGTAATGTGAAAAAAAGAAAGAAAAAGTCAGCAGACAAAGATTACAGGGTGGTGATGGTCCAGAATTTCACCTGCATCCAAGAGCAAGAAGGATTCCCCTAACTCTGGGCCCCTTTTATTTCAGTTCTCACACACAATAGGGCTGAAATGCAAAGATGTGTAGCTTTTCAGATAGTAGGAATGAGAAAGTGTCCTAAGCCCCAACCACAAATTAAAAGGACTGCCACGGCATTCAAAATAGAAAAATGTGACACCAGGGGATTTCCTGAATTCAGAGCTTTTAATATATCCACTAAATTGTTGTGAGTAACAGTATGCTAGGATTATAAAATAACTTCAGACTGCCTTGTTTTTAATTCTTATTCAAGATATCTGCCTTCAGCAAAAAGTTTA
This sequence comes from Cyanistes caeruleus, assembly GCF_971803275.1. Lineage (NCBI taxonomy): Eukaryota > Metazoa > Chordata > Aves > Passeriformes > Paridae > Cyanistes > Cyanistes caeruleus. The sequence continues at coordinate 112,198,633 of NC_141703.1, forward strand.
GATGCATAAGGACTTGAGGATTTCATGAGTGCAGCTCCATAGAAATACATACTTGCTGCTCAATAAACAAAACCTGAAAGTTATGCTGGCCAATAAATCTGAGTAAGTGCTCTTAGTGCAGATGCTATTGAGCACCAGCATCCTGCATCAGCTGTTCAGAGCCCTGCTGTAAGGAATAGGATGACTCAGGGAATTGGTAATGGGATCCAGAGCCTTTCACCCCCGGGTCAATCGTTATAATGTGAAACAGAGCAGGAGTCAGTGCCGTGTCAGCCCCGTCTGCTGCCTGCAGCCAAATCAGTCTGTGGCCTCCAGACAATTCTGCACAAGAAACACTGGAACCACGACAGGCAAACCCCTGGCACTGATATCTGGCACCAGCAAAAGAATGGGAAAGCTCTCTGGGGAAATATGTGGTGCTTTTAAAATACTTAAGGGGAAGAGTTTCAGTAAAGAAGTTAAGGGAAAATGATTTGCAGCAACTTTTCATCTTTGTATGGTGCTGGCAACTCTTGTGGGCTTGAAGCTACTTGAAGCTACTTAAAACATTCACCATTCACAAAGAATATCAGACAAGGCAAATTTTGTGTCCCATATATAAATACTGGGCAGAATCCACAACCTGCACACATCAATGCACTGTGTGAGGTCACCTCTGTAACTACACACAACCTTCAGCTGCTCTGACATAGCTCAAGCCTGAAGAGAGATGTGGGTCACCATCACAATAACAGGCAGACTGATTTTCAGATCTGTTAACAGCTTTTTTTGAGGGTTTCCAGGGATTAGCTGCATGTTCTGATCTCAGTGTGCCATTGTGCAGCCTCAACCTGTTGCTTCATCACATCCACCTCCACTCCCACGGCAACAAACTGCACTGCACAGTCACTGCAGAGTTTAAATTCCAAAATACTGAACAGCACTGCTCATGCAGCAGCAGACCTTCCAATATGGAGAGGCTAACAATGAATAACTATCAAAAAATATGAAGGGAAAAAGGAAAAGTTCAGTCATTCTGCATGGATCTGAAACGTTTGACTTCAACATTACCAAGAATATCAGTGAAAAATACATCAGGATTACCTTTATCAGGGACACATGGTACTGATGGGCAGCAGATCTTTTCTGGAAAGAGGATCTGGATGAATTTATTCTGGTTTATTGTTAAATTCCAAGGACAAACACTGGGAGCCTTGTTAATCTTTAACTGTGAGGATGCTGACAAATCTAAAAACCTGAAAAATACTCCAGTATCTCAGCTCACCATGGAAAAAGTTTTGATCACCAGAGGAAATGTATCAAGTTATCAGAAATTTCACTACAATCACATGGATGGACTCCCTTTTTATTACACATAGTACTATTCTGAATGAGCCAGCATGATTTCTTTTAGATGTTCTGTACCTCTTAAATTCATAAAAGTTCAGATACATTAAGCAGGAATCAGGAATTTTTAAGATAACTTATTTTCCTTTCATAAAACCTGCATTATTTACCTTGATTACCAAATTACAAAGCTCAGTAAATAGAAATTAAGCGTGTTGGCCCCCTCAAACCTCCGCAGCATTTTCATTTTTGAGTGTTCCTTTAAAGCAAGATTTTTAAGTGGTAACAGTTGTTAATATTTTTCTTCATGGCTATGGAAGTTTTTTTCACTCATCAGTTGTGCTTAATTTCTTGTGAATTATTCGTAGGAGTAAAACGTATGGAAATGTTTTTGTTAAGTGGAGATTAAGCTTTGACTATCATTTCTTTACCCACTCCTTGAATGTAAAAATACTCTTTTGGTGATGAAAAGTAAAGTACACTGCTTAAATTTCAATATTTTCTCCTAGTTTATGCTAATAGCTACAAAGACTGGCGGGTTCTGTGCCTAGAAATAGTTTTAACTACAACACTAAGAAAATTAATTTTTTGGTTGACTAGTGGGACTTTTTTAAATTCCCTTTAAAATGAAATTTAAACTAGAGAAGAATATAATTCCAAAATGGAAAACATTTTAAAAAATTCTTAGGTGGGTTTCTTCTCCCCATTCCTACCATTCATTCTGGAGTAGGCAAAGACAAAAAGATGAAAGGGGAGGAAAAATACTTTGAAACCGGTGTGACATCAGCCAGTGCCAGTCAGCTGAAGAGGCATTTGTCTTTCTCAATTCTCTCTGGAGATTTTTGGTGCAGGCAGATTTACGAGGTCAACAACAGGATTTTGGCACCTGTTTTCCCACCAGTGTTTTAATGAGACCAGAGCATCCAAATCCTCTTTGGACAGCTTTCAAAACAGCAGCTCCAGCTTCTTCATTAAGCTTTTTTGGGGGACACAAAGGTGGCCAATTCCAGCACTCAGGCCCATGAGGATCTCTCCAGGGTGGGGCAGCCACGGGACAAGCAGAGGGGGAGAGGGACAGACCAGAGCTGGGGCTGCCCCTGAGCCCCCTGTTCTGTCTGATGGAGCCTAAGCCTGGTAAGGATCCCCCAGCACCACTGGGAATTAGGAATGCCCACGAGGCAACAAGCTCTTGGTAGGCAAACTAAACCCACACACACATCCCCTCAAAAACCTCCTCCCAGCCCTGAATCCCGTTTCTACCCTCTGGAAATGCACCCCACTTCCCATGGCATTACTTAGGTCATCCCTCTAACCCCACCCCTCTCTTCTATATTTTATTTTAAGTTTCAATAGGTACATACAGAGGGAAGTGAAGCCCTGCTACTTAATGTGTTCAGTTTCCTGAATTTGTCTGTTGTGCTTGATCTTTTGCTGTTGCACATGCACCTTATACTTTTGTAAGGGCCTTTTCCTGCAGCTGCCATGCAAATAACTGCACATTTTAGATAGCTGAGGTCATACCTAACTGGGTTCCCAAATTTAACTTTGAACTGGCCAAGAGGTGAGCTGAGTTTCCCCCACCAGGATCGCTGCTTCCTCAGCCTGTGAGCCTATTCCCTGGGCTGTGACAACATGGGGAGAGGAAAAGGGGCAGGAAAGAGGAAATCAGACAGGTATCTGGCTCTCTCCAACAACCAAAGCATCCTTGCTGAGCTGAGGGACATCACTCCCAGAGACCAGCACAAACACATTTCTCACGTGCATTTGCATAAGCCAAATTATCAGCTGCTTGTTGGGCCGCTGATGTTTTTTTTTTAAGCAGTCCCTTTTGCAATTCATAATCTCCATGAAGATAATTCATGGCATTTGGTCCAGCTCTTTCAGCTTGTGGAGCAGAGCTGGCTAAGCTCCTGGCAGAGGGCGCCGGATTAAATGCAGGTAAGGGTTATGAATGGTGAGCTGTAATTTACTGACAGCAGCAGGGGGGAGACAGAGGGCATGGTGTGGTTTTCAAGGCATGAATTAAAATTCTCTGGTGAAATGAGGCTGCTTTGAGCTGATTAAATTATAAGAAACGTGCACCTGGGCAGCATAAAAATCTGATGTCCTCTCCCTGGAGTTTGACTGATAAAAGAAGTGATGTACGTCATAATTTCTACATCAACTGAAAGTTTAATACATGTAATTGGGAGCTGCTTTTCTTCTCTGAAATTGCAAACACAGCAAAATTGCAGGCTTGGTGCCACTGATGAGTCATTGTTGGCCTGCTGGACCTGTATTACAATGGCCATACACAAAGAGAACCATGACACCCCAGTTTACCATCATTATCTGTTTCCTTTTCAGTTGTTTCCACAGCTGAGCAGCTCAGACAGAGCCTGGGTCGAGTAGCAGGGGGAGGAGTTGTTGAAATGGTAGCTTTTAAGGGAGATGAGTTAGGTATGATCTCAGCCATCTAAAATACACAGCTATTTGCATGGCAGCTGCAGGAAAAGGCCCTTACAAATGTATAAGGTACAACAATATCAATAGAAAAATGCAGAAAAATGAACACGATAAGTAGCCGGGCATCATCTTCCTCTATATGTACCTCTTGAAATTTAGAACACAATATAGGAGAGAATTTAGTCTAAAATGGCAGCTAAAGATAACTTAATATCCACCAAAAAAAAGTCAGCAGTTCAGTTGTTGAAGCACTTCATTGCCAATGATTTCTTCTTTAATCTTGTTTTCATCACAGCTCCAGAAGTCTGGAATGGAAATGTAGACACATTACTCTTTTCAGACACTCCAAATCTGAATTTAAAAACCCCAACTGCTTTAAACTGGAGGTTAACAGAGCTTATTAAGCAGTTGAAAGCATATAAATTACAAAAAGAATGTATTCTTTCTTTAGAATTAAAGTGGGGGGAGCTGAAGAGAAATATCCATACTTGCTAGATCAGAGTAATATTCATAATTTTTAACATTATAAAGCAGAAATATTTGGGGGGGAAAAAAGCTTATGAGAGTCTAATCTGCAGTTCATAATATATACTTGCATAAAAAAGGTCAAACTTCATGGTCACTATCACCTTGGAGAGAATTAACTCCTTGAATTAGGGTTGTACTCCCCCTTTCCCTGAAGAAAAACCACATTCCTCCAAATCCAAGCCCTGTGGTGACCACACAGCATCCCTGGGATACACAGCAAGGCCTGGACTGGATTGATTTTTTACACAGCCCCTACACATGGTCAGAGGAGTATTTCTCACAAGTTGTTGGGCACTGAAATATCATCTGGATAGATCTGGCATCTCTATTGCAAAGAGGAGATATCAGTAAAATGCATAATAGCAGACAAACCTTGATATTATTTTGTCTGACAATGGGCAACCACTGTCACTGGCTTCACAGAAGAAAAGGGAAAACAGGCACTGATTTTGTTCCCAGTTTTACTGATGTAACAGTAAACCCTCTTTTGTTAAAAGCAGAAATTTTCTTCTCTAATGCATGAAACTTGCAAGGTGAGTAATTTATTTTAACATAACTTCATCCTAACTAGAAAAGGAATCCAACCTGTGGTAAACCCCTCTGGTACCAGGGCTAACCACAATTTCTTCTCCAAATAAAACTGAAAGCTATTATTTTCTCCATGAAATGAAGTGAAAATAAGGAAATATGAGAACCTGTACAAGTTAGATTTAAGCTACAACCAATAGCAGCTCTTATGCTGCAGGCACTCATCATTTGTTTCTTCAGTGATTGATACAAAGGGAGAAGTCCAGTTTAGAGTAATCGGGTGGAAAAGCCCATGGAAATCTCTGGACAAGTGCTCAGAATAGAGAGAAAATAATTGTATATTGCATTATTTTTCCTCAGACCATAGAACCAACTGAGAGACAATGTATTGGTTTTGGAATCTGTTTGGGTTTTTTTCTGAACTAGACAGATAGGTATATCAAATTAACGTTTATGTTTATGAGTAAGAGCCAGTTACGTTTTAAAATTATTTCAGACAGAGGACACTTCCATGATCTGGAATAAGAAATTGAGGCCTGGCAATATGTGGTTGTGGCATAATAAAAGAAAAAAAGTCTTACTGTCACTCAGTAAATAAACATTTTCAGTCATCCCTAACAGTGACAGCAGTCTGGACAAAATCACTGCACTCCAGCTGGTGCTTTAGCAACCTTGGTTTTTGTTTTTTTTTTTCTTCCAGATTATGAGAAATAATAGGAGAAAATAAGGCAAAGGAGCAAATGTACATGTAAAGTGTTGAAAGTAGGCTGGTCCTGGGAACAAATTATGAACTGGACACAAAGAACATTGAGCCACAAATGAGCATAGAAGGACAGAACTGCTTATTTATTAAACAATGCTCTTACTTTCAGTGCACAGTATCTTAAAACTGCCTCACTGGGACCATTACCAGAGCAAATTACTGCTCAACATGAATAAATGTGGAGAAGTCTGGGTCTAAGCTTTTAAGTGGTGGGGTTTTTTTAACGTTTTAATGTGTTTTAAATTGTTTTTATTATTATGCACAGCTACATCATAGTGGCAATTCTCTACAGATGAAGCTGAGCTGAGCTCTCTGTTGAAAGGTCAAGGCTGGCAACAAGTGTTACTAATTAGGGACACAGGCACAGAGTGAGTTATGTTTCCTTAGATAAGGGAAAGGAAAGAGAACCTAGCTGTTGTTTAACGTTACATGAAATCATTTGTGTTTCTCCACAGCTAGAGTTTAAAAATATCGTGTAACCATCGTCCTGGTTCTGAAGCTGCCCTACCCCATAGGTGCAGAATCACAAAAAAAACCCCAAAAAAACCCAACAAAAAACAAACAAACAAAAAAATAACCAAAAAAAGGGCAGGTATACACTAGGCTATCTCCAACTTCAGAAGAAAGCTTATCTATCACAAAGGTTCTGTCAGTCTCCCCAGAAGAGGGGCTAATGTGGGATTTCTCTATCAGAATGCAGCTCAATGAATCAAATGTCAGCACGGGGGAGGAGGTGATGAGAATTCACCGGGAACAGGGAAAGCAGGAGCTGATACACAAAAGCTGAAAAGTCTATTTTGCGAGGTCAGAGAGGTGACAGTGGAGACCACTGAATCAGAATGATCTTTTCAGGCTGCAATTCTCATCAGGGTGAGGGATGCTCTCTTTGAAGGAAAAAAATGTTACAACTATTACATGGTACAGCTGGTACTCAAGTGTAACTGGAAATGAGAACAAAAGTTCACCACTGCTGGCACCAGCTTTCTTTGCAACATCAGAAATACCTGTGAATATTTGGAATTTGGGAACTAATGGCCTCTGATGGCCATCCACAGTCTAGTTAGATAAAGAGTAATGCCTTCTACTCCACTTCTTACATTTGCTATGAGCTCGCACTCTCACTTTGTACCACTTTCAAGCAGATCAGCTACTGACAAAGTGAAACAAAGCATATTAAAAAAGGCAATGTTAAAAAAAACCCCATGACTTATTAGCGAATGAAAGTTAATTGTTTCCTTCCAAATCAAAAGTTAAACCAGCAGGTTGAGAATCACCTCTAAGACAAACACTCACACCTGAGTTCCTATTATTGAGGTGATGGAGACTATGATAATCTACAGAAGTGAATGCAGAGGTTGCACTCCTGACAGCTTTAGATTGCTTTGTCTAAATTAATAACAACTCTGAATAAAAGCCATCAAGTCCATCTGTACAGTCTCACACTTAACTTTTCCATTAGTGTCACTGGCCTCCCAGGGGCCTCTTCTTGTACTTCATATGTTTATGGACAAGACATAAATGACCCCGTATGCATCAGCTGGTCTCAGTGAGCATCTCTCTCCCTCTCCTCCTCTTCTATCCATCAAAACTCTTCCCTGTGATTGCACCACATGCCAGGAACACAGTCATACCTTGAAATGCTAAATGAAAGGCCTACCAGCTCATCTGGGAATGCTTACTCATGCAGGCTCGGTGTGAAGCAGGGGCACTGCAGCTGATGAGGCCGCTGCACCTGCGTGTGTGAGTGGCACAAGTGCCTCTTGCAGACAGATCCCTCCCGCTTCCCACTCGGCTTTTCCTTTCTCCTGCTCAGCAGGCAGGAAGTTTAGGAGAAATAGGGGGTGTGCACAGAATGTGTGAAATAATAAACCTTTCACCTCCACTCAAGGCACAGCTCCTGTCGTGAGGCTCTGGATGCGGCACCGAGCTCCGGCTCAAGGATTCTTGCTCAACCTGGGATGGAGTCACCAGGCTGCCTGGGGAACACAGGTAACACTGGAATTAAAATCACCTCAGAGGACATCTCTTTATTCTCATGGATTGATTTATTTTGTCACTGTGACTCGAAAGATCAGATAATCAACAAGAGCTGTTGTCAAATGAGTGTTTCCCAAATACATTAAAATGCTCAATTCTAGAGTTGCGTTTGGGTCCCTAAAGGACTTTCAGGAAGGCCTCTGGGAAAAAAAAATGCTTGAAAATAGCCTGAAATTCAGGACAAACTGAGTTTGGCTGCTCCCAATCACAGTTCTGCTGAGGGACAAGAATTACCCCTCACAATGATGCCAGCTGATCCGGTGAGCAGCTTTTCCTGTGGCACTTACTGTTAAGCACATGGTGTGGCCTGATGGGTTTATGATGTGGACAGACAAGCCCTGAAGAGTAAAACATAGAGACTCATTGCCAGAGTGACCTACAGCAGAATTAAAGTGAGGTCTCCAAAGGTGGAAGGGGAGTGTATCCATCACCTGCTCCTTGTAAGCACTCCCTCAGCCACAGAGCTGACACCCAGTATAATTCATTGCCAAATCAGCTTCTGGACACAGGATAATGAAATACTATTTATTGATTTGCATTTTCATTGCAAGGCAGGAAAAGAAGCCAGTCAAGCTGGTTTGGTGTGGGAGTTTCAAAGCACTTGTCTCGCATATAGATAATACATTGATGTTTTATTGACACTATAGTTAAATCTTACAGCCCATAAATATTGGGCTTTCTCCTTTCTAAAAAAGGAAAGAAATTTCAGCACAACAAAGCATATGTTACAGATTCTGAAGTGATCCTCCCTGCACACTTAGTCCAGATTTCAGGGTGCCTGCTCCTTTTCTATTGTGGCACTTGCAAGAGGCTTAAACTAAATTGGAATAAAAGCAATATCAATTTGAAATTAAACACATCCCACATTAACACAGAGGCAAAATACCTGTCTGCACAGAAGGGGGTCTTTCAGGCAGAAAAATCCTCACAGGAAAAGCTTTGATTAATGGCCTAACTATGGGTTAAAATAACTCTTTAAAAATATTGTAAATATACCAAAATTCAAAATTATTAAAATTCTGCTTGTTAAAATGTCTTTATAAAAAGAAAACTTCAGGAATAAAGCAAAACAAAAGCATATTATAAAACATCTTAATGGTCTGTTCTCTAGTATAAATATAACTGTTTGTCAATATAATTATGCAAATGGATCTTGGCTTTTATTGAAAATTCATCAGTAGCAGGAAAATGCCAGAAAAAGACAAACTCAGCACCAAAGTCACGAAGCTTTTTGCCACACTCCTCATTCTGTTTGGAGACATGAACAAAGACTGCAAAAGTTTATGGAAAAATTCCCCATTGTGTAGGAGTTTAAGAAAAAATAAAATTAAAGCACCCTCAGAATATTCAAGGCACAAGTAACAAAAACCAGGATGGGATTAGTCCAATGAAAATTTACACAAAACCAGAACACCTCACTGTTTGTCTGGGCTTTAACAATTTTTCTCTTTTTTTCTCTAAAACTTGCAATGTTTTCATCAGGCAAAATTTTGCTTGATGCATTTAGATTCATTGCTCATGCACTGATTCTGCAGAAGCTGTAAAAATACCCTGAAGTTTAGAGACACCCTTAAGTCTCTGACTTCAATGCAAATTAAGCCTGTTTTTGAATGGGTACTGCATAAAATAGGTTATCATTGCGAATATTTGGGATTCAAAACTCACTTCCCATTTTTGTCCCATAGAATTAGCATAGCATTTATTGCTCCAGTGAATATTCCCTTTATATTCCTTAGAATATTCATGGAAATTAAATGGAAGAGAGGTACAATCAGCTTCATTGAAAATTCAAATGAATGTTTTCTATTTTTGGCAACACTCCTCACACATCATTAAAAACCAAAACAGTTATTCTGTGCAAAATGCAAATAAAAATAAACAAACAAACAAAAAATGCCCTGGCGCTCCCTTTCCCTGCCATTGAAAATGTCCCCTCCTGCCACTCTTCCTCCTCTTCCTCGTCATTCCCTGGTGACACAGGAGCCACATCCTTTTGGGACTTGCTGCTCCCAAGAGATTTGGTTGATGTGGGCCTGCAGCTTCCAGGAGAAAGAAAAAGGGTTGAGGATACAAAATGAGTGTATAAAACAAGCTGATACCAGAAAGAACCACAACCTACTCCTCCCCTTACTCATCTCCTTCTCCCCTGTCAGCTGTGTGTCATGTACAATGGGCAGCTGCCTAAAAATGGCAAAAAAGAAACTTAAAAAATGAATTTTATGATGAGGTGATGCTCTCCAAATGGAAAGTTGCAAAATAAGTGGTTGTATAAAGCCATCCAATGGCTTTGTAATTTAATTTAATTTTTTTCACACTTTCGCTACTTCAAAACTGTTTTCAGCACACTGCTTTTCACAGTGACATCAAAACTATCTTTTCACATGAGGACTTGAAATCCCTGCCACTATAAGTAGACTGAACCCAATAATGAGGCCCAAGGAAGAGGCACATTTGAGTTCCATGTATAAGGGAGGGGAAAAATTACACAGCACCTAATCCTGGCCAAAATCAGGTGGCAACAAGATCACCAGTTCAGCCCATTGGATGCACAACCTGCTGAGAGCTGAAAATCAGCTGCCACCCTGCCCAGAGTGACAGGGACACATGGCCTGGGGACAGCTGGGGACAGTGTGGGTCATGGTGTGGAGCTGCTCCCCTAAACCTGCAGGACGTTCCCCATGGACAAATCACCCCCCTCTACCTGCAGGCCCTTCACCTTTACTCACTTCTCCCTGAATATTTATTTTGGCTTAAAATAGGAAATATTAGGAGAACACCTCACACAGCAACATGTTTTTTACAAAGCAACTTGGAGGAGGCCACTCTGTCAAACCCCAGCTTGACACCAGCTGCCATGAAAGGCTGATCCATCTGAAATGTCAATACATCATTTCAAATGTTCTCACTCGGAGCTGCTTGAAGCATCCAAAGGCAGCAAAATCAAAGGGAATGTTCTCCCTTTTTCAGGAAAGAAAAAAAAAAAAAATAAGAAAAAGAAAAGGAGTGAAAATAGAAAGGCAATTAAGTTTTCCCCCTAGAAGCAGCCCCTTCACATTAAAAGGGTGATACTTCAAAAAGCCAGTGAAGAGGGAGACAGTGTGTGTTTCAGACAAGTTAAGTGAAGAATCCAGGACAGAGTGATAGGCCTGTCATGCAGGAAATCCAGCATTTCAACTAAGAGTTAGAAATTAGAAATGAGCTAGAAGCCAAATTAGTTCTCTATGCACAGTGCCCACCTAAAAGCACAACACTGGCAAAGGCACTCTCATACTCCTCTCATGAGGGATTATCTGCAGAGCTTTGGCTTTGTGTCTCATCAAAATATTAATTGTGAGAAAAAAGGACAGCCCAGCCAGGACATGCAGCTGATACTGGCCTAGAAATCAGATTAAAAGAAAATAAAATTCAGTGCTTGGGGACAAATTTCTTCAGACATTTCTCCTAGCCCCAGGCAGAGAACAAAGATCATGTCTTGCATTTCTACCCTACCATGGTGGTACCATCACTTCTGATGGCAGTCAGGGGTTGGCAAGGGAATTCTGAGATATTCCCTTCGTGCTCCCTTCCCTTCTTCCACGAGAGCCCCTCTGTTTCAGGCCTCTTTCATCTTCTTTTCCCTAAAAAGCCAGTCAGGAACACAGCTGGGATGCAGGGCCTGAGTCTCTTTGGGCTTTCCACCCTCTCTCTCACTCTAAAAGCACCAGGGCTGTTGTGATGCCAAGCCAACAGAGACAAGGAGAGGAAATCTGTACACTTCAACCAGGCCAGCCAGCTTCACTTTAAAGAGAAAGCCCCTGGGAAAAAGAATAAATATCCAGAAAATCAAACAAAAGTTCCCTTTGGAATTTTTATTTTTTTTCCACTGGTTTCCATGTACTTGCACAAAGCCTGATACCACTGAAATTCATGTGGTGTTTGGGAAGGATGCAAAAATGAGCACAGGGGAACCAAATACTATGCAAAGCCTCTATTTCTGGTAAGACTGCTCTGAGTTTAAAATTGCCTGTCATTTTTATCTGTGTAGGAAATTATCTCTATCTTTAATGTGAGATTAATGGAGTTGAGCACTTCTGGATCACTGGCACTGGCTACAGTGCTCCATGGATACTTTTGTATTGAAATGATATTAAATCAACAATAAGGCCTCCATTTGGCATAAATTTCACAAGCACATCTGAAAAAAGAAGGAAGCACTTCATAGAAATAAAAAAAATATTCAACAATTTTTTTAAAAATAATATTTGAGGAGTGGGGGAGAAAAATTATTTCTATTGAATATATGTATCCATATGCTGTATTCTTTGATGTTATTGAATGCTTATAATCTAGGAATAGTATGACTTCTTTTAAACTTCATCCAACAGTCTTTAGCACAAAAGTACTTTTGTTCCTGCTTGTTCTGTTTGTCATTTTTACCATCATGAGCATATCTATTATTCCACACTATTAAAAGTTTCTAATAGATTTTTATTTTTCCTTGAGTAGAGAGACTATCAGAAAATATAATCAACTTTTAAAAGATGAACTTTTCACTTATTACTGACCACTTCTGAAAAAATTAATCATATTTCAAAAGAAATATCATATTCCATTACTCAAAAGAAAAACTTTTTATCAAATTCAATATTCTCTTAAAATAATACTTCCAAATATTACTCAAACCCTTCAACTTTTTTGTTCCATGTTCAAAAAGTTTGAGGTAAAAATTCCCAGAGACGAATGGTATCTCGAGGTAAGAACACAATGGCCATGGAGCACAGAGTGATTGAAAGGCAGATGAATATCTAAAGGCTTTTATCACAACTTTATTTGCTACTTTCATCCTCAGGTGTCTTTTCCAAAGTTGCCTCATTGCAAAAAGTGACAAAATTAATGAAAAAATTCAAAAAAATGCAATGGCTCAATCTAAGAGGTTTTCCTTTGAAGTGCTTTTTATGAGCTGAAGACCCATCCTGAAACTGTCTTACCCCTGCAAATGCTGGAATAAATGTAAACTGCTGGAATGGGAATATTGCAAGAATTTCAACACAATGCAACACCACCACTGCACTGACACCAGTAGGAAATCTGATGAACTGCCAATGGATTTGGAAATTGATGGTCTTGTTAAAGCTCTGATGCTGGTGGGATCAGCCAATGGGGTTTAACTCAAAGGATATTTTAAAGGTTTTCTTTTTAAGCTGAAAATTCACACAGCTTTCACGCTTTTTTTTCAAAGACTTATTGATGTCTTTTGGGTTTTTTTACATCTAGTTTTCTCTCTCTTTTTTTTCTTCTTTCTGCTACCAAATTCACTAATGATATCAAGATACATTTTGGTTTTCCCCTTTCTGAATTTTCTCCGCTTTTTTATTTTTTTCCTGAAATAATCTTTCCTGCTATTTTATAAAAAGCAACTCATACAATCCATCATCTCTCACAATAAGGGACTAAGATCCCCATTTCAGGAAAGTGTGATTTAAAACGTGGCTCTTTTCCCCAAAAACTCCAGCAGTCATTTTTGTACTGCATCAGTTCTTTAGGCCCCAGTTGGGCTGGAGTTAAGATCTGTGCAAACACACAAATGCAGGGGGTTCATCTTTGAAGTGGTCACTCAGCATCACCCAATAAAGGACTATCAAAAAGGAAAAGTGCTTTTGAATATTTCCTCATTTCCATGTGGTGCAGAAGCTCACCAGCTTTTGCTTAATATTAAAACACCCTTCAAAGCTACAAAAGTTAAAACATTTCTTAACGCTGTATACACTGAGACAATTGGAAAATACTTCAAAGCCCTTGGGTTTAAATCTTTTGGTATCACTACCATTCAAGTAAAAAGTATTTATACAACATTGTCAAACAAAAGTTATTTTGCAGCTAATCTGACATAGTTTTGGAACAGAAGATAATAAAAATCTATTGCATCCTGTTTATTTTCTGAAAAGGGTGAAACGTGATCAGATGGGGCATTTTAGCTCCAAAAAAACTTTAAAAACACTGACATTGTTTACATGATTTCAGTATCGAGTACTTATCAGCTCTAAACCAGGAAAGGTGCAGAATAAAATTCAACAAGCTTTCCAAAATAGTGCAGGGAAGGATCAGATAAGGCCAGCCATTCCTGATGGGGCATGTGAACCAGAAACACTAAGATGTATTCCTCTATAAATCCACATGATTGAGAAACTCTCCAAAATATTAAGATAATGTGTGACGTCTTATTAATAGCAAAAGAAACTTTTTGCTGCCTATTCCTTGGCTGGGAGCTGGAAATAATTTTATTAATTCATTCCTCTACTACTGAGAAGTTTATGTGAGCATTTTCCACAAGTTTGGGAAGTGTTCAATCATCAGCTTTTTACCTTTGTTTCCTTCTAATTCAGCTGCTTTAGAATGAGAGGTAAATGCACCCATGCCTGTAAATATTCAGCCTTTCCTTTCCTGCATCGTCTCCCACTCCTGTAACAGCCAAAGACTCAGGGTATATTCCACACAGCAGCCTGAAAAAATAACATAAAACCCACCACAATCTACCTGTGTCTGCTGCTTATGGATCTTGTAAATACCACTGCTCATTTATTTTTATTTTTAATTCTATGTTGTTTTTTTTTTTAATCTATGTGTTGGAAACCTAATAATTCATCTTTTCCAGGCATATCATTAGTTTTACAAGGTGAAATAATTCACTTCACTCTATTTGATATATTAGATATTTAAATAAGCCACTAACTAGATGAACCAGAGAAATGGGCAGGATACTGGGTGAATACACATGAAACTCAGATACCTGAGTTTTCAGTTCAATCAACAACAGAAGTGTTGCCCTCCAAAACAGCTTTTCAAGCTTTTCTTCAACAATCACTTCCTCATAAAAAGCAGAGAGATTTACCTTGGATCTGACGTGTTTGTCAAACTGTTTGACATCAGAAATCAACCTAGAAAAAGAAGATTTTAGCACTATTTTTTAGAGCTGGATATTTACCCTCGGGCAGAAGCACACAGGTGCTGGAAGCCTGGACAGTTCACAACCCATTGGCCACCTCCAGCTGAGGAGGACAAGAACTTATCAGGGCTGAGACTGAGCCCTGGGGTTGGACACGGGGCCATGCAGCCCCCCAGGTTTCTGAACTCCCCCTCTCAGTGGCCACCATCAGTCCAGGTCTCAGTAAGAGAGAATATTTATTTTGTTTGTAGTCAAAAGAGAACTGTCAGGCACTGTGGAGTACCAGGCACCAGCACTGCTCAGGAGTCCCCATCTGAGGTGAAATGGGAAATCAAATTCCCAGTTTAACTTAAAGATGTGCATAAATCAAAGGCTCTCTGTAACTCTGAGTAACCCACAGCATTGTGAAATTCATTTCAAAACTGAAAAACTGCCTCATCCCCCCCATGATTTTTCCTGAGTTTATATTTCACTGTTATTCCATAAAAAAGAATTTTTAATTCATGTTCTTGAAATCAAAAAACCCAAATCATAAAACTTTGTATTATGCTGCATTTATATTTATTTTATGTGCATATATTTGATCCAATCTTGTTTGGATTGCAAGGAAATGTAATGAAAAACAAAAATATTATCATGACAGTTAAATACTTTGGTTCAGCCCCACATCCAAACATATTCAATGTAATTTTATACAGGTACTTGGAAAGTATGCCTTTCTTCAGAGCCACACAACTTCCACTGGACAGCACATATAATCCACAGTTATCTAAACATTAATTCCTATTTTAATCACTAGTTTACTTGTTCTCATTTAGATTTCCTAAATCAAATACAACACTCACAAAGATACAGTTTTTCTGAGCAGAGACTACAGAAGCAGCCAAGTAGATTCTATTTTTTAGTTCCATTTTCCGTTTCCCAAGCGAGTTAAGCAGATCCTAAGTGTCACTGAAAGTGACTTTTGAAACTCATGCAAGAATGTCAGCAACACTACTGCTTGTATATAATTTTCTACATCCTGAAAACAGTAGTTTACGTGGAAGAAGGACTGAAATGTCATGACACAGCAGAATTTCAATTGCTTGGATGTTTAAACTGTGCTTTTCCTGTTTTTGAATGTATTTTGGTTCTCTTCAAGATGAAATTATATCCTAAATGCCTGAGATTTATGAAAATTACTTTTAGTAGGAATGCCAAAATTCTTGTAGCTTTTAGCAGCAAAAGTTTAACAATTACATTATCAATAAAAACAAAACAAGACAAATCTTAAGCTTAATTCCAGCTCCACTTCTGGAACAAAGACAAACAGATTTGATTTTACTTTCACTTAAATATTGCAAGTGGGAATCAATAGGATTATAGAACTGTCAATACTGGAAGAGACCTGTGAGATCATCCAGTCCAATTGTCCACCCAGCACTGCCCCTGTAGCCCCATAACACCTGAACAGTGAAAAGATTTAATCTAATATCCAATCTGAATTTCCCCAGTCTCATCTTAACACCTTTTCCTCACATCCTCTCACTGCAGGTACAGCAGAAGAGAAGGAAATCGCCTATAAAATAGTCAGTAAATAATTTTTAAAAACTCAGCTCTGCACAACCTGCATTTAAAAAGGGCAGAAATAATCAAAATAACAAGAAGAGTAGCAAACTTTTCCAGATATTACTCTGGCTAATGAAGTGAGAGGTGAAAGTAAACTGTCTGAATATATTTTGCCATAAAAATTGTGTCCTGGAACAATCTCCTGCCAAAGGAGAAGATAACAACAGAGGCCCTGAAGGATTTGTTACTGTGACTGATTTTGTTTAACGGGTTCATACAAATTGTTTGGAAAAATGAAAGAGGCTGTAGCTTGTCAAAAACTGCAGATTTATTAGAAAGAGCAATAATAGATGGAACCCTATCAGGGGTAGGGAATAAACAGGAGGAATCTGAATAGGGTAGGACAATAGGGATTGAGAGATCATCTGCAGTGTCAGGAGATATGATATAATGCCTTTAGGGAGGCCCAGCAAAGGATTAAAAATAACTCAAGTTTGACAAGTCACAGAGCAGATGAATCACGGCTAATGACAAAAAGAAACAGCACGCAGACAGGATCACACAATTTGTGTCACGCAGAAGTAAGGAAGTCAAAAGGTCAGTGAAGAACTGGGAAGTGAATCAGGCAGTTGTGCTATGGATTCTCATCACATAAACAGTTTTCAACTTTTAGGAGAGCATTTTCAGATTTTGTGTGCTTTTTACAGAAAGCAGTGATTTTTTTATTTTTTATTTTTTGAAAATTCTTTTTTAGTTTAGACAGGATTTTTCTCCTTTTTGTTATCACAGCTGCATAATAATAATAAGAAAACAAGAGTTGGAATAAACACTTAAAACTAGAAATTGATCAGTAATTTCTGTGATGTACCAGGGGAAAGGGGAATTGCAGTGAAATTCCTCTTCTCTCTTTTGGCAGATTGTCTAAAGGACTGCTTTACAAAATGTTTTCTCTGTTTCTCTGACAGTTTCTTTGGGAATGTGTTTTTATGGCAGGGAAAAGGGGGAAAGGAAGAGGGGGAAACAATACTCACAAATCTCTGAAAAGGGAAATATGTCATTGCCACAACAGGCAGAGCAACAAACAAGCTCCAAGAATTTCAGACAGACAACAAAAATGCTCCATCCAGTGAGATTCTAGAACTTTCACATTTTCAAAGCCATGCACAAAAGCAGATACTGACACCCTCTTGAAATCCAAATTTTCTTCAGAATTCTTCTTACCATTTCCTACACTGCTCACCCTCAGGGCTTAGTCCTGTAATCCACTATAATAATTCTCAATAACTACATGTTGCAAAATCATGTTTATGCCACAGATTGAACTACTTGTCCTTATACCAGTTAGAAATATCTCTACGGGTGAAACTATATTAAAATATAATACCAAAACCAGATTTTTCACCTGTCAAATAACGGTTCAAAGTAAATGTATTTCCCTCAGAATAGCAAGATTTTCTCATTTATGTTTAAAAAAGATATGCACTGCCTATGTGAATTGCACAGATTTTAAGTAAAACAGATTCTCTGTTTGAAAGCATAAACATTAACTATTAGCTTCTACTTATAAAGGGATAAATTGTATTAATGACACTTAGAAATTAAAATACATTGACATTTCATTTCAAACCTGTGACAGACCTATTGACACTTTGAATGTTCTCAGAAAATGAAATTACAGTTCCAGGCTTGGTTTCAGGGTAGGCTACTTCAAAATCACAAAACTAACCTAATAATGATGAGAAAAGAACTTTTGGATTGATGTATCTGTAGACTCAATTCATGCTTGAACCTGCCTGTGAAGTGACTGATCAGAAAAAGCAGATTTGCCAATAAAGAAAAATTATTAGAAGAACTTCTCAACACATTTTTTTCTTATTTCTTGTTTTACTCCTAAAGTGACCAGTCTATATTTTATTGTCAATTTTTTTCTGAGAAAAACTGAGACAAAAATATAGTTTCAATTAGGAAAAAAAACAAAGCTTCAATTCTCCATCCTAATAGGTAGAGCGATAACCACACAACATCTGCACATGTTAAGGTCATTTTCCGTCTTTCCCACAACTTCCAAGTACATTCCTGTGGTATAGAATATTTATTTTTATTTTAATGGTAAGTAATCATTTAAATCTTTCATGTAATTAAAAAAAACCTCATGACTCCCAAGGATTGCAGTATTGTTGAATATGGTAAGAAAAAAAGTCAATTAATTTAAAAATAAATCACTAGAGAGTGAAAGCAGTTTTCTACTGTGAGCTCTGCATTCCAATAGAGCACCTTGATTCATTGACAGAGCATTTTTCCAACAGAAACAAACACTAACTGCAAAATAAACAGCAACAAAACAGTAACTCCAGGTTCAGTTACTATTTCTAGGGAGCAACTTCTACAAACACTGAAATTAGGATTATAATTCCACTTGAAGTAAGGGAAAACCAGCCAGGGAAGTGGCTCTGCACACACTCTTTGGTCCGTTCAGAGCTCCAAGTTCTTTGCTGATAAAAAAAATCATCAATAACCCTCTTATGTCTATGAATTTTGTTTTGAACAAGGCTCAAGCAGATATTCCTTTTAAAGCTCCATCAAAAATAATTTATTTAATTCCTCTGCTCTGGAGCTAAAGCTTGGATTTTTACCCAGAGTGACTGGACCTGTTGCAAAATAGCTAAAAGCTATCATAATATTTCTTTAATGAATGCAAGCCTTATTGAAAAATAAAACACAATATGAATCAATTTGTGCCTGTTCTGACTGTGAATTTCAGTGCTAATGCTCTACAGCATAAGGCTAAGCAGTGCTGAGGGATAATTTGTGCTTTTAATTTGTGGGGGGTTTTTTGGCACAAGCCAGGGGTCAGGTTTCATTTTTGTTTCAATTCACAGCACAGCAGACCAGTGTAACTCAATAATTTTTTATATATTTACTTATTTGGTTTCCAAATCTGGCACAGGGCAGACCCTGGCTTCTCTTCACAGAAGTCTTTCCTCAGAACCTTTTCTCCTGTGCCCACTATACCAGTCTAGATGTGACCTTATGAACTGAGAAAAGGAAAATCAGCAAGGAAATAGTGGGAAGAACTTGGTTTTTCAGAGTTACCCTGCAGCTCCACCTCAGCTCTAAATGTAAATCTGTCTCCTTGAGTCCCACCTGACTGCAAATTCTCATTAACACTTGGCAATTTGAACAACTGCAGTGGTAATTTCATGAGAAGATTTGGAATTAACAAGAGACCAAGGAATAAATAAAGGAAATTGAAAGGTTTTTTTTTTTATCCCTGCTTCTTTCAGGGCTTTTCTTTCACTGTTTAATGCCACCTTCTATTGTACACATTCAATTGTCCCCCAGCCTTGCCCAGGATGGTTACAACTATAAAAGTGCCTGAAACCAAACACACACATCTGCTCATAGAACAACTGCCAAGAGAAATTCCTGTACTTATGCAGAGCCTTGTATTGTCCTGAAAACTTGAATTTTACCTCTTTTGGAGCTAAAATATAATTATGGACCAGATTATGGCATTATGTTTAAACAATTTGTCCCAATTATCCAGAAAACTGTGTTTAAGGATTTATTGAAAGTACTGGGAAGGAGGGAAAGGTGACAATTATGATTATTAAATTATACTTCATATCAAGAGACTTAGGCTGCACGATCCTGTCACTTGTATAGACACAAAAAAGGATGCAACATGTGAAGCTGAAGAAGAATCCTGTGAGAATTACTGGAATGATTTTGAAGAGAACAAAAGTGGCACCAGATGAAAAATGAGCCTAAACTTTAACACATCTAAGGTATATTAAATATTGGTCCCATTTCACTGTCAGCATCCAAGCTGTTAAAAGAATTACCACTTAAGGTGCAAGGAATCATGTGCCTTTTTGTCCCAGGGGATGCAAAGGAGAATTATTGAAATCTGATGACAATAAGCCGATGAAGTGAGATGCTCTCAGCTCAGCACTGGCTGTGACAGGCATCTCTACAAGAAATTGATGATGGGTGAAATCAGCCTTACATACTTTCAGATGAGCCTCAGCCCATCTTTTTTGCCTTTTTTTCCCCATTGTTAACTTGAAAAAAATCACTTCTTCAGCTAATGTATCTTTATTATCTACTTTCTAACTCTTTCAAGGAGTTGTTTTCCTCAGCTGTTGGACAAATCCCGCTCATGCTAAAAACAAGACATGCACTTTATAAAACTTTTTTTTTTTTTTTTAATCTACTGAATGTATATTTTAAAATAGCTGCTGCCTCCCTTTCCCATTAGAGCTGGCCAAATTCTGTGCAAGTGATTGCTTTATTGTGGAGTCCAACTTTTGGCTCCCTGGTGCCAAAAGGCATAATAGATAAACAGCTGGAGCACTCTCTTCACTTGGAGATTACATTTGCCAAGAATGCTTTTGACTGTGAAAGCAAACACACACACAGACACGCACAGACAGGCACACCAGGGAGAGGCTGAGAAAATCATCTCTGGAAAGCTGTAAACATTGCTCATTCCTTCTTTTGGGATGTTCTGTTATGATTAGGACTAGGCTGTGGAAGGAACCCATAGTGCAGGAGAAAAACCTCGCACAGAGGTGGAAAATGAATTCCCTAAGATCATAAAGAGAAGCTACAACACAGACAGGAATGGAAAGGCAACAACATCCACACTGATTTCCACACCATTCATTCATTCTCTCCCTGTTCCTGGGAAATCTGGATTGTACATTTAACTCCTCATGGATTCTGCATCTGGTTCAGTGCAATTTACTACTATGTACATCTCCACACATGTAGGCCATGAAAAAGGACTTATTTTAGAGAACATCCATATGCTACAAGCTGAAATCCTTAAGAAAGGAGAAGCAATGAAACCAAGAAGAAAGGGATGCAACCAATGTGATGTGGGATTATTTTAGCACTTCTAACCAGCCAAGCACAGCAGCTGCAGTCAAGACCAAGGAAAAGGTGAGAAGATGTGACTGCTTGGATTTAGGATCCTGGGAGCAAGGTCTGGAGACCATTTCTGTGTAGACAAAGTTGACACACAAACCATGTGTCTCAGTCACTGAGGTGATCTCCAGCAGGAAAGGGTGAGGGATAGATGAAACCAAAATGAAGGTGCCACCCTAAAACCTGAGGAAACCTGCAGGGGTGGCAGGCAGGAAAATTCCAGGGAAGTACAGAGGAAAGGATGGTTTGGAGAGAATGTGAGGGGAACCTGAAGGGAAGGAGCTACGGGC
The DNA here is from genome assembly GCF_971803275.1 of Cyanistes caeruleus. NCBI lineage: Eukaryota > Metazoa > Chordata > Aves > Passeriformes > Paridae > Cyanistes > Cyanistes caeruleus. Next base: position 112,219,952 of record NC_141703.1, read on the forward strand.
AGTGCACACAGAGAGGTCATTCAGGAATTCAGAGGTGAGGAAGGAAGTGAATAGTTTTAAGAGATGGAAAGGTCAGGATCAAGTTTAAAATTACTGTTGTTGGATGGGGCTCTGAGCAACGTGAGCTGGTTGCAAGATGCTCACTGCAAAGGGGGTTCCACCCTTAAAAACTCCTTCCAACCCAAGCTATGCCATGATTCCATGACAGATTTTGACAGAGTAGGCTTTTACCGGGGAAAGAAGAAACTTGACCAGAAGAGGTTTATTAGGTTGTGCACAAGGGTGAGGGAGGTAGGCTCGGGGCTATGCTTATTGGGAGGTTTAAGGATGGGCATTAAGACCATCTGCCCAAAAGAACTTACACTTTCCACAGCCCAAGTTCTTGCCCAGCCTGGGACTTTGCAGAGATGCAGCCTTTGTTAATACATGGATCAAACTCACACACGAGCTCCAAGTGTGAAATATCCCATCCGGCCCACAGCTCTCACCAGCCCCGAGACAGAAATAATAATAATGTGGTGAAATGGGATATGGCACACACCATCTGGCAGCTGTGCAAACAAGAAGAAGAACCCTATGAAGAACATTATGACACGTTTGGGGACCTGCTGATTACACTGCATGTCTAAGGTTAGACATTTGGGTGTGTAAAACTTGAGAACACAGTCTAAATCGTAGATAATTTAATAGGTTGCACATGGACTTCATCTCCAGTTTATTAATTCTTTTTTTATCCAACAATGCATCCCTTTTTAAAAGACTTCATTGCTTTTAGGATGAGCTGCTTAAGCTGTAGTTTCAAACACATGAAGCTGAAAAAAATAATTACTTTTCTGTAACAGTAGGAATATGTAAAATGGTTGGGTCCTATCAAGGTGTTCAGCACTGCCATAGCGCTGAGATTGTATTTCAAATTAATCTATCACCTGCACAGACAGCAAATCCTCTTCCCCTTACAAAGACCAAGGGGGTTTTTATTCATACCTTTCTTACCCTTTTCTTCCCCCCCCTCATGAAGAAGAACAGAAAGTGATTAAGGAGAGTGTGTTAATAAAAAAGCTCTTTAAATCAACAAGCTTATGGATTTTGAAGGACTGCCAGGAGAGTCATTAACAGAAAAATATTCAAAAGGCACTTAAACGTGTTCTTTGACTTCAATAGATTTGTTTCTGTCACCTCACAAGAAAACAGAACAACAGAGAGCTCAGCCTCATCCCCTGGCTGGTTCTGTGTGCTCGGCAGCGCATTTCAATTACCCACTCAAGCCTGCCTGTGCTGCCAGAATTCCCTCTCTTGCTCCCTTTCCATCCAAGAAACCCTCATCTTTCCTTTACCTATCACACATGGGCTATTTCTGCTGTTTGAAGCTCTGACTTCCCACTTCTTTAAGCTATCTCTGTTTACCAGGCCAGCATTATCTCATCACACACAACTTTTACATGGTCCCCTATGCATTCCTGCATTCTTTTTTCAATCTCCTCTCGCTGCCTCATGCCAAATTCCTCAACTCTCTGAAATGCAGTGATGTGTACATCAGTATGGTGCTGCAGCAGACAGCGCTTGGGAGAAGAGAGACCAAGTTCACAAATAAAATGGACCAACCTAAAATTACAGGTGGTTAAGATTTCCAGTTTTGGAGGAGCTTGAATCAGATGCCACAGTAACTTGGAAACAGACCTCAAGCATCTTGAACCCATGGTCCTACAACTAACTGGCCTTAGCATCACCAAGAAATTTTTTTTTCCTCTCAGCTCCTCTATAAATGCAGGAACTTTATCAGCTAATATTGATTCCCCTCCTCCTTCATGCTGTCTCAGGACTTAAAAGCATTGCTGCAGAATGTGGAGCTGTAGAAAATTTGTTTTCAATGGAGTTCTGTATCCTCAGGTGTTCTGTCTCCCCCACAACAATACCTTTACACCTTTTATACATCTCCTAGCCTAAGCCTATGGTTTTCTGCCTCATCTCATCCTTTGTCATAACCCCAGCTCCTTCCCTCCTGTTTTTTTCCTCTTTAACACTCAGCTTTCTTTCCACGACTACATACAATTTTTGTTTGGTTTTGTTGACTCCCTTGGCAAGGAACAGAACATGCTGTGACCAGTCCAGCCCCTTGCATCCTGATGACCACTGCCTTGCTTCTGTCAAGCACCAACATTAACTTAGTCTCCTTTCTGATCCCAGATGCTGACTTCCACAAAATTCTGACAAATTTGGCATGTGGAGTGACTGCTTAAGCCTCATTTCCTTAGGAAACCAGCTAAAACATTTCACTTCCTTTCTCCAAACTGGATTAAATAACTGCAAGCTGGATGGTGCAGCAGCAGGACAAACATGACCTGGTCAGGAACGGCGCCAGGGCTCACAGGTGCTTCTCTCCAAGGCTAAGGAAAACAGCTCACGGTGTTGACTCATCTTTCAGCCCTCAGATTCTCTTAATTGCTCAGTGAATTATTCACCCCAGCCTGCTCTTCCCTCCCTCAGTCCTCTCACACCTCCTTTGCCCTGAATTTGCCTTCAACACCTTCGCCTGAAGCACCAACAATTGCAAAATCCAAAAGTTTGCTCCCATTTCCACAGCATCAAGGACAGACCTGTCTGAGGGTCTGAGCTGGAAGACAAGGCAGAAAAACACTTTGAAGTCCTGAATGATTTGTGAGCACGTTGTAATACTCAGAGTACTTCTGCAATTAATAAAATATCCTTCAGGGGAAGGATGAACGTGTTCTAAAGCTGGAGAACTGAAATTGGTCAAGTATTTGTGACAAAATACAAAAGGAGGATGGATCAGCAGTAAAGCACATGCTGACACAGCACTGTGCTTATCAGTCCTTCATTTAACTGGGAAAACCACTCTTTTTCACTGTACAATACATTCCTTTGAAACACACAAATCTTGTAGTAACACAGCTTTTCTCCCACTGAATTCAGCAAAGTAAATGGCATTTGAAGTTACCTTCTTAGTAGCACTCAGAGGTTAACATATTATCCAGTCAGGATATTGAAATCAAGGATCTGAGCTGTTTGAACCAGTCTAAAAGACACAAGAAATACTCAATTAAACGCTGGCTATAAGATCTTGGTTTTTATAGAGCAGAGTTTGAACATGTAAGGCTGGAAAAAACAGCAGCTCTGCTTCCCCAGATCCTGCCAGCGAAATATTTCAGAGAGGTTACAAATCTTAATTGAGCACAGCACCACATGTCAGGAAAGGTAAGTAGTGTCACTTGTGTGCCAAGGAGGAGGAAAGGAGGACAATGGGAAGGAGCAAGAGGTCAAGCCTGGGGAGCAGGACAGCCTGGATTAACAGCCAGGCACTGCTAGATCTCAATCCAAGCTTAAAAATCTCAGCTTCGACAACAAACAAAAAAAATTGGTGGTCAAATGTGATTGAATTTGAGAGACTGTTCTATAATCAACCATGACAAGGTTAATTCTCCAAAACTCTCACTAGCAGATGCTAATCTACCCTGGAGTACATCCATGATTCCAGAATAATTATGAATGCAAGTCCCCAAAAGCAGTTTCTAAGGGAAGAATTGTGCATAGCTTTCTTTTTTTATTCCTTTGCTCTTCTCCCAAATTAATGAGGGACACACAAAATCACAAACAAAACCTTTAGCAAACACCTCACAATAAAACTAAACCATAACTAACATCACACCTAGGAGAGGTGATGGCTATACAGAGGGATCTAAAAAACAATTGAGTTCAATGAGTTTTGAACAAACTTTTGCACTGCCAGAGGGGAAAAAAACAAACAACGAAACAAAAAAAATCCAAGCAAATCAAAGCACAAAAAAAGAAAAAAGGACAGCCCAGAAGTCCAACCAACAACAGACAAATAATATGTTCCCTATGAAGTTTCTACCAGTGTTTGGAGAAATAATACTGTGAGTGCACAGTCAAAATCCCAGTGTCATCAAGCCCTGCACGAAAGAGGAAATTGACAGAGAAATTAGCAAGAATGAGAAATTCTGGAAAGAAAAAAAGCCACAAAATTTAAATTATGGAATTAAATGAGAAGGGAAGACATGGAGTTATAAGCTGTTATCTCCTGCTGGTGGATTGATGTCAGTGAAACACCTTTCTAAGTGGAAAAACCCAGCATTTTTTCCCCAAGAATTCAAATGTTTTGCTGCCTGTTCTGGAGGGATCACCTTTTTCTGAGGTTTTTTTAAATTTTCGTGGCCTCTTTCGCTCATTGGCCATGACAAATACAAGCCCTCCCTAAAATAAAACAATCAGAGCACCTGTGCACTCTGTTCAGGCCATTCTTCTTCAAGTGAAGCATAATTTGGGGTATTTTCTCTTATCCCTGGACATCTCTTAGGAAACTTACTGAACTTTGATAATCTTTGCAGACTTCAGTTACATTTTCAAGTTAATTTAAAACAGAGGAATGAATTTCAAAATAGTTTGGGAGGGGAGAGAGAGGGACAGAGAGAGAGGGTGGGACTGAGAAAACAACTAATCAAAATTTGTTTCCTTGGGACACAAGCCTAAAAAAGCATTTCTTGGGAAGCTGGCATTAGAACACAATGTTAGAGTTCGGGCTCTGTAGCAGGCAGCATCAGCTTAAGAAACAAACCAAACTTATCAACTAAAACCCCAGCTATTCTTAAAAAATATTTTGAGAATTGCAAGGAAAAACTAAAAACAGGGGGGAAAAAAACCCTCAACACTCAAACAAAATCCACCATTGCACAGTTATTCAGTCTTCAAATAGAGGCAAGACTCTTCAGTGGTCCCTGTGGTTTCACCTGTGCTTTCTCAAAGCATTTTGACCTTTCTGACTGCTTTTTATTTGTCAGAATTCAAGGGAGGAGAGAAAATGTCCACAGATATGGATTTGAGAGGCAGAAAAACAGGCAAAGAATGAAGAACTGAATCCCTGGAGTTGACTAAAGCAGCATCTACCCAAGCATGGCTATAACATTGTTATTTCTGCAGTCAAACAATCAGCTGCTTGCCTGGCATCAAAGAGAACTGCTTGATGAATGGAGAGGTGTGAATTTACTGAGAATTTTTTCCACAAGTTAAATAATTTCATTGCAGTGGCAGTGAGGTCAGTAAAGCATAAATCCAAGAATACATCTCTAATTAAGTGATAACGCTAATTGGATCTGAGTTTATTTCCTGATTAGAGCCTGCACTGCTGAGATAAATGCCAAGGAAAAGCTGAGGGAAAGATTTTTCTTCTTTAAACTCCTACTGAGAGGCAAACTATGATTTGATTTGATCACAACATTATTTTTAATGTTTAAAATGCCTTGAAACAACAGAGATGACATTACTTTCATCACTTAAGGAGATGCAAAAAGCAAGTGAGCTGATACATGACCATCACTTGATTCCTGAGCTCTGAGGTTTTTGGTATTAAAAATCTGAGTGAATGAGGGCCCATTGAAATACAAAGAGATGCTGTGTTTGCTGTATATTAAATAAATAAAATTTCCATTTTTCTGGTTAAAAAATAGGAAAGAAAAATTAAAACCACCACAAAGAAACAAACAAAATCCCCACAACCCCAAAAAACCAAAAGTTTCTGGTATTAACTAGAGTCAAACAAATAGCTTAAGTAAATTTCTCAAGTAGGCACTGACACTTGTGGAAAATCTAATTTGATTTTACTTAGGAAGAAAGAAGCAAAAAGGCAGCGAGGAAGCTGATCCAGTTAGTAATTTGCTTGAGGACACATTTCCCTTCAAGTGCAAAAATGTGTCATTGATATTAGGTATCTCACTGGATTGCATCAAAGTGCTAAATTCCTTGCAGAACCAATCCCTAAATCTCCAGGTGTAACAGCAGGAAAGCAAACATGGATGTGAAACCACAGAACGGCAGCAGAAGTGTCTCCCCAGGTCTAAAGGACTGGCTCCGAGCAGTGGAATTTTCCCAGAGGTCTCAGTAAGGGGTTAACTCAGATGCCAAGCAAATATAATTTAGATGTCAACATTGTTAATTATTTAATTGCTCATAAAAGCACAATCGGTGCAGACTCGGCTATGAATGACATCTCATTCCCAAGGCAAGCGGGGGGGAAGGGAGGCTGGCTTTGGGAAATGTCTCAGTTTGTGTTCCCTGTCCCTGTCTCCTCCCTGTTGGGAGCTGTCCCAAGTTCCCAACAGGGAGGATTCTTCCCAAAAAACCCCTTGGAGATCCCATGGATTCACCCACTCTCACAGAAGGGCTCAGGAGTGTGACCAGCCCTGCTTCTTGTCCAGGAGGATACCAAAGCCATCAACACCATTTTTTGTGTCACGTGTGATAATGTCTGATCAGCAACAATTAGCTGTTTCTTGGAGTAATCACTCTTCCTCACAGATCTACAATACTGAATTTATCCTTCTGTGCACATCCTGAATGTGATACATTGTTTTGTCAGACCTCTTGTCTGGTTGGATTTTTAACCACAACACCTCTAAGCTGAATAAAAATCCAAAACCATTCCACATTGGTGGAAACTGTTTTTCACAAATAATTTTGTTCTTTACTGAAAGAGAAATTTTCACAGAATAACTTATTGAAAAAAAGAATTCCCTTTAACATGGCATCTGAAGATGTATACATAAAATAAATATTACATCTTCAGAAAAAGTGAAAACCAAAATGTGAAAAAATGACATTTTTCCCTTCTATGATATTTTTGACTCTTTCTCCCTAGCTGGGACAGAGTGCCTGACTATCTGCTATAGGTATTGCCACACACACATAGCTCTAAAATTCAGTTTATTTTGGTTATCAAACATGTTTTTGTGTCACATTGTAGGATGTCCTATAGATTCATTCTACACTTAACAGGACTTATTAATAAACTTGTCAAAGAAACCCAAACTAAACCACAAAATAACAAAAAAAAAACCCTGTGGTTGTTAGGCTGATTTAAAATCATGTATGATTTTTTTTCAAAATTCTAGCTGAAGTTTTTAAGTTGCCACTTTGGAATGAAATAATTAGGAACTGCGAAACATAATTTTTGAATTTCAAGTGAAATGGCATAAAACCAAAAAAAATTTGCAAAATAATTTGTATAATATTTGTATAACATTTGTGTAATAATGTTCAGTGTGCTAAACAGATGAACTCCCACTCTCCAAATATTTCTGTATCACCATAACCCTACAGGAATCAGACTTGTTCTCCTTTGTGTCCTGAAGAAAGGAATTAGACTCAAATAAAACATATCCATCCCCACCAAAAATCTCAACGATTTCCTATTTAGATCACTTCACAGAATTCCAATCTATTCATATTTTCCTTCAAGAGATTTGGATTATTTCCAAATTACCAGGTAGTCTGATAAAATTTGGGCATTACAGGTCAAAACCACATGACCAAAAGGATTTTGGTGAGAGAATTTTTTTGAGAAGTGAATTTCTAAAGCAGATAAGCTTTTGTGAATACTTCCTATTATCCCATTAGCATGTTTTCTGACCTCTGGACTTGGAAATCTCTTGCACAGTCTGGATTCCTAATCTCATTTAAACCCATATTTAAATGCAGAATAACTGATTAGCCAATGTCCTTTGTGCTACACAACCACACATTTAATGCTTTTATAATTAAAATTGTCTTTTTATTTCTCTAACTTTGCACTGAAAAAAGCCACAATGGGGGTAATACTCTGCAGCTTTTTCCTGCAAATTCAAGGATTTGGGTTTTTCCAGAAGTAAAACAGTATTAAAACCACACTTTCCTCCAAAGATATTTGCTGGGTTATAGAGTAACACTTCATAATTCTTTTAAAGATGATCTGTATTCAGAGTTTAAGTTTTGTCTATAAACCTCATTTCTTTAAATTATGATGCTTGCTACTGTGTACTGCTCTTACAAAATGCTTTCAAGTAACACAGATATTACAAGATCACAAATTCAACTTTCTTTGTATTCTCTCTTGCTGTTCAAGTGAAATGAGATTCAACCTCTACTTCTTATATTCTATTCACCATAATTCAATAAAATTAGATTGTTTGAGTTAGGAGGTTACATTTTTCCCCCGCAAATCTCAGAAATTCTAAATATTTTATATTTCAAATTAGATCTCGCCACACAGCTTGAATATTGTGAGGGACTCACAAAGTATTTGTAAAGTGAAACACACTTAGAAAGACTTATTAATTGCCTCCATTACTCTCTACTTCTTTTGTTTCTTATTTTGAATTGTAGGACAAACGATTCTCATTCTTTCAAAGCCACAAATGCATCATTCAAATTTTCACAGTGAATGCAAAGCTGGGAGAGTGACATTAAAACCAATTTCATATGGGAAACTATCAAAATTGTCTTTACCTACTTCTTTAAACTTTAAACTTTACTTCTTTAAACTTTACTTTCTTGCTTTGATTGCTTTACAAATCGCTTGCTGCATTTACTATGACTTTTTGTTTTAGTAAATCAAGGAAAACTAAGCAAAAGTGCCTCTTTTAATTCTCTAAACTTAGTTTTTGTATCATTTGTGAAATTAGCAATTGCTTATAAGAAAATTCTTATATGACAATCCAACATTGTTTTTTAAAATGAAACATTAATAAAAATAATTTACTGAAAATTAGCATATCCATTAATATATGAAAATATGGATGTATTTCTACTAAAATGATACTTCTAATAGTGTAAACTACACCATGGTGTAGATGTTAATTCAGAGCAGGCTTTGAGAAATGCAACTGTTTATTTCATACAGAGTTTCACCAGGGATATCCTTTAAAGGGTATGTGCTGATTATTACTGCACAGGTTTATGATTCATTTTGTGACCTTCATGTCAGAATTAAAGCTTTGGACTGAGATGGCTCAATTAACCTCATTTGCAAATAATTTACAAAACAGAACACTACGAGTGTGATACCAATCCCTAAATGTCTGGGTTTTTTCCTGTATCAAAATCCACATGCTATTAACTGCCATTAATGATGCTGGTATTTAAAATGGAATTAAGGATTTCACACCAGGGAACAAAAAAAAGACCAAAGACACTTTTTTTCCTTTTAATTTGGTTACACTCATTTGAAAAACAAAATCAAGGTTATCTAAACTGAAAACAAGGGCCAGAGAGTCAGCAGAAGGGGGAATCTCTTTTTTATCCAACTTGAGGCTACACAACTTGAGTTGTGTAGCAAAATATTCCTGTTTCCTGACATATTCAGCTGATCCCTTATTCTCTTTTTCCACCACTAAAACTGCTCCTATTCTCTGGGGGAAGAATATGGGAGCTACCATGGCTAGGAAACAAAATAGGTACAGCACATTTATAATTAATGGTATAAGAGATTGAATTTAGTTAGAAATACAATTTAAGGAGCAGAGAAACAAATGTACAATGAAAAGCTAATTAAGTGATGCCACATACTGCTCGGTGTCACTGTCATTTTTCCCAGCTTTCCTAGGAAAATAAATGTAGTTTTCAATTTTGTCAAACATAAACTCAAAATTTTAATCAACCGATTCCTCCTAAGTCAATTGGTAATTGTGGTTTTGCTTGAATGCCAATTCTAGTTTTAATTTCTTTTCTTTGCCTGCTCCTGGCAGTGGTTCTCATCACTGTTCCGACTTTCATGTGCCTGCCTTCACAATTTCCTGGAGTGAAAAGGAACATTGTCCCTTAACAGGTGCAAGGAGTTGGGCTTAAACAGGCAAACATCCCACAGACACCTGATTTATAAAACTGCACACCCAGCCTGGTAACTTTTCCTCCTCCCAAACGCAGAACATGTGACACCAGCAAAGCTTTGGTGAAGGGGGGAAAAAAAATAAAAATAAAAATAAAAATACGAGGGGAAGAGAGCCCCAGCCTTCTTCTCTGGTTGTGTGGGCTGCTCTGCTCTGGTTGCGTGATCAAAACAGAAAGGAAAAGCACGACAGATAATCCCTGAATACCCAGCCTTTAAATATGCAGGAGCCTTAGGCACGCAGCAGCATGGTAGGTAAATGCACCATCCAAATTGGAGGTGTGGAGGCAACAGACAACAAACCCCCTCACCCCAGCCTCAGACAACTTCGAGCTCCTTTGCTACAAGCAAAAATTTACCAAATTAAAGGGTGAGGGAAAGTTGATGTATGATTTGGGGTCGTAACAAAGCTGTCGCTTTTCATATTTATCTAACGAGCAGTTGACTTGCAAATGCCATCAGGTGCATGCTCATCTCCTCTGTTTGCACCTATCACCCTTGTGACAGCATTTTAGAACCAGAAAAGAGAAAATAATCATTATTTGACCCTCTTCTATATTAAACCAATGTTTTTCAAAGTGCTAGACAAAACTCATTTAATGTATATACTGCACCTACTAAATTATTGTTACATCCAGGGAACAAAACTTGTAAAGAAATAAATTCCTCACTTAAATATAAAACCCAAGGATGCTGACAGAAGGAGATGCACTCTGCAAAATGCATGGAATAGAAAGCAGTATTTAGCAAACTCACACGGTCACTCAGAGCTCAGCACACTGGGCTGAAAAACAGTTTGAGTTGTAGGAAAACCAGCACTCTCCTGCACCATTCCAACAGCAATCTCCCTGCACAGCCTCTTGGAGCACCTGGTAAGAAACACAACAAATTCAGCCCAGCTCCCATCTGCAGAACCAGAAATATGCTCCTACGTGCAGGTCATTTGCTAAGCAATGAGTTTCAAACGATGACTTTCTCCTGCAGGATTTCTCAAGGGAGCAGGTTAAAAACATGCCTGAGTGCTCCCCAAGTTCCAAAACAGTGCCCCAGATTCAGTTCTCTTCTCCCCATGCCCTGCTGGAATCCCAGGTCAAATCCTACCCGTCACCTCAGACCCTGCCATGTCCATGCCAGACACTTAATTTTTTTAAAAAGGAAGGAGTTGTTAACATTATACCTTGATGGAGAAAGCTGCAAGTGTAAATAGAAGAGCTATTAGGCAATAGGGGGAAGCAAATATCATCAGCAAACAGCATCAAGATTGTACAAAGTGAAAAAGAAATGCCAGCATAAAGCATAAACAAGGTTATGCTTAATAACAATGATAGCAAAAGTCAATTCATGATTTTCACTGTGGTTTGGCTACCATTAACTAAAAATGACTTGTAAAGAGATTTCCCATCACACAAGGAAATAATCCTAGTTATGTTCCACAGTTTTCTACTACAGAGAAAATTCCCCTCAGTTCCTTAGCTAGCAGTAAAGCTAAATGAGCTACAAAGAACGCAGCTTCTAATTGTTAGTGAAGTGAATGAACCAGAGTTAAAAATACAGTCTCAGTCACAATATTTCATTTTATGGTGTTATAAAAGCCAGGTATACTAATCACCCCAGCAATTAGATGAAATCATACTTAAGTGAATAGTTAATTATAATGAAATTCACTCCTCCTCTACATGCATCCCCAAACCAGGGAAAGAAGGAATGAACCTACTTCAGCGTGCTAACTGCAAAAAATAAATACCTATTTAAACATTTTATCTATTAAAAAAATATAAAACCCCCAAAGAAACAAAATCTTAATGATAATTACAGAGCCCCTGGATTATGGGTAACCAAAGCAATACGAGGTATTTCCCTCCACAGCACCACAGAGTAACATTTATTTCCCTCCAACCTTTGCACACAAAGCGGCAGAAGAAACGCGCCGGGAGACAAACTCCCAACCCTACTAAAACAAATTATCCTGATGTGTTGCTCCTAATCAGGACTAACACATCAAGACAATACTCAGACTTAGTGCTTAACATAGCTTTGACCTTGGCAACCTCTCTTAGAGGGGTAAAAATTAGGGCTTGAACCAGAATTTTGTAAGAAAAATTGCAACTTTATTCACATTGTCTTAAATCCTGAGTCTTGCATCACACTTTGGGATAGCTACACATAATTTTTGTGAGATTGCTGGCATTTGGGGGTTTTCAAACACAAGACTTTATTTTAGTATAAAATCATCCCTCAATTTGCATACAAAAGGCTTTAAAAATGGGTAGCAATGGACTCCACCTTCCCAGAGCCAGGATAAATCCAGAAGACTACCAAAAAAGATATTATTTGAAACACAAGTAGCATTATTTTATTCTGGGCTGATAAGTAAGTTCTGATGTAATAAAGTGGAGTAAATGTTGAGTCACTTTAATTAACATTAAAAACAGAGAAGAAAATGCTTCCTTTAATTCTCTGCAAGTTTATTCCACTTATCAGCATACATCCACAACAAAACTAAATCATGCTTGTTGGTATTTTCTATTAAGTTTCTCACAAGTAGTTGATAAAACAGTTACTATTTGTATTTTCTCAACTATATATATATTAAAAAAATAATTGGTTTGAATTCTTGTATTTCTTCTTGTGCAAGTGTTTAATTCTTTTTTGAACAGGAGCAAAGTATTGTTCCTGACCCTTCTATGCCTTATAATAGCATTAATCATGCTAAATTCTTTTGGTGCTCATGTGGATATAATGTAATTATAACAAATTCCTGAAGATAATTTCTTATTCCCCCTTGGTCTTCGGGACAAATTGAAAATACACTGAATTCGTACGAAGGAAAGCGTGCCAGAAAATGGTAAAAGAGAGGTTATTCATTAAGTAATAAACAACAACAAGGAAGAGTAAAAGGTATTAAAATAGCTATATGATAAAGATTAATTCATTTCTAATGTATTTTCCCATTTTCATGTCACTATCCAAACCAAACAATGTTTGGAGAACTAGATTCTGTATCAGTAGTTTATAATTATATGAGTCTTCCTTTCCTTCTTTTTGAATAACATAAAACCCCTCACATGAGATATAATCTCATTTAGCATATATTCCTTTTAAAACACAGGGAAAACAATTGGGTACTGAACTTCCACACTCTCAAATAAGAAAGTCTAGCAAATATACAAATTTAAGGTACAAATAAAAGAAAAATATATAAAAAATTAAAATATTAACTGTTATTATGGAAGTTTAATATAGTGTATTTTGAAAGGAAATCTGTAGTAAGACTTCAATATGAAAAGTGCACCCAGTGAGATTTATAATTTAAAAAAAAAAAAATTCTGCAGCATTTCTCAATAACAATAAATTCTAGATACCAGAATTTTTATAATATATCCTACCTACATATTTTAAAATATAATTTTAAAATATAGTTCAAAATCAGTGTATTCTTTGAAATAAGTATCATCTGTGACAAAATTACAAAGTAACTGTGGTGGTTAATCCATAAAGGAAAAAAAACTTCAAGATTTTGTATTGCTCAAAAAATAAATTAATTACACCTTGCAGTGTCAATTGTCCAGAAAAAGTAGACTTGGGAATTTATAATAAAATTTAGAAAAACAAAAAAATACTGTTCCTGTATGTTGCCTTTAATGTGACTATCTTTCTTTTAGATATCAAATCAGGTTCTACTGGACATCATCAGGAACAGAGGAAATTTTAGGACCAGAGAAAGAGTAATTTCAGAGCCATGAAACACACAGATAAAATAATTATCTAAGTAGAATTTCACACAGTGGAGGTCCAACATTGTCCAGTTAGCAATCTAACACCAATTATTTTTTTTTTTTATGTGTTGAACAATATCCATGAAAGTAAAATATCATTAAGCTCCTAAGCAGCATCTTTGCATGATGTTTTAAAATCCTGCCCTTGATCCCTTAATTTTTTACCCTTTCGTATGGTCCCACATGCTCTCATATCCCACAAAGAGGAATCCAATATTTTAAAACTTAACTGGTTGATACAATGCAAATATTTAAATTTTCATGAAAAGAAAAATCCTCTGCTGGAGAAAACACTGATTTTTGCTTAGATTTAGGATTAAAAGGAAAAATAACAAGGTTTAAGGCTATAAACTTCCCAGTAGCCAGAAGTATGATTTCCTCTGTTTACATGACTCGAAGCAGAGAGGGTGCCCCTTCCTGCTCACACCCTGTGGATGTTGCTGCAGCAAAGTAAATAATTATAAACACTTCCCTTTGTGCAGCCTGACTTTGTTGATAACAGCAACTCCAGCCAGCCCCTTGCTCAGAAATCACATAGCGCGTGGCACTGGAGTATTTATTTTTCCAAGATGCAATTGGAAGAGCTGTGGGTGCGGGAGCAGCCTCTGATGTGTCAATGCCACTTCATTGTCACCTTTGGGCACCACTAAAACAGATGCTGCTCTCCAAGGTTTCCATAATATCTCGTGCAGGGCAGGGCAGGCTGAGGCCAAGTGACAGAACCCACGCCACGTGTTTTCACAGACTAAAAACAAACTGAATCCAGGCATCTCCAAGGGAAAAACCAGAGCAAAATGGATACACGCACAAGGAAACAGGGATGTGCTTAAGGCAAATCCCCCTTCACTCAAAAACCAAACCCAAATAAAAATCAGATTGTCACTGTACCGAGCAGTGAATCTGTAAACTGCTTTCCACAAGTCAGAGGTCTGCCCTCTGTAACACAAACATCTTTGTAAAGAAAAAGTAAGTGACAGAAAGAGACACTCAATAAATCCTTGCTTCCTTCCCAGCTCTCCACAGATCAGGCACGGGAATTCCCTCCACTGACCCCTTTATTTGTCAGAAGCTGTAGAACAGAATCGAGGAACGAAGCCTGGAGCTTCCCTTTTCCCTGACCTCTCACTCTCCAGCCCAGTTCCCCCTTCCTACACATTTCCAGTTATTCCAAAGGGAAAGATGCACAAACCTCAGCAGTGCATTCCCAACTCCTCATTTCACAGTTAGAGGCCTTTATTCCTGCCTGGGTCCACACTTCTCTGCTATTTAGTTCAGCTCCTGGCTGCTGCTGTGGGTGGGGAGGCAGAGGAAGGTAATTCTGCGTTCCCAGACCTCCTTAAACTGCTCAGAGCAGCATGGCTAATCTGACCACGCAACATTCAGAACAAGTGCTCGTACAGGGAACCTTCCCCTTTGTTTAAAAAAAAAAAAGCAAAACAAACCAGAAAACCCTTCCCCCTCCCAGCCACCTCGTCTGTGCATTAAAAGCATTTTTTCCATATCGTGGCTTTTTCCTCCCCTCCACCCCCATCTCCATATGCCACCCCAACAGCCTCTTTTGGGGGCCCTGAACCAGCTGGTGTTTTTGCACATACAAATATCACCCCAAGATTGTCATCTTCCTGCATGTAACAGGATATATAACCTGCACATAACCTTCCTTCACACAGGGAAGGTGCCTGAGGTGCCATTCACAAAGAGATTAAAAAGCAGAGTCTAAAAAATAACAAGTGGCCTTTAGCTTTTAGATGCTTGTGCTTGAATCCAGGGCTGCACTTTGTGTGGTGTTATCTGCTTCTCCCAGCAAGCCCTCTCTCCTCTGCAGCAGATTTTGCTGCCATTCCATCAGGTTTCACTCCTAAGTGGCTTCCAAAACACCAAAAGCAGCAGTGTGAGAGAAACTCAGCTGCCACTGAGGGCAGTCCAGACCATGTGCTGCATTTGCCTTTCCCTTTACACCGAATGTCACATTCTGTGCCGCATTCTGGCTGCCTCTGAGAGGGAATATTTTAATATCACACAAAAAGTGAGCAGCTCACATAATTGTCACTATTTTTCTTTCCTCTGAGTGATATTAAAACAAACAAACAAACAAAACTATAAAAGGAAGAGGAGAGCATTGGTTCTTTACAAGGAATGAAAAAGAACCATTTCATTTCTGTCTGGGGGTTTTGCTTAACACCCTTTCGTTCACACAATCCTGCTTGCAAAATAATATTTGTTTGATATAAAGGACATTGAATAATTTATGCAATATTTAATAATGCAGTAAACCAGGGAGAGTTCAGCAAGGCAGGCATGGCACTCTACATTATTTGCTTTGCCCGCCTTGCTTTTCCAAATAAACCCCCACCCTTAAACACCATTAGCACATGCAATATAACAAAAAAAAAAATAGAAATACTGACTAATTTGGAAATTAAACAAAGCATCTGCTATTAGTTCAGAGACTACAGCATCAATTTTCCATGTCATGTACTTTTGATTAAAAAAAAATAATAAAAAAGGGGCTACGTGAACAAAATCAAAATTAATGGAACAGGATTTATATCAGCCTCCAGATCATTCCAAATGGGTCCAGAAGCCATAGGAACAAAGTCACAGCAGAGCATTAGTGTGGTAATAAATGACTGATGGTTCTCCAGCCTGCTGCACAGGGTATCCTGAAAGTAAATACATTTTAGAACACCAATAATTGCATCAAGCCAAGTCCAAAAGCTTTCACAGCGTATTAAGGGGCTCCTGACTTTTCATTCTTTAAACAGCCATAATATACATGAGCAATAGATCAACTTCCAGGGCAATTTACTTTGTTATGTGGCTTTTTTAACAGCATTTAATATACCTTTTACTCCTTCCTCAAAACCAAGTTGTTTTCCTGTTTTGGCATCTCAAACCTAGCTTTCAAGAGATGTTATTTTTCTCAGTAAGAACAGCAGGAAAAATTCTGTAGAGAAATGTTAGAATATTATGTAACATTACAATGAAGATTTCAATTTCTTCCTCCTATTTTCACATTTCTTAAATATTTTGGTGAGCCATACACCAAGGACTGATTTTTAAACAGTAGAGAGATAATTAGGGCTTAAGAGTTTTGGATGTTAAAAGGTAAATTACCTAAGTCTAGGTTTTGAGTTCTTTTGTGACCTCCAAATTATGACTCAATGCTTAGTTTGTTGAATTAGCTCCATTGATTATAGGTTTTCTTTTGGGACTTCCCATTTTGCTGTCCAAGAATAAAATGGGGTTTACTGAAATCAATGCGACCTTGCAGTTGTCCTAAATTTATCATTACGAGTTTGGGGTGGTTTCACTTAACAAGTCCCAACCATTCACATAATAAATGGGCTTAAATTATATTATTTTATACTGAATAAAAGGAAAAATATTACTAATTTCCTACCAAAAAATCATGTCACCGCATTTATATTCCATCTTTTTATAAACACTGGCTTTAAAGACTAAAAAAAAAAACATATATTGGAAGCTTACAACTTTGCATTCATCACCAGCCTCAGGATCTAAAGGAGAGAGTTTTTACTTGGACTGCACTCATTTGAAAAAGTAAAAATTAAAATCAATATTTATGATCTCTCACCTGAGCTAAAGCAAGTTGTTCTATCTGTCACCACCCTTGTTTGCCATGAGAATTCGTAATGTAAGTTCTGTTTCGTTGCAAACCATAAAATACATTGAACACCCAGACATCACTTCAAAACAGAATTTTTTCATGGATAAACTTTTTTCTGAATTTTATTTTCCCTGACAGATTTATTGTTTTAATCAGTTTGGAAGGAGTTCATTGCTTAAATGACTTACATGTCCTCTCATGTCACGGGACGTTGACCTCAGGGAACTTAAAAATTTCTCTTCTGTTGAAGCAGGGGCTTTGTCAGTCTCTACTTGAGCTCTTCCAGAACTTTTGTGGACCCTCTCAGCAATGTAACAAGCTCACAACAGCCCATAAGAGGCCAATAATAACTATTAATAATAAGCTCCATACGCTACCAAGGGGAGATCACCAAAGATTAATCATTGTGGTAATTAAACTATTAGCATTGTAGAAAGCACCAAAACAAAGGCAGTGCCTTTTCATTGTTGTATTTAAATATTTTATACAGTTCATGTTCATCAACGCAGCCATAAGCCAATAAATTGTAAGGAAGATGAAAGAGCACATCAAGTTCAATTCCTGCAAAATAAACAAGGATGTGCAGCTGTTTAATGATAGTGTTTGTATCTAGAAAAGCTTTATCACTACAATCCACTCTGCTATTTACAGAGGAGATAAATCCCAGTTCTTCTCAACTGAGAAAAGCCCAGTCATTAGGCTAAATTTCACATTTGTCTATCTAGTTCCACATTTGCCATTCTGCACTCCATCCATTTATGACCATGCAGGGCACGCAGAGTGAAAAATAAAGGGCAGGAGGGCAGAGAAGGATTTTTCCCAGGTCTGAAAGCAAGCTCATTTTTTGGGAAGACAAGCACATACATTGTCTTTTTTTTTTTTTTTTCCATCCCGGAATCCAAGCCTGAAAAGCAAGTTAAAACCTGCAGATGGCCTCCTCCATTTGCAGCAAGAGGCAGGGGAGGAGGGAGATGCAGAGTGGGCAGCTGCTGAGGCAGAGCTAATCCGAGAGGACAGTTCCTGCTTATTATAGAGCCATTGCTGATAATAAAATGTGAACCAAACTGCCGACCGCAACCCAACGGAGACTCCCCGCGTCTTTAATTTTTAAACTTATGGAAGCTCTTGACACTGAGGTGGATCAAATATCCTTAGTTAGCGTGCAAATACTTACTTAAGCAGCCCAGCAGGCCCCAGTCTGTGCAAAAATTTCAGGTGAGCACCGTGAAGCAGCCCCTAATTATGATGTTCCATTACCCCTTTTCCCAGCGTCACAATTGGCCCTAAGTGGTCACGGCCGATTTATTTCAATTAGTTTTTCACGGGCTCGGAGTTATGACAAATTCATGTTTTGGCTGCAGGAAATTGGTGGCAATCACGAAACCACCAAAACATCAAAACATGGGGGAGTTCCCCCGCGAGCAGGGTGGTGGCTCAAATCCCTGGGCTGGCAGAAGGTGGGGAGAGCACCACTCCAGCTTCTCCTGGGTGTTTCCTGCCCTTTTAAAGGCTGGGAAAAATAATAAAAGGGCCTCCTCTAGATGGCACTAGGAAAAGGAGGTTGTGTTCTGGTGCTCCAGCAAAAAGCAGCTCTTTGGATGCAGAATATTTATCAGTTTTGTTGCCTTTTTGTCTCTGTCCATGCAGCAGCTGCACGTAAGAAGCAGCTGTAGAAACTATGCACGGTTTATATGGGTTATACCTAAAATAATTATGTTAGAAATTACATCTAAACAAAGCAGGAATTGGAAACACAAGCAACAAATTCCATTTATGTCAGTAAAAGAAAAAGAAATATCACTTCTCAGTCTACCCACAGATTCAAGTGCAATGTCAAATTCAGGTGTAAGCAAATTTCCTTCTGAAATCAAAGGAGCTGAATTTGACTCTTTTGTCTTTTTAAATAACACCTTTGTTGTAAAAAAGGCATCAGATTCACACTCCTTAATGTAAGCATTCATTTTAACAGCCTGAAATGTTTTCATGGACTCATTAATTTCAACAGCCTGTCAGGTAAATTCAAGTGATTGAAATTCACCTATCTTTTACAGATCAAAATACCTCACTTCTTTCCCAAAGTTGACTTAAATCCATAACTCTTCTGGTTAGTAATTCTTTCCTTTCTTAATTTTCTCTTCTTATACCATAGAGGGAAAAAAAAACCTGACAGCACTGAAGAAAAATGTTGTGATATTAAATGGTAGTAATCTATGAAATCTATTATGATGCAGTCTCATGGCATGATTATATTGATTTTCTGTAGGATATGCAACTGTGTGCACCATAAATATTGCCATAAATTAAGCTACTGGAGGATAATTTTCATAGTAGTACATGAAAATTAAAGCTATGTGGAAGCTTTGCTGCATCCAGGAAAAGTACAGATAAAAACATGATTTTATTTTTTTTAAATAGTGGGGGCAACAAAGTACTCACATACCTCAAATTACTTCAAAAGCTCCCTGTTATAGTTTACCTTCCAGAAAAATATTTGTTTCTAAAATATTGAATTTGGTTGAATATGTTCTGAAAAAAAAGAGTTTTCCATTTTAAAAATATGAGCTCCTCATACAAATGAAGCAGTTGTCAGGAATGTGACGATTCTGAAGAAATTTTTCACTGAAAAAATAAAAATATCTTTATTTCTTTATATTTTTTAATCCTTCACTAAGAGATATTTATGTATATATGAAGAACATGAAAAAAAATGCTTTTTTCCAAATTAGAAAATCAGTGTTCTATTACAAAAAAAAAAGTTTCAGAAATCAGTCACGCTGGTTCTTACAGAAAAACAGTTCTTATCCCTCTCTATGTCTGCTTGTAGTAGCTCTGGAATAAAAAGACTAAATTTGTGGAGAAAAAAAATTATACGTATGGTGCCAAAATATTTCTGTTTAGTAAAAAAAGAAACATCTTTTTTCAAAAAAAATATTTTTTTCTTATCAAAGACCACATGTCTTTGATTTTTAATAAACATATCCTTAATTTTACCAGGCTTAGTCAATATTTTTTAATCATTCTTCAACTTCAACTGAAGTAATATTAGTAATAAATTTTCAGTAATAACCTTGATCTGAAGTTACTAAAGCTGCCAGCACCCCATGATTAGAACTGTGGCAGAGGTGGTAACTCTAAAACAATACTCAGTTTTATTCCAGCAAGATTTGCCAATGGGAAGACAGTCTGATACAGTTTTAGAGAAAATAATTTGTTATTTGTTCATTTCCAGTCAAACTCTTAATCTATAGGCTCCATGAGAAAGAAATACGAGTTTTCACCACAGTCATGTGCGACACTTCAGCTTGGGAGCTGTTGAAATATTACTTAAAGCTACATTATCTTCTGAGAAAGATTATTTCCCAAGAGTTTTAAGAAACTGAAAGGACAATGCTTGAGCCTAGAACGTACAATAATTTCATTTTCTAAGGATCTAAAGGAGTTTTATGGTTCCACAGCAGCACAAGAGGGAGGTTTCGCATACCAAAAGTCCAGATTCACACTTCAGTTCAGAGTTCCTCTTTATTCATAAAGCAGTGTCATTGCTTTGTAATTTTTCTTCTGCCTTTAACTGCAAATCAAACATTTGGCCAAAAAGGTATTTCTAATAAATATTGTCTGTAACTTAACCCTCCAAGATACAGGCACTCAGGAAGAAACACATCATGCTGCCCAAATTTGAAAAGCATCACAAAAATACATTGTTTAGATGTCAAAGAAATTAAAAAAAAACAGTACTTTATCAGTGAAAATACATCTATAACATTTTAGTTACTGCTAGCCTAAAGAATGCAAAAATCTAACTGGGTAGTTTCTCAGAGCTGGAAAACATTTCAAGATCTTCTGGCATGCAGGCACATGAAACAACTGCCTTGTGAGGGCATATCTCAGCATTTTCACATGTTGAAAGTTGACAAAATACCATTTTCCATTATATAGAAACTGTTTTCGTGAGTGAGAAAAAAGAAAAGGTTGGAAACTTTCATTACACAACCTTCTAATCAAGTGTTGACTTGACAGTCACTTCCAGTACACTTTTGAGCACATGCAACATACCAATCAGGCAATTAGCTGAAAGTAGATGCCCTTTCCATAAAACGAGATATTTCATTTGGAAGGGATCTTCAGATGAACCTGGCTAGAAGTTATCTGATTTCTTCTCACGGGCAAGGGATGCTCAGGAATGGCTTTAAACAGCATGCACTGCGTTACTTCTGCAGCAGCCCTCTTGTCAGGCTCTGTATTTTGACAGAAGATTCCCATTACAGTCACTGCCCTGATTAATGTGAAGGTACACTTCATCCAACCTCAGATCCATCAGCAAAAACTGGAAAACCCTGGGCATACGTAATCTGCATGTACTCCCTATTAAGTAGAAGCCAAAGACATGGAAACAGTATTTAACCTTTAAGAAGCAGCATAAAACATCACCTTTGAGAACCAAAATTTGAGGATAAAAACAATTTTTTTAAAAAAATTTGTTTGGTTGTTTAGTTTTTTTTGGGAAATAGCTTCTTTGGATACACCAAACTATTGTGTGCACAAATAATGTGGTCATTTCAGCAGTGGCTAAAACCACCACTGCACTTACTTATTTCTTGCTGTGAGATACGGATTAGGAGAAGGGCAAAATAAGCTTAAAACTTAAAAGGTATGAAGAAAACTTTATTAACAGAACTAAAAGAATAAGAAGTATAAGAAGTATCAGAATAAAACCTTCAGAACCCACTTGCCTGACTTTTCTTTCTCAACTGACAACGTAGAGACAAAGTTAATACATTTTTAAAAACAATTACATTACTACATATAATGTTGTTATTTTGTGTTCCATTGGCTGTGGAAGTTGCCTCCAAAGTAATTAAAGATATTTTGGTTTTTAGGAGCTCTGCATGCATACAAATTGCTGTTCTGGCTCAGGGACATAAAACAGCCTGCAGCAAAGAAACGTCCAGACCATTCCCTCTGAAATCCCCTGAGAAAATGGGTACTCACAATATTTTTCTATTGTTCCTGGTTTTTTTTTCTCTGTTCTGGCCTGTTCTCTTCAAACTTTGAATAGTTTCAGTATAAGATCTAAATAGTAGCCATCTCTTTCAGGTTTTCATTGTTTTTTTGTTGTTGAGTTTTCAGCTTTCAGAATTCACTTTCAGAATTTCCAAGCAATCCTCCTCTATTCTTTTCTCCAGTGTTACTGTTCTTTTACGCTCTCTTCCCCAGCTTAGGACTTACCTAAAGCAGGGAACAGCATAAGCCCACAGAGAATGGAATTTTCTGCTTTTATGGGCTGTTGGTCTTCAATGAAAATTTCTAATATGATCTGTTAAAGTTTCTGCTGAAGAACTTCAGAGTTTGCCAGAACCTGACCTACCCTCCATGTTCGAAAAGCTTTTGCAGCACACATTCCTTCTTCAATCTTTGCAATAAAATATTCTGCTCCCTTTATGGCTTTTTTTTATTCTGTTTGCACAGTCATTAATGACCCTTCCTAGACACTTGATCCATTTTCCATATGACCCATTTGCTCATCTGTTTCTCCAACTGCAAAACCAGGGGTCAGGAATATAATATGCTTGAACAGGAAGTCTCTAACTTTTCAGTCCCAAACATTAGCAAAGTTACACCCAGGATTTTTAATTCAAAGCAGCCTCACCAAAACACAAAAGTGAAATAATTTAAGGCAGTCTTCGGAAAATGAAAAAAAATTGGAAACAAATAGAGCAATGTGATGAGTTTTATTAAAATACTGGGTTTCTTCAGGCTGGGTTCTAAATTGGAACCACAGCTTTAATCAACCCTTAATTACATAACTTAATGCACGCCAGAAGTTAAATTCAGCCATCCAATTAAGAGAAAGTATAAGTAAACATGGATTCATTTCTAAGAAGAAAAACATCACAGGGAGGCCATCACTCAATTCAATCGCCTCCCAGACCTCATGAAAATGAAAATATTTTGCCAGGGTTGTTTTGCTTTCTGGTAAGGGAACTAAGCTTTGAGTTTCAACATTGTTACCTGTGACTATCAAGCCACGTCTATTGGGAGGATAGAAAATTCCTAAAAGGTCAGATAAACAACCCAAGAAGATCCTCTCATGAAATTAAGAGGATAAACCTATAGGATATCAATTCAGCATAAAATATGGAAGTGTTCTTGTAGAAGAGGTTTTGAATGGCAGGATATGTTAAATCCAAAGAACACCCTGAAAAGTGATGTCCTGTTACTGACTAGATGAGAAAACTTTTTGGTGGATTTCATACATTGATTCAAGAGGGCAGAATGTCCAGAAATAGTGAAATCTATGGTTTTCATTGATGTCCTTTTCAAGAAGAAAAGATAAACTTGAATTTTTAGACAAGTGCAAGATATCCAAGGTATTCTAAATACAAACTCAATCATTAAAAGTCAGATTGAGGGCTCAGAAAGTCTTTCTAGAAGTTCTCAGTTAATCTTTATTACAGAGACTGACATCAGTGTCGACAGTTATTCCCAGGAGCCCTTCAACACTTAGAGTATCACTGAAAACTGCCTTTACTCTGCAAGTGCTGAGTAAAGAATTAAAAATTACATGTTCTGCTTTCCAGAGAGTGGGAGCAGGGGAGGGAGAGAAAGATCAGCACCCTGATGAGTGACTGAGGGTGCTGAGTTGATCCCTGGAAAGAGATTGGTATCCTCTCCCAGGTAGCAAACAAGAGGATGAAAGGAAATGTCCTCATGCTATGACAGGGGAGGTTTAGATTGCATATTAAGAAAAAAAAAAAAAGCCATTTTCATGAAAAAGGTGGTCAAGCTCTGAAACAGACTGCCCAGGGAAGTGATTGAGTCAAAACTTCTTTCCCTTCAGGGAATCTCTATGAAGAGTATAAATAAAAAGTATAAAACTATAAATAAAAACTGTGAATTTTTGTCTGGAGATGATATCTTTTCCATCTCAGATAGTTTTTTGAAAGGTCTAGAATACCATTTCAACCCACATAAATTTGTGAAAATAAGAGAAAAAGTGGTTTATCATTACCTGAAAGTTTCTCTGGGTATCTCAGCTTGGTAGAGAAGGATATATTTTTGTTTTCCTCACCACCCCCATTCTAAGGAAACCACCTGCATATTTTTCCTAGGCAAGCATATATTTGAAAATTTGGAATTCAATAAATACACAGCATCTTACAGTAATTCATCCATGGCAGACTCTTGTTTAATTACCACAGGAAAAAGCAATACAATGGTAAATTTGAGGTAGGAAACTACCATAGAGTAGCAACTTATTAATTTTGTAACAATTAATTTCCATCATAGCTTTTTACGGAGACGAGTGTGTGGGCTGGAATCTGTCACTGTGGTGTCTTAATTAGGATTATGACATAACTGGGGCTGGAAGGGAGCTCACAAGGTCTTTAAGTCCAACCACTGGGTCCTAAAACCCTCCAGGGCTGGAAATTTCTCTGAGAAACTGCTCTGCTGTCTCAGTGTGCCAAAGGGGGGGAAAAAATATCCTTATTTCCCATCCAAAAGGGTTTATTCCAATTTCTGCCTGTTGTATCTCATCCTTCCAGTGTGTACCACTGTGAAGAGCCTGGTTTCAAACCACTGAAACTGCATTTTACATATATCCTTAACTGCACAGGATTTAGATCAATTCCTGCTTTCTAAATAGGGAATAATATCACTCATCAACAATGCATGCAAATAACCAACTAATATAATCTTCCTACAATCCATACTCACTGCTTTAAAACCCCAATCATTTTACCCTTAGAACTATGTTTGAACCCAGATATTTGGCTGGTATTTGGCTGCTGTTTGGTATGCTCACACTCCCAGAGTATGAAGGCAGCATGCACAAAGAATGATTCTAAAATATTTACAAAGCTTGTAGGTACACAGGTAGGGAGAACGAATGATTAATGCTAGAAGACATTATTAAACAATAGAAAATCAAGGTAAAAGCAGCAAAAATCCCTTTTAAGCCACAATACAACTTTCGTAGTCTATTCCAGCACAACACTGGCAGCTCTTTATTTGCGTCCTCCATCTCTTTTTGTGTCCTGACACTTGCTCAAACCTCTCAAACAATATTCTCCTCTAGCTGGAAGAATTATTTGGTTTATTGCTTCCATTATCATGTAGTCAGGCCATGAGATTTCAGGCTGTTGATTTCTGCACAGAGCATAAAAGAAAACACAGAGACTTCAGATGTTCTCCAAGTCACAGAAGAGCAGGAAAGCTTTAGGCAATACTGAGACCACCAAAAAAAAAAATGATCCTGCTGGTCAGGAGCAGCCAAAAAAACCAAAAAAATTCCTCTCTTTCCTCACAGCACCAATAATTTGGAGGATATGCAGGCTGTAGTCCCTTGGGACCCTGGATGCTCTGTTTTCAGAAACTTCCCTGAAGCTCCGACAGGAATAAATATTTGGGAAGAAACCTATGCTGCAAAGATGGACCAGAAATCATCACAAAACTGGAGAAGAGAAGACAGGGGAAGTCCATATAGTTCTGTCTGGTAACAATCTGTACACACTTTCAGTAATAAGGAAAATTAAAGCTGTGCAAGACAGAAGTTATTCTACAAACCGTGAGCTCATGTTAATGGCTAAACCTGACTACACAGCCACCAGTAAGAGAGCTGTGGAAATCCCTGAAACATATGGTCTTGTTTAGCTGCAAAGTAAGAGCATCAATGCAGGAATTCCTGGGTGAAGTTTCATCACCTAAATTACATCAGGAAATCAAATTGGGCCCCAGCATTGCCTTTATGCCCTATGAAAATCCAGCTATGTTCAGCTATTACTGATCAATAGCATTAATTCTGTAGCAGTGACTGCAACACTTGTCTTTGCTGAGAGATGTAGCACAGTCTGAGACCAATAATCCCATGATGCAGTACACGAGCCTTCCAATAAAACACAAGGTAAACCTGTCTGTGATTGAAGAAAATATATTGTCATTTAGAAAACTAAGTGCCCTAAAATAATTGTGTGGTACAAGCCTGGGCTCACCAGTGAGTATTCAGAGGTGATTCTCTCTCTGATCAAATTACAGAGCTTTTCAATAATGGTTTTATGACTTCCATTACATTAAATGCCACGGTGCCTTTATCAACAAGAAAAACGGTACCTGCAGTGCCAAGTGCAAGATGTATCAGCCACCAGCCCTGAATGAAGGCACTGCTGGGTGCTGATGCCTTTCCAAACACAGGAATAAATTAAGGTTACTGGGTTGTAAGTAGATCATGAAAAGGTTGACTCGAGGCATTATTCACCATCCTCTGCCTCATGTCCCTGGGGGTGCAATGTGGCACAGAGCTGCTTTTTGGGGGTGTCCTGCCAGGGTTAATCCCGGGAGGCTGAGAACAATTACTGAGCATGCCATCCTGCCATGGCAGCAGCCTTTTTGAGCAGCCTGGGACAAATATTGGGGCACATCTTCAAGGACAGACATTGCCTGAGAAGGAGCAGACAACCCAACACCCAGCACTGCTTGCAGGCAATACATCAGATTAAACCACCACCCATAAATTCATCAAAAGCCTGGAGCTAAATAAAGGCTTGTACACTGAGCTCCAGATCAAACCTACTTTAAAATAAGATATAAATATGCCTCAGTCTTTTAATCAAATTGCTGCATCCACTTAAGCATGTGTAGAACAGGAGCAATGATAATGATCTCCTTGTATGATAAGCAATGACTGCAGAATATTTTGAAAACCCTTTGATGTTGCTCTAGTACAACAAGATGATATCATTCCTATTGTCAGCCTGGTACACTCGAGGCTCTCTAAAAATTATATACAGCTCTGACAAATGAAGGAAGCAGACTGAAATCCGCCAAAGGACAAAAGCTGAGATGTGAAAGCACTTACAAACAAGGAGCTGAATAAACTCACTTTTTGGCTGAAAAGACTGTTTGAGCCTAGAAGTGAGAATTGTCAGCATTGGCCCTATTGGCAAAATTATCTTGGGATTTCATCTCAGAGCATATTGACAAATTTTCTCAAGATGGCAGGGAGGAACTTAAGTAGTTGATTTTGGAAGCATAACCTCTAGCATCAAACTTTTCAAGCAGAATTTGATGGTGTGAATAGGGCATCCAAAATTATGACAACTTTAGCTATGATGGACAGATTCTTGGCTAGAATCCCAAAAAAGTCCTTAAGGAAGTAGGGACTACAGTTTTGGCATCTTACATTTATGGGCTCTAAACTTCTTCATGTAAAGAAATTTAAATTTTATCCTGTCCTGAAATAGTCCCAAGTAGACCAATGGAAATAATTCATTTTTCCAGTAATGAGCTAACCTGAACAGCAACATGTTGACTCAGAATTAAATACTTTTCTTCATCTGAAACAATGGTTTTTTGATGCTTAAGCCTTCAGTTTCAGTCCATTTTGAAAAGCAAACAGTTTAAACAAAAATAAAAAACAAAACCAAACATTTGTTAGCAAAGATAACAGTTCTTTAAAAAAATTATTTCTTGAATTAAGTAGAAAGTAAAAGGGTTTGTCTGTTTTTTCCCTCTCAGCAATAAACTACAAGGTAGAAAATAAACAGACCAGGTCCTTGGGAGTGTCTGTGACTGCTAGAACATGTTGTGTTCATCTGCAGCTTCCCACATTAACCAGCGCTGGGTGGTTAAAACGTCACCCTATGTGTTCTTTCCTTCTTATTATTCCAACAGCAGGAATTTTAATGGACAGAGGAACATCTGCTAACTTGAGATCTTGACATCTGTTTTTTTATGAAGTCAAACTAACAGCAGGGAGAGTTTGGCCAATATTTGCCAAAATAGGATTTTTCATCTCAAACAAACACACACCAACCAGATTTCTGGTAAGACTGGGGGGAAAAGCACTTGGAGAAGCTGCTTCTTTCATCTATTCTTGGTTTTTTTCCCTTTCATTTTACTTTCTTTTTTCTCCTTCCTTTCTCTGATGCCCCATTCCAGAAAAGCAGCAGCTAGAAAAACAATTTTCTACATTATTTGATTCCTATTTCAACTTAATAGAACTCAAGCCCATACCATCATTTGCATATGGTAGTTTCACATATAATTAAGAAGGGCTCCTACTCCATGGCTGGGGGTGACACAGGGGCAGGGGCCTGGAAGACACAGCACCACTTCTGTGTGCCCTGAAAAGCTCTTTGAATTGGGCACCCTGAATCACACAACTTTGCCAGCATAATAAAAAGGACAAAACAAGAATTAATCTCACTTTTTCCTGGGGGACAGAAAAATTTACTTTCCTCTTCCCTCCCAAGGCTTAAATCCCTCTGATGAAGTCCAACCAAGGCAGTTATTTCCTCCTTGCTGGGCTGTAGAGGTGACTGAGTGCCTGGGGACAGGATGGGATGCCCATTTGGCCAACAAGAGGAACAATCAGATTTTAAATAAAGCCCAGAAAATAAATGTTAACAGCATCTTCCCACATCTGTTAGGCTTCTGCAAATCCTGATATATGATACCTTGAATCTCAGGGGTATTTAATCCCAAAAGAAGTTGAAATAAAATTACTTTTATTGTTATTTATATTATCTGCTTTACTGTTTAACATGTTAAAATACTCTACAGGTACTGCTAGGACTTGATTCATGCCTTCAAAATGTCACAGAGGTGGTGTGTGCACCCGGTTTTGAGAGAGAATGTGCAACACTTTCTTCTTGCACAGTTCCTTCCATCTTAGGGTTTAAAAATGCTTTAGCCTCTTACATCTCTGCCAAGCAATATTACCTCAGCTGTGGATGTCAATTGGAGAATAAAGCACTGAAATTACCTGGGCAGAGGCATGCAGAGTAATTCAAGAGAAGAGTCTGGAGCAGTGGTTTCCAGGCCTCTCATGCCAATCCTTCTCTTACGAACCCAATTAATTCCTTTTACTTGGAAAACCAGACAGCATTAGCATGTTTTCATTGAGAAACAGAAGCCAATAAGTTTGTCTGTGCTCCTTAAACACTCACAACATCAATTGCACTGTAGCAACATATTTATTGTTCATTAAGGCATAAGGGCAGGTAGAATCCGAGAATATCCTGAGTTGGAAGGGACCTACAAGAATTAAGTCCAGCTCCTGACCCTGCATGGGACAACCTAAAAATCACACCAGGAGGTGCCTGAGAGCGGTGTCCAAACACTTTTTGAGCTCTGTCAAGCTGGTGCTGTGTCCATTCCCTGGGGAGCCTGTTCAGCACCTGACCTCCCTCTGGGGCAAGAACCTTTTCCTGATACCCAGCCTAAACCTTCCCTGGCACATTTAATTATTTAAAGTTAAGAGAATCTTTTCATTATGGTTTGGCACACTTTCCTCTGCCATGGCCTACAGTTAACAATTGTTTCCTTGCAGCTGTGACCAAAGAAGCTGGCACTCGATGATAAATGTTCAGAATTTCATCCTCTCCAAAGTTTTAAGAGACAGATATTGACCTCTCCAGAGATAATTGAAACTTGTCTTCCCTTTTTAAAATGAGTCATATCCCCTTTGTAGCCTTCAAATCCATCAGAAGAAGCAACTGAATTTCTTGGAGGCAGGACATGAACCATCATCAAAAACTTGAAAGCTGATGCTAAATCACTAAGTGCAAAGTGCCTTTCTTACTTTGATTCAATAAACCAATCCCACAGTGAAAACAAGTGCAAGGACCATCCATTTCAGCAGTCCTTAAAGAGTGGAAACACAGGAAATTAGGAGTGTATTTTTTTGCCTGCCAGTTGGAGACAAAAAGTGAAGGAAAGATCTGCTAATGAGGTAAAAAGGAGCTGAACATGTTCCAGGTTCCAGAGTAGGTATCATCCTCAAAAACCACCATGGAAAAGCATTTTATTTTTTTTTTTATTTTCTCACTCTTGAGAACTGAGAACTGCAATAAAAATACACACAGGGCCCTGTGCATCAGCTGCCCACAGGCTGATGTAACTTAATAGTGATTTGGCACCTGCATTCAAAATCTAACATAGAGTTCTGGATTTTTAAAATCTGGAGATCACTAGGGCAAAAATAAATGGCAGTTTTGGAAGATAATTATCTATTAAAATAAGTCATGGAAACAAAGAACAGCCATCTCTGGAAAATAGAGCCACCTGTGTTGACCAGTTTTGTGACACCAAGATATTTGATAAATTTTTCTGTAGGCATTTAATCAAATGTCAGAGTGAACTGGCACCCTACTGAAGCACATTGATTAAATGGAGTTAAGGTGTATATTCTAAAATATGCCCCTTTTTAATATATGTATCAATGTTGCATTGAGCTTTACCCAAAATTCATTCAAGGTTCTATTCCTTAGCTCTTGCTCTAAGGATGGCACAGATGATTGTGTCATTCCCAAGCAGTTTAGCTTGCTGAAATGGTAAGGACATGAATTAACAGCAAACAACTAATGAAATAAACCTAAAAAAAGCAAACAAATAGGAAAAAAACCAAAACAACCAAAAGAAAACCTCAAACAGAACTAAACCAGGACCTTACATAAAAAAAGAAAAAATTCCAACCATGACACAAAAAAGTCCTGCTTCAAGACATAAAGAACAAAACAAACAAAAATCCAGCTCCCAAAAATACTACCCATACAGGGTAAGAAAGAAAATCCCAGATATTTTCTGCCCTAAAGAAGCTCAGTTCCACAACATAACTCTAATATCCAAGAGAGATAGCTGTAACAAACACATTTTTCTGTGGATGAAAAAATGCATTTTGCATTGACCTGTCCACGAAACATAAGTAAATATCTTTATAAGTTTTATAATTTAACTCCCAGTTTCAGGTTACAACAGGCAGGTAAGCAAACACACTCTGGAACAGAGAGATCTGGGTTTTTCTGCTGGCAGTCCCTCACTTATCAGTCAAAGATCAAGAGAGCTGTGCCAGTTTTGCCCTTTACACTCCACAGAAGAAACCTTTTCTCACACCATACATGTGGATATATTTATTATACACACACATAATGCTTCTATATTAGCCTTTAATCCAAAGTTTCTGTTTCCATGGAAACAGCAGCAAGCAACTCTGTGTCAAAGTCCTGATAATTTCTTCATGAGCATGAAATGGATGAGCATCTGCTGGAAACACAGATTAAAAAGGACTGACAATGGGAATGCAAATACTTTTCCTAACTTCAGGTTTTGATACCCTTTTTTTCAAGAAATATCTATGGAAAACGAATTTCTGGATTAAACTAAAATCTATCCAAGCACACTTTTTTGAGGAATGAGAATCTGGAGACAAAAGGTTAGTTAAATGCATACCCAAAATTATTTTGCAGAGATCTACAATGTAGACCAGCAATGTTTGATAAGAATCTAAAAACTACAATTTCCAAGTGTGGACTGTCATGTTTGGATACATTCTGGTTACCTGTGGGATTGCTGACAGGATCAGAACTGGGAGCGAAACACATCTCAACCAAAAGTGTCAAACAAAAATCCTTTGATAAATACTGAAAAACTTTCCATATCAAAAGGACACAACAGTTTTTCTAAGTAGGGAGGGACCAATAAACACACCTCAATACTTTGCCAGATTTCTGGTCCACGTCAACAATTAGTAGAAGATATAAATGAAGATATTTTTCCAAAAATAAGCCTAAAAAAAGGAGTGAAACATAACCATGCTGGATGTTTCATCCTTCAAACATTACTCATGCAAATGTTGGTACCTTCCACCAACAGCCTCAAGTGTTAGCAAGAGTTTTGTTGGGAATGCAGCAGGAACACCTGGCATTTATAAACTTGTCCCAAAGTCCACACATTCCTTATTAATATTTTCATATTCATACACTCTAACCTAATATGCAAATTTTTAGTAGCTTCAAGCATCATTCAAAGGCAACATGTTTAGAAGAAAGAGCCCACCTAACATATTCCCTGAACCTTTTAGTACACAGAACATCATGTTTTAAACAGAAAAAGGGATGATTAAAAAATTATTGATGTCAAATCCAAGTAATTAATACTGATAAAAAATGTCAGCAGACCTGGGAAAATATCTGAAAACAATTATTTTATCACCTTACAGACTATTTCTGCTATATGCCAGCCTTTAAAATAATAATAATGTTACATGAAAAGCAGACTTTAATCCAAAGCTCTGCATGTGTGAACTGCAGACTGTGAGCACTTGCACTCTTTTTGTGGATATGAAGGGGTGATATGTGGGCTTTGATCTTTTAATAACTCTGCTTAAGAGGGTTTAACTGTATGAATTAATCGTCAGGGCTTCTGAAAAGCATTAATTAATTCCACTCTGGAAATTATTATTATTATATAACCACGTTACATAAGCCAGGGCATCCAAACTTTGCATTCATCTGGTGACTTCTGTGGAAATCTTAAGAGCTGCTCTGCATGACAAGGAGCAGAAAGCCCTCCACAATACGGTTGGACACTTAACAAGTGGAACGCTCAAATCGCATTACTGCAGAAGTAACAATTTAGGGGGACGCCCTCAAAAATTTAGAGGGAATAATTAAAGGAAACTGAAATATGACTCTTTTTCATTTTCTTTGAACTAAGTGAGTTAGCACGATATCCTTTGTGTTTTTCAGACAGTATTAATTTTCAGGACTGTGAGGGGGGAAGGCCTGCAGGGCAAACTTGAAAAAGATTAGTCTAATTCAAGTCCTGCGTACAGAAGAGAGAGTTTTATCTGTCAGTTTGAAAGAGAACTTTAAAGAGGTTGTGATATGGAGCGGAATTATCACCACTATTAATTGCACAGGCATATTAAAAAGACCCTGGAAAGTGACCTCCTCTAATACAGAGAATGCACGGAGAAAAATATGTCTTAATCTTCTTTTCTGCGCCGAGATAAATGTCAAGTGTATCTATCACCTCAATTAACCATAGGAAAAAAGCTGTCAAAATCTAATTCTTTTTTTGACAAGGCGTTTATTCTGAAACCAGCAGAGGGAGAAACAGGCACTTGTATTAGAAAGAGATGAGTGTCAAAGGGTTCTGAAACACATGGTGAGTTTTCCATGTGCGAAATGCTGATTAGAACCATGGTAAATCAGTGCTAGTGTGTTCCGGGTTTGTTGCCTGAGCTACAGGAAAACTGAGGGCTTTGTGGCATGGTTTACTTCAGCACTGAGGTTACATTAACAAAGGAATGTTTTTCAGCTACAGCACCATGCAAAATGCAAAAGATCTGGTGAAATGAAAGGACCTGAACTTCAGGAACATTTAAGGCTATTTTACAGAATATTGTAAAACATATTTGTTGTGGTAGTTTGTTTGCTCTTGGATTTTTTTTTCCTTTAAATGAAATTGAAACCTTTTCTTCCCTGTTACATCCATGTGATCTCCTCAGGGTATTGGGATGGATTCACCTCTCATTAGCTTGAGTCACACGCAAAGTTTTCTTCTTCTACCCTTGAATTTTGCAGGAGACCAAGAAAAGGCGTTGCAGAAAAAAGATATTTACACATCTTTCATAACTGTGCTTTGAAAGCAAAATGACTGACCTACTAATAAAACTTTCATATTAACAACAGCTTGAAAGAATTCTGCCACGTAATTGGCACAACCAAACATTGCTTCAGTGAGAAACCATGCAGAAGAGAAAAGCTGCCTATTTAAAGCAGTGCGTTTAGAAAGAAAGAGCAATTGGGGATCACGAGACTGCTGTAAAATCATCCAGATTTCTTTATTCTCAGAATTTGATGTGTGCCTACGTATCTGTGTGTGCATACAGGTGTTTGAGACTCCTGCCTAAAACAAGAGTTTTAATTGCTTTTAGAATTACAGCAAAGCTTCTGGTGCAAAGCATTCATTTTAAGGAAAGAGAGGAATGACTGTAAGAATTGAGACGGAAATGCAGTAAATGTCTGGGATTTTCCAGCCTCCAGTGCTAAATCATATCGTATTTATCAGGAGGAGATGAGTCTCAGGGCTGTGTGTGATGTCCTTTGCCACCACCCTTTTTCCAGGAACCTGCGATGCCCGGAAAATCTCGATCTGCGCACTGGAAACGTACGTGACCTACGGTGTTTGTCAGAAGATAGAGGTGCATTCAAGGATTAAATCCACTGCATCTCACAAAAAGGACAGGCTTCCCTAGGGAAAGCTCAGGGATTGCTTGTCAGCTGTAGCACAACTGAAAAACAACAGATCAGTCCTCTGCTTGTTTATGTTGTCACATGCTTCTGAATTCAGTGGCACTTTGTCATCTCGTGTCACAACTGGCTCTCTCTTTCCATAAGAGTCATGCAAATAACAGATCCTAAAAGTGTTATAATTCAAACAGGACTCCTCAAGCAGGTGCCCACTCCACTATTTTTTATTTTTTTTTTTTTTTTTGTCTTTTTGCTCCTGTTTTAAATATTACTCCAAAATCAGACTTGGGCAAATCAGAATGATGCCAAGTATGTTCCTCTTCCAATAATTCTGTTAACATGAGCAGTGGATAAAGCTACACAGTCCTGCTGGCCACAATGACAGCGTGACTGCTAATATAAAATTATTCAAAAATAAAAGTAACACAAATATTTCTGAAAATATAGATTCTGCAACTTGAATTATTTCTACAAAGTTCAACAAAGCAAACAACCCTTGTGCAAATATTAATTGCAAAGTAGAGGATTTTAGGCAATAAACAGACTTTGAGAACTGAGACATTTTCTCACTGCTCTTTTTTAAACTCAGCCAAAAGGATTTAGACAGAAAAGTCTTGGTATACTGGATAATTATATGAATAAAGTATAAGACGATCAAGCATGTATAAAAATGTGTTTACTCTTGCATAATCATTCAATTCAACATTCTCTCCTATTTTTGAAGGTGCAAACACTCTGGAGCACTCAGTTAAAACCAGTAGCAGAGATTCACTTTCCTATTTCCCACACACTGCATCAGCTGTGCCAAGAATAAAACAAAATAAGAAACAACCAAACCAAGAACCTGGAAGTCTCTTTGCATTCCAAGAAAGAAAAATGCTAGGCAATGAAGCTTTAATAACACATTCTGAATTAGACCCACACAGCAAATGTCCAGGGCACACACTGAGCCTCAGCAGCAAAGCCAGATAGTTCAAATTTGGTCAATCCTGCTTTGGATTGCAGGCTAACCTTCCTTTAAATGTATCTTTTGTGAGGTCAGAATGTGCACTGAGCTCACCTGGCTCACCCAAGGCACCACAGTTTCTGCCCCACAGTATTTCTGTGCATATCAGGACAGGGGGCTTGTCCTTCAAGGACAGCAGAATCTGCAGGAGGCATTTGGGTGTTTCCAAAAGTAAAACCATTGTGGTGTTCAGCAGGCACAGACAGGACACAGCTGGTAGAGAGATACAGCACAGATTTTTGCCATGGGAGAAGGAGAAGAATGAAAAATACAGAAATGCAATCCCACCAGGACTGCTGGCATAAGCCCAAATCCTCCACACTCAACAGGCCTCGTGTGGCTTTGCACATGATGGTGCAGAAGCAGGGGTGGGCCACACAGCAGAGAGCTTCCCCTGCAGCTCTGGGGAGGCAGCTCGCATCTGGTCAATACATTCTGGACCAGGAAAAAGAACTTGAGCCACTCCTGCTGTTTGGTTCTGGTGCAGGTGCTGAGAATTCACCAAAAATAGCTCAAGATCCCATCCAGCCGGAAGAAAATACAACTTTGAACCAGCTAGGATCCTGGCCATCTCCAATTCCTGCTGCTGTGTTTTTCTTTGCCCTTTTTACCCTTCTTTTCCCAGATCTACACTTGCACTATGAAAGATTCTTAGGAAATAAGTTTCCATTATCAAGTCAGGGAACAGACTCAGCTGTACTCATTGGTCACCATCTCACAGATCATCATGTAACAGCTCCACTGGTGCTGGAACTCATTTTAAGGTAGCAGGAGGGACACTGGACACTTCAGTCACTGCTCCTGTGTCCCTGTCTGAGCTACAGCCTTTATCTGGCAGGCCACCAACCAGCTTGTCTTGAGCTGGAGTTTCTCACCCACTCAATCACCCAATTTTGCTAAAGTTAATTCTCATTCCTGACACAGGCTTTACCCAGCTATCCAGTGCCTGAGCAGGAACAGAGAAAAACCTCTGTATTCTGTCTGTTTTGAGGCACCTGAGGCACTGACAGGGTTTAATTCACAGGAGAATTGTGGCATCATAATACAGGGCTGACTCATTCGAAACTCTTTTGAACAGAATTTCAGAAAACTCACTTGCATTTAAATCCTGAAGCTTTCCTCTGTTTAAAAAAAAAAAAAGTTTATTCTTCAAGAGAATTTCATAAGGTTGTGGTGTTTGGACATCTCCATCCTGGGAAAGAGATAAGATCTCAGATTTTAAGAACAGGATCCATATGACTTAATGAGTTCAGGGAGCTGGAACAGATATGAAGGCAGTCTGAAGGGATTCTTTGGGGAAGAGATTATTGAGAAGCAGTGTATTTGCTTTAATCATAACTGTAAATGCCTGCTCAAAGCACTTGGCTACTTCATACATTTTAAAATTATGAGAACAAGGGCCCTTAACCGCAAGGGCCAGAGTGGGGAGTGCATTTCTGCAACCTGACTTGCACCCTGCCATCCAAATACTCTGAATACTGTTCATTGTGGAGGAGCTTGAACACTACAATGAGCAGTTCTTAGCCAGAAAAACCTGGTTGATCTGCCACCAGGACACTTCTGTCATAGCCCAAGGTTAATATAAGACAGAAATAAAAATATTTAACTCCACCTTTTGATTCAAATACCTCTAATCAATTTCTAGTTAAAACTAGTAAATATTAGGCAATTGTTTTCTTTCATTTAAGATAAAATAAAAATCATATCTGAAATGTGCAGTGTTTGCCTTCCCCATTTCTGTTTTTGTGTCCTGAATTGGAAGATTTAAGGGGGTGATAGAGATACAATGAGGATTAGTAACCCGATAAAATTTTGCACAGAACAAGAAAGCATGAAGATTTATATAAATATTTGCAGAAACTGAAAAGAGCAGAGGCACAATCAAATAATCCAAAGGATGTGCATACACTTCCTTTTAAAAGAAAGCATTTCTGCCCCAGCCTCAAAAAATAATGAGACAAAGGGAATGCTTTCATCAGCTGGACAGCTCCAAAATCCTTCAGCAGTCTGAGTTTGTTGCCAAAGTAAAAATTATTAGGGAAAATATCTTTGTGGAAAGAAGCTTCAAAGCATATTCTTGTCAGTGTAGGCTTGAAGGTCAGTTTGTCTAAAGAGAAAACATAGCCTGCATTGATAAATACTTATATAACACAGCCATAAAAGTAGTTACATTGAACCCAAAAAGCGGAAAAATCAGGTGAAATTGTACTGGCATCGTTTCAAGTGTCCACACTGACAGCAGCTCTGTTCCCTGAGAGACTGGGCCCCTGCCTCAAGTAGATATCCCCAATTCATGTGTCTGCATCGCTCCTGTTTTGCCTCTAATATGGTTTTACAGAGCTGTGCCAGTTCCTACTGAGTGTGAGAAGATTCACAGAGTGTGAAATCTTGCAAACTAAATGAGCCATAGGAGCAGTTTGCACAAATCCCATATGATCAGCGTGGTAACCCAGTCACCTAGTATGTTATTTCCATTATTAGCAATAGCAATTATTCAGGCAAAGAAATGACAGAATAAACCCCTCGCCCCGAGTGTTTGCGCAGCGTCGGCTCTGCAAAAAAGGATTATTATGTTTTTCCACGCACAAAGGACAACTGTATGCTAATGCCCCCCTCTCCTTCACTAAGCTGCAGGGAAAGAGGCTTGTCAGGCTCCTGGACAGCTCACACTAATGCAAGGAGGCTCTCTGAAGCAGGCAGGCTGCAGAAAATGAGCTGAGGCATCCTGACTGCCGCAGACTTTTGATGGCAGCTGGGAGGGAGGAACCTGTCAGTCAGGGGAAGCCCCCAGGCTGGGGTGCAGTGCTGAGGAAAGGGGTTTAGTGGGAGTTTCTGTCCCTCCTTGCTGCCCAAGGAGGGTCCAAATTTGCTCTCTAGCACGGGGAATCTTGGAACTGCACCCCCACTTTCCCCCCAAAAAGAGAACCAGAGCAACCAGAAAATTTCAGTGTAGGTTTTTCTCTGCCCCTGACCCCAGAGAATTTGGGCATTGCCACCTGAAGCTTTGCTGTGCTGGAAAGGAAAGCAGTATTTCTAAGTGATGACCACACAGAAAACCTCACAGCAGAGACTCATTAAAATGCACAGCATAATAGAAGAATATACCTAAAGGAAGACAAACAAATGGAAGAAGTTAATAAAAAAGTGTCCTGTTCCTAAAGAAACTAACAAGTGAGAAATTGCATTTTCATAAATGAGGTGACTGTTCCTTGACAGACACATTGAAACAGGTTTTAGCTCTGCTTCATGTATAGCTACCTTCAGATACAGTACTGTGTGTAGTTATAACAAGCACAAGTTGCTTTGAAGGTTTTGCTTTTGGATTCTGGTTTTTTAAGGGGTTTGGGGTACTCTGTATTAGGGATTTTGATGAGTCATCTTTGTTGACATTCTTGTAAGTACTGTAGTTTGGATTTGTTTTGTTTTTTTTTAATTAAACTAAACATTATGTCCTGTTACATTTTTTCCAATAAATTTAGGAGAGGAAGAAAAGAAAGCCACACCCCAATCTAACATTGAAACATTTGTCTGCCCAAATGTAGGCATTCATTTGGCTAAGTAAAGATGTCCTGTTTGCAATCAAAATCAGAGATGACAATGACAAGAGAAGTGGAAGGTGTAGGACAGGAAACCTTTGACAATCCACCACCATCTGCTCAGATTTCACCACAAAAAAAAAGTAAATCTGTGCAACTGAACCTTGAGGAGACAGAATGAGACAACTTTCAAATGCTTTAGAACAAAGATAAAAAGCAGTGATTAAAATTCATTTTGAGTCCCAGTAAGCTCATTTTCAACCCACCAGTTTGAGCAAGTTTTTGCAGAAACACTTGGCACAAAACCTTTTAACCTGTTACAGATCAAGTGTGAGAAAAACTGTGGGTTTATCCCTGAAGCTGAGAATTCAAGTAGCTCCATACCAGGTGAGTGCAATAACACTCTTTAAGATGAGATTTATCAAGATAGCTTCAAGATTTACTTCCCTTAAGGTGGCATCTAAATATCAAAAGAAAGCAAGCAGTACTGCAAGAATGATTATTTTGGGGTTCCTTCCCTGCCTGTGAGTAACATCCCTTTGGCACTAACACATCCCTTCCATGTTTAATTATGGATACACTACTGCAGACACAGCACAGAGTAATGACTGGGGAGGA
The DNA here is from genome assembly GCF_971803275.1 of Cyanistes caeruleus. Lineage (NCBI taxonomy): Eukaryota > Metazoa > Chordata > Aves > Passeriformes > Paridae > Cyanistes > Cyanistes caeruleus. The sequence goes on from NC_141703.1 coordinate 112,259,222, forward strand.
GTCCTTGTGAATCATGCCACGTACAACTGAGTTCCTCGTTCCTCCACTCTCAATGCCTACCTCTAATGCTTGCTCAATTAGGTTTCCCTGTCAATACCCTAAGAAAATATGATGCGCAGACTGAAGGTGATCTCAGTGATGGCATCAATACTTTTAATGTAATGAATATGAGCAATGAACTAGTCTAAAAATAATGTCAGTTTTCTGGGAGTTTCTGCTTTTTGAATCAAACTTTCTCCTCTCTTTCTGTATGCATAAGTTTTGGGGGCCAGCAGTTATTTCTTTTGTGATTCATGCAAGGCTCAGCTGGGACAGGGGCAGGGTTACAGGCCTGGCACACAGGACATGACCCAGAAAGGACCAAGCACACACATATGAAGGGAAATCCCACAGCTCCATTCAACATGGGAGCTCTTCCCCTTCTCCCAGCTCTGGCTGCATCCAAAGACCCACATTTACCTCTGGGAAGGCACTGGAGCACACAGGGAGGAGCAAGAATCATTCTGCAGACCCCACCACCCCAAAACAGCCTCAAAACCACAGCTGTGACAGAAGTCCCTTTGCTCCATCATTCAATTTTATAGGATCTTGAGTACTGCTTCATTACATGTCCTAAATAGAGCTCTAATTTTGAGATGATTTGATTTATCCTTTATATCTGGAGATGATCACACATCTCTTTAACCAGCCTTGCAAACTATCCCCAGCCTAAATAAAGAGATTCAGAAAGATCAAAGAAAGATCAGAAAGAGTTTTTTGGTGGCTGAAAAAGAAATAGACAAATAACATGCCTCTAAACATTACTGGAAAAGGCATAAGCTTTCCTGTATTTCAAAAACAGTAATTATACAGACATTGTTCAAGAGAGATAAAAATTATCCTTCAACAGAAGATTCTTAATCAAGACTGCAAGATTTAACTTTCTCCCTAAAAGAGGTGCTGTGCTGCAGTCGTTGTTCACTGGGCTTGGAAATAAAGTTATTAAATCCAACTGCATTTTAGGTCAAGATGAAGTAAAACAGCTGAAAGTGATCCTTTCCTGCTTTCATATCTCTGTCTCCAAAATCGAGAAGCTTTTATTTAGTTCACTTGGAATCAAATTATCAGGAAGCAATTAGCCTTCTTAAAATGGAAAAAGACTACATCATGCTCACTTATTTTTAATACCCCTTATCACATACAAGAGGGAATAGTGAGGATAAAGGGAGAAAAAGATCACTGCTCACAAAGAAAAGCATTCATTAGGCAGATACACAATACACCTCAGAGAAACCCACTGCTACTGCCACCTCATATTGCTGAGCTCGGAATTTATACACGCTGTTAAAAGGGGTTTTTTTTGGAAATTGGTGCCCTGCTAGTCTCCTTACAGCCTTGAGGTCCCTCAGAGCACAAAGGACTATAACTGGATTACTCTGCATCTTGCTTTATACTGATGTGCCTTTGCAAGGCAGGACCTCTTCATCCTCGGCGATACAGAAACACGAAGTAAAGGAGACTCACACAGATGCTCAGAGATGGGACAACTAACACTGGCCTCTGGTGGCCTGTGCAGAAACTGGCCGGGCTCTGGAAATGGAAATTTCTGAGACAGGACCTGTTCCTCTGAGAAGAGCCTACCCAGAGTGCCTGGGGCTGTGGTGTTAATTAACCACCTGCCACCCAGGACTGAACAGCCCAAGAGACTCTGAGCTGGGGCTGGTTTTCCCAGGCCAGCCAAGTCACAGGTACTGTTTAACTTCTCAAACCTTTCCCAGCCTCTCTCCCTACTCTGGTTTCCTGCAGGAACAGCCTGTTCCCCCAGCTCTAAGTATCAGGTGGACTTTTTGGTGAAATCTGCCATTTTCCTCTGTGATGTGAAATGCAGGGATGCTCAGCAGTGTGCAGCCAGCAGGGATCCTGAGCATCCCTGCCCCCAGCAGCTGGATCCCTTTTCCAGGTGCCTGCCGCCCTTCCCCAGGGAACAGTATTGCCATCCCCTGTAGCACCAGGACAGCCCCATAGAACAAAAGCAAATGCTTACCCAGGTTTAAGACCTAATTTTAGGTGGAGGGAGATCTGGCACCAGCAATTCATTTACAGAAAACCAGGAAAAGTTTTTGGAACTCATCTGAGGGCTCTGGAGAAACTGCTGGGAATGTTCCCTGTTACCTGACACTTGCAAATGGAAATGTCTTTGTCCTGTGCATTGCTTTCAACTCACCTTTGTGAATCCCAGATGAGCAGGACTGTCCTGTTATTTTCATTGGGTCCATCTGGTGCAGCTGCAGATCCCTGGTACGCCCTATTTTATCAGGGGAACAAGAAGTCTCCATAAGCTGCCTACTGCTGACCAGAGAGGAAGAAATTTGCCAAGGGCCTTGGGAAGCAATGCCCCAGGTAACTCATGCTGCCCAGAGCTTTGCAGGAGGCTGGATTTACTGTATCTTTTGTGCACAGCAATGGCCAATGCCCTTGCTCGGCTTCCCAAGAGCCAAGGAAGAATTAATCTCACAATTTACTATTTATTTCAGTCATGCAAGCCTTTAAAATAAGAGGCAGGTTCCTCTTTTGCAAAGATCAGTTGAGAACACAGTCAGACAGTGGGGACTGGCTGGGACAGAGCTCCAGACCACCAGAGTGGCTCTCCTGGTGCATCTCTTGGACCAGCCACATTTCCCTCATCCCCTCATTGCTGCAGGCACCACTCAGCACCAGCACAGCCACCTGGCAGCTCACAGGAGACGAGCTGGGAGGGCCAGAGCCTCCTGGCAAGGCCAGATCCAGCACATGTGCTTCCCAGGCACAGCTTGGATCAGGGGCATTCATCCTTCTGCTGCAGTGACAACACCCAACAGGCAGTCACACAACATCCTCATTGTTCATCTGGGAGAAAAACAACCTCAGAGTGGCCACAAAAGGAAAAAAATATGTATGGGCACTCATGGTCCAACATGTGCTTTGTCTGGTCAGTGACACTGCCAAGAAAGATGTGGCACTTGGCCAAAAAGCCTCAGCACATCAACAAAACACACTGAAAGCTCGATTATGAGGTGGCGAAATGGGTCACGGGCGTTGGCGGTGACGCGAGGGAGCGCGGCGACGCACGAGCGCAGGGACGGCCCTGTCCGTCTGTCAGAGGCTTGGACACACGGCTGGACGACAGGCAGAGCTGGTCAGCGTGACAGAACAGGCTTTCAGCACTTCATCAGGGCTGCTTTCAAAGTGCTGCCCAACAACTGTCAAGCGGCACCGCACCATAGGAGTTATAAAGACATTTTCAAAGGACAATAATGAAGTAGCTCTGTGAATTGCTAGGAAGAGCTCCACTCAAGCATGAGCGACTTGGCAGGGAATAAAGCATGGAGACGAAAATATAAGAAGCGGGTGATGAAAATAAATCCCTTCCTCTTACCAAGGAGATCTCATCCTGAATTTTCAAGGAGATACCAAGTAGCTGAAGTGAGGGACTGCTGACAGCAGAGGAACCTGTAATGGGGCATGCAGTAACCACAGAGCTATTGGGCTATGGGTCTTGTTAAGGTCCACAAAAAACACTGGATTTTAATGCTTCTGTCAGCACTTAATATCAAAGGATGAACTCTGGATTGATGGGAGAAGTTCAGTCTGCATGGGTTCCTCGTATTTGTGGGCTACTAAAATTGCCTTTGCAAAAAGACCCAGAGGCTTTGTTGTCCTGCATTTCAAAACCTTCCTCAAACAGCATTTTGAGATATTCCCAACCTTTCTCGTTCCCCTTTCCTGGCATTCCCAGTGAGTGAGCCCTGATCTTTGCCTGAGTTACACCATGAGCAAGTCTGTGCCTAGACAGGTCTTGTGCCTTTCTGATCCTGGCTCACTGCATCCGCTGCATTTTTTGGGATGACTGGGAGGGAACACACCCATTGCCCAGAGCAATGTCACTGCAGTGTCACTGTCACAGGTCAGTGTCACTGCAGCCATGCCATCACCTCACTGCTGTCCTGCAGCTCTGTGCCCCTGCCTGCACGCTGGCCATGTTCACCTGACACTGCTGCTCCCTGACACACCCCTGCATGTCACCTCTGATAGCACAGCAAAATCCACAGCTTTGGTCCCACGGATGGACAGCGTGCGTTGGATGAGGAACAAAATCATGCTAGTGCCCCAGGAATACTCACTGTACAACCAAATAAAATAATAATAAAAATTAAAAAGTCAAGCCACAAGCCACTATTTTCTGTATTGTATAGAAAGCCTAATGAGGTGGCTGCAGCCATAAACCCCTTCCCTGCACTCCCCTTGAGGAATGGGCTGGTACAGCTGACACTTCGTTAGTCATCCATTAAATACTTTCTACTATTACAGCCCAAGGTGAGCCAGAGCCAGTGATCTAGAGTTTAGCAGATTAAAAGCACTCTCAGTTCCTGTAACCATTATGTCCTGCAGTAGTTTAATTTCTCTAGGCTATCATCAACACATAAAACATTTGTGTAATCATATTTGGTTCTTCTACTTTCTATATGCAAGCTTTCATTTAAGTCTTGCTTTCATTCTCTTGACCATATCTTTTTCAGACTATTTTTTTTTCTTTTTGATACATCTACTGAAGGGAAAAAACTCATGCAGGTGTATAACCAACAACCCATAAATTTTCTGTACAAATGCACTTTATAATGTGAGTAATAAGAAAAGAGCCCAGTCATGTCAAGCTTCTTTAGAGCTGTAAATGGATCAAAGTATAAAAACACTTACATGAACCTGAATATGTAAGGCTAGCCAAAATAGCCAGTGAAAGAAAGCTTTTTCTGATAAATATTAATTTGATAGAAATCTTACAGCAGTTTCAGTTGGGATTATAGGTTGGGGTTTTTTTTTCCCTCTAAGTCTTGTCAAGAAGTGCCCGCTTGTCTCTTCTGATTGAGGTTTTAATCCTCTTGAAATTCATGTACTGCTTCTGAAGGTAATTCAGCACCTGAAACTGCTCCACTGCTTCTCAGGGGAAAACAGGAGTCAGTCAGTCCATGACACCTTTCACAAAAAAACCTAATATTTACTTGCAGCAAAAAAGATTGCAAAGTAAACATCTGTGTGCTTGTGTGTGTACACACACTATGGATAGAAATATGTGTGTATGTATACAAAATATAAAAATATCTCAGAAAACTTGAAAGTCAAAACTAAATGTCGTCCTAAGAGTCTTGGTAGCTGGAGTTTAAGATCGTCTGCTCTCAGACACTGAGGACATCACATAGTCCTAAAGGGTCTGTTCTTTCTGGTTGCAGAAAGCTGAGCTTCCAGACATTTTGAGTGAAAAAATAATTGTTTATGTGAGGAAAAAAGTGCTCCAGAGCTGCCATTCACTGTAAGGCCATGCAGACAGGAGTTAATATGCAGGACCACTGAGACATGAAGCCAAGAATACACTGCCTTGCCAGCCCATCACCAGAGTTTTAACTACACAAAAACATGGAGATTTTTGGCATTTGAAAGCTTCACCTCAGCCATGGGATGAGCGCCCTCAGAGAGAAGGAACCCAGAGCTGTTCAGGGTCCTGCATGAGGACTGCAATGACAGACTGACAGACTGCTGATGTGCAGCCCCTTTGACTCCTTCCACACAGATTTCAGCCCATTCCAGAATAATTCTTCAGCCAGTGTGTCTTTGGGGGACAAAAGCCAGCCAGTAAACACAGGATCAGTTTGGACCTATGTGGGCAAAATAAAGATGGGGGAAGAGAGCAGAGTGCACAAATCCACCTTATAGAAAGGAAATTAAATGAGAGTAAGGAGCACTTAAGGGACCTGCCCCATCAGCAGAACTTGTCTATAAATGATCTGTGAATTAAATCACACGTTCAATCCTGTAAGCCACAAGCCATTCTCTTATTGAGACAACCAGAATTCTCTTAAGGAGAATGATGGATTTTCTGAACAGAAGCACAACTCTGACATTTCTATGGATTAGGTTAGCTATGAATACCAGAGCCATATGATTAGATCTTTCCTAATGAGAATTTAACTGGTCAGAAAAGCAAAATAAGTTTTCTGAAATGATATGGTGGTATTCAGTTCAAAGCAGATACAACAAAAGAATGTTTTAGACACCTAAAGCTCCCCTTGTGATGGGCACTGGTAAGGCTTTGCCTTCCTTTTAATTTTCATAAGCATTTGTGGAGTCCTTATCAAGCTGAAGAAAGTTCCTAACCTCTAAATTTACTGTATTCTGTGCATTTGAACTGATCAACAAACACTGACTGCAATTTTTTTTGGGGGGGAAGGATAGAATGTCATAGAATTGAAATAAGTTTGCTATTATATAAGCAAATACACACTATTTAAAGAAAATATTATTTTGTATCTCATACAAACCTCAGTTACATTTCCTTTTTTCAGTTTTATCACGTAACTCCAAAATTAATAGAGAATTCCTTAATGTGGTTTTCATATGAACTAGTAAGGGGAAATAAACGTTACAACAGCATTTAAAAGGTAATCCAATTTTAAGCATGAACTTGGCCAATCTATCATATAAATTTTAGATTAATTGATACCAATTTATGTATTGTTGTTTAATTCTGGCTTGATGGCCTCTAGGGATGTTTCAGAATCTTGCCATGCTTCATTGATCATATACTGATATCCTGTATCAGTGAATATAATCAGAATGAGTGTGTAAGCTTACAATAGCAAAGCTGTTGCGTGGCGGGCAAACAGAAGTTGTTATAGACAGTTTGTACCAATTTAAAAAGTTCAGCCAGTTAACTAAATACCTGAGGCAATCTTTCAACCTTCAAAGTTGGAGAAAAGGTCTGTTTCAGCACCAAAGAGTAATTATATCCAGCCTGTGACTGGCAGTTGAGTTTACAGAAAGGTTAAGAAAGCCCTATAGGTCAGCATAGCCAAATAACACCGAGGTGCCTGTGCTGAGATAGCTTAGGAGAAAACAGTAATTGAGGAGCAGAAATGTCAACACTTAATCATAGTCCTTACCATTTTTACTGGGCTGGAAGAAAACACATGATGCCCAGCTCTCAAACAGCCCTTGCAAAACAGTACCAACTGTGTTTGAAGTGATCTGGATGTTCCCATTTTCCTGGGCTTTTCCCGGCCTTCTGACTGCAGCAGTTACAGCACAAAGTATTGAGTATGGAAAACTTGTGCAACAGAGTCATTTCTCTGAATCCCCTCAGTCTCTTCGGGCTTTAATGACAGATAAAAGCAGTTCTTGAAAGTCCTTAGGAAAATGGTGGTGAGACTAAGAAAAATATGGCTGGAGGTCATATGAATAGTATTTATTACTTGAGATCAAGCCTTAGATGTAGTCATGTCATTGTCCCCTAGTTTTATACCAAAGGAAAAAGCCATGCACCCACATAAGATTTCAGAAAGAAGAGCTGTCCCATTGTGCAGGTGATAAAACCACAATTCCAGCCCCAGGATATTGTTGCCATCCCACCCAAGAGAAAGCAGTGTCTGGAGAAGAAAGGCAGGCACAGTAACTTAGACATTTGTCCCAACGTTGCTCAGTAAGTGAATCACAGCATGAAATATTCCCTCTCCCCTCTCATTGCCTTTACGTTCACAAAAGGGGACGAGTCTTGCTAGACAACCCTGCTGTCCCATGTGGGGAAAAAGAGGAGAAGTGTGGAGTGACTAAAAGCACAGCTTATGGCAGAAAAAAATTTAAAAAACAGTCTCTTTGAGCTCAAAAAGCTCAAAAAAAAAGCCTTTCGGCTCAAATAGCAGCAGTTAATTTGAAAAATCTTCAACATGCCCTCTGCACCATGATGGCCACAGAATCACAACTCCTTGCTGAGCTCATGGGGTATGTTCAGCCTCAGAAAAATGAAACAAAAAGGAAAGGAAAATGTTACCATATCATTCAGAGAATTTAAGGACCTCTGTAGCACTGTCTGGAACAGAGAGCTCAACTGATTTACTGCTCTCAAAGCAGGCAGGGGAGAAGGCACCCTCATGTTAGATGAAGACATTAAGTGAGGAAATTACTCTTATAGGAGTGAATTAATTTTCATTGATCTAATTTCCTGACAGACATACCAGCAGTGAAGCGTTTACTAACTGGGCTCCTCCTTCGTCAGGTATCCCCTCCTTATGCTTCTACTGCAGAAGCAGAAAAATAGAATGAAAGAATGGAGGAAATACTTAACATTTCTCTCAAATCACCAATTAGTGTTCCTCTGGGGTAAAAGCTGTCTCATGCTGTTCAAAAAAAGATTTGCTAAATGCAAGTACAATGATGGCATAATACAGAAATGCTGCTGGATTAAATTCCTTTGACAAAATATTTCATTTCTTTCCCTTCTCTTTGTTGGTCCTTTTAAGGTGCTCTAAGGGTAGCACAATGAGTTTCACTTCAACATTTAGCTGTAAAAGTAGATAATAATGACAAATATAAGACTTCACTATCTTTACCATTTCTTCCCTAAGGAAAATTTTTATCACCATTTTGACCAAATGACAGAAATGGTTCTTCCCAGGCTATACATTCATATGCAAAAAATTGGAATTTGGGCAGAAATCAGCAGCTTTATTTAATAAATATAAAATTCACATGTCATATCTTAACCAAATATTCGGTTGATATTCAATAGCAGACTTCTTAATTGCTATTTACAACTAGGATCAGGTCTTCATCTAGAGTACAGCATAATTTGATCCTTGAATAGAAATATTTGAAGGAAAGATTCAGCTCTCCTAACAAACAACCTTCAAATATAGCACAAGCTCACTGTGCATAAGCAAAAGAAAAACTTTCCTTCACTTTTCAGTTTTATACCCATTGCTGCTGAAACACAACATCAGAACATAGATTTATTTTAATTCTCTGGTCTTGGGAGTTAAAAACAAAATAATCAGATGACTGGTTTATTTATTTATTTGTTACATTTCTAGCTACCATTTTTTAAAAGAAAAGATGCAAAATCTAGCTCAGATACACCCTCACTATTAAGATAATAAAGCTTAATAAAACAACATCATAGATTGCATTTTATACCACCATTTTTGAGCAGCCATTCTTCTGGTGGAGGCACAAGGCTTGACCTTGGTTGAAAGCTTGGGTCTTGCCGAGCTTTCATTTTTCCAACCCTCCATAAATTTTAGGTATGAAATTTTAATTGGCTTAATTTCACAGAGTCATTGAATCATTTAGGTTTGAAAAGACTCCTGAGATCACCAAGTGCAGCCTCACGCTGCCCAGGCCAGCACTAAACCATTCCCTGAGCGCCACAATCCACAATTCTCTTGAATCCCTCCAGCATGGGGACTCAGCCACTGCCCTGGGCAGCCCCTCCCAGGGCTTGACAAGCTTTGCAGTGAAGAAGTTTTTTCTCATCACCAAACTAAACATCCCCTGGAGCAACCTTGAGGTCATTCCCACTTGTCCTGATATTTGCTAGTTTGAAGAAGAGACCAACATACACCTCACCACAATTTGCTTCCAGGTAGTCATAAGAGTTTTTTCTAAGCCTACTTTGCCTCAAGGAACAACACAAAAGTAGCAGCTTGCTTTGGCATTGTGAGATACATTAAATACATCAGTTGAATTTTTTTGTTGAAATGAGACATATGAAATGAAGCTATGGAGCCCATTTATCCATGTGGATGCGTGCTGGTGACAACAATAATTTAGCATCATCGTGGCTACATGAAAACTTAAAAAAATAACTTGCCCTGTGAGCAAGGAACTGATGGAAAAATCTGCATTAGCTGAAATGGGAACTCTTATACTTCCTGCATTTCCTCACTGTGAGGCTGAGCACTCATGGTAATGCATTATTTCCCTCAGCCTTAGTCATTCCCATGTCCCTGCACAAGCAGTGCTGTCTGTCATAACTTCCCATTTATCCTCACATCCAGACAGAATGTGGTCCCTACAAGTCCATTTCTAATTGTAATAATGGTCAGAAAAAAGGTGCAAATCTTTAGCAGCTGTCAACCAGTCTCTTCTGCTCACAGAACATGTAAGGACAAGAAATTCCCTGTCAATAATGGCAGTTCTGCCGCCTCCAGTGAAACAGGATCACCAGGAAATTTCAAAAAAGAAAGAGTATTCCAGTGAGGAAAAAATCATGCCTCATATAAATAATACCTGAGCTTTCTACAATTTGAGAAATATCTAAAGAATTAAGGTTATTTATGAAACAGAGCAGTGTGTTGCCAGGGCACAAAAGGAGTTTTGAGGCTCTCATTACTATCACAGTTTAAATCTGCATGCTCACAGGTCAGCTGAGGGGAGCCCTGCACCACAAATGCAAATACAACAGAGATTCAGCACTGAAAAAAATCCAAATACATGCCCACCACGGCAGTTCTCTATCTCCATGAAGAATAAACTATTCTTTTCTAATTTATTCCTATGATACAACAATTAAAAGTTCATCTCTCTTCCCCACAGCACATGGATTTGACAATAATTTATTCATGCTGTTTTGCATATGAGTGTGCAAGACATTTTAAATACTGTTAGACCACTTTCTATTCCCAATATTAGATGAATTTATAATATTTATTGTGCTCCCTCTTCCAAGCTGTGACATTTAAAACAAATTCAGGACCTCTCTATTAACCAGTAGCTCCAAGTCAGCCAATCACAGAACAAGAGTGAATCTTCAAGCACAGCTCCCTTCTCATTAACTCCTAATCACTGGAAATATCAAATTGCAGTACATGCTGGGAAACAGAGGCTTCCTTTTCAGTACACCCTTATAACAAGAAATCCAGATAGGATGGAACGGTGTTTGAGAAAAATTAACTTTTGTAGATCTCTGTCCCTTTAAAAGAAAGGCACTGTGAATCATGGATTCCAGAACACATCACCTCCACATATCAGTCATTTCTGAGATACAAACATCATGACAACTACAAAAAAAAGCTCAAAACCAATAGTCTTGTCAGGTCTTGAGGGAAACAAGGGATGAAGAAGTTGGTTATTCACTTTAAATGGGATGGGCAAAGAGCTATCTCACTGCTTTTCTTTTTGTTTACTTCAGGTACCAAGGCAATGTTTGAAGTGACACAGACAAAATACGTGAGGCTTGCTCATTAGTGGGGTTATATTTGCAATTCAGTCACTGACATTCCACATGAACTTGAGAAATAGATCACTCTTTTCCATAATCAAGCATTTTATATGTGGGGACTTGCTGAAACTCCACACATTTTCCTCTATATTATTCTAGAAATCAAAGTTTTCCCTCATGAATACTTCTGAAAGCAACTTGCTGTCTGGCAAAATAATTAATGGAAACTCAAGTCTCCAAGAAGTGTGGAAAGATGCTCACGGAGTTCAGCACTGGAAAATTTTCCTAAGGCTGCTCCACATTTTCACTTCTCTAACTACAGCAAAGAAAGAATACTTGACTGGTCAGAAGCAAATCATGAGTGTTGAATTGTCACCTACTCACACATCACATTGCACAGCAATAAAACAGATTAGGGTTGGTAAACAAAGACTCCTGTGAGCACAACAATCAACTCAAAAAATAGCTTCATCCAGCATTAACTGGGACTCCATCCCTACACCAGAAAATGCACTTATACTTGAAGAATGTCTTATTTCAGTGGCCTAAGAACCCTTCATAATAAATTGGCTAAAATAGACACATCTGTCTTTACTACGAGATGCACGAGGAAATTATTTTACTGCTTCAACTCATCTCAAAACACAGAAAGAAAATAAAAAAGTAAAAATAGTAGGCATGCCATGTGGCAGATTAACTTGGGCATTAACTGCAGCCCATTGAGAAGAGAATGAGTAATTATACTTAACTCACTGGTGATAACTCTGGTCTCCAGCTCTCCACTGCCCTCAATCAAGAGCAATTCTGTTCAGGTTAGTCAAATGGACTGAGCTGAAATTGGTGTGAGATCAATATGGAGTTCAAGAACTAATGAAACCTAGGAGAGAGTTTTGTTTCCAAGGAAGAAGGCCATAGGGGGAGAGGGAGTGGTTTATTGGCAGCATTTAGAACTTGGCTCAGGTTCAGTCCCTCTTTCTCTATAAAATACCAGTAGGAAAATTGAATCTCAAAGTACCACCAGTTTGCCAGTGTTGTCCAGGGGTTCTTGCTGAAATTTAGTTATTTTTTGTTGGGGGGAAAGGGTTGTGCGGTCATTTTTAGTAGAAACTCCACAATTTCGCATTTTAGAATTTAAAAAAAAAAAATTTTAAGAAAATTTTGTCTAGCCTGAAAACTTAAATACAGTTATTGAGAAACATTTTATTGTCTTTAAGATTTACTTCACTTCTCATTATCCCACTCTGACTTTTTTTTAGTGATAAATTTAATTAACATCCCCAGATTGAGTCTGTTTTGCCTTTGATGGTGTTGGGTGAGTGATCTCTATTTGTCCTTAACCCAGGAGGTTACATTTTGTTTTATTTTCTTTCCCTTGTCCAGTTGCAGAGGGGAGAGACAGTGTGCTGTTTCTTCTTTTGGGGGGATGTGTCTCTTCCATTTTGTTGTGGCTTTTTTTTGGTTTTTTGTTTGTTTGTTTTTTGGGTTTTTTTGGTTTTGTTTTTTTTTAAGTGAATAGCTTGCTACAATAGACACCTGAATCTTAAAACCCTACATGAGCATACATTTACCCCTCGAAATCCTGACACCTGCTAACAAATTTTCAGGCTGACATTTTCAGAGAATACTTGTGCATGTTAAAGCCGGCCCTTGAAGAACCTGAAATTTCAAATAGGCTAAAAAGGTTTTGTTTGCTATTTAAATAAAATTCATTTTCAGCAAAATACATTTGCACTCATCAAAGAGGTATCACACAAATTTTACCCTTTGCCTACAAACATTATGAATTCCACTGTCCACCTTCTGAGTGGAACTGTAATTTTGTGTACAAATTACAATGATATTTAAAACACTTAACACTATAACATTTATACTAAGTGTATGTATAACCTCTTGCAAAAGTATACAGACAATAAAAAGGAAATAGAAAAGTTTCAGTTTTGTCTTTTAAAACACTTGAAAATACAGATGAAATCACACACTTCCTGAAATAATCAAGCAACTGTAGGGAAAAATCCTTTCAAAGGTGACCTGTGGTGAACACTTCATGATCTGATTTTTCTGAAAAAGTTCACTTTTCGCAGAACAAGCCTGCTGTTCCATTTTCAGCTTTGAAAGGACACACACCTAAAAGTTGAAATTACTCTGGTAAACCAACAACCAAACCACAACAAAGCCTCTCCCACCAAAAAAACCACCAGCAAACCTTATATCAAACTCAGTGCAAAGAAAATAGAGATATACATGCTAGCATGGAAATGTTAGTTGTTGAAGCAGTCCTGGGGTTATTCACATGCTTACAACCACGTCCATTGAAGTGGTTTGACAAACCAGGCAGTGCTTCCTGCGCGGTTGGTCTGATGTGATTGTGCTTATAGAGACAATTGCTGGCATGTGCAGAAATTCCTCATGGCTGCTAGACAGAGTCCTGTTATCCTTGCAGTGGTGTCCCTGAAATATCCAGAGATTACCAGGGAAAGCTGGCATTTATCCTCACAGAGCTGTTATTAAGTCCTGGTTTGCATCACTTGCCCTTGCACAGAGTGGGATTAATGGAGTTTTTTTTTACTTTCAAGGGAAATATCATCCCATAGCTTGTGAAAGATAAATCTTGGACAAACACAGGCACACAAAACTTCTTTGCAGTGCACATACATAGCTATTTTCACATTCATATACATGATATAAAAAAAATAAAAAAATATATATAAAAATGCTTGTTCCTTTCTTCCCCATAAAAGAAATCACTGTACTCTCAACATCACAATTGTCCATATGGGAATTTTTTTACTGGGCTCATACTTCCAAGACAATGGTGCCTGTACTAAGGGATATTCTTGAAAACTAGGAGGCAGCTCTGGGAAAAGAAGGCAGAGAACAAAACTTCCTGTCTATTGAACCATTCCTGCAATCTTTTTGGTGTTCACAAGTCATAAAAGCCTTCATAACATTGAGACCAAAAGTTTCTCAACAAACAGGTATGCAAAAATTGATGTTTTAAAGAAAATGTGTTTTATTGCTGTGTTTTATTGGCATAAAACAGAGAAAAGAAGTGGAATATTTTCTTCTGTAATAGCAATAGGAGGTTTTACTTGTTGTTGATGGGAAACATTATCTTACCAGAGAGCTGAGTCTTCTCATTTTCATTTATATAGGAGATTGATTAACACTTAGCTAATTGGCACATACAAATAAGGATTAGCTGGATTTGTTTTTCTTCACAGCTCAACGACTATAATTTAGATACTTATTTAGATTAAAATCTGCATTTTTTCAAGGTAATTATCTGCCTGTTGTCAAAAATAACGCAGTAAAATATATTACTAATTGTATTTTACACGTGTTTCAGAAAATAGTTAATTAACTTTACTAAAAAAGTAAGCACAAAAAAGGCAAAGCTTCACTTCACTAAAGTGGAACCAGGTCTTCTAATGAGAGAATAAAGACAAATTTTTTCTAGTGAAGTGAGGTCAAGTAAGAAGAGGATAACTTCAGATGCACTCACATCTGAAACCATGAAGATTTCCAGCAGAAAACATCTGCAATACAACTAGAAATAGGTGAGAATGCAGACTGACTTTTGAATCCCCACTCTAAATAAAAGATAATTTTTCCAGCACTGATTTATAAGGAAGAAAAATCTCCAGGCTATTTGGCCTCCTACTCACCTGCCCTTCCATGTTATTCACTGCAAGGCCAATTTTAGAGAACAGCTTGAAGATGACTGTGTGGTTGCATGGGACAGGGCAATTGTTTCTGAGGCATTCTTTGTGTTTGAATCTCTTTTCTGGATGTTTTGGGCTGAGTGAGAACAGGTGGTTGGATGTGGGTGTTTGGCAGAGCAGCAGAGCAAGAGCAGAGACCTCACAGCAGCAACTGTGTGTGGCTCAGTTCGTTTTATGGCTTAGGAAACAATGCAGCCTGACACAGAAATTCTTCCAAAAAAAACCAAACCTCTCTCTTTGCTCTCTTCCTGCACTGCTACTGGAGGAGCTCATACGGATGTAAATAATTTGTTTTAATACTTATTATCTCTCATAACCAAAGCAGCTAAATCATGTACATGACACTACAAAGATTTGGAGTTCTATTATCATCTTCCAAGGTTCATCCTATCCCATATATTAAAATATTTCAGTAGAGTTTCTCATGAAGCACAAAGCAATAGACCAAAGCCAAGAGCTTACAAGACAATATTTAGAATTCAGGACAAGCACAGTAAAGCTACAGTGACCCATAGGGCAGCAGCTGGAACTGTGAAATGCAGCCTCTGGTATATGATTTGAATGTTTCTGTGAGGTGTAGTTACTATCTCTCCAATTTTTCCTACAGCAAGTTCAGTGTACTGCAGCCCCAAAATGCATTAAGGTGGTTGAGATTATCCACCAGACAGGGAGTGGTGACCATAATGAAACAATTATGGAACTTGACTCAGCTTATTTCCTTCACACTTAATTCAACCCTCCATTCCTGCCTCAAATCCTAGAAAGCAGTATAGTCTCTAAAATTAATCTCCACAGATGGCCTCTGGGTAGCAGGATTCAGGCTCCAGGAAGCTGCTACAGGCACATTTCTGTCACAAACACAGCTGCTAAAAGTGCATTCTCCATTATCAGTGCTCACACACTGCACATCACCCAACAGAGCCGTCCCCACACAAAGCAGCAACACCTCAATCTGCCCAGGGTTCATTTCTCACTCTCACTGTCTCGAGGTGGAAGCTCCTCAGAAAGCTAAGCGGGAGAAAGCACTCTGTGGTGCTCTCTGGGTGTTTGACCACTGTCTCTGCTTTGGATCAAATCTGGCTAGCTTGGTTATTTTTCTCTTGAATAGACAAGGGAAAGAACTGGATTATCATGTCCCACTTCAGGCGAAATAGCCCATCCAGAGCTAGCTGGGGAGTCTCTCTCTACTTTCATACCCTCTGAAGGCCCAGGAGAAGGACACCAGGCTGTCCCCTGCCTGGTTGCATTCTGGATGCCAAGAATGTGTGCACAGAAGTGTCTGATGTGCATCAAGGAGGGATCAGCCTGGCTGTAGCCACACAGACCTTATTGACCACTTTCTCTGTGGTCCATGCAGAGTCCCTGTTGCATACACCCTGCATTTAGTGCACATATTATTGCTGTTCCATTGGGATACTCCAGGTACCTTTCCAACACCCTGCTAAACTCAGGATTAAGCAAGACAGCACCAAGATAACTGGCTTGAAATTCCTCTCAGGTCCAAGAACACCACTGACATCTCGAATCTAACTGAAACCTGCTTTTGCTTGCTGAAACAGCTCTGTATTTCCTCCCGAACTCAGTGTAATCACTCCCTACAGTGCTATTCCCACAGTTTAAAGGAACCGTGATCACATCATATGTGTTGGTGTTACCTCCAAACACTTCCACACAATAAAATATTAAAACTAGGGGGCACATGCTCTAGAGCAGAGAACTTCCCACTCGACCTCTGCACAGAATCAACAACTGCCCAAGTTAAATTTAAAATTTCTAAGTTCCAAGCATACAGGGCAGTTCAGAATCAAGCAAGCTCCACACCAAACAACTTGAAAAGTTTGCCAGGAATGCAGAAAAAAATATGCACATTCTCCTTAAAGTCTAAAATAATTTAGAAGTTTTAACTAAAATGTCAGCATGTGTCAAGAAATATTAACTTATATAATACTGCACCATTTTGCTTGCCAGATAATATTATAGAAACTTGGCATTCTAAGTGCTTCATGCTTTTCTAAGTGTTCTTACATGACTACAATAACTCAGCATGATTGAAACAGCAGTAAATTTTCCCCCGTTTAATTTTCACTTTCCATTTTATTCCACTACTGCTATGAGAGCAGTTATATTTGGTTACAGAACCAAAACTATAATGACTTAGATTAAGGATTCTTGTTTTCAAATACCCAGGCTAAACTGGTCTTTAAGGAGTTGAACACTTCAGCACCCATTTAATCAAATAGCTCATAATTCTACACCACTAACTTCTATATACATAATCTTATATAAACCTCTGCATCCCTGTATGCCTTGAAAAATAAACATTGACTCAACCACCTTTGTGAGGGTCTGAGTCCACAAGGACCTCACTTTGACAAACACCTATTAGCACATTTAAGTTTTCAAAGAAACCAGCCCCAAGACCCTACAACATTTTTGGTGATTACTACAAGAATATTAAGACAGATTAGCATCCAGCATAAATACAAGCCTGAGCCATCTGGACCTTAAAACCTGGCAAAGAGTGGACAGAATTATATTTAGATTTAAGAAAGATGTTCCATAACACTAAGAATTTGCGAACTAGCTTTGATCTAGGTGAATAGAATATAACAAAGTTTTTCTTTTTTGTAGTTTTTCGGTTTTTTTTTTAAATTTTCCAGACACCACAGAGAGTTCTATACCAGACAGTAAGATTGCCATACAGAATTACCCCACCCATTTGCAAACATCCACTGCATTTTTAAGTACACTTCATATGTTCCTCTCAATGCCAGCTTTGAAATATTTCCCTGTCTTAGAGATGAGTGGGAACTGGCAGAGCAGCAATGAAGACTAAAAGAAAACTCTGTCCTAGAAGGCAGAACTGGATTACCACAAATATCTGTGGTACAGACACCAAACTCCTGGTGGTTTACCAGGATGATCACTTGATACATCATGCTCTTAAAACTCATCCATAATTTATGTATGTTTTTCTGGGATCCTGATTCCTGTGCCTGCATTTTAGCTCTCATTAACTACTATAAATTAAATTAATAAATGACTAGTTAAATAACTTGCTGGAAAGCCCTTAGGACCACTAACCAGATATCAGGGTTTGTAACCTTTCCTAAGCCCCTGGGAACAGAATACTAAATAACATTTTTATTATCTCTTGGTTGCTAGATATTTATTCAGCTTTAAAACAGCGACATTCTAAAGGGTGATAGCAAGCCAAAAAAGCACAGCCAGAGACAGCTGCATTCAATCCACATTTCAAAAATATACAGACTTAAATTCAATTGATTTTTTAAAGTATTTTTAATCTTCCTTCCAAAACATATCACATAATTAGATATTGTATATTTGGCTTTTTAATAGGAAACACAATGAATGATAGCCTGACACAGAAATCAATATATTGTTATCTGAGTTTTGCTTTCAAGCTACCAACAAACAAGGGAAGACTGGAGATTAAGAAGGCAGAATTTCTTGGTGGCAGTGTTTTATTTACTGGTAGAGACAAGGACAAGAAATTAGGGCTGGCAATTCCAGGAATGGGGGTAGGAAGGGCTGTTCAGGCTACTCCAAACCTATGGAAGCATCCTACACTTAGCACAGGATTTGATTCTACCAGGCAGATCATGGGACTTTGGCTGGAATGAGATGTTCTCTAAGCTCCCTTCCAACCCAAACCATTATAAAATAAACAACCATTAACCAGAAATGGCATGGGATGGTGAAAAAGCCTAATGGAAACAGATCTTTTTTTCACTCCCATTTTTCCCCAGTTAAAAAACGGAATGTTTGTACAGTCCTGTAACTTTTCAAATCAAAAACAAACAAAAAAAATTTTGAGCCAAGTGCTGCAAATATAGCAACTGGTTTTTTGCCACATGTGCCAGCCAGAATAGTCTAACTCATCAACCTGGGTGTGAGTGCAGTCAAAACATGATTCACCCACACTGGTTAATCCCAAGGATTCAAATCCCATCCCATAAACATTCCTGACATGAGCTGTAAAGAGTAACCCTCACCTGGCACAACCAGCACATCTTCACCAATATGAGCTCTCATTTTAAGGAGTCCATACAATCACCCAGCATGAAAACATCACCAGATGTGAACTTCAGGAAATATACACTCATCTAAAATATGACATTTTTGTTCATGTACTGACCAGGTAAGTAGATGACACTGTATTAGAACATCTGCTTGAAAACATGAGCAGGTTTTACAACCATATCTGTTCCAAATTTGCTTTGGATGAAGATATCTGTGCCAAATTTCAATTCAGGAAAAGCTTCCAAAGCTGAGAGATCATCTAGGTAGGAACAGTGGAAAAGAAAAAAACACCCCACACACTTGCTGCATGTAGCTCAAGCTGCATTTACCTTAATTATCTGCAGATAACCTTAAAAAAAATAATCTGACATTGATTTTTCATGTTTTATAGTTCAGCCTCCAGACTGTTGTCAAACCCCATTGTTAATGAAGCACCAGGCAGATCTACCTGAAATTCTGCACTCAATTGAAAATGCAATTTCTTTTCTTTTTGATTTCTCTTGGTTGTGTTGCTCCAGGGGAAAATCTGAAAAACATATTCTGGAACAGTGCTAGAAAGCTATTCAGAGGATAAACAGAAATTCACATGTGTGAAGTGAAGCTGAACAAACATTGCTTGTGAGAGCTGCTGAAGAAATGCTTGTGTAGATCACAGGAGCAGCACTCTGCTGGACCTGCACCCTTACAGGTCATGAGTTTTCCTGTACCACTAGATTTCCATACCAGACAGATGTGTGTATGTAAATAGTTAATGGATCATGTCCCTTTCACAAAGGCTGCTCATCTGACAACAATAAACAAAATCGTGCAAACACAGTGCATGAGAAAATGCCAGAAGATGGTCCAGTTTACATGAAAGACAGATGTTCTGACCCTGAACATATGACCTTCCTGAGGATCATTTTTTTTGTTTCAGTCTGTCAAGCATACCTGTACATTTCACACAAAGTAAAAAAAGAAAATTCTTTAAAAAAATAAAATTCTGGTATTACATTTTATTTCTTGTGCATGAAACAGGAGGTGACCTAAGGTGCTCAACAGACTTTAGCTGAAGTTGGATGCTTCAAAGTTGTTTGAATGTAAAGACAATGGGAACTCTGCCACAAAGACAAATTTTACATGCTCATTTTAATGGGGAATTTTATTCTACTTATTTTTATTACCTACTTCTTTGATCCAAATAAAGGGTTTGATTTGCAAAACCATTCAAACTCAAACATTTCATTCCAGACATATCTGGGGAGCCAGAGGGCAGGAAACAGGACATTGGTTTTGCAAGACCTTTATTTATATTTTAGCCAAATAACATGTTTGGATGGGGTTTTTTTGGTTCAGTATTGTCATTTCCCATCATCCCTGCCACCACACCACACAGAGGGGAGGGGAGCATTGCTGTGTTCCCATGAAAGGCAGCTTGTGACAGGCACTGAAACCAGGAACGTGGCAGATGTTGGATGCTTCCCCTTCCCTGGCAGGGATCTGCCCTTAACAAATGCTGGAGCACGAGTGGGGCAAGCAGCTGCTCCTGCTGGCATCATCCCAGCTGGGAGCTCCTTCTCCTGCTCCTTTCCCTTCTCACAGCCCTTCACTCAAACCTGGATTTGGGGCAACCTGCTGCTGGAGCCCTCACCTCTATCTCTCATTCTAGGAAGAAAACTTTCCTTCACACTTTGAGTCTCTGACTGCAGCTCCTCTCTTGCCCCTTTCCCACTCACAGCACCCTGTAGCTGTAAGTGGAATGTGCCTTCACACAGCAAAGCTGGTCTCTGTTCACTACCCCATCCTCAAAAAAAGAATTAATAATAAGATAAATGTGTTTTCAGGGTAAAACTGCATCACTGCCCTCTGTAGACAGCAGCAACGCTGAATATAGGTTGGATATACCTGGTCTCAAGTTTTGTTTTAGAAGGAAAAAAGAGAAGGGTTTTTGTCCCCCTGAGTGTACAGCATAGCCCATGTCCCTGGGAGGCAGCCCCAAGGAAATGCACAGTCCCAAAGAGAGATCCAGGGAATCCTAAGGACATTAATCCTATTTTGCCCACATTTTAAGTAAGCTGAATGCACAGGAACTCAGCTCTGGTATGCCAGGTATCCTTCATGCACTGTCATTTTAATTCCTGCATGGATTACCAGATAAAGTTTCCTCCAAAGTTTTTTTTCCTTACAGAAAGAGGAAGAATGTCATAAAAAGTTTCAATTTTCACTCCTTAAAAAGAGTTAGCAGAAATTAATGTTATCTGGGTACATTTTGTGATTAAGTCTCCAACATCTTTTCAGATAAAAGGAGTTTATCACTTCATGCTTTAATAACAGCTGAGAGCACGAGCCTAAAGCTAAAAAAAGTCATCATCATGCCAAGAAGAAAATGATCCAGAACCATCTTAGACAAATATCTTAATAAGGAAAGCAAAACTTTTGCCCTCTCGCTTCAGAAACAGAGATACACTAAATTACTCAGATCCTCATTAAAGATTTACTAGGGACGAAGGAGGGGAAGAAAAGAACCAAGGCAAAAAGTTGCAGCAGTTTTTCAAACAAACTTCCAGCAGCAGATTGAAGCCCAAGGAACATCAGCCTTCTCTCCCATCTGTAACACAGGAGTGTTGGGTCTGGGTTTCACAGCTGACAAAAGACCACACACAATTTCACAGACATTCTAAGGAGTTCACCTGAGCTTAAACACTTCTGGTAGGGGACAAGCACTCACTATCCTGACCTAAACCAGGAGCAAGTCTTAAATTTGCTGTCAATATGCACAACAAATTTAGACACACTAAGCACCTTAGAAGTTCTGACGGTGAGGGAATATGTAAATTAAAATAGGGGGGAAAAATCTGAAATCTGTAAGTGATGGCTGTCTGAAGCACAAGAACATCAGAAAACTGTGGCAGCACTACAGACTCTGCTTGGCTAAGAGCCTTTTCAGTGGAGAGGAAGCACAGATATTTCAGCTATTATTTTTCTCCTGGTAAACTTGTTTCCATGAGCTGAAATGCTGCTAATTCCAGCTGTGGAATCCCTCCCCCAAAAACATCCCTTCAGCCCATTTTCAGCTTTGTTTAATGAACCAGCTTTATAGACTACATAGAGAGTGTTCCTATCACCATTCATGTTCAAATATTTTTCTTTTTTTTTTTTAATCCCTGTTGAAGCCCTGTGTCATATTTTGCATAGGCCAAGGAGAAATCCATATGAAACATATGCAGTTACATAAATTGTGGTCAAAGACTTCCTGACATGGAGATCTATGAGGCTGTGGGATATTCTCCCAAAGGAAGTGGAGGAGACTAACAAGTGAGACCCTTAAACATGTCCTAGCAGGAGAACAGCAGTATACTACAGTATAGTAACTGTATACACTGTAATACAGTAGTAACTACAGGAATATTGCTTAGAGTAGCTACTCCCAGAATTTCAAGTTTGTCATGGTTACTCTCAGTAGAAAGGCCAATTAAACACTGTAAAATGCAACAAAAGACCATATAAATCTATTTGCATGGTTTCCTCAATCTTTAATAGGTTTTTGCAGGACAGGAACCAGATGTACTTTTATTGAACTGGGACCTTAAATATGGTGTAATCCATATGGCCAAAATAACTAGGTAATAACAGTGCATTTACTAGGGGACCATAATAATTATAGGATATTTCCCTTTATGACGTATAAGCAAAAGTTAACCACAAATGTAATTTATAAACTATTAATTTCATATATGAAATAAGCTACAGAGTAAGTGGCAATGGGACTGCACGAATAAAGGAAGACATTTCAGGAAGAAAAGACATTGAGTATGACCATAGCTGGATCCTGTTTATCTCCCAAAAGAACAGTAAGGAAAGGACCCCCCTCCAAGCACAAATCCCCTTCCCATCCAGAGGGAGGGAAAGAAATCCTCACATCCCAGCATCATCCCTCCCCAAGGCTGGACCTACAGGAACCACTGCTGGAGATCTGCAGCCCAAGTGCTTCCAGGTTTCAGCTGGAAGACTGGGAACTCCTGACCACATCCAGGAAAGCCACACGCAGAGCTGCAGCCCTGGGCTGTTTAACACAGCCCTGAAAACTTCCCCTCACTCTCACATCATCAGTGCAGACTGGAGCCTTGCAGGCAGTTGGTGCTTGGCCTTTCATTCCTTCACGTATTTAATAAAAAATATTCCCAGCCACGCTTGCCTTGCTCCTCCCCAGACTCTTTTCCTTGCAGCTGCCCCCAAATAGGTGTTTCCAGAAAAAGGGAAAAAGAATCCCAACCCTGACTGCCATCCACTGCTCTCCATTATTTGTTGTGCAAAGGACTGGTTGGGTAAATACCACCCATGATTCTCTAGATTGCTCCAGCAAACACGACCCTTTCAAGGAAATTGTTCTAATACAAAGTTTCTCATCCAAAAGTAACATGACAATGTTTAAGCCTAATTGCTCTACTCTTTTATTTTGATGTAGACCAGAGCACAACATAAAAGCAGCTTTTAGTAAAAAGTAAAATTTTTACCAAAGTTTTACCCTAGAGTAAGGGTACAAAGTGCTGGGACAGTTTCAGCATTTCCAAATTTAACCTCTTTCTTCATGGGATAACCTTACAGTCAACAGGTATTGTCTCATGCTTCCCAGGACCCACTCCAATTCATCAAGGTTTTCTGTTTGCTTTTCAAATTATCACTAAATGCTTTTAGTGTTGGGGTTGTTTTGTTGCTTTAGGGGTTTTTGATTTTTTTGCTTTTCCTGAAATTCAGCAGCAGGGTATGTACATTTCTAGCATCAGATATTTTTTTCAAGTTCCATTCAGTACACCTGAAAAATCATTTGTCAACTTTCAATTAATTCATATTGTAGTAATAGAAAACAGCAAAGTTTCTCATCCTCATTTGAAACAGGATCTTGGAAATAACTCAGGCTGTTTCCACCAAGAGTCCAGGCAGCCAAATTAGCCCAAAAACCACAGTAAGACAAATCTTTAACTTCTTGTGAGGGTTTCATCTACACAAGAATTGTATTAAATTGTTTTTGATGCTTCCAGATGTAGTGAGAGCCTAAAATGCTCTACTCTTCACCGAGAGCAACATTAACAAGAAACAGAAAGATTTCTGCATTGTAGATGGGAGAATATGGGGAAGTATCTTTTTTATTTCACTTTAATTTCATTAACTCAAATTATTGAATGAATGATTACAAAAATCCTTTGCAATACTAACAAGTTCTCAGATGATCAGCCTCCAACAAGTCTCTCCCAGTGAATTAGCACTATTCCCTTCTGAAAAGCTCAATTTAAAGCATATATAGCTGTCACAAAAGGGGATAAATTATGCTAACTCCTCGATTAAACACTAGAGCACAGGAGGTGGCATGCAGAACAGCACAAAAACCCCGTGGCAGAGTGTGTCCAGCCCTTGAGGCGAAGCTCAGGGTCCAAGCAGAGTCTCACTGTGCTCCACCACAATTTTTAAGACACAGCTCCACACCCACTACACAAGAGCTGTGCTGGCTCCCAACCAGTCCATCAGCAGCTACTCCATGGCCTCAACAGCTTGTCTGCCTGCAGCCTGAGCAAGTGGCTGCAGGTGAAAGGCTCTGCACTCTATCACCCATCACACACCACCTGCTCCTGCCAGCACCCAGACACTCACTGTGCAGTGCTCCAAGAGCCTGCCTCTCTGTCACCATTCAAAATCAATCCTGCGAAGAGCAACCAGACCTCATAAAGAACAGCTAATAATTAATTACACTCCAACAGTCTTCCAGCTAGCTCCCATACATCACGGGCTGCTGGATGCTTTTAATCAAAGTGCTTCATTATCATATAGCCATGTATCGCTTTTTTATTTTTTTTTTAATAAAGGATGACATTTTTATAGCAGTAACCTTAAACTTTCCAGCCACACATCTTACTAGCAAAGAAATGACAAGAACAACTACAAATATTATAGCAAAATATTCTTCCCTTTTGTAAATGGCACTTTGGGGATGTGGAGGGAGGAGGGAACAATTTGGTACGATATCATTTCAACAGAACAAATGTGCATAGAAGTAACTTTAAAATAGCTTTCCTCTTGCCCCCAGCCAGATTAGGTCCCTGTTCTATCAGCAGAGGGAGGTGCTGCTGAAGTCCCTGGTGCAATGCCACAAACCAACTGCTCTTTGGCATTGTTCCACATTCACCAATCTCATTCAGTCCTGGACAAAAGTGGCCAAAGTTTTCACATTCCTGCAAAGTGCTTTCCTGAGGGGACACAGCACAAGAGAGAGCACAAGACAGGAAATACAACTGCAAAAATAGGTTATGAGAAAGCCACCAGTCATGAGGTAAGAATCCTTCCTGCTCACCTGAGCCATTTAGTTCTTCATTGTTTTCTGTCAAATAATCCAGGGTCCTTCCCCTGCATGTCCATTATGGTACCAACAACTCTCTGAAACGCACAATAAATGCTGTTTGAATAAAGTCCCTCCTAAACCATTATCAGCAGTGGGCTTTCACCCTTCCCTGCCTCCACAAACATTTGTCTCTCATCAAACAGTTCACCTCAAAAGATGTATCACGGAATAATTTAGGTTGGAAGAGACCTCCAAGATCCTTCCTTGGACACACTCCAGCCCCTCAGTGTCTGTTTTGCTGTGAGAGGCCCAGAAATGGACACAGGACTCGAGGTGTGGCTTCATCAGTGCTCAACACAGGTGACAATCACTGCCCTGCTCTTGTTGGCCACACTATTCCTGATCCAGGCCTGGTGCCCTTGTCCTTCTTGGCCACCAGCACACCCAGCTCCTTTTCCTCTGGGCAACTTTCCACAAAAATCTTTGTGGTGAGGTTTCTTTTCCCATTTATTTCTCCCCTGCTGTTAATCTATGGGTAGGTGACACATATTTTATGGGAATTATACATACTATGGAAACTTCATTTGTTTTGAAGCATAGCAATAATCTGCTAACACTCTCCTAGAAAATTAATTACCCACAAGCAAATACCTCTAGCCTCTCTGCTCAGAAGTCAAGGGTAAATGGCATGCAAAATACATATTCCAAGACCACATGGCCAGTTTCATGTTCATCACACACTTCCAAATCTGTTTGGGCTCCTAATGACAAAAATTTATCACTGGAAAAATTATGTGGAATACAGCTTTAAAGATCCCAAACACTGTGAAAGGTAAAATAGATCTCAGGCTGGACAAACACAATTTATTAAAATAAAGTAAGTGATATAGACATCATTCAACTGTTGTGCTATAGGACCTCCCCCATTTCTTTTCCATGGAAACAGAAGATACATACCATTTTTCTATGTAGAACACACAACATGTTTTAAAAACAATGCTCTGAAGGTCAGTTTTTACCAAAGTGATGCATGGCTTCGAACATTTTTCTAGGGTACATAGCATTTTTAGCGTGGTCAGTGGCTGCTCCTGCAGCAAGGGTGCTCAGAGATGCCAAGCAGCAGAAAATTGAGATATTGCCTCTGTCAGTTGCCCATAATTTCATACATGTTAGACCAAATCAATGAGAAACCCTTCCACCAAATATTTGCATGGAAATGGATGGTTTCCCTCAATGAGCAATGCCTCACAAGGAAAAGCAAACAATTGTCAGCTCCAAAGTACTTTAAATAGTGTAAGTTAAGATGCCTTTCCTCACATAATGCTCCTCTGGAGCTGGGCAAACAGAGGATGGAAGTTTCTGTAGCACCATCCACTGTTGCTGGCACTTGGCCTCAATTCTTGGCTCCTTGTGATAGAGAAATGGGCATTCACAGTGTTCAGGAGCAATCAAGATGCAAAATAAAGAGAACTCTTTTAAGGAAGCTTTCTGGTCTCCTCCTTCTGAAGTGAATTTTAAACTGCCCCTTCAGCAAGTAATTTATTTTTACATATATGGGAAGAGAAAGGTAAGGAAAAAATAGGCTAATGGTGAAACAGTGGCACTAAAATTAATGTACTGAAAACACACACATTTTTACTTTTCATCTTAACAAAAAAAACTTGCATTATCATAGAAGCCAACTGGACAATCTGGGGTAAATATCTTCTACTAGCTCAATCACATTTTTTGTCTAATTACAAGTAATTGTTATCTGGAATCTGATAGCATTTGGTACTCAGACTTATGTCTCTGGAATGTTTATGAAATCCAACTTCCTTCAGCCATAAATATATTTTCCAATCAGATGTATTCAGGTAACAATGAATAATGAAACAAACTCTTTGAGGTGCAGTGTCCAAGTGCTGGGGAACTGGAATATGGTGCAGCTGGATGCAAACCTTGTAAATCCCTTCTAACTGAAAATATTCTGGTTTTAAACATCATCCATGCCCTCCAACAGCAGGATGGGCTGCAGGGAGTGCTGTCCATGGTCACAGGTGGCTCTTGGGAAATAATGACAGGAGTTCTCTCCCTACAAAACCAGGGGTAGGGAGAACAGCCTTTCCTTAGGCAGGCACGCTTCTCATCCAGCATTGAAACATTAAATTGCCTCGTGAGCTGCCATTCCTCACCACAGTGACTCCAGCTGATGGTGCCAAGCACACCAAGGAGGTGAGGGGGTTCCTTCTCCTTTGATGAAACAAGAAAGAAACCCTTGCCCTCTGATGTTGACCCCTAGACAGCTGTGCCCCCTCCACACTGACAGAAATGGAGAGAAATGTTCACTTCCTGTCACACAACCACAATTATGTCACAAAGCAGCTGGCAAAAGACAGCTCCTGTGAAGGAGAACTCCCATGACAGCCTAAAGCCCCAAGTTTTGGTTACTGGAAGCCACCTCCAGATGTGCTTCACATCTCCCAGCTCACAGCGTCATTGCCTGTCCCCTGATCCACAGATCATGCCCCTGTAAGAGGCTCCACACTGAGGATTTAATTCCTTGTCACGGTTACTTCACAGACAGCCCTGAAAAACCTGGATTTAGAGCAGCACTTGGCAACCCTTGAAACACCATGAGCACCTTCAGGTCCTCTCATTACAAATATTTAAAAGCTAAAAAATGTTTAGGCAGTGTCCTGAGACATTCTCAGTGCGAAATGCCAGCCTGGGTAATTCCAAGAATGCCCACAGCATCCCAGGTTCATTTACTGACAGGATCTCAGAATTTACCACCCTAGGCAGAAGTGTGTCCATGGGGTATAACTCACCTCTTGAAAATCCCTTCCTTCAGATCTGCTACCTGCCAATTGAGAGATGTCATTATTCAAAACAACAAGCCTGAAGAGGTAGAAGGCAGGGGAATAATTCTGAATCAGGAGTATGAAGTTACTGCCACAAATGAAAGGTCATTTCACCAATTATCTCCTGCACATATTTTGTATTAAATCCTGCATTATTAAGTTCACCGGGCTTTCTTCTGATTGCTATAAGGAGAACTGAATATTTATGTAGAGCAAAAGGTTAAATTATAAGTCATTGAAAAGCTATGATGATGGATTTCAGTTTAATAAGCAGTGACATAAGGAATAAAATATATATGCATATATATAAAGTAAATATACTGTGCTTAATTGATTAAAAAAACCTACTTTCCTATTCTAGGTGATCTCCTCCCCATACAAGGAAAGCAGCATCAGGAAAGGTTTCAGAGCAAGCACTATCCCTGCAGTGATTATGCACTCCATAGCAAGGCAGCTTAAAAGAGTTTAATTTCCTTTATGATTTAACACTCTGATTGATAAGCCCCTCCTAATTCCATTGTGCTAATATAAAACCTTCTCCATTTCCAAATTTTGATACAGAACAGAAGCCACATTTAAAGCAAGCTTTTGTTTGATGTTTTTCCTCTCCCCTGCCCCATTTCTTTCAGAGCAAGTCCCTGATTTTGCAGAGGAGCTGGAGGGCACCAGGCTCCCACTCACCTGTGACTGATGGGGCTGGGTGGGGGCCAGGCTGGAGCCCAGGCACCAAGCCCGTGGGCTGGCAGTGACAGAGACAGATGCCTCTGTGTAGCTGTGCAGATGGCACCAGCAAGGCATCTCTGGCTCCTCCAACTAGGGGATGCTATCCCAGGAAAAAGTGAATCTCTGCGCAGAGATAAGAGGAGCAGGGGGGAAAGTATCAGCTTGCCTATCAAGCAGGAGAGATCTGGAGGCAGATTGGAGAGCAGAGGATAACAAAATTCGAGTGTTCCAAAGGCAACGATCTGGCCCAGGGGGCTGAAATCTGGGGAAGTGATAAGGAGCTGCAATAGAGGCTATCAGAAGGAGCAGCAGCCTGACACTCAGGGTAACTCACTTGGATGTCTCTACAGCAACCGTAGGAGCAGGGGAGAGAGGGAGGAACAAATGGGAGCTCTAATACTTGAACCAGAACTAGAAGAGATTTTCCTGGGCAAGCTCTACAGCTGAGCATCACTCACTCTGTAGGAAAAGCACACAAATTTATTACCTTAAATTCCAAGTGTAATTCAATGTGAAATGAGGAAAAAAGACCAAATTAAAAAAAGGAAAAATAAAACCCCGAGGGTGATGTCACTATTTACTATCACCATGAAAAGAAGCCACTCATGCACAGGGCCCAGAATTTCATCTAGATATGTTGATAAAGCAGCACAAAACCACACTGACCACTTGGAATTCAATGGAATAATATCTGGATAAACTTCCCTAAGCACTTTGAGCTACCAAAAAAATAAATTCAGAGAATTTACTAGAGGAGGGTTATTTCTGTTCCAGTCTTGTCTAACAGAAGAATAGAAGAGAAGCAATTGAGAATTTGACATATGGGAGTAATAAATAACACTGTGGATTAAAGCAGTCCAAAAAAAAAAAAGCATGTGTATATACATACATAATTATTTTAAGCAAAACAGCTTTTCTTCTGATAGAGAGGAACAGAATGCATAGCAAGACCATCACGGCTGTGCCAGAAAGAGGCACTTGAAAACAGAAAGAAACATAAATCATATGTCAAAAACAAGTTTACATGGCTGAGGAATACAAAAGAACCAACATTAATCACAGTGCATTAAAGACAAGACACAAAGCTAACTAGAAAGAGACAAAATGCATCAGGAATAAATTGGTTCACATATAACAGGAGGAAACAAATGAAAGCAAGACCTTGTTCCTAAAGAGAAGATGATGCATTTACTCCCTTGTGCTAAGGAGTTCACCAAAAGGGGAAGTATCCCCACCCTCCTGGGGCAACTAATGGGAGAGCAGCCCAGAGCTTCCTTTCCCTCTCTTAGAAGGTCTTTGAAAGGATAAATAGGTACTCCTCTGCAGTTCTTCAGTGCCTCCTTGATCTCCATGGGAAGTTGTCCATTGATAGGGGATAATTAGGGGATTGCACACTGCTGGGATCAGTGGGAGAGCACAGCTCTGTCTGTAGTGGTTACAAAGTGGTAGGTTGGCTCCAATAAAACCTAAATTAAGGCAGCATTCCCCTATCATTATCTTTGACTTCTCTGGGAAACCAAAGAGTGGGAACATTGAACTGTCCTCTCCAATCCAGCTGTGTTTGCACAACTGACAAGGACACAAAGCCCAAACCCTGCTTGCTTCAAACACGGAATGGGCACATCTGGAAAAGAAGGGAGTTTTAAACTGCGCTGGGAGCTACAGTACAACCAGTAACAGATCTTGAAAACAAGCTGGTCCTACAGGACATGTGAGAAAGCACATCTTGAGAAAGCAGAAGCTGCTTTCCATCTTGTATCTCACTGAGGTGTTGTGTTGATACTACAATCATTATAGGAGGATTTCTGAAAATGCTCCTTAAATTTTAAACAAACTCACTCTTTGGAAAATTAAACTGATGGAGTATTTCCCAGTAATATCCCAGTAGCACTGGCTTAAATCAGTTTTCATAGGAGAAGCACACTAGGAAATACTAGATTGAGTTTGTTTTCAAAATGCTTAATAGTGCTCACTGCATGAACAACGCCAGGAACGCAGCTGAACCAAGTTCTGAACCATTCACAGTTTAATAAATGTTACATTTTAAATGGTTGTTATTGAAATGGTACCTATAGTCTTCACATAGAATGAATATTCCATTTTGTGGGGGGGGAAAAAATCTACTTCATTAGAGCTGTATAACACAAACCCCAGCTCCAAAAGCTTAAAACTGAAAATGGCTTAGTGTCATCTGATCAGAAGTAGTTATGCAAGGAGAGGACTTCAGCTCAAGAAAAGAAGCTGTAGACATGGGCCAGATGATTTCTACCTTGCAATAGGGCAGGTGTCTCCACATGAAAGGGCAGAGAAGCTTCCATTTGCATCAAAAGCCATAAAAACACGCCTTAGGAAGGAATGGCAAAGAAAACCAAGCAGCAGCCAAGGTTCAGGTCAGTCAGACATCCATCACAAATTACTTCAGTGTACTTGATGGCTCTCTGGTGCACTTCTTTTTTTCAAGTCTCCTCTGCCTTTGTAGTTTGATCAATCTTAAGATCTCCTAGAAATCAAGCACGAGATGCTGCTGCTGTAAACCACAATCAGGCACCAGAGTGGTGACGTGGGGGAATTTGCTGTCATTATTTGATCTCCAAATATTTTCAATACTGCTTTGCAGTGGCAATAATTTGCATTCTTATTGAGATGAATTAAGATCATCATGTTGTATCATAACAGACTCCATTAACACAAAGCAGCTTTGGAGTTTTATCAGTGATATTCATTGTCCCCAAAAGCCAACATCCTTGCACTAAAAAGCTTTTAATGTTGTTACCTTTCTACTGCATGAACACAACAAATCCTTTCTCTGGTTTCCCTATGAATTATAAAGTATTTCATGCACATTTTGCTCAGCATATATTGGAAGCACAAGTGCTGTGTCAATACTGCCCTTGTACTGTTCCTGGCTTTCATATCCAGACATAACACAGTGCATTAACACACTCCACTGGATTTAGTTTCACAGCTGAGCAGTGAAAAGATAACCATTTATAAAAGTTGATATGATGCTGGATCCATTTGGACCAGGTATAGATGCTTTGTGTGATGGGGAACAAGAGACTTTCCCTCTACCCCCACACACTGTTATTTTGACTTGGGAACATGATATACTTTTAAATACACTCTCTTCAAGTAGCGTGGTGGAGAAATTTCCTCTCTAAAAAGCAGGAAGCTATTTTTCAAAGACTACCTTTTAATTTTGAAAGAGACTGCATTCAAGCCAGAAGATCAGCTACCAATATTTTTTAAGTGATCTAAAGCATGACAAGCTTAGCCAGCAATAGAAAAGCCATACAATCTATCCACTATTGTCTGAGGGTTAATATAGTTATACCAAGCCTATTACTTCTGAGCCTCCTAATGAAAAATGTTCTATTTAACAAAGTGAACATCAACATCCTGAAGAGGTTCTTCTGCTATCTGTCTTCCACCTTTAATTTTAATTAAGAAAACAAATGGACAGTAAATTTGAAGCAAAGAATCAACATTAATCTCTAAATCAAAACGATTTACATTGAGATTACAATTAATCACATGCATGAAATATCTTATTTAATAGGGTGATGCCCTCAGTTACTTTGTTTAATCACTAAAACAATTCAATTTCCAAAATTAGAAATTGGAACCATTCCAAACATAACCCATTAAGATTATCAATCCAGCAAGAACAGTACACTGAACCTCTGAAAAATAAACTCTTCAAAACTTTTTATTCCTATACTGAAGAATGTAAAGTGGGCCCAGACAGAGTGAACCTCAATTAAAAACAGGGAGGTGTAATGCAACATGTAAACAAGGAGATGACCCCAGGACATTTTCCCTTAAGCTTGCTGGTGACATTACTCAATCCCCATTCAAATAAAGGGCACCAGGCCAGATTTTACCCTTGGATAAACAAATCTACTTCACAAAATTACTGGATTTACCTCCAGTTACAATGGGCATGGGTTTGGTTTATTAATAAAGGCAAGATTTTGCCAGCATCCTGAATGAACAGCAGAGAGGGCACAACCTTAGCTTTGCAGTCAGGATCAGCAGCTGTGACATGGGACATTGCTCAGAGATCAGCTCTTGGCCCAGGTGCACACACAGGACGTCACCAAAACGTACCAGGGTACACCAGTGATGGCTTCTACAGCTGGCTAAGCCTTTTATTCAGGTTAAACATTTAAAAATGTCTCTTCAGCCACCATATTCAAACAGGGTTCCCACCAATAATGTTCACAGCCTCCTGTCCTGATGGACAATCACACATCCCTCACAACAATCTCCCACTGTCCTCACAAACAGGTAGAGGCAGGATATGAGCAGGCAAACTAAAGCAGCCAGCTTTGATTTAGCCTGGCCATAATATTTCAGCCAGCACATCAAGACATGGCTGGAGCACTTCATAGAAACACGAATTTACACGCACATACACGTCTTTTCCTCCAGCCAAATGCCATAAGTCTTGAGACGCTGCCTCAGCAAGATTAACACAAGACTATTCATTATGTGATCAATAAGCCTGTCCTCTCAGGGGCTCTTTTCCTCTTGCCCCACTTAGCTTTCCACTCTGTGGCAGGGTGGATTTATCTAAAGGACAAAAGTCCTCTTAACTGAAGACTGCCCAGTGATTTCTGTTCTCATCTTGTATTCTAGCACTATGTCTCCAAAATTTAAGAAATAAAAAAGGAGCAGGGAAGAGAATCAAAAAGAAACTGGGTCATAGTGCTCTGGACACCACGAAGTGTGTCTGTATGTCTCTGTGTCACATCTTAATAGAGAAGAGCAGTCACAATCTGCTTTCTTACTTAAATGACACTTCTCGTCTAAAAATTCATTTTTCAAGTGGATTTTCCTCGCTTCGCACACTCAGAGTCACCCTGCCAGCAGAGGAGAACAAGTCCTTCTGGCTCCCTGCCCCCTCCACATGCCAAATCTCCTCTGGTAGCACCTCAGCTACCTTCTTTTCGCCCTCGCACAGCTCCAGCCTTTCCCTGCTCTGCAAATCCCCCAGAAGAGCCAGAAAAGCAAAAAGCAGCCCCAGCTCCAAAGCCAGAGCTGGCATTGAGACCCACCCCAGCACATGCCCACCCCTATGAGACACCGTGGCCAGGGACAACCCCAGTCACAAAAGACAATGAAATTCATTGTTACTCTTCAAACCATCAGCCCAGAAGGGGTGGACAATGCCCCTCCATCCTCCCATCCTCAGGAAAACACAGGTTTGCCCATTAGAGCAGGGTTCTTCATCCTGAAAGCTTCTTGAGGTAAAAGTGTACTTTTATATCACACTTCTCTCTCTGGTGGTTCATTTTGGGAAGGCAACACATGCCACATGGCCGGTTAGGGAACAATCCTAACTCTAACCCTTATTTCTCATTTGCTAAAAAACATTGTTTTGCTACCTCCAGGGCTACTATAGGCTTGCACTTGCCTGGATTGCTGATGTGTGTGGAGGAAGTACCTGCAGTTAATGCTAAAATGGGACAAGCTACTGGAGAAGGAACCATTTTATTTCATAAATACATAAACAAAATAAGTTCTTCTCAGCTTGTCTTCTTGACATATTAACTTCTGTGTTGCCTTCAGGCAGGAAATAAAGAATATTAACCAACAAATCAAGTAAACACATCTTGTGTGCTGCTTTAGGAGTGCAATCTGATAATGGGTTTCCTAAATAATTCTCCCTTTTGCTGGTGCCAAACCAAAAGAAGGACAAATACAGCAGCTGCCCATCTCACCTCTTCTGTGCAGGCGCAGGGACTGAAAGGGACTCGGGAGCAAAGTACTGGGCTGCTCTGTTCCATAAA
Organism: Cyanistes caeruleus; assembly: GCF_971803275.1. Lineage (NCBI taxonomy): Eukaryota > Metazoa > Chordata > Aves > Passeriformes > Paridae > Cyanistes > Cyanistes caeruleus. The sequence continues at coordinate 112,293,661 of NC_141703.1, forward strand.
ACCCAGGGTGAAAAATTCAATAGGCTAACACAAACCGCTGAAACCAAGGCTCGTGACAACAGGGTGACACTTGATGAACCCGGCTGTTGCTCCAGCAGGAGCACTTGTCCTTCCCAGAAGTGCCCCTGGAAGCTGTGCCAGCCGCGGCTCCTCGGGGTAAGGACAAGGCCTCTGAGCCCGTGCTCAGCTGGAGGAGATGCAGCCAGCCACCACCACCCCACAGAGGTTCCCCACGGGGCTGGGAAGGCCTGACTGACCCCATTGATGGGGAAATGGAACACCTCGTGCTGGGGGAACCCGATCCTTCTTGCTGGCAGCACAGGCCAAACCCGCGGCAGCGCTGATGCTGAGGGGAGAGTGATTAATGGAGAAGAATTGATCCTCCCAGTCCTTGTCAGGCAGCCAACTGCTGCCTCAGACAAAGAGGGCTATGTGGAATGCTACCAGGCAGCCACTCAAATCATGCCACAGCTTATAATGCCTCCCCATACCTTCCCCTTTCCTCTTTAGCAGCTACTTATGCGTTAAACAACCTCTTTTTCTACACGTTTTGAAGACTGACAGCGGAAAAACATCCCTGAGGTGCAGCAAGCCTTACCCACCCAGCTACCCCCAGATCATGTCCCACTTTTTATCAGAAACAAGGCCATGAAAGGTTTTCAGAAAAATTCAGAGGAGACCAGGCCAAAGAAACCCTTCCGAAGAATAGAGACAGAGGGATGTTTTGTGGAGCTTCCATGTTGAGACAGCCAACAGGTAAGGAAGGACCAGGTGGGAGGATGTGCAGAGCTTTCAGGGCTGAAGTGTGCTCTGTCAAAACCCAGCTTGGACTAGACAAAATGAAGTATTATTGCTGCCTTTTGGCACCAAGAATCATATCCCCGAATCCTTGAATTATTTTTATTTTTAATCTTGATACATTTTTTTTTTTCCTCCTGAATTAATTCCATGGCAGGAGGGTAGCATCAATCCCTCCGTGAAGGGCAGGAGCACACCTCTCCTTCAGGTTCAACCCTGAAATCTCATTAATTGCAGCAGCATCCTCAGGGCCCGATGTTTGCACACGACGTTCCCGAAAGGAGACAGGAGGCAGAGGAGATGAGCGCACCCCACACGAACAGACGGCTGACTGCTCCATCTGGCTCCCTTCCACCCTCTCCCTCAGAGTCCCCAGGGCAAAGCTCTGCTAACAAAAAGGGGCTTCGCAAATACCATGCCAGGCAAGCACGGTAGCACACGCAGCTTTTGGCATCTGTTTATCATTAAAGATAACCTCACCTGGACGGCTGGGGAAACGGCCCACCTGCTTTTTAAAGATAGGTTTCATCTCTTCTCTCACAGCAATCTGCCTGTGCTGAGTGATGCTTTAAAAATATACCAAGACACGGTGCTAACACTGAAGCATTTCCTTACCCAGCCGGGCAGGGATAAGATCTGTATCGCACAAAAGGCCAACATATGGTGCTGATAGCTCCCTGATTATGTCAACATTTATTAGTTAAGTAAAAATCACCAGCCTTCTTTAAAGGAAGGAACCCAGATGCCTGCAATTAATATTTCTCCACTCCACCGAAGAAACTGTAATGCAATTCCTAATGTCTCTACTTGAGAAGGCTCAAAACTCGCAAATTATGTCATTAGAAACTGCAACGGGGTAACGAGAGGTTCGGTATAATGTATTTTCATTAGCCGAGGCTAATTGGAGCCAAATGAGTAAAACAATGCAGCGAGAGCGAAGCAACAGAAATCCTCGGGTCTTTAGGAGCCGAAATAAATGAGGGTAATCAGCGGTGTATGCAGCATACAGCATGTTCAATTAATACAAATGGCAGAGCACACGCGGGAACTGGTGGGCAGCAGGAGTCTCGTTGTGGTGTGTGAGCACCAGCAGGATGGCAGCCTGAGACAGGGACAATGCTCGGGTCTGAGGGACACCCACAACAACAGGATTAGGAGGTGAAAACCACCACCCCTGAGCAGGGAAAGCAGCAGGGATCTGGGGAGGAGATGGAGAAAGGGAAGGAGACAGACACCTGTTTGAGAGACACCCGAAAAAACAGAAGTAGGGTTGAAAATCCCCACAAACTACCACAAAAGGGATGTCTGAGCAGGGAAAGCAGCATGGACCTCAGGAGGAGATGGAAAATTGGAGGAGACACACCTGTTTGAAGGACACCCAAAGAAAACAGGGTTGGGGGTTAAAACACCAAAAATTGCCAGGGGAGAAGCTGAGCGGATAAACCAGCACAGACCATCAGAGGAGATGGAAAAAGGAGAGGAGACAGCTGCCTATGGAAGTGACACCCAAAAATCAGAACAGGGGGTTAAAACCCCCAAAAATCACTACAGGAGGGAAATCTGAGCAGAGAAAGCAGCACAGACCTTGGGAGGAGATGGAAAAGGGGAGGAGATGGCCGCCTGTCACTTTAGAGGAAAGGCAGTAGTGGCAGCTCTACCCTTGGCAGCTCCAACACTTGCCACCTGCACACACAGATATTTTGTGGGGGTGGATTCTCTGATCCATCCTCCTCCTCCTCCTCCATCTTTTCATCACGTCAGTTTAATTGTTATAGTAACCACAGTAAATTGATTTTGCAATTTAGCTTTCAGACCCTTCTGAAACGAGAACAACCAACCTTGTCTTTCGCTTCAATCTTCTTCTCAATAAGATCAAGGCTGCTGTCCCTCAATTTTCTCTTCTTTTAGAAGAGAGAATAATGATGAGCTCCCTCTTCAGCATTTGCTTCTGGTCCAATCTGTGGCAGAGCAAGAATTATTTTTTTTTAAATTCCCACTAGGCAAATCCCCTTTTAACAAATATTTTCCTTTGGGACTTAAAAATTTAGAGATGTTATTTTGTAGCTCAAAAGTCACAAAATACTTATGCTTCTCCAAGTTACTGGCATTTTATGCAACTCTTGATACACATTTTTTTGCCTTTCCCGAAGAGGGAATGCCAATAAATTTATTATTGTTTTCCAAGTACAAAGCTAAGAGGCCCACTTACCTGTAAACACTGAATTTTACTGTACAAATCCTACTGAAATTAAACAAATTATATGAAAGCTTAGTGAGCTATCCATCACTCACAGCCACAGATACTCTGCCTCTTTCTCATATTCTGGAAAACAATAAGGCTCTGCATCCATTAATAAAATTGCAATTTCATGATCAAGTCTGCACTGACTAACCTTGTCTTTCATCACCTCCCATCAATAAATGTGACTGTGACTTAAGCACTGTATGACAAACATGTTTGCAATCAAAGACTAATTTTATCTTAAAGCAATTAATTCATTTTTGTGTTAGCATTTGGTACACGGGTTTAGATGGGGGGATGGTCTTAATTCCAAGATTCCCCTCCCTCCTTATTCTCTAAAAAAAAAATAAAAAAAAAAAAAAAGAGCTTTCACACTGAAAAAATCTGAAGGAAAAGACAGAAGTTAAATACTAGGAAGGTCAAAAAGCTTTATCATTGTGAAAGTGAAGATGAGGCAGCATTTCCTGTTGTGCTCTACTACACTGATTGTGTCTGAAGACTAGGACAGCAAATTACACAGGACATGTCCATGAAATACATCCAGAATTTAAAAAATAGCCAAACATACAAGAAGGCACACCAGTAGTGGTTTAGGAAATAATTAAATAGAGAAGCAAAGAGTTAAAGCAATTATACGTCCCAAGTTCTGCAAAATTACTGATGAGCAGCTGAACATTCATATCCATGAGCTGTTAAAACATGTTCCAACTTCCTAAAGTTTGCCCAGACATTCTTCTCTTAGCTTGGTTTGTTGGTCCCAGAAATCCACTGATGTATATCAAATTAAAAGACCAAAGATTTCCTACTACAAAATCAAACAGCCCTAATCCTGCAACAAATTTTTTAAGGAGGCCTGAGGCTGCATCATCCTTTAAAACCCAAGCAGAGGTCAACTTCAGACCCTGCTAATTCCAAATCCAGAATAAGTACATGAAATTCAGTGGGGAAAAAAAAAAAAAAAAAAAAAAAAAAGCTGAAAAAAAATTCATCCAATTTTAACAGGCAGCAATTTTTGGTATTATTTTATTTATTCTGCACCAGACCAATTGTGCTGAAAGACATTAATTTTTTACACTTCTGTGTAAGTGAAATAAAATGAGTTATAAAGCAGACCATGCAAATGACCTGAAATAAGTGAAACTGCAGGTCTGGACTGACCAAGATTGTTGGCAGTACAGATGGATAATGATCAGCTCCTTGTGTCCCTTACACATGCTACAAAAGAAGTTTCACTTAGGTTTAAATCATCTTTTTCAGAGAAAAAAGCATTCCAGGGATATTTCCCTGTGAAATACCAGAGAGAAAAAAAGTAGATTACTGATGTCCATGCAATTTTTTTTCCAATTTCTAAAGTTCTGCTCCCTTCCTCCCTCAGTGATATATGACAAGGAGAAAGAAAGAATATACAGATCCAAGAGAAGATTCAATAACTGTTTTTAAACATAGAGAAGAATCTGTGGGGATAGGACAAAAGCCACAACACTTATCTGAGATTAAATCTTGATCCCTCTTAAGACAGTGGGGAAACCTTCAAGAAGTCTATATAGATTTACCTCTTCTTCCTTAATATATTCCTTCCTACATTTTTATGTAACTAAACATTAAAAAAGTTAAAAGAAAAAAAAAATCCTGAAGCATTCCTGTAAAAGAGCCCTCCCCAAAAGAAAAAAACTCAAACCCATACTCAAAATAGTATTTCCCTCAAAATAGCATGAGCATGTAAAGCAACAGTTAAAAATGCCTGTGTGAATACTCTGATGTGGAGAAACTCTGGTGACATTTATTTCCATTTTAGAAATTAATCAGGATGAGCATTTCTATTAATAAATATATATTTTGAGGTAAGAATAATTTTCTAGAAGATGGCAGGAAAAACACAAGTCTAAAGGTGTTATTGCCACGCACAGAATCCAAACCACCTTTCAAGATAAATCCTACAGATTTTGATATTTTAGCAGTGTTTTGCTTCCACATAAAAGAGTGGGAGAAAGGACAGGAGGGTGGCCAGTGAGAAGCTGCACATTTTTCAGCACATATTTGTAAACAAATGATATTAAAATACCTCAGTTGAGTCCCTACTAGGAAAGTCCTAAAGGATCTGCTGAAGCTCAGAAGCCAGGCACTGAACTGAACTCAGAACTGGCACAAACAGAAGACAAACAAATTCAGGTTTTCCAGACAAACAGAACTTGGTGAAGAATCTGTTTTCCCACATGACAGGGAAAAGTGTGTTCTGTGTAAAACTTGGTTGAGCTTTTACTATATAGGTCAGAGTATGTAGGGCAGGCAACCTGTGGGACACCAGAGGTGCCACTACACAGTCTACCTGTGAAAGTGAAACTCATTTTTCCAGCAGCCAGCCCATCCCAAAGGTTACTCTGATAGATTGCTTAGGTTAAGCTCCTGCACCCAAACTCACCTTAATATTTGTGCTTGGGCATCAGTGCCCAAATGCTCCCTGTTTCCCACCAGCCCAGCATCCTTAGTTTTGTCCTTGGCCTATATTGTCTTTGGAATGGAGAGATGCGAAAACAGTGGCTTTCAAAGACAATAACAGGAGAAGGCACAATAATTGAAAATTACTCTCTCAGGCTTGGATAGCAACCATAGAAACAAGAGACCAGTGACCTTCCCATCCATAATAACTAGAACAGAGATCTTGTATTATTATTTTGTTCCTTGAAAAAATAAAGCTCAAAACATTACTGCTAAACCCACAGAGCCTTGTGTCACTGTAAAACAGAAGAGCATTTTATGCTGTACTTTACAACATCAACACTTCAAGGGGACAAAACCATCCACGAGCATCTCCACTGCACCACAGAGAGAGAAACGCACTGGACACTTCCGAGTTTTATCTCACAGCCAAATAAAATGAAGATGGTTCAGCTGATGTCTATTGGCCAGAGCTGAGGGTTCCCCTCTGCAGTGCAGACTGAGCAGATTAGCAGGACACCAGGGAGTGTTTCTCTGCAGATGCTCTTTATTTGTTGAGCCAGAGCTGCAGCAGGGAAGGCTTTTGTGCCATGACAGGATATCTTGGGCTTTTGGGACTCCTCACATGACCTTCTTTGCCAGCAGACACAGAGAACTGAGGGCTGTTCCCTAGCAAGGAGGCTTAGGGGGCTCCCAACATCCTTGTTCTGGTCATGACTCAAGAGTCCTGCATCTGTTATTTTCAAAGAGCAATATTTACTCTCCACTCCCTGAAAATTACACCAACCCTTCACCTTTACACACGCCAAAAGAAAAACAGCTCTGCCACAACCCTTCTGAACACTATGTTATCCACAGTCCATTACTTTGCTTTGATGTATTTAGGATTTTCCCCCAGAGAACAAAGGTTTCTTCAGGGACAGGGGGGGAGAACCTCAATCACCAGGATATCCCAAACACACATCTTTCCTTTCACAGCTCCTTGGAATCAGACAAGGAAGCAGTGCTGCTGGCAGCACAGGCATGAAGAAAGCATGAACAGAAAGTCACAGACAGGAGCAAAGGCTGAGGTTTTTTCTCCCCTTGTTGCCACTGAAGTGCTGATGAAGGTGCACATCATTCCTGTGCTTTAAACATTAAAGCAGCAGGTAAAGGACAGCATGGCTCCTAACTGCCCTGTCAGCATGCAAGTTTCAACTCTGATATCTCTCTTAAAACAAGAAGTGATTCTCTGTCTTGCCTGTGTTTAAAAAGGAGATTGATTTGTCCTTGAGCAATACCACTTGTAATTACAGTTACTCAGAGAGTAGATAAACCAGGGTGTGGGAGCAGGAGAGAGAAGAGAGCACCAGGACTTTTTGAAGACACTTATCACAGGCCAGAAAGAAGGCACTGAAGCTTTTCAGTCACCACCTATGGAAAAGCACTAACACAGAGTCTATAATCATTTCCAAAAAAGGCAGATAACAAAAAAAATGCCTCACACTCACCAACACTAAATAATTTCAAAATACCTTAGCTCAGGCCCACAAGTCTGCCAGACAGGGAGAACAAAAGCTGCTACAGCTGTTGATTGTCAGGTCTCTTCTGAGACAACTTTCACCATGACCAAGACCAAGCCAGCAAGGAGTAACTCTATCCCTCCATCTGACACCATCACTGACTTTTAATTTCTGCTGCAATACCTCACCACAAACAAACACTAGTTCTAAAAATGACCAAACAGGCTCCTTCTAGCAGTAATCTCTCTCTCCCTGGCCATCACTGGATCATGCCACTTCTGGATACCAGACCCAGCTGGACACCTGAAACACCAGCTCACACAGACTGTGGGGGTGGCCATCAGGCCACACAAAAATGTTCTCATCACCTGTTCTTTGCCCCAATCTCTATATTCAATTCACACAAACCACGTGGGATGAGATTTTTGTACCATCTGAAGTGAGATGTACCACGAGGCAGGGTTGTTTGAGGGTTCTTGCAATGCTCTTTCTCTTTGTTATTCCATCTGATATTGCTATAAAACACTACAGAAATGAGAGAGGAACTGTCACCAACCTTCTCTGCACCAGGGCAAGAGGCACACAGGGGTCAACCAGGGTGTTCTTCTGCTGGGGGAAAGGCTCACTCCACTCAAGGGAATCTTCTAAAAGTTTCTCAAAGTAAAATTCCCTTCTACTCCAGAAAAGAGGAAAAGCCTCCTTTGCTGCCTATTTTTCATATTGCACTCCCATCAACCCTGGCTATTGATAAGTCATCTGTGATTAATCCCCCGTGATTCATGAACCAGGATACTCCACAAAACAACGATTAGTAGATCAGCATATACAGATGACTTTGCCACCTCAGCAGCATTTTACAAACCTTAACTAATCAGGATTTCTTAAACTCCCTTCACCTGGTTCTCACCTGGCTCCCTCCTAGCTCTTTCCCCTCCTCTTGCTTGCAGGGAAGCTCTTTCCTCTCCCAACTCTTAAAAATCTGTATTCTGCCCTACCCACACCTTACTTGCTCCCTCGTCTTCTCTTTTCCTCTTTTCACCCTCAGGCATCCTTGTTCCAATTAAAAACCCCAGATGGAGTAGCTGGAAGATGCCTAAATATCCTAATGAACAGTGAGATGAAGCAAAAGAGATATTTAAGGCTTCACAAGGAGGTGAGCAGCACAGAGGGAAGGAAATGTGAGTGACAGAAATAGGGTAAGGCATATTTGCCTAAAAATGAGGATAGCAGAGAGCTCCTAGAAGCAGAGAATAAGCAGAAAAGAGGAAAAGAACCAAGCCCATTAACATTTGTCTTTCCTTATCAGGAAGGTTTCAGGTGTGGTGAGTTCTCCTGTTGCAAGCTGCCCTTGGAGACACAGCACCATGTAAGCCTGTAGGAAAGAGCAGAAGCTGATGCTGACAGATATTTAAAATACACTGAAATTCAATAGCTCTGGTTTCATTCCCCATAAATTTCCAGATATCCACAGAATTGAAGTGAGATGTGAATAAAATTCATTTTGTATTCCAGAAAGAAGAGAGGAAAATTATACATTAAAAACCAAAGTTTCAAAATCAGCCGCCTTCTTTTGGTTCAGGATGACTTAGAAAAAAATAAAATTACAATAGAAATTTCAAGGAGAGAATAAATAAATGAATTTAAAGTCAATGTGTGCATAAAATCACATTGTAATAACTTCATGGAATCATGGAATGGTTTGGGTGAACCATAAAGCTCACGCAGTTTCACCTTCTGCCATGGGCAGGGACACCTTCCACTACCCCAGGTTGCTCTAAGCTCCATCCAGCCTGGCCTTGGACACTTCCAGGGATCCAGGGGCAGCCACAGCTTCTGTGGGCACCCTGTGCCAGGGCCTGCCCACCCTCACAGTCAAGAATTTCTTTTAATATCCCACCTGAATCTCTCTTATTTTAGTTTAAAACCATCTCCCCTTGTCCTAGCACTGTCTGTCCATGCAAAAGTCTCTCTCCTTTTTATATATAAGCCCTCTTTACGCACTGCAAGGGGCTCTGAGGTCCTCATGTCTGCAGTTTCCAAAGCTCAGGTGCAACACCTTGCACTTCTTTATCACCTTCACTAATTCATGAATAAATTTTAAAGCAACCATTTGAAAGTTTCTAAGAAAACAGAAGTTCTCAAAAGGCCTTTCAAGAAAGATGATGAGGAAACTGTGCTGCAACAGCTCCAGCCTGATAACGTGGTGGGAATGGCTGTACAACAAAATACAGAGATCCATAGAGAAAAAGAAGTTCAGTTTCCAGATGCCTGGAATTTCTGAGCAGGTTCAGGAGGGGTGAATCACTCCTAGTTTCACCCTTGCTCATGCTGCAATAATTCTGCACTGTCAGGTGCACTGAGAGTCTACCAGAGACTGGATTTCTTCTCTTAATACATAACTTGCTTTTTCCAGGGAAATTTCAAGGTTCCTGTGAGATGTTGCAGACATCAGACAGCTCAGGTGGGAATCTGCAATATGCTTTTGGTACTCAGTGCCTGATTGTCTGGTTTGAGGTAAGAAAGGTGAGACCAAGTGGTGCCTTTCTGTCTTTAACTTTCTTTCACAAAAGTATGATTTGATTTCCTAGAAAAATCTGGGAATTTACTGTAGGCCAGCCTTCAAAGACAGTCACAATGCAGACAGGGACTGATGTACCATGAATCAGCACCTGCCTTGTTTGAACAGTGCAATGCTGATTAAACACCAACGTGGAGAATGGCCATGCTAGGAGTCACTCTTGTTTTGCTGGTGATGGGGAACAAAAAAAGCACTGTAGTAAAAGTGGCTCAATAAATTACGTGCAGCAGAGTTACTGCAGGTGTGTTTTCTTGGCCATGGAGCAGGCAAGGGACTCAAGAAGTGACTCTGAGGCAGGGAAATTTGAGATCAGCGGTGCTGCCTTCCGCAGAAAACTGATTGTTTGGAATTAATGTTAATAAATCTAGCTCTCTTTTCCTATACCCACTCCCCCTTCTCCCAGCTCTGCCACAAAGACTCCCTGCACACTGCTGGCTGATTACGGTATCCAGCACAAAACAAACCCCTTCCCCTTCCTTTGTGTCACGTATTTGGACAGATACAGAACCTTTGTGTCTCTTGCCGTGGCTGACATGCCAGCCAGAGCCAGCAATCTTCACTTGGCAGGAATTTCCATGTGAAAGGGATATTTTGAAGAAAGCCTGTGGGCCAGAGCCAAGGTAAAAGCTCCTCACGCTCTCCAGCAAATGTTGCTTTTCCAGTGTGAAAGTACTGAGCCACTGCCCTCCGGACCACTGTTCCCATGGATTTGTCCCAGGTTGGAGCCTGTCATCCTCACAGCAGGAGAAGGAAGAGGGTTTTTCAGTGGGATGGGGATCACCAACAGCACAGACATTGTTTCTTCACAAAGGAAACAAACTTGAGCCCGAGGTTTTGGCCAGCAACACATCCCTAATGCAAACAGCCCTCGGTTCTGTCGCTCTAGGAAGGGTGACTGGGTCTAGCAGGGAGAGGAATAACCCCAGGCAGGGGCTGACAGCTAAATCCAGGTCATTGAAAATGAGAAGCAAAGACACATTTTTAACAGCTACCTCCTGAAATGAACTGCCAGGGGGTGAAGCTGGGCAGTTCAGGTTTTGTTTAAGTTTTTCAGAACAGGATTAGGGTACCCTCCCTGCATCACAAGTTATTGCAGACCTGAGCCAGACTTATTGAGCTGCAAACACCCTTGCACGGAGTGAGAGTGAAGCTTTGTATAGTCAGGGTTCCAGCGAGGATGAAATGACCGATATTGGTACTGCTTCTCTTCCAACTCCAGCCATGAGCCGGATCTGGCCTTGCCCACAGTGTCCCTCAGGAGGGGAATTGGGCACTGCTGTCGGGAATGTCTTCACTCCGCAACTTTGCTGGCGACCCCAAGCCCTTCCCTGTCACCTCAGCATCCAAACTCCCCTCTTGCCTTTCATCACAGCATGCCACGAGCGTCACCATCAGCTTTCCTGCCGCCTCCTCAGCGTGCCCGATGCGTGTTGCTCAAGGCACGAGGGCTGTACCCCGGGGAAACCCCATCCAGGAGTTTGCCCAGACTCCAGGCCAAACCTGGTTTTAGCCAGCAAATCTGACTGCGGCAGCCGGCCGCTCCTCGCAGCACCGCCGCGGTTCCTGCTTCGGGCCAAGCGGGACAGGAGAGGAGGGCAGTGCCAAATGCCATGCTAAACCAGCCCGGCGCAGCTCCAGAGCCACGGGGACAGGGCACACAGCGCCAGGTGCCGCCTGGCCGGGCCAGGGGCTGCCATCCGCCCTGGATGCTGCGCCGGGATCCCTCCCGTGCGGGTGGAGCAGAGCACGGCGTCCACCATCGATCCCGTGGCACTTGCCTGCGGGGCTCGTCCCCTCCTGCCGTGGCGACGGGCGGGCTCTCTTCCCTGCCTTTCCTGCCTTTTTCCCGCGGATGGGCGGCGGGCCGGGCCGGGCCGGGAGCGCGGTGGCCGCGCCGCCAGCGCGGGGCAACAGCTCCGCAGCGCGGCCGCTGAGCGCAGTGCGGATGGAGCGGGGCGGGGGCTCTGCCCGCTCTGCCGAGCCCTCCCCGACACCGCCTCGCAGCTCTGGGCGCCTTTACGGCTCAGCTTTTGTGGCTCAGGTCGCTAAATCCCGGGTAAGCATCACCCTGAGCGGAGGGGACCGCTCCCTTCTCAACCTCTCGCTTTCTCATTCCCGCTGAAGTTTCTTATCCCAGCTTTAACGCTGCTACTGAAGTTTTGTAATCCTGCTTGTTTTACTTCGATTGAACTAGAAGAATGTCCTCTAGAGATTGCTGTCTGCAAAAGAAATGATTGTCACCAGCGTTGTGCCGGCTGTTACTTTTCCTGTCCTCAGAGTGAATGTCTGACACTGTTCTGTGCTGGTGGTCATGAACTACACTGGCCCTGAAGGAGCTTCTCAGTTTTCTGTAATACATGTCATTTTCAGCTGTCTCCCTGCTGTCTCCATAACTGTGGGAAAAACAAAAACTCCAACAACATTTTAGTGTTAGAGAACCAAGGCATTACTTTATTCTGGCCAGGATGTGCAACAGAAAGCATTTCATCCACACATGGCCCAGGCTGTGCAGAGGAGGTCATTCCGTGTCACACATCAATATTACGAGATTTTTTGTATACTTATAGAGTCAAAATCCATAGAAATTCATTGGTTCAATGTTTATTGGCTCCAAGATACACAGTTCTTAGTATTTGGTTTCCTTTGGTTATCGATCTCTTCACCTTCGATGTTAATTAGGTTCTCATTCCTTGCTTCTCTTATGAGGTTTTTCCAGACCAGGTGTCTCTGACCATGCCAGGGGTGTTGTTTGGAGCTGGTGGTGGTTGATGGTTGCTATCCTTTGTGTATCTTCTGTGCTGCTCCCAGTCTGTTGAGATCTGCAGCTCATTGGGCCTTGAGTGCCGAAACAGTCCTTTGAAAAGAAACTTAAAATTCCCTTCCCCTGGGGCAAAGGCGAACAAAACCCCTGACTAAAGTTACATAAAAACATTTTCAACTCGGTATCATTTCCAACACTACCATTAAGGGCCTTCTGCTTGTAGGGTTTTTCCTTACTGACAGACTGGAGCACATAGAGTATCCCACATGGAAACACTGCCAGTACATCACAAGGAAACACGGGTGTTTCCACCGGCATTAAATCTGCCAGAGGGGAGGCATTCCCACAAATACCCTGCACAGCACTCAGGGACAGCACATTCCATGGAGAAAGGCAAATTCCTCTGGGCCTCTGGAAGCCCATGCCCTGTGCCTATTACTGCTCTGCACCCTCTACCTGCACCCTCCTCCCCCCGACCCCAGTTCCTCTGCACCCTGTCCCCTACACCCCATCAGCTCTGGTAATCACCAGAGGAGCCCTTATCTCTGTGATGATCTCTGGAAATGCCTTTTGTCTCCAACAGCTCATCGCCCTGCCCCTCACCTGCTGAGATCAGCTGCTTTCCTACTGGGGAAAAAGAATAAAAAATGAACCCTGGGAATAATGAGGAGTTCTGAGAGCTTTCAAGTCCCAAAAATAAATAAATAAAGGGAAGGAGGAAGGGAGAATTGCGTGCTTCTTTTTTGATTAATTCCCTTTCTTCCCACCCCCAAAGACCATGCAGTAAATAAAATGAAGTCCAGTCCTGACAGACACAAACCTTGACTGTCTGTTTATAGATGGTGTGAGTGCCAATATTCCAGCGGGATTGTGCAGAACAAATCTGTCAGGGAATCAGAGCACATGTTACGGAGTGTGAAGGTACATGCTTCACATTAAAACCAAATCCTTCAGAAAGTGCAGAATACCCTAAATCTACATCTGCCACGCTGGTTATTCCTGTTGCGTTCTTAAAATTCATCCTGAATTTTATTTTCCGCATCTTGCAAGCGTTAGATCTGCAAAACAGCATTTTAAGTGCAGCTGTTGTGAAGTTCAGCTCTGAATAGCTATGTAGCTGAATGCTGGCTGGAATTCTGATTTTTACCTCTGAATATTTTCCTATCTTTTGGAAGCTGCCCAGTTTGAGAAACCCATCTTTTCTGCCTATGATCACTGATACCATCACATTTCAGGGTGATGTGAGGGTGCCATTTTTTCACATCTGACTCAACCCAGCTCTAGCACCACCTTTTCCTAATTGCCTCAATTCCTCAGCACCAATTCCCTGTGCAGCTGCTTTTGCTTCTGTATTGCCATTACGTGTCCCCAAGAGTCACATTCAGTGCCACTGATGTCTCTGAAAATAATGTCAAGGAGCAGGAAGAAGCCTAGTAAATGACCAATTTATTTTTATTTTTTTTTTTAATCCTTTGTCACCATCACCACCTCCTGACAGAGGAAGGAGACTTGAGGAGATTATGTATTATACAGTGATTTGCAGTGTAAATTTTGAGCGGGGTCGTTGATCACACCAGAATTCAGTCATTGGTATTACCAAGCAAATACAACACAGAAACCTGCCCAGTTCTGAGACATGGTTTAGTAACAGTGGATGACCCTATTGATTTATTTTGTATTTTTCATAATGAGTTATAGCTACATTATAGAGTTGCCTGCATTGGATTGCAGTTTGATTTTCCAAGTGCCATTTCTCAGACGTGAGGTTTTCATAAAAGCTTTCCTCACAACAAAACCCGTGCACTTATTGTCTTAAGAGAACACTGTTGCAAGTTTGTATCTACAGTTCAACAACAAATTAAAACCTTTTTATTTTCATCTACACACCCATGAACTGAGGTTGGAGCACAGCAAAATGGACAAGTGTGCTCCCTCTCATCTATTTTTTCCTTAGAGGTGAAGAACACTGACTATTTCTCCTCTACCTCCTACACATCAGCACTGCTGGAAGCTATCACCTCTCTCTGGTTGGACTTAGCCAATAAAAATAGAATAAAGCATTTTAGCTCAGTGTTCCTAACTCACAGCTCTTCCTACAGGACTTTGCCTGAAAAATCTGTTTCCTCAGCAAACAGTTCATCCCCCTCCCATCCTTCAGCTGGAGCTAACACCAGCCAAAGGCATCAGCACAACTTTGCCAGGTCTGAGTTGTGTCTCTGTAGACTGTACAATGTCCTGACACAAAACAAAGCTTTAAAAAGTGAAAAAAATAAAAAAAAAAACCCAAGAAGAAAAAAAACCCTACCATGCTCCTCCCACACGTTATAGATTCCAAACCTCAGCTCATGTGTCAATTCAAAAGTATGAAAAAGCCACAGGGAAGGAAGAGCTGGAAAATATTCTGGCACCTGATTTCTCAAAATGAAGGTCCCAATTCTTGCTAGAGTGTTTTATATGATTGTAAGTTCTCCTGATTTGTCTGTCTGTAACCAGCAGACCAAAATCCCTGGCCCCTGCATCTCCCCATGGCTCAGAGCAGAGAGCACATCCCCTCACCCTCAGGTGGGTCCCTGTCCCCACAGGACATTCTGCCACTTTGACATTATTCTGACACTTTGTTTCCCTTTTTAACTTGGCTCATTCCTTAGCAAACTTTAAGCCTATTTGATGTTAAATTACTCAAAATGCTCCAAGAAGGGGGAATTATAAGAGGAAGAAAGAGAGAGAGAGATACAGGAAGACAGAAAAGACATAGAAAAGCATACAGACCACATACACATTGAAAGAATGAAAGAATTTGAAACTAAAACATCCTGAATACCACTCAGGAGCATGCAATTCATCAGGTAACTTTTACCTGCAGAGGTCAAACTACATCACAAAAAAAAGTAGTTACAAATAGAAATTCAGTCCAACAGCCCTTCACTTTTGACCTGGGATCTGTAGCCATACTTTTCTGGCTCAATTTTACTTCTGTTTAAAAACCGTAATACTACAAAAAACACACCTACAGGCAGTAGATCCAGGATTTCACAGGTTAAAAATAGACACTGAAGGTGTTTTGATTAAATTTTTTTGTTTAAACTTTTATTTAAGCAATCACTGGGACTGGGAAAAGGGGAACAACCTTCCAGCAGCACCTTTTTCCTTTTGCACACTGAAAATGTTAGGGATTTCCCAATGTGGACTGTGTTACTATCTTGTGGGGACACCGAGAGCAGAAGGAATCTGTTAATGAAATGAAGAGCTCAGAGTTTCAAAGTGAAAAGGGTGAAAAATAAAAGATAAAAGAAGTAAAACTAATTTTGAGCCCATTCCCTAATTTGTAATGCTCTAGTTACTGTGAGCAGATATGGAAATACAAAGGCTCTGATTCTCTCCAGCCCTGCCCAGGATGCAGGCCAGGGGAGCACACAGGGAAGTAGAACATGTGCCTTCTGATGAAAAGTCCAGATTTAGGGCACTCCAAGTGAATCAGACACAAGGAACTATCCCAGGTAACCACACCACCTCCATGTAACTGAAACATGGCATAGTTACTAATTAAACTTACAGCTGCCAGGACATGAGAAATCACAGCTGAAATGATGTAAGCAAGAGGCAGGACACTTTTGCTCAGCAACTTCCCACATGTGGAATCACACAAGTTCCAGAAACACATTTTAGGATAAGCAGACATATTTACCTCTTCCCAGGTCCTGTGGAGGACAGGGTGAGTGGACTTTTCCGGAGGGCTGCAGAGCTGTCTCCTTGTGTCACAGAACCCCTGGAAGGGCTCATCCACACACCAGCTTCTCCCCATGGAGCCCACAGCCAGATATTTTCCATGCCAGGGTTTAAAAAAGTTCTATCCATCATGCTTAGTAGTGTCAGCCTTCTGCCAAAGTTTGTCAGCTATAGCCTGGAAGCATCCAACTTTTTTAGGTTGTAATCCAAACCCTCTGTTCCATCTGTAAAACCTTTAGGGAAAACACAATGTTTGCACTCAAAGTGCAAAGTTTCTTGTGGGTGGTTTTCTCCTGGATGCAGAAACTCTTAACAGTGTTTGAATTAGAACGTTTTTAACATGTTAATTTCATGATCTAGTGGTTTTATTGTTGCCACTGATACTGCTCCTGTTTCCCAGCCAGCTGTAAAGGGGTGGCATCCTGGGCTGAAGCAGGAGCAGCCTTGCCAGTGACAAACCAGCCCTCCCAGGCTCCTACAGAACCTGGCAGATCCATAACACAATCCCAGTCTGGGTCAATGACATGGAAGACCAGCACTGAAATTCAGCTCACCCAGGGAAGAATTTGCCCTTCTGTTGCTCTGAAAGCCTTTGTCCTTCTTGTTAACCCCTGACTGAGCTCCAAGTAAATTGTGTGATGTTCTCCTGCCTCCAGCAGAGTCCTTGCCTGTTATATCTGGGGAAAGCAGCTGCTGGAGACAGCTGGAAAGAGACTTTTATGGTTATTACAGTAGCTGCAAAGTCATCTGTGCTGTCGTAGCACTCGGCTATCTGTCTGTTTCTGTCAGCAACACAAGTTTTAATGCAGAAATGGGTCTGCAGGCAGCCAGAAGAACCCACAGCACCCCAGCCCAGCCACGTTTAAAGAGAGGGGCACCTGCAAGGGCCTGGCAAACCCCTGGAAGATGCAGGAGACATTGCTGGGAGCTCATGGTTTGGTCACTGTCAGGATGTGCCACAGATGTGACAAAATGGAATACTGAATTGCAAACCGAAAATACTGAGATCCTTTTAGTGTCATGAGATGTATTTCTAATGGCAGCATTTAAAGAGTTTGTGTCTCATAAGATGATGTTTCTAATTTCAGAGAAAAAAATGACTTCTCATCTGAGCCTTTCAGATGCACATCAGCCAGCAAGTAATTGAAGACAAAGTGTTTTTCTGTAATAAACCTTCATAATGAAGCACCAGAGGAAAATACTAAAGTTCAACTCAATACATCATGCTAATCTGCAGAATGGGATTTTCCTGCCACTAATCTTGTTAGAGCTGGGGCACTGTGCAAATATATCTATACACATAATTACTGAAGAGATATTAAACGGATCGATTTATTTCAATAAAAAATGCAAACTTTGAGAAGAATTCATTAATACTCAAAATCCAGCCAGGCAATAAATAACACTAATGAACTGAGAAAAAGGAATAGATGAACAAGTACTGACATGATGTCTTATGCTTATTGCTGTTAAAGAGGAGCTGACAATTACTCCATTTGAAATATAAATCCTGCAAAGGAAATGCTAGAAAGTGAGTGAAAGGCTTGTTAAAAATATGTATGTACATATATATACACACATTTTAAGAAGACATTAGGATGAAAACTAATTGAATTTTATCCTAAGGAGGCCATATTACCATTTTCATCACCCTTAAGCTGTGTTTACATTAGCAAACAGTGCTGTGCAACAGGAGCATGAAACAGCTGTTGCTGAGATGCTGCCAGCACAACATCTCTAAATGTGTTGGGGGTTTGCTGCCAGCCAGCTCCAGGGTGGTCCTGCAGCCTGAGTGCCTCACAGAGAGCAGGGTAGCCTGGCCACAGGATCTCCCTGGTCCATCCTGTCCCAAGGGAGCACCAGGGTGAACACTCTGAAGTGTGAATCAGATCACAGCGATTGTGATGGCAGCAAACAGCATTTTCCTCAAAAGCAGCGTCCTGACTGGCACTAAAACGTTTCCTGCAGCAGAAGCACCCAGGGCACTGTAAAGGGTTCACCCTAGGACAAAAAAACTCAGACAGAGCAGAGACCTCAGTCCACACAACCCAAATGACCCAGTGACAACCAGGGGTATCTAAAATAACCTTTTCAGTAAGGGCAGTGAGAGCTTGTCAAGACAGAACCCAAGAACGTGTTTTTCCTTGTGCTTGGGAGGTTCTGCAATTTGCCAAGAGGAAAAAAATCAAAGTATTTGGATTGCTGTTTTGGAATTATAACATGGGATTCAAACAGAACACTTAAAGAGTTATCCAGGCTGCTTCAGAGGACACTTGAAGTGATTTTCTACAGGCTTCTGAAACAGAAGAAAGACATTGAGGGCCTGAGGTGCATCCAGAGAAGGGAATAGAGCTGGGGAAGGGTCTGGGACACAAGTCTGATGTGGACCGGCTGATGGATGGGAGGTTTAACCAGAAGGCTCAGGAGAACATTATCACTCTGTATGGCTACCTTAAGAGAGAGTGTAGTGAAGTCAGAGATCATTCTCTTTTCCCAGGAAACAAGACAGGAAGAGAGGAAATGGTCTCAAGTTATGCCAGGGGAGGCTTAGATTAGATATTATCAAGTATTTCCTCACTGCAAGGATGGTCAGGCATTGGAACAGGCTGCTCAGGGAGCTGATGGAATCTCCAGCCCTGGAAGAGTCCAACAGTTGGCACCTTCAAATTTTACTCAATCCCATGGTTCTTACAGCAAAGGAGGTGCTGCAGCCTCTCCTGGTGGAAGACCCCCAGTTTATTCACTCATTCCTTACCTGAAAGCTGCTCCTGTCCATTATTTGGGACAACAGACTCCAGAAGCTGGGGAGGAAGATAGCTCAAAGATAAGCCTGTTTTGTTAAATCACAGTCAAGTTATTAAAAATCCTCATTTCCTTTCAATAGTCTTAAGTGGGAAAATGCTGGCAAGGCACCCAGACCTCATCCAGATGAGCAGCTCAGGCTTTTACTGGTCGTAAAATGCATGATTTATGGCAGCATGTACAACATGATGTTATTTCCCTTGCAATTTATGCTCTCAGAGGGCAGAGAAGAGGTGGCTTTGCAGCAATTTACACATCCCTTGCTCCTTCCAACAGATGCCTCTCTGCACAAACACCACTTTCACAAAAATCTCTGCTTTGTTCTAACCCAAGTCTCTAAAGAGTTTCTGTAAGGGCAATTACTACTGGCAACACGCCACATGAAAGTTTTATTTTTGCCATTTCTTTAAGTTCATCCTGGAAAGATAAGAGGTTTTTTAGTTTTCATTCTGGTGAGGGATTCCCTTTAAGCTTTCCTTTAGATCAAGGCAAGGGGGAACCAGGCAATTTCAGGGCATTTTGTTGCCAGCAAGGAGTGGGATAAAGCAGCCTCTTCTGCACAGTCTCCTCGGGACAGCAGCTCCAGGAAAGTGATGAATCTGCCACCAGATGTCACCCAGAGGCCACTGCTGTCGCTGCCGAGGCTCCAGCAAGCCTCTGGATTTCCTGCAGGCAGCAGGGATGCTCACAGCACTGTCATCACTCCTGCAGTTGCACCCACATTAAACCTCAGATTTCTACTTTGTGCCCTGAAAAAGAAAAGAAACTTTCAAACTGCAGTAAGTCTTCAAAATGCCTTGAAAAGTGAAGTACATTGCATGAGCTAAAGGCAAAATGCTATGGTTGTTGGTATCTTTATTGGAGGCCTGTATTTCTCCTTTTACAGAATTTTATCAGCTTGCAGAATTTACCCTTATCTAACTCTTAGGGAAAAAAAGAACAAGCTACTGAGACAGATAATGGATTGCAAAAAAACAGCAAGCAATGCAGAAAGAAGCAGAAGCACCTTGTGACAAGGGAACATAAAAGACTTCCTGTCATAATAAAGACAATTACAACAGGAAAAAAACAGCAGAATAAAAATTGGTAAAGTCTAAACAGATGAAGACATCTTTTACAAATTCCTAAATACACTTAAAAACTTCATTTCATGGGGAGCATCCAAAGAAAGCACAGAGGGAACACAACTTCTGAATGTTTAACATTCAGAAAGCTCCACACGCTTTGCCACAAATAAGAATTTTGTTTTTTGACAAATTATTTACCAGAGAGAGATCTAGAAAGCACAAATTTAGCATTGCAGCTTCAGTGGTAGACATAAGAAACTGTTATTTTTTTGTCATGCTAGGAAACAGAGGAAAATGGATTATAACAGTTTTGAATAAATTTTACTTAATTTTTTCAGTCTCCTGAATACAACTAAAATGTCCAGTGTTTTCAAGAGTAAATCAACAATTAATTACTTCAGCTCTGAACAGCAGCATCTAAAAAGAGGGATGAAATCACTCCTGTACATAATTTTGCTTTTTTTAAACTTGTCCAGCTCTGTTTAAAAAAGTCCAGAAACAATTTCAACTCCATTTAAACAAATCTTAATATTTCCCTTAAAGTCAAGGTTAAGCCAAAATTACCTTCTCACATTTACCACACAGTCAATGTTTTTCTGCTCTTAAAAAATTCTGCCTGTGTCAATGATTTCAAAATCGAATTTTTAACTCTCAGTAAGGATATTTATTTTAAACAAGAGAAAAATGAGAAGCCACAACTCAGGTGTTTATTGAGAAAGAACATCCCAACACAGTAGCTGAACTTCAGCTTTGAAAAGAAATTACTTTAAAGAGAAAGCAAGATTCAGACTGTTCATAAACATCAGTTCTGTGCATAACTGAACCTTCTTGTTCCCTGTCACTCAGCCACACTTTACCATGAAAAATCTGGCAACAGTTCTTTTGCTTCTGCTAAGTTATGGGGAATGTTTATGTTTTCAAAATTTTAAACAGTAAAGCCAGAAAATTAAAATAAAATCCCAAACAATCCAAAGAAGATTGATTTAAATAATGAAGTTTTCACCTCATTTCACCTCTAATTCTCTATAAATAAACAGAGTAAGAAAAAAATCAAGTTTTTCATTGGCAATAATTGTAACTGAATACTTTTCTTAGCATGACCTATCATTGTAACCACCCAGTGGTAACAAATGGACTTTCAGTACCTGTAATAAAGCAGCTCAGAGTAAACAAAATACTTATTTTGAAAAAACATACAAAAATCACAACTATTATATTAAGAACTCTGTTGTAATTATATACAAAATAACTATCAGAGCATTTGGTTCATACAGTGTTGCTGCAAGTTTTGAAATCAAGTTCTTGATCCCAGACAGTCAGTGCTTGAAATGGGCAACTATCTCAAGCTTGTCTGCTTGGAAATGCAGACAGAACGATTTGTGTGTACTCATGACAAAACTGGAACCATAAGGTAAAAGGACAGCAATTAATGCAAAGAAGTTAAAAAAAAAATCTTCAACAATGCCAAGTTCCCTGCACTGTCCCATTAAATCACATTCAGAACACTCACAGCAGCTGCCTCCATTCAGTGTTTTGAGTTTTCTATTGGTTTTCTTTGAACTCAGATGCCCATTTACACACTTACCCTTCCCAAATTTCAAAAGCCAGATGCAATGACTTCCTATTACAGCTCAGGTAAGAGTTTCAACTGGTGTCCTGAAGAGAATGTGCAGTTTGTGAATGCCTCATTACACACTGCTGCCATTCCACATTTAAATGTAATATGAATAACCAAACCCCACTCTAATGACAGTGCAACACCTGAAGGAATACCCATGAAACATTTGTTAGCCCTTGGAAAGTGCCCACAAGCATCACCTGGGCTAATTCCCTGTATCTCCGCTTGCCACTCAGCAAATCTTACTCAGAGAAGAGAAACTGCATGGCAGCAACAGCCCAGTCCCTCACCCAGCCGTGACAAATTGCTCAGAATTTCTGAGGTTCAAACACAGTCATTTCATCCCCATCATAGAACTCTCTCAGTTGGTTTAACTCATATTTTATGGAAGGTTCTTCAATTTGCATCCCAGGCTCCAGAGAGTTCTGTCCTACTATTTTAAGGTTCACCAGTTTTATTTTCCAGGTGTTATTCCTCACAGGGCAGCTGATGAGGCCAAAGATTTGCTCAAAGACACCCAAACAAGCATTGTCTCTGTGCACTGTGCCAGCCACTGCCACTAGCACCAATCCATGAGGGGACATAGCACATTTCAGGCCACTGGAATGCAAATTTGGGTTGAAGAGGAGACATTCTTCTTTAACCAAGGACAGCAGGCGCAGGCTCACCATCTCTGCACCCACATACTGTTCTATGTTTTTTTCCAAAGTGTTGTAACAGAACTTCAGTTTGGCATCCTCCCAAAAATGCTGTGGTCCCCATGTCTCCTCAGATTTTACTCCCAAAGGGTGTTGAGAGTTCAGGAGTTCAAAATACCACTGGCAGAATTCTCCTCCTAGACCACCAACGTCATCTTGTGGTGAGTTCTGTCCATTTCCGTGACTCTGCAGTCAAGCAAATTTTTTTCTTAGAACTGTTTAGCAAAATTACCACTTAGAAAAACATCAAATTGTGCACATACTTATATTAAACCTCTTAAATGTTCTAAGCCAGAGGGCCTGAAGAGAAACACCAAAGTAAAATCTCACTTATTTTTACAAACATGATTATATAATGTAGAGAACAGGTTTATATTCAGGTTCCTTGAACAATATCTAGAAAGTGCTTCAGTGTCTTGGGCTCTTTACAAAGAGGAAAATCCTGATTCTACTGAAAAAGGGCAGGGGAAGGATGTAAAGTGACATTTTTTGGAACTAAATGTACAGTTACTTTGTAGGACTTCTCAGTATTTATGACTTGACAGTAAGACATTTCTAGAAGTAGATCAAATGTCAAGTTTGTTAATACCAATGTCTAATAAGTATTAAATTGTGTTATAAGCATTAAGTAATTAAGCATGAAAATATTGAAGAATTCTGTATAAAAATGTGGTATTTGTTTCACCACAAATTGAAATTAATTTCCAATTCTGTTACATAGGTTCAGGTTTCCCATTTCTTCAAAGTGGTGAAGAAAGAAGAGACAAGAATTAAGAGAAAACAAATGCAAAGAAAGATGTATGTGATAAATAAATCCACCGACTTTCTTTTAAATTTATGGATGTGTTTTAAGTACTTCATTTATGTACCATCAACCACAGAACTTTGCTAAGAGAAACCTTTGTTTTTTCCCTCGAATTAAGGACACAGAAGATTATTTTGAAAACAATTCTCAGCTAAATGCTGTCATCAGCTAATCCCTGAGTGAAAGCTCAGTGCAATAGGTTCTCAACAGGGACAGAGCTCTCACAGCCCAGGAGGTGGGGCTGCTGCCCATGAGGGCTCTGAACTACAGCAAGGTGAACCACAATTAGAACCACAAATAAACCCCTTAAAGTTCATTACACAACGAGGATTTGCTAAATGGCAAAGAGTTGAACTTCAAAATAACCTATTATTGCCAAAACACATTTCCTTACGCTGTATTAAGTGTTACAAACCCCAAGGGAAAACAAATGGCACTGACCTGTCACTGCTGGAAACTGCACATTTTATCAATATATAAACTCACTAAAATCACAAGGGCCTCTGCAGGATTTCTGCACCATTCATTCTATTTTCAGCTGTCCCTGAACCCACAAAACTATTTGTGAGTATCTTCTATTTTAGCTTATAGGACAATTTAAAAATTCAAAGCATGGAGAAGACCCCACAGTTTTTCCGTGGAAAACAGAGCAGACACCTCCAGATGCAATTTAAAAACCAAACAAACAAACCCAACTAAAACCAAACCAACCAAGAGCTGAAAAGATCTGGGAACTTCCTACAGGTGCAGAGCCACATTTGCACTGGTCATCCTGTGGATGCAATGTGATGCTGAGCATCCTGAGGATTTCCAACAGCAGCACTCACCTGTGCAGCAGGTTTCCTGTGCCCTGGCTCTGAGGCTCGTGCCATCAGCTGCCCGCTCCAGAGCTGCCTCACACGCTCGATGAGGAGGTGTTTCTCTGAAGAAGGAGGCACTGCAATTCCCTGCGACGCCAAATACTTAAAGATGATTTCTCTGTAGACTTTCCTGCGCCTCAGAAGTTCTTCCACGTTTTGGCTGTACACCAGAATAGCATGAATGGCCTCTTCAAAGAAAGAAATTGAAGTCAGAGTTACCTTCTTTCACAATAAAACCCCAAACTTAACCTATCTCTTAAACTCCTGACCTCCAAACACAGTACAAGACAAGGTGACAGGACAGGAAGAGACTGAAAGTTTGTCTCTAAACCTAAATCTGGCCTCATCATATCAGACACAGAATACACCCCAAAGACTTGCAAATATGCTTCTCGGACAAGAATTCTAGGGAAGTGTTTCAGCAACGCACAGCAGTTTGTGAAAGTGAGGTTCCACCTCCTTCCTGAAGCCTGCTGGAAATGGAATTAAATCTGTTTTATTTCCACACTAATGTGATGACAACTCCCGTGTTCACAAGAAAATGCCTCCTAGCACAACAGTGCACTGAACGGCAACAATAAACAAAATTCAGCTACAAGTCTCTGTGGCAGAATGAGGAAACATGGCAAATTTGAATTCACTTTTAAAGCAGTCACAGCAGAAAGTTCCCCCTGAACTGAGACTAGTACTTAACACAGGACCTATAAAACCCCCAAATCTATCCAGAAAGAAAAAGCTAAAGGAAAACACAAAAATCTTTCAATGCAATCTACAACCACCGCAAAAAGTAGGAAAAAAAGGTAGGGAACAAACACCTACAGGCAAAAAAACTTCTAAAGAAATGTGTTGGGCAAATTTTACAGGTTTTAGTTACATCACATGAAACATACTCAAGGCTTTAGGCTTTAGGATGATTATATATCAGGGCAACAAACTCAGTGGCCTCAGGTAACTCACATAAAAAATTAACTATTACAAAACAAATCTCAACAAAGTGAAGGTGGATGATCACAACTGGAAGTGTCCTGCAAAAAAAAAACTAAGTTCAATGCAGATTCGTATTTCACCCTTTCAAAACCTGAAAGCAAAAGTGACTGATGCCAACAGCAAGAGAGTCTCGAGCTTTCAATACTTTTAACCACTACCGGCACAGCCGTGCTCGCAGCTCACTGCAGGGCTCCGAGAGGAAAAAGATGCTTGTGGAGCTGAAGATCTGCTACGAGCCCGTCGCCACCTCAACTTCCTCGGCCTAAACAACCTCAAGCTCCGAGCAGCCAAGCCCCGGAGGAGCTGCTGGGCTGCGCAGGAGAACGCTCCCGAGCTCGGCCGAGCCCTGCGAGCCCCGGCCCGCCCGGGCAGCCCCGCCCGCCGCGGCCGCCGGGCCCGGGGAAGCGAACGCGGGGCTCGGGGCAGGGCCCGGCCCCGCTCGGCAGGCCCCGGCCCAGCGGCGCCGGCGCTGCCCGCGCACCTTGGCGGCTCTCCGGGTGCACCAGGCGGTTGGTGACGGTGTCGGTGAGCGCCAGCAGCTCCTCGGTGTGCAGGAGCTCCAGCAGGTCGCGGCAGCCCGCCCGCTCCCGCTCGCTCAGCCCCGACCCCGCCATGGCCGCCCCCACGGGCGCGCCTGGTGCAGCGCCGGGCGCCGGCTGGAAAGAGGGACCGGCACCGAGGTTCCGCACGGAGAAACGGCCGCGGGGG
The DNA here is from genome assembly GCF_971803275.1 of Cyanistes caeruleus. Classification (NCBI taxonomy): domain Eukaryota; kingdom Metazoa; phylum Chordata; class Aves; order Passeriformes; family Paridae; genus Cyanistes; species Cyanistes caeruleus. The sequence continues at coordinate 112,319,249 of NC_141703.1, forward strand.
AGCAAAGCCGCAAGGAGGCGGGCTTAAATGTATGGATTGTGTCGTATACATAAAAACGTAATCATAAAACATATGGAGAGTTTGTAACTGAGGGTATCCTTCCCTTCCAGCCCGCCCTGAGGGTGTGGTGCTGAGCTCTGGGGAGATGCTGGAGAGAAGCACCATGGAAAGGGATGTGTGGGTTCTGGTGCATGGCCTGTGGATGTGAGCCAGCAGTGCCCGGGAGCCAGGGGTGACATCCCTGTCCTGGGGCCGGCAGGGACAGCATGGACACCGTGACAGCCTGGGGATTGTCCTGGGGCCAGCAGGGACAGCATGGACACCCTGACAGCCAGGGGATTGTCCTGGGGCCAGCAGGGACAGCATGGACACCGTGACATCCAGGGGATTGTCCTGGGGCCGCAGGGACAGCACGGACACCGTGACAGCCAGGGGATTGTCCCACTCTGCTCCCTGCTGAGGCAGCCTCACCTCCAGACCTGGAGCACCTTTGGGCACCATACTATCAGAAGGTTATCAAGCCATTAGAGTGTCCAAAGGAGGACAAAAAAATGGGGAAGGGCGTAGAGGAGAAGCCAAGGGAGGAGGGCTTGGTCTCTTCAGCTGGACAAGAGAAGGCCTCTCTGCAGTGACAACATCGTCGAGGGGGAAGAGGAGGGACAGACAGTGATCTCTTTGTGATGGCAGTGACAGGACCCGAGGGCATGAGACCTCAAGTGTCAGGGAAGGTTTAGGTTGGATATTAGAAAGAGATTCTCCCCAGCACCACCCTGGCAGCATTCAAGCAGTGTCTTGACGACGCTCTCAGCACAGGGTGTGATTCTCAGGGGATCCTGTGCAGGGCCAAGTGTTGGACTCAGCGATGCTTGTGTGTCCCATCCAGATCAGGATATTCTCTGATGTGATTTCTACCACTGGTCACCTCATCTGGACGTCTGAGCTGCGGCCCCTGTGGGGGGGGTAATCCACTTGTGACTGAGGCAAGCACTGCACGTCCCCAAGTGGTGCATGTCCCCTGGACAGGGAAATCCAACAGCACGCCGCCACAAAGTCCTATAAACTAAAGTTGGGGATTTTTGCTACATGCAAGCTCTCAACCTTGTGTTGCTCTTCCACGTGGCACTATTTTCTCTGTCAGGAGCAGAGCAACCAATGATGGACACTTTATAAAAGAGAGAGAAAAAAGGAGGAAAGATGAACAAAAAAGGGAATAGAAGACAGAAGAAGCTTCAGCTGAACTAAACATCATAAGCTACATGCCAAGAAAAATAAAGATGCAACAAGTCTTGACTTCTCTGGCAGAAAAAAAAACTCTCCTCCACCCCATGCTTTAATATGGATGTGTGAGGAGACCACCTTTATGTGCTAAAGCTGCCTGGGATTTCAAACCCAGGAAGACCCAGATTCTGTAAAGGCAGAAAAAAGAACCACGCTCAAATTAGTGATGATGCTGTGGCACAAACTGAACTCATTATTATAGTGGGCTCTGTTCAGAGCTGTAGTAAAGGAATGCCTGCCCTCAAGATCTGGTAAACCTCCAACAGAACACTGATGGGAACAGAAAACACATTCCTTATCCCTGTACTTTAGATGATTGTTTCCTTGCTGAGATTTAAAAAAAGGCCATGCAGATCTCCTAGGTTGAGCAGAAGGAAAACCAACACACATTCAGCTGAGTAAGAGCTGTTCTCTAGAGCTGTAGCAATGAATTCCATACAAGCCAGAAACATCTGAACATTTGTCCATGAATTTTAAGTTCATCATTCAGATAAAAATTCAGTCTGGAAGCATCTGGAAAACTTTAATGTAATAATGCTTATTGTCTGCTGTGTCAAACTTCCCCTCACGTGTACACTGATTTAATATTCTTGATTAGTATCAATCCTGCAAACTACAAATTAGACAATGCATTTGTGAAATATAAATTACCTTTGCTTCATTTTCCTTATGTTTCAATAAATCTTTATTTAGATTTGCAGCCTTCAACGAGTATAATACCTGTACAAATGTTCTGGAATTCAGGGGGAAAAAATCTGCAACCATCAAGATGTATTTTTAAAATTAGACTGAGATGTTTGCTGTGTTTTCAGCAAGAAATGAGGGTGTGGAAGGGGAAGGGGGGGCAGGTTGCCTTGGAATGGTCACATTCCCATTAATCCATGGAGAGGAAAAGTGTACTGGCATCAGGGAGATGGGAGAGACTTTTCAAAATTCTGGACTGATGTCTCCCCAGTCCTTCTCCTATTCTAAACCAAGACCAGCCCTTTCAGCAGGATTATTTATAATATATTTATATATTATTTTACTTTGTAAGTGCTTCTCCTTTGGAGGTGATGGGGGGTGGAAAGGGGATAATCTCAGAAGTAGGTTTCATTTTTTCCTCTTTCTCAAAACTTAGAAATCCCTTTACAGTTTTTACTCGAACTTTTAATTGACTTGAGCATTGAGCAGGAACTGGCATTCCCAAAGGGGAAGAAACAGGAAAATTATTAGCCTATTTAAACCAAATGGTGAACAGTACTGTTTTAACAATAAATTGTTGTAATTTAAGTAGTTACTACAAGGGCTTTTGTTGTATTTTCTCTCTCCTGTCCATCTGAGGAGGGGCAAAGAAGTTTATATTTGGTGTTAATATATTTAGCAATGAATTTATGAAATGGCTTATGTACACATTGCCATTTTGATAAATATTTTTGCTGGCAAAATGTACCTGAGGCCCCTTACCCTTATAACCACACTTCACTTCCTCAGGCAAGGACCTTGTCAAAATCATCTGTAGTAAAAAATAAAGGTAAGTTTGAAGTTACACAAAAAAATCCACCCAAAATTTTCCAGAAGACAGTCAGAAATCTTGCAGTCAAAAAACCCTAGGAGTTTATAGGGTTGTGAATAATAAAATTACCCAGTAATTTCAGAACTTTCTGAAGCAAAAGAAAAAAAGCAGCTACACTGTCTTTCTGTCTGAACTTGACAGCCAACCAGAAGCAGAGGTATCTTAAAACAGCTGCACTTTGACTTGTCTGTGGCCCCAAATTTGGATTTTGAACCCTAGGAATTAACTGCTGTCCCCATTTTGAAGCTTGGTCTGTTCAAATCCAAATATCCAGACACCTGGAACGTCAAGACCTGGCGTCTTCACACAGGTGCCACGCAACCATCATGTAACCAAACAACACAGTAGCTCCGAACATCACAGCAGCACTTCCAAATGACAAGATCAGTTTCTATCAACAACAAAGACAATGTTTTATTGAACAAATCTATGTACAGTACAAAAGGTCTTTAAAATGAAACACTACTGTAGATTTATTGCAGTTTGATGGCTCAGTTTTAATTTGTACTCTTATATAAAATGCAAAGTAAAATAATTTAACATTCAACAAGGAAGCACAAATTTCCTTTCTTGCTGAACCTGTAACAGCTTTTACAAATTAAGAGTCCCAAAATGCATACACTGCATTTAATCAGAAAGGTGTTATACAGTACCAAATAAATTAAGAAAATAGTAACACTACCACCCCCTTTGGGTCTTTCGTCCATAGCACTGGTGTTAAACAATAAAAGAAATGAGTACAGCTGAACCTTCCATGTGATATTAAAATCACAAAGTTTAATGTTATAAATTATCCAAACTATACAATTAATATAATTTTAATGAATATGGCTAAATAACCAAAGTACCAGTGACCTTGCCCCACAGATATAACCACTTGCAACCTACTTTCAGTATTCCTTTTGTGAAAGGTGCCTACACCAAACGGCAGTTTTTTGAAGTAAGAAGTTACATGACCTTTACAGTGAAACATGATGGGGTTAGAAGAGACACTCTTAAAATCCAACTGAAGGAATGTTGTTAAATACAATTATGAGCACTGAATTGCACCAGCTTGGATCCAACAAGGCTCCTAAGCTCATGTATGACTTCAGTCAGCTTTAGGGTAGCTGGAGGCTTACATTACACATGTACTTCAGGATTTATTGAATCAAAGTGATACATCTTCAAGGATTTCCAATTATATCACACAACGCTTAATGCCTGGGGAAAAAAAAACAACCAAAAAACCTCCAACTCTCAAGACTTGTAACCTGTTTTCAGCCTTAGAAGTTGCAGGCTTAGTATGGAGTAATACTCAAGATAATAAAGAATCCTTAAAAAGCATGGAGAATTATTCCACACATGATTAGAAGTATTCCACACATAATCAAAGTATCTTTTTGCCTCTGATTAAAGTTGCTTAATACTGCAACTATCTGAGAATACCAACAGGTATTAGAGAGTAGCTTAAAGAAAACACAATGTCTTTTGAAGTGAAAATAATTATTTTAAAACATTACCACCCACTTGCTACTTTAAGTCAGTTTCACAGATTCCTGATAATTGTTAGGTGATGCTCATCTTCACCTATGTAAGAATTCATATTTCCTGTTCTCCAGAGTGTACACACTGAACACATGACAGAAACAAATGGTGGTGTCCCAGAAAAGCATCTTTGAACAAAAATGGCTTTAATGCAGGTACAAAAAATTATGGTCACAGTTTATGCATGTACACAGATGCAATTATCTACACACTTAAACCAAAGATAATACAACTCTCAATCATGTTTTTAAAGCATCTTCAAACATATGGAGCTCCAGGGAAAAGGCAGAAAAGCACCAAAGATTAAAAGGTACATTAAAAAGATTTTACATAAACATCTTTGTTGTATCTTTGTTGACTCAGATTTTAGATTTTCAGAACTGTAATACTTTAAAATGAACTTTTTTTTTTTTCCCTCAAATATATTTAAGCAATGTCAAGCAAAGAAGGGGGAGCCTGGGAACATTCAACACAGTACCTGGGTCCTTAACAATTAGTTGGTATCTTGAAAGTAAAAAATGTGAAAGTGCATTTGTCTGATAAGGACCCCATTAACTTTATGTTTAAAACTTTTAATGTTTTTATACATGTAAATATATATATATATAGTGTGTATATATGTATATATAATGAATTATGCATTTAAATCAGGTTTTTTGCAACTGCAAAAAAAATTCTTTGGTGCCTCAAACATCACACAAATCTCTGGAAGTGGGCCATAATTGGAATTCATGTAATGCACACATACCTGTGATCATAATTTTATAACCTTTTATGTTAATCCAACTCAAAGTTAAGGCAAAACTCTTCTAGAACTCAAGAACATGATTTTGAATTTGCATTCTTTTTACCTTGCAGGAAGGGGAAAGAAAGCAGAATTAATAAAAATGCCTGTTTATTTCCACAGAGGATTATTAGCAGAGGCATTACTAAACTACTGAGTTTATGTTCCAGAACTACTTCACAGCCAATCTTACAAAGAAACCCTTAGGTTTGCAAGTGTGAGCCATTGCTACAATGAACAGGGGGTTTTATGCACCCCCTAATTTTTTACTCATTAATTTTCACCCACCTGTTGATTTAAGCCCTGCACACACTGTGACAAACTCCTCAGTGACAGCTGAGCAGGAACAGTTGCTCTGTGCTGTCCTGCATTTCTGCAATGACTCTGAACATCAGTTTTCACCCCTCTGCCTCCCCTGCCTGCAATCCCACTACAATTTTCATAGAACAGGATCCCAAATTTAAAAAAATATTATGTGACAAGGCAGTGTGAGATGAGCTAGAGGATAAATTAGCACAGTAATTGGACAATGTGCATGTTTGCCACACCTCTGCCCTAGGGTAGGAAGACCAAAAATTTCAATGGCATCTTTTTGGTTTCAAAATCTTCTGTATTTCATTTTTCCATACAGAACTGAAGGACTCCCATTTCCTGTCTTCACATTGTGATTGTTTCTATGAACAGTGAATTGTGAATAAAGTGCTTAACGTTTAAGTAACTCCTTCACCAGCCTCTGGGAAAGGCTCTCCTTTCAAGGGATGCTGCTAGATAGGATTGCAATGTGTCTTCAGGATTGAGAGGATCCCTGTTTTCTCCTTCCTAGGCAATGGATAAGTAAGGACAGTACTGAGTTGTAGCCCACCACCACTAAGCAACATCACAGATGTGACACAGGTTCTTCCTCACCTTTTTGTTCACCCCAACCTGAAGTGCTCTGCTTTTGTTTGCCTAAAGTTCCTGCCAGTCCTACCAACAGCTGAGGGACCCCTGTACTTGCGGAACATTTAACTCTGCTCTGTAATGCAAGCTTAACCCTCCCAATATTCTGGATTTGCTTCAATCAGCTGCTGTTAATATCCACACAATCTATCACTTGTGCTGGTCTTCCCACACCTACAGCAGATGTTTTACAGGACACTTTTACCTCAGCCTTGCAAAGGGCTTCTCTTGCATGCATCTGATTTCCATTGTGTGCAAGTCTCACACAATTTCACATCAACTCACTTTTTCCTGCTTGTTCTGTATTTCAAGTTTTTGGCTATTCCAGCATCCCATCTATCTCAAGATTTCCTTCCACATTGCTCTTTGGATTCTGAGTAGAAGTTTATGAAACAAGCTCCAAGCTTTTGAGCAGATAATGAACTCACACACTCAAACTTTGAAAAAAAAAAACCAACAAACCAAAATGCATGGTTTCTTTATGCATTTATCCACAAGGTAAGAATGTAACACCTCCTTGAATGATTCCTTCTCAGCTGTATGGGCAGATACCATTACCCACACAAACTAGAGCAGCTTTCAGAACTGGCTGGTTGGATTTCCACAAGGCAATGAGCACCTCTGCTTCCTCTGCCTGCTCACCTCTATGCCTCATTGTCCTTCAGGCTAGAAAAGCTGTGCCATTAAGCTTCAATCATACATTTGGAATGAACATGGCTTTTTTGGATAACTGGTACTTTGGGGGTTTTGTAGCAACTTTTCTGGACTCAAGACCTGCAGAGCTCCTATTACTCCTCTGTGAGTTTTGTCTAGAAAATGTGCTTTGTCTTTATCAAGGTCATGTTTTTCTATAGGAATTTGAGACTGCTTCATGATTAAGGCCAACTGGGAAACAAATTGATGCTGTTTCATGTAGTGTTTCTTTACACCACTCCTCATCTGATACTTCTCTCCATAACATTGAATCAGGCACCTGTAAAAGACGAAAGATCAGAACGTGAATAACTTCTTAAATCTAGAACACTGCTTATGTTTTTCATCATATTTTGTTTCAAATATGCAAGGAGAGATTGACTGAATTACTTAATTCTGTTTTATCAGAAGTCTTTTCCATTAGTTTGCCTGCAAATTCTCATCACCTTTGCTTATTCTGAACAGCATGTCCAATTTCAAATTCCAATTTAGCAGAGTACTGTGATTTAGTTAGTGTCTGTCTTATCTATTCCTGTTTTCAAAGACTATTTTCTGATTGTTATTGACTGCCAAAGAAACCAACACGGAAGGACTGCAGGACTTACTTTCATCATCTGAATCGAATCCAAAGAGTGTCTGACACTTCTTTTGTGCAAGGTGAGCCTCAAGTGCTTCTGAATTACAGTAGATGGTCAAGCAGTTGCCACATCTAAATCTTTCTGTTGATTTGCTACAAATTTTGTCTTGTTCAGAATAAGCATCTACTTCATCAGCCAAAATTTTTCTCCGTTTTGGCATGCTAATGTAACGTTCGTCAAGGTAGCTCGGAGGCAATGGTCTGACGTAGGGTTTTGTTAAGATGACACCATATGAAGTAGTCTCTGTTGTCTGATTTGGTTTAGAAGGTACTTGTGAGGCTGCAGGAGCACTATTTTGTGGTGCATCGTGACAATTCTGTAAAACTGGTAACACTGACCCATTTTCTGTCCTTGTTTCATCTGCTACTCTGTCCAAAGGTATCTGGGATGCCTTGGATGATGTCTGATCTGGGTCACTGTGCCCATTGACCAGTTGGTCACTAACAACATTACAGTTTTCAGGATTTGGCTGTAACACAGGTGTCTTTTGGTCTATCAAACTTAAAACTGGAGCACTACCCTCAGATGAGCTTTCATTTCCATTGTGAATTACATTATTTACTTTCTTCTCCACGCTTTGAATATATGTCTTTGGTTCTGCAGAATCCTTCCTTGACTTCCAGGTTGGAATTGGTAAATCTACAGTTTCTTTTTCATTAACGGATTCATCATCATCTTGGTAACTACAAAGTTCTGAAGGATCATCTGAAGAATCTTTTTCACTTGCATCTTCTGAACATTCTGGGGTTTTATTTAAGTAATGCTGAGCCTCGTGTTCATACAGCAAAGGGAGCTCCTCAAATAGCTCACGGCAGTTTGAGAAATTGCACTGAGCTTGAAACACATTGTGACTTTTTGTATGCTCTGCAAGCTCAGTCGACAGCTTAAATCTCTGATTACAATTAAAGTGTAAACAAAAGTAAACATTTGGATACACATGTCTCTTCAGGTGGTCTATAAAATGTTGGGAATCAGCGAATTTCCTCTGGCAGAAGCGGCATTTTCCCTTATTCCATTTCATTATATGCTGTTGCACCTTCAGATCAGTTGGATGAGTTTTTCTGGCGTGTTTGTTGAGGAATCTTATTTTTTTAAACACTCTAGCACAACCATTAGCAGGGCACTTAAAGGTTCCTTCCTCATCCAAAGCATCAATGTCTTTTTCAGGGCAAAACACTCCATTCACTTTATGCAAAATGGGTGACTCTTTACTGGAGCTCTCATCATCCTCAGGCAAGCTCTCTGTACTTAAAGCATCAGGAACATTATTAAAACAGCTGTCACTACTGTTTTCAGTAGCATCATCCTGGTCACTTAGATGGTTTTCCACTGCATCAAAAACCTGTTCTGCATTCTCAGCCTCCTCTTGGACCTGATCAGAACTCGGCGCTACTGTAGCCTCTGGTTCAGTATCTTTGGAGCCCTCAGAATTGCCATTTTCAAGAGACACAGAAACAGCAGAACATTGCACTTCATGAAGAGCAGGGGCCTCCTGACCAGCCTCAAGGGCTGCAGCAAGATGCTGCCTTTCTATCTTCCTGACATGATTCCTTAGGTGCTTCAGCATGAGTCCTTTCTGCCTGAACTTCCTGGTGCAAAGTACACAGGAGAAGCTGCCCTTTTTTTGGTGAGCTTGTGCGTGTTTCACTATGTGATCCCCAAGGAACTCCTTGTTGCAGATCACACAGCGGTGCCTTGGTTCAGTCTGATCCAACGTTTTGGATGGCTCAAGAGCTTGGTGGTTCTTCCTGGCATTCCCTTTGGAACGGGCTCCAGAGTTTCCAGGGTCAAGCTCCCCATTGCTGACATCTGTTAAACAGCCACGTTCCTCACCCAGAGCCCTGTACTCTGCTGTTTTCTCTACGTTTGCAGGAGAGTTTTCCAGTGTACTTTCACTCAAGCCATCCAAGGCTTTATCCCCCAATAACGCTAAACAATTCTGCTTGATCATCAAGAAATTCCAGAACTCGGGATCAAAAAACAATCCTTTCTTCAAGATGGGCAGCAGCTCAAACCGCACGCGGTTTTGAACCGAACTAGTGCACTCATTGTATTCTTCATCTGCACATTTATACAAGTGTTCAACAGTGTAGTAAGATTCCAAGGTGCGCTCCAGGAAAAAGATGGAGAGAGCACAAATTCTGAGGATCTCCAAGTCATTTGGCAGAAAATGAGCGATTGCTTTATAAATAAGACTTTTCATGTTGGGATCTTCACGGAGGTCCAGCTGTAGGGCACACCCACATATCTCCACACAGATCTGAAGGCCATCTTCACCAACCTGCAGGAAGGAAATCATAGTGTACATAAACACTTCCCAAATACCCCACATATTTATATTCATCTATTGATAAACAGGAGTTCAGAAAGCATCCTGCCATTGAACTTCACCCAAGGGCATGAACATTTTTAAATATTGCTCAAACAAGGTTAAAAATACAGACACAAAAATGGTTTGCACTGAAAGCTGTACAGCTACAAAGTTTCAGCTCTGTCCCATGCTGTTCTATAGCTAAAGACAATTATTTGGGGATATAAATCAAAACTGCTGATCTACAAAACTACCGATCTATCAGTATCTTCTGCTTGCCTCTTCAATGCCTAGGCTGTTTCACACTGTAATTGGACAGTTTCCTCTATATTTTGGCCATCTTAACTTTTTTAGTTTGAATTTCATAAAAAAGCATGGTAATTTAGCTCACAGTTTTGACTAACTAGCAGGAAAACCGTAACAACCCATGGCCAAGAATTCTAAAAGGCTTCATTTTCCAAAACTGCAGAATTCCTATTCCACACTTCAGGCTGGGGGCCCTGTCATGAACATGACACTCAGTAATGATCAGAAATACACTGCCCAACAGGCAAGAGATTAAAGTCAAAAGAGGTACTGGAAATTTAGAAATAATTAATACCTCCTATATTTGGACTTTAACAAACACAGACAATGCTCCATTAATAGGGGGTTATTAAACATATAAGACTATTCAGATGCAAATAGAATTATTAATATCACCACAAGCATTTTAGAATACATACCCTTGAACAGCAGCAAATTATTGCATTTAGATCTGACAAAATAATTTGATTTTGAAATAATCAAAATTAGAATTCATTTAGGGCACAAAATATGAAAAAAATATGAAAATATGAAAGAGCTCTGTTAAGTCAGGTCAACAATAAATAACATTTGCTGGGAAACAACTCACAGGCCTGTGTGCAAAGCATTGCACATGACAACCTTTTGCAGATGGGACAGAACAAGACTGAGATCTGAAGCATGAAATACAGCACAATTTTCTGAAGCAAATTAACATCTTCTTCTGTATTATTCTGCACTTTTATTTTGTATTAAGCATTTTTTTACAGATTTGATTAGAATTGGTAAAAGGATTCGGAATTTAACGAGGATGAAGGGTACCTGCAATTACATAGATCTTATTTCTTCAAGAAGTCAGGCCGAAAAAACCCCAACTAATAAATCATTCACATTTATTCCATAGACTTATCCATCAAACTTGCTGCAAAAACAGAAAATCTCAGAAATGAATAATAAAAAAAAAATCTTAAAACCACCCAAGCAAATCTAATATTGAAGCCTCTTCTGGAACCAAACAAAATTTTAAAGATAATTTTATGTCCTTCCCTAACCCCTCTTTTTTAACTTTACACCAAAAATGGTCATTACACAATAAAAATATCACTTCTCTTTACTTTAACCAGTAACCAAAAGAATGGAAGATGAGGTAAAAACAAACACAACTTACTTCATCCTTAATGACTTTCATGAAAGGGAAAATTACTCTGACATTTGTAGCAATTCTTAGAAGCTGGTAGCACTGGTCCACAAATACTTGTTTTGATGGATTAGATTTGAGCTGCAGTTTACTCCAAATGAAGATCAGGTCCCTATTAGGTAGAGAATAAAATATTCCAATTATATTGAGTTTAGAACCCTCTCACTAAGCATAATGCATTATGAAAGACAATTATTTGCATATTCTGTGACTAAAATCATATTTGAGAGTGTAATACTGATCTAATTAACACCACGACTGCACACAACATGCACAATGGAAAATGCATCCTAATTACTTTGTTAAAGCATTCAGGGTATCTCCTATAACCAGCCAGTTAAATATTCAACAAAACATTCATGTATTCAGCTCAGTTTCAGAGAAGTGCACAATAAAATCAGATGGAATAGCACCTAGCTCTCAACACCACAGGCAATAAATATCTGTGTGCTCTTGGGATTAAGTCACTTCCAGTACAAGGATGAAGAATCCTTCAGGTAAAGAAGCTTTTGAATGTGAAAAAAGGAAGCAGCATAGGAAGCTCCTGATGTGGCAGGAAGTAGGGATGTTCTCCAGTTAGCACAGCATAATTTTCTGCCTAGAGCACTTACACCAAAGTTTCAGGCTATACAGCTATCCTACTGCAGTCAAATAACATTCCTGCCTGAGAAAAGGAAATGTAAGAAGATTACTGCTAAACTCTGCACAAGTGATGTGTTAGCCTACAAAATACAGCTAATTGAAGTTTGCAGCATAAAAATTCTGTGCACTTTAATTCAGAGACTTAGGGAGGCAACTGGGCTAACTTTTAGTCACAAGATTTGCCAGAACAAAGATCTCCCACAAGGGTAGCTCCAGTTAGGACTATGAAGAAATCCCACCACAATGTTACAATGAAAGCAGGACCCACTGACTTTCATTTTCTGAAGGAAGACACTTTTCTACTCCAGCAGTCTCCTCCCTCAGAAAACAAACCTAGTTACTGACAAAATATTTGGCTGATTTCCAGAGTCAGACAAACCTTTTGAGATTAAGCTTCTCTTAGTGAGCTCAGAGTCTGAATGAAGGGAAGTGACAGAACTGCCTACAACAAAACCAACTCAACTTTTATGTTCAGGACAGCTCTAGAATTCTGTTTGACATTGAGACCTTGATTGTTTTCTTTCATTTAGAACCCAGGAGAACTGAAGTTGAAAGAAAGATCAAGCTTATGGAGGAAACTGAAAAGGGATACCTATAAGCAGCTCTACACACAAAAAAAAATTAGTCTTTCTGATTTTCTAAAGATACAGACTGCTCACCTCTGCCTTTACCAGGCTGGAAACCTTAATTCTACGTATTTTCAAACTTCATATGCAAGTTTGATATTAGTGTCTTCATGCACTAAACCATTCTTAACAACTCAGTAGAAGTCTCAGCCTGAAGTATAGAAGTAAGAACCGAGTATTTTTACTGTAATATATTTCAATTCAATAATCCATTTCATTCTCTGCTTTGCCTCACACCATTTCAGAGCAAGCCATTTCAATGCTACTCTCAGAGAATGTGAGAAAAATCCAATTATTCTTCTGAGAGATTAGTGGTTAAAGGGGCTTGCTGTGTGTTCAGACAAGTGCTAGGCAGGTACAAGGAAAGAGCTGAAAAAGGAGAGCAGAAAACTAGAAGGAAGAGCTGCATGGGTGAAGACCAAGGTGTTACCCACCATTTACCTAGACCCTAATATGAAACAGTATTTTAGTCTTTTAGTTTTATTTTCTGTGTCAACACAACGGCTTCTCCTTTTCATGTCCATTTCTGACTTTGTTAGGACAATTTAAATTGTTACTGGGAGATCACAGAACTGAGCACCTCTTTACCAGAGGTAACCATGCATTCCAGCCTCTTAACTACCTACAAAATACCAAAACCACTGTATGCCTTCACCAGCAACATGAGGTGGTGGTTAAACCCTCCCTAACTGAACTGGATCTAAATATTTGCTATTCTTAATAAGTAGAAAACTTATTATTAATTAGTAGAAAACTTATTAATGCCAAAGACTATGCCAAAAGACTGATCAAACCTGTGGTAAAAATTCTTTTGACTTACTGAATTTACTGCATAGGAATTACCTGGAAACAGCCAAAATAGCATTTAAAAAATCAGAGAAGGAAGGCCATCTATGCCTGCTCCATCAAAATACCGTGTGTCTTCCTGAAGAGACAACACTTTGATACAAATTATTATGAACTGATTTCTTACCAGTACTTTGCACAAAAATTTTTTTAGTATTACCAAGCACAGCTGGCTTGGTGATTTCTTTTCAGAAAAATAATTTGTTCATCTGAATCTAGAATTTATTCCTAACATCTGTGAAAATTTGAGTTTTGTGACCAAGCTGCTTAAATTTCATCTTCCTTCAAGATGACAGCTAATGGTTTTAGCTTGAAGATTTTATATAGGCTGTAGCAAATATCCGCTATTTACAGCTTTCTAATCTGTTTTGTTGTCTTATCTTTGCTTGTAGTGTTAGCAGCTATATCTCTGTTAGATCTGCAAGGCCCTCAGTTCCAGACAAGGTGAGATGATTTATACTGTTCTAGAGACATTAAAATCTTCCCTGGAGAAAAACAGACTCTGTTGGTTAATTTAACCTGGCTCCTACTTCTTAAAAAAATTGTATTACAGTATGGTCATGCCTTCACAAGCTTTCCTGCAGTTTCCGTGATCCATTAAGTATTACACAAAGTTCTTGTTGGGAACACAACTGTTAAGACTCAGCATCTGTGAAGAATGAAACATCTGTTTGAGCTGCACAGACATAACTGCTCTGAACGCTCTTCCAGAGATCCTAAATTTCTGTATTCTGAATAAATTAAAATACAGAGATGCCAAGATTATTTCCCTGAAAACCAGGTATCAAACAGTACTTGAGCCTCTACTGGAATTTCATCTTTGAAATCTGCTTTGCCAGAACAAAAACAGATACATCTTGCTTTGAACAGCAATTTCAAAAATGGATGATGCAAAACTCAATGATCAGCTAGGTAAGAGCAAGGTCAACATGTTACTACAGCAAAAGGAGTTTTAATTACAGTATTAAAAATGCACTTCTTCAAAGACTGAACCCCCCAGACAGAAAGCATTAATCCATGGAGGTTACACGTGTAATTTCCTAGTAAAAAATGGGGAAATAGAGCTTTTGGGCAGGAATCAGCAAAGATGGATTCAATTCCCACTGAGCTCACACCTTTTTGGTTGAACTCCCTCTTTCCTATGGGGACAGTCCCGGACATCTTTTCCTGGACAGATTGGATGAAAAATACTAGTAGCTATTGCCAACACATTGTACAATAAATGGATGTCATTATCATAAGGCTAATGGTTTTGACTGAGCAAGTACCCATCCAACAGTCCAACATTTAAGGAAAAATATTAATATCAAACCAAACATTATCATATCTAACTTCCTTTAATTTCTCAAAACAACAAAGCTTTTTGATTTCCCGGAATCTGGGAACACAAAAAGCCAGGGTAGCTTCTGAACTTGATATTAAAATTAGTTAGGCAGATTAATAATTTCATCTCTATCAAATCCTTGCTACATAAACAAAGAAAGCATATTTTATCAAGGAATGCAGATGTTCCTTTAGATACAGAAATTATACAAGCTCAACAGAAGGATTATATTCCTTAGCCATCTTTCAGTCCTCAGAATGATGAAATTTGTTGACAACTCTCTAGAAAACAATTCTTAGCCTTAAGAACAAGTGCAGGTATCAAGATAATTAGAAGTGTGTGAAGACATCTTCAATGTTTTCTAGAAAACCCCATCTAGGTGATACCTCTGATCATGACATCCAGGTTTCCATAAATAACAGCACATTTCCAGCACCATACATTCTCTTTTTAGGCACACTGGTGACACATTGCAGTTACAGAGTGAAATATCTACATGGCTAAAGCCTAAAAGTACAAATGCTACACTTCTAGGTAGGATATGTAAAGGCTCACTTTTCTGTTACTTTGAAACAGTAAATAAGAGTTATGAACTATTAGGCTACCTTGTATATGACTGTGTGTAAAAGGGCAAACAGGCACAACAGAAGCACCAGGAACATTCAAAAACCATTTTCATCTGGTATTTTTAAGTTAGGTGGGTTTCATTTTGGCAATAAGCATGTATTTTCTGCTCAGCTGCTTCCCCAGAAATAAAGTATTTACCATATACAATACATGTCCCCATTTTGGAGCTGTGGGACTAGGAAGGATTCACAAAGCTGTAAGGCTAAGGTAGTCTTCCCTTCTTTTTCAGTGTTGCAGATGATCTCAATTCCACTCTTGCAATCAGTCCTCAACAAGTGCTATACAATTAAAATAAAATCAATTTAGATCAATTTGCTGACATGAAATCAAAACCAATCAGACCCTGCTCTACTAAAAACTTCAGGAATTGCTATTAGCACAGAATGTCTTTGGAATGGCTTTTGTGTACATCTGTAAGTAAAGTTTTTGGAAGTAATTTGAGTTATTTCATATTTCTTAGAGTTATGACCATCAGAATAATTGTCTGAGAAATTAAAATACTAAAATTAAAAATAATTTTAAAGCATTAAAATAATTAAAAAACTAAAATGCTTTAGTTCACACAAAAGCACTTTTTTGCTTGTTCTTGCCACTTTTTGGTGTCTTGTTCTTAAAACAAGGTTAAAAAAAGCACTGTTATCTACTAAGTGCTATCAGCGATAACATACGGCTACATTCAGCTCAAATGTCATTTTACATATTAGGGCATCATTAAAGGTCTTTAATAAAACTATTAAATGTACAATTAATATCAACTAGGCTCAAGTGCTTTTACTAAAATAGTCAATAGTAAAATAGTCAATACACTTAGGTTACAAAATATTTAGGGAATATACCTACAAGAATACTTGACCAAAAAACTGCATTTAGGTCAACAAGATTTGTAGGCACTTAACATTCAACTTTTCCAAGCTTAAGCCAGTACTAAGTTTAGCAACACCAGTGTGGCTGCCTGATTTTATGACATTTGGTTCCATAAAATCAGAGTTCCACATGCTCCTCTTGACAACTTGTATACAGCAAGTATAAAGCACCACTTCATTTTAAAAAAGAAATGTATACTGACAAACAATACCTCCTGGAATAGCTGATCTTCTAATGGTGACATATAAAGACAGGTGAAAAGAGCTTGATGGAAATACAGATCTTTACTGATATCTGGATGATTTATGCAAGATTTGATAAGAGCCATTGCCTCAGGGATGCGTTCACAGGCAATAAGGTATCTGGCACGGAGTTCAAAGAACAGTGGATTTTCAGAGCTTAAATATTTGTTAACTGCACAGAAAAGAAAGATTTAAAGGCAATTAGAATATGAAGTCCAAACAACAAATATACCTAAATGTAATGCTGATTTTAATAACAAATAATATTAAGAAAAAATAAAGGCTCCGCTAAAAAAAGTCTATCAAATATTAAATTAAATCCCATAAGAAATCTGCCCTTCTGTTTGCAAACAGAAATTGTTATTTTTTTAAAACCAGTAATCTAATTCAGTATTTTGTTTCTAACAGGTTAACACAAGGTGCTGCAAAGGATTGGTAAAATTTATATTATATAGAAGCAGATGTGACCATTTTAGAGAAATAAAATTCCCTCCTTTCTCAGCAGTGGAATCCATGTGACTGTCAGAAGTATAGGATTGACATCACTTCCAAAGCTATAATTATAAATATTAAAAAAACCCCTCAAGATACTCATTATCCATTAAAATGTAAGACCTCAAAGTGGTGAAAAATGTTAACTACAATTCATATGCTATTACCTTAAGAAGCTTTGAATGCCTTGATTTTGCTTGCTTGGAAAACATATTCCAGTGCAAGTGCTACTGGGTACAATCCTTATCTAAATATCTTTAAATTCTGGCCCCTAATTTCTGGCAATCTGTTTTTTTCAGCTCTAAAAGATAATATTAACACTAATATTTGAATGAAATAATTTCAAGTGAGATACTGAAAATACTCAACATTGAAGTAACTGGAAATTCAGAAATACCTGGAAGACATGCTTTGCATCTTTATTATACAAGATCATACAGATTGTAGTATCTCTTTGGATTAAAAGTTAAAATATCTCTCAAGACTACAACCATAGTACTTCAGTGTTTCAAAGTGTTTTAAAGTGTTTTAAAGAAAGAAAGAGATTATCAATTTAAAGCCAGTGAAGGCTGAAAGTTCACCCCTTAGAAGGAATCTGTATTAATTACAAGCAATTTGAAGTGATACTTAATAAAAGGTTACTAAAAACCACAAACCGAACAAAGCATTTTTTCCCCCAAAATGAAGAGATTACTTGTACAATAAGCTTTCAGTTAAAGCTTTTTTTTTTCAAGGATTGAAATAATTCCTTACACTCAAACCCAAGATTCCTCTAGCATCTTTATTTTTATGCAAGTTAGCAGTGTTCCATGCTAATGAACATTTAAGCAGTATTATTCAAGGTGTCAGGTTTCAATTTGATTTGTTAACAGATGCACTGTAAGAAAAAAATATCTCATTCCCACTATCCATTAGCACTTTTGAGAACAAACTCAGAAAACGAGGACTAAAAGGAAATCCTGTGTCTAATGGTGGTGATGAACTGCACGAAAAAGTTCTTTCCGTTATATGGAAAGGTCCTTAGAGCCAAGTAAAGGCCTCTCCTTTTCTGAATTACCACCCTTAGGAAAATAAACTACATCCTCTGTTTTGTATGCAAGTATTACCCAACAGAAATTTACTGAATTACTGAAAAATAAGGCTGGAAATACTCAGCTTTGGTAAGTGCTAATGGTATGGAAATGCTGCCCATCTAACAAGTGTCTCTAAGATCCTTTCCCCTTAGAGGGAGAATGGCATTCCACAGCACAGCTCACCCTGTTCTACCATTCCCACTTCGTGTGGGGAACTCTCAGGTCCCTTCTTCTCCAGAAATGAGACTGACATACTCCTCTCCCAGGGAAGGGCATCTCCATACCCTACACCACTGCCAGCAGGAGCTCCCAAGGATGAGGGTTCCTACAGCTTCCAGTTTTCAAACTGTTTCATTGATGCTGCTGGCAGGGCAGTGTTCCCTCCCTGTTGTGGAATGTCCTATTTTCCCAGGGCAGCACACAGACCTTTTCTAATGCCCTAAGCCAAAGACAACTGCCAGCTACAGTAGCGTTTGGCCAAGCCTGTGATACATTAAGAAACAGCATTTATTCTTACCCAAGCAGTGATGCTTTGCTTCAGAGCTACAGACATCAACCACCACTCAGAAACTCATTAACTGTTCCATCTGACTGAACCTCTGTAATGTTCTCTTCTAGATGCTCACCTTATTCTCCCCAGTCCACTACAAGTTGACTGTTCCTATGTTTCAACCCTAGTATTTTTCTTTCAACTCAATGACTGCTTTGTTTCCAGCCACCTCCAAACAGATTGTGACATCTCCAAGTTTAATACAACTCATGTAAAGACAGACACAGAGAGGTTTATCTGGACCTAAGCTTCTCCATGGAGTTAATGAATCCAGGACAGGATTATGTAGTTCACACAAACTGATTTTTGCAAGGAATGGTTGGTGATTCAGCTTTTCTATTTAAAATAACCCCTGAGAGAGCTACATGGCCAAGTTTCAAAATACACACTAAATACTGCTAGCCTATAAAGCAGCACAGGATGTTTGCTTTGTGCAAGACTTCACAAGAATCAAATTTTAGAGGAAGTGAGAGAAAGAAAGAACAAGCTTTCAAAATATAATTGTCTAAAATATAAGGTTTGTCAGCACAGATGAGATGTGTCAAGGGTGTGTGTGGGGATATCAGCAGATAAAAGGAGAGAAAAATCTCTTAGCAGAGGGGAGGGAGCTGCAGCCTGAAACATAAGGGAACAAAGTACTCATCTAGTGATAACAGGTCTCATTCCTGATCTGCCAGCTTAAAAACAAACATCCTCAAACTGCTACCCATCAGAGAGGGGACTTATGATGATCAAGAGAATCATTTTAGCAAAGGACTAAACTAATTCTTTGCTGGAGAGATGGAGATCGAGACCTAATTCCACATCACCAAAATCATGCGATGCAGAACAAAACAAGGTTCATCTTGGTTTTCATTTTGTTTCTTTAGGCATTTCCCCACAAGTTTATGAGATATCTAATAAAATCATTGGCAAATCTGTTGCTACGGCAGTTGCTTCACAAAAGAGATAGAACAACAAAGGCATAATGATGTTAATTTGCTATCCAAACCCTTGTTCTGGTAAAGGAGGCAGCTCACAGAGCTGTCCTGACTTTAGTATTCTTCCTTTCTCTCAGTGAACACACTGTCACAGACACAGTGATGAGTTTGTATCAGGCACTACACTGTAAAAACTAGGGAAGAACTAGCATTTTCCACCACTATCAAATAAAAACAACTTTAAAGAGCTCCCCTGTGAACACTGTTGATTAACATGTTAGTAAAGATTTTACTGTAGCTTGAGTATTTATCCCCTTAGGAACTTTCATTAACATTCCAGTGATTTTGTTCCCATGAACTGCACCTTTCCCAGCTCCAGAAATTACATATCCATAAACAGAAAGCAGCTGTCACATGTAGCCATGGGCATCATTGGAAACAGAACCAAGAAAAGCCACAAGACCAAGTATTTACAACTGAAGAGAAAAATTAAACAAGTCATAGTGCCAGGAGACAAATACAAATCAGATCCTCTCCAATCATGCTATTTCAGGAGTCAACTGAATTCAAGTTGTTCTCCATGCTTTAAATGTACACTTAGATTTGGGAAACCCACCCAATCAATTTTATTAACTACTCTGTAGCTACCTGTGTCTGACCAATCTGATCTCTACATTATAAAAGCAGACTTAAATTAGCAAAGAAATTCAGCTTTCTTTCAAACAAAGGGACCATTTTACAACAGAAAAATAGTTAAAACACTGTGCAATGCCAACTGATAACACCTGATCCCATATATTTTTAAAAAGCAAAATTGAACACATTTTTCAGTACTCTAGAAAATTACTGTGACAAATGAAGTACCTAATTCCTGTGACACAGGCTTTGCTTTAAGAATTGCTTGTAATACTGGATCCTCCCATGGTCCACCATCTCGAATGATTCGAGTCACTAGTTCCAGGTTCAGATTCCTGTATTTATTTAGAAGGTTCTGACATTCCTAAGTGTAAAAAGAGAAACAATTAGAAAGAATAAAAAGATGTTGTCTAAAAATAGTTAGGCCATCCCAGAGATACAAAGCAAGAAAGCCATGCATGGCTGAGAATTTCCTCAGTCAGTAATTTGAGCTACAAAGTCTTTCATTGACCATACAGAAAACCCTAAAACAACAACTGATATTGTCTACAAACAGCAATAAAGAATTGTATAAGATCAAAATCACACTTCTAGGGCCCTCAGAAAGAGCCTTCCATTTGTATAACAATGCAAAACCAACTTGGATTGGAGGTATTACTGGCATACACTGAGACAAGTCTTCGACTCATGGCAGCCTGCACAGACTTAAGACATGTTGAGCTGGATTTGTGATTTCTGAGGGGAAAACTGAATTAAGCCAGGAGTCACCAGGCCTCCAGCAACCACTTTTCTCCAGATTTCTACATAACAGGAATATGTTTGCCTGTAATATCATGGAATGTTTTAGCCAGCCATGATTTTCACATGTCAAGTTCCCTCTCATCCCCGCACCTTATTTGCTGTAAAAGTGTCAACAACACCATTAATCAACAGAACATTTTAGTAATGAGAAAGTTATCTAATATTGAAACAAAAAACGCAGCAGAAGAATGGCTTCCATCCACATCCAATTACCTGCTTTCCATTGCCAGTTTGATTACACAACTGATGCAGAAGCAGTGCTTGCACATTAATTTGCAGAAGCAGTAACAGACAGGTATCAACATAAAAATAGCAAAGGAAGAGCTTTTTCTCAAACTGTATTTTACTGAACAATATTCATAGATCCTTTCCATCCTTTCTTTCCCTACCAAGTTTCCTCTCATGGTGGCACAACCCTAAAAATCTGTTCAGGTATTTAAAAAACCCAAACAAACCAAACCCCACACTGACCTGGGAAAACAAGTTTTTAATCCAGGGTCATTTATTTTATGCAGTTTTATGTAGACATGGAAAACTCTGTCTCAATCTACCCAATAATAGAACAATTTAAACTATCCATGTTTATGCTGACTTGAAGACTTCATTAAGATTAAACTTCAATTTTAAATTTACTGTTTAAAACCAGAGGGGCAAGATGCTATTTCATGTCATGAACTAAATGACATTAAGCTCCAAATAGGCATAAACAAGCAGAGTTTCTTTCACTATAATGGCATGTTTCCTCCAGGTCATATATTCACAAAAACTGTCTTTACA
This sequence comes from Cyanistes caeruleus, assembly GCF_971803275.1. NCBI lineage: Eukaryota > Metazoa > Chordata > Aves > Passeriformes > Paridae > Cyanistes > Cyanistes caeruleus. The sequence continues at coordinate 112,340,877 of NC_141703.1, forward strand.
TCAACTAAAATAATATTATAAGTTTATATGAAAGTAGGCAACACTACCTGGATTGAACCTAAAATATCTTTCAAAGGATCTTCATAGAACTCATCCTTTCCAAAGAACAGCAGCAATTCAAAAAAACTCCTAAAAAACAGAAACAGCGACAAGTTAAACTTAAAACATTGATTCAAAAAAATTAAAGTACATTAAGTCTCTCCACAGGACTCTAACCAAAATTAGGAATTAATAAATCACAGGAATTAGTAAATTCTAGACTTGTGCCCACATGGAATCACTCAAAGGTTTTTGCTGGCCAACAATTCATGTTTTCAGGCACTTTCTACAAACACACTTTATTTCATTTCAGCCTGTCTTACCATAACTGAAGTCTTTCTATGAAGATGTTGGTTTAAAGGTATTAATTATTTTATCTTTTCAAAAAAAGCTTTGGGGATTATTTAGAAAGGGACAGCTTTTGTGCAAATATGCAAACAAAACTATGTTCACCTTTTGTGTGGCATTCAAATTCATACAACTTGAATTTTACCACCACCAAGTTTTTAAGCAGATCTCTGTCCAGCAAGATGAATTCACAAGTGCTACCCCAAAAAGAGGTGGCAGAAATGGGTGAAGGTAATACTTTCCAAAAGCTGCTTAGATTCAGACTTATATTTGTGGCCTCCATGGTTTTTTAGCATATTAAAATACCAGTCTAGCATTTTATTTCTTTTAAATCCTGTTACAGGATCAGAGAGGTTGGTAAAAAGCAGCTTTCAAGATCTCCTTTAATTTCAGGTTTTCATTTATAAAAGCCTCCTTCCAGATAATGCAGTTGAGTCAATTCAATCAAAAACTTGGCAGTCAGAGCTCGTGGATCTGCAGTGTAAATGTTACTGTTCTGCCTGAAGATTCTGAGAAATTTCATTTCTACTTGGAAAAAGTACCAGGCAGGCATTGCACTAATGAGCAGCAATTGCTGATTGAGAAAGTCAAGAACAGCAGACAAGAACCAAGCAACTCTCAGAAGGACAGGCAGGACTTCAAAAAATACTGTGCAAATTCAAGGCACCTTTTTCTCCTCAGTAACATTTTCAGGAATACTGGGCATTAAAAAAGTCTTAATACTCACAGAAAAAATTAAGTTTTCTATAGGAATAATGGAAAAGTACCATAAAATTAGATTTCCAATGGGTTATGCTGAAGTATTTTTTTTCTTTCTAACCAATGATTAACTATGCCAGAAACAGGCTTAGAGAAATAGATATAAACTTATTACATTCAGTGACAGAATTTCTCTCAAGGCTAGGTCTTAAATCTCAGTTACAATATGCAATGAATAAACAATCCATACCCAAATAAGTACTTGGTTCTGAAAAAACATTATCTCATTTCATGTCAAACAAAATTTTGCAGCACACTTGATTCTCAGGAAAGGTCAGTCATGAGTCATGATCTGGCAAGCAACCAAACTGGAACTTAAATAAGAAGACAAAACTAGTTTGAGCAAGTGATGCATGCTTGTATTTAAATTTGCTTTGACTGATTTAAAAAGAGGAGGATCTTGCAAAAAAAAAAAAAAAATCTGGAAGCCAATAGTGAACAAGTGTAAACTGTGATTTTCTGCTTTATCAATGCACCTGCTCACAGTCTAATACCAGAAACCATCAAAATATTTTTATTTCCTCATCACCAGTCTCCAGTTAAAATGACTACAGTCAGTTCCAACTTTGTTTATCTCAAAACTGTCTGCAGCACTGCATATCCACATTTATATCCATCTAGATTGATCACATCACTGCCTTAGCATCACAAGATTGCCTAAAAACACCAGTGTGCTACCATTATAAAACCCCCTGACATTAATGCAGATGCTGCTTCATTCAATAAAAATTGCAAGGTTATTAAGTATAGGAAATAAACCAGTTGCTCCTGTTACCAGTTTATTGTCTGGTTACCAAGGAAATCTTACTCAAGGATGACAATACAGTCAGGCAGAGTTTTGCTCTCCAAGAACTAAGACCTAATACACAGTGAATTTTCAAAAAAGATTCAAGCAAGGTTGCCCAGGTAACTGCAGCTACTAAGCCCTGGGATCCCTTTATATCACATCACATGCAAAACTGTGCTAGCCAGGCAGAAGAATAAATAATCTGATATCCTAGAATGGAAGCAAATCTCATTGAGTAAACCCAGCCTCAAAAATCAAAACAGACAAGGGTGACAGGAATTTAGCGACCAATTTACCTGTCAATTATCAGAATTTATCCATCCAAAAGAATACCTGCATTTCCACCTTTCTACCTCCCAAGCTTTGCTATTTAAAAACACATATAAACATGGTTTGAACTTTGATTTTTTTTTCCTTAAAACTAGTGAAAAAACCCACAGCAACAGATGTCACCATGTTTTGACATAACTTTGAACATTGTGGTCTTATGATGCCAGAAATAGTCCTCTGTCTAAACTGTTTCACACACACAAAACAGGAAATGTCCATAGTGAAGCTTCAGCCACATTTAAAGACAACACTTATTTTTCCTTCTGTACTTATTACCCTGACACTTCCAGTCTTCATGTAGGAAAATGACCAATGCATGTAGAAAATTGAAATTAGAGCAAAATTTACAGCACAACATTCAGCAATTCTTGCAGCTGAATGTGACTTTGGGTCAGTTAACTGCATGACAAGCAATTCCTGTAAGTATTTTGATGACTCAAACATAAAAATCCAAACAATTTTAAAGTAAGTAAATTCTCTCTCAAGAAAATTATCTTAAGAAGTACTTCACTTATTACATCACTAGAAGTACAGAAGAAAAAACTTGAGATAAATGAATTAAAACTATCTACTGGCAAAGGTTGGTCTTCAAATACTCCAAATTAAGGTTATGATAATCACTTATTTCTGAGATTATTCATTTTGCCAGACATCCCTTATGACAAAACCCTGTCATAGCCTACTTGAATATTTAACAAGGATACAAAAAAGACAAAACTAAATTCTACTTAGTAATTCTTGGTTCTGTGTAGATATACCACCTGTAAAACCCCTCTAGGGAGCTTTGAGGATCTGAAACCCTTTTGCTGTGCTATTGTAAAGGAAGGAATAATAAAAATGAAGAAGTACTCACAAAGCAAGGCTACTCAGCACATACTGTACGTGCTCACATTCGGCTGGGAATGACACACAGGCAGACGTGAAGCAGCACAGTGCTGTCTGCAGCACCTGGAGCTGAGGCAAAGGGACCTGCCATCTTCCAGCATAGTCTTCAACAACCTAAGCAAAAACATGGAAATATAGATTATTATCCAAGACATTCTCCTTGGTCAGAAAGAGGAAGCAGTTAACACTATACCTGCTCCCCTCCTTCTCCCTCAGGAGCAGTTTGTAAGCTAAAAAATTTGACTGTTTTCTAGTTTATGACTTATATAGTGAGAATATCACAAGGGATCTTCAGATATTCTTTTCAGAGAATAAGACAAGAAATACTTTCTTCTTATGCTGTACCATAGTAGATATTGCACTCTGCACTTAAACACAAGTTTTTATTTTGCAAGGGGATGCAAATTAAGAGCCTGTAACAACATCCAGACGTTCTAGTCTAAAAACTTTCCAAGAGGGGAAAGAGTAACCTGCATTCCTCCAGCCTTTATGTCAGCAGAGACAAACATTCCAGTCACTCTTCCTTAACTGATCAAATGAGTAAATTTGGCTTTATTTAGACATAGGATGGATCTAAGGCAGCAGCAGCAGAGATGGCTTCATACTCTGTATGTAGATTCTAAGTTTTCCAAACTTATTTTAATCATTTGTTTGAAAAACTGTTAGCTTAATGCAGCAAATATCTAGGTCAACTGAAGAAGCAGCAGACTTGTAGCTGAATACTCTTCATCTTAAGACCAAACATTTTGTAAGATAGTCCTGCCTCACAGATCTATTAAGAGTTCCCAGAAATAGTTTTAGTCAAGTCCCTTTTATAGAAAACCACAAAAGTCTTAGAAAAACAAAGTAGACAGAAAGAAAAAACATCCTTTTGAGGTGTGAGCCTCCAAAAGGTCAAACAAAGGTAGAAATAAAGTATCACTTCCCACCAGGATGTTTCACAAACCTTGCACCTGATAGGCACAGTACAGATAAGTTCATAAATGATTTCAAGGCAATAAAACAACATTTTGTGTCCCACTGTACAGCCCTCACTGCACCTCCAGCACTCATCTGAACCCAATGTAATCTCAATTAGGAATGAATGGGCAGGGAACATCCTCTTCCCAAAAAAAGCCATCAGTCCCAGTCTGCACCAGCTCCTCTGTCACACAAATACCAGAGCCAGCAGAGAAAGGAACACAACAGCAACACCACCTTGGCTTGGCAGTTGTTCTGCAACTCAAACGTACCAAAATAGCTTCACAGCAACAGTACCCTCATCCCAAACTGCTCAGGAAAAACAGGAATAGCAAACTTTTTGCTGAATGTAGATAACCTGAAACCATTAATTCATCAGTGGCAGGAAAAGAGAAGTCTAACTGGTCAATCCTCAGAAGACTTGCAACAATCAAGAAAAGATGGGGGTGTGGGGAGTGTATGGACAAAAAGCTAAACTAACTATAAAATAAATTCCAAACCACACTTCACACACATTCTATACAGAAGGAGGGGCAGGGAATAATGGATACTTCTATGTCTGTTTTTAAGTAATCCCATGGAATAACTTCTTCTGTAATAGAAACCAAGCTCTTTTTATTTGTACAAAACACTCAAGATGCCATGCTTTGAAACAGGACTGCAAAGCACAACATAAGTAAAAGTTTATCAGCACATTTTGGATAGGCACATTAATTTCAATGTAATGAAGCCAACCAAAAAAGAAGCACATAATATTGTCAAAGCACAGTGGCCTATTCCTTGTCCAACACTCAGGAGAGAAGACCAGAAGCAAAGCAATCTTTTTTTATGTGACTTTTTGTAACATTTGCTTTCAAAGTCTCTGTTAGAGTGCAATTTTTAATATTCTTAAAGCATCCTACCTCCCCCCCAGTCTGTCTGTACCTGCCAGTGCTAGTAACCACAGAGGGACCAGGCCTGTTTTGTTTTCCCTCTCATTTAGAGCAGATAAAGATACTGAAAGGAGGTTGAAGCATCTACCTGACACCAAACTCCCCATTCAGCTCCACCTTTCTCCCACACCAATACATTACTTCTCCTCCTTCAGTAGGTTTAAATAACTCACAGGAAAATCCAAGACTCAGATGTATCCCATTAAAACAAAATCAAGACCAGACTTATCAAAAATTCCTGAGCACACAGCTAAGGCAGCTAACTCCAAAAATAACAAGGTAGTAATTAAAAACCTGAACTAGTGAAGCAATAGCTTTTCTTGGAATATTATGTTTTAACTGATTAATTATACACATATTTTAAGTAATTAAATATGCACATATATAGTTATTTGGCTATATTTCAAAGACTTAAGAGAAACAACATTGCAAATTATTAGATTTACAAATACACAGGACACAAACCCCAAATGTTTTACGCAGTGCTAGGCCACAAGTTGCTACAGCTTTTCCTATTCCGACACACAACAAAAAAAAGAAGCTACAAATCCCACCAATTTTAAAAGCTTATCATTACTAGGATTTCAAACAGTGTTACTCCCATAGTTTTTTGTGAGATTTAACAGTAAAGTCACCATGGGATTAAAACCACAACAATTCTCTGAGTTTTTATAGTTTTCAGACACAGAAAGCTTCTTGGCAAATATCATGGTTGTCATTCCTTATAATAGACATATGTAAGGGTTGTCACATGAGAGGACATGTGGGCAAGGTTAGAAAAAAAAAAAGTTTCCTGAAAATTAAAATCCAGTAAAAGCAACACCTACCACCAGTTGCCTGATCCACAGAAATACCAGAGCAGCTCAGATACCAAAGTTCAGCTCTAGAACTTGGGTAACACTACATTTACTCTTCCTGGAAACACCACAAGAAATAATCACAGCTTTTAAACTGTCTTTTGAACCTGCTCAGCGCATGAACAGCATTTTGTTTTGTTCCCAAATACAAAAAAGCCAACCATGTCCTTACAAATAAGGGTTTTACTAACCAAATAGAGAGTAGGAAAACCCTTATGACTTTAGGGTAATATGAAATATACTTAAAATGTGAAAGTTTAAAATGGCTTTATACTAAAATATGTAAGCAATGGCTTTACTCCAATTCACATGTGAATATTACATAAGGAGTAAACAAACATAATCACACTTCTGGCAAAAGAAAACACAGCACCCAGCAACAGCATGACGCATCCTATAAGAGAAGTTTCTACCCTTAAAGCTTAATGCTTTCCCCCTACTCTTAATCACCAAAATCTCATCCACCTCCATAGCCTGCCTGAGGCAAGAACAATTCTCAAGATTGGTACATCACATTTAGCAAGCCAAAAAGTCATGTATGTTTATAGTCTGTCACTTGCACAACAGTCAAAACTATACATTAATTCTAGAAAATCAGTTTGGGCTGATTGGACCACTGTAGTAAGCGTTCCTATGTATGCTTTCTGGATAAGAGATAGATATATATACTGAAAAGTAGAAATATTCCTCTTCATTTTGATTAGCACCTCACCCTCCAAATGAAAGCCAGCTAATGAAAGGAATTGTTTTGCTCACATATAAAAGCGAGAACTGCCAATCTTATGAACACACAAATGTTCACATCCACATCACTGGTAACCAGTAAAATACAATTTATTAGGTGTACCAGTGAAGAAGTACAATTACTTTTTTTCCTCATGTAAACAAAAGGATGTAACCTGGATTTTTGCATTACCTCCTGCACTAAGAGTGCCTTCTCTAACCTGAAAAACCCATGTAGCAAAACTATCAAACAGACAGAAACATCACTTAATGGAGATCCTTCCTTTAGGTATAAAAACCTGCAACTACTTTCTAATTTAGAATCCTAATACATTTTCTAGGGAAAAATCATGAACTTATTTTCATACGAAAGCTATATGCAATGAAAAGGCATTAAAGCCTAGAGAAGCAGGAATACCAAGATGTTTGTAAGTGTCAAAGAGGAAAGTTTCAGAAAGGTAAAAAGATATTACAAAGATAAGAAAAGTCTCCAATGTATTGCACAAATGTTTCTTTTGGAAAATACCAACTTCCTAATACCACTTGTAAAACAGAGAGATCATTTCCCAGGGTAAAGCTAAGAGGACAGCAGGCACAAAAGCTGATGAGAACCACCCGAATATGTGAATTAGAAAAGATTTTATGCCGCTAATGACAAAAGCACTGAAGACTGGAAGCCTGGAGGAGTCAATCTTCAGATAAAGAGGTTGCAATTCAACTGCTATTGTGAATTCTCATGAATTGACTGAGAAGCCAAGCTCACTTCACCCACAACAGCCCAGTTTTGCATGACAGACCCTTATCAGTTTTCCCATCAAGTGTCAGAGGAAGGTCTGACACCTCCTAACCCAGCCCAAGCACACCCTTCTGCAGAGAGGTAAATCCTCACTACAACTGGAAGTTCACCTTGGCACCCAACTTGGCAGTAAACACCACATGATTTTGCCACATCTGTTTCATAAGGATTTCCTTTTAAACATGAATTCACTTGAATATCAAGCAGCACAACACTAAACTGCCAAAAATAAACTGAACACGCTGGTTTCCTCCAGTCCCACATGTAAAAAATACCATGACAGGTTTTTAAAGTTAAATCATTTCAAGTAGATATGGTACTCTTTGAAATTTAGTTACTGGAATGTATGATTGGCCCTTTGCAAGCTTTCATGTAACAAGCAGTATCAACACTCAAAAACATGAAAAAGTCAAATACAACTTACAGTGGTGCTCTTAAAATTTGAGCCATTAACAAGGATAAAGCATATTTGTTCAGGAAAGTACAAAACCCCCCCAAACATCAACACCACAAATTATTACACGAGCAAATAGGTGGTGAAAAATTACAGATTCTGCCTTTTCAGAGAAATAAGCTTCAAGGATGTTGAAGAAATCACTTTTCACTACTAGTACTCGCATGTAACTGAGCCTAAAAATAGTGTTTGTAGATCAAATATGGATCCCAAAGGCACAAAATTTGATAAAATATAAGTCTGGTATAACCTAAAGGTTTGGGGATTGTTCTGGTTTTGTTTTTTTAATATAAAAACAACTTAACCACTATTGATTTGAAATCCAGAGTAAGAGACTAAAAAGCAAATACTTTCAAATTTGGGCACAAAAAGTGTGTAATGATATTAACCCCAAAGTAAGAAGAACAAACATCTAAAGTTGTATATTTTTTTACTTCCATCACCACAAAGCAAGACAAACAACAGTTGAGTCACAGATCCCTCCCTGCATAAAATAAATCCCGGAAATACTGTCTTCTCTGGTGTGTTACTATATTTTACAACTTAACTCTTTTATAAGCCCAAGAATTGTTTTTCCACCAATTAATGTAAGCAAAGGAGGTAATCTTTCTTTCAGGGGTAGGATCATCCTGGAAGGCTGTAAACTGATGCCACAGGAAGAACAGATCAAGGAGTGTTTATGCCTCACAGCATCACCTTGTTACTTGAGATGAACTTAACCTGGTGTCTATTCCAGTCAGTACCAACAACATAAAATAACATCTAGTACAGTTATGCAGCCCTGAGGACAACTACAGAAATGCTGGAAGCAACTTGTATTATTTTGATAGTATTTAAAGTTATGAGAAAATATCCTGAAAAAGAAATTAATTTCTTTTTCTAGTTAATAAAACTGTACCCACTTCCAGGGCAATGAAGGAAGCTACATCCATTTTCCAGCTTGCCATTAAAGTTTGTTTTTAAACCAAGTAAAATTGGAAATTCATTCTTCTAATTGCAAAAGCATTCCCCTTAACCTTTGCACCAAAAAAGTCACCATCTATGCTGTTTTCACTGCCCTTCACCATTTGTATTTCAGTTTCACAGGAACCTCTCCATGGCTATGGTTCCTGAGAAACCTCAGGAAAGAATTTCCAGTTCTGCATACAAACACAAGCTGAAACTCTTCCAAATGTTTAGGCTGAGGCAGCTTCTTCTAGGTACCACCTTTCAAATGTCTTTAACTTACAAAGTAGTTACAGATGCGTTGTTCTTTTGCCTGCCAAAGCTGGGAACAGCAGATTTGCTTTTTCCAACATCCAAGTGGGTTTGGAACTCCACAAATAAGAAGAAAAGCCACATCAGCAAACTGTAGAAAGTAGCATAGAAACAGCTGGTGACATGCATAAGCTGGGTACTTGACTCATCTTCCAACTGTCTTTTTTCTCTTCCAGCCACAGAAAGCTTGATTTTTGCTTTGCTCATGTCATCAATCTCAAAGAACATTCCAAGAAATCATTTTATTCCATTTTGCCTTGAAAGGTTCAGGCTGTAATGACTATGACCAGGAACACCTACAAGACATAGATTCCAAAACTACAAATGGGCTTCAAGATGCCACATTCTAACTGCATCTTGTACCACTAAATTGTGATTAACCACAAATTTATGGAAAATGCTCTCATAATCCTGACATCTTTTTTAACTGGTACTTAATTGATCCAAAAGTAAAGTTGAGCCACAATACTCCAGGCCTCAAGAGAAGTAGGTCTGCCTGTTTACAGCAGGTTTTTTTACCTTTCTAACATCATTCAAGGATAAAAGATGTGCACACCAATGCATTTCAAGCTCTAAGCCACTCTGAAAGATCAGGAGGATTTTCTGTGTACAGATCTACAGACTGAAAAAAGCTTTATTTACACCTTGCTTCATTTCTCCTGTAGTTCTTACTGAGAGATGCTCATAGACTTCAACAGCTTAACTACAAGCAATTTAAACAATACTATTTTCAGATGGGAGCGAGCTTCAGTACCGTCTCTGAAGCACAGCCACATGTTTTGATAGGTTGTTATTCTGAAAATAACAATGTTTCTTTTGGGGAGTCCAGTCTCACTGCACTATGACTAAACAACTATTTCTAAACTGCTATTACATTTCAGACACAAAACCGAGAGCACAGGAGGCAAACTAGGACGTTGAGAAAGGCCAAAGGAGTATGAAGACAAGCAAAACTGTGTTATCAGTGAGAAGTGGAGTGAGGGGGACAGGAGGCAAATATCTCCTTCAGAAGATCTGGATAGAAAAGCAAAAATACATATTACATGTATAATTACACAGTGTCAATCCCATGAGGGAAAATGGGCTTATATGGAGCACATTCAACTTCATTTGTTGTCAAACCATAAATGTCACACAGCTACAGGCTTTTCACACCAGCACACCCCTTAGGATCTTGTGTTTGCATAGTTAAATCAGTAGAAAAACCCATTACTAAAAAACAGGCTTCAACAAAACACTGATTACCTTGAGTGAGCACATGACTGCTTTTCACACCAGGCCAAACTTACACAAAACAAGCAAAAAAAAATATAAACCCTGAGGACAAACTGTTAATATATTTACTCACTCTCATCAGAATTATTTCAACTGTGCATTGTTAAAAAGAAAGTTTAAGAGAAAAGGAGCAGAGCCCTTTACATACTCAGAACATTGGCTGCTTTTCTGGAGAGTTCATCAACTCAAAGTAGGGGAAAGTGTTTGGCAACCTCCCTAGACAAAAAAAACCAGAACTGCAGGAGAGGTCAACACTAGATATATAGCACATAAAATACTTGTGATACAACTATTTCACATGAAAATTCTACCCCAGATCTTGTCCTCTTCTGTTTCCTAATAATTAATACATTTCCCTGGGATTGACATTAGTACATGTACTTATTATCTTGTATGCACCTCCCAAACACAATAAATTCAACATATAGTAAACACAGAGAGAAAAATTTAAGATAAAACTCTCAGGCCTGAGCAAAAGTTAATGTCTTTCCAACTAGACAACATAATCAAACATGGTTTTCATTGCTTACAGTTGTCGAACATGCCAGACTTCCAAAAACATTAGCTTCTCCTTTTACTGGCTCCACAATTTTTGAGAGATCGTGAACCAGAAAAAAAAAAGGGATGGATCGACAGCCCCAAAAAGCAACTTATGGGTTCAGAGAGCAGAATGCACCCCGAGATTATTGTAAGCACGTATAACAGTAAATAATATTCCAAACAGGACGTTTCACTGAATGATAGCACAAAGTGAATGAAAGAACAAAGTGACAACAGGACATCACATTTCTTTAGATGGCAGAAGACAACTGTAGTGATACGGCAAGTCAAAAAGTTGATAAAATGAAGCCATTCTATATAAAATGACCTCTAGGCTGTGTTTTTTGGGGAAGCAAGCAAGTGGCTTGCATTCAAGCAAGAAAACACCAAAGGTAACTAATGTTCCACCACACCTGCTGATGAAAGCAACCAGGAAAAGCAACCTGTTGGTGCTTGTTACTTTCCAAGGCACACCTAAAGGGCTTGCGAGGAGCACAAGAATACCGGGCCCGCTTCAAGAAAACGCTGGTCTCCAAAGGACAAAACCCTAAAAATCATAAAACACCCTGGTCTAATTCGGTCAGCGAGACGAGAACTGTTCCCGAGGCCCTACCTGCCTCTCTACCTCCCTCCGCCACGAAGGCGAGGCCACCCGGAATCGTTCTGCCCGCAGCACCGGCAGCACCACACGTGTCCCCGCAGCCGCCCCCAGCTCTCCCTGCCCTCTCCCGCTCCGGGAGCCGCCTTCCCTTCCTATCCCTTCCCCCCAGGAGCCTCCCTGCCCGCTCGGCCCGGCCCCCGCTCCCCTGGGCCGCGCCCTGTACGCCGCTCCTCACGGCCCGGGAGCGCGGCGGGCCCGGCCCGGCCCGGCTCCCTCCGCCGCTGCCCCCGTCGCTGCCCCCCGCGCCGCAGCGCTCACCTGGCAGAAGCGGCGGCAGTAGTACTGGCTGCGGAGCAGAGCGGGCAGCCCGGCCGGGAGCCCTGGCGCCGCCAGCGCCTCCAGCTCCTCGCTGAGCCGCTCCGACTCTTGGTCGCTCTCGTCTTCCGCCATGGCGGCCCCGCCGCCCCGCGCGTACCGAGCGCCCCCGCCCCGCCCCGCCGCGCCGGAAGAGCCGCCCCCGCCGCGCAGCCAAGCGTCCGGCCACGCCCCCGCCGCGCCGCGCTCCCATTGGCCCTCCCGTCCTGCCCATCAATGCGCCCCTCACCTTTGGCTCCGCCCCTTCGCTGGAGCGCGACTCGATTGGTGGAAAAGTCTCGTCGTTACTTCAGACCTGCCTTTCTATTGGCTGCTGGCCCCGTCTGTCACGCCCCCCTCCTCAGCTCCCTGCCCGATCCCCCGTCCGCTGCTCGCCGCCGCCCACGCTCTGATTGGCCGGCGCACGCCTCTATCAGAGCGCTCACGCTCGCCCCCCATTCTTAATTGGGGGCGAGCTTCGCCCATCTCCGCGGTGAACCAATCAGCGAGTGACTTCCGGCGGTGGGCGGGGCCGTGCGGCTGCGGCGGAGCGGCGCGTCCGGCCCGGCCCGGCGGGGCCCAGCGCGGAGCGGCGGCGGTAGCGGCGGAGCCCCGGGGCGGCCCCGGGCGCGGGCGGGCGGCGCGACCGCTGCGGGTAATGGTTCCCGGCACGGGGCCCACGCGGATTCGCGCGTGGGGAGGAGGCTGCAGGGCCTCCCGGGGAAACACCCGCGCTGCGAGGAAGGGCCGCAGCCGCGGGGCCTGGGGTGTGCCCGGCCGGGCTCCGCGCGTTTAACCCGCGCGGGGCACACGGCGCCGGCAGCCCGCGGAACAAACCCGGGCAAGGAACGCATCGAGTTGTGGTCCCGGTCCCCGGTGACTGGAGATCCAGACTCGTTGTGCTCCTCACCCGGCGGCTCCGGGGCTGGCAGCGGGTCCGGGTGCGGTGACAGCGGCCGCCGCCTCGGCCGGAGTGTCCCGGGGAGCGGATCCTTGTGCGCCGGGCACCCCTGCGTGGGGAGGCAGCAGTCTTCGGCAAGGAAACCACGCCAAAACTTGATACCCCACCCCCCCAAAAAAACAAACCAGGCCTACAAAAAATCCTGTGTTCTGCTGCTCTCAGAAGCCCGAGAGATTTTGTTGCAGTAGGATTGCAAACACCTGATTTGGTGGGGGGAAATTTTTTTTTGGCCTTTCAGAAGCCAAAGCAACAAGTTTGTATTGGGTTAGGACTTGTTTTCTGCTTGATTTCAGGAAATGGTTGCTTAGGAAACTCATGTGTAAAGCAACCAAAAGAATGAAAAGGGTTACATTGATGCTGGATAAAGATTGTTTATCTTTGTATCGGTCTAAGACTTATGGTTCTGCAAAGTCGCAGTGAGAGCAAAAAAAAAAATCACTAGGAAACAGCTAATACAAAAATCTTTGTTTCCTTTTTTTGCAGAAGCTTGTAATCTTTTCATGTAGCAATGTCTTAAGAAAAAAAGACAATGTTGAAGACAGAATTCTCTATTCCTTTAGTTCCAGGGTGGGGAAAAACCATTCTGGACAGCAGAAACTGTATTCAGCCTTTTTTTTTAAGCATTGCAAGAGCAAACTGGATAACAAAAGAAAAAAATTATAGAGAAGTACATCCTTCCCCCCCACACCGAGGTATCTGGATACTTAAAAGAAATATTGTTGCTGTCTGGAGTTTTTTGTTTCGTTTTTTGGGGGTTTTTTTTGTTTTTTTAAGGAAATTAGTAGTTCATGTGTTGACCATTAATTTTGCTCAGAAAACCTTAAACCTTAACAGAGCTATTACTTGACTTCACCTTTACTTTAAAAAAGGAGTTAAATTATCTTTAGATGAGATTTGCATTAGCTACTCCATTCCTCAACAACAAAAGGACACAGGCCTTGTTTGATTTCAGAGCACTTAACTGGGTTATTTGCCTGCTTTGGTGACATGGTCTAGTTTAGAGTGATGTTAAACCTCTTTGAAAATACAGTTTCTTATTTTGCATTGTAAACATGCAATTCTATGTTCTATTAGGCTGCTTCAGTTGTAATTGCAGTGACAAAATTATTTGCTCTAAGCTCCAAGTTCAGGGTCAATCTAATAGCTGTGGTTTAAAAACCAGGGCTGTTTCCAAATAAGTGCTGGCAAAGCTTCAGTTTGGTTTTGGTTTGGGTTTATTGTTGTTTTGTTTTTTTTTCTTGTTGGGGGTTACTGGCTTTTTAAAGTGACAAAAATGGTTTTCTTGCTTGCTATGGACAAAATACACAGAAAAATACTGACTCAACATAATTAAAAAACTGTAAAGTATGTTTAAAAAATGTTAAGAAGGAAGTACCTTTTGTCCTAAAGTGTAAAGGATGAAAAAAGGCCTTCAAGAAAAGCAAAAAGTGTTTTTGTTTGACTTAGTGATTACAGATTGGGTTTTGAGGGTTCTGTTGAGAAACTAAAAAGCATTTTACTCTGACCCGCAAGGATCCTCATTCTCCCAATTTCTTTGGACTTCCAGATGAAAAGCCTTTCAGTAACAGTGTCACAAATGTGTCTTACCTGTAAGTCATGATATTTTAGGTGTCATCAGGTGCCAGGCTGGATACTGAATTTACACTTGTTTTGTTTGCCAGCTTTGCCCGGCCAGAGGCAGCAATGGAACGGTTCGGGGTGAAATCGGCGCCATCGCGGAACCGCTCCAAGACCGCTCTGTACGTGACCCCCCAGGACCGCGTGACCGAGTTCGGCAGCGAGCTGCACGAGGACGGGGGGAAGCTCTTCTGCACCTCCTGCAACGTGGTGCTCAACCACGTCCGCAAGTCCGCCATCAACGACCACCTCAAGTCCAAAACGCACACCAAGAGGAAGGCGGAGTTTGAGGAGCAGAACGTCAGGAAGAAACAAAGGACTCTGACTGCCTCCCTGCAATGCAACAGCACTGCCCAGACAGAGAAAAGCAGTGTGATCCAGGACTTCGTGAAAATGTGCCTGGAAGCCAATATCCCACTGGAGAAGGCTGATCACCCCTCTGTGCGAGCCTTCCTGTCCCGCTACGTTAAGAACGGCAGCTCCATACCCAAGTCGGAGCAGCTAAGGAAAGCATATCTGCCTGATGGCTATGACAATGAGAACCAGCTCATCAACACTGAAGACCGTTGAGAAGAGAATTGTTTTCATCCTTGGTGTGAAGTTTTACATATTGATGGTGTGGTTTATTTTTATATTCATGCATATATACAGTGTTACATATTGATTTTACAAGCTATTTTGTATTCTTGTAGAAATGACAATCTACTTCTGAACTTAGTGGTGTGCCACAGATTGTTGCTAACCCTGCTGTGAACTTCAGAGCTACATTGATGTAGAGCTCACGAGGAATGTAGGGAGCATCCCTGGCACACACCTGATCTCTGTTCAGTCCAGCTGTAACTGAGGCTGAGAAAAAGGCACTTGAATGAATGGAGCACCCCACTTCACAGTGCAACTAAGAAGACCGTGTGGCAGGGATTGCTGCTCATGGCAGTGGATTGCTTTGTCCAGTATCCTGTCCCTGAGTGACCAAGAAGAGGTGCTGCACCTTTGAAATGCAAGAAGCTCTAGGATCATTAGTTGAAATATCACTGTTGGGGGAGGACTGTTGCAACTTTCTATTCAAGCTTGGTTTACGTTTTGAAACAGGAAACATTTTTCTTCTAGAACTCTCTCTTACGCTGTTTGGTGCAATTGTGGATGTATTTGTTATCCAGCTTAACCAGCCAGTCTCTTGTACTGACCTCTGAACTCCACTATCCTCATAAGCCTAGGAGTTCTACCCTGTCTGCTTTTCTAAAATCACTGTTCCTTTGTCTTGGTTTCACATGCCCCCTTCCATTTCAGTGCCAATACTTGGAAGCTGAGTAGACAGTAACTGAGTGTGGTTTGCGGCGCAGCTGCTGTCAAGTGAAACTTATGCTGGACCAAGTTTGTAGCAGAGAAGATTAATGCCTTTTTCCTACTAGCAGGACTAAGCTAAATCTAATTTGGGGATGGCACAGGCACTAAATTGAGGAGTTGGGGAAGTTTTTTCATTGTGCACAGGAGAAGAGGCTGCTCCATCTTTCCCTGGAGGTCCTTTACACCTCTGGCCTTGTCATCAGTCAAGGGAAGTGATTAGTTTTTAAAGCAGTTACTGCAAAGGCTCTTCAGTACTTGTAAGCACAAGTAGGAAGGCACATGCACTCTGAACTTATACTGGAATTACAGACCTGGGCTGTATTTCTTACTCTGTGCTATGGCCACATCTATTGGACTGGCAAAAACCAAAATGGGATATTGAAGAATTTCAATAATGTTACTCTCTCCAAAATCTAGTAAACTGTTACTAAGCTGTTCCAAATGATGACGCCAAATATTTCACCTGACACAAGTGTTCTGTAAAGGTTTTGAATGAAATGAGGGAGTACTGTGCAAAGTGCTATAATTCAATGACCTGTGCCTGCTCCAGATCTCCTGGGGATGCTTTGGGTTCAGAGAGGTGCCAAGCAGCTCCTGGGAGCACAGGAATCCTCTCTCCCCATGGGTACAATGGTATAAGGATGCTTTAACTCCTGAGGGTGGAGCCACTTGTCCAGCTTCCTTTCCCAGCAGAGTTTCACAGCAGTTTATTTACAGCAATACCAAGGAATTGCTGAAAGGAGACAAAATAACCAGATTATTTTGGGTTTGGAGGTATTTCCCTAGCTGTATATAGAGCAGTCTCCTTTGGTGGGCTGAGAGAGATTTACATACTTAGTAACAACTATTTTTTTTTGTGCAATTAGCCTGCAGAAATGCACTTGTGTTCCATGTCCTGCTATGAAACTGCTGGAATAAATAGACAAAGCTAAAAAGTAGAAGGTTTCTTACCCATGTGCATCAGTCCAGGGGTGCTCACCCCACTGCTGGTCTAGGACTTCAGGCAGAAATAACAGTAGCAACTTTTAAATTTAATCCTAGAGATCAAGATATGCCTTCCTAAATATCATTTTTTATTGCACAAGCTTGGATTTAGCTTAAAATCCTTAACTGCCTTGGGCTAGAACTGTTTAATAAATCTTCTGAAGCCAAGTGAAAGGTAAACTGCCAATAGCCTTTTCTGTCCTGACAAGAATTGAAAGTATTTTCTCACAGCTGCTGTTTTCTTACAGTGAAACAATATCCTTGCTTTATATTTTAATCTTTTTTGAAACCTCAGCAGTGGTATCTTAGAATTGAAGCAAATAGAGAATAATGGGCTATTGAGAAAACAAAAGCAGCTAGAAAAATGGGATGGTCAAAAGGTATGAATTTGGGCCAGTTCACTCAGTTTTTGCTAACGTGGGATTTTCCAGACTGCACCCCATAACAATTTTTTATAGTTTAGATGCTGTATATTCTTCCCTTGACTGACTGACAGACGTTTTGAAATGCTTCATGGGAACATTAATTAGGCTCTTGTATAACTGAAAAAAAAAAAAAAAAAAAAAAAGAAAATCAAGTTGTTTTAAAAGTTACAGTTTTACATAAAAATAAAAATACTGGTAAGTGTAATGAACTCACTTTGCAGGACTGCTGCCTTAGTAATAGGATATTTTCATTTAAAAATGAAGCCACAATACTTTTCGAGCTTTTTTGAAAATCAAGATGTTGATCTTGACAACAAACATTAATAATGGAGTAAAGCTATGAAAAATAAAGCACTTCCAGGTGATCTAGAAAGAATGTGTAAGTTTAGAATCATGAACATAACCCAAATCATCAAGACATTTTAGAGAAAATATGAATAAGTGATTGCATTCTGTAATGAAACAGAGTCCTGCAAACACTCTAATTCATAACGAAATTTTGCCAGTATGGCTGCAGTTGGATAAAGCATAACTTCCTTTTAATTGCTGTTCATCTCAGGGAAGATTTACAGCAGAAGTTTTCTCATCTGTCTAAACCTAAGGAATAACTAAATCCTCATCTATCTAAACCTAAGGAATAAAAGTAAATTTGAGGCTGTGATGGAGTTGTTTGAACAGTCACCATGGATGTTTAATTTCTTGCGCAGGAATGTATTTCCTGTAAAGGAGAAAACTCTCAGAAGTAAAGGGAGGATGGTAACAATGTCAGCTTTTCACATTGCATCCAAATGTAGGAACAAGCTCTAAGGGATACTTTCTGCCAGGTGGTTTTATGAATATATTTGAACTCTAAATGTAATAGAAAAAAAAATAAAAGAAGACATATTTTCTTCTTTGACCAATACTTAAACTAACATAGCCAAATTAGCTAAAATTAAACCCAAGTGTTTTTCTTGAATCAACATGTGCAAAGAGTAAAATCCAAACAGGAGCACTCTCTGTTGTGTGACTCCTTACATGGATATACAATGATAGCTTCAGCTTGCATGTTCTTGAATAAACATGAGCAAGCTTAAAAAATTTTAATAATTTTGAAGACTGTAATTTGGCAGGTCCCATGGGAAGGTGAAACATTCAGCATAATGAAAGGGAAATCTGTTTTTCAACTGAGAGAGAAACTTGTCCTGCAAAGTATGGGATATTCTCATGATAAAGGCTGGTTTTAGCCAGAGCCCCTTTTAGCAATTCTGTTGAACTGAAGAGTGAGATGTTTCCTGTTAGGTTTTGCAGCATAATGAGCTGGTTTTCAGGAAAATGGAAAGCAAAAAGCTGGAAGTTTGACAAGGATAATCTCTATTTATATTTGCATATAAAGAGAGGCAAGGCCCACTTGTTGTTGCATTCACATTGTACTCACTGCTACTTACTCTGTGTAATTTGAGTGCTCGTTGTCTTTGTACAATTTTAAAGTCGTGTCTAACTTTCAAAATATTTTTATTTTAACAAAGCTTCTCACTGTAATAGTGCTGTTAGAGTTTAGTCTCTTTTGGTCTAATGAAGATGCTTTATTTTTGTTTTGGTGGTAGGAATGTTTTGTTCATGGTGAGTGGCCACAGAAATGGTTTTATTTAAAAAACAGTCATGAACTTATGATTAGATACTAGAGTGAGGCTGAAGATACCTGGGTCCTGCAGTACCACAAGACTTCCTGTAGGAACCATAAGACCAGAGTAAGGGATTTAAGTTTTTATATTAAAACAATACTGAAGAGAAATACTTTACATTGTAAAGTTTTCACTTGGTAATGAAAAAACGGTCTCTTTAAAAAAAAATAAAGGTATTCCTTTTTTATAGAATTTATGCATGATCTCTTATTTTATCAACCAAGAACATGGATTAAGAACATGTGGTAGTTCACTTAGAGTGGTGTAATACAAGACAGGAGGAATGGATGGGGACAGGAAAAATGAGGGAGGTGCTGCTGTAGCTTAAGGTAACATCAGATATTGAAGCAGCTGGGGATCTGTGCAATAACACTGATGTCTGTTTCAGGACTGGTTATACAAAACCTCTGCTTCCTGTCAATTCCTGATTTTCTTCATAGTGACAGAAATTCCCTACTGATGCCTTCTGCTCCAAGTGAATACCAGATGGAATGATTGTTGGGCGTTTTGACACTGCAGTAAACGCTTTGTAGGTACAGGACCTTGCAGCTATCCAAGGCCTCAGATCTATTCAGGAAGGGTTTCTGAAATGTGGAAGAAACCAAAAAGGTCACAGTTTGATCCTCTCCCTTAGGGGCTTTATGAAAATGGAGCAAATAACATCAACCCATCAAAAATTATAATCAAGTGTGGGTTTGATTATTTACACATTTCCAGAATTCTGACCTGTCTTGACATCTCAGGATGTATCAATGGCAAATTCAGGCAACATCTTGACTGATGAATTTATCAACAATTATCTTCTCATTTTCAGTCATTTCCAGGTCACAGCACATTAAGATCAAGTGCTTCTTGTTGTGAAATGGAAAACCAGAATAGAAATAAACATACCCTTTGTAAAATCTTCTTGTGCAGAGAATTAATATATGAAACAGCATGTGCACAGTTGCAAAATCAATGTATCAGTCAGGATTTGTGTGGAAGCTGATGCAGAACCAGGTGAAGCAAATATTTAAAGTTTAGTAATTAGGCCATGCTAAATTCTGATGGTGACATTTTACCTTTTTAACTGAATGAAGGCAGTTCAGTCCATATCTAGGATGCAGTAGGATCAAGTGCACACAACTTTCAGGCCACAGTGGTATTGATAATTAGGTTTGACATTTGTTATTTGCATAGGCTGGAGGAGAGACAGTCTGTGAAAGTTCTGGCTTGTTGGGTTTTTTTGTTGTTTTTTTCTCATACCACCACTTTTTTTACAAGGGGTCTGGAATTTTGTGGCTTGTGTGGTGGTGGTCATATCCAAAAGCACATCTTGAGTAGAAGCAGAAAGTGCAGGATGAGAGCTGGAATAGAGAGAGCTACTGCAGCTCACTTGAAGATATTGTGGAAGAAAAGCATTTAGGGACTTTAGACATTCTTAGGAGGGGTTTGTATGTTAGTTTGCCTCAAGTGGTTTTTTAATCTGTCCTCCAGTGTACAAAATAGCTCAAATTCAGAATTTCACTGCAGTAATTGACACCTTCTCACCTTAATTCTTCTATAATTAGCTTTAAATTGCTCTCTCCCTCCCTTTATTTCTGAAACCTGTCATTACCTCAAGACAAATCCAACAGCTACCCATGATTGCGCTTAGGGAAATGTTTTACAGACAACAAACTCCCAAGTGGAGCTTTAACCAGCTCTGGACTGAATGGACTGAGCCCCCTTGTGAGAGCACCCAAGCTCAGCCTACAATACAGAACCTGGCTCAAGATGTGTGCTTTGGTTTAACAAGGCTCAGCTCATCTCCTGAAACTGAAATTGCTGAGGGAAAAGTGGGGAGATGCAAAGAATCTCACGTTGTGAAGGACTTAAATCAAAATGAAGGAGCTGATCCTTCCTTTACCAGGAGTAAAGCTGCAAGGGCCACCTTGGCAAGTGCAGCAGCAAATCCTGAGCTTTGTAATCACCAGGTACAGGCAAGGAGCTGATGGGACACTGCAACACTGCTGTTCCTTTAAGGCACTAAAACCTCCTTCACACAGTGTTAAAAGGTAATCTTCAGTAGACTTCCTGGAGCCCACTCTCAGAACGCTGTGTCTCACTCTGTGGTTTCCTGCAAACAACAGAAAATTGCAGCCTCAAAATAGAACATTTGAAGAAATGTTCTAAAGAAAAAACAGAGGTGGGACAGAAAGAACATTGCATAGATTATGGCTGGGGTTTTCTTTTCACTTACATTCAGTAAAGTAGCAACAGGCATGGCAAACGGGACTGAAACAGGTAAAGAAAGTTTCTGTTTATAGCAATCCTCAGTGCTCAAATTTCACCCCATATTTTTGAAACCTCTTCCTCCAAAATAATCCTATCCAACACATAGAACTGTGCTAGTGGTGTTTAAATTGAATTAGTTCTTTGAATTCAATTGCACTGAATGGGGTTTTGTAAATACCTGATGTCTGCTAGGATTCAGCAAAGACGTTATGAAGCTACTACCAAGAGTGCAAATCAGTGCCCATCTGGTAACATCTTTTTCTGCCATCTCTCCTTCCTAATGATACACTTTAGGACTGGGACTCTCATTCCTTACTTTGATAAACACTTATTTTATATTTATTTAGCATTTACTGTCCCCTGAAACATTCTTTTAAAGTGAAACTAGTCTCTTGCAGCGTCTCAAATCCATGGACTGGGTTAAAAAAACAAAATTAAAAAATCTAAATTACCATTTAGATGTCACTTGTATCTAAATGATATCATAAAAATAAAATGCCTTAAGATGGTAATTAAGTCTCAACAAGAGAAAACCTTCCCTGAATAACCAATTTATCTCTCAGAGCTGGCTTTGGATGAAGCCACCAGGTGTCTTCAGTGCACAAAAATGCAATTTGTGGTAGGAGTGTTTTGGCTCAAGTGGAGCCCCTGCTGTGTGTGCAGTTACACTCAAGGAGTTTTCTTCCATAAATATTTTCCATTTAGGCTGGATTGGAATTTTTGTCAGGCTTTTTCAGTTCTTCACAAACATCAGTAGGATTCTCCTGATCATCACACACTCCATCCAAACACAAAATTTTTGATAGAAGAAAGAAATCCAAACATAACATTTAAGAAAGTTGTTCCATTATTTTTTTCCAAAACATTACCCTGGGAAAAAAATCCTGGTAATTTAATAAGTATTTGGTAATCATCTAGTAGCATTTGGTAAGCATTTCCATCATAAGCAGAGGTGACAATTGCTATATACAAAATTTCCATTTGCCTTCAATTTGGTTCTAACTTTATGAAGGAATTTTGCACAGGCAGAAGTTTTTGGGAAGGTTCAGCTAAGTGCTTCAATGTCTTAAAAATATTTAGGGGAAAAAATAAATCTTAAAGACATGCTGAGAAAGGAATACACAAAATCCAAATTACTTGTCCTTATGAAGATGCTGAGAACAAGCAGCAGAAACACTCATCCCTTACAGCGCAGATGGTTGTGTGAATAGTGAACTTTTTAAACTTCTTAACTGATTGATGTTGAATTAGTCATGCAGAAGCACTGAACAAGTTTAAAATCCTGCTTTGCATCCCTCCTTTCTGCTATCTTGCTTCTTGTAAAATCAAAACCTCACTTCCAGAAGCATCTTTCAAAAAACCAAAAAAAACCCTGCAGCTTCGTTCATTGCCCTGTGAGGGGAGCCAGGAGCCAGAGAAGGGGAGATGTTTTTTAAACCCTCAGGATCACCTTCTCTTTCCAATGCCCAGACAATGAAGGTTTCTCCAGTCATGTTGATAAAAAGGGTATTAGTGTACATTCTTCAGGTAATGCTGGCTCAGAGCAATTATCAAGTTTACAATAAGATCTGGCCTCATAATTAAACCTGTCTGTAGCTATTAAGCATTACAAGTGGAGAACAGAAACCAAAGCAGTGCTCAGTGCACCCTGCAGATAATGGGTCTTATTTTATTACCACAGCAGAGCCTCCTAATTTAATTGAAGAGGATGATAATGATAATAACTGAGAAATATTCAGTAACCAGCTAGGTTACTTAATCCAGTAACTCCAGCACCTGAGGATAAAGTACTTCTGAACCATGGCCAAAGGTTTTGGTAGCATTCAATCCTGAGCTTGAAATCTGGAAATCCTACAAGTTCTAGGTCCAGTCGGCAGTCAAATTATCCCTAATTTCACAGTATATCTGCAATTATTTAGCTTAACCACATCTAATTATCATCCCACTTTCAACTCTGAATGGCCAGTTTTTGAGTAAGAGGCTCTGCTAGTTTGGACTGATGTAAGGACTACACTGTGCCCAGTATCGTCCTGTGATAAAGCACTGCTAAAATGACACAAATTACTACAAATATCAATACAATGTTTATAGGAGCATCACACAAACAAAAGTCTTGCAAGTCAGTCTCTACAGAACCATGATGGAAATATTCTTTTTTTAAATGCACTTCCTTCTTACCCCTTCTGAACTTGTTTGGTTTTTATTTTGGTCAAAAGTAAGCTGAGAGTTGAAGCCAACTTATTTAAGCTTTGTATGTTGCAAACCTATCCACAGAAAAAACAATGAGAGCCCCAGAAAACCCTCCAGTCTACACCAGAAAAACTACATTAGTGTTTCTTTAAAATGGGGGAAAAAAGGGAAAATGACTAAAATTCAATTTCTATTTGCAAAATTGCATTCCTCAAAAAATAACCCAATGGAAATATAAACAACTACAATTACTAATATAGAATCTTCCATCATTCCTTGAGAAGCCTTCTCTGAAGCTCAGGGAAGGTGTTTAATTAAATTAATTTAATTAATAAAATAATTTAATTAAATGAGCTGCAGAACTGTTGTGCTCATTTCAGGGATTGAAGAATCCTCTCTATCTGCTGCTGGAACATCTTCATATGTAGGAAGAGATGAGAAGTTCAGTACCCTGAGTTGTAGAGCAGCAAAATATTTGATAGGTATGTGGGAACAAGTGAAACAACTCCTAACTGCGCCTTCACATTTTGCATTGTATAAAGTGCCACTGTATTTCCATCTGTGCACTGATCCAAACGTCCTCCAAATGCTTCAGTGGTGAACTCTGAGCATCTGTGTATTTTAACAAGGCTCTTTCTTCTTCTCTGGAGGTCAGAGGGACATGGAAGACTCCGGTCCTTAATCATGGCCAAAGTGATCCATGCTGATAAACGCTGATCCTGGGAGAGGAAAGAACTTTTTAAGCCAAAAGAAGGATATCTTAGTCATGCTGCTTGAAAACTTGCAGTTTGTTGTGAATGTTGATGGTGTAAAATGATACTGGTTCTGACCAAGGACAACTGAAGACAACAAAAGTGATACATGTGCATGACTTGTGAGACGCTCTGGTGTGTGGCATTGGTTATGTCAGAGGATATTGGATCATTACAAACCTATTGATATTTTGTTCCCTAGTTCATTTTTTGGGTTAATTTCTTTCTTGATGTTTTGCTTGCATGAGTAAGTTCCTGTCATTAACAGAGAAGACTGTATTCACTGCAGTGTTACCAACTCACAACTCTGTGTTCAATTTTCTTCATGCCTACTACCTGGCAGGTGAAGAGGAGTTATCAAGATTTCTTGAATCTGAGGATTGTCAGCATCTCTTGTCCCGCTTGCCTGGAAAGTATCTGTGTGCCTTTTAAGCCACTTTTCTTCATTGTTTCCAGAATTTCATCTGTAATGGAAAGTGCAGTGTTTACAAATTAGTTGAAATTGGTTATAGAAGACAGTTATAAGGTGCCAAACTGTAAAGCAAAGTTTATAAACTCTGCCCTCTTTCAGACAGGAATTTTTATGCAAAACAATCTCCTACCAAACACAAATAAAGCTCATAATTTACAAACTGAAGTTTGGTATTTTGCTAGAATTCTGCATGAAGCTAAACCGTAGGAGAAAGTGAGATCTGTAGCATCTTTTCACAAAAGCTGCCTAATAAATCAAGTATGAAGAATAATCTTGACATTACATGATCATTTGTGGCCATTAAGCATTAGATCAGAAGGAAAAAGTCCAAATCTTCTCTCTACACCTGTAAAATTAAAGACATCATATTTCCCACTAAGCCTTTTAGGTTAATACCACCATTCTCTTCCATAAGAAAAAACTGGCCTGGCATCATTAATTCAGATTTTATTAATCCACTTTCAGACTTGGAACTGAAATCCTGCAGAGCTGCTAGGGTCCCACACACCTTCACTTTCCAAACTAGCTTGGGGAGTTCTTAGCTTTGATAAATTTGCCTGCATTTTTGGTCTAGCTGTGATCAACATTTTGATTTATACCATGTTCAACCTGGTTTGGCACACTGGAATGTCCAAGGACAGTGATCACCTGGATTATTTTCTTTAATTGTGACCAAGTAGAATAATCCTCCTGGTGAAAGCAGGTCTGGTACTAATGGGAAAACTCTATCCATTACTTCTCTGCCCTGTTTGCCCCCAGCCCAGGATGCCTCTATTCCATGGCTTTTCACCTATGAAGAAGAAAAACAAAGATTTTCATAATACAGAATGACAGAACTGTCACAACAACAGACAGTAGCAGTACTGTTTTTACTCTGTATTTCAAAATTTTCCTACCTCTTCAGAAGGTGTTACCACATATGGTGGGTTAAACAGCAGTAGATCAACCTTCCCATTTAATCTTGGGGATAATCCTTTGACCTGTAGGTGAAGTTGATGATTGTGTGGGGTTTCTTTTTGGGACCATGAAGAATGCAAATGTTTTGTAAAAATACAGTCACATGGTGCAGTTGTTCAGCCATTTTAAATCCCATTTATTGTGGCCTACCTGCATCATCTTTTATAAATGTATAAAAGGGTTAAAGAGATGAGAAAAAATATCTTTTCTCCTCATCAGATTTTGTAAGAAACTAAAGGTAACAACAGACACAATTAAATTCTAATTAAATCATAAAAGGCTGAAAACCAAAAATTACATAACTTTAGACAAAGGGCTATGATAATGTCAGGCCACTATAGAATTCCTTGTCCAGCACTTTCCAAACTATATCTACAGTATTTTTTTCAATTAATACAGTGAATTTTTAGAGCCTAATTTTGAATTTTAGTATTTAGTATTATTTTATTTAGTATTTAGTATGAATTTTATGAATTTAGTAGTTGGTTGGGGGTTTTTTGGCAGGGAGTGATGTCCAGAGGTCCCTTCCAACCCTAACTATTGTGTGACTCCATGATCTCCAGTAAGCATTAAGAAATGATACAAACTATGAAGAAGATACTATTGAAACCTCTCTCTCACCAAGTCAGTAATGATGGGCTGCAGGTGAACATTGTTAAGCAGAGCTGTCTCCTGGGTGCAGTAAGCTGCCATGGGGTTTATATCTGTGCATCTAAAAGGGAAATATTACATAGTGTAAGTTATAGGCTACTGTACCTGGAAGTTTAACCCTATGAACCACAAGCTAGTTTATAGAACCACAGAATATTGTGAGTTAAAAAGGACCCACAAGGATTTAACCCAGCCAACACAAGTGTAGGCTTAGCAATTTGACTGAGAAATGGGAAAATGGATTTCTAGTCACAACACTACTCCATTTGGTACAGAACCTGAAGTAAATAATTCAGGCTGCACCATAAGCTCAGAAATGCTTCACAGGCTCTCTTTGCTTTGATTTATGTATCTATAGAATCAAGAAAAGAATAGTTTTAAAAATGTGAAAATACATATGAGAAGGCTAAGCATCCTGGGCTAAGCATCCTTTATTATTGTATGCAACAGTTTAGGTGCTGTTATACTTACATGTACAGTGCACTGGGTCCAAGGATGGAAGAAGCCAGAAATGTTGAAACCACACCAGATCCTGATCCTATTTCAAGGCAGATCTCAACTCTAAAAAGAGAACACTCTGGATGACTTTTGTTTATAACAGACACAGAATTGGTCAAGACAGTTTCATAGACCAAACACGTTGAAGTACAGAATCACAAAACAACCTGAGCTGGAAGGGATTCAGAAGGATCATCATCCAGTTCAACCCCTGGCCCTGCACAACCCCACCCTGCGCATCCCTGGCAGCGCTGTCCAAAGCCTGAGCTCTCTCAGGCTGGTGCTGCGACCATTCCCTGGGGAGCCTTTCCCATTGCCCCACCAGCCTCCGGGAGAAGGATCTTTTCCTGATATCCACCCTAACCCTTCCCGGCACAGCCTCAGGCCGTTCCCTCAGGTCACAGAGAACAGGACCAGCGCTGGCCCCTCCGCTGCCTCTCATCAGAAAGCTGCAGACAGCGATGAGGTTTCCTCTTCTCCAGGCTGAAGAAGCCAAGCGCCCTCAGCCCCTCCCGGCACGGCTTCCCCTGCAGGCCCTTCCCCATCTCCGCAGCCCCTTTGGACGTTCTCTAATGCCTTTAATTAGAGATCAAAGATTAAAAATTAGAGATTCATTTAACTGTGCCCGCAATCCCCCCTCAGCTCACCCCGCCCTGCCGTACCGAGCCTCCCGCAGGCTGCCCGCGTCCCGCTCCAGCGCATCGAGCAGCAGGAAGGTGTCCTCGGCCGGCTCGTACACGTCCCGAAAGGGCCCCCGCGGGCCCAGGTGCTCGTAGCGCGGGGTGGGCAGCGCCATCCCGGCCCTCCCGGCCCGCATCCGGGGGAAGGGGAGGGACGAGGGCAGGGACGTCCCTCAGCATCGCTCCGTGCCGTTCGGATGTGCTCGCCCCGAAGTTCCACCGGTTCGGTGCGGTCTGGTCGCCCGGATCGGACGGGAAACAGCGTCGGTGTGGCGGCGCTGCCCGCCGGCGGTGCCCCTGAGGGGGAGAGGCAGAGCGCTGCTGCTGCTGCTGCTGCTGCGGCTTGCGGTGTCGGCCGTGCCGATTGTGTTTCCCTCACGGGAACGACCACAGGGAGTCAGCACAAACCCGAAGGAAAGAGGTGCTGAGGGAGCTTCTGAAACACACGGGGGAAAACCCTTCTATTGCTAGCCAATAAAGCTCCGTTTTCTAATAATAAAATTACTATACTTCTGTGGTTCTTAGCCAGCAACACTTGACAGCATCCTAATGTGCCAAGCATCTGAACTTCAGAGTCGCAGAAACACAGATTGGTTTGGGTTGAAATGGACATTAAAGCTCACCTCATTCCACCCCTGCCATGGGCAAGGACGCCTGTTCAGTCACAAAATCATAGCATAGTTTGGGCTGGAAGCTCATCCAGTGCCACCCCTGCCATGGCAGGGACACCTCCCACTGTCCCAGGTTGCTCCAAGCCCTGTCCAGCCTGGCCTTGGGCACTGCCAGGGATCCAGGGGCAGCCACAGCTGCTCTGGACACCCTGTGCCAGGGCCTGCCCACCCTCACTCAGTGAAAGAATTTCTTCCTAATATTCAATGAACCTACTCTCTATCCATTTGAAGCCATTCCTCACTGTTCTGTCTCTCCAGCCCCTTGCAATGAGCTTCCATCTTCCTTGCAGGCTCCCTTTGGATATTGGAAGGCTGCAATTAGATCATCCTGAAGCCTTTTCTTTTCCAGGCTGAACAATCCCAATTCTTTCAGCCTTTCCTCACAGCAGAGCTGCTCCATCTCTCTGATCATCCTGGTGCCTCCTCTGAGCTCTCTCCAGCAGCAGTTCCTCATCCTTCCTGTGCTGGGACCCCAGGGCTGGAGGCAGTGCTCTAACAGAAACAAGGCTCTGCAAAATTAACAATTGAGGAAAAATTTCAGGCCACCGATTGGATTAATAATTTTCTCTACTCCACGAAACTCAAAGACATTCTGACCAAAAGCAGAAGAAAGAGCTGAACAGATTCTAACTCGCATCAAATGTCTGTGTTGGATTATTAAGGCCCTGAACACTCAAATTCTGAAGGAGGTGACTGTCTAGGTCAATGAAGGAAAAAGATGATGTTAAGAAAGGCAGTGTAATTAATCCAGAGATTAATATTCACAGATACAAAGATGAGGTTTTGACTCAAGGGTTGTTTTTGTCCTGTCAAGGAAATGAAACCACCAATCTTTATCTTAAAATAGGCTTCTTGCTCCACTAGCTAAAAAAACCAAAACAAATCTAGAAACTCAGAAGTACAGAAAATTTCAGTTCCCAGAGTAAATTTATTCATGGACCTGATCTTGTACTAATATTACCTTTTAATTTAAAATGTTACTTTCTCTTCAGGAGATGATACCAGCTTTTTTTGGCTCCAAAGGAAATATAGTAGATGCTCCTTCATTTCATCTGCCTTCCCAAAGATTTGCTGCTATGCCAGAGAAACAAGTACTTGTAAAACATACTAAGCTTGCATGAAATTCCATTCCTTTGGCCAAATGAAGTCATGTTAAGAGACAGAATTTTGCACTGTGCCCATATTAGGAAAATTAATTCTTCGGATATATTTTTTTATTCTCTCCAGGTGGTCAAGCTTTGCAGTGCAGTAGGAGAAATGACTTCATCTCCTTCAGCTGTACTGGTTATTATTTTTGGCTGTTTCATACTTCATGAAAACTGGTTAATTATTATTGGGGGCTTTTTTTAATACTTCTAAGTCCTTGTGGGTGAATTTTATAAAACATTTATTTTTACTGCTTATATAACTACCTACCTAAAATGTTTTTCTTGGTAGACAGCTGTTCTGTTTTTGCCAAAACAGATTCTATTTCAATTTTGGGAAATTGTTGGAAAGCTGATATTCTCATTTTTCAGCAGTGCCCGTGCCATGTTATTAAACTGGGCTTTACAGAGATGAAAAATTGATCTTGACAGGAATCATAACCATTTGTTTACACTAAGCTGCATGGCTTCATCCCATCTGGAATTCAGTGCCATGCCTTTCATACAGAATCCTCACCCATGATTTCCTGTCAGCCCTCAAAGGCTTCCTCTGTAAAATGCTCAAACATTTCACATCTCCTGGAAGAGATGGGAATTCTCCTGTTTTGATGCATTTGAGGAAATAGAGCCACCAGGATAACTGCAACGACAGAACTGCTAAGAGAAGGCTGGAAAAACCTCATAATTTCTTTCTTCAGCCGAGCAACTATCTATCTTCCTAAAAGTAGATAGTTTTCTTCCCATCAGTATTTCTAATTAAAAGATAGCACTTCCATGCTCTAGTAAGTAGAAACCTTGTAGATTCTGACCTAAATACAGAGAGGATATGTTTTATACTCTGTCTCCTGGAAAGTATATAAACTTAAGTAATTCTTTTCACAGTTTTTCTTTGTGGATTTGTAGGCAAAGAGAAGTTCTCATCAGCCCTTGTTCTGCTTGACTAAATAAAACATGCTCTTAAAAGTTTTCTGTCACAAGACATTATTTTCATTTCTCTTAACATACTTCTAGACTTTCTGCATATGGATTTAAGTCTGACTTCACCCTGAATGTGACTGGCACAAAATATTACAGGTAATGCCTTACTGATGCTTTGAAGAATTTACAAGCTTCATTATCTCTTTCATGGTACTTTCATGGTACATGCCAGGCTCATGGTTGCACTTGATTTGAGGAAATGTCTTTTTGCCTTTTGTGATCAGCTGTTTTTCCTAAGTTTTCCTCAATAATTTCCAAATGACTTACTATAAAGTGAGAATTCTGTAGAATTTTATTTGTTTTAATAGTTCCCTTTTTGCATGCCTATTGCTCACATTCTGATGATTTCATTTTAAATTGGTGACTCCTGATTCCTTGCTGTCATCACAGTGATGCCAAGGATCCTGAGAAAAACACTAAGCACAATAAGCCCCAAGACTGAAATTTCGGGAGTCACCAGTAGTGACTGAATCTGTCATTATTCCTTTCCAGCATAGTATATGACTAACTTTTATTCACTTTCTTGTTCACTTCATGCTTCTGCTGCCAATTCCAGCTTAGTTCATACTTTTCCACATGACATCACATCTCAAGCTTCATGAGAGCCTAGGCAGGTTAATTTTTGGTGTTTAAAAATTGAGACAGACACTGCAGGAATATAATAAAGTGTCCTGCCTCTTCCACATGTCCAAAATCATCACTGAGCTGTTCTTTTTAATTGTTATCCCAGGTCAGTGGTACAGAGGTCCTGCTGTTTCCCTTCTTGTTCTCTTGAAAACATGTCCAAACCTTTTTGCTCCAATATCTTCATAATAATATCTTCAATAGAAATGCACGATCATAAAATTGTTAGGGTTAGAAGGGAATTTAAAGTACATCTCATTCTCTTCAAATTTTAATAATTCTTATTTTACATTATAAAATGTAAAATAATAATTAAAAAAAGTTCTAGCTTCCAAAACATTGTTTTTTTATTGATCAGTCTTTTAGTCTATTTCTTTTTGATGCTATCTCATGCTTGAGATGGTTATTTAAGCAATAAGCTTTGAAAACTGTTTCTGCTCTCATTCATTCCCTTGCTTCCATCTCTTACCTCATTGCTTCCATCTCTTACCTCAATCAAATGTTTTCATCCCCCTATGACCTTGGCATCCTTGAATAACATAATCATCACTTAACTAAGGCCAAAACACTAACTAAAGACATCTTTTTACTGCTGTCCTGGTTATTAAATGAAGAGCTACTGCTGCTGTTGATGTGAAAATCACTTGGGTGTTACTAATTTCTAGTCTCTGGATAATTCACTTCTTTTTCCAAGTGTTGCATTTCCAAATGACCCTTTCTAATCATACACCTGAGTTCCCTAACCTACCAAAAGCCAAAGCATGGGGTTTATCCTCCAATAAAACTCTCCATTCTCCACAGATACTGTCAGATGAGTTAATGTTGGGTTTACACATGGTTCTTTCGTATTTCTAAGGTGAATATCTCAAATCTCTTTTCACTTCCTTGCTTCCCTCCTGACTGATGAAAATCCTTGCCCTTACATTATAGCTGCAGTACTTCATGGAATGGCTTTGGGAATTTTAGACCTGCTAAGGAACGGTCCAGGAATAACATATTGGAGAGCAGGAATGCTGGATGCTTGTTTACAGCCCTTCCTGAAAAGACCCCAGAGTGCATGTTAAGCATTAAAAACCAATCGCAAGCTCTTGAAGGAATTATTACATCACTCCAACACTGAAATGCAGCTGCCTCAGGGGAAAGGCAGGGAATTTTTAATAGTGCACAGAAATATTTCAGCACTTCAGAAGAGAAAGTGAATAATGCCATAATCAACTGAGCAGAAAGGGAATGTTTAGTAAGTGGTCATATATAGTTGTTTTAACTGGATTTAGGCCAGAAACCAGGGAAAAACCTGCTGCTAATGGCAAAAATAAATTGGGGTTTTTAAGTCACCAATGACTGTATCCTTTGGTTTTCATTTGCATTTTAAACCACAGCACCTGAAGCATCAGAGTTGTAGTGGAGATTTCTGTTATAACTGGTTACCAACATTTCCTTCTTCAGTGAGCAGGAATGATGTCTGATTGCCCCAGGAATTCACAAGAAATTAAGTTCTGTGCAGGCCTGTACAGAGAAGCAGCAACACCACTGTCAGCTGGTCATTTAAATTAGTCACTGCTAGAGAAAATAATTCACAGCAACTTTGTCTCATCATAGACATCTGAGTGGGTAAACAGACACCAGGTCTTTGCCTATTTTAATTTATAATTTTATTGACTTCATCAGAGTTGTAGCTACTCTAGTGTTCATAAAGAGAAGATAGAAAACCTAGAAAACACAGTTATAATTGTCCTTGTACATTTCAGGATAAATTTATAGTCATCCATCAGAAAATAAAACAGCATTAGGAAAAATCAGGGAAAATCAGTTTGATTAGGCATACCTTAGAACAAGAGGGAATAAAATTTGAAATATTATTGTACTATTATATATATTAGACAGTATATATACAATATACTATATATAGATAGATAGATAAGCATACATATATTTATAACAGCAATTTAAAAAATGGTATTTTGTGTCATATATGTTACCGGATGATGTATATATATGTATATTTTTATGTCATATTTCTTGTCTTCTGGTTTTGTAAAGAAGCTCATAAATGGATGATAGAAAGCTCTTAAAGCCAGGAAAAGACACTGGCTTTCTGGAGAATAGATTAGGATGGGAGACAAGGGAAGTATAAGAATAAAATGTGATTGGAGCTTTTAAAATAATGAAGGTTAAAAACTACATCATATGAAAGGAAAAAATTGAAGCTCTGTGTGAATTCTCGGGAACTCAGAAAATTAAAGACAAGAAAGGTTGTCCCTGTCTGTATTTTAGTATGAAAACCTAATAAAGAGATACTAAAAAGGGTTTTTGCTTCCAAACAACCCTTGAAATGTTCTTCATAGTGACATTCTGAAATGATACATTGTCCAGTCAAAAATAGAATAGTAAAGTTTGGCCCATAATGAGGGATTTTATGGCGGTACAAGACAGGAGCAAACCGCCACCAAGGCAATCTGAGTGCAAGGGACTATGAATGAAAGGCCATGTTTTTTATGGCTTTCCATAACTTTGTATCAAGACTTTAATTACTTTTCTTAGCTTTTTTTTTTGAGGAAAAGTAAAAGTCACAAAAAAGCATAACTGAAAGAAGAAACTGAATATGTTGTGGGAAGGAACCTGAAATTAGCATATTCTTGGCTGAGTTATCCTGATCTACAATCAGAATGTGAGATTTGTGAAACTTTTTTATTTTTGGCTTGTAACATTTTGATTGGACTACACCCAAACCGAGTCTTTGTCCAGTAACAACAACCTCCTTAAGTTGTCTGTTTTTCACACTCACACCTGTTAATATATTTTAAAGGAAATACTAAAAATATGTTACAAGTAGAGACATATGTCAGGGACAATGAATGAGGTGATTTAGAATTAAAACTTTTAAGGTGCCTGGTTGGTGAGCCATGCTCCAAAGCACTGCAGGTTGACCTCAGCTGGATCCAGGGAAATTGCTGCAATGGATCCTTGTCACTCCTTCTCCCTCACTTTGGTCTCTTAGTGTGGGGCTCAAATTTGTAAGAAAAACTGGAAGATATTTTGTGATGTGGTGCTGAGTTGAGACAAAGCTCTGGAGATCTGCATCTGCTGTGTGTAAACTTGGAGGGCTGAACTCAAAGATTTTTGTCCCTTTCAGCAGCAAATACCCACCAAGAGGTATTTAAATTACAAAGACTGAGAAGTTGAGGAGCACCTTGCAGGGAGAAATTTCCTAGCAAGAAGAAACACAGAACAAACAAAGAAAATGAGAAAAATTATCTTTGCTTTAGAAGGATCTAGACATTTGTCATATTGTGGAAGATGAATTGCATTTTTTCCAGTTTTGCTGAGCCTGTAAAAATTTTCATCAGCTGTCATCTATGTCAGTAGTACTTTGGAATATACCAGAAGATCTGGGGGATATTTGAACTCCTTGGCACCTTGGCACAAGGGCTGCCAGCATCTAGGGGGTTTTTGGGATTTACTTCAGGAAAGGGAATACTAAGGTGGAGTATTGCTTCTAAAGGGAGTAAATCTTTAGTATCCTCACTGTGCAAACAACAGCCTTCTGAAACATCACTTTGAAATGTAATACCCTGAGCAGATGTTCAGTCAAACAAATATTTAGAGAGAGATGTAAGTAAGCTCTAGAGTTCAAATTTAGGAAGGGAATAGAAACCTGTAAATAGATACACAAATAAGGTCACTCTTTAATAGGTCCACAGCAATTGCACATGGAAGAAAAAGGCTATAAATCCTTTTTGACAGTACATATGTTAAAGAAAGCAAAACTAATCAGTCACTGGGAGATGGGTTGGTGGTCTGATTAGTTACTGTAATTCTCCCAAGTCAAATTAATTTGTTTTTTAAATATGCTAGATGTTACCATGAAACCTATCAAATAAAAATTCCTACAGCCATGTTTTTCTTTTCATTGCCAGCTTAAAATAACAATACTGACCTTGGCATGAAATAATTTATTGAGATTAATGACCAGTTTGGGTTAATGATCCTTGGCTATGCTGCTGACCTTCATCCCCTCCCAGCCAGGCATTAATCCTCAGGAAATTTACTGCACCTTGATTATTATTGCTCACACATGTACAATTCTCAGGAGCTGGAGCAAACCTGTAAGTTGTGCATTGCATCAAGAACTCTTACAGCATAAACCAAAGCAAGAACAGCTTTGAAACTTTAAAAAATCAGAAAGACAAATCATCTGATTTTGATCAAAGAATTAGTCACAGCCTTTGTTGTGCACTGTTCTCTCTGTATGAGTCTTGGAGCAATTATTGAGGAGCATTACAGAGTATAAAAAATGTAGCCCTTGGCACTGACTGTCAGGGTCAGGCATTTCTGAAACTGCTATCAACTTTGAATTTAAATGCCAAGTACAATATTTTGCCTTGATGCAATTCTTCCAAGTACCATCCATCCTCCTTTCACTGGAAATGGTGCAAATCAGAACAATGCTTTTATGAAGGTATGAAATGAATGGGAAGGGTTTGGCATATCGAGCCTTTTTCACTACCCACAGGTCACATAGTTAATTATTGCACTTAGCTACAACTTGCAGAGGGAGATGATGAGACAGAGGGCTTGCACAAGACCTTACAAAAAGCTGTATTTAGAGTTATAATTTGAAAATGAGATGTTTCTAGCTAATACTGATGTTGGTGCTCATTCCTGTAGACTTTTTTTCTTCTCTGTGCTAAGGATGTGGTGTTTATATACCTGATGATGGTGTACAAACCGGAGTTATCTTTTCTAGCACCAAGAATTTCATCTTGGTGCTAGAAACAAGATGAATATATATTTCATATAGAAACAAACAGGAATGAAAATAAGTGAAATGATCCTCCTCTCTATAGTTGTTTGAACTGGCAGTTCTGGAAAAAAAAATACGCAAACCTTATGGCTGAAATCAGACATACAAACTTCACTGTATCAGAGGTTTTACTGTTAAACTTTTTCCTTCTGAAAATGAACAAAAAAGGAGTTTGAATAGGAAGACATCCTAGAATACTTTAGCCACATCAACTAATGCCTGTAGAATTTATTTAAGCAAAGACTTTTCCTTGAAAATTAATAGCCTTAAAGACATTGGCAGATCCATCTTCTTCCAATTTTTGTGACTTTCTTGTCCCAGTTCTTTACCAGCCTAGGCTCTGCATTGCCTCCCAGGAGCATTCTGGCTAAGGGAAATTGTATGAAAACCTTGGAAGTGCTGTATTTTAAACAACTGTGCAGATAACATGTGAAAAATGTCAGGAATTTATTTCCCACACAAACAATTCATCACAATGTCTTCCCAGCTTTCCCACATCTGCCAGTCTGAGAGGCAGAATACCTGAGGAGCAGGAATAAAACACTTAAAATATCTTATTTCCAAGGCAATTTTTGACTCTGTGCAGATGTGGATGGAGCAAGTGAAAGAGTGGCTTTCCCAGGAGAATAAAAAGAATAAAAATGCTTTTCCCAGGAGAATAAAAAGAATAAAAATGCTTTTTAAGGACTTCATGAAGACTGCTGGGATTTTTTTCATGACATTAAGTAGAGTCATCTTTCTTCCCACACTATATATAAATTTGTAAACCTTCCATCAGAACTACTGGCATGTAACATAAGCTGCATCCAAAAATCCAGTAAAGTCTTTACAAAGTGAACATTTCACAGATAGTTTCCCCTACTACATTTTCATAACACAAAAGTACAAACAATTTGGTCTTTCTCTAGTTCTAAGAGGATTTTACTGAGATAAAATGAGAAGTTCCTCGGTTGTTCAAAACTGTAGTTTTAGTATAAATTTAGTATCTTGCAGTGCAGGGGAGGAAGAAGGAAGATTTTCAGGGAGATTGAAAGAACTTGGTAACAGAACTTTATTGTTTTGGTCAATCCCTGACATGAACTGAAATGTTTTGTTCTCCAGATCTCTTTTGACCTTATGACATTCCACTAACATGAAGTTTATCTAATTTTCAAATATTTGTTCCAGTATCACACTGACATTGGAATATGAATGATATTTTTAGAAATAGCAGTGAAGTTAATAAACATTAATGATTTAACTAAGAGTAAAAAATTATGGATGGCTTATCCAACACTATTCCAGCTCTGTCTCAATATCCCACACCAGAAGCAAGCATCCTCAAATGTTTAGTTATTGATTAACAACAGCCAGCTTGAAAAGACTTTGAGAAACGGAGAGTTATTGACAATGAGGACAAGAGCAGATGTCTGGACAAGGGCGTCACAGCAGGGCAGGAGTGTGAGGATATTCCCATTACAGTGCTTTGTCTTACAGTATGTATAAGGCATGGAAGTGTTTTATTTTCTCATCTCCATGAGAATGGTAATCCATGATTACCAAGCAACATCCAACCAGGGGAGATATTCCAGCCTCCCTGTCCTGGTGGTGGGACAGTGGGCCTGTCACTGCTGTGGCACAGGGAAGGACAGCTTTGGGCTCCCTCTGGTTCACAACCTGCAAATTTGGGGGCTGTGGAAGGTGGGGCAGTGGTGAGGACAGGCTGCAAACACTACCTGGAGCACCTGACACAGCTCAGTCTCAGACAGGCCTCCAAAGGGGTTTTATCTGACCTGTTTACCTATGAGAAAATAGAGAAAATGCTCTCTTTTCAGTTCAAGTCCAGGGCTCCTTGTTTCCACCAAAGAA
This sequence comes from Cyanistes caeruleus, assembly GCF_971803275.1. Classification (NCBI taxonomy): domain Eukaryota; kingdom Metazoa; phylum Chordata; class Aves; order Passeriformes; family Paridae; genus Cyanistes; species Cyanistes caeruleus. The sequence continues at coordinate 112,378,295 of NC_141703.1, forward strand.
ATAAGATAACTCCTTGCAGTGTGTCCTGCACTGAAAGATTGTTGTCATGACTGCCTCTTTGGGCACTGTGGTGTTTAACACCAGCTGGAAATTCGACTCCAAATAAGCTCCTGCCCTTCCTCCCTGCTCCTTTCAGTCAGAGAGGGACAAAGGCAGAGACTGAGGGTTGAGATAATTTACTGAAAGCAAACAGCAATGGGGTGAGGAAATGCACAGTAGCAGCAGCAACCTATTTGAATAGATCAAGATTAAACACAATCACACCTGATTCACTCTGTATGTGCCAGAACAAGAGGAAAACAATCACTCCTTCTCTCTATTCACATCATATTTACTGTGCAGGAAAAGTTCTTTTCTTCGTGCAGGACCATTTTTTTTCAAAGTGTTTCTTTTTTCTCTCTAGCCCTGCCAACATTCCTTTCACATGAGGAAGCTTGAACAGATTGAAGCCCTTGTTCAGAGCACGGTTTGTAGTACAAACATGCTACAGTTATCAACTCACAATGCCCAAACACACAGGGGCAAAAACAGACTGAGCTCCCACAACTTCATTTCAGAAAGTGGTACAAAATATAAGTGTTTTAAAAACAGATCACTATTTAGTCATCTATTCATGAAAAGTGATAAAAGTAGTGTTGTCTATAAGATTTAAGATATATACTCAATATTTAAAATGTCCAGTATAAATACAATTGTACAAAATAAAATACAATTTATCTCAGCACACTTTTGCTTCATCTGCTCGGATTCCACAGGTTAGCTTTATAATGCAGCCAAGGAGACAAGAGTTATTATTGAAATTCCACCTGTCCCCACTGGTATGTACCCAAAACTGAAGCCAAGTCTAGCATGATGTCAAAATGGATCCAGTCACACAAGAACAGAATTAGCCTAACTGAAAGCACTTGATGTTATCCAGGCACTCTTAGAAAAAGGAGAAAACCTAAATTGGGCTGAATTTTTGTTAGGGAAAATATGAAAAACTGAGGTGCTAAGATTTCTGCTGAGTATTCATCTCTGAAAATTAATTTTTTTAGCCTTTTCCTGTAGAGTGGGACACTGCTATGCAAAGGGATGACAGCAGTATATAGACATTCTGCATCCTAGTTGGACGATAGGATAAATTCCAAGCGCTTATGCACATGGTTAAAGTGCAAATTCATGGATCAGCTCATGGAAGCCTTATCTGTGTGAGATGACAGAATAAACCCACAATCATTCAGATGTATTGCAGTGCCAGTCCCAAGGGGTCTTCTAAGAGAACAAAAATCCATTTGTTTGCATGCAGCCACTCATAGTAGTTTTGAAGCTGTCTGAGTTTTGTGGAGGCTGGTTTTTGCATAGCATGTCTGAAACAGGAGCTGTTTGCAGCAGAGTACTGCGTTTGATTTTTCAAGATTGTTTAGATTTATCCTTAAAAAAAAAAAAAAAAAAGGAGTAGGCTATGTACAAGTAAACTGGAAGAGAAGGAGATCTCAACCTATATACTATACACAACCTATATATATATCAATATACTGTTCTATTTGGTAGCAATGGTTCCATTAGTTCCATTAGTGGAGAACTAGGTTACTAAGATGAAAAAGATTGTCACCACTAAATGATTCAGTGGATGATTTCTATTTTTCTCCATTCAGTTGCTGAGATCTTTTAGTGTCCATAAGGTTTGTTAAGGTCAGAGCTTCTTTCTGGTGTCACATTGCAACTGAAATGATTCATGTAATAGTTATCAAGAAACTCATAAATGGCTATTTTTCCCCTGAAAGAGATATTTAAATGAGGACACTCAACATTAACTTGGGCAGATTTATCAAGAATACAGGACCAAGGGAAAAAAAAGTAGAAGGAAAAAAAAGGAAGGAAAAGTTCCAGTATTCCCTGGCAGATAGATCTGCAATGACTAACTGTATCTGATGTTTGTAGTAGCATTCTGCTAAACAATGTTTATAGTTCCTGTAGTGTATATTTTGGCAGGACACTGTTGTTCCTTGAGAACCGTGGAATTCAAATGCCTTAATGTTGGAAACATGCTGTAATTAAAACTGCTGCTTTATTAATGGGTGGTTTGTGAGCTATGTGATCCTCCACTCCAGCAAAATTGGAAATAGTCCCAACAGCCTGAACTGAAATAAAACCTAGAAATTCAACCTAAGTGCAGGGAAAAAGCAGAGAAATCATCTGCATGGGTAACAGTGGTAGATGAGATTTTGAATTGAGGCTCAAATAACAGTTTTTAAAACACAAGTAGTCTGAAACATGCATAATTTCCTTTGCCAGGCTATACATGAGATCATGCTCTAACATTTTTTTAGGAAGGCACTGATGAGTTCAGAAGGAGCTGTGTTAAGCTTCAGCATTCCTAACACAATGCCACAGCACAGGCAGTAGAAGGTGCTCTTGTAACAGCAAACAGTTGATTTGACCAGCGAGAGAGCTCAGGATCCTCCTGCCCCTCATGCATCCTGTGTTCCAAAAGCCAAGGAGCCAAAGGATTGCACAACCTGATTGTTTTTAATCAAGCAAGGCCAGCTTTAGCCACGCTGAAGTGGATAGAGAGAGAATTCCTTCATGGTATAGAAACTTACCCCATTGCTTTTGTTCCCTCTCTCTACAGCACCTGGTTTATCCCACACCCCTGGAAGTTCTGAAAGTTCTGATGGTGCAGAATATTTCTCTGTTTAAATAGATTAGAAAAGTTAATTTCTACTAAATATGGTTTCCCTACATAACAATTAGGGCAGGTGAGTGTGAAGCAACTTTTACTGCTTCACAGGGTCAGATATTAGGAATCCTGTTCCTGCAGTCTTCAGAAAAGGGAGTTGAGCTTTTTCCTGAGCAGTTGTTAATGGTGAACGGGAGAAAACTCAACAGTTTTTCAGTTGTTTTAACATCCTGCCTGTTTTTATCTGAGCATTGCACCTACAAGAGACCTATCACTTTCCAAGCCCTTTCAAATGCCCAGGTAAAACAGAGCATGAAATTGTGAAAAAGGATCTTGTGACTGGGCAGTTGTTGATGGTTTTGGTTCCCATTGTTGGGACATGGATCTCAGCACTCACAGAATGAGGTCTGTGGAAGGGAAACAGATAAGTAACATGTGTTATCTTAGCTGGAACGTTTGAAAAAAATGTTAACATTTTTCTTTGGACATTAATGGATGAATTTCAATTTGTCCCTTCAAGGCTTAAAACAACTTACAGCTGTTACTTGCTAGAGGAAGGCATATTTTAATTCTTACGATGCCCTGGAAATGACTGTGTTTTAACTCATATCTTAGTGTCAGTAAACCAATACTACTAGAATTGTTCTTTAAATAAATCCCTTTTATGGATTTTTATAGTTTATGGTGATTCCCTGTCTGAAGAAGAGTAAGTGATACTGAGATTTTTCCTGAAATTTGAAGGAAGAAATTATCCGGGTATCTTTTAAAGTGGTGTTTGTTTCCTGATTAATGACAATATGTTCATAGCCAAACAAAACAAAAGGGCACATGCTTTAAGAAGCCTCAAGCATCAGGCATACTGATTAAGAACTTGTTAATGTTTAGAAGAAAAAAAGGAAACTGATGCTTTGAAGTCACAAGAACAAGTTTGTTTCCTTTTCTGTCTTAAATGTGATTCAGTATGTACAGCCCACAGCAGTTGTGCTCATTAGCAATGACTGAAAGGCTGTGCCATCAAGTTTCCATAAAAATGTCTAAATAAAAGGGGCAGTGTAGAATTACATGATCACATACCTAGCTGGTTGTTTCTGAAGCAAAAATTGGTGCATTGCAAGGCACAGAATTCCAGATTCAACAGGTATTTCCCTAAACAAACTGTCCTGTTCTTCTGCACAATATATAGAGATTATCCCTTTAATAGTTGTGGCCTTTAAATTGGCACAGTAACCATCCTCAACCTGTACCACCAGACAGCCTGATGCTTTTTTTGGCAGAACATTTGAGCAGAGAATACATCAGAGGTAAAAATGATGAATTCACCCAGAGAATTATCTCTGTCTCCTAAAAGACAGCCACACTTGTTACAAGCCTAGTCACTGCAATTAGATCTTCTAGTAGCTGAAGTTATCATACACTGATAAAATCACAGGATGGTTTGGGCTGGAGAAAACCTTAAATATAATCTGGTTCTAATCCCTCTGCCATGGGCAGGGATGCCTTGCACTAGATAATGTTGATCTTCAAGTATCACGAATTTATAGAAATGGTGCACTGCCCTGACGTGGCACTGCCTCTGCTGCCCCAGAGACAGGACCAGTAGGGACCAGTGTGCCCCCACGCTCTCAGCAGTTTCTATTTGCTTTTCCCCTGTGTATTCCTCACACAATTCACTCCTTAAAAGGCTCTGACGTTCTTCCAGCCACCTCCCTCCCCTCATCCTATCAGAGGACTGACCATCACCGAGGCAAAAGAGCCAGGCTGGGTTTTTTTCTTAGATGGATTTTTGGCAAATGGACAGACAGTTTTGAGCACAAATGTTATGAATTGCAGTTGCCAAGTCACAAGGCATTTTCCTGATCTTCTTGCTCCTCTCATCTCTCTGTCTAATACAGAGATTTGGGTGCAGCTATTTTGTGATGCTGTATTCCCTAGAGACACATGGCTTGCTGTCACCTCTGCCAGCTCTCATTGGGTCTTGTGCTTCCAGCATCCTCCTCCTATTTCTGGAAAATTTCTTTTCATCATCCATGTGCCTGGGAAACCAGTGTGATTCTAGTGCATCCTATCCAGAGGGGTTTCAGGCAGATTCATTGGCCTTTTTGAGGCATATATGATGTTTTTTATGAGTGGCCATAACTGCATGTATCAGAAACAGACAGGAGCCGGGAGAACACAAGCAATGTGCAAACCCCACGCACATTTATGTCATGGTGCCTGATGTCCAGCACCCTCTTCAACCTCATATTCCACTTCCTTACAAACACAACCTGCCAGCCATGCTCCACCAGGCAATGTTTTTGCAGTGGGACCTGTGAGGCATTGAAGACATCATTAAGATATCTCAAAAAAGCAGTCAGGCTTTGCATCTTCACATTTGGAAGCTCTAGATTTGTGCTTGAAAGTCCCCCGATGTCTCCCAGAAATGCAGGCTTGCTGTCTCCCCTCTCTGTTTTCCGAATTTGACTTTCAAATGAGCAGAGCAGTAAGAATTTTATTTTGTGCTGGGTCTGGGTATGTCCAGTTCAGCACGTTGTAATTAGTTAGCTGATTGCACAGAACACTGCATGTGGCGTGCAGCAAGTGATTGCAAAATGAGTTATAAATGAATCCATAAAAAATGCGGAGCTTTGGCCCATGATGGATTTCCAAACAAAAGCCTTGGATGCTCAAAGTTATTTTGATTTTTAACACCTGGAAGAAACTGAGATTTATTTCTTCATCACACTCCTGGCCTGAATATTTATTTTGCTCATATTACAATCAGGCTTATCTGGGGTTTAAGGTTTAACTTCTGGTTAAGCTTCCAGATGTAATTACTGTTTTAAGCTGGGTGGTTGTACCTATTCCAGTGATGCTGTGCTGCTTCAGCAGATTTTTAATTCTCATCCATACATTTATTTCGTAGCTTGTCTTGGCCTTACACGAAACATTCTTCATTAATCTCTTGAAATCACAGCAGCCTTCACCTTTATAGGGCTTCTACATTCATTCTTATAGGAAAGAATTCCTGACAGAATATCCTGGCTGATAATTTTAGAATTTAAGAAGTCTGATAATTTTATTTCTGATCTGGACATTTGGGTTGTGCAAGTGTGCTGTAAGAGTCTCTTCCTTATTATCCTATTTCTTTTTACCCAATTGGCTCAGTGATCTTGCAGTAATTACCACATGTGACATCTGAATTTAGGACTCCCCTGGTACTCAGTACAGAGTGAATTGATGTCACTACACTAATACAGTAGATTATTTTGTTTGAATTGTATTAAAATATGCTTTTTATTTTAATAGATTTTTGTTCTCCTCTTGTGTTCAAACCATTCCCAGCAATTAGAGGAGAACACTGTAAATTTGCTTCTGATTTATGGAGCTTGAAATAATTTTCTCCAGTGGAAATTATCCTGCCGGTTGTATGGTCAGCACATGTTAAACACTTACTCTGTGAAAGCACTGCTAAGCTCATCAAACTCAGGAGAAAACCCCCAAGAAACTATGAGAAGTCAAAGTAACAATCCTAATTTTAAATAAATGGAGGGTTCACTCAGTTTTAAAATGGGTAACTTAAAAATATCTGCAGGTGCATGAGAGGCTGGATATGCCCTGGCTGTGTGCTCTGGGGGCCCAGAACCCCATTCTATGATTCCATTTTAATTACTGCATTTATTTAAAGTAGGGACTTTTTTCCCCATGACTGAGCATTCTTTTACTTTTTAACAAAAGAGTATTTTTGCTTTCCTTCAATTTTGTTTTAAAATGCTGTTTGGATTTCTCAACACTTGACTGCTTATCTTGGAAAACAAGCTTCAAAGATATATCCAAAGCAACCCTTTAGAGTGAGGATACCAACAGAGTGACCTGTAGTCTTTAATTAATAGACACAGTTTGCTACTTATTGACTTGTAGATTTAATTGGTAGTGCTGTAGGAATTCCAGGAGTAACTGAAGATTTAAATTCCTCCAAAAATCTGTTGCCAAGTCGTCCTGCCTCAAATCTGCAAGAATGTTTTTTGTTTATTCAGCCTTTAGAGTGCTCCATCCACATATTTCTAAGTAGAGCTGATCTGGGTTTTTGCTGAGGGGGAAGGTTCTCTCCAGACCTTGATCAGGGCCAAACCACACAAGTTTGTGTGCAGATGGACATACAGGAGGCAAATTACAGTCTTCTGAAGCAAGGAGGGAACACTGATGCTGCTTGTTTCAGGTGGAGTGTGAACTTGCCTCCTGAGTGGCTGTACAAAGAGGAGAGCTGTTTTTTGTTTTTTTTCTAAGAGGTTCATTCCATGGTTAAAGGCATAGTAATGGAGTGTCCAGTTCAGTAAAAAAGTGAAAACTCAGAAGCCAACATGGCTTGAGTTGCATTGAACATGAAGTTCTGTGATTTGTTTTCCAGCCTGGAAAAGGTCCAGGAGGTGTTCTGTGGAAATTTCAGAATTGCAGCACATTGTTCCTACCTAGATCACCTCTAGTAGGAACCAAGGAAAGAAAGGAGTCAGCTTGCAGAACTTGTGGAGATGGACTTAGCATCACTGGTGCCACCTCCCTTTCATCCAGGCTCCAATGGGGCCCTCAGCTTCACTGGCTGTGATTTGTGCCTCCTGTGCTGCTTTGCTTGCTGATTTCTGCAGCCCTACATGTACACCCAGCTCCTTGGAGTGACCTTTCTTCTAAATCTTACCCCTGCTCTTACCTCTCTTCTTTATCCCTTGTCCTTTGTTTTTGTCAATCAAGAGAAGGGACTGACAACCCCTGAAGAGCAGTTCATAAAATAACAACAGAAATTGCAGAATAGGACTTTCCAACATAAAGTGCCCTTACTCATTCTAGTTTTGAGCTCTGTCTTGTGGGAAAGATTGTACTTGCATTTGTGTTTTTTCAGTTATTCCTTTTCCTGTCTTTGGAGAGCTGCCTGCTCTTCTCATCATTCCAACACTGCTTTTCTCCCTTTTTCTCTCTGTACATTGCACTGCTTTCTCAGAGTGCTGTGATATCTCTGCGCTGCGATGAGGTGGAGTGGGACACTTCATAACAAAAGACAGAGTTGTGTTGGGTTTTCTTGGCCAGGCTTGGTTTCAGGACTGGTCAGAGAAACAAATTTGAAACCAGGATGTATCTAGGTGGGTCTAGAATCTAGCAGCTGCTGAACAGGCAGGAAATTCTGCAGGGATATAAGAAAGCAGTTTTTATTTCATGTTTCTAATAAAAATGGCAAAAAGTCCAGATCAACTAAACAAGCTCCCGAAAGCAATTCCTGATATTTATAAAAATCCTAAGACATCAAGTTGCCAAATCAAGCACTTGGTTTAGGAAGTGCCAGTCATAAGATTTTCTGGCCAGTCTCAATACCTCAGAGTTATGATTCTGTTCTGCAAGAATTCTGGCCCACATCTCATTTGCGTGGGAAACACTGCAAAGAAGTTCCATATTTCACTTATATTTGTGAAAGAAAAGCATTTGTTTTTGCAAATTAAGTGTTCATCTCACACTGGTTGAAGAAAACTCTGCAGATGTAGGGTCCTAGACCTTGCCTGCAGTTTATTAAATGTCTCCTGCTGAAGAGGGAGTTTATTTCCCATCCCAGCTGAGCAGCTTTGCCTTGGGCTGCACAGAGGAACCCTCAGCAAACTCATATTAACCACTTGCAAAAAGTCCTTTTGCTGAACTGGGGCCCTGACAAATTTTGCCTACAGAATACCAGGATGGCTCAGGCTGCAAGGAGCCACAGTGGGTCACTGGTGCCACCTCCCTACTCAAGAAAGGCCATCCCAGGGCACAGGGCACAGGACACAGGAGTGTGTCCAGGCTCTGGCAGTGAAGGAGACTCCACAGCCTCTCTGCTCTCTGCTCAGGGCTGGGCACTGCCCAGGGCAGAAGTTGTGCCTCCTGTGCAGGGGGAATTCCTGGCATCAGTCCCTGCCCGTTCCTCTGGTGCCACTGCTGGGCCCTGGAGCAGAGCCTGGACCCTGCTCAGAGCCCTCCCTGCACCCAGGGACAGACAGAGACGGCCAGGGACACCCAGGAGCACCCAGGGACACCCAGGGACAGAAGGGACACACAGGGCTGCGGGCCCCTGTGAGTACAATATGCCCCCTGCCATCACAGAGCTTCCTTGGAGCGAGTTGTAACACTGGACCAGACCTGGATCTTGGACATCCAGGGACATCCTGAGGACTCCTGAGCTGGCTGCTGACTGTGTTTGACTCTGTGTAGTTTGTCCAAGCTGAAATCCTGATCTCTCATGGCTGGAGCAGCTCAGTAACGTTCTGCACTGGTTTACTGGCGCCTCCTCCAATTTGGAACCATGCCCAGCTGTATCAAGTCCCCAGGACTTTTTGTTCAAACTGGCAGGGGTTTTGCCTTTTTTAACCATTAATCACTAAATTGTGCAAAGTGGAGAGTGGGAGACAGGGCATTGTATAGCCCCAGACATAATAAATAGTTTGCTGAGGATATTGCGTGAAGTCACATGGAGAATTCTTTAGTTATTTATCTTTACTATGCACCAGCTGAGAGCAGACTGGAGTGCATTTGCTGACAAGATTTGTGTGCCATCAGGAAAACATTTTATAGACCTACCACAATAGTCCAGATATTATGCTAAGAATAATAATGACAGCACTAACACAGTACCTGAAGAGCTTCTTCTAGCCAGAGGATGCTTTTAGGTGCACAGATGGAAAAGATAACAAATTTGCCCCATCAGGAAAAATCTGAAAGCCAATTAAAATATTTTTCCTTTGCAAAGACTGTGATTTGGCAGCTGATTTTATAAATGTTCTTTAGCTCAAACAAAACTGTTTTCCATTAAAAAAACCCTTATTCTTTTGCTTTTGAGTTGCATAAGACAAGCTTGAGACAGACATTTTATTGCTGGAGTCGGTTTAAATTTATCTTATGACTAATTGGGCTTTGATTAAAGTATAATAAAACATTAAGTGTCTGTAGGCTGAGTCCAAAAACTACTTTTCCTTTTTTGCAAACGATGATTTTTGAGCGTGCATGACTCAATATTTCAGTGCTATTAGTCTAAGGAACTCCTGGTACTGTAAGTACTTGCAAATGGCACTTACAATTTGTGGTTACTCGTAGTGTGTAGCAATTTGTGGTTACTTGCAGAAGAAAACCTCCACATAATTTACCCTATTGCTGTGCTATCTTTATAAAAATTCACCATGGTTTGATTAGCTTGTACAAAACAGCAAATCTTTACTCTCAGGGTGGGAGCTGGGAACTCCATGTCTCCAGGACTGTGAAGGATTTGAAATGTCTCTTGCTCTGAGCAATAAAATCTCCTGACTAAGCCCCTAACTCAATGTTTATTGCCATTTATAGTCTGATTGCAGTTGCCATTAGCTGAAGGGTGTCTATTCTGGGTACCCACTGTTTTCATAAAGAAAGAAAGGGACATAAATAATACAAATAAATATTTATTTCGTCCACCCCTCCCCTGCCCTCACTGAAATAAAACTGAACTGTCCCTAATGAAGGAGTTGGCCTCAGGGTCAATACAGCATTTGTGATAATGCTTGACCTCTCTTCTATTATTTTTGCATCTTTTATTAACACTGGTTTATTTTGCTGACTTTTTCATGGGACTGATGTTGTGCCAGTAGTAAGGCTATACATGACCTGTTCAAATGCAGTTTTTCCTAGCTCTGCCCACTGCTGGTATCCATCTGCAGTGGGTTTTCAGATGTGTTGCTGTCCTAAAAGCTCAGCAGAAAAAAAAAAAATCTCTGCCCCAAAACCTGCAACTGTGAAAGTGTGAGTTTATTCCCTTACATTGAAAGAACAATCAAAAAATTTAGATGCACAATCAGAATTTTTCTTTCTCCATTTTTTTTTTTACCAGAAGGGAAAACAAAGTAAATACAAAATACATGCTGAAAGGCCTTCTACATTACAGACTCATACTCTGAAGAAGAGCACAGAAAATATGGCATGATGTAGTTTCATGCCTATGTAACAGCAGCTTTTATGGCATTTTGTTGAGTCCACAAGACACATTTGTCCATCTTCCCGCTCTGCAGGCCTCTGATCTTCTTGGAATTCAAGCTGAAATGCCATCGACTTCTTCTTGTCACGATATCTTCCCACCAGCCAAACCGTGTCTTGTATTGCATTTATGCAAGCACACATTCTTCAGATTCTGTTTCTGGTTAATCTTTTTCGTTCCTTGTCTTGCAGAGGCTGTCTGGAGAGACAGGATTATGGCCTTGGATTTGGAACATATTGATACGTGATGCAGAACAGAAATCCATTAACTCACAATGCAGAACAGCAGAACATGTGGCAACATGATGCAGAGCAGAACTCATTGTTCCTTAATGGATGTGGCTTTGCAGTACTCACAAGGGGCAGAAATAAGAATAAATATCTACTTCAGGAAGAAAAAAGTACTATAATTCTTAATATCAGCAGGAATATATGATTTTTATAGATCTGCTTGCCAGAGCACAAGTGCAGCTCTTGTTACGTGTTAGAATTGCAGTCACATGGAATTTAGAGGCTAAGGTGGGGTGGTCCAAAGAATGGGATCTCAATAACTAAGTTTGCTCATCTCGTTATGCACTTCTATAACACCAAATAACCTTTATTCTGTTGAGTTTCCCAGAGAACCTGTTGAAAGCATGATGATGATCATGCAGAAATTGCAAAATTTGTGTTTCATAGGTGCTTTTGCTGGAAGTGTTTCCTTCCAGGCAGCAGGCTGGTCTATGTGATATTGGGATTTTTCTTGATCTGCAGTATGTTGCTTCTCAAAAGCCAGAGATTATTCTGACCTGTGTACAGGAAGTTTCACTTGCTGGCTCATTGAAGGCAAGGGACATTGCACAGCATTTTAAGTGTATGTTTCCTGCATCCTCTGACTTTTGCAAATCCCAGGATGACAGAATGGGTCAGGTGTGAAAAGACTTTTGAAAGGCTTCTAGTCAAACCTCCCTGCTAAAGGAGTCTGCCTTCACTGACTACTGACTTCCACTAATGATGCCCTTAAACCTTGTATCAGCATTTTCAGGAGTATTTAACACATGGGAAGGTGGATTCTGCAGCTTTTCGTTGAGGGACATCATTTTTCCTCAGTGTCACGGAGTAGTGTGTCAGGAAAATGGGCTGTGGGATGTGCTGAGTGTCACCTTGCTTATTGTCCCCTACAGTATGCAGCCCCATGAAAAATGTGACATTGTCTTACTCCTCATTGCTCTGAAAAATCACTGATTTTTCAGATGAAAAAGCATCTGAAATCTCTTGATATGACCAACATGTTTGTAGGCTTGGTTTGCTTCTTGGAGTCATCCCTTGAAGATGACAAGTTTGAAGCATTACATGTACTGAGGTATCACTGTGCAAAATTCATGCAATCTCCCTTGTTCCTTGTTTGCAGCCTGACTTAATAATGGAGACAGGAAAGAGTCTGGTCAGTGCAGGTCTGTGGCCTGCAGAGTCCCTCAGACAAGGCAGGCTGGACTCTCCTGTTGGAGAAGGTGTCTGTGAAAGCAAATTAATCTATGGGGGGCATATGGAAGTGCTAAGGAAGGGCAAACAAAGCTGAATTAAAAAAGTGGTGGGAGAAGGAGCAGTCCTGAAAGCAGTATGTGATTTTGGCCTTGCAAAAGTATGGAAGTTGACAATAGAGAGAAAAAAGCTTTGTAATTGTGAGGAGCTGGGTGGCTCTGAATGGCTGAGTTCATAACAGAAAGGTCTTGGAGAGGCAGCAAACACAGAAGGAAAGCAGTGAGCAGACAAGAGTATAAAAAATTGAAGGAAAAAGGGTGAGAGAACTAGGAAAAGAGAGCAACATGAACACTAAAGAGAGAAATTAAGAGGCTCAGTGGCTGAAATTGAAAGTGACAAAGCAGCAGTGAGAGTCACCAGCTGAAAAGGAGTAATGAGATAGAAAAATTGGAATATCCACACTGCACACTTAAGGTGTCATATAATGATTCTACTGCCTCATCATTAGTGCAGTATTGTCATATTGTTTGAAGAAAAGTTAGAAACTTGGATATTTTTCTTGGTATTTCTGAAGATTTTCTTTTGGCACGCAACCTTTGTCACGCTCCAATGACAAATGAAGCATCTCGCCACGTAAATGCACACATTTATCACCAAACCCTCTTTTAAAGTCCCCTGTGTTTCCCATATTGTAATAAAAGCTAGAATTTGAAGCTGGAGCCCATAGTAGTGCTAGTATAAAACATAACAGGGTGTGACCAGAGATTTTTGGCTCTCACTGAATCCATTGGAAGATTTACTGTTGACGTCAATGGGAGGAGAATTGGGCCCACGGTAGGAACTACAGTAGTAAAAACAATGTATTTGACTTATTTAGCTGTATCTCTGCTTGCCAGTGGCCCTTTGGGCACTGCATGTAAATGAAGACAAAACAACAAAAGAGATTAAAATGTCTCTGATCTCAGCAGATTTAGAACAGACACACAGTGAAAAATCAAAGTATGCAGTGGTGCAAACTGTGTCATCACACTGTTTATAGCAAGCCATCCCACACTCCCATGCAACCACCGCCTGCTTAGGGTTTTGCTAGCATACAAATCAGCACAAAAAGGTGGATTTTGATAAAACAGAATATTTTTAGGCTTGCTAATCAGCCAAAGTCAGTCAAATTCTTGGCCCCAGCCATGTGCTGCTGAGCAGTGTCAGATGCTCACACATACACAAATTGACATTTACAAGGCACGCTGTGCCTAGTGCCAAGTTCAGAAATAAATTGCCTCTTTTCATAGGTTCACCAGAGCCTCCTAAGTACACTAGAGTCTCCTAAGATTCATTTATTGTTTGCTACTGGGGGGATTGGAATTGTCCTGGGCAGAGAATGAAAATGCATTCAGGATAGCATAAGGGAAGCTGCATAAAATGAAGTGCAATAACTGTAAAGCTGCAGTTTCATGGGGTAATGTTTTGGTTGTGCTGCATGTGGAGGATTAGGTTTGACTGTAATTAACAGCAGTGTGGGCTGCATCATTAACTCCATGTGAATGCTGCAGGAAACCAAATAAAATAAATATCAGCAGCACTTACCTGGGGAGTGTTGAGGAGGCTGGGTCTGGTCCTGAGGCTTTGCTTGTAAAGAATTACAAAAATGAAAAGACTTACCTCAGTTGCACAGAGCTGCTGACTGCTGGTGGATCTCTCAAAGAACACAAAGTATTTTGATGATGGACGGAGCTGGAGATCCTCATTTTGCCTCTTCACCAGGCCCAATGTGATATTAAGTTCTGCAAGTCTGCCTGAGGAAAAATCCATGCACATTTATAGGACGAGAAAGAGGAGAACCTCACCTGTTTGGATGAGCCATTGATCAAAAATCCAGTGTGCTGTCACTTGGCTGTGAGCTCACAGCAGCTCAAAAGAAACAAAATTCACTTGGGTGGTGCTGCACACCAGTATGGGATACAGCAGCTCTGAACTTACATCTCAGAGCCAGCAAAGCCTTGTCTAAACCCATCCCTGAAGCCCTGAGAGCCAGCAAAGCCCACACCTATCAGCCTTTGTCCTCCTCTTTGGACTGTTTTGTCTCTTGGAGAAGGTGCAGGCCCTGACTTTGCCGATGAGGCCAGTTCTCAACAGCATTGTCTTTCTGCAGATAATTATGGAATGGGTTTGGACAGTTAAGAATGATGATCTCTACCACATGCTGCTGTAACATTTAACAAGGGAGCCCAAGAAGACAAAGCTTTACCACAGACTCCCCTAATGAGGCAAGATGGTGCCTGTGGTGGGAGGTTCTGTTCCCTGACACAGTAACTGAAAACAAGGCACAAAGAAGAGGGACAGAGGCCTTATTTGTAGTCATTTTTCTGAAAAAGTGCTGCAAATACGTGGCTGCTGGCTTGTCTGGTTCTTCAGACTTGGGGCAGGCCTTGAGCTGTGTTGGTGCCACCAGCAGTTATCCCTTGGTTGTGATGGTCTCTCCTGACTGAGGGAAGGATTCTAGGGAGAAACATGATCCTCTGTTGGGCTGGTTCCTACACATCAGAGAAATCAGACAAGATTTAGGACACGCAAACCCCTTTGGGTGAGAAGGGTTTCAGCTTTGTGCCTGTTTATTCCAGTTTTGTCAGTGGGTCTAATGTAAGGTGTTGTGTCACCATGAAAACCTTGCTGTGCTTGCATCTGTAATTCCCAGCAGCTTTGGTAATGCTTCCAGGACTATTTATCCTGTTTAAAACTGACTTTTGCAGCTTCAAGCCCTGGTATGAAGTGCTGTGAGCTGTGACCATGACCTTGTCTTGGCTTTAGCAGTGCCAGTGCTGCCAGCTGTGGCTGTGGTGGCTGCTGTGGATTTAAGAAAGTTCAGAGATCTCCAAACACTGCCCACTACCTCACAATAGTGATAGGTGAATCTCTGAGTCTAGATAATACTTGTGTTTTAAGGACTTGTTATAAAGACAAGTGGGATATAAGAAATTGAATGAGCTACTGTAGTCTTTTATTCATGGCTGTGGGAAAAGAAGTGCTTTGGGAGCAGAAGGCAGAGCTGGGAGAACTCATGCAGGCATGGTACCCCCTCACTCACACAGCCCTCCAGCTCTGCTTTAAATATTCTACTATTAAATATTTTCCCCCTTTTGAATTATCTTGTGAGAAAAAATAGGGAATATGCTGAGAGACATGTTTCCCCTCCTTTGCCGTTCCTGTGAGAGGACTGGACGTTTTATAGGCACAGCTTGTTCAAAATGCAAAGAAGCTGAGAAATGACTTGAAAGCAGAGTTGGGAAGGATGGGAACAACCTGGGGATCAGAGATGGGAACACCAAGTCCTCCCTATGGGTGACTTAGTAACTTGTAACCAAATAGCTCCCAGTCCACTTTTATCAGCAAGCTTTATTTGCTTAGGGATAGACATGAAACTACAATTTGGTGTGAATGTCAGGTGTTGATGAAGAGCAGATCCCATCTGGGACAGCAAGGACATTTCATCCAGGCTGTGTTGGAGGTGCAGGAGTGGAGCTGTGTGGGAGACTCTTGGCTGAGTTTATTGCTCCAGGCCAGCTTGAGCTGCTGATTCCCTGTAACTTCAGCCGGAGTAATTTGATGTGCTTGGGCATGTGGCTCCAGCCTGCCCTCAGAAACACCTCTCTTAGCATGGTGACCTTAATTCCTCCCTTTCTATTCTCTCATGTTAAAAATAAGCAGGAAAGAAATCCAGCTTTTATTGGCAGAGTGTTCTGCTTGTGCCACTTGTCCTCGGGGGACTACACCCACACTGAGCTCCCAGCGCCTGGGTGTGGGAAGCCTGAGCAGGAACATTTGCCCAGGCATCAGCATTGCAAGGTCTTACAAGGGAGTTTTGGGACATTTGGCTCTAATTCTGGGTCAGCCTAAGTGTTCTAGGTTAGGAGATAGGTCTCATTCCTTCTTCATCCTCCACGGAGAGAGGGAGACATGATGACTTTGAATACTTCCCAGCTTTAGGTGTGCTCTTGCTTTGAATTGTTCTTTGGAAGCATGCACAGCATTTATGGCATTAGCAACTGTGACGTGCTCATAAGAGGAGCCCCAGTTTTTCTCTGTTTCTGTAAGAATTCACACTGCAGGTGCAGGAGACATTCAGTGCTCTCAGGCACAGGGTGTGACTCTTGGGGTGTCTGTGCAGGGCCAGGACTCAGTGATCCTTGATGGTCCCTTCCAACTCAGGGTATTCTGTGTTTCTACAACTCCAAATTTCCTGGCTGCAGCCAGTGATACAGTGAGGAGTCACACACTGTTCTGCTGAATTAAGTGTGTAACTTCACAATGCTCTAATGAAGTTCAAGTTAATTCCCCTCAGATGCACATTCAGATGTCCTGCACAAACCACAAGATGTCAGTCTGGCTACATGAAATTTCAAGCAGAGACCTGTCCAGGTTCATGCGGTATTTTAAACTCTAATACCTCTGGTAACACAATCTCTTCATATACCACTACAATTTGTCCTGCCATATAGCCATAAATCTTCTTTTTCTTTTCAGTGACTTTTTCACTCTTTCACGTAGGGCAAAATCTTTAAGATAAAAAACGATGTCAGGGAATGTAATTTACCTCTTGTTAAAAATAGTTTTTAATACTGAAGTGTCCTTGATCTTTATGTTCTGGCTCTGGTTTTTCTGTGCTAACACTTGCAAGGACACACACTGGCAGGTGGGATTAGTTGTACTCTTACAAACCATTTCCTCGAACCACTTTGTGCAGAAAGCACTTTAGGTATTAAACAAGTCACAGGTCACTTTCTCTCCATGCTTCTCTGTTTGACTGATCCCTGTGCTACAGTTTAAATTTCCACATGCATTCCCTCAGACCCTTGCTCTGGCAATTAAATGGAGTGAGTCCAGGGGAGGCCCTAAAGATGATCAGAGGGCAGGAGCATCTCTCCAATGAAGGCCAGCTGAGGGAGTTGGGGCTGTTCATCCTGGAGAAGGTTCCAGGGAGAGCCCAGAACCCCTTCCAGGGCCTAAAGGGGCTCCAGGAGTTCTGGAGAGGGACTTGGGACAAGGGCCTGTAGGGACAGGACAAGGGGGAATGGCTCTAAACTTAAAGGGAGTAGGTTTAAGTTGAATATGGAAGAAATTGTTCCCTGTGAGGGTGGGGAGGCCCTGGCACAGGGTGCCCAGAGCAGCTGTGGCTGCCCCTGGATCCCTGGAAATGCCCAAGGCCAGGCTGGACAGGGCTTGGAGAAACCTTGGATAGTGGAAGGTGTCCCTGCCATGACAGAGGGTTGTAACTAAATTATCTCTAAGGTCCCATCCAAACCAGACTAGTTTGTTTTGTTTTTTTTTTCTCTGTGTGTGTCATGGGTATCTGGGGAATAGAACGTGCTCAGTTCAGGGTGCCCAACCTCATCAACCATGGGGCTAGATCCCAATTTTGAAATTATTCTTGCTGATTTCCTCCATGTGACATTTTCCTGGCCATGTGCCTGTGTAAGATCTGCCTCTGGCCCAACCCCTGCCTCCTAAGAGACTCCTGGGTCTGTTTCTAGGCACTGTGACTTGACCATGAACTGGGAGAAGCCTTTGTCCCTTAAGGTAAAGCCATCCCCCCTCTGCATCACAGGGCTGTAGGAGGATGGCTGAAGGCAGGACCTGGCCCACGTGCTGCTAATGAGACAGAAATCTTTCAGAATAATGACAATCACTCTGAATAAATTTCTTGGTGTTGTGGATCTTTTCAGTTTCGTTCTTTATTTCAGACCAAACCCCATTTATATTTCTCTGGTGATAGATGTTAGGGGATATATTAAATTAAACCCCAATTTTAATACTGTAGCTATAGTTAAACAAATTTAAAACAATTTCCACTTGTAGTTAAGACATCATGCACAACTTATAAAAGGGTCTTATTTCCCAGTGTATTACAAATCTTCTGGGTTAATAAATATGTTTCATTTAGTATATGACATTCAATTTCAGTTGGCAAAGGCAGTGGAGTATTGAGATAAAGCAGAAAGCTAAAAAAAACAAAAAGGCTGGAGAAAGAACAAACACAATCTTGGAAAAGAGGAATATTTTGGTTATTTTAGCATGATAATATTAGTGGAAAAAAAGTCTGCCTGGCACTGAGCACTCCTAATGTTTACAGGGAGGATGCTGCTGCCAATGTCGATGTGAGCCTGCTCATGGAGAAATCCAAATACTGTCAAGCAGCTGCAGGTGGCAGTGCAGGACTGTGGATGGAGAGATGGCAGCTCTCAGGAGCTGGGTCAGGTCCAGTTTTGTAGCTACACTTACTCTTTGTTGCTATGATGAAACCCTACCAGTTGCTCCTGGTGTTGCTCACTCTGTTGAGGGGATTGCAGGTCATTTTCCCTCCTAGGACAGTTTTCCTTCCAAGCAAGTGGAACAAATGATAACAGCTAAAAAAAGAGTGGTATTACTTTAGTAAAGGATGTAAAAAGGAATTTACATATTTTTCATTGGGGGTACCACTAATCCATACATTTGTATTTCTGATATTTTCTCTCATTTTCTGAGGGGGCAACAAGCTGTTGCTTTAACAGAGCATGTTGGAACACTGAAAAGAAGACAGGGCAAGTATCTGCCCTGCCCAGGTTTTGACACACCTTTAGGTTCCCTCCTAAAAACCTTCTGGCTTAGGGGTTCAGAAAACAAATAACTTCTTGTAAGAATGACTGAAAACAAATCTAGGCCTCGATCTTGAAGCCATGTGTTTTATCAGTCTGACTTCAGCCTGATCCTGCGTAGGATCAGTCACATGCAGAAAGTATTTATGGAACTGATGCCCATGATGGGATATAAAAACCAGAAGGCCCTGCTTCCAAACAATAAAATAAGATGCATAGTGTTATTGTTGCACAGGATAAATTAATTATAGAATCGTAGTAAATTTGGTGTTTAAGAGGCCTGGTTTTGTATTCCAGTTCCTTCACAGACTTCCTCCTGTGACCTTTGAGCAGGGCAGGGAGGTGTAACAAAGCAAGGCTCTTGGAGAGAGTCCCTGCAGCCTGGAATACTGATTATTTGGAATACTGATGATTTCTTTTGAATGGGACTGGAGATAAATTCCCTTTCTGCCCAAGGATCTGTGTGTGTGACCTCTGATGTTTTGCCGCTGCAAGGAGGGAGAGGCCTTGTAGCTGCCACATTTGACCCAAAAGAATAAAAAGCTGCAGGGAGAACCCCTCACACCCTGTGAAAGGTTTTGTGCTGTGTGTGTCCCCCTCAGCCAGTGCAGTGACATCACTGGTGCCGGGTGCTCTCCCTTTCCCAAAGTGCTTCTCGTGGGTGTTGGGAAGGTCAGGAAGGCACCAGGCCCAGCCAAGCCTTTGACGGTGCCTCCACCTACGAGAAACCACAATTTGTGACTGTAACTGCTTGGAGAAGCCTCCCTTTTGTTGGACTGGGAGATTTTTGTGAAGTCAGAGCCAGGATCGTGTGGTTTGGAAGAGGTTCTTTGGAGATTAGCAGCAGATCAGTAGATTTCTCAACTGCCTCGGACAGCTACGAGTAGGAGGAACAACAGCCTGGGGTTTAGGAGAGTCAGGATTATGTCCCTTGCTCTGCAAGGGCAGGGGGACTGCAGAGGGACTTTCTCCTCTGCAACCCCAGGGCATGGGACTGGAGCCCAGATGAAGTTCCAAGGACCAGATCCTGGGAGAAGGACAGGGAAAGACAAGAAAGTCCTTGCAGGGCTAGGTTCAGTGCAGGTGTTACAGTGGTGGCTTCACTCCCAGACCTCAGAGGTGTCTCTTGGTGGAGCTCCACACAGTTTAATTCCCTAAGGCAGTCAAGTTCCCTGGATCCTTAGGATAGAAATAGGTTAAACTGTAAGCCTGTTTACTTCTGATTTAATCTAAATCAGAAGCCAAGTTAGAGGTACACTCAGCACTGGGATAGCACTGGAGAGTGTACTGTGGGTGGGTCGTGGGAGTGCTTTTAAACTCACCCTGATCTCTATGTGAGATAATGGGGTTGGCTAGAAATGGTTGGCTAGACACGGTAAAAATTCAAATGTTCACACAGGCTACCACATCTGACGAAATGTCTGGATGTGAGAAGATCCAAACTTCAAGGCTGTGAGGGCAAAATTCTCTGTTTATCCCCTGAACAGGTCCTGCAGTTGAGCAACTCCTGCTGTTTCCTCAGCCATGTGCCATCACTTTGACCTTTGGGGACGACTGATGAGCAATACCTGACCAGGGTATGTGGCCATAAATTCATGGCACATGGATTTCTGAACACCTACTGGACTGGAAGTGTCCCAGGCCGGGTTGGAAGGGGCTTGGAGCAACCTGGATAGTGGAAGGGGCCCCTGCCCATGGCAGGAGATTGGAACTGAATGGTCTTTAAGGTCCCTTCCAACACCAAATCATTCTGTGATTCAATGAAATGGGCAGTTTTGGGGTTTTTTTGAAGGTTTGTTTGTTTTTTTGGGGTTTTTTTTGTTTTTGTTTAAGAAACAGCTCATGAAATTGAAATCATGGTTGGCAAGATATTGGTGATCTTTATGTAGGAAGCAGTTTACAATCAAAATATACAAATGGAATTTAGAAAATAATATATATAAATCTTGTAGTAACTGAAAGTAATAGGTGAACTACAAGCAGATTGTCCAAGTGATAGAGCACACCAAGAAAAATATTTGTCTGGACTGATTGCAGAGGCCTTTGATTTTCTTGAACTCTACAAGCTCACTATAATTATCAACTGAAACTGGAAAGAAGGTATTAATTAGTAAAATTGTTCCTCTCTCCCCTCTGCCTGTAAAGGCTTGAACTGAACAGTTTTTCAGTTCCATCCATGACTTGGAAAATTTATAGTATTCAAAACTACACTTCATTAAGCATCTCATAAGGGCACATTGTGTGTTTGAAAATGCCCTGTTCACTTTTCCCAAAAGATTTTCCTTTCTTGTGTAAGAAACTTGTTCAGTTTGTAGTCTGAATTGTCACTGTAAACTTTTTTTGAGACTTTGATGGCCAAGGAAACTGACCTTTTTCCATCTCATTATGATACTACAGTAGCTTTAAAGACATGACCCCTTTCAGCTGATTTGTTGAAGAAGCTGGGCTGATTTAAGAAATTTTAGAAAAGAACTATAAAATACCTGACCTGCTTGACCTGGTGGATATGAGCAATATGTGGAGCCTGGCAGCTGAGAGAAGGAGACAGGCAGATTTTGCTGGGAACTTGTGTTAAAATAGTTCTGTTCAGTCATGACCTTCGAAACTGTAATTCAAAGAAGCAACCTGTTGCATTAAGAACAGGCAGCTCAGTGATGTCTCCACTACCAATGCTGTTTTTAACCTGTATACTGAATTAAAAATAATGAAAAGGCTTTCCAGTGGTGATAGCTTTATTGAACTTACATATTAAATCACCTTTAAATGAGAACAAGTGATTATGATTTTCTCTTGGAGTACTCTGAAATATTTATGATGATTAAAATATCATTTTAAGCAATTCACAAAATAATGCTCAATCTGAGCTCTATCATGGAAATTTGAAAAGGTCCTAAATATCAGAGTATTTTATGGCTCTAAGAAGCTTTTAGAGTCACATGACTGTCTGATGACAATTAAGACACTTCCATTGGCATGCCTGCATTTTTCCACTGAAAATTTAATTATAATATAGCAAAATTCACTGTTGAACTATTTTCTGTGAATTCCAGTAGTGGAAAACAATATATTCACTCCCACAATCACGCAGCATTTCACAACCTTAATTTCGTTTTTAAAGACTGAAGATATCCTGCTAATAGCATTAAACCATCCTCAGGCAATTAAAAGCAACAACAATAACTTCTGCAAGTACATAATTGTATTAGGGTGGAAAATGATCTGCTACTTATACAACTTAACTAACACAAACGACCAAATAACAGCTGCTGTCGTCTTTGGTTCAGTTCTTACAGACTTAATTCTGAGTTCTTTTTGCCCTTTTCCAGCTGCTACTTTGGATGTTTGTGGTGCCTAATACTGTGAGCATGCACAGAGAGGCACAGGCTGCATTTTGGAATGATGAAACGTGAAAAGCGGAATATATAATGCTACATGCTTTAGCTTTGAATATCCTAACTGTTCTGAGATACTCTTCATCTGAATCATCCTGTGAAATACCTCATTGTTTTTGTTCAGAGGGTGTTTTTCAGTTGGGAGAACAAGAAATCTAATTTCATAATGACACTGGAACAGTGGATTAAAATTATCTGATGCTAACCAAGCTCGCTCTTGCTCCAGACTTTTACCACTTTCTTATTAAATTTTCTATGGGGTTTTAAGTAGATTTTTCAGTTCACAGTAAAAAAATGGAATCTTCAAAAATATGTTCCATTTAGAGCTGTAAATTCTAAACATGTCTGAGAACTTTATGAAGAGAAATCAAGTGAAAATGATAAAGAAATCTCAGGGCCACTGCAGGGATGCTGCAGAAACCCACATGGTGGTCACTCTTTCTATTTAATCCATCTCTCTCTCCCCGCCCTGCTTCTCTCTACCTCACATTTGCTGTTAAATAAAATCCATATAATTTACTTATAATTTACTTTGGCCTATGGTTTCATTTGCACCTTAATTTGGGCAGAGGTATCTTTTAATAATCAGATTCTACAAGATCTTGGCTTGGGACTGCAGTGAACGCTGAGTTTGCAGTTGATTTAGCAATTTAGTACAGTGAGAGTAGGCTTGTTTTTTCTTTTTCTTTCCCCCCTTTTTTTTTTCCTAATTTTATATGGTACTTTTTCAGATAAATAGCCAGAAAAAATACTCCTGATAAGGAAGCAGGCATGAGACATTCAATCATGCTGACTTTCAGCTTTTTTTTGGATAAAAAAGAAAGACATTTGCTGACATCTTGCATTGCCATGTGACTGGTTTCAGTGCTTTCCACGACTTTTTTCCTGGAGCAGGATTGTTTATAAGTGATGTATTTCCTAGCCAGGAATTTTAGCTGTGCTCTCTCCATCCCAGTCCAGAGGCACATTGTGAGATTCCGTCAGAGCAGCTCGAGCTCTCCGAGAGCTCCTTGGCTGGAGTAGTTCAGGCACATATGGAGAAGATATCAGCTGCAGAGATTGCACAGGCCCTCAAAATTTTATATATATATATTTTTTTTTTCTCACTACAGGCCTGTTTGAAAACACCCGTCAATTTTGTTTTCAAATGTATTTATGGAAATTCTCTAAATCCCCTACACTTCGGTTCAGTTTGCTTCCCGAGGCCGCAGCAGATCATTTACGGGTTAGTTACACTCCTTGAGATTGAAAAACCCGTAAAGAGTCACAGCAAGGCCTGGAAATCTAATTACTAGTTGCTTACAGCTTCCAAGGGTGAAACCTTGCTCTTGGGTCCTTACCACAAACTGCTGATTTTTAACAATAATTTATATGGGCGTGGGGTTTTTTTTTTGGTCAAGAACACACTTTGTCTGATCTGGACAATATTAGCTGGGGGCTGATGAAGTCAAGTGCTTCTTTTTGTGGGGAATATTTGCAGCAGATCCAAGGACTGGACACCTAAGACATGAAAGCCGTGGTTTGATGGTTTTTTTTTTTGCTCAACATTTCAGTCACTTCCCGATATTGGAGCATGGAAGCATCACTCATAGGCACAGCAGTGACCTGCATTTTGTGGGACAAAAGAAGCAGTGTATTTTTCAAGTTGATGGCCATTTCTCTTCACTCAGAGTTCAACCCCTACGAAGAGGAGGTATAGAAAGCTGTCATGCCATGCATTTAATAATTTAATAAACTTTGGGTTATCGTCTGATGTCAGCAGGAAATAAACAAGCAAAGCTTATCAAAAAGTGTCTCTCAGCAAAAAGCCAAAACCGAGTTATAAAGGAAAGGCAGCCTTTGAGCAACCTTAAATCACTTTCTCACTTTACTATCAGTTGCAGAACTCCCAGGCAGACAGTGAGAAGACTTGGGCAGAAAAATCCATTTCCACAATTGATCTCCCAGATATGTGTGAGCACATGACTCAGATAGTGTTTTGTTTAGGGAGTCAGCACGGTTTATATAAAGACTTGTCACAGGCTTGATCCAGCATCACTAAATTAAAGGCTATCTTGCAGTTTGAATTCAAAACAATAATCAAGACAGGTTCTGATTAAAAAAAACCAAAAAAACCTACCTTTTTCCTCCTTATTAAACTTTATTATCTCATCCAGTAAACAGTTTTTAATCCATTGGAAATATGCCCTTGCAAAATAATAATTTCCTAAACATGGTGGATGATGATGTTAGTACAAATAAGAAGTAGGAGGCTGGATCTTTCAAATCACTCAAATAGATTTTTATATTAAGCCAGGGAGAATTTGAGAGATAATGTAAGAGGCTTCTTAAACTTGCTATGTATTTTGCATCCTACTTGGGGAAGACCACTGTAATTCCAGTCCAAATATGCTGAAAACTCCTCACTCAGCAGTATTACCTGTTCCTTGTATTAAAATAATTCATACTCAGTACTAATTTATCAATGGAATGAGATGAATAAAGATTTATAAGTGAAATTATTCCCTTGGAAGGAGACAGAGATGACTCTGGGCACTACTTAAATATCACTCTGCCCTTGCTTCACAAAATCTGGTGACATAAATGGTGGCCAGGATTCTGATTGTCCATATGGAAGAGTTTCATGGGGAATGAAAGAAAAGGGACATCTGCCTTTGAAATTCGTTTCCATCCTCCAGAAGATCTAACTGCCAGAAAGATTTAATCAAGAGAGAATTAAAACTGAGAAGAAATTGCCCACTCAATAAAATTCAAAACTTGTGATTGCCAACTCTTCAGGAAATCACAGAATTCCAGAATAAAGGTAGAGAAAAGTGATGAGAGATTTCAGCAAACTTAATGGACAAATAATACATATGTCTTTAATTATGTACAAATATATTTTCATATGTCAATTTATTTTAGTCGTTCAGCTGAAGTCTATTTTTTATTGAGAACAGATTGAAAATCATCACTTATTGTCATTAGTAGATGTAATTGTGCAGTGATATGCTTCCCCAAATGGGCAGGAAAACCTCATAAGAAGCTGGTTTTGTGTTGCTAAATGTTATTTTTTACTTATTCCTGTTCTATCACACCACTTTTACACTGCTGTACTCCAAGTCAAAGGCCAGATCAGAATGAAAGCTAAATGGTGATTTTCTTGGTTTTATGTTAAAGAAGAATAAATAATCTTGAGGTTTTGAGGAAAAACCTGCAGCAAAACGTAAGTAGGAGGCTTTTTCTACTGCAGGATATGAGTAACTTCTCTTCACACAAACAGGAGTTATTATGTGCAAGGTTTTGGGAGGTTTGCATAATTAATAGATGCAATTAGATACTATTATATACAATAAATGAAAAAACAAAAGCAGGGCACTGTATTTGATACATGCAGGGAGTCCAGTTTAATATATTTAATATTTCTTATTCATCTTTTGGAGGCAATTCTGAAAATACTGTTTCTGAAGTGAAATGCAATTATAGGAGCAGAAATTAATATTTATATTCACATGTGGACAAACACAGTTCAAAAAAACTCTCTTATGTTAGAGATCACATGAAAATCAGAGCTGGATCTTAATGCAAGAGAAGATTAGGACAATATTTGTTTCTTCATAGAGGCAGTTACTAAAAACCCATAAATGGGTGAGTTTTGGATCACAGTTTAAGTTATTCAATGTCAGGATTGTCAGACAGCTGAGCCACTGGATGAGGACAGAAAAGATAATGTATTTACTCTCATGGTCAAAGACTCCTGTGAAGGCCAAGGGTAATTTTACCAATTGTAAGATGAATACAAAAAGACAAAATAATACTCTTCTACATTCAGCAATTTTTTGCAGGATGGTATCAGGAAAGGGCTGAGCTGTGCCACATCTGTGTTGAGAATCCTTTCTCGATCTAGAACTCTTTAGAGGTACACTACAAACACCTGAGCAAAGTCTGTAAGGTGCCCTCTGGATCTCACAGCTCATATTTGCACTTTTCCAGATATTTTTGGCCCCTGTTTGCGCTGTGTAATGGAGTATAATGTCAGGATTGCATAAACTCCAATGTTTTCCTTGGAATTGGTGAGGATTTCAAGAGGCCTATGGATTTGCTTTAAATATACAAATATTGTACGCAGACGTGTGGCTGCAGAGAAATCCAGCCCTTAGTGTCTGAGCTCTTCTGCTTTGCAGCCTGTGAGAAATTCCAGGCAGCTGAGGGCGTTTGTTTAAAGGTAGCACAACTTGGAATTTGGGTTATTCCATAGGGATGCTCAGTAGCTGGCCATATTTGAGCCCTTTCTACTTCTGTGATGTCCATAACACAACTCCACTCAATTTCAGTGAAGACAATGTGCTCATCCCAGTCTGCTGAGAAAAAGAGAGAAGCAGGAAGAAAGGAAAGAATAAGGAAGGAAAAAGAAGCAAAATTGAGAGTAAGAAGAAGGAAAAGATGAAAAGACAATCCCTCCCCTCATACACCAAGAAGAGTGAAGGCCTAACAAAAGTGTTATTCACTGCCGAGCTGTAATACCTTATTTTAGCTTCAGATCCGAAATCCTTTGACGTCAATGAACTTTCTTTGACTTTAATGTGCTCTGGCTCAAGCTTGTCATGTGGATCTCAGACTTGCTGTCTGTGAATTAACATGAATCCGTGGATTAGTTTTCCAGAACAAACAAATAACTTTACAAGGTAATTAGGCTGGTATTTCAACATTAGCTGCTTCCAATACCCAGGTCCCAGATATGAAGGTGATGGGTTTGAAGGGTGCAGGATGAAGTAATTTCTCAGCAGTGTGCTTTCTGGGGGGGCTAGCAGAATTTAGGTTAATGGAAAACATTCCTGCCTTGCACAGTATTTCCACCAGAAATATTGGAGTCTGAACAAAAAGCTTTCCCTATTCTGAAAAACATGTCTTGATGCAGTAATGTGCTTTTTTGCCCTTTTGTGTGTACACCTATATAACTGAGTATATCTATGTCATTATAATATGTACATTCAGCAGCTCACATTATATAAATACCTTAAAATGTACGCATATCTTCTTTATACATTTATAATAAATACAACTTATTATTCCAGAATAAAGCTTTCTTGAGCTCTGCATGCTTGATCTCAAATACTGAAATAAAATCTTCACTGAGAATTTTTGTTTTCAATGCTTTTATCCATATGTTGCTTTTACTTTTAAGGAGTGTCTTCTGACTCAGCAAAATCATTAAAATCTTTTCAAGATCCCACTGCCACTCAAGGATAGATTTAGTTTTAATATAGTTTATTTTATGGAAATGGTAGTGGATGAACATTTTTGTGTGCATATAAAGAGGATAAAGAATTCTTTTGTTAACTTACTAGAACTAATTTTATATGGTCGATGTTCTGTATTATATTTAAATGTGTAACTACCTATTTCAAACCATTTGCTGATTTTGTCTGATCAGTGTCCCAAATGTTGCCATTTCACGTGGCCAGATCATGTTATACTGCAATTTCTAAATTGTGCACACTTAAAGATTCTGCCAAAGTATGCAATTTAGTGCACAGAAATTAATGGTTGAGGATATATATATATGTAACTGCTAGCCTATTGCATGTCATTTCTATGGATTTTATACTTGAAGATTTTGGCAGAAGCAACTAGAGGGAGACCAAAATGACACCTATTGAGTAGGAAAGAATTCTAAAGTCTCTGTGTTGTTATTACATGTTATTTAAACTGAAGTAGAGTAAGTTTAGATGGAATATTAGGAAGAAAATCTTCCCTGGGAAGGTGGTGAGCCCCTGGCACAGGGTGCCCAGAGCAGCTGTGGCTGCCCCTGGATCCCTGGAAGTGTCCAAGACCAGGCTGGATGGGACTTGGAGCAGCCTGGGACAATGGAAGGTGTCCCTGCCATGACAGAGGTGAAATGAAATGAGCTCTGTTTTGAGGTTGTTCAGAGCCCATTCAAATTGTACCCCTTTAAATCCCATCTCTGTTATACCCATGTAGTTTTATTTAGTCACATTAAAAGAGAGAACCAAAACACAGCAATATAGTCTTATATTTTGGAGGCAAAAATCTGTATCTAGTTCAGGCTAGAATCAGGATTTGTCCATATGCTGGGCATTGTTAATTCTTTTGCCTATCCCACTTTGTTGCACTCTGGTCAGAAAAGCCATCCTGAAAGGCTGGAGGCCACTAAGGCTTGCCCATAAGCCATACTCCTCTTTCTATGCATGTATGCATTTGTGGTGTATAGTTAAAAAAATTATTATATTTTATTCAAACAGAAGCTAATCCATGCAGTAGTATAACAGGGAGCCACCAAGGAAAAAAAAAAGAAAAAGAAAAAAAAAAGAAATAAAAACTGTGTTCTGAGGTTGAAAGGGAATAAGTGGTTGGTGTGTTTAAAACAAAGACTCATTTTCTCACTGCACGCTCTTGCACAAGCGCCAGTGACCACAATTGAAAACTCCTTGCCTGGGTGATGTAGCAATGCTGATCTGAGCCTACTGTTCTCTCCTTTTAGAGGTCAGCCACAGCTGCTCTGCTTCTGTGGCTTTTCTTCAGGGCAGCCTGACTCCTTGCTGAGCTCTGTGACCCCGTGTCACCAT
Organism: Cyanistes caeruleus; assembly: GCF_971803275.1. Taxonomy (NCBI): domain Eukaryota; kingdom Metazoa; phylum Chordata; class Aves; order Passeriformes; family Paridae; genus Cyanistes; species Cyanistes caeruleus. The sequence continues at coordinate 112,406,991 of NC_141703.1, forward strand.
CATTGTCATGATGGTCCCCTAAAATATTTGTGGTCTTGCTTCAGTGCCCTTTGAGACACCCTAACCAGGACCAATGTCTGGCTGCTGGACCCAGGAGCAGATCTGAATCCTGTTGCTTTTATTGCAGTTTCTAATATTTTCTTAATTTACTTAAGCAGAAAAACCTAACTCATGCTCAGAGCTATTAGAGTAATATATGTATTTAATATACGTATTTATATATTAAAAAACTCTGTGTATATATGTGTGTGTCTGCAGTTATCATTCCAGTTTCAACGTTGTGCTGGGTTTGGCTGGGGCAGAGTTAATTTCTTTAAATGGGAAATGAGAGGAATCAAGTGTGATGTGGTGTTGCAAGAAGAGAAGGAGACAGCGAAGCACCTGGCTTGTACAGGGGACATCTGATTTTACTGGATTGTACATGGTAGAGAAGGGAGGGATGAACAATTTCACAGAAGACAAAGAATTTGACAGATTTATCTGGATATGGAGGAAGGAAGAAAAAAGAGAGAAGTCTAAAGCATGAACAATTTCTAAATATGAACACTTGAATTTTTGAGTAACTAAATAGCTGATTTTGAATAACTAAAGAAAATGTAAGAGGTTTTTTCTGTTGTTTCAAAGTGTCTGAAACATCTGGGATTTTTTGTTGTTTTATCTTGTTCCAAATGAAGCAGGCTGTCTTTTAAATCACATATCTTTTTAATCTTTCAGTCGTGAAAAGGATTTCACATAAAATTAAAAATTATGCCATTAAAAAAGCATTTTCCATTAAACATTTAATTCAATATTTTTGGATTTGTTGCCTTTAAAATGGGATCAAAATTAGAAGCCAAAGTAAAGGGGGGACTTGGAGACTATGACAGAAAAGAAATGGAGAGAGAAATTTGGAAAGATTGGTGAAATTTTGCCCAACAAGACACTATTGAACACTGCAGTGTTACTTGGAAGTGGCTGAGTATGAGCTTGTCTTTATGACAATAAATACAATTTAGCAGATGGCACATATGGCACAAAGTGGTTTCTCTTTATGCTTTCAGAGAGACAACAATAAAAACATCTTAGTGGAGAAACAATGGGAAATAAAGTAAGGATCAAATGGTTTCTTAAAGTTGCAGAGTGACCTCCCACTTCCATGAGATCAGGCTTTGGCTCTCGATGCTGCACTTCAGCAACTGAATTTAAAATAATGCTGAGACATGGAGAAAGGGCACAGACTTCTAGATTTTGACCCCTAGGCCAAAGTGGTAGGAGAAGGGCCTGGATGGCAGAGCTGAAGGAGGAAAACTTAACCACTGGACCTGTTATATCTACTCCAAAATATGCTTCCATGTACAGATTTCTAGTAAGGAACTCAAAGAACACAGGTGTCCACCTATTTGATTCTTCATGGAAACATCATGGATTTTCAGCAGTAATCATTATATTAATATTTTACATAGGACAATTCCAAAGTTCTATAGGAGAACTTACCTGGTACAAAATATTGCGTAACTGTAGGTTATGTAATCGATTCTCTTATGTGGCAGGATTCTTCAGGAATTTCACCTTAATTGATAATTTAATTAAAGCAGAACAGCAGCCTCTACCCAGAAGTGAGACTGTCCTAAAACAGAATTGAAATCTGCTTTTGTCTTCTACTGCCTGCCATTTTACTGACACCAGATTTTGTGCCCAGTGTCCCACCTCAGTGGCACTCTGGTGGTCATTTCACCTGCCCAGTCTGACCTGTGTGACCATGTGTGCATGTATTTTATTCCCTTTCTCAAGGGTTTTTGTTTCTTTCCAGATGGTCCAAGTCCCAGTGGAACAAAGTGCATTCAGTCATTGTGGCACACAGCTTTGGTACCAGCATCATTGGTTAAAAATTGTGTTAAAAAACTTACTTTGGATAAGAACTGTGAACAGAAGAGAAGATGAGGAGGGCTCAGATGACCATTTCACTGTATTTTAATTTGGGATCACTTTGCCTGGGACAAATTCAGTTAGTGCCTCTCTGAGGGCATTGCACATGCTTACATTGGGTCTGAATTTAACCAAATTGGCACCAGGCATTTGGCACCATCAGTAGACAGAACTTCTGGGAATCTAATTACAGCTGCAGAATGTCAGAACTCCCAAATCTGGAGCAACATCTTTCAGGGCAGTAACATTCATAGCCCCAAATCTCCTGATTATCCATATTATTTATCTGTGAGGAAGGAACAGCATTAGGTACAAGGATGTGTTTATCTCTCGTGGCAAATACCTGCCTCTTAGGACAGGCCCAAGATGGAACTTGACATTTACAAAAACATCTGGGGCTAAGAAATTCCAGGATAATTTCTAGGCCCTGCTAGAGCAAGTGACAGAATTCCCATGGGGTTTGGGGTGCCTGGAATGTTCTCAGGTGTTGTCAGGCTGTTTGTGATGCCACTGGAAGCTGCTGACAGAGATGCTGTGTGGGATAGAAAAGGCTGTAATGCTCTGAGTAGAGAACCTTGGGACAGGAGAAGCTTTAGGGTGAAAAATAGCCTTATTAAACAGGGGATTTCCCTTCTCTGCAGAGGGCAGCTGCCATGGAACTTGTCTGAAGTATCCTAGAAATGGGCAAGTTCTGGTTTCCTGTCCTAGCCTCACAGAATTTCAAACCCCTCTTTCTCTGCTTTTTGAATAATATAAACAATGAAGTGATAGATAATCATTTGTATCCTTTCTCCTCTTGCCTTGACTTTTCAGTTGGGCAGTCACAAAGTCCCTCTGTTTTGAAATGAACAGATTGTTTCTTTCTCTGTTCCTGTCTCTTTTGGTCTGCATTAAAAATGTGTCTACCTGAAAATAGAAGCCTATGCTTGCACATTGGCTGTGCTCTCTGTATTTTGAATTGCTCATCCTTTACCCCTGGCTTGGCCGATTGGAGCTCCAATCAACAAATCACAGTATTTCCAGTCATTTTTCTTGCAGAGCTAGTCTGGAAATAGTTCTTTCCAAACAGAATGTCTGGGACCTGCTACTGGATTATTTCCTCTCCCTTTTATCACCTTGATAAAGAAATTATTGCAAGAACAGGAGGATCCTGCAGCAAAATTAACTTAAAAAATTAGCTGTAGTATTCTCTGCTGAGAGGACCAATTATGAGAGAGATGCTGAATTTCTCTTCTCTGCAGGATAATTAAAACTGATTAACAAGTGTTTTTTTTCTATGTTTCCATACAGAACTACATTCAAAATTTGAAATAGATGCTGCTATTCCTCAGCAGTACCTGCTAAATTAGAACAAATTGCCTCATTTAATCCATTTTAGTCACCAGTTCTAAAACTGCAAAAAAGAATAATTTATGAGAGCACTGACAGGAATCTGTGTTAGATGCAGTCAAGGAGGATAATAAAGACTGTATCTATGGAAAAAAAAGGGCCATTCTGGGAAAAATTGCCAGACTTGACTCATTCTAAGCACAAAAGGTTGGAAAAGATATGAGAATTCAAGCAGGGAAAACAAAGAGAGGAAATGACTTTGCAGGACAGTAGCCAGTGAAATTATTTAGCTCTTTGTAGGACTGAAATACAAAGCAGCTTTAGTTATAGGACTTGGAGAGGACTGAGGCTTAATTTTCAGACATAACTACCTAAATCCATCAGATGTACTTCAGCCTTTAACCTCCTTTATTTATAAGCTTTCTGCCTTTTTTTCCAGATATCTGTAAATTTCTGGGTATTTAATCAAGACAAATTATAGCACTGAACAAGTTATGTTCTGAATAATGTTTTGATGTTTGCTTTCAAGCTCAGTTTGATATGTGTTAATGGGCTGAAAAAAGGCATTTTTGCATATGAGAGACAAGCAGATACATAGAAAAATGTGGCTGAGTTTTTGGGGTTTTCTTTCCCCAGTATTTCAAAGCCAGTGACAATATCCTGACTATTAATGGGATGGAAAAGAGTAAAGAGAAAAGAGAAAAGAGAAAAGAGAAATGAGAAAAGAGAAAAGAGAAAAGAGAAAAGAAAAAAAAGCATGAGTATTCTGGGACTCTCTTGTACCTCAAATAGAAATTCAGGGGAGAATAAAAAAAGATAATTTGAAGATTAGGTGTCTGAAAACAACCAAGATAGAAATAGAGGCCTTGTGAAAGCCATGACATTTTCTGGCCCAGGGTAATGTTTGGTGTTCATCCTGGAGATAATTTAACAGGGAGGATTATCTGGTGTCTTCAGCTGGACACCTTGGGGCAGACACTCAGGGAGAAGGAACAAAACTGAATCCCAGGTTATGCTCCAGATGGCAAAGTGCAAAAGAAATCAAGAGAGAGCAGTCAGGTCCTTGGTTCATGGTTTAGTCAGAGTATTTTGCTGCTACTGGCAGCTCTGGTGGTTTTTCTCTGCATCCAGCAGTCTCTTAGAGCTGCAAAATTGCTCATGGCATTATTCAACATAATTTGGGCCCAGAGATAAAACCCCTCTGCTGCCTCTCTGCCATGAGCAGTGGGGAGTGATGACTGATAGCATCATGAGGATGTTTTCTCATGCTCTACCTAATATTTGCTTCTCCTGTGATTTCAACTTGTTCTTTCAGGATTTTACCTTTATTCTGTGTGATTTTTAGTTGATTATGAATTAAAGGGCAAATAGCCACCCATCCCTCAGAACCCCCTGCTGTATTTTCCAGAACAGGGTCAGAGGGTGTGACATTTTCATTTGTGCAAATCAGGGTTTATCGACACTGCAGGTAATTATTAATTAGGTGTTTCCAATGAAAAATACAGAACAAATCTTTAGAACTGGCACCTAGAAAAATATGATTGTGAGTTTACAAAAATACAGAAGTAGTTCAGAGATTCTTTGGTTCAAGACCAGGTTAGATTCTAGAAATAGGTGATAAGAATTGAGTGAACTGAGAATGGTTATCCATAAACATAACAATATTTCTATTCTAACCTGGCAACTTAAATACATATATACTTATATATATAAAACCTTCATGCTAGCATGAACTTCCTTCAACAAGATCTTTACTGGTCCGTTCAACTGGGAATTTTGATGGGGGACAAATTTGGTAAATTTATAACAATGCAAATTTTCCAGACTCTGTATAAGCACCAGGAGGAAGCAGCAGTACTTTGCAAATGCAAATTGTATCTGTCAATGCCACTTTAGCTTTACTTCAGCACTTGAAAAGTTTGCTAACAGTCTGCTGATTAATGTGATGTGCATTTAATTACTGAATGCCTATTTCTAATCATTCTAATTAACAAGACTACTGTTGACAAGGAGGGTGATATGCAGCCAGAGTGTGATGGTTTGACTGAGCTTGGCATTAGGCTATGGGAGTTAGAGAACACCAGAATTTTGTCCTGCTCTGTGAATTTTTGGTCTTAGGCTTGGCTGGCCCTTGGACGTGCAGGCCCAAAGGGCTCTTTTGTTCCTCTTTTGTTCCTTTGATTCCTGGGCACAATCCACAGAGCACCATGATACACCCATGATCACTGCAATTTTCTGACACTCACTGCTGTGACAGTTCATTTTGGGAAGGCTGTGGCTTGATTAGAAGTGGGACACAACATGGGAATGAGCCACCTCCTTGGCATTTTTTGCCAGGCTCTGTCCACTCCCTTCAACATCCATGATTTCTGCAGGCACTGGATGAAAAGGAGGTGGCTCAGCTCTCGTGTTGCTGTGTCACAGTTCCCAGTTCTCCAAATTCCTTAGCCAACACACAACCCCTGGAAAAGAAAAGTCAGTGGTGGCTGGGAAGAGAAAGGGTCAGTGGTGTCCCTGGTGTCCCTCAGCTGCCTGCCCACAGCCCAACCTACAGCAGGGATGCATTAACCCAGCCTCATCCCTCAGTCTAAGCCTGAGGGTTCATCTTTTTGGAATTATTACTTGCTTCCCACATTTGCAGCTCATTTTGGTTGTAGTTTTTATCCCGAGGTCACCAGGTCTGTGTTGGCTTCTGGCTGCTCTCATTAGTATCACAGGATCTGACACTGCCTGTGTGCTCTATAACTGCATGATAACTAAATTAATTCACTTTATCCACCATGATAAAGCATTTTTTTCATCAAATGTAATGTTATGAGATAAAGCATGGGAAAAACCCCTATATTTTTACATGTCATATCATTTTTACTGATGCAAATAAAGGAAATTAATTAAACAAATCTGATTAAGATTTTGATAAAAGCTTACAATATTTGAACAAACTCTACTGGAAGAATAACATTTTACATTATTCAATGTTTATCCATTATACTGAAATAGAACCCTAGAAAAATACATATATGACACAGAGAAGCATTGTGACAACAACATATGGGATTGCTGATAGCTGATTAATTGGTTTGCTTTGATAATGAGGATATTAATACAAATTTTTGATATATGGAATTATTCAGAGTTTTTTGCCAAGTGATATCAGGAATTAGCAATACAAGAAATTAATAATTCCAGATGAAAAAGAGAAGTTTCATAAGAAATTTAGTGTCTGGCTCACCTCATTGAATTTCTGACTCATTGACTCACCTATTATTGTTATTATTTTAATATTTTAGGCCTTGCTTTACCCATGGCTCTCTTAGAGCCTGCTTTACTGGATTATTTCCTGAGGGATGTGGCAATCCAAAACAGGCAGTGAGGAGTGATTTTGTCTAGAGAAAACTCACATCTCTTAAGTGTCTTCTTTTTTAAAATTTTCTCCCAAAACTTTCAGGTGGGTTGGCTTTAATGTACACCAGTCCCAAGTGTCAACTCACCATCCTTGAGTGAAAAAAAAAAAAAAAGGATGTGCTTGGAAAAAGCCTAATGTATGATAGCATGAAATTTAATAATAGGATCTCACAGTTAAATAAAATAGCACTGTGCTCTTTCTTGCTGCATAAAATATTTATTATTTTTCTTTTTCCCTGCCTTTTTATTCATAAACACGTCAAGTTCTTTTAAGGGATCATGGAGCTGGTGCAATGGTGGGCAGGTTTCTGAGGCCCCTTGCAGGCTGCCAGGTGGCCTTAAAAGGGAACATGCAAACCTGGGAACAGAGGGCAGAGACTGATCCAAATCAGAGATCTGCTGATCTACTACCTGGAAGCAAAATACCTGCAATGGAACAGCAAAAGCTGTGTATAATTCCTTCTAATTTCTATTCCATTTCCCATGGACATTTTGAATTTCCTCTGTTTAAAAATTTAAGTATCCCAGTCTTCTTGGGTATTTTGAGCTTTAAAGTGTTTTGGTTTTCTTTGAGGAGCTCATTATAAAAGCAAGGTCTAAGTACATCCATCACAAGGTTATGGCTCAGTCCCTGGGCCATCACCTCACCCCTCATTGCCAAAGGAGTCATCCAAAGGGAGACCTTTGAAGGTGCAGATGTCCTTTGAGATCCTGGCTCTCACCAGTGCTCTTTGGATTGAAAATCTGCTTCTTGTGTCTGAAGGAATGACCTGAAAAACGTCTGCTGGTGTTGCACTGCTTCGAGCTGAGCCAATGGCCTTGCACTGACATTTAGTGCCCTTTTAGCACAATATTTTAAGGTTGATTTCTATGGCACTGAATGCAGAACCTCTGCAGCTGAAAACCTAAGGAGTTTCCTGGCTGTGAAGATAAACTTTGTGTTTGGCACGCAGTGGGAACACTCTGGTAGCAGATCTTGTTTGTTCCATCTTGAATCCAGACTTGAATCCAGTCCCATTGACTCAACAATTTCCCAACACTGTGTTACTTTTGCTTTGCAGAAATTTAAGGGAATTTCTGTCTTGGCTGTGAGATGGGGATTTTCAGCGTCATTTTACAGGTGAGGAACTCAAGCACTGGAAGACCTGCTCAAGCATTTACAAAATCTACTACCGGGATAAAACTGAATTTAATTATCCCAGTCCAGTCCCTGAATTAAATTTCCCTTCCGTGAATTTGTTTAACAAAGAGAGTGTTTTGTTGTTGATATCTTTTTGACTGAAGATAGATTTATTGTAATAACTGGCTTATTAACTATTATTAACTGTAATAATTTGGGTTTTTTTTTATTGTTTCAAAGCTTTATGTCAAATATAAATGATATCTGCACAAATGTTCTGTCCAGTACAGCAGACAGACCCAGATAAATATGTGTGGTCTCACCTGAGACGGGCAGAGGGGCAGAATCCCCCCTCTCCTGCTGCCCACAGAGCCCTGTGGTGCAGCACAGAGGGGATTCTGGGCTGGGGCTTGTCCAGCTCTCACCCACCAGCACCCCCAAATCCTTCTCCCCAGGGCTGCTCCGGACCTGTTCATCCTCAGCCCCAATCCAGGTGCAGCATCTTTCACTCACTAAGACATCCTGCTCTGCTGAATGGATGTCTTTGTCCCCATTTTACACACCTCTGGAGATAAAACGTGAGCTGACAGCACCTGCTTTATATGTTCAGCTTTGGGCACTGCTGTCAGCAGCTTGATTCTTTTGGAGGCACAATTACACATATTCTTCCATTTAATGGACTGGCATGAACTTTTAACTGAAATTCCCTTTGAACTGGGATTCCTGTCCTCTCCAGTGCTGCTCTTCAGGTCCCTGCCAAGGAACTGGACAGGGTTTCTTGCTTTTTAGTCCCCTTCGTTTCTGTGTCTGGAACCAATGGTCGTGAATTTGCCCAACCCCTCTTTGAACCTGATGATGATAGTTCAGTTTCCTGAGGCAGTAATTCCCAGAGGTTCACTGTGTGCTGTGTGAAGCAGTTTTTTAAATCTGTCTAAATATCCTAGACTAGACTTGTCAGGGGAATTCTAGTTAGTTTGATTTAGTCAATAATCATTTGGGTTATTCCTGTGTCTCTCTGCCTGGCATAGTGGAACAGTTCCCATTCTTGAGGTGGAATAGGAATTTTTGATCTGTTTAAATCTGAAAGGATCTAAAAGACAATAACTTTTCTTTCTTCCCTCCTGAGATATGTCTCAAAATATCTGCTGTGCATTTCAGTGCCTTAAAATGTGGAAAGAAACAAAAATATATTTAAATCTATTTAAAAGTGGTATATTTCTGTGTGTTGCTTCTGTGCATGATAATGAATATTGATTCTGAAATCATAGCAGAAAAAGGGATTTTTTTTAATCTGCAAATCATCCAGACAGGTTGTGATGTGAACAAGTGAGAGACTCGGCTTCACTGCATTCAGCTGTGGTGAGAAAATAGTAATATAATATTGGAATATGACTGTACAGAGAAAAAATCTTACACATTTTAAGTGTCTCCAAACTGTTTATGAATTTCCTTTTCCAGTGTCATAATTCATCTGTGACTTACACATATGCTACCAGAAACTCTGGAAATGTTTTTTTTTATGCTGCTTAGAACCTTTTTACATTGTTTTGAGAGCTAAAGATTAGAAAAACACAAATTAATAAATCAAGTGAGAAACTTAGCTACAATGTGAATATACTGTGTAAATAACATTTCAGTGTAAATGACACTGTTTTTCCAGCCTCACATTTGGATGTCCAGGATGGCTATTTCAAGAATATATTTAAATTTTCATTCTGTTTTCCATGGTTACTGAAGCTTAAAGCTAAAATATTATTAGAATTTCCTAGGAAAACAGCAAAAGTTATTTAAAAACTCTCGGATGTAACAAGTTTTTGGCAAATAACCAAGATATTAGATTTTCATTTATTTTGTTTTTGATTTTTTTTGGGGGGGGGGGGGGCAGAGTTTGGTTTTGGTTTAGGTTTTGGGGTTTTTTAGGTTTTTTGTTTTCTTGTAGGTTTTTTTGAGTTTGGTTTTGTTTGGTTTGTTTTTGGTGGTTTTTTGTTTGTTTGTTTTTTGTTTTTTTGACATTAGGGGTTTGGGCTTTTGGGGGGGTTCTTTTGTTTTTTGGGGGGTTTATTTTTCAAACTGATGCTCAGTTTTGGAAGACAACTAGAAGAATTTGGACTTTCTACCAGCAATCATCTGAATTCACTGACTCCTGCAGGAATTTAAGTAGAAAAATGTAATGAAGCCAAACATTTCATTTACACAAGCTAAATTTCAAAATAGACGACCTTTATTTTCAGCTGTGCAAGCCACATTCTTCACTCAGCCTCATGTTTCTTAAAATAATTTGGGCTCTTGCCTTTGAGATTTTCAGGGCTGTAGCCCAGCAGCTGCTTTGTTTTTGCAAAGAAAACTGCAGTGAGTGCCCTGTGCAGTGTCAGTCAAACTGATGCAGAGGTTGGATGCTGTGGCTCTTGGAGGGAGGCTGGAGGTGACCTGTTCCAAGGAATTGTAGCAGCACAGCCTCAGGAATGAAGAAATCATCCAGGCTCTGAGTGTGGGTGAAATGTGAGGAATTGCTCCTTGGACCCCCTCCAGTCAGTGCCACTGTAATTTGTAATTTGTGAGGGCTGTGGATTCTAGAAGGGCAACACATCATGTGCAACGTGTGTTCTTTGTGTTTAAAGAATCTGGGGGTTGCACAAGCATTTTCTGTGGGTGAAATTAGTGTGATTTGGTTTCTAAAGAAATAAATTCCCCTGAACTTTTTGCGTTGCTCTTTGTCTTCTGTTAAAGTGAGCGAACTTAATGTGGGTGAAAAAACCTGTTTGATAAATGTGTCAAACTACTGTAAGAGTATTCAAAAAAAACCAAACAAACCAAAACCCTGCAGTGTCTGGGATCTTTGAGGTAATTAAGAGCATTTATGGGAGGGTAAATCAGACATAGACCCGCATTTCTGCACGTGGGAGCTTAATTCTTGTGCTGTCACAGGCACTCACTGTCTGTGGGTGGTTTCAGAATATCCCAGTGGAGCTCAAGTCCCTTTACAGAAAGGTTTGACAAGTGTGTCAAGAAAAGTAGTGAAACACCTCTAACAACATGATTTCTACTTTCTTTGCCTCTAGGTTTGAAGGGAGAGTGTTTGGAGAGTGACAGAAGCAGGGAGTCAGTGGGAAGGTGGGAGGAAGAAGCTGGCAACTCTACAGGGAATTGCTTGGAGCTCTGGTTGTACCTGCTGAGGGGTATTTTCCTTTAAAATTTGCTCAGGTATGGGACTTTGTGCTGCAAGGTCTTGGGCTGCTGGCAAAGAACATCATGAGAGTCTGTCTATAACCAGCCATGAGACAAGGTAGGCTGTTGACTCCCCCGTTCTGTGTTAATCAGGTTTTGTAGTCACAGCAGCAGGCAATGCTTTTGGATGTTGCTAACATGGTAAATATAAATATTGTGTGGCTGTGTCTAGAATGGTGTTTTTCCACAGAGCAGCAGGAGCTCATGCTGAACACATGTCACATTTACAGAAGTTTCCATGATTTATTATCCAAAAGACACAAAGAGCTCATGGAAAGGAAAGTTGTGGCTAAGCATTAACCGGTGACAAAAACTACCCCCTCTCTGTAGGATTAAGAAGAGTAGGAAGGGAAAACATAAAAATCAAAAGAAATTTATCTAGCCGCATAAATATTTATGCAAATGGCTTCTTTTTGTGCATGTCTGCCATGAAATCCTTTTCTTGCCACACTGAGGACTCAGCAGAAAAGTGAAAGTGACTCTTGTAGATGCTTGAGAAGGTAGGGCTGCTCTGGTGTTCCAGAAAAATTCCTTGACCATGCACATGATCGGATTCCTTGGGATGTGTGTGCTATTGTAGTGTATTACAGTATAAATTAAAATGGAATGGAAGTAAAGGAATGCTTCCCAATGTCCAGTGTGAACCCCTGCTGGCACAGCTTCAAACCATTCCTGTGTTCCTGCCACTGGATCCCAGGGAGAAGGGCCCAGAACCTCCCTTTTCACTTCCCCACATCAGGGACTTGGAGAGTTCTGTCTTTCTAATGGACATAGAACCTGATGTAGGATGGCTGCTTGACTCTGCAATTCTTTGTGTACTGCTTAAACTCATTCAGAACTTCTTACCAATGGAATCTGGTGCACTGGGAATCATGGCATTATCTTTACTTCCAGTTTCACCTCATGCCAGAGCAAATCACTGGACAAATGTCCTCATTCCCAGCAAAGAACCAGTAGATTTTGTCATCCTCTTCCATCCACACATCTTAGCCACAACATAACTTTCCCAAAAAATTATTTCCTGCTGGCACTTCTCTGTGTTTCTCTGTTCTCCATCTCTCCTTCAGCCTGGCGACACTCGAGAATATTTGTTCCAGCCCCAAGATAAAGACAGCAAATTTTCTGAGTGCTAACAAATCAACCTTCACATTTCTCCTACTGGCAGAGAGTTTATATTATCCAATTGTCCTGGGGGTGTTTCATTTCAGTATCAGACAATGTTTACCTGATACATGCAATTACTTTTCCTGCATGTAAAAGCAAGAACTAAATTTAAACACAGGCTGTGTATCCATTTTCCAAAAGCTTTTTTTTTTAATCAGCATTTAACGAAACAACCTGTCATCAGCAAGCTGTGCTGCTGAAATTACACAAAAAGCAAAGCCACGAATAAGTTTGTTTGTAGGCTTTCACCTAAGTTTGGACCTGGTGATGATTTGTTGTTTTTTCTGCAGTTTAACCTTGTTTGGTCTAGCTGGAGATGTGGCACTGGTGATGTCAGTATTTGCCAAGAGCTATACTTTTACAGGAAACAGTAATGGACATAATTCAAGGTTTTGACAAGATTTCACACAGCATAGCAGGGCAATCCAGCACAAATTCATCATCATTCCATGCCCATTTTGGGTGATGTGCTCATAAAGTCACACGTGTGCCCCATGTGTAGCTGAATGAAACTATTCAGTCGCTGCTTTGCCTGAAACTCTGGAATGCTGTGACAAAAGTCTATTAAAATGCTTTGCTGCTAATGTGGATTTAGAGACACCAAAACATCAACACTCTGTGATACAGCATTGCTTGAGGTCACAAGAAATCAGCACAGATTTGAGTATCACCATTTTCACAGTACTTTTTTGTTCTCTGTGCTGTTGTGTGCCCTCCAATCATTCTCATTGTCTTTGTTTTCTTCCTTTCAGGGACTTCCTTGGCAAATGGACAGCAGATATGTATCTGTCCAAAAGAAAAAGAAAAAAAACTTGTAATTCCCTCCCTACTTGGTCTTTACATTGTTTGGCACATGTGAGCCTGGTGTGTTATTGTGGGTTTTGTGGATGTGTGTCTGGAATATTTGGTTTTTGTTTTGGTATCAGCTGAACTTGAGCTATTGAGATCAATGGTCTTTGCTTTTCAGATTGCTGGGTGATATCCTGTAACCTCTGGTCAGTAGGAGAAATCATTAGAGTCACAAGCCTAAAATCTATCACAGAAAGGCTTACATTGGAAGGGATCTTAAATTCATCCAGTTCCAACACCCTGTCAATGACAATGAAGGTGCAGGGGCACCTTCCCCTATCCCAGGTTGATTCAAGCCCCATCCAACCTGGCCTGGAGCACTTCCAGGGATCCAGGGGCAGCCACAGCTTCTCTGGGCACCCTGTGCCAGGGCCTGCCCACCCTCACAGGGAAGAATTTCTTCCCAGTATCCCATTTAATGGTTGGCTCTATCAGTCTGAAGACACTGCCCCTTGTCCTGTCCCTCCAGGCTCTTTTAAATAGTGTCTCTCCATCTCTCTTTAGGTACTGGAAACCTTATCTCTCTCCAGGCTGAACAATCTCAACTCTCCCAGCCTTTCCTCCCAGCAGAGCTGTTCCATCCCTCTGATCATCCTGGTACTTCCCCTGGACTCTCTGCAGCAGTTCCAGCTCCTTCCTGTGCTGGGCCCCAGGGTTGGGGCAGCTCTGCAGGTGGGGTCTCTCCTGAGCACGGGGACAGAGGGGCAGAATCCCCTCTCTCCTGCTGCCCACAGGGCTTGGGATGCAGCCCAGGGGGGTTTCTGGGCTCCCAGAGCTCTTGGCTGAGCCAGGTCCACATGACAAATAGCATCCCCTCCAACTCCAAAAGCTTCTCTACTTCATACATTTCCTCATTTTTTTTTATTTTTTTTTTTACTCCCTGTATGACAGTGTTATAGGAAAGGGATTGCTGCAAATTGAACCATATTTTCTTATTTTTTATGGCAAATCCACTGCACTTGCATTAAAACCGAGTTGCTGCAGCTTTGTAAGGATGACCTTGCAACCAGAACATTTTGCTGACGGCGATTTTTTTAGGCAACCAAATTTGCTAAATGTACAAAACGCAGGCCAATCACTCTTCAAGAAAAGTCCTGACCTACTTTCCCCTTGAACCCATTCCAAAATAATAATAATAAAAAATAACCATGGAGAGAGCAGATTACACAGCTCTATAATTTCACTGATGGGAATGTGAATGCCATTAAAGCAAAAGTGCTTCCTGCTGGCAGCCCAAGTCTGTATTTGTGTGGTTGTAACTCCTCAATACTCATTCAGATTTTGGGAGACAGACAAGGCCAGGGAAGGACACTTATGCTGACTTAAACATGATCTTTTCTACTCAGTGGGCCCTTTTATTGAATTTCTCTTAATTTGTCTGTTTAAAAATGCACAGTATGGCATCTAGAGGTTTTGGTTTTTTTAAGAGGAATCCACTTTTCATTTTCACATGGTTTAGGCTAAGTTTGAAGAGCCTTTTTCTTATAAGAATTTGCAATTCTACTTCATTATTGAGTCATTGCTGCTTAACTTGTATATTTTCATGCAGACATCTTCCTGGATATTCTGATTTTTGATACTTAAAAAAAAAAATAGTGACATAATTCTTGTGGATTTCTCCCTTTGTTCTGCTTTTTCCTTGTTGAAGTGCTTCCTTATCTTTGGGGAAGTGGGGAGAGGGAACGTGGTCTTGTGCTCAAAGGTGTGTTTAAAAGCAGATCTGGAGCCTTGTGTTTTTCAAGCCCCATGTGAGATAGAGACAGGATGACTGTGTCAGCTCTGGAAGTATTTAAGAACCCTGCTTTACTGGCAAAGGTATTAATGAGCTTTAAAAAGGGACAAGGGAGTTGACAGGAAGAATTAATCCCTCCCAATCCTAAACAAAACTCCAGAAATGCTGCATTTCCTTCCTCCCAGCATCATACAAATTGTACGGTTTCAGTGTTCCACCCTTGCTTTAACCTCCCCCAGCTCCTCAGGAGAGTTATTCTGTAATTTCCAGTAGGGAGATGATTTGCATAAACCAGTTCCTTTTCATGATTGGATTCAGGAAATCAGCATTATAATCTGATGCTGGTTTGCTTTTGTCCTGGAAGTTGTTAAACTGAGTCATCTGGCAAAATCTAATCCCATTTCTAACCATATACGGACATGTGTGGGACAAAGTGAGGCTGTGTGGTTTTGTATTGGTGTATTTGACAAATTCAACTGCTAGATTCTTTCGAGGATTTTAATTTTGCACAGCACTTAGGCACTGAAAAACAATTGCACACACTGTCTCAGTAGGCTCTGTGTGAGCAAGGCTTTGTCCCATAAGCATGATGATATGAACAGGAGTTCAAAGGGGTTTAAAAAATAATTTTTGGAAGGAAGGCGTGTGCTGTAGTGTGGTAGCTCTCTCCCAGAATCTGTTTTGCACAGGTTGTATTCTCCTCCAGATCATAGCCCCAAAGAATTATCTACTCAGCACAAATAATCAGTTTTGCTTTTTATTATCATAAATCCTGGTTATGAATTGAAGAAATGCCTCCTGCCAGCTTCAGAGGGCAGTCTACTCAAAGTAAGCCCACATGCTGCTGGACCTTTCTTCTCTCTTTCTCTTGTCTTTAATCATAGAATCACAGACTGGTTTGGGCTGGAAAGGACCTTAAAGTTCATCCAGTCCCACCTTCCACTAGCCCAGGTTGCTCAGAGGGTCATCCACCTTGGATTTAAACACTTCCAGGGGTCAGGCAGCTACAGCTTCTCTGAGACAACCTGTGCCAGGGCCTCGCCACCCTCAAAGGGAAGAATTTCCTGCCACTCTCTCACCCAAACCTACTCTTTCATTTTTTAAGCCATTTCCCTGGTTGCCCTGTCCCTTGCAAAAAATCCCTCTTCATCATTCTTGTAGGCTCATGGTATTTGAAAAGTCCTGTTGAAGCCCCAGGTGACTGGAGAAAGGGGAGCATCTTTTAAACGGGTGGGAAGCAGGAGACCCCAGGAGCTACTGAGCTGTCAGCCCCAGCTTTGTGCCTGGGAATATCACAGAGATCCTCCTCCAAACAGAGGCCTCAATTTAAGCATCTGCCATAGAATAACTCTGGGTTATGGCCAAATAATATAGATTGGGAGAGCTCTATAGAGGCCATATAAACCAAAGATCCTCCCTCCCCTGGGGGTCCCTCATCCCTTTCCTCAGATTGTCCCTCATGCAGCCACCCCCTGTCTCCAGCCCCAGGGCAGGCAGAGCAGTGAGGCTGGCGCCTGCTCCTGGGGTGCAGGGAAGCCAGGTCTGGTTAAATTGTCTGCATCCCAAGCCAAAAGGCAGGAAATGATGAGATTCCAAGTGGGAACAAATTCCCTGTGCCATCCTTGTTTCTTGTACTGCCCGAAATAGCTCCGTGATGTTGCTGGTGTGCAGGGAAACCACCCTTCCCAATTTGTACATTCTTTATTCCTACCCCAGTGAGTCCTGACAGCTTGAGAAGGCATTGAGGCAAATCTAAATTAAGGTTTGGCATAAAAACATCACTGAGCAGTGGGGTAGGAGTGGATGAGCTGTTATTTTTCATTGTTCCAAGATGTTTAAACTCAATTTGTAGTAGAAAACTTGTTACGTTAAGCACCACAGTGTTAAATCTCAGATAAATCTCCCAGTTGCTGTGAACCTGAGCCAAACTATGGACGTCTGGCTGACCCTTTAGATCTAAGGGCCCACAACTTGTTCTGTGGAGTCACTTTTCAAATAGATGGATATTCTCTGGGGAAGGGAAAGCCTGGTGCTCTGTAGGTATCAGATTGCTACTGTCTTGATCTCTTAAATCCTTGTTTAACAGACAGGAGTCAGGTGAATTTTTGATCCCCATGCTCAGCACTGAAGTTCTCATCCTCCTTTTGGCATTCTGTTCATCTCCCAGTGAACATGGGAGCTGGATGTGGACAATAAATGCACAAAAAAGGATGCTCTGAGTTTCAATAAACTTTTGATTATGTGCTCTACAATGCTTGATTTCAGCATTTAGAGACATGACAAAGTTGACATGATCACATTTGTCTCCACCCTCTGCAATTAGTTTGGCGTTTTTAAAACTCCACGGTGGCAAACTTGGCTAGAGGGCAGGCTGAAAGTGCCACATTTGGAGAGGAGATGGGAAGTAGTGTGCTGATGTGGAATAGTGTTTTAAAAACCCCAGCTCACTGTGTTTATAAAATCTTGTAAGTGCTTAATTGCTTAGAAAAGGACATACATTTTTTTATCATCCTTACAAGGTCCAACTTCCATTTGTCTCTCAGTGACACCAGAAGTGTTTAGTCCATGTAAGTAAAAGGTGATGTGTGGGGAATCTTTCCAGTGCTGGCCTGGCATCATCTTTACAACATTTTTCACACTGTAATAGGGTTTGCTGTTCAGATGCACTGAAGGGTACAAGTTGTATTTAAACAACAGCTAAAACAAACCCAGAAAACCTCCCTTCCATGAAGTACCTATGAGGAGATAACATTTTGTCAGTGATTCTTCTATTTAGATGCCCTACACCTTTAAGAAACAAGCTTAATAATTTTCAGCTGGTGGGACAGAATTCCAGAATTTTCTCTTTTATTTAAAGGAAAGAATTCTCACGAGAACAAAAAGAGCTCTACCTGTGAGATACAATTCACATATTCTGCCTTCTAAATGTCACTTTCTTCTTGTAATGAATTTGGTAGGAAACTCTGCCCTTTCCTTAGAGTGACTCATGATGTAATGTCCTCACAGATTAGAAACACGATTTGAGCAATGTACTCGTGGCATTAAGAGAGGTTTTGCCCATTCTGTCACGTTTATCCTGGTGGAAACCTAACACTACATCACTTGTGCTAATATTAGTGTGTTTAGGTCATTAGTGCAGAAAATCTTGCTAAAATTCATGTGTGGATGTACTTTTCCTTCATGTTAACAATGTGCTTTTTCATGTCAAAACGTTGAATTCTTACACCTGTAAATGTCATTGCTTAAAACTGAGCATGAGAAGCACTTTATTAATGCCTCATTTGTATCTGTCAGAGATGTCCACATGACATACAAATGCACATTTATTTTAATACAAAAAAGCTCTTACCTGGCTGATCTGGAATTCAATATTCATAATATTTGCAGAATTGGACAAGATTCCTAATAAACTTGGTGAATAAAGGGGCTCTGCCATTGGACAGAAGTATGAATGTCCCATTTGTTTCTGCTTTGCATACTCTGTTTTTTTTCTTTTAAGCCATAAAGAGACCATTTAAGTGGTATTTTATTTCAGAGGTGTGTTTCATATTTTGGGCTTCTGGTGCCCTGCCAGTGTCAGGGAGGTAGGATGAAGTCACAGGCCTGATGCCTGTAGAAACGACAGCCTGCTGGGATGTGAAGTCATCATTTTCACCTGTGGATTCTGTTTGCTCGTGCCAAGGGTATGGGACATGCTGAGGAGAAATGGCCACTACAGGAGTGTTGGGAACAGCTAACTCTGGCTCAGCTATGTGGCAATTTCCCATAATAACTGTGAGATACTGAAATGGTTAATGGCTCAAACATTGTTAAAATCGCTGGAGGAGTTGTCACATTGTAGAAAACTGTGGAAAGAAGCAGCATAAATGATCAAAGATCCCCCAAGCTGCCCCAGACCTTTTCCTGAGGCCTTCTACCAGGGTAGAATTCCCCCCAGGGAGATACCTGGGCATTCTCATGGATACCTGAACATCCATTGAATTCTGATTTTCTTGGGACAGCCCTGCCACTGCCTTAAGGGAGAGACATTACCCTGTGAGGCTAAAAGGGGATCTATGGCAATCCCAGCCCCAAAGGCTTCAAAGGAACAGACTTCAAACAAAATTTTGAACTCTTTCAATTGACATTCTCATGGGGTTTGTTGGCTTTTTTTCCCATTGTAGCAGTACCCAAAGAGGGAACTTTATCTTTCCTGTAATCTTTATCAAAGTGAAATTTCAGAGTTCATTGGCACAATCCAGTTCCAATTGTCCAATTGTCTGGTACCACTTGAGAGGCTCTGGGGACCCACCTGGCTCCAGCTGCCAGGTCAAAAGGGTCTCCTGGAGGTCTTGTCTCACATCTGCCACCCTCTTGGAAACATCTTAGGTCCTCTGGACGTCTCAAATGACACCCATGCCTCTGTCAGGGAGGCTGAACTGAGCTAACTGTGTATGTTAATAGATTCAAACCTCAGCTAGCATCTTCCCTAATAACCCATGGAATAATTCACATTTGGATTTGAGCTTGTGCAATAAAGTCATCTTCAAAATCAATATACTGTTGGTTTTTTCCTTAATGCCTTTAGTAGCTGATTTTTTAGAATGTGTGATTCGAAATATCTTCATTCATAGGTTTCTCATTGTTACCTATTTACCTATTTATCTTTTCAGATTTGCCACAATCCAGGTGTTATTTATATGATTTGTTTACAGCTCTGAAATGCATAAACAGCCAACATTTTGATTGGCTGACTTGAGTACATTTATTTATGTCCTTGTCAAATATTAACTTGGAATATCTATATATGATTGCATGTGAACAGCTGTTCTTTTCAAAGCAAATATATTCTTTTTTCTCCATAAAGTACATATGTTTTTTTAAAAAAAAGTTCAAAGTGACAGAAGCCAAAAGGATGACACCAAAATGCTTTTATTTACAGAGTCATCCAATGGAAGCACTGACAGGAGAAAGACACTTATGGGGCTTAAATTTACTACCTTTCCTGGATTAATGACTGAGGTAAATGTTTGACATGCTATTAATTGTTCTGCTGTGATGAGGACAGTCTTGATCTTCTTCCTTAAAGCTCAAAAGAATTGATAGTAAGAAGTGTTAAACTGTTGCTGTGTGGATGCAAGTTCTTCTTGGGAATTATTTGGTAGACTGGATGGCTGAATTTCTCAATGGGTGTGTATCTGAACAGAGAATTTGGATAAATATTCAGCTTCAATTTCTTAATATGAAAACTTTAATATGAATGACCTTAAAAAGTATCTTCATGATTAAAATCAGCCAGGGGAGATATTCTGTGTTTGAAATCACAAACATGTTGAGGCAATAATACTAAAATCAACACATACTTTCACTTAATTCCAGATTCCTGTTTTCAAAGCTGGAGGACTTGAATCAGTGTAATGAGAAAAATTAATAATCCTTTGGAGAACACATTTTTCCTACCACAGCAATGCAAATTTTGCCTGAAGCAAAAAAATTGCCTGAAATCATGTGCTTCAGAACTGCTGAAAGTCTTTATTTGGGAAGAATATACTGAATGGATTTTTGGTGAAGTAAAAATGCATGAATTTTTATTTACTTAAACTTGAGATGAAGCAAGAAGGAAATATTTCTTACAAAAGAAAATACTTGATCTGAAAATTTTTCACATCTTTCACTGATAAAATTTTATTTTTTTCATATTAATACTAACTTTTTTTTGGGGGGGGGGTGTTAAAATTCTGGCAACAAGTACAGACCACTCCTTAACTGTTTATCTTATGCCGACCTTGTTACTTTGGAAGACAGAAAAAAGAAGGTTCTAAACCCTTACCTTGTGGCTTTTCTTTTCAAAAGTCATATATTTCATACAAGTAATTTCCCTTAACCTGGCAAGCCTTTTGAGCACTGCTTGCTTCTTTGCTTGGCTCTATTTTTGGGTTGCGTCACCAGCAAAGGTATCCAAAAAATCAGGTTTAATATAAACATGAAAGTGTGACAAAGTTTGTTGGCAACGTTCACTCTACCACTTACAGTGTGGTTAAGGCACAGACGGAAAAGCAAACTAAAATCTAAAACAAATCAATCCAAACCCAAAATCATCCCCGAAATTATCTGCCTGGAGGCTGTTGGAGGAAAAGGTTGGGGATAGGGAAGGGTAAAGATGAAAAGGAAAAAGGAAGATGCTCCAGTTCAGTCACAAGACTCAGAATTAACCCCTTTACCAAACTTGTGCACTGAACTTGAAAAACGGTTTGGGCTTGAAGGTTTATCATCACTTAATTGATAGCTTAAGTTAATTTAACAAAAAAATCATATGGAATTTTCCATGAGCACAACAATCACTTGCAGGCCTGACTTGCTTAAAAATCTAAAGCTTCTCAGAGAGCTGCACTCACCCCTGCTTGAAAACACCTTTGTTGCCCTGCCTTGTGCACTGCAAGGGCTCTGTCTTTGTGCAGAGTGTTATCCAAAACTGGGAGCTGGAAGGCCAAATACCCTGCTAGTGGAAAGCTGCACTTTTCCATGGGTTTCTACCTCATCTTCAACTGTTGTGGCCTTATGAATCATCCCCATTAGAAAAACAAAACATCACCGAGAGCTTGGTGAAAAAAATCTCAGGCATCAATTACTGTCTAATTTGGTGGGGTTCAGACCTGCTGGAGGCTGCAGTGTGTGCAAAACCCCTGGCTTGTGTGTGGCACTCATATTGAAAATATACCATATACTCTGAGTTACGAGGCATTGGAATGTGATCCCAAACGGTGTCCAAGTATTTCCTCATCCAGCCAACCTGGCTTGGATGACAAGGAAATGTAAGGAAACAAATCCCATAGTGGACTCAGCCAGTAGCTGTCCTCTCACTGGGCTGTACTGGTGGTGTGAAGTGTGATATTGCCAACACTACTTTACTCTGTGCTCTGTCTGAAAGTAAACAACTCCCTCCTCCTGTTTTTCATTTGGTTTTGGGTTTTTTTTTCTGGGTAGATCAGAAGAAAATTAAGCAGTGAGTGCTAAAAGCAACATTTTATATTAGATAAACATGCACAGCAATTGAAACGTTTCCAAACATTGAAATGGGCATAAAGGAACAATCTTCTCCAACCAATCTCTTTAAAAGCAATGTGCTTTTTCCTTTACATCTCCTTTCTTATCATCTCTTTTTCCTAGTTTTGCCACTTCATGGTACCGATAGGATTGTTCTTGTCTTGCCTTCATTTTCAGTCCTTCATTTATATCTTGACTCCCCTTTTTTTTTTTTTTTTCTTCACTGTTCTTCATCTCCCCACCATTTCTTTTTAGCCATTCATGGAGTGGGTCTCAACCTCAGCTTCTGCCCATGCCCTTCTCCAGATGTGGCTTCAAATGTTCTATTTTCCCTCTGTTGAGGGCACAGAAAACCCTGAGGAACGGATTTGTCTGTTCCTTTTCTCAATAGCATCCAATTTTTGTCTGTTCTCAACCCTTTTCAGGTTATCAGGGGATGGTTTTGTGTCACACTCTTTGGCAGAATCACAAAATCACTGAATTGTGTAGGCTGGGGAAGACCTCTGGAGATCTTTTAGTCCAACCCCCCTGCCAAGGCAGGGTCACCTACAGCAGTTTAAAAATTAAATTTCAGCCAATATTGCTTAAAAATGCCATTTTTCACCACCAAGCAAATGGGATTTGAATTCTAAAGCAGATCTTCCAGGATCTGACCTTTCCTCAACACTGAGGAGCAGCCATAATAATGTGGGGAAGTTAGCCAGTGTGGACCAGAGCTCCTCATGGACTTCAAAAAAAGGGATCTGGAAGAAGCACTGCCCATTTAACATGAGGCCCACAATGTTTCCTGAGTTAAAAAATGAAAAGTATTTTGGCTATGCATCTGAATGAAGGTGGGAGGAAGATTGTGTTTCAAGAGAAGGGGTTTATTTTTTTTCCTTTATTTCTTTGTCTATGTTATAGCTATTAAACCCTGATAAACTGATCTAATTTCCACTGATTTAGGTTCTTAGCTTAACCAGTTAAACAGATTTGGTTTTGGCAGCAGCCATTATAATTCCCAGAAAGAAGGATCTGAGGCAAAGCACTATGTGTAATAATTTCAACTGTTTTAAGAAAATCCAATCTCCTTTCTAATATATAAACCAGATTCTTCATGACTTTTTTTTTTTTTTTTTAATACAACTGAAGTTCCCTTGCTGTGATAAAAGGAGTAGATTACCTTTTCCACCTTGAAACAGAAACCAGCATGAAAAAAGTGGGTCTATTTTAGGCAAGCAAAGCCAAATTTCTCTGCATGTACTTAATCTCTCTGCCAAAGGTGCAAAGATAAGACTGTGGAAGCCTCTTTTCAGATTCAGGTCCATTTCTGCCTCTCTCTCACATTTCCATAGTCTTTAAAGGCATTTTTTTCTTCCTGTTGTAGACAAATTCCAGCTCTGTTCGGGAGGCTCACCTAAGGCCTGTCATGCTGCCTAAATTCTGCTTAAATTCACATTGTGGACAGGGAATTTTTCAATAGATCTTTTGTTTGCCTGGTGAATTTTGCCTCGAGTTGATATTTTGTGCCTGAGACTGAGTATTGATCAAAGTGCATAATGGGCTGAAATCTTGTGTTCCATTTACAGTCTGCTGCAGCCAAGTACATAAAAATGCAAATCATATTTTTATAGTATTTGCAGTATTTTGGCCTATTTTTCCTGGAAAGTACTGAGAATTGAGAGAGAAAAAAAAAAAAGGAAAGTAATGTAGCTGTTTCAATCCCAGTCCATGTAGATTATTAAAAATGCATTGAAAATAATATTTAGGATTTGTGTGATAATCTCATGATGGCCTTTTTGAACAGCTAAGATGGTCTCACATATAAAGAAGGTTTTTTTTTATTTAAACACCACCTTGTTTCTTGTGCAATTTATTAAATTTATATTTAATATATTTATATTAAATTTATTTAAATTCTTCTCATATACATGATACCTTTCTGATTTTTACAGATACTGTAAGTAAGCCTTACACTAACGAGACTGCTCACACCAGATTTAATCAAGAGTACCAAACATTCAAGGTTAAAGCTTAATGAGGCATCCCATTTTCAACATCTATAGGGTGGCAATGTTAATTATCAATTATGTCCCTCCCAAGTAAACTGCTTCTGACAAGGCATGTTTATGAAGTGCTTTGAAGATATTTTTATGAGACATTATCATCTGTTTTGCTTCAACCCCACTGTCTTGCACAGAAAACTTATGTGAACTCATTTTTAATGAGTTTATAATGAAAAATACGTGTACATAGAGTAGATGCCACTACTTGGCCCATTCAGCAATCAGGGGTTTTTTGTTCTGGGCTGTGGAGTCACTGTGCTTTATTTATTCTTCTGGTCTCTGGTATTTTTTGCTGCTCCAGCCTATTTTTTATTTTTATTATATTTAAATCTCCAGTGCACCGGAATACAAGCTCTGCAAATTCATCAGGTTATGGTGGATGGCCAAGGATGATTAATGTCATGTGTTAGCTTTGGAAGGGTTTGGGATGCAGATATAGTGCAGACTGTGGTGTTTTGTGGAATTTTAGTTTGAAGTGCAGCCTGTCTGTGTCATCCACACATTGATGGTTGTCACTGATTAATCACATCTATTGCAGCTGTCACTTTTTTCCTTTTATTTTTCATTTTGTAGTGCTATAGAACAAACATACACTTGAACACAATGTTCATTCTCTCCTTTCTGTGCTTTTGAAATGGAAAGTTAATTGGCTGTGATTGCTATCAGTACATTTGGACAAGTTTATTAATTAAGCTTATTCTGTAGGCTTCACCTAGTAAGGGCAAATTCTGGAACCCTCATTTCCTTATGCATCTTTATTTCTATGGAGATATTGGTGCAGCTGAAGGAAACGTATTTTTGAGAGATATGAAATCCTTCAGCTCCTGTTGACACCTGTGGCACTGTGGAGATCTCATCAAAATTAACAGGGGCCTCCTTTTGTGTGTTGGGTACAGGAACCCAATTCACATATTTTTAAAACTCAGAGTCCATGATATTAATCCTTTGGGATAATTTTTATTGGAGGATAGAAATAAGGGACTTTGTCAAGCAACAACATTTTTTACATACAAGGGGTTTATGACTGCTGTCATTATTTTTTCATATATCCAGTTTTCACCTTATGCAAATTCATTAAAAAAAATTTTTCTGGGGTAATGTTAAACACAGAACAAATTTTGTCTAATGAATGCATTTAAGTCACAGAGTTTATTAGTAATTTGAAGAAGAAAACAAAAAGAGAACTTTCATGATTTGTGATATTCTTGTGATATCTTCTGGGAGATTTTTTTGTCCAAGGGGTGTGCATCTGAGTTTACCACTTTAATTTAATGTATAATTAATTGTTTGTCCAAGGCCTTATGTTTCTGTATTGGTCTGAAGATGATCTGTTCATGCACAGACACCTTCTGGTCTTGTATCCCAGGATTCTTGCTGTCCAAAGAACATGATACAAAAAAATGCATCGTGGACAGATTATTTTTCCCCCTTCCTTAAATCCTTCTCTGCATTCCTGTTCATTAAATAATATATTAAAATCTTTCTGACATAGCCTGTTGCTCCCATAATCTCATTTTGGTTTTGAACCTCAGCACTGCTGCAGTGGTCACAAGTCAGCACAGTCATCACAAGTAACATCAGCAGCATGTGGTAAGTATTGTTTGAAATTCAAGTACAATCACATTTTTAAGATTTTTCCTTTAAGCATTTTAGGTATTTCTATTTTAAAGACAAAATAAGTGATGGATTATATTAGAATTGGACATGAAATGTCCTCCTCATGGAGTTTGGTTTTATGCTCTCTTAATTTAAATCCATTATTTTGAAAAGAATGATGAATGGCAGAGGTGATATTTGCTGATCTACCAGAGACTTTTTTAAAACTTTGGCTTCAGTTACAATTTGTGAAATTAAACTTTAATGGGTTTTTAGATTCAAAGGGATATTGGAAAAGAAGAGATTATTTGTACTGGAAGATCTTTACCCCTGGCTTCTGGGAAACATCCCCTCACCATTGTACTCCAGCCCTGGATAAACCAATTTTTTATTTTATGAATCACCTCCCACGCTTTAATATTTGCCTGTGCTTTCCTACAATGTGGGTGTTATAAAAACCCATAAGCTTTGTCTGGGCTAGGGGCTGCCTTAAGGGTCAACATGTTTGAGGGAAGAATTTCTTAGATGCCAACATCCAAATGTGGACAGGGATATCAATAATTTATCACTTCCTATAGTATGCTCAGCCTTTTAGTTGGTTATTGACCTGAACACCTGGACCAGAACATATTCCTCTTGATTGGAATATGGAAACACTTGGAAAAGCTGGTTGCAATGTTTTGATTTTGCATGCACTGTCTGACAAACACTGGAGGCCCTTGATTCTCAGAAAAAAAGAATACTTTTCTTAAAGTGTTTCAGAAGGATATGCGAGGTCCCTCATCAACATAGAAATTATTGAGGATTATTTCAAACTGTAGATTATAAATGCCAATGAGTGCTGTCATATTTGTGAAAATATTTGTTGCCACAAAGAAAAATTATATATTTTGCAGCTGCTCTTAAAAATGGATCCAACTCTCCTTTTACCTTCACCATGAAAACCACATTTTCTCTCTGCCTCAGAAGTGTTTGCAATCAAGGTAGAGGACAAAGAACATCACCAGTCATAGCCTACAGTATAAAATGAGCAAATTATCTCTGAGGAAAGAACCTAAGTAATTTGATTTTTGGTTTGCTCTGTTGAAAATCATGCAGAGTCAGAAAAATTGGCTGCATTGACTAAGACTGGGACTACATTTATGTTTGTCCTTGTCTGTGAACATGGGAATGAAGAAAGGCCACTCTTTATTGCTGTATTGTCACTGGATGCTGGATTTTTAAGATCATAGAAGATGTCAGTGTTTAGCTAAGATCCTGAAGATTAGCAGGGAGCAATGATGGTTATATTTTTCATGTTTCTGCACAGTGTAGTTGGAGTCAATTGCCAGTGGCCTGGCCTCATCCCTTTGGGATTTTTTGATTTCTTTCCAAACCCACTGCACAGCCTCTCAGTCTCTGAACTATGCCAGGCCCCAGACACTTTTAACTCCTCCTTCTGAGCAGCAAAACTGGTATTGGATAAGAACATTTTGCAGTCTGCACAAAAGCACCTCCTAAGTCCTAAAAGGCAGGAGATATTTTGATAATCAAAGTGAGGAAAATACAATAAAGCTTTAAATAAACCAGGAATTGCTGGAAAACCCTGTGTGTGTGTAAATTCTAAATCCCATTATACCTTACAGAAATGACAGCACACATTGGAATTGCTCTGTGTAAACTCAGGACTCTTGTTTATCCTTTAAATTCAACTGATGTGACCAAAGAAGGACTGGTGTTGCTGCTTCAGAATTTTTTGGGACTGAATTATCTTTTGGCAACACTGAGATTTACTAGGACTCGGGTCTCATTTACTTGAGGACTTGCTTAGCACATACCTTTGTTCTTTCCCTCTGTGCTTCTTATTAAGCTGTCAGCAATTATCTCCAGGAGATATCTGAAGACCAGGACGTTTTTTCCTTGCCAGCATAATATTTCAGGGGAAAATAAAACCATATCTCTGTTTATGATTCCCTCTTGTCTTCCCACAGTCAGCATTAATAACCCCTGCAATTTCAGAAAGGAGAGCTGGGGAAAGTCATGTTGTGACTCAGTAACAAAGTTGTTGGGGTTTAAATTAATACACAGGCAACCTTAGGCTGGGACTGCTTGGGAAATTCCAGTGAAAGAGGGTTTTGGATGAAATGGGGATATGTCTTAACCAATTGATCAGGAAAATCAGTTGATGTACTGATGGTATTGAAAAAGGTAGATTGCTGAGATATGGAGACGTGAGGTAAAGATGAGAAAATAAATTTAAAAAGAGACCAAATAAATAGAAGAACATGAAGTATAGAGAGTGTGTTTTTACAACATAAAGTGATGATGTACATCAAAAAAATATTATATAAATCTAATTATTTTTATATCTAATATTATACAAATCTAATATTATAATTATATAAATCATATAAATAAATATATAAATCTTTCTCCCTCTCTGAAGTGAGTAGTGTCAAGTGCATCTGAATATCAGCAGAATCTTCTTTTCAAATCCATGTTCAAACAGATCTCTTTCCACTGCTATTG
The DNA here is from genome assembly GCF_971803275.1 of Cyanistes caeruleus. Taxonomy (NCBI): domain Eukaryota; kingdom Metazoa; phylum Chordata; class Aves; order Passeriformes; family Paridae; genus Cyanistes; species Cyanistes caeruleus. The sequence continues at coordinate 112,434,892 of NC_141703.1, forward strand.
TGTTCTCACTGGCAGGTGTCATCACAAGCTATACTTTAAGAAAGGATGCAGGACACACAGGGGACAACACACAGCAGTATATAAGGAAGTAAGTGGTTTTACATGACCTTTGATGACATAAATTCAGTAGGCACTACACATAGGGGGTGTCTTTACTCCGGGGATTACTCTCCTCACACAAACAATGAAATTCTGAGCAGCTGAGTCATTGAGGAAACGGGGCAGGTTTCGAAAACGGACCCGTGGCCATTGACGTAGATGTGAGAGTAGAAGAGTTTGTGTTTTACGGGAATAGAACATCCTAAGGAGAGGGGTGGGAAGGAAATCCAGCCCAACCAGGAGCACACATCACGTTCATCTCTAGCCTGGCTGGCCCAGGAGCTCAGGGCATGCCAGATATTTTAATTATAACCCTAGTTCTGTTACCTGGTGAGAATGGGACGTTCTGACTGCACCCCTCCCACTTTCTCTCTCTAATTCCAACAGGAAAATTAAGTCAGTGGGAAGCAAAGACACCCACTCACAGCCTGCTGGTGAAAAACGTGTGACACTGCACTTCTACCAGCTGAGGGCTTCCTATTTCACTGAAAGCATAAATAGATTTTTATTTATGGAAATTTATTTATGGGGGAGGAGATAGCAATACCCACAGCATTGAATAGAATCACCAGCGTGATTTTTAAATATTAGTATTGACCCTTACAAATACTCATCCCCCTTTCCCTATATATCTCCAGCAAAAGGGAAAAAAGCAAAAGGCTTTTAACAAAGTCACTAGGAGTATTCAACAATACTCTTGTATTGTTGAATATTCAGTATAAAAGTATTCAGAGTTTTAGCCCCTGTTCTGAATTTGAGCACAAGCATTAAGCTCAGAGTTTTGGAGGAGGCAATTGGAAATCATTGCATTTCTTTGCCTACTCCTGGTCAGTCCTTTCAAAAAGCACCACGTTCCCAGTCACAGGATGTGTAGGAACAATGTTCAGCTTCCCCAGCTGAAAACTGCCTGAGATTTTTGTGCCAGCACTTGCAGCAGCAGTAGCAGCAGTGTTTATGTGCTGAATTGCCACTGGATGGAAGATGGAGAAGAAAAAGTTTAGACTGGCAAAATCCTGCCTTCAATATGCAAGTTAAGATAAAATTTGTTTTTTACAAGAACAGTTAGGCAAAGAATAAGAGAGGAATCAGATACTCTGCATTGATTTGTTTAATTACTTCAGACAATGGGCCTCCTTTGTGTTTTTCTGCTTTCCAGCAGCCTAATTCTAAAGCTTTTAAAACAATTGGAGAACTTTCTGGGATTTTACTTTTTATATAATAGTGGGAAAAATGACCAAAATGTCTCAGTGTTTCTATAGAATGAGACACAGGCTGAGACTATTAAAAATACTTTCCAGAAGAAAATGTTTTCCCCTTTTTTGCTTCCATTTATCTCTTGCAGAAATATATATGTTTTTAATCTCACTCTTATTCTTCACTGTGCAGCATCTAATTTTTGGATTAAGTCTCATAAAAACAGCTGTCCATTCCTGATGATTTAGCCCAAGTTCATGCAAGGCAATTTTTTTCTCCTTTAACTGCTCCAAAATACAACTCAGGTGCTAAGAGAAGAAGCCAGGGGTGCAGCCCCACTTTGGTTTTGAGGACCTTGGTGTGGATCACACATGGCCAATGGAAAATGGAGATTGCAATTGTGTTTTCTCAGGGCTGGTGGCTTTCAGGATGGTTTCAAATCTTCTGTCACCTTGCAGATGGGCTGTATCCTTTTCCTCAGGGAGATGGGTAGTGCCCCTCTTTCCCTGCATGGAAATGATCCTGGCCCTGCAGCTCCAGGAGAGGATCTGGCAGCCCTGCCTGCCAAATTTTTGCATCCAGGGATAGCAAGGTATTAAAAAAAGGACCATTTTAGGCAGCAGAACAGGATTGAATTAAATCTATTTAGCTACTGCAGAACACAGGCAGTGATGCTGATACACACATGTTAAATGATTCATTGACTTCTTGCTGTGACCCCACTGACATTTGAAGCTCTGAAACAATGATTTCTCATACTGATATTCAGAATTAATTTCCCAGAGCAGCCCAGCCCATTTGTTAGCTTTAATGACACCAGTTCAGGAAAAGCTGAACTCTTTGTTGTTCTCTAAGAGCCTCATTCACAGTCCATGGAAGCATCTTCTCTGCAGGAAAGATCACTAAAAAAATAAATACATCCCTTAGTTTCACCTTTTCCTCACTTTTTTTCTGTTTGGTCTTGGCCTACATGTTGTTCAAGTTCTTTTTCAAGGAAGAGAACTGTTTTATAAAATATGTGGATAAAGCAGCCTATGGTATATCTTTTAATCTCATGGTTATGTGAATATTCACAGTGGATAAAGACTCTTAATGTGTTGAAGGATGGACACCAACTGTCCACAGGCTGAGACAATGTACTGAAGGAACAGATGCTTTCCCAAAATTAATTTTTAGTGGAATTAGAGCATTTCTGACGGGCATTTAAAAAAAAATAACGAAACACCCCAAACTACCTTGGCCTTGCAGTTGTGGCATCTTCCTGTAGGCCTTTCATATTGTACAGTTCTACAGCAGTGGGAGTAAAATATTTATTTCTAACCTAAGGACCCCTTGAAAGAATTGTTTTCCATTGAGATGGCTGTGATAATTTTACTCCACTGCTCCATTCACTCCAATAGTATCTCATAAAAATTATTCCTGCTTTACCACACTATTTAAACACACAGTGTTGTATTTGTTCACAAAAGCAAAATCCTTCCTTCCCTACAAGGAGGTAGGAGTTTTCACCCAGTTTTCCAGCCAAGATTCCTGAGCACTCTGCAGATGTTGGTGCTGTGGTTGGGTTTGTAAAAAATGTACATGTGGACATTGTAAAAAATGCATGTGGAGCTTTATGCTGGATGCTAGGGCTAAGTGATGCTGGGGCAGTGGTGGCCATCCAAGGAAGTTGGATTTTGGGTGTTGCTGCTGCCAGTTGGGTGCTGCACCGAGCAGCAGAGGCACCCACAGCTGGCACAAATGCAGCTCTGTCTTGTGGGTACAGAAAGGAATTGTTGTCATTTGTTTTGGCCTCCTAAAATGCAAAAATAAAAAAAAAAAATTAAAAACAAAATTATTTGTTGTTTAAGCATTCTGAGCTCTCCTGAGACTTCCAGAATTTGCTTTTTCATCTGGATACTCTCCCTTTTAAAGCTCCTTTTCCCCCAATAGCCAACATATTTTTCAACAGCTAATATTTTCCTTTGCATAGCTATATATACTCCCTCTCTCCACGTGCTAGAGAAACACGTGTCCAAAGTGAAACCACACACACCATTTCTCTCAAAATCCTCTCCATGGGCATCTGCTTCTCATTATATTTTCCCTCTGCTGTATACACAGACTTTCCTTTAAGAAGTGTCATTACATTAGTTTGTGTTACAGGATTATTTTTCACTCAGCTATGCACCAGTGAGGTGACCAAACACTTCCTCTGGAATTTCATGTGGGGTTTTGAAGACAGAATTGGGCCATTACCTTTGTCAACAGCACACAGACGTGTGTACTCACACATCAAAGAAAGCAGCATTTTTAACCCATGTTTTATGCAAATATTGGTGTTGCATTTCCTAAATATAATGGATGTGTGATGTGGTTTGTACCTGTGTTTTCTCATGTAAAAAAGCTTCTCTGTGTGAATATACATGTGAGGGAAACAAGTACAGTGTCCTCACCTATGTCTGCCTGAGCTCTGCATCTGTCCCCAGGTTCCTCTTCACTGAAATTTATTTAAACACCAGCACAACTCTGGTTGGGAAGCATTTCCTCACTCTTACCAGTATTGTAATTTTCTGAAATCCCATATGATTTACCTATAATGGAAAAAAAATTTCCTGCATAACAGCAATCAGGTTAGGAGGGTGTCCTGGACTAATAAAATTGCTATATGGGGAAGTACTGTAAATATCAAAATATAGTAAAAGGTTATCAATGCCACAATATTGATTGGAGCCTGAAGGCCTTATTAAAAACAAACAAACCCAAAAAAGGTTATTTTATATTTATACCTGTACATTTTAATATATAGGCATTTCTATAGGAAGCTGTGCTGCCAGAGAAAAGCAAAAAGAGTGGAAGAAGGCAAAAATAAGCCTTGATTTAAACATTCATTAAAAATAAAATATTTTTTTTATTTACTGTAAAGAGCAGTGCCAGAATATACAATGGTGCTTTGGGATTAAATTCAGTGGTCATTGGAGCATCAGCAAAATTCATCATTGCCTTGCTGCTTGTAAATAAAATGTGGAGAAAAGAAATAACACACCTTTAGAATTTTTTTCTTTAAGGTAATTCTTTAGGCTTTATATTCATACTAATATTTTCCTCAAATCTACTGAGTGTACATATCACAGTTATTGGAGAGTTTCCCTCAGAATTGTGAACTGGCTAGGAAATAACAGATCTTATCAACAATTGAATTTTTAAAATAATGTTTAATGTTCACTATATCTTTCTTCAATAAAATAGATATTTCTTACAAATAACTGCAGTAAATTTGGGATGGATTTGAGAGTGGTTTTGAGGTGATTTTTAATCTCTGCTTAGTGCAGAAAGGTGTTGCATATGAAAGTCAGCATATAAAAATTCAAAACGGGATGTTTTTTCTTTCATCTGAAGAATGAAAACTATATGAAGCTTTTGTAATTACTGGACAGAACAAAATGTTGAAGCTCAGAATTAAATATTAAGCTTTATTTATAAAATTTGCCACAATCTATGCTTTGAAACTGTACATGTGAAATAGCAAGGTAACTTCAAGCTAATTTTTAAGCTGGTTTGCCTGATTTTAGCATTTTTAATATCTAATATTTCAGTAGGTGGTGCCATAAATCCATGTACAGTTCTGCTAAGGCAAAATTCAGTGTAGTAAAAGTAATGACTTATAATTTCAGGAATGGCAACATTCAATCCAAATTTATTTTGTTCGTGAAAAAGCAAGTCCACAGAGTCAATTTTCAGAGTTTTGAGTGAGTTCTTGATACAAAGAAACTGCAGAATCTTGTAGGGAGCTGGTCATTAGCCTGAAGTTTTACATAAATGTTTCCAAATTCTGCTGACTGTGCCTGGAAGTGCTCATTTGCTGAGTAAAGTCATTAGCCCTCAGCAGGCTCAGCATTTCCTTTAAAAAGGTGCTGACTCAGAAGTCTAAAAGGCTTTGAACATAGAACATTCTTCATTGCAAAATATGTGCAGGGAAACCACATGGTATTTTACACATGGAAATAGAAGAAAATGGTAGGATGGCACTGTTGAAGCAGCAATAAAACTGTATTTAAAAGGCAGTGAAAATCAGCAGGGGAATGGGATATTCCCATTCTCAGAAGCTGCAGGAAAAACAAGATAAATACAGGACAAATGGAGTACATGGATTTCCTTGGACATGTTATCAAAAGCTTTGGAGTTGATTTTAGCAGGTCCACAGGCTTGCTGGGTGCTGGGTATCTTTGAAAATAAAACTTCAGATGAAAAACAAATTATATTTCCATGGCTTCACTAATCCTGGAACCTATTATCTTGGATTTTAATAAATCCACCCACCTACATCTCCCTATATTTATGAGTAGGTGTATATATATTTAAAAAAATATAGATGGATAGATGGATGGATGGATGGATGGATGGATGGATGGATGGATGGATGGACGGATGGATGGACGGATGGATACACCCAGAGGTGTTTTTTGGGCTGCAAATCATCCCTCTCATATTGTAGAAACTGCTTCATCTTCCTGCTGGGCCAGTGCCTCCATGCTGGAGAAGATTCTGAGTCAGTGTCTGGAAGGGGATTCTGAACACAGCATTTTAGGGCAAGCTCCCCAGCAAGCACTACTCTGTAGGATTTGTGCATGTGGCCCAAAAGAGCATCAGTGAGAGCACAAAATGAAGGTGTTAAGGGATTTCTGCTCTATGTTTTGGCCTTTCAAGCTGATGTTTGGGGTCTGTGAGGCAAATCTGTGGATTTTGCTTTGACTTTTATTTGCAGGTTACAGTGGAGGTCTCACTAGTTCAGTACCCTGAAGAGGTGAGTGGAGAGTGTGCAATTATCTTTACAGCTTCAGGATGACAAAAACAGGTCCTCCTGCAGATTTGTTCTCATCTCCCTCAGACGCTAAATCTGCTGGGAAAGACCTGAATCCCATTTTCATGCATGTTTTTGTAGGTCCTCTGGCCATGGTAGGCACGCAAGCAGAGCTCCTGTGTGTTCCTGTGTATATTTGAGGCATGGAGGGGAGGTGAAATAATTTACATGGACTCTGGCAAATCAATGTAAAAGCTGTGCAAGGCCAAGTATCCAGGTGCTGGCTGCCAGAGCAAAGGATGTAGCACATCAGAAACTTCTTGAAGTCTCTTTATTTTTCTTTTGAAGCAATTGGTTTATTACAAAATATCTATAGGCTTGCTTTAAGCAAAAAGCCAATTTTGAAATTGCCAGGATGAAAATTAACTGGATTTTTTTCAATCCAAAAGTACTAAAAGAGTCCTTTCCTTAGAAAATTTGAAAACTCTGATGCTGATCCAACTGAAAAGTATTTTCTTTCTGTTTGCTGAGAACTGCCAGTGAATCGAGTACACGTGTCAGAGCTTTGGATTTTTAAACAGTGGATATATGCCTGAAACAGAAACAAACTTAGCAGCTAATAAGATTACACAGACATAAAAATGGCAAAATAGAAAAATTCAGCTACAGCCGGAGGCCGTTCCCTCTCCTGTCCCTGTTCCCTGGCAGCAGAGCCTGACTCCCCCAGCTGTCCCCTCCTGTCAGGGAGTTGTGCAGAGCCAGAAGGGCCCCCTGAGCCTCCTTTTCTCCAGGCTGAGCCCCTTTCCAGCTCCCTCAGCCCCTCCTGGGGCTCCAGCCCCTTTCCAGCTCCCTCAGCCCCTCCTGGGGCTCCAGCCCCTTTCCCAGCTCCCTCAGCCCCTCCTGGGGCTCCAGCCCCTTTCCCAGCTCCCTCAGCCCCTCCTGGGGCTCCAGCCCCTTCCCCAGCTCCGTTCCCTACCCTGGACATGCTCCAGCCCCTCTATGTCCTCCTTGCAGGTCCTGCAAGAGCCTCAGAAAAAAAAGGCTCTTCCTGGTGAAGGATTAATGATGACTGAAGAGAAGGAAATCTCTAATGACTTAGTCCTTGTGTTGCTATTTGCCTTTAAATCCTTCCTCTTAGCTTGAAGTAGGAGGAACACCATCCCTGAAGCATAATGAGGCTGGCCTTGGTGTGGTTGTAACCAAATTTCCTTCTGCCAGTTGTCACTGAGGCCATGCTGGTGTGATGGCAGCCTTTTGTCCTTTCTGTAATGTGATCTGTACATGGGCATTTTATTACATATGGTGAAAACATGTGTTTTTCTGTCCTAGCAGGCGTAAAATTCACATTGTAAGAGTGCTAACAGCAAATTGCTTGGATTTGCCCAGGCATGTGCCTCTGACTCAGCCCAAACTTTGACAGCGACAAAGCTGTAATCGTTTGCAGGCTTCACTTCTGAGCAGAGGAAATCCCACTCTTTTGACTCTGAAATGTGATTCCACTGGACTCCAGAGCTCAGAGAGAAAATACACCTCATTCTAAGGGTGTTCAGCCGGAAAAAGCCTGTACCTGTGCTCTGGTTTGACAGGGAATTGGGAAATGAGCTGCTCCTTTGCATAGAGAATTCAGCCTGCTGCTCACATGGATGCTCCTTAGCAGCTCTTTAAGAGATAGAAAAATAAATCATTAAACAAATTATTTACATTACACAAATATATCCAACTCTTCCTTTCCCAAGGGGAAAAATCCCCAAATCTTATGTATTCCATGCTGCTACTAAAAGAATTGTGGCAAATTTTATGTATTAAGTGTAAGGATCAAATCTCATTTTTAGGAATGTTTATGCAGCTTGCTGCAGTCCAAGCTTGTTATCCAAATATCTGGTACCTCTTTATGAAATATTCTAATTTTCTAGGCAAGCATACAAAGCAAAATTCAAATTGGTACTGATGAAAAGTGGATGATTGATAACTTCTGTGTTCCAATAGCTGCTGTGAGCACATGTGATAGCTGGAATTTCATGACAGCTTGAGATTAAAGTATTGCTGTCATTTTCTATATATCTGAACTATGTGAGCATCAGTTATTTAACCTTTCTTTATCATGAAGAATTATTACATTATATTGTATTACTGCATTTTTATATTTAAAAATATAAAAATGCAGTAAATTTTGGGAACTGTATCCAAGTCAACTCTCACAGGAAGGCATAAACCATCTTAGGAAGGCCATAACATCTAATTTTGAATAAAACTCTTTTATTTAATACTCTGAGAAATTCTCCTTACAAATAACTGGGGTAATATGTTCATAAGTCACTATTTACTGATAATTCTGTGACTGTGGATTAGGATTTTAAAAGAAAGATAAGAAACTTTGACTCCTGTTCAACCAGAGTGGAAGTTAGGCAGCAGGATAGCTTGTTCCCATTGGAAAGCTGAGTGATAATCCCCATGTTCAAATGCCTCTGAGTCACTATTTTCACATCCAGTGCTCTGTTATAATAGAAATTAATGTGTCAATATTCTTCCTGGCTCAGCAAGGCTTCCTGGAAAATGTGGTTAAATTGTGTCTTTTCTGTTTCTTGCCCATTGGGTTGTTGATCCAGGTGTTTTCCTTTTTTCTCTTCCTTATGTTTAATTAATGAAAATTAACTTTATAAAAAAAAAAACCAAAAAAAAAACGTGGGAAGCAAGAATTTTGCAAAGCTATATTTTAACTTGAACTCCAACAAGTGGTAGAGAAACAAGGTTGCTTTTTCCAGCAGTTTGGAGGGAGCATGGCCATGACCTGGAGGTTATTTTATACCATCTCATGTCAGTTTTGGGGATGGGGGAGTGGCCCCTGACAGGTTGTGTAATGTGATAAGCAATTCTGTGAATTGTTCACCTCTCATAAGAGATAAATAAATAAATGGATAAACAAATAAAATAAAATAAAATAAAATAAAATAAAATAAAATAAAATAAAATAAAATAAAATAAAATAAAATAAAATAAAATAAAATAAAATAAAATAAAATAAAATAAAATAAATAAAATAAAATAAAATAAAATAAAAAACTAAATAAATAGATAAATAAGTAAGTAAATAAGTAAATAAATAAATAATGTTTTGCATTTAAGAAGTTTGTTGAACTTGTACTATACGTTTTTAAGCTCTCAAAATCCACACCCTGAGAAAAAGAAAGAACAAGAACAGAAAGGAAGATTTTCTGTGACTGTAAATTGTGACTGGTAGAATTAGTAAAGTCTCAATGTGACTTTAGAAATCAGAAAAATTGAAATCTATGCACAGAACTCAGGATATTATTTTTTCCTGGCCCCAGAAGGGTCAAGATTCATCTCATTTGACCTTGGCTGCTTATCAAGTAGAGTCAGCATCCTAACCAGGAATCCCAGGCTCATTTAACTGTCAGAGGACAACATGAGGATATTTTAGGATTTCCCTGACCTATTCTAGATGCTTACTACAGGATGAGATGTGCAGTGGCCTATATACCATTGACTGGGTGAAGTCAATCAAACTACCTTCCCATTAAACCTGCTCAGCAGGGCAGGGCATAACACAGAGAGATTGATTATTATTTGCTGAACTTACTGATCTTAGCTGGAAGCAAGAAATGTGGAGATTTCATCTGCTGATGATAGCCAAATATCATTGTATCAATATGAACTTGTCAAGCCTTTGATCTTCACCTGTGTCACCAACAAAATAAGAGTGCCTTTTGGAAAGTTAAACACACAATTGAGAGACTCAAGTCGCCTGTGATGAGTGAGGTTGAGACACTGAGGCAGAGTTCAGGGTGCCTGCAGAGGGTGATGAGGATCCTGAGCCATGCAGGACCAGGAAAGAGTAAAAAAATGTCATTTTGCATAACTGCCATGCCCACTAATTCTGGCTAAAGGGCAGCAACTTGTAAGTTAAAACAAATCTGGCTTCAGGGAAGAAAATCTTAGTACACCAATCTGTGCTGCAATATCTTTGCATGGATATTGGTTTTAAACACGTACATAAACTCTGTTTTCAACAGAGTGTTATGGACACCACTGTAATGCACTTACACACTGATTTTGTTTCACCTCAGTTTATTAGTGAGCTGGGACATAGCAGAACATAGGCAGGGGAATGAAAACACTACTGACCAAGCAGTACCTTGCTATTTGTTCTCTGTAATTTGTTTTTATTGCATACTTTTGGACTCCTACTTTTTCCTTTTAAGTATGTATCTTTTTTAGAGGAACAGCAGTAAACTTGGTTTTTTCCACTTATACTTTAAAGCTCTCTGTGTTTAGTAAGAAATGGTCATTAATTCTTCTCTGACTAACACTGTGGTCCCTTGACTTCCTGTAAAGCACAAATAAAACCCTTGGGCCAAATTGTATTTAATTTCATTGGAGACATCATTTTAGTGTTACTCAGGGCAAGGTTTAGTCTGTTGAAAGAGTAAACCTCTGGTTTTTAGGTCTCTGCTTGACTACCCTGGTTTCAAAGCCATGACTTGTAGCTCTTGTGAGAGCTGAGTTGAGTTGTTCTCATGTCAGGGACTGAAGTCTCACCAAGTTTTCTCAGTCCTTTAACCCTTTCCATGGGAGGACACACTAATCTGGGATAGTCATGAAGCAGTTGTTATGGAGTGTAATACTTCAGTACCCACTATCATCTGTAGTACTGCTGGTATCAGAGAAGGAGCTGAGGGAAAGCCACAGGGTTTTTAAGTGTTGCTGACTTTTGATGTTCCAGTAAACTCACAGGGATCCTCCCATTTGAACTACCACCTGTATGTTAAGCTAAGCTATAAATTGTAGTTACCTTAAATTTACAAATTAAATAGTTCTTAAGTTGCTCTGTCCATCTTAGAGCTGATGTGTTTCTCTGACGAGCATGTGTACACAAGGAAAGAGACATGAAATAATATCTGTAGGCACTTGTAAAAAAACGAAGCAAAACAAACCAAACTAAACCAACCCAAATAAATGGATGACGTACTATAAATTAAGCATTAGGATGTAATCTTTATTCCAACAAAGTTTCATCAGAAGGCAGGTCCTCTTAGCTCATGAGCAGATCATGTATCTGATTGTATAGATGGTTGCTTAGAGTACTTCTATCTTGTGTTCCTGGTTCATTTCCAAAGGAAGTGGATGTTTAGAGTCTGACATGAAAGGATGATTATTGTCACTTTTAACCCTTTTCTCTAATGGCATTGCATTATTGTATGAACAAAGAAGATAAAATATAAGTTGGAAAATTCTGGCTTATTGGCTTTTTTTTTGTTTCCACCTCACTCCTGTTCCCTTTATCTTTCAGATATCTCAACATCTTTTTCAGCTGTCTCATGTCAGCCTGTCAGCTCAGGACAAGATGAAAATTGTGGTCAGGTTTCCAGGTCTCACCCACACTCACCCGTCTCCCCAGGGTGACACCTTCCATTGAGGGACAGCTCTGCTGCAAGCCCTGTACAATTCTGTTCCCCAGTCCCTGCAGATTCCCACAGATGCCCACTGACTCAAGTGTTTCCTGCTTGCCCCAAAGTGTGAGCACACCCCAAAATTATGCTGGTGTGACTGAAACCAGATTTTCTCTGCTATCTCCCAAGAAGGCTCCTACCCTGAAATAAACAAGTCTCTTTTATGAGAGATTTTTGCTTTAATAAAGAAAATCAACCCAAGAGCTAATTCAGTCCTTGCTAATGCTGTTAAATTGAGAAATTAATAGAGAAAACAGTTTGTAAGTCTGGCAGAAGACAACACAGTTGTGTCCATTCAGGTAGCTGCAGGTGGCTGTGTCTGTCCCTGTCTAGCATGAAACTCTGCTGACCATTTGTTTCTCAGAATCCTTCTTGCAGGCTTGTTCTGTGGCTGCAGACTGAAACATTTTTTTAAATTGGTTGATTTTTCTCTGGAGCTTGCAAGCATCACATGAAGCAGATGAGCAAGAGTGGAGTCATGGCCTCACCATCCTTACCAGTGCTGGGGTTGATCATGTCACAGATCCATCATGGGCCACTTTGAAACCCTGGCACTTCTCTTCTGCTCCTCAGGCAGGAACAAAGATTTTAGAGAGAATGTTAGAGCCCTGCAAGATGCAAAGTTAAATCAAACCAATCGCATTGCCTATAAGAGATTGCTTTTTCCTAAATGCTTACATCTATGTATAAATAATTAAAACCATGCTAGATCATGTGCAGACTCCTGTACAATCAGCTGGAAAACTTTGTAGTGAATATTAATGGATAGAAACTGTTTTTTCAATCAGTGTTGTTTTTTTCTTTTACATTAATAAGACATTTCTGTAAATATTGACACAAAATAAAGGCCATTATAAATCTGCCTTACTGTTTTCCCAAAATGGACAGCTTCTTAACTTATTCCTGAGAACCAAATACACTTGATGTAAAAAGTCATTAAGTGTGACGCAGATTATGCATTAACAGAAAACTTGAAAGGAGCATTTGGCACGGAAATTTGTCCCAAAATAATCAAAGGACTGCTGAGACAGAGACACTTTCTTGCCCCAAAAAGCAGCAATGACCAATGTGAAACCCCAACTGCTATGCTGAATTATTTCAGTTTTATTTAACTTAAGGACTTGTGCTTTGGAGGTCACTCAGTTCCAACTCGCTCTGCAGTTCCTAGGTATAAAGTACAACTGTGCTCCCCTTAAAGATCCTGGGAAGGCACATGGCAAAGTAAAATAAAGCTGAAGGAGGAGTCATTCTTACAGGCATCATTAATTAATTCAGCATCTAGGTTTGACTTGTGACAGTTTCAAAATATAAAATTGAAGTAATTTGTACAGTCTCAGATAGGCATTCAACAATTTTGATCACACTGAAATAAGGAATATCCCTTTTCTGCTCTTCCTTTATTTTCACTGGAACAGTGCAGAAGGGTGATGGAAGATTTTGCAATGCTTTTTTTGTGATGATTGTTCCCACTCAGAGGTTCCCAGCTGATAGGAAATATTTATTAGCTGTTGGGCATTTTGTGCAGAGACTAAGGAAAAAATCCAACTCACAAACCTCAATTATGACCTTATATTTTAAGAATAAAATGTATTTATCTCTCTAGCTGATATCTGCATTTCAGGACAGTGGCAGCCATGGGTATTGGAAGTGGGAGCATCTGCAGGTGAATGCATCACATCAGCCAGCACTGAATCTGGTTTCTTCTTTGATCTCCTCTGCAGCACCCAGATGAATCCATGACCTCCCACAACCTGCAGATAGAGAGGAGAACTGGCTTGAGAAAGTCTGCCTGATGAATGACAGTCTTGGCACCTCTGCTGAGAGAACACACAATTTCCCTCCAGCCCATCCTCTCAATTAAAGAAATTTAGCTTTAAAAATAGAGCTTAAAAAATATCTGAGCTCTCTTTTTCACGTGGAGCCAGGCTCAGGAAGCCAAGCTTTATGGAGAGGAAAGGATCCCTAAGTAAGTCAGCAGTCTTCTCTGCATTCAGCAGCCAAGAAGCTCAGGGATCACAAATGTGTGCTCATACTTTGAACATCTGCAGTGGCTGGGAACTTCAGGGGTTGAGTTTGCAAGAATAGTTTGCATTTTTCTTTTCTAGCCTGATTGCTGATCAAACTGTGCTGTTGTCTGCCTTGTTGCTTCCAGCAATGAAAATTTTCCATGTATCCAAAAGGAAGATGAGCAGCTCTCTGACTGTGACTCTGGCTTGAGTCAGAGCTCAGGAAAATAAATGCAAAGTGCTTCATTAGCAGCAGCAGGGTTTAGATCAGACCCACTGTCTACTTACTCAATTAGGCAGTGGAATTAGGAGAAAAATTGCTTCCTGGCCTCCCTTGTAGGTAAAATTTAAGCATGAGGCTTTAGTCTCCCATTTTACCATAATCTACATAGCTTGCATTACTTTTTATTGTTGTTTTCCAAGCATTCCAATCCAGCTATTCAAAACCGCTGCTTAAATAGTAATGTCCCTAAACTAGTGGCTTCCAGGTTATGCAGTGCACAAAATAATCTGTATTTCATTAGAGCACATTTACCAGGTGCTTTTTTGCTCTCATTCTGGAATTAAAAAAAAAAAAAAAAAAGGAAGAACATTTATCATTATTTTGTTGTTCTACATAATTAAAAATTGAAAAAAAAATGTTTCTAACTAATCCACCTGCCTGAATTTACAAGAATTTTATATAAATGTATATGAGGTTTAACTTGCCTGGTTAAGGAAGCTACATGACAATGTAATATGACATTGCATGAGAGAAAGGACAGGATTTTTAAGTGACGTCATTGCCAGACAATTTACAGGGAAAAAAAAACAAAACAAAAAACCTCTGGCAAAACTAAGCAAACAAAAGGAAAAAGTATGTGGGATGTGAACATGATCCTGCAAATCTTACATCTTAAAATAATCAGTTTATGTTTTTCTTTCCTGTTGCTCATTTGCCTATAGCCAGGCTTTTTTTCCAATACAGTCTCCTCATGGAAGTTGCACATATGATCATCTGTTTTGACCAATTCTGTTACAATGATGCTGTGTGTAGAAGGATTCTTAGTTCCCCCTCCTTTTTAAGCCCCTTTGCATAGTTTTTAATAGCACTATGAGAGTTTTTAAATAGTTTTTTAAATAAGAAGAAATCTTATCCTTATCTATGGCATTTACTTTTTGGCTTTCAGTGTGATCCATTGGGCTGTGGAAATGACAGACCAATGTGAGAATAAATATTTCAAAGATGAGATGACACTGATAGATTTGGTATCCCTCTCCCACAGGCCCATGAACTGCTGCAATCAGCCTGCATTTTTCTAGAGCAGTGGATACAAGGATGAGATGGAGAGAGACACAAGGATGTGCCTGAAGATGGCAGGAGAGCTGAGGAAGACCCATCAATGGAGGTCTCTCCAAGGGTTATTGTCTGCTGTAGCCACCAGCTTGTCCTTTTCCCAGCCACCCTCATCACTGTACAAGGCAAACAAGAACCATGTGGAGGAGGAAAGTGGACAGGCAGAAGCTTTCTCCCACTTCAGCTCATCTTTATTTTTCACTGATAGCTCTGGAAAAATAATTTCTGGCCCACATACAGCGTGAACCACAGAGGTATCAGCTGTAACACGTCCCCAGTCAGGCCTGGTGCACTGATGACAGTTCCTTGGCACCACAGGAGACCCCACAGAAACGTGCATTGGCAGCTCATGTTTTGTGTTACTACCATCCTCAGTATCCTGTGGTTTGCAAGTCCTTTTAAAACTCTCAGCAGAGTATTGCTGTGCTGTGATGTAGAACATCTCATGTGTATTATTCTGGAAGAATTTAAGAGCCCAATCAGCCAGCACTATGTATAATTTCTAATTTCCCTAAAATATGTGAATACTAATTAAGCTTATTTTGTTAGTGGATTCATCTTCAAAGAGAACACAGGAATTTTGCCTGTTTCCTTCTGAGCTATCTCACCATGGGTTTTACTCTCTCCCTATATTGACATTGCTTCACACTCTTATGGAAAGTCTTTTCCAAGCAGCATGGCTTGCTGCTTAGCAGTACTATCAGACCAAGCATGGTAGAAAAAAAATTAAAACCAAAAATAAAATTATAAAGAGCTAAACGAGTAAAATAGAGATCTAGTTTTGAAAATATTTGCCTTCCCTTACAGGTATGAGTAAGTCAGACTTTTGTGTACAGCTCACAGAAGTGACTCAAAAAATGGAGTGGATAAATATGGTGACCAAAGTAGTAGCAAAAGGACAGAACTGTAAGCAATTTTGAGAACAGACAATAAATCAAATCAATTTAGGCTGTGTGTATTTTTCACATGTAAGTACACTGAGTATATTACAAAAGTTTAAAAATCTCAGGCCTAATTCTTGTCAAAATGAGACCTTATTAAGCTATTTTAGTGGGGTTAAGATTCTTAAACTGGAAGTTAATTATGATTATGTCTATCTTCTACTTGATCTGAAGTGTACGTAAGAGCTCAGGTATGTATGACTAAATACTGTAAAATAAAAGTTGCACATTTCAGAAAGCATTTGCTAATTTTAAATAACATTGCAGAGAACTCAGTGCTCCTTTGGTGTGAGGCCTTTGAAAAACCTGTCAGGAACAAATTTATAGTAAACTCAAATGTGTATTGGCAGCCTTGGTTTTATTTAAAAATGTCAGATCCTTCTCCAGAACAGGTGGCACTAAGAAATTTGGTTATGGAAAATGAATCCTGCTTACAAGGAAAATATCCACTTTCACAGATTTGGAATAAAAATCATTGCACAGCTGATCTGTGAACTAGCAGTCCCTTTAATGTGTTTTCCTTAAAATTGCTTTGAGAAGTTCATGGCCAAACCTTCCCTTTTTACTGTTTTGGTTTTAGGTTTCTTTTATTCAATAGTTCAGTGTAGTGAAGCTTAGCAAGTGAGACCTGAGCCATCAAAGAGTCTTTATGTATGATCTTGGCACTTGGACTGGTGATGGGAACACTTGTCTGCTGCTGCTCCCCCATAAATCACAAAGGAGTTACTGTGGCTTCAGACTGGAACAAACACAGCCAAGATGGGGTCTGCAGTCATGCAGCACTCACAACAAATTATTTACTTGGTGGTTCCCATCACACACCTCCCCTGCGCTTGTTCTTCCCACTATTTTGTGTGAGTAGAATATGAACAGTGAAGGACTGATCACTGAGTTTTATTCAAACCCTTCTCCAGCAACAATGGTTTGCCTTTAAACTGAATAAGGTGAATCACATCCACAGATTTCATGGCTGTTTTATTTTTAGTGGCAATTTACCAACATGGCACTAACATGTTGTTAAGGTCAGAGGAGTGCTGTGTCCCCAGCATGCCTCAGCTGATGGCACAGCCCCCTGGCATTACGTTCTCCAGGCTGTGTACAAAATGTACTTCAGTGGACACAGGTAAATAAAATAGAAAGAAGCACACGAATACAATAAATGAGAAAACCATTCACTGTTTTTTCCATTTTTTGGTACTGCTATGGAATATATGAGTTGCACTTCCCTAGCAAAGCACAGCTGCTTAGCCAAGATGAGCCTGCCTTTGTACGAGTGAAAAAATGACAAAAGATTTACAAGAGTCCTTAGTGTATTAATTCCTGAAAAACTGGCCACACATTTCCCTGGTAAAACAGGCCTGTTCTGTCTTTCCAACTCAGAATCCCTTACTCCCTTGGCATGTGGGGGACATTGCTGCTGGTACAAACAAGAAATCGTGGTATCAGAATTGACTGGGTTCTTTTCTAGCATCCCAACATTTCCCTTATGAGTCAGAGGTGCCTTTCAGAAGATGAGTGGCCAGGAATTAAGAGAGGGTAACTCCTAGTTACTCTAATAGTTTCTCTATCCCATCCCCACATTTTTCATGGGAATACTACTTTGTTCCAGAGCATGTGACTCATACAGAGCACCACAAATAAATTTGTGATATATGTAGTGATCTTTTGCAGCATGAAGCAGGAGGACTTCTAAATATTTAGATATTTAAATTGCCCTTATTCTCTCTCTTTCTTACCTGGAAAAAAAAAAAAATTTCAATTGATTCAGCTTTATTCACTTGTCATAGCAATTAGAGAGCAGCTCAGAGTTACAGGCAAAGCATATTCCTCATGCTTTGCTTGTTCCAGTTCCACACAGCTGGCAAGGAGTCTTGCTAATTGAAACAGAATCATGTAGGCAGTTTGGCACCTTCCTTTCCTTCCTTCCTCTGTGTCCTCTGAGGGAGATATGACATCTGGGGTGTGGGCTCTGTGTCACTGCTGGCACCATGCTACAACCTGCAGGGTTTAACCTTTATCAGGTGCTGTGCTTGAGGTTAAGAACAATAAAAAATGGGAGCACTGGGGAAGCGTGCATATAATAAACCTCAAAACACTCACCATGGGCAAAGCTCAGGAAATTCCTGACCTTAATAATGTCCTTCCCAGTTTCATGTAAAGAAAGTAAGAAAAAAAAAATAGTCATTCTCTCCCAGGAATTAAAATCAAGATTAATAAATTTAAGAGTAGATCGAGTTCTTTCCTTGCATTCAGTTGCCTTTGTTGAGCAGTGATATATTCTGGCTCCTAGCAGCACAGAACTGTTTATGCTGGCTACTAAAGGAATAAATTGTTCTGAGGATGCAGATGTCCAAGCAGTTAACATTACAGCCCCCAGATATTGCCAAGGAAGTAGGAAAACCTGAGTTACTCTCCTGCAGAACCACTTTGTTGAGCTATGTTTCTAACTTATGTCATCCTTAGCTCTCTCCATTTAGGCAACATCCCTGGGTGATGCTGGTGGGTGCAGAACCCTGTGCCCAAAGGACACAATGACAGAGATTTTGTGAGATTTTTTGAGTCTAGAATGTGGGCAGAAGTGATGGTGCCTGTAGAGACCTCCATTTTTTTTTGCCCACCTCCAGCACCCCAAAACCACCAAGATTTTAAGCCTAGGACAGCCTGAGCACGCAGAGCAGCATTTCTGTTGAAAATCGCTGAAGGTCACATAAAAATAATGTGTAAAATTACATCTCATGAAGATCACCTCTCTATTTCAATGCTTTATTTATAGGCTTCTGTCCTCAATAATTATATCTATATTAAAGTTGCTAATATCTGGCATTTCTGTGTCTTTTAAACTTTTCCAGTGAATAATTTTGTTGTTGTTTATAGAGATAGGTATGCTGTTAAGAAACATACCAAAAAAAGATTCCAGTTGACTCCAGAGGATATTTCACTGACTTCTTAGGAAGTTTGGGGGAATAAGAATTGAAAGGAGATGCAATATATTGACATTATCTAGATTTTTCTCATGTTAATTCATCTGGCTAAGAACAACCATCAAATGTTGCTAATTAAAAAGTATCTGCTCTAATTTTTCTAATTTTTCTTTTTAACACAAAAACTTGCAAGGAGTTTGTGAATACCTTCATATTTTTACTCTATACATTACGTATATATTTATATATATGTGTATATAAAACACAAGGTATTTTAGCTGAAGTTTTGTCTGGTACAAAATACTGGAAAGGCAGGAAACTTAAAGTTGAGTCTAAAGGTAATATAAACAATCAAAAAGAAAATACAGGTTTGGGTCTCTGTGAAGTCTATGCACCATTAGAAATGAGCTATGGAAGGAGATTTGATTCATTTTCATACTATCAGAACCAGAAATGGTCTTGCTGTAACACTGGCAATGAAACAGGAAAATGGGATGAAAACATAAAAAATTATAGAATTAAGACTCTTCAACAGGGATCCAGACAGGGAGAGAAAGCTGAGTGTCCTCAGTGCCCTCCCTGCTGTGGTAGGCTCCTGACTGTCTTTCCTTTCCTTTGGAAAACTGATGTGTTTCTGTGCCACTTTTTGGATTCCCCTTTTCTCCAGGGCTCTTCAGAAGATCAGGAAGGATGAAGGCAAAGCTCCAGAATGCCCAGCTGAGCATTTGACCACCAATTCAAACATCCACCTGCATTCTGTTGCCATTTGTGACCCTTTACAATCTGAACTCAGCAGCTCCTGTTTAGAAGTACAGAAATTCACCTGGAGAGCTGGAAATCTTTCCCAGGATATCTTTGCTGGGTGTATAGAGACAAATTCTTTTCTGATTTTCACAAAAGATGCTAAGTCTTGTCACTATAGTATTTTTTTAAGCTAAGGCCACTATTTTAATAACAGGAAGTGTCTACTTGAGCTCAGATCTAGTCATTGAGGTCTCCAGGCCCAGTGAGAAGACACATAAAAAGCTTGTCCTACCTGAAAACTACTTTTGTGATAAAATTTAAAAGGAAATATTGACTGAATTGGCTTGAGATTTTCCCTGCTCTCACTAATAGCAACAACCTGTGGGAGAAGGAAAAGTCTCCATGTCTGGTCCACTGAACATCTTAATCCCCTGCTGATGTTGACAGCTCATGACTTCCACAGAAATTTTTCTCTTAGTTCATGGATAGCTCCCTCCATTCCCATTTCAGATAATTGAGATGTTTTGGTTGCAAATAACTTTGCTTATACTCACAGGACCAAGTAATTGCTGAAGACAATGATTTACAAAGCTGCTCA
The DNA here is from genome assembly GCF_971803275.1 of Cyanistes caeruleus. Taxonomy (NCBI): domain Eukaryota; kingdom Metazoa; phylum Chordata; class Aves; order Passeriformes; family Paridae; genus Cyanistes; species Cyanistes caeruleus. The sequence goes on from NC_141703.1 coordinate 112,454,979, forward strand.
TAAAAACTCAGTTGTGGTGTTGCCAGATGCCTACTCAGACAGTTTGTGCATCCTTTCTGTAATGAGTCAGGAGGCAACCAGTGCTCCTGATTTATGTAGCCCTTCCAATCTGGGCTGGGACAGCTGCAAACAGCTGTGTGTTTTATCACCTTTTGCCAGAATTTTCTGTAGATGTATCTCCCAGGTCAGTAGAGAAGAGTTGGCCAGTAACTGTTATTACAATGGCACTTTGTCCATCTCAAAACTAGAAAAAGATCCTTTGAGAAAATGAAGGCTGCCTGCCACAGTACCTGCTTTTGCTGGCTTGGATCAAAATGCTCATTCTCCCTTCTGTTCCTGCTCTAGGTCAAGGGCTTCTTTAGCACTGGGGTCATCACTTACTGATGTGCAATCAAGGTTTAGATGAGGTTTAGGAGGAAATATTTTACAGTGAGGTTGAGTTCTTGGCACAGGGTGCCAGAGAAGCTGTGGCTGCCCCTGGATTCCTGGAAGTGTCCAAGGCCAGGCTGGACAGAGCTTGGAGCAACCTGGGATAGTGAAAATTGTCCCTGCCATGGCTTTGGTTACAATGCCAGCTCAACTCATTGACTTCAGCTCAAAGCAGCCATTTTCTTGTCTTTTATTGCTTTGGTGGTAGAATTACTCCATCCAGACCACATGCTGAGAGAACTAATTTCCATGGGCCTCTTCTGCTGTGAGCAGCTGAAATATGAAGATCCAAGGCTTCAAGCCAGGTTTTGATTTCTGTTGAGCTGGCATGAATGGAACCACTCCAGTTTTAACAAGCATAACTAGAGCCAGGGAGGACTTGGGCCTCCTCAGAGCAAACTTCTGAGATTCATACTAGAAAACAAAGGTCTGACACAGCTCCCTGTTACCTTCTGGGTTTGAATGGCTCAGAATATTTTGAAAACTTTTGTGATTTTTGAAATCACAAAAAAACAGGTTTGTTTCTAAACTTTGCAAATACAAGGGAGATTTACTGCCATGAAAAATAAAAAGCCTTATGGTATAACAGCTTCACTTGAAGTTCTCAGGGTAATGATGGACATGATAAATGACACTTTTTTAGGGAAATAGCATTACCTCATGGGCTAAACTTAATTAAAACCAGCAATACTGCTGCATATCTTACTTGAGGAAATGAGAAGGAACCTGGCTAACTTTCACCACCAATTTTTGTCATACCTTCTGATGTAGACAGCTGGCCTTGAGTTCATCATCACAAAGTAGCAGACTCAGACTTGGGGGTGTCCCATAAGGAATATCAGCCTGTAACTTCATGGCATAACATATGGGCTGTTGAGAAAGCTGACAGAACAGAGCTTGGATTTTTCACAGGTCATTTCCCCATAGGGGAAGGTTTTGGAGCTGTGACTGTTATTTCAGAACCCTTCTTCCTGGTCATGCTCAACACAGAGCTCATTTATTTTTTTGGGTTGTGCATTGGGTTGGCAGAGTATATCTTGGAGCAAATGCTGTTTCCAAAGTGGAGGTCATGATCTTGGAAGTGCAAGTGGAAATGGGGTCATGGGAAAAGCCGAGAATTGTTGGAATGTGGTGAAAGCAAATAATCTATAGATGTCTATGCTGACAGCAGCCACAAAAATGGCTCCTTGAGGAATTCAGATGGAGTTATCACAGGGACGAATGACTGGCAAGGTCAAACTGACATAAATAGCTCAAGGTTTGGGCCTGCTGTGCTTATAAAAACTTTAGGTAGTTCAGCTCTCTTAAAGATAGACCATGGGCTGTGATACCCTTTCAATCACAGAAATAAGGCTTTGTGGGGAAGTTTCCTTTAAATGCATAAGTATGATCACTTCTTTTGGGCAAACAAGAATCTTCCTCTCCTAACAGTGAGAACATTTTCACCTGTCATGTGCCACGCTCATCAAAGATTTTCATCTTCATTTTGTAGATATACAAATATTTCTATATATGCCTATGTTTGCTTAATTTTCCAGAAAAGGGCTCTTCCTACTCGCAGAGGTGTGAAGACTAAAACTAGAGAGGTGTTTGTTTTCAGAAGAGAAATTGTGTTTCCTACTATGTACAAATCCTTAGACCAGAAGATTTATTTTTTTTCAATGAGCAGATTTTTCACACTAGAAATTTACAGCACTGCAAATCTGTGTCTGTGTTCCTGAAGAATGTAGGTGGCTGAGTTGTATGATTGTCTCAAATAATTTGGGCTCAGTATAATGTTCTCTTTCCCACATATGGCAGTTTGTTCTTCCCACTGTGTAATAGGCTCCCTGTTCAATGGAATTGCAATAGATACCATGATTGAACACTATTGAGAAGTAATTAATACTAGGAAAAGAATTTCACATGCAGAGCACAATCCTGAAAACACTCCCAAGCTTATTCAGTGTGTGAGTGTCCTTTTGCGTTGCCTTTTGTGAGGTGAAATTATTGTATGATTCAGTGAAAGACACTGGTATTTGTCATTAAAATTATAAAACAAATGTCTAATGAAATGGCAGTCTTATAGAAAATGAAAGTTCAATCCTTAGTGTTGCTATTTCAAAAATGCCTTTGATTTACTTTTGACAGTATTAGACATCTAACATTAAAAAAACCCTTTCCTCTTGTGTTTCCATTTGTCATAATGATGTCCACAACAGACAGAAAGAACCCATATTTCCTCTGTAAAACATTTATAAAAATTCTGGAGTGCCGGACTGAAAAACCATCAGGAAGTCAAAAGTGCCTGCCTTAATCAAGTTACCTTGTGCTTTGTGGAACTGGCAAATACACACAGGGCACTGTGTAAGCTGTAACCTTTTCTGCAGATTCAACCATGCAAACCCAAAGGGGAATTAAGCAACTGAAATCCAAATCTAACACCCACAAGCCCCAGGAAGTCACATAAATGAAGTATCAGAGTGATTTTCACAGATAACATTGCCCTTGCCAAGGCAGGGACTGTATTTCAGTTTTAAGCTGGCCAGCATGTGCAGTGGTCTGGAAAACAAGAAATAATATAGTAATATAAGCAAAATGTAAATTCCGAACTCTGGTACCAGCCCTAGGAGGAAATTCAGACAGTGTTGTCAAGAGTTGTCAGCAATGGGTTTCCACAAATGAGAATTTCTGGCCTGTGTCTGTGCTGTCTTCCTATCTCACACTGCCTAAGTACTGAAATTTCACCAGTCCTTGCACTGAATGAAGATCAAGTAAGGCAGTCATTTCCATCAGTATACAAGTATGCCTGTATTAAAGACAGAAAATTTTGCCTTCTCAGTTTCTTTCCCATGCATCAGCCAGGAAGACAACGGTAGAAGAGACTACCTTTCCTCAGGAAGATCCTGAATGAAACGAAACATTTCCTTACTGTTTCAAAAACTCATACATCAAAACAAGCAGGATTTTTGCAGCTTCACAAAGTCCCAATACTCATTCTAGAGTCCGCACTGTCTGTGGATATCTGTTCCTGCCTGGGTTTATACCCTGACTGTACAAAACCAAGAATGACCGTGCTCAGTGAGGTGAAAGCTAGCAATGAAATTTGTGTCCTAAACACAATAGCAATGTGACTTTTCCTGCCTGTTGCTTGTAGCACAGTGAGGATGACAGGAGAGGTGAGACGTTCAAGCTATTTCCAGCTATGGAGACGCATTCTGTGGGATATAAACATGTCTGAACTGCGTGAACTGAGGTGGTGAGCAAGTATTCAGCTCCTGACATCTGCACCAAGGTCCAGAGGCAGTGTCCACACAGTCCCAGACCAAACAATACACTGAAACCGAGCCACAATTTAATAATACCAGCTCTAAACACAAAGGACCAGGCCTAGCTGCAGGCCTGTCGCTGGTGCTGTCCCCAGGGTTCCATACTGGGCCCTGTTGGCTGAAGGGGCAAATGCCTCCTCAGACATTCACTGAGGACACAAGTCTGGGAGCAGTGGCTCCTGAGAGCTGGGCAGCCCTTCAGAGAGACCTGGACAGGCAGGAGAGATGGGTAGAGAGGAACCATCTGAAGTTCAACAAACGCAGAGTCCTGCACCTGGGCAAGAACAACCCCAGGCACCAGCACAGGCCGGGGGTGACCTGTAGGAGCAGCTCTGGGGGCCCTGGGGGACAATGAGCCGTCCCTGAGCCAGCAGTGCCCTGGGATCCTGAGGTGCATCGAGAAGAGCATTCCCAGCAGGTCAGGGACTGATTCTGCCCCTCTGCCCAGCCCTGGGAGACTCCTCTGGGGAGCTGTGTCCAGGTCTGGATCCTCAGCACAGCAGGGAGCTCCTGGAGCAGGGCCTGTGGGGGCTGCACAGCTGAAGGAGGAATCTCCCAAGGAAGATTGAGGGAGCTGGGGCTGTTCAGCCTGGAGAGGAGCCCCAGCTGAGAGGTGCCCTCAGCCCTGGGTGTCCCTGGGAGTCCCTGAGAGTCCCTGGGTGTCCCTGAGAGTCCCTGGGTGTCCCTGGCTGTCCCTGGGTGCAGGGAGGGCTCTGAGCAGGGTCCAGGCTCTGCTCCAGGGCCCAGCAGTGGCACCCGAGGAACGGGCAGGGACTGATGCCAGGAATTCCCCCTGCACAGGAGGCACAACTTCTGCCCTGGGCAGTGCCCAGCCCTGAGCAGAGAGTAGAGAGGCTGTGGAGTCTCCTTCACTGGGGATATTCCAGACACACTCCTGTGTCCTGTGCCCTGGGATGGCCTTTCTTGAGTAGGGAGGTGGCACCAGTGACCCACTGTGGCTCCTTCCAGCCTGAGCTATCCTGGCATTCTGTGGCTCTGTGACTTCACTGTTTGAAGAAGGAAGTCCTGCAGGCAGGTAAGAGGAGATCTCTCCACTTTGCTTCTTGGATCCAAGCCCACCATAACCATGACAAGTATTCTCGGAAAACTCACATTTAAAGGGCAGAAAGTGTCTGAATGCTTTTTTCTTCCTGAAATTTGTGCCCCCTTCTTTTATTAGTGAATATTTTAAGGCTTATCTCTGTACTTTGCTGACTTTGACCTTTCAGTGAGTGATTACATAATTAGTCTTTGAACTTGTATATCATTTCACAGCTTCTCACTTTCCCACAAAAGCACTGGTACTCTGTGGTATTTCCACCTCTTCCTACTTTTGTATGCACATTTGTGCCTTCTCAATACACAACGAATTCAGCCAACACAAACATACTTTATACCAGCTGATTAGGCTTTAGGTTGAGGCTGAGGAAATACTTTGATGCAAACTCCTGATTTCCATCATTTTTTAAATATTTTGTGGGAAAAAAAATTCTTTGTCGGTTTTCCAGTTATGCTTTGTAAAACAAAAGAGAATAGCTTAAACTCCTAAGGTATTCCACTTAAAGCATGTTTTGTCTTGTTGAATAGAATACAAAATAATTCATAATTATGAATTAAAATAACTCTTAATTGACTTCAGATCAGGTATTCTGACTCAGAGCATTGACATGGGTACTTTATACAGCCTTTTTTGGAAAAGATTTCAGAAGAGATTGTTGTGAATCTTTGTGAAAGAAGGTATATTATATACAGAAACTATGTCCTCATTATTTTGATGGGAAATAAAAGGGTATTTTGATACCCTTGTATACTGAGACAGACTCAAAATCCTGAGCATCCAGAAAGGTGTAACACAGGTATCTGCAAAAAAATGATACACAAAAGGAATGTGAGAAAATAAACTCCCCTCTCTTTTACAACTCATATTTATCTCTTAGATCAAGAACATGTAGCTACAACCCTTCTCAAAAAGGTTTGAGAGGTCGTATAGCAACAGTCAAAAAAAAAAGAGAATTGGTTGAACAGTGCATTATTCACAGGTTGCCCACATCAGGAAAGGTTTTTAAAATTGCTATTCAGGCAAATTTTAACCATATGTACATAACTGAAAGGGGCCACATGGAAAAGGGAAGTTAACTAGGTTTTTTAAAAAATGGTTTTTAAATCTTGCCTAATCGTAGATTCCACAGGACAGGGGTTGTTGTCTTGTCGCTTTGCAGCTCTCATGTCTGCATGCCCTAACAGGGCAACATCCTTTAGACATCACACAGCAGAGTTTTATGTTTCTAGGACAAGAGAAGACATTCTGTTAAATTTCAGACTTAAACACATCTATGTGGTTTACCTTGGGGGGGTTGATTTTGTTTTGGTGAAAGAGGGACCACATGGATGATTATTATGTCTTATAAAGTACTACAAATATTGAAAACATATCAAAGATGAAAGACTTGATGATCAAAGTTGGGACATTTTGCACCAGAAACTCTTTTCTATGAGTATCTTATACCATGCTGTCTTTGGAAACATCTATTAGACCCATCAAGAGTGGCATGAGTGGGTAAAAAGGAAGGCATCCTGTGACAGGACGTGTGGGTATGGTTCAGTCCTGTACATTTTTAGAACAAAAAGTCTAAATTGCTATTAGCTATTTAAACTTTTTGAGCCATTTTCAGAGAAATCTAGTTTTGCATTTGTCTCAGAATTATTCACATCTAAGAGAGCAGGAGTTGACGATCATTAATAAAAGTGTATGTGCACAATTAATAAGATAACGAGATAAATATTTTGTTGTGTTTTCTTCTTTTAATCAGACAACATACCTGGTGATAGAAACAGAACAAAAGAGACAGAAGGACTGAGTTGGAATAATAAATCCCACAAGTGCTTATTGCTTTGTCTCTGGATGTTTCCTCGTGCTTTTTCTCTTATTAAGAAGGGTATTTCTATTTTTATGAATAGCCTATAAAACTCATGGCATGTACTGGATTTCTGTACAAGGGAAAAATAGCATTTTGTATTTTCTAGCCTATGCCAATGAAAATTCTTTGACATTGGTCACTAAAACCTTAGTTAAGATACATGTGGCTTGCCTTTGTGCAAGAAAACAGTTTCTGATTTATGGGTTTTGGAAGGTTTATTTTTTATTTTTTATTTTTTTTTGTTGTAATTGCTCCATTTTAAATATGTTTACTTAAAAAAACATAAGCTTTTCCTGCCAAAATGGCAAATTCTGTATTTTATTACTATAATAACCCACATTTTCAGACTTGGGGCCTCAAGTAGCTTTTAAGGTATGCAACAATTTTTGATGTGCTGAACCAACTGATACTTTGATTTATATGGCTTTTCTCATCATTATAGATCTTAAATAAAGACACTTAATTAAGTCTTAAAATATAGAATAAAGAATCTAAGAATAAACACAATTGTCCTTCAAGAGGTCTGGCTCAGGAACAGATTTAGATCAGTCAGTACTTGTAGATTTAATTCCAAAAGCATTGTATGGTTGAAATGTAAGTAATGAGAATTTTCAAAGTACCTTTCATTCCAGTTAACATCAGAAGGAGATTTTTTTTCTTTTTTTGTAGCTTGGCCTTTTGAACCAAAAAGAACTCTCAGATATTCTCTGTTGCTTCACTGATTCCAGTGCCTATTCCTCTGTCCCATGTGTGTCTCTGTCATTAAGTTATTTATTAATTCCTGTGTCAGAACTCAGGAATAAATTGTGTTTGTGAGAAGTAAGGCAAGTCAAAGATATCTGTGGAATGGCTGCAATGACTGTGTGTTATTTGCAGTATATGGTTTACCACTCCATATTTCCATGCTCTGGGGGATCTCAAGCTATGTGGAAGCTCATTTGCCACCACAGCTGGTTTTGGTTTTTTTATTACTGTTTCCTGTTTACTGTGCTATATATAGAACATTTGATACATGAACATTTCCTGTTCTGTTAACAATTCATACTAATTTAACATTCCTTTATGAGCACACATGTTGAAACCTGGGCTTCAGTTCAGCAAGGTATTTGAATGCATGTCTCAGTCTGGGAATCAAATAACCTCAGAGCTGAGCTACATTAATTAATCAAGACAGATAGAAAGCATATAGGGAGACTATAAATATGAGAATATCCTTTAAATAAAAGAAAGATTAGGTTTTTATTGGAAGCTACTGCACCTCATGGCAGTTTCTTTAGATTGTTGGCAGTCATTCAAAGTCTTTAAGAGCCAGCGAATTTTCAGTAATGGAATTTTACTTTGGAACACTTTACCTTAAATTAGCCATATCCCTATCAATAACAGTAAGCAATCTGCAGGCAGGACTCCAGACTCTTTGGCATATTTGAGAGCTACGTGCAATGCCTTCTTCTCACTTGCTATTGCTCTCTTGTGGTTGTTCCTATTCTGCATTGACTCGAACAAGTGAGGCGGAACATTCTTATTTCATTAGCAGCAAATGGCCTGCAGGCAAAGTTCAAGCTGTAGCTTTAATGTACACAAAATGTGTGTGAAGGTCTTCAAAAGCTCCTTATCTAAGTCCTACTTTTTTACCTTATTTGTGATATATATATAAAATTAAAAAAAAAAAATATTTTATGGATATATGTCTTGTGGTAGATAGCTAAAACAGAAGGTATATGAAAGTATTCCTGCATAAATCCCACACATTGGTAATATAGCATAGGTAGGTGTGTGTATAGCTATATAATTTTTTATCTCTAATGGATTTGGAATCAATGTACAGAATTCTCATTTTCAAGCAACATCCAGTGCTAACTTGCAGAGTCCAAATATATGGGATTATATGAAACTATGTTACATTACAGAAAAGGATTTAAGATGCACTTTGGTAAAGTGAGTGCCTCATCAGGGGGCAATTTTCTGAGAAAGGCATTGTCCATTTAATCACTTTATATAGGCTTAGGAAGGAGACAAATCAATATTAAGACCTCCATTAAAGATTCACTAAACCTGTGCTTAATTTTAAGCAAATAAACGTGTCCTAAATGAATTTGTAGCTGGTAACAAAGTACCTACAAGTTACAAACTACCTATGCTAATATTTTTTTTAATTTTTTTTGGTGATGATCTTAAAAGATATAATTAGCTCTTTACCAAGTTCCTTCAGCTTTTTCATGACCTCTTACCCATGTTAAAATACTGTGCTTTTTTGACTCTAGAACACATCTAGCTGGAAACATTGCTCCAAATTTCTCCACATTTTTGCTCCCAGTGTTCAAAGGACAACATTTTAAATGAAAACCTGTGTTGTATTCAGACACTTCTATTTTATGAAGATATTTAAGTTACTTTGTGGACCTCTGAACATGGTTTTTCTAGAAAGAAAGGAGAAATTGCAGTGGGCCTAAATCTACTCCACGTTATGCTGGGGAAGATTGACTAGAGTGTTTTCAGAGTAGTTTAAAGCCCACCCCTGCATGTATCATGGTTTCTATGGAGGTGAAACTAGAGCCATATTAAAATAATATCTGTGACTTCCCCAAATGGCTCATACAACCTGAGGCTGCTCATTATTTCACCTTACGTGGTCTGTTAATATGAGCTTGTATTAACAGCAAGCAAACAGAAATCTCTTCTTTTTTTCTCTCTGCTTTCTTCCTTATTACTGAAGCTGGGGTTTATTTTTAACTTTATATAAAAATAAATTTATCTTTCATGTTTACAGATTGATCACCTAGAACAGGGGTGTGTGGTAGCCCATTCCCAGAAAGCATGGAGGGACTTCTGGAATGCCTTATGGATAAAATCTTGTTCATGTTTGTGTCTTCCTCACATAAATCAGGGAGCCTACCCACCCCTCCATATCAAAAGGTCACTGTCAAAAAGAAAAGCAAGGAATCTCCTCTGGAATTGTGAAAAGCATCCTGAAAGGCTGAAGTGAGTGATGAAATTAGCACCTGGTAACTGTGACTGTTTCTCTCAAAATTGCATCTTTCTGTTTTAATTAAATGCTTTTGCTTTCTTCTCCCTCATACTCATTTTCTTTCCCTATTTAATTTGTTGTCTTCTCCCACAGGGGAAGTAATATTTGTATGTTACATTCTGGGGTCTGAGGTGACTTCTGTGGCAGTTCAGCCTCATTTCAACTTCTGCTAGATTTCTGTATGTGTGCTAATCATGATAAATTGGTACAGAAGCCAAAATAAATTGTACTCAGTGCAGTAACTCATTCCAAACAATATCCAGTCTTCTTTATGGATTTATACCTAGAATTAATCATATTTCCATTGTTTCATCAAAATGATATAAACATTAGGGTTTGAGGGAGAGAGAAAACGATGATTTCTTTATATTTTGTTTCCTTTGATAAAAATACTAACAGGAGTATTTCTCCCTGCTCCCCTGCAGGGGATTCTTATTGAGTGTCAGTTTTGAAGTCTGCCATGGATTTCATGAATTTATGACTTGAATTCATCACTTGAAAGACTACTTTGACAGCAGCTGTAAATGTCACCACGTGACTTGAATAGACAGTTCTTAAGGCTGGAGGAACATGAGGAACGTGGCTTTTAAACATTTTGAAAGAATTCAACACTTATTTCTCATGTTAGTGCATCTCAATAAATATTGTCAAGTCAGCCACAAACAGTGGATGAGCAAGATCTGAGGTCACACAAAATTAGTTATAACTAAGGAAAACAAAGTGTTTTTTCCTAAAATGTGGAGTGTTTAATAAGTTAGATCACATCAGTCATAAATCTCCAGAAGAAGCTTGAAAATGGTTGTAGGGATGGTTTAGGGTACATGTCCTAATTAGAAATGAAGCTCCATGTTCTTCAACATCCACAAAAAAATATTGATTTTTATCAGTGTTCAAGTTCTATGTAAATCCACTTACTTTAAGCCACAAGAAAATAAAAGCAATTTAATTTTGTAACACTATTTATATGTTTTTAGAACAGGCCTGGGATTTTTAGGTTTGTTAATATATCTTTGCTTATAATGAATTCTATAACCAAGGAAAAAATCCCCAAAGAAAATCCCATGATGAACCCAATGAAAAAAATTTTCCCAGCAAGTGAATAATTAATTTATATTGTATTTAGAAATTCCATTTCCATCCTTTCAGGACAAAAAGCAAAAAGTAATTGGGCTGCTTCTGCCTGAGCCTGTTGTTGGTAAAAGACAGGGATCTTGGAAGTTCAGTAAAATAACTCTGTAGGAAAGTACTTAATGAAATGCTAATTAGGCATTTAACTTCTATGCAATCTGTACACTTTTACATGATTTTTCACTATCCCACATACTTGCCAGAATCAACGACAAGATCTAAAGCAAAACTGGAACTGATTTATTTATTTACCATGTTACATCATTTTGGGGATAGTCATAAACCACTGGAACAAATTGTTCAGAAAAATTGAATTGTCCATTGACTGGAGTCTTTGGATCCAGGCCAGATGCCATTCTGGGAAAAAACTGTTATCCAAAAAGAAGATATCAATCCTAAATCAGGTAGAGCTTGAGTGCTTGTTTCTGAGTTGTATTAAGCAAGCGTTGGATATGCTGATCTCACAGTCTCCTTGGATTTAATAATCTAAACCCCAGGATTAATTTACTCTCATCTAGATGTCAACACTGCAGAATTCCATTCTGAAGATGGTTGTCCAGGATTCCTTTATAACTTGGGAAATGAATAAACACCTCTAGGTCATGATTCATCTCACCCTAATGTAGACATCTGAAACGATGCTTGCTTTTCTCTACCAAGGAGTCTAGACAGGTTATATACCATAAATGGTATATTATATACACCTGAACTGAGACAAAATGAAATGGAACCATAAATCCAGATGTCTTGTCTGTACAGCATATGTGCTTTACACACACATTATAGTATATATACAACTTATATCTACACATATCTATATATTTAAATATCTATTTAGATATAGATATATATGAAGTGAGTGTGTGTGTGTATTTCTCCTGGTGTTTCCAGGAAAAGCAGGCAGTTTCCAGGCCAGTGGAATCCTTGTGAAAAACTGTGGTCACCAAAAATCCTGCAAAACTGACCTGGGACTTTGGGTGAAGGGAGGTTTTCATCCTTTGCCCTGGATGCTAGATGGCAGCATTGCACTTCCTAAACACCTTCGTTGAACATGGGGACAATTACAGCACTCTGAAGATCTGAAGAGCAAAATGCTGTCAGTAATGAAAGTTCAGATAGCCTAAATAGACATATAATTAAAATATTATGTTTGTAAAGGGGTTGCCTGGAACAGAAGGTGCATTGTACTTCCTTCTTTCCTGCTAACGTAACAGCTGAGATGAGCATTGCTCCTATTTTATATTTGCATTATTAGTCTTCAGCAGTAGGCCCCTGATATGTCACTTTCTTGTGATTTATAGCACTCAGAAGGAGCAGTGCTTTTATCACAGCTGAACAAGGCAGCCTTGGTTGCCTCAGTTCAGGTATTAGTGGATGAGCATCCACCTCACAGAGCTCTTGATGCAGAAAATTGACTTCATTGATCAAACTGACCCTGAAAAAGAACCTGAGTTCTGCAGTGGGCCTGGCTTGCCTAATCCCCAAGGGATGGGGCTCAGGCAGTCATGGCACCCTCTACCTTTGGTTTCCAAACTTCAATGGCAAGCAGTGGTGGAAAAGGAGAACTCAAGCAAAAGAAAAAAGATTTTGGCATAGTTGGGAGTAGAAAAAATAGCTGGTTGATAGCTTGGGGGTAGGCAACTCAGCATGAGGGGATTCTCCAGCTGGAGACTGGTGTTAAGTGATAGTTTTGGACCCTGATCCCAGCCCCAGGCACTGGGAAGTTGCACATCTGCCTAAACTAGCAAAAGGGAGAGTTCAAAAGGAGCTGAGAGATGCCAAGATGGTAGGAAATCAATGCAAGATCAAAGTCTCAAAATGGATGGAGGCTGAATTGGTTGCTTTGAAAGAAGATGAAGTGGGGGCATTCCTTTATGTATCGGTCAGATTTTATTGCAGCATTCTGGCGGGGATGTATTCTGACAGGAGGCTGAGAGGTGAACCATCCGTGTCCTGCAGAGAACAGAAGTTCTCTTGCTGAAGCACAAGGAGGTGTGCCTGGGATGGTGATGTCAGGAGGATGTGGAAACAGAAACAGTAATCAGGCTTAGCAATCTGATTTCCATGGGAAGTGTGGCTCCTCTGAATGTCCAGTGGAAAAATGTGAGGGGAATCATAACTCCTTTAGGTTAAAAAACAAGATTAACTGATTCTACGCCATCTTGGGAGCTTTTATTCTGTGTATGCAATGACTTAATTTGTGCTGTAGGGTTTTTCCAAGGCTTTATTGTCTTGTGGCAATATACACAGGTAAACAAAGAATTCAGCTGCAAGTAATGGTCAAATAAAATAGGAAAACTTACCTGAGTACAGGCTATTTTTGTAAGAACAAGAATGTAAAATCAGGCCTAAATGTCAAATATGTTCTAGAGCTCAGTCATCCACTGTGACTACTACAAAGACAGTGATTTCATGTTATTAAAGTCAGACTCTAATCCTGTGACTGAAGTGATGTTTCTCTACCCAGCTCTGGTATAAATTATTAGGGAATTAAACCTGTTACCTGACTGTAAAATTGATATTCTGTTTGTCATCAGGTTTAGCATCAAATAAGACTTGATCAGTTTTTTTTTACAGTCGTTGCACTAGGTTTATAAGGCAAAACTGCATTTAAGTCTTTTGCAGATCCCACTTTTGGAATGGTTTAATCTGTGATGGCGTCAAGTGATTAAATTGGGAATACATTGTTTGGTCTGGCTTTATTTTAGCTTTCCTTTTTCCCTCACCATGGAATATTTTGACATTTGTTGAAATTCCCCAACTTCCAACTTTCCATTTGGAAGTTAATTGAAGCTACATAGTTTATTTTCAGTAGAAACTGAATTTATATATGTCAGACTGATGTTTCAGGGCTGCTCTGATGCCTTCTTGTACTTACCCTTCTGATAACCTCCTCTCTCACTCTTCATTTGAGCAAAACCATGCTGAAGTCTCTGTAGATTCTGGGATTCATGTCCTTCCTGGGGATGGATGCATTGTAGGGATCATAGAATAGAATTCCAGAATGGTTTGAGTTGGAAAGGACCTTAGAAATTTGTTCTACCCCCTGCCGTGGGCAGGGACACCTTCCACCATCCCAGGTTGCTACAAGTCACATCCAGCCTGGCCTTGGCCACCTCCAGGGATTCACAGCTTCTCTGGGTAACCTGTGTCAGGGCCACACTCAGAGTGAAGAATTTCTTTCTAAATGAATACTATGTGGTTTCTTTCAAGGCACTGAGGGACAGCTATGATCACTGAAAACTCCATTTAAAACACCCAGATTTTTCCTTTAAATCAGACCTGAATCTGTCACATGGTTAATATTCATTAATCCTCCAACACAGGCCCTGAAATAGATATGTCTCTAGTGTGGCTCATGCATTTCTAATGAAGTCCAAACATACAGCAATTTTCTCTTTGGTTCTATGCAGGAAGAATATCAGGAAACACATTTTTATTTTGAGTTTGACCCAGCACTGACACAGGTTGCTGAAGGACATTGTGGAGTCTCTCTCCTTGGAGATATTAAAAAGCTGTCTGGACATGGTCACGGGCAGCCTGGTCTAGGTGACTCTGTTTGAGCAGGACAGCCAGAAAGAATGACTCCAGAGGTCCCTTTGAACCAGAGCCAATCCCTTATCCTATGTAAGGGTAGTTCAAGGAGGGCAAAGCCAAAGCTGTGCACTCAAGGAAAGCAAAGCAACAAATTCAGCACTTTATCACCAATCCAAAACACAGCCCCATACCCCATCCAAAACACATTCCCATACTTGGGAAGTAAACTGACTCTAGCCCAGACAAAACCAACACAAAGGGATAATGGGAAACATTTTATAAATTCATTAGCCTTTTCAAGTATTCTGATAGTTCTCTGATAGCAAAACCGAGCTTGCAAAGTACTGCAATAATTCTTAGTGATGTAAAGTACAGAACTATTGGGAATTTGCTAATAGTAAAAAAAGCCAATTTTCCCAGTTGGACAAACTGAAGATGAACTGTCTTGGGGCCTCTGTAGGAGAACTCCTATCAGTGGACTTTCCAATGCTAAGACAGTTTCTCCAAGATTTCTAAGTCTTACCCAAATCCTGTGACTCTTTTGTTTCCCTATAAACACTACTTTCCATCTAGGTTTTTATTTTTGGTGAAGGGAGAAAATCTGTCTAAATGTTTTCTCTTCCTTCCCCCGCGATTCTTCTTTTCCTTTAAAGAAATCAATGGCATGACTCATTTCCCACCCTGTGACTTGTTCCCTTGGGCTAAAGCTCTAGGAGCCTGCCCACTATGTCCTACAGCTTCCTCCCAGCTTGCTTGCTCAGGTTTCCTCCTCACAGGAGGTGGACATGGTGAGCAACTCTTTCTCACTGCAATAGGGACAGGGATGAGATCAGAGCCTGAACATTGGCAGGGGAATTTGTGAAACCCTCTGGATCCACAGCTGGATCCTCACGTATTCAGTCCCTTCTTCCTGCAATAGTTCAGAGCACATATTTCTGTGGACAATTCTTCTATTCCTATGATGACACTTGGGTCAGAAAAGTCCATTTTGTGTGCTCTTGATCATCACAGGTAGCAAGGTGGCTCCCAATGCCTTCCGTCTCTGATAGCATGGTATCACCAGATACAGCTGTAACACAATTCAGAATTGAATTCTGATGCACCATTGCTAATTTGTCAACTGTCAGCACCTCATCTTGTTATTTTGTTTACTTTGAGGGATATGTCTTTGGGAAATATTTAAAACAGATAGTCTTGACTGTTGCTTAATAAAAATCTTAGTTGTCTTTAAAGTATGAGGAATTCCTTACCCCGAGCTAAGTTTCTGTGGGGAATACAAGAGACCTTCTTCAGTTTTTGAGAAAAAATTTGTTTGCTGTTGAGAAAATCTGGAGTGTGGTTCCAGTGTTCTCCTCCTAGAATCCTGTTTTTCTTTAATTAAGGAAATCATTATTTTTATTCTATAAAACACCTGTCTCAATATCTTTTTAATCAGACATTAAAAAACAAAATTAAATGAGATTGGAGTATTCTTTCCCCTCTTCTTCTCCCCCAGCACATTTTCTAGCAAATAAGACTTCATGTGTGACTTCAATGTGACTTTTATATTAAAATGATGAAATGATGTTGAATGGTACTGACCCCTAAGTATTTTATTTGCACAGCAAGATTGCCATACTATCTATTTTATTATTTTTTAATTTATGAGATTGCAATTTCAATAAAAACAACCACACAATCATGTTTCTCCTGAATCTTGTGCCAATAACCTGATTTTGGCACTACAAATGTTTAACAAAATACGACTGATTTCACCCAGCTTCCAAATTTTTGGCTTTTGCTTTCCTGTTTGTGAAGGATGAGGCACTTAAATCCTGATATTTGCATTTTATTTGAACCTATTTCTTCAATTTCTTCAGTTAGAAGGATGCTCTGAATTAAAATTTGAGTACTACCTGATATCTGGTTGATTGTGGGTGTTTTGATTTTTTCCCCCTTTTTCCCCACTCTTCATCTTGCCCTGCTGGGGATGTTTCACTCCAGACATGACTGTAATGCCTGCCCCTGACACACCAGAAGAGGGCAGCTGGACTAAGCTCATTGCTAAAGCATATGGAACACGTTCTGGAAAAACATTAAGCCAGGGAAAATGCAGCTGTGGTGCACAAGCCCTACCTGAGGCCAACAGTGCTTTGTGTACGTACTGTACAAACTGGGAGAGAGAGCACAACACGGGATGGAGAGCTGGATTAGCACCTCCTTCAATCTCCAGGCAGATGTTCAGCTCCATGTACCCTGTCAGCTCTGTACCAGGTCATGACCAGTAACGGGATGAGGCCATGCTCCAGCCAAATGTGTTGAAAACAATCAACAAACTCAATTTAATAGGAACTGAAGCTAGGAGGCAGGAGAAACAGTTTAGCCAAGTTTGACTTTTCAGTATAATCACTCAGGGAAGATCTCAAGCTTCACAGAAGCATGGCCAGGTTTAGATTGGATATTAGGAAGAAATTCTTCCCTGTGAGGGTGGTGGGACCCTGTTACAGGGTGCCCAGAGCAGCTGTGGCTGCCCCTGGAACCCTGGCAGTGTCTAAGGCCAGGTTGCATGGGGCTTGGAGCAACCTGGGATACTGGAAGGTGTCCCTGCCCATGGCAGGGGTGGCACTGGATGAGCTTTACAGTCCTTCCAAAACCAAGCCATTTCATGATTCTGTAACATATACTGATGATTGCTGTAACCCACTCATGAATGCAAGGCTGCCAGAACAGGTGCAGGAAGGCCAGTAAGTAAACAGGGACTCCTTCAAAATAAAGCATGACTGCCATGATAGACTGGTGTTTTACTAGCAAGAAAAATATGTGAAGGGTCTGGAGAGAAGCCTTATGAGGAGCAGCTGAGGTCACTTGGCCTGTTCAGCCTGGAGGAGACTGAGGGGAGACCTCATTGTAGTCTTCAACATTCTCATGAGGGGCAGTGGAGGGGCAGACACTGATCTCTGCTCTCTGGGACAGTGACAGGAGCCAGGGAAGGGCTGGAGCTGTGCCAGGGGAGGTTTAGGTTAGGTACCAGGGAAAAGTTCTTGCCCCAGAGAGGGGTCAGGTGCTGAAAAGGCTCCGCAGGGAATGGGCACAACACCAGCCAGCCAGAGCTCAAAAAGTGTTTGGACACCGCTCTCAGGCACAGGGTGTGACTCTTAGGGCGCTGTGTGCAGGGCCAGTTGAACTCGATGACCCTGATGGGTCCCTTCCAACTCAGCATATTCTGTGATTCCATGAAAATAGAGCAAAATATCTGTACAGTCTAAGGAATGAAGGGATTGAGAGGAGCTCGGCGAAAAAGAACTTGAAAACAGTGTAAAAGATAATGTCAGAAAAGGTACATAATTTGACAAGTGACTTTTAGATAAAATGTTTCTTTTCAGAAAAGATACCTTTTTTTCATTAACAAAAAAAAAAAAAAAAAGAAAAGAGACACTGTGGATTTTTTTTCCCTTCTCACTTTCCCTCAGTCCCTGTAACCCAGTGTTATGTCCAATTTGGCTATTTTACAAGCACAACTTAATTTACAAGAACAGTCTTATGTCTTCCTCCTGAGACTGAAAAGTTCACCTGAGGTTCTTCACATTATCAACTATAAAAATATTCTGCGAGAAAAATGAATTAATAAAAAATAATTCATTGATACCAGGATCAGATAATGAGCCCAGAGAGTTTGGGGCTTTAGGTAGGCATCACAATAGGTTCTTTATTTACCAGTTTTATTTATTTACTTTATTTATATAGCCTATAAGAGAGGGTTCTTTATTTCAAATATTTGCACTTTTGGCTCACAAAGAAATACAAATATAGTTGGATATTTAGATTCTATGTTGAAACTTGTAGAGAAGGTATTTTTCAAGCACTTAGGAAAAGGACTAAAACATAAAGAGTCTGAATAGACATCAGTCATCAAATCTCCTGCAACTCTTGCTTGCAAGAGATTTAAGAAGCAGCACAACCTTGCATGGCAGGTTTGTTTTTTCTAATGTTTTGCAAAGTCCACGTCAACAATCATGTGGGTTTGCTTTCTTATAAAATCTTTATTGTGGTTTAGCTCCAGTTTCAGTACTGTTCTTGGATTGGAAGTGTGCACCAGCTCATCAGCCAGAATGCCTTTCTCTGGAACACATTTTTTTCAACTTCAGGGCAGAAACAGCAGTAACATTTTTTTTTTCTCTTTTTTTGCAGGACTGTCTTCATATTTTGTTATCAGATTTTGTTGCACAGCCACATTCTAGAATGCACACTCAGTGATGTCAAAAGAGTTTTGCTTTAGACATGTTGTTACAAGCAAAAAATGATTAGGAGTGTTGGAGTCCAAATAGTTCTCAGTTCATGCATCCTCAATCCATCAATACCGTGTGTTTTAAACAACTCATTTGGAAGCGAGCCCAGCATGCTGACTTTATCAGGAGTATTACGTGCACGTTTAGACTCAGGCACATACAGTCCTTATGCACAGAAGAAAAATCCTCCTGCACAGCCAAGATCATCTTCTGTGTTACAGCAGCACTGTCTGGAGCAGCTCTGTTGGAAATCTGAATGTGTGCTGATCGTGTGTGGATATTTCCTGAAGGAAGACTCGAAGTTTGCTGTGTCCACAGTGAAAATGGCTGTGGGGGGCACATGTATATGAACAGTTTTTTAGATGATCCAGTATCTGTGTGTTCACTGGTTCAGGGAATGGCCTGGGTTGGAAGTGACTTAAAGCTCATCCAGTGCCACCCCTGCCATGGGCAGGGACACCTTCCACTATCCCAGGTTGCTCCAAGGCCCATCCAGCCTGGCCTTGGATGCTTCCAGGGACCCAGGGGCAGCCACAGCTGCTCTGGGCACCCTGTGCCAGGGATTTTTGGGCTGTATGGATCACCTTAAAGCAAATTTGTGTACTGAGGATGTGGGAGAGCATTTTCATATAACAGTGATTTGGGGAGCTAAATTATGACCTGAAGTGGGCATGATAATTCTTATCCCCAGTGTTGCACTCAGTTTAGGCCCTTTGTGCAGTATATGTTACTTAGATTAAATTACTACTACTAAATTACTAATTACTACTACTACTACTAAATTACTGGGCTTTGTGCACCTGAAGAAACCAATGGTATGTGTTTGTGTCACAATGCTTCCATCTTCTGAGAGTGAAAAAACAAGGCAAGAAGCAAGTTTGTTTCCAGTTGTATGTTTGTTTGCTTTTTTTCCTGAATTGTGATTCAGGAAATATTCTGGGATATTTGTGCTGTTTACAACCAACTTGACTGCGGTTGTTCATGAGGAAGCAATCAGGTAAAAATGTGCAATTTGAAAAGGAAGACAAAGGTTCCTCACAAGAAAACACTGCTTCTGATGATACTGACCTTTCTGATGGCCAAATAGCATTTGCTTGGCTGATGGTAGATGGCAGTTTTCTGACTTTGAATATGCAGAATAAAAATGTTTTATTTTCAGTGTTAAAGAGTGGCTGTTTAAAAAGTAAAATTAAATTTTTCAACCGCTTTAGACAGTTTTATAATGGGCCAAAGGACACTGTACAAATCTTGTCTTGAATAGAGTGCAAACCTTTTTCTCACTGAAGCCTGTGGACTGCAGTGTTAGAGCAATGATGGGTCCTGTGTGCATTTGTGCTCAAAATTAGATAAGGATTTTTATTCACCAAGACTGTACTTTGAAGTGGTCCCAGCACCATAAGTTATCTCATTAAAAGTGCTTTACTGGGTTTTATATGGCAAACAGTTGAAATTTCCTGTCATTCCAGATTAACATGCTGCTCTCTGCTACAGTTGTGTCTGATGATCTCACAGGAGAGAGAATTTTGCAGAATTGAACCTCGAGTCTGTTTCACTGCCAAGTGATTGTATATTGAGTTCTTAACAGAATTCAGAAATAAAAAAACACTTGGGATTTGAAAAGACTTTGTGGAAAACTTCATTGAACAGTCTACACAATACAGAATCCTTAAACCTCTTTAGTTTGGTGGTTTTTTCTGTTTACAGTTATATCTTTTTTCTTTTCAGAGTTTCATAAAAATACTGGTGAATACTCTGATGAAATCTAGTCCCTGATATGATGGGGAAGGTTGCACTTAGAACAGGGAAATTGCAGTCCAACAGTGCAACCATTTGTTTAGTAATATTCCAGCAGAATTTCCAGCAAAATATTTTGAAATAATAGGGATTATGATCCAAAACTGGCCAAGAATCATAGTCTTGCATAACCAAGAGTCTTTCTCTTTTTCAAGGTTTTTTTTTTCCATTTTTTTGTCATGTATCAAAAAAGGAGACGTAATGATCTGTTCTCTGTTCTGAAGCATCCTTCACTGGAAATGTGAGGAACGGTGTCTGCTCTTCAATGATCTTGCATGAACTTTAAAATCCATTTTAGAGATAATAGTAAACTTTGAAAAGGGAAATTAGGGTGAGATTTTCTTGACAGGAGCTCTGCCGGAAAGAGAGGGTATCCCTTGAGCATTTTCTGTGCAGAAATTACCTCAGTAGTTGTTCTAGAACAGATTCACTATGTTCCTTTACATAAAAAGTCCTCTAATTTAAGAGAAAGTTTCTTTGTCCTTAATGCATCCCAGCTGGGGATGTTTATGATCTCTTAATCAGGGCAGGATGACCCACAGTGCTTCTTGTCTGGACTCATGTTCTCCACAGTGTCCCATAATATATCCATGAGTTTCAGCATCTGCATTGTGGTCATTTTAGAGTTTTGAATAAAGCAACAAGCTGAAATACTGAGCATGCAGAGGAAAGGGTTAAAGAAAATCCTAGGAATTTTAATTTACAAGGAGTGACACTGAGTACAGTCTTAGAGGATCACTTGAAATGCTGATGTATTGATGCCAAAAGGGGCTCCCAGCTCCTCTATTAATACCTTTTTGTAGGATGACCTACTCAGCATGTCATGATTAGCTCAAGACTTCTAAAATAAAGACTAAATCTTTTCACTGGAGAGGAGAAGAAATAAAAAGTTATGTCTGAAAAATAGCAAATAATGGGATTTGGATTCCAGCCTCATTTTGTAGTGGATGTGAGGCATATTTTGTATGATGTACTTTTTTTTTATTTTTTTAATTTTTTTAGGGTTTGATCTGACATTCAATTCTTGGGATCATAAAAGTATAAAACACTGAAATCACAGCAAAAATACCATTTAATTTCCTTTCAATATGGGTAAAACTGAACCATTGCACTTTCTTCCTTTCACTAACTTTTTTTTTTTTTTTTTTAGATGGGAAATATAAATTAGTCCATTTGAATGCAATAAGTTGCTGCTTTAAATACCCTTCATGCAACCTTGAGTCAATGCTGTTTTGAGCAGCAGTAAGGTGGGCAGATCTTTGCCAGATGTCTCCATCAGCCTTCCTCTTTTGCATCACATGAGCCCTGAGGGAAGTGGGGCAGGACAGAATCCCAGTTTTCTGGCAGTGTGAGAAGGCATGAAGGAGATTTCTTGGTGGCCCTTTGAAAGATGGGAAAAGCAGCTGAAGGTCCTGCAAGGCAAAGCACAGCAAGGAGAAACGGAAGCAGAGGGGAAGCCATCAACCCACTCACCTCCTGGGAAGGGCATGGAGATAATCAGCAACTGTTTGGGGGAGGACTTTGTTTTTGGGAGGAGAAATCACAACTGAAGGAGAGATGAAAAGGTTCATTTGTTGACAGACGCTGAGCACAAATGATCACTGTGCCTGCAGATCCATCTGAAATCAGAGAGGGATCTCGGTGTGGGTGGGAAGCAAGATTTTACAGTCATTAAGATTTTGTGCATTCTGGGAGAGTGGGGAAATGGCCAGCACTTTGTTTGTGCTACTCAAATAAAGGTGAAAAATCCTCCAGCACCTCACGGGCTTAGCTCCAGCCTCAGATTGTCAGTGTAACTGTGAGGGAAGCCCTATGGTATTACCAAGTTAGTTACTATTAATTAGTGTTAATTTTGAACACAGAATCATAGAATGACCTGAGTTGGAAGGAACCTTAGGATCATTTAGCTCCAACCTCTTTATCCTAATATTCAGCTTTTTTTTTCTTGGCTATGTTGTGTGTGGCACCTACTACATGCACACCCAGTGTAAAACATGGAGATGCAAGCAATTAATGTGACCTTGAGTTTAAAATCAGATTAAATCAGTAAATCTCATTTGAATGACAATTTTTTGGGTCCTATATATTCTGTTAGTCTATATTAGAGAAGGATTTTTTAAGAACAGATAAGCTCACCTGTTGGATCACATAATCAAATCAAATTACCAGCTACAAATATTTCCTTCCTTAATGAAAGTGCTTAAGTGCTGCGATGGATTTCCCTGAGAGACTGTGGGATTGTCACTACTGGGGATCTCCAGAAAAGTTATTGTAAAGTTTTGTGGGAAGGAGGAGGAGGAAGGCAGAAATGAACTGACAATATTTTTCATAAGAACATTTGAGAATAGCTGTACTTTTTTGTATAATGATCTTGTAACTCTTATGTTTATTCCCCATTTTCTTTCCCACTCAAATGACTGTATCATATCATCTATTTCCTTAATTCCTTAACCTTTCTTATTTTAAGTTTTTTAAGTAGATATCTTCACAGTTACTCTAAATTAACTATATTTAAAGTTATTTCTTTAATCACTGGGGACCAGATAAAAACACTTAAGATTAATGTGACACAACCTGTTGTCCCATATGTTATTCCTTGCTCATGTGGTTCACACATGGGACATCTTGGCAAAGGACCTTGTTACAAGAACTGGAGACTTCTACATTAAAAAGCTTTTTTATATTCAATGTTCCCTAATTTGAATTTTAACCCATTCCTTAAATTTAATGTTGTCTGTGTGCATAATGCACTGTCCTGGAAAGAAAAATTGAAATTATGGAGTGGGTTGTGTTAGAAAGCACCTTAAAGGTCATCTTGTTCCAATGCTCCTGCAGGGAGCACCTGGCAGGCTCCTTCCACTATCCCAGGGTGCTTCAAGCCCTGTCCAGCCTGGCCTTGGACACTTCCAGGGATGTACTGCTTCATTTCTGCAGGATCTACAAGAAACAGTATCATCTGTTTTATGGGTGGTGTGAGCAGTCAGGTTTTGAGTACCAGCCCTGTGTGTGTGTGTGATTATTCACATTTCTCTGTTGGAAACCAATCCACAGAGGATTTGAGACACATGACAAATGGATTTGAATCAACACTTCTTTGAAAAGAAAAAGAAATAAAAAAATGAGAGATGTAAAAGCCTAAACTGAAAAATTGCATCTTTGCCCTGCATGTGTTTGTATTGGTGCTAATGAAACTTGAAATGTGTCATATTACATTGTCCTGATGACACAACTTTTCCCCATAAGATCTACAAATGCAGATGCAAGCCTTCTTTGCCAAAAGCTTCTCTTCTTGCCAAGTACACTGAACCATTCCCAACTTACTAGATGAATCCAGCCATATGTAAATACAATTATTTTCTGACTAACTAAGGATCAAACAAAGTTGATAAACTTATCACATTTCAGTATAAACCTAATGCATTTTCTCAATGAATCCTCACAAATTCATCACTTCTGTCAAGGTGTTGCACACCTAATGTTATTTTGCTATGAAGATGGGTATCTAATTGCATTTAACATTTCCAAACAGCAAGAAGTGCTGACATTTTACTCATAGAACTAAATAATTAGGCAAATTTCTATTTTTATGGTCATCCTAAAAACCCAGAATGAGTGTAGCTTAAGGTACACTACATGATCTTGTCACACTGCAGTGGTTTTGCCTGGAAGTCCATCCTGCAAAAAATCAGAATTCCAGACAACTTGGAAAGCAAAAATTGTACTTCAAGCTAGAGATCTTGAAATAATTAGATATTTAATGTACTGAAATAAGGGCAAGAGGAAGGGGGAGCTCATTTGCTTTTGTTTTTCTGAAAAATATGTTGTAAAATATACAATATTGCTTAGTATTGAGCATCATAAAACCTTTCTAAAGCTGGTACTTGAAAGGTATGAAACACAGCCCTGGTCAGAACTTGTCCTTTTATCCCTTCCAAATTTGTGCTGGGATTGACTGAACAGAGGTCTCTAGAATTAATCTCAAATTGGGAAGAGAAATACATAATTCTTCACATCAATGTTGAAACCTGAATGGCTGTAGGAAGGTTTGTATGCTGCAGAGAACTAAATTTGCTTGAAGAATGAGATAATGTGTTTGAAGTTAGAGGTCTTGAAGAGTCCTGAAAAGGTGTATTATGGACTGGGAAAATGGATTACAGAGACAAAATAATCCTGGTATTTTATGGAAAGTTCATCCATAGGATTAGCAATGAGTAGTCCTAATTCTGGTTTTGCCACATACACGAGTAACTTGTTTCAACAAAGACATAAAAATGTATGAATGCAAAATTGTGTGTGAAGGATGGAGGAATTTTCAGGGCTGTGAGTGGAAAGGTCGTTCTGTCCTGAGAGTGAATCCAATTAAATTCTGTGCTGAGGCCAAGGAAACTGATTGGCATGTAGACTAAAGCCAAGCTTGAGTCTTCCCAGAGCATTTACACACAGCCATGAATTCAGTTTCAGGCAATGAATTTTCCAAGTTGTGTTGGAGGACTTTTTTTTTAAGCTGCATCAAATGAAAAAGATAAAAGTTGTAGAAGAAGAAGAGGAAGAAGGGAAGATTCATGGACTCAGGTGGAGATCCTTTCCTGACACTCTGATTTACAAAAAAAAGCAACAAGAAAAAAAATCCCATTCTTCATCATAGATCATTAAAAGCATCTTTCCATAACATTTTTATTATTCTGATAACAACAGTTTGACATTTTTGCTTTGGCTCAGTTCAGATTTTCCTATCTATTGCCTGCCAGGAGAAAAAAGGTTCCATAATTTCCATCTACTGGGAAGTGTTTCTTTCTGATTATTAATGAATATGCACAGAGGATGATTTCATGTTCTTTATTCTGAAATTTGCTAGACAAAGCAGGATAATGATTCAGGTCATTCACAGAAATTGTAGGTTATGACAACAACAATAACAATAACAATAATAACAACAACAATAATAATAATAACAATAATGGTAATAATTGTTTATTCTCCCTTTTTATTATTGAGTTTTTTGATTTTTATTATGAAGTTATTAATTTTGAAAGGTAACAATGGTGCATGAGAATTTTTAAAAGGTAGATACAATATTCATCACAGGTAACAAGCCATTTAAATTCTCACCATAAAAATGTTGCTGGTGACCTGCTGGAGGACAAATCTCCCCACTATTGCCTTGTCCTTTGCATCTTACACAAATGCAACCATGGCATTTTAGATCTTGTGCTAATTGTGATTATGTGCAGGTAATGCCCTGGCAGGTTTATTTTAATGATTAAATATCTTTTTCTTAAGACTGGAAAATGGCCTTCAGCCTAATGTGTGTGACTGTGCAGGTTTATCTATAATCTCACATGCCTGCTATTTTCATGTGCTCCAAATACTTCTTCAAGGAAACAAGAAAATTGATGTATTTCATAGTGATTGCCATCTATTTAAATCAGGTTTTGTTTAAATCTGATTAAGTCTAGGTTTACTTATTTTATATGTCCAAGTTAGAGTTGGGCTCACTTTTTCTTCTCTTCAAAAACTCTATAACCCACCAAACAGTGAGGAAAAAAAAAAGATTAATTTTAAATAATTTTCAGTGTGTTTAGCCATGTATGTTTGTACCAGCACAGAGAGGACTGGGACTGCATTTTCCACTCCTAATGTTGGTTTAAATTGATCAAATTCTTCTCTCAGGCACTGACAAGTCCACACACACACCCCCTAAATATTAAATGTTCAGTTGTGGGGAAAGAGCTCAGAGAAGCAGGGATGGGTCAGAAATTTCCCTGTATTGAAGCCAATCCATAATAAAACATAAAACAGGAAGAAAGTGAGCTTTGTTAGGCCTGGTGCTCCAGAACAACTTGCAGACAAAAATTGTATTAGAGGTTCATTTGGAGGGTCCATGAAGTTCTTGCATTATTTAACTGGTTTGTTTACTCCAAATAGCTGTGCTGGTTCCTTTTTGTGTATAACTTATACCACAGATATGTCATGGTGATACTTTTGTGCCAACAGTGGCTTCAGTGTTTGTAGGGTTTAGCTGTTTTTTGGTTGGTTTTTAGCACTGTAAAATTTAATCAGCTGAAAAGTTGGTTTTTAATTACTTGGATTTGAGAACCAGTTAATTCAAAACACCAAAGCAAAACCTGGGAGTTCAAATAGTCGGCTGGGATTATTCTCTCTCAATTAAATGGACCAAGGAAGGTGGTCATGATTTTGCAGATCATATCAAGGGGAGTGGTAGAACTACAAGGCTCAGAATTGAGCCAGAGGTGATTGGGGTCAAAGTTCTTTCTGCAAACCATAAGAGTTTTGGGAAAGGAGCCTGGAAAATTTAATAAAGAGAACATGGCCCTTATCTCAGATCTGTAAGACTTGCAATATCTCCTGCAGTAAAAGGGAAAGAACAATATTACTTGCTTTCTGGGCAAACACAAGTTGCAGCTTCAATACAATAAACCCATGAGTTCAAAATGCAATTACTTTTTAAATGTTCATCCTTGGTCTGATTAAAAAAATGTCTTTTCCAGCAGTGTTGCAAGGCAAGAGGAGCTCAAACTGGCCAGATTTCCTTATCTCAAATGTCCATTTAATGCCTTAGATTGGGACTATTCAAGGTTACATGGGAAGGGTGCAGATGAAAACTTACACAGCCCAGGGGGTTTAGGAAAATGGTTCCTGCACAGTGAGAGAAGTGGCATTTCAATCAGGTTAGATGAACAAAGTCACTGGAAGATGGACCTGTCTCACATCCCCTGTTTCCAGCTGTGCAGCCCAACCTCTTGAGTGAGCCAGTTTTGTTCCCTCAATTACCTGAAAAGCCAAGAGAAGGCTATAGGAAGAGAAATTAATTCAGTATTTGGAGTCTGCTATAAGGCACGAGATGATGATGTGATGTAAGCACTTCCATCCCTCCTTCCCTGCTTTCCACAGGTGTTGTTCTGTGTTTTTCAGTAAGGTGTGTTACAACACACATAGAGGAGTTTGTGTCTGTATCATGTGTGCTTGAGTAAAAGTCATATGCATCAGGAAACTGGTTCTCTTGGCTGGTTATGCCTAAAATTTAATTTGTTTTGTTTTGCTTTGTTTTGCTTTGTTTTGTTTTGTTTTTCATGAGCTGCACTGCTTTTGTCACCCTGGTTCACCAAGTGATTTTGTGCCAGCTTTAGGATAGGATGTCCTGTCAGAAAAAGACAGAACAGAAGATACCACTGTTTCTATGTGATGGTTTGACCTGGTGATTTTATAAGTCTTTTCCCTTCTAAATGAATCTGTGATTCTATTTTTGAATATAAGGGTAAGGTTGCCTTCAATTATCACCTTCTCCCCCATCTTCTCCCTTGTGTAGTCTGCTTTCAGAAGGGTAATTTTGCAGATGGAGAGAGCTCAGTGTAGATCCTGCATTGTTAACCTCAGTGCTGTAAATGTCTGTCAGCTACTCCCTCTACTTTCCTCTTGTAAAAATCAGTTTTTAAACATGGGGATGCCTTTAATTTTCTTTCTTTGTACTGAAGATGTACTGCCAAGGGGTTTCTGTAATTCTGAGGTTTGGTAATTTCTTAAAAATGAAAGGTGATATTCTCAAGTAAAGCATATGTCTTCAGAAAAGGAGCAGAAGTGTCTCCACTCCTCCAGCTCCACACAGTCCCATTCATGCTGTTAAGCTCATAATAAGCAATGATATTAAGCACAGCTTAAAATCATAACATAATTTTGTGCTATAGACTTGAAATTAAGGCTTGGGAGAAATTCTCTCTGCTCTTTTACCCTTTCTGACTGCAAGCTGTATTTGAATACTTTTCTTAAATGTAGATCACACACTGTGATTAGACACTGATCACTTCTCTTTGGGCCTCTGCAGTTGCTTTCACAAAGTGATTTCACACAAACCAACAGTGCACAGGGATAACCTAAGAGTGCCTTTAGAGAAGTATAGCTCCATAAAAGCCTTGATAACCTCATACTCTGTCTTGTCAATGTTTCCATTACAATTTATTTATTACAAGAGGCTCAGGACTAAGGAAACAATACTTTAGTCTTACCTCTTGGAAGAAGCTTGTAAATGAATACAGAATTTTGATAGCAACATTCTTTTAGAACTCAAGTTAGCAAAAATTATTAAATTTTTTCATATTCCTGGAATTGGCAAAGAGACAGATTTTTCTCCATCCCTGGATTGAAACAAGGGACTTTTTTCAAACAGTTCTGCTGTCGAAATATATAATTATGTGTGGGTAGAACTTGGCGTGTATCTCTTCCCCTTTAGGGATTTGAAGAAAACAAGCCTTTTCAAATACCCTTAATAACATACAGGTAAATAATGAGTTCAGACCAAATAACTGCTAAATATGAGAAAAACAGCATATTTGTACTCCTACTGCAAGCCAGAAAAAGATCAGTGATTACCCATATCCTGACAATGATATTTTACACAGACCTCTCCACTGTTTTCAAGTGGGAGATCAGTGCCCAGGCTGATGGCAGGATGTGGACCTTATAAAGTATTTCCTGCTGAAAAGAGCACTTTGGATTATTGCATAGGCTAAAATATCATTTAACGAGCTGGATTATGAAAGGTGGACTCCTACACACGCAGGACTAAGTGTAAACTGACATGAGTCTTGATTTAGCAGAAAAAAACACCCTAATCAGGCATATTCCCAGGCCAGTAAGAAATCTCACTAAATTCCAGTGAGATCTTTATACAGACAGTTTGTGGCAACAGGGACTTGGCTCAAAAGGGCAGTATCTTAATAGCCAAGCCTCATAGTTTATTTTCCTGTGGGCATCCTAGCTATGAAGACAAGACAAGAAAGCTGGTGCTGTTCAGCCTGGAGGTGAGAAGGTGGTGTGGAGACCTCACAGCACCTTCCAGTGTCTGAAGGGGCCTACAAGGAAGCTGGAGAGGCTCTTCATCAGCAGGTGTAATGACAGGACAAGGAGGAATGGCTTCAAACTGAAAAAGGGGAAAATTTAGGTTACATATGTAGATTATTCCCTGTGAGGGGGAAGAATCCTGTGGCACAGGTGGAGCGGTGGCTGCCCCATTCTGGAGGTGTCCAAGGCCAGGTTAGATGGGGTTTCTCTCAACCTGGTCTGGTTGAATATGTTCTCTCTCATAGCAAAGATATTCAACTAGACAACCTTTAAAAGGTCTCTTCTAACTCAAATATTCTGTGATTCTATGATTCTATGCTCTTTGTAGCTCATAAGAGTGCTGCATAGGCCTCACTGTAACACCTCATTAGTAATTCCTCGTTATTGATTCTTAGTAGTAATTATTAATTCCTAGTTAGTAATTCATAGTAATAAACTTCAGTTTGGAAGATGGCACAAAAATTAACTTTGCTGTTTTAAAACTTTTTCATTTACTAAGCTATAAACCTTTTTTAATTTCTCTATTCTGTTACAGTGGCAGTAGATGTAGAAGCTTTGTCTAGGTTTTCTTTTTTTTCCTGGAATGTGTTCAGATTAACTA
This sequence comes from Cyanistes caeruleus, assembly GCF_971803275.1. Taxonomy (NCBI): domain Eukaryota; kingdom Metazoa; phylum Chordata; class Aves; order Passeriformes; family Paridae; genus Cyanistes; species Cyanistes caeruleus. The sequence goes on from NC_141703.1 coordinate 112,484,840, forward strand.
TATATTAAGAATTGTACCCTGTCTGTGAGGAGAACAGAGGAACGATGGTTTCCCTCAGCTTTTCACCCTCTTTTCTTTCTTCATGCCTGTGGCAATAGCTTTTGGGAGTTCTGAATTCCCCTTGGATGTTCAGGAAAGCCTGTTCTTTTTGCTTTGTCTGCTATGTCTCCTCAGTGTGGTCCCACACCGTGTTGAGAGCCACACCATGTTCCTTTCAATGGTTTGTGGGAGTATTTATGTCAAAGAGAACTCCCAGACTGGCCTAAATTCATTAGGAACATTATCCTCCCCAGTCATTATCAAATTAAGCTCTGTACTGCAGTTTTCAGAATTACTTTGTACATCTTCTTTGTAGATGAAGTGTCCTCTGACCCAGCAATTCTCATTTCATCACGCAAATCGGTCGCGTATCAGTAACCTTTTATTGTGTGAACACAAAGAACTCTGCCTGAGAGAAATTTGGCCTAGTAAGGCTATAAAACTCCCACAATATTTGTGTATAAAGAAGATTTATACATTTCTTAAGTGTTTTGCCAAGAAAAACCCACAGCAAGGACAGGCAGACTAAAGCAATAAGCAGGAAATGTATCATTAAAGTTATGGAAGAGGCTGTTCCCTGCATCAAGGGCAGAGGTACATGTTTGGGACTAAACTGAGGGGCAGTCACTGTTCCCACCAAATAAGGACAACCAAATCTACTTAGAAAAGTTGCTGTTGGTCAGTTTGTGCATTTTGAATAAACTTTGGATTTGTGGGAAACTTACTGTAGAAGTAAGGTTTGTAGATTCCGAGAAAAGAAACTATTTATTCCTTCCTTATCCTAACAGCAGCCAACCCTCCTTTCCTGTGCACATCCCCTTTGTTCTTACACCAACATTACCACAAAAAAAATGGAGCAACCTGTGGTGGCAAAAAGGCAGAAAAACCTTTACAGGGGTTTCAGATTCAGGGCATGCATGGTGATGCTAATAGATCTGGTTGTATGTGAAGGATTTGCTTGACTAGGAATTGCTTGTTCTGCCTGATTGAAGGGGATTCTTCTTGTGAAAAATAGATGGTGAGGAGTTGGTTTCTTGCTCCAAAGGAAGAGATATTGCATTACTTCCTTCACATGAAGTTGCAAATGCTTTAGGACAGTGATGTAAAGCTGGCTGGCTGTGTGGAGAATGTACTCCTGCTTGTGCACCCACATACTAGACAGGAAAAGATTCAGCAGCATGGCTTCACTTTAGTGTGAATTAAAAAATTTGTACTAAATTAGGGTTAGATGGGGAAACTGATGAGTTCATGCAGCTGCAACTCCTGAATGTGGGAGCTGCTGAGGCACCTCTGTCCTGCAGGAATGCTGCCTGTTACCCAGCTGTGGTATTTCCCTCTCCCACAAAACGTAGGCAGTTTTTTCCCCACCATGATGTGGCAGCAGCTCTCTCTACCTCAAGGTTTCTTTAGTCCAAGAGTGGTTCTATCAAGAGAACATTTGTCATGTGTGAGAAGGGTTTGGACAATTCTCTCAGGCACAGGGTGGGATTCCTGGGGTGTCCTGTTTGGGGCCAGGAGTTGTATCAGATGATCCTTGTGGATCCCTTCCAGATCAGGATATTCTGTGATTCCGTGTAAATATCCTCGTCCCTCCTCCAGCTTCCTCCCCCTTCCTTCCTCTGCAGTGCCCTGGCAGAAGGCCCTGGCTCAGACTGGAAAATCCAAGTGCTTTGTGGTTATCACCATCTTTCCTTTCCAAGTAGGCCCTGGCACAGAGGGAGCTGAGTCCTGCCACAACACAGCACCAAAGGCTGAACCCAAAATTTATATTTTTTAACCTTTTTTAACTTTATAAACCCAAAGCATTTATTCCCGCCTCTGTTGCTTTTCTAAATAAGATTTTCTGATGGATCAATGATAATCCCTTTTTAGCCTATCTATTGCACATACTTACAGCAATATTAGGCTAAATTTTTCATAGACTGTACTAGCAAACACAGGTGTCCATGATATCTATATGTATTTCTTTGTGAATAGTTATATTTAACACAGGATTTCTTGTATTTAATATTTTTTTTTCTGTTCCATGTCTTAAAAGGTAAACACAAGTATTTGAGTATTAGTTAGCTTTAGGCACAAAAACCTGATCAAGGATAAGCACACATTTCTCTGGAGATAAACAGATTTATTTTGGGGCTAGTTTTCTTGGGAAAGCATATTGGCAAAATCTTGAAGTCTCCAGTTCTGCAGCTGTTTTTACACAAATACAATTGCTTGCAGGGAAAAGATTTCTTAGGCCTAAAAGCCATAAAAGCATTTATTTCAGTAACTCTATAAACACTACCCAAAAAGAAATCAAAAATAATCCATAAAATTATGACACTTCACTAAAGATCAAGAGCTAAGTAAACAATTTGTTGGGTGACATCTCTCAGATTAATGATTGGTAATAAAAAGAAAAAAAACAGTTTAGAAGTTTACAGCTCCTGGATGTTTTCCACATAATTTTCCTTTTACACACGCTAAGTAGAGGCAGATTCACTGGTTTAATATCTGCTGGTGACACTGTGTTTAAATCTTTTTCTAATCTAAAGCAAAATGGCTGTTTTGTCAGGAAAACTTACCTTGAGATGGCAACAAATCTGAAAGGTCTGTGGTAAAAATTTCAAGAAAGGTTTGCTTCCTTGTCTCAGCATCAGTTATAGTAAAGTGTTCCTGATTTGCAGGCAAATGTCATTAAATGTTGGATTAGTGGGTTTAGACTGGGTATCATCTATTTTTTATAATGAATGCTGCAGTGTGGGTAGTGTGCACTGTGAAAAACAAAGGACATCTTCCCTATTATTGCTTTAAGTTTCTGGTTTACCATCTAATTTTATTACCAAAATAGATGTTTCCAGCCTAATTCTAATGTAAATGTTTGTCATTTCTGTACAGTAAAAGATGAAAACAGACTGTTTTTCCTTGCTAAGAATATTCTTTTTCATTTTTGCTTCAGGATCACAAGATATTTGTGATATTATTTTACAAAAGCATAAAATCAAACCTTGTGTAATGATACCTGCTCTGATCACAGCTCTAGGCATTTCAATTATTTGAACTCTGACATGGGACTCTGCTGCCTTTCTGAAAATGTTTCTAAGTAAATGAGAGACCAACTTCAAACGTAGTGCTGTGAGCAATACACTGCTTCCATATTCCTAGGGAAAAGCGGTTAAGAACTTCTGGAGAAGTTACTGTTACTGTTTATTATTCATCCAGGAAAAAACAAACAAACAAACAAACAAACAAAAAACAAAAAACAAAAAACCAAAAAACCAACAAATAAAAAATACCAGATCTTTTTTTATCCTCTAGCATTTTACAGCCTGGGACCATATCCCTAAAAATTGCATATTGGCATCATTCCCCTGGCTCTGGAGAGTGACAGCAGCTGAGATTCTGGCAGTGCACTCCAGCTGTACATTGTATTTCCAGTGGCATGTTATTCCAGTGGCGGAGTTTTATCGCTTCTGAGGAATCCCTTTGTACACGGAGCAGAGGGAATACTCCTCCCAACGTGGAAATAAACAAGAAGCATGGAGTGCTTGCTGCCAATCACTGTAAATAGTTACCTCAGGTTTATTTTCTCCCCAAGTCTGCTGGTTGCTAGAAGACACAACACTTTATGTTCAGAAGAACAGACACTGTGTCGCCATCGCACTGAGTACGTGAGCAACAAAGAAACTTATTTTTAACAACAAAACAATGTGCTAAATTTAGATACAAGCAGCAAGGGGATACAGATTTAGCCATAATAAAATGCTGGTGATGATCTCGTGATGACCACAGAACTCATTTTTTTGTTACGCTGAGCATAGTTATTCTGGCAAGTGAAGGTTCATGAGAAAGTCACTGAAGAAAAACAGAAAATCCTCTTATTCCTTATGTTTCCAGCTAATTATAAACTTTAAAGCATGAACATAAGAGAAACATGAACAAGATTGGTTTAATTAATCTGAATGTGATTTTTAGTTGTCTGGCTTGATACTTCCCCAGGATTTAATAATGCTGATTTTGTGGTTGAGATGGTATTTCAAGCTCATTTATGTTAAGACTGGCTTCTTTCCCACCATGCCCCAGGCTTTTGATCATGGCCCAAAGAAAATGGATGATGCCTTCTTTTGGGATGGATTCTAGAAAGATCAATGACTTTCAGCCTTTTAGAATTTTATCCTTTTAGAATAAAAATATCTGATAAAAAATGTTGAGCAATCAAATTTACATTGTTTATGAAGGAAACTCTTTATTTCAGTTTGTTAACTCTGCTGGGATAAGAAGACAATTAAAACAAGAGTCATCCTAAGAGGGAAAAACCAAAGGCCTCAAGGATTTGCTTTGTTGTTATTTTTGTTGTCGCTGTTGTATTGTAAATTCACAAAAAAAAGACTGGGAAATATTGTACTGAACAAAAGCTGGAAGTTTGCAAGACTTCACAGAAAGTTTTAAAATACTGTATTCATCTTTAATATGACTTGAAAAGCTTTATAGATTTTTTTTTAAAGGCAGTGGTATTACTAAAGTTTTTATGATACTTTTTGGAAATATTTTTTAAAACTATGAATCACAATATGTTTAAAACTCAAGTGTCATTTTAAGTTAAATGTAGCATTTTCTTCACTTGACGGATAATTTATGCTTTTGACTTGATTATATAAAATGAGGCTAAATTATAAATCCTCATTACCTTACTGCAATTCTCAGCATTTTTTTAAATATTAAGAACTTTGGCTTTTATTTAAATTTTAACTTTTCAGTAAAATGATTGAGCATTGTTACGAAGACAATATTCCCAGTTTCATTGCTATTTCATCAATTAAGGTTTCTTCAATTGTCAGTGCATACCTAAAATTGGCAGCTCATAGGAAATGTATGAAGGAAGATTCAGGTTATGGCAGTATTCTTTTCAAACACATCTGTGATTTTAATTTTACTCTTTTTGTGTAGAACATATTACATAAATTATTTTTTTCCTGTTTATAATCACGGAATTTTCAAATGGAATCATATACAGCATGTTTTTTTTTAAAATAGTGATGAGTTTAAGTCTTCTAGAACCACACTTGCAGAGTTGAACCTTTGGTGGGTTCATTTTCCTATCGAACTAAATGCTGCCTTTTCTGTACTCATCATTGCATTCCAACACCATTTTCCCCAACCTCACATTCCTGACTGATAATTAGTTGCATACAGTGTCCTTTTAAATATATTGTTTGGCACTCTGGACTGTAAAGTGATAGCATCCATCTATTAAAAGTGTTTTGGAATATTTTTTTCTGCCAAGAGTCTCAGTGAGACATGTGCAGTGAATGATCAGCTCTCCAAGATTGAGACTTCCTCAGGTGAACTCTGAAGTATCAAACTTGGGCAGTTAATTTGAAGTTCCAGTAGAAGGTGGCCACTTCCTTTGACATTTTCTAATCCATGAAATTCCTGTCTATGGAGCTCACCTGTCCTCTTGGTGGAGACTGAGATGAAGAAAGGGAAATTAATATGTGGAACCCACTATTTACAGTTAAGATTCTATGATCTGTAGTCATTATTTTCTGTTTATTAAGTGCTTTCTTAGAGCTCTCAGCTCTAAAATATATTGAGACCAATGAATTGCACTCATTTCTGGCTGATGATGGGTACAACACAAAGGCATAATCTGGTTTCTTAAAATCTGGATTTTTAAGTGAAGAATGAAGCACAGCAGTCCAGAAGTGTAGAAAAGTCAATTAAAATTCCCAAATCCAAAGAGGACAGTATTTACCTGCTTAAACCACAGTCCTGCTGCTATTCATGTGATGTCATTTGAGGGGAATGGTCTTTGTCTTCAGTCTACAAAACTCTTAGCCTTGGATGCCATCTAACAATAGGATGCGTAGACAACGATTATTTCTGGCTTTCAGGTCTCCTGTCCCTGAGGACCCATCTTTGTTCTTTTTGGGAAGGAATTCAGTCATCAAAAAAAATTCTAATAATGAGAAGTTATTTGGAGAATATCCACCAGCTTGTTTAGTTTTCTTGTTAACAGATCAAAGAAAACTTATTTAATTTTTATATAACATTCATGTATGCATACTTCCTTTCTCAGAAAAAGCAGTAACTTTACCTTGTCATAGTTTCTATTTGTTTTGTTTTATTTTAATACTATTGTGTTTAAGAGCCTGTTGTTCCAGCTGGACTTTCTAAATCTGCTCTGGTTACCCAGTCAGTCCTCACATTAACATGAAAATGTTTCTAATCTTGACTTCTAAGCTTGGTTTATATACCAACATTAATTCTGACATTTGAATGACCACTATAATTTTGATGGTTACATCTCTTTCAAACCTCCTTGTGAAGAATGGCATTTTTTACCCAGATTGCAATTTTTTTCAGTTATGCTCCTAAGTTCTATTAAAGTCCTTTAAACTGAAATGATGCAAATCTTTCCTTTTGTTTTTGTGGATACTTGTATTTAACAGCATTAAAACTACAGTATACATCTTAATATGTACATTTTCACTTACCCTGGCAAATTTAAAGAGCTGAGACCACTTAGGAAGACCATTCTTTTAAAAATGTCTTCTTATCCCATCAGAGTTAACAAATTTGAATTAAAAGTTTCCTTCATAAACATGAAAAAACCACCCAGCAGTTGCTGTTCTTCAGAATATTTTCTAATGATGATGAAAATCAATTTGTGCATATTCCTTTTCACTGCTTTACTTTAAGGCCTGGACTCTGCCTCATGTTCTGCATCACTAATTTATATTTAAATATTTCAATTTTATTTGCATGTACTGTTCTGAATCTGTCACAATGGGACGCAATGCACCTATGAATAATGAAAACCAAGTATCCCATTATCACTGGACACAGTGTTTTACAAACAGAGAAATCCCAGGTCCCTTGCAATAAAAGCCTGAATCACAACAAAATGTAAAAGTGGAAATGCAAAGTTCAAATCAACATAGCATGATCAGATTATTTGAATATTAGGCACCATAAATTTTTATTCAATATAAGAATTTGCTGTGTTTTAGAAATTCTTAATGAGTTGGGATGTGCTGAAAATGCTGCCAGGATTATATTTCTTGCAGTATTGCTGTCCTTCCTGTTCTAACATGTTAGAAATGAGCAACAACTGGGAAATTACGGAAAACATGATTCTCCTCCTAAGCCAAATCCTGCACCAAGACTGTTCAGCCATGCAGTAAAAACAATCAAATAAAACACACAAAACCACATCCTTCAGGTTATGGATGCTTGCACAATCTGATCTATATTGATGAATTTTCTGCAGGTTCATTTGTCATAAAAGAAAAGCCAAAATATTATGGGCAGGAAACACATGATCAGTTGTTTAGGAGAGGTCTGCCACTCATCATCAAGATGTCTGGTTGTCTCAGTGAGTATAAGTAACTTCCAATTCTACTGTACCATCATGGAATAATTTGGTAAATTCATACTGGTTGTGATAATACACATTTCACTTTGGGTTTTTTCTGTCTAAAGCAGAAGAGTCTCCATGAGCTACCAATGAAATCCTCCTTTTGAATTAAGGGAACAAAAAATTTGCAGGGATTGAAGTCTTACAGTACTGTGTAGCGCTCAAGGGTAAAGGATTGGAAAGAGGGGAAGCAGAGCAGAGCTCCGTACTGCACACAGAGATACAGAAACTCAAGGCAGAGGTGCTTTTTTCTGAAAATTATTTATGATTAACAGCCAAGGGGTTGTTCTTAACCTGTAGTGTGTGGAGGCAATGAAAATGGTGTTCCTGGCTGATTCTGCTGGACTTGTGGATGTACTGAGCATGTGAATTTTCAGCAGCTCAGGATCTAGACCATAGAAATCTGCCAGCCCAATGACTTAATCTGACCCTCTAGAAGTCAGTGGCAGTTTTTCCACAGGTTTTAGGAGGTGTTGTGGCAAAGCTCAGTGCTGAGCTTGCAGTGCTTTCCAGAGCACTGAAATGTGGAAAAGGGGATAATTTTCTCCCTGAGTCACCAGTTGTGTTGCTAGGGAGCACAAGTTCCTAACAGAGAAGGGCAAAAGCACAGGAAAAGTTTAACATAGCAACAAGATTATTGTGAGGAATTTAAAAGTTCAGTCTGACTTGTACAAAATCCTGAGCCTACAGTCCTTCCTTGTGCTGATACCCTCGGTGTTGCCAGTGCTGGGAACACCTGTAACTCCCATTAGCTCACGGGAGATTTGTGTGTGCTTAGCACTTCTCAGAACTTGGACCCTGACACTTACATACATCTCACGTCTTGTTGGATTTGCAGAGTCACTAATCTGGAAAAAAAAGAAATGTTGACTCTTCTGGTGCTTTTGGGTTTTGCTCAGGCCACACATACTGAGAGAGTTGCTTTACCCGTAATATTTCATCACTTCAACAGTTATTGCTATTCAGCAGCAGGGAACTCCACAGCATATGAAAATGAAAACCAATCTTTTAGAACTTATCCTGTCATTTAACCCTAGCTCAGATCTAGTCTGCCTTTCTGTGGCTCTAAGCCCAGAGGAGTGGATTGCTGCTCTTGGGCTGCTGCTTAAATGCCACTAACTTTCATCCAAGAAATTATTTTTATTAGAATCTTTGTGCTGCAAAACTGAAGATTTGACCTGAAGATTGGTTCCTGTCTGTGTTAGTTCCTCCCCCTGAAAATTTGTCCTCCTTTGCCTTTGCCAGCCCAACATAGGGATATTTCTGTAGGCCTAAGCAACACTGGCTACCAAGGAATCCTAGTATTTTTAGGCTATAATTCTATAATATAACAAATGGGAGAAGAAAGCATTACTCCTGGTGGGAAGGAGAGCACAGAGGATCAATGGTTTCTTCCCATCTGCACAAGAAATTCATTAAAAAATTCAAGATCCCCAAATGCTTTAATCACAGGGTCATCCTGGTCTTGGATGAGTGTCTGGGGCCATGCAATGACTTCAGCATATTTGAAGGACCATTATTCAAACACTTCTCTATTTATCTAGTAAAAATCTCCACACACATTCTAATTCAGAAGAACTGCCCAAGAAAAATACCCAGTGCCCTGCTAATGAACATCGAGCCCATTATCAGAAATTAAAAGCCTAGTCTCTGTAGAGAGTTTAAAGAACTTAATATAACTTTGATTATATATCTTGTTATGCCAAATTTCCTTAGAGGAGCCATGGTTCTAATTTAATCTTATTGAAAAGCAAACTGCAAGGAAAACCACAGAATTCCATGAACCCCAGGGATGCACCACAGGTGGTGTTTGGCAAATTTCATGAAGCCTATTTAATTTCCAGTCCTCTGAAATTGCATCATCTCCTGTGCCACTATGAAATATTAGCATTTACAGCCTGCACATCCTGCTGGAACTCTGTGAGAACCTCATGGATGTCTTGGGAAACTTGCCCCCTTTCCCTGCAATTTGCTGGAGTCCTCAGAGAGTAATCCAGTTACAATCTCTGATGCAGAAAAGGTTAAATCTGTTTCTTTCAATACTGGAGGCCTCGAAAACATGACTTTCAAGGAAGCCAAATGTCAAATATGTGGAACTTCTATACATTTCTGTGGAAGGTTATTCCATTTGCTCCAGCTAGGAAAAATTTAGATGAATATAAAATGGTTTTGTTTGGTTTTATTGGGTTGGAGTTTAGGACAAAAGCCTTGATAAGCAATGTGTGTAGTATCTTCCTACTGTTAAGTCCTTTTCTGGATAGGAACTAAATGAGAAGTCAGACTGGATTTAATGAGGTTTTCTTTTAATGATGAATTGAGCTAACAATAAAACTTAACTATTTTAATCAATCACTTCATACATCAAAGATAAAATTTAAGATGGGATGGTTACAATTATTTCTGTTTTATTGCAGATCCCCAGAATTCATTCAGTCAAATTGCATGGCAGCAGATATGATGCTTTGTCTCTCATATTAAAGAGATCTTTACTTTTGTGGATGAGAACTGAAAAAACAGTTTTAAAAAGCAGGGTTTGGTTGTTATGGATAATGAGGCAGCTCTTCCTTGCACCTGAATGTCCAACAGTAGCCAGCTCTGGGCGTGGGAAGGATGCTTGTTTTCTCTTCCTTATCTCACCATTCATCTTAAGAGGCTTTAGAGGTGCAGAAAATCCTCATTTTCTCCTTTCTTCAAAGAGACATGTTGTCTCCCTCATTTAGGGCACGTTGGCTGATATTCTGGAACATGTGGATTTTATGGTTTGCATAATCCACACAAGTCTTCCTGTGAGCACAGGGTAGAATGATACCTTTTAATTTGTTCATTTGAAAACTAACCAGTGCTGAAACAGAGTGGGAGGACTCAGCTTTGTTTCCATCTTGTGTAATCAAAATTTTATTAACTTCAGTGAGCAGTCACTGCTGGCTTTGTGCCAGGGGAGCTTTCTCAGTTCATCCCAAATAAGAGATTTTTTTTTTAACAGGAGAAAGTAATCTTTAAAAAATAAAAATAATAATAAAAAAAATAATAAATAATAATAATAATAAAATAAAAATAAAAATAAAAATAAAAATAAAAATAAAAATAAAAATAAAAATAAAAATAAAAATAAAAATAAAAATAAAAATAAAACCAAAATAAAATAGTCTTTGGGAGTATTTTTATGTCATTTGTATAAACCAAAGCACCCCAAGACTATTTATGGCAGGGTGACTGTTCGAAGTTGAGTAATTTGGAATGCTTGTTCTAGATAATTATCCATAGATTCAAGTTTTCTAATTTCTCTTTTCAATATGTATTTTTGGTTCTCTAGGGCAGAAGGTGTTTTTTCCTATATCTTCCCGTAAGTTTCTCTGAGCAATCTCTTAATATTAGTGTAGATTAACACATAAACTCAGTAGTATAAATATTTCAAAACAGTTCTTCCAGTGCTTGAAAAGCATTTGAGAACAATTTGGAGCAACACTTTCTATAGCATTTAACAATAAAAAAGGCTTCTTTGTCTCTTCCTCTGAGATCATTAAAAAATAGCTCATTCCTTTTGAGGATTGGCATCAGTTAGACAAAACCTCACAATTTTTTAGGGATGGACTCCTCTGCTTTGCTCTGGTTGGTCTCCCATTACCAACACCCAAAGACCTCACATCAGAGGCAAGAGGTCTCTGTGGATACATTGAATCCTAGGATAAAATGAGGAGCTCTTTAAAAGTAAGAAGGAAAAGCACACAAAATCCCCTCTTGTCTGAATCACATTTGTCAACAGACCTTCTTGGTGAGAAAAATATTGGCAAAAACTGAGGGCAAAGCAAGAGGAAAGAGCTCTGTCTAGATGAGACAGTGAATGGAAAGGTTACATTTATGAAGGGGATGAGATTTCAAAGCATTTATGAGACTTTCATGGTGAAGCATTTCTAAAAGCAATTAGAAAGGTGATACTATAGGAGACTTTTGTTGCCTTATATCATCATTTGTTTTGCTATGTTTGTGTTAGAATAAGATAGCCTCAAGTAAATTTATTGGCAATAAATAGGAATAATAAATGGTTTGTTTAGAGTCTGGATTGGCTCTTCTTAAAATGTCCACAGAAATATCTGGAACTCTTTTGCTTGGATATCACAAAAGAGTATGTCAGAAATAAGTATTTGGGGTTATATTAAAAATCTAAAGTGGTTGCTATGGGCAAAAGTACTGAAGCATTTAAAAGCACTAAAAAAGGAAAGCATATTGGTACTTCTGAAGAAATTACAGAGGTGTACAAACCACTGATCCTTTCCTAAATCCATATTGCATTGCAAAAGCAGCAAGACAAAAAAGGCTTAAGCACAGTATCACTTCATGAGGACTTGTTGCCAGCTCCAGCTGTTGAAGATGGAAAGGAGTGAATTACCTGGGATATTTCTTTCCGTGTGCAATTTGCATATTCTAACTAAATATAGGGAGGGAGAGTGAGGGGAACAACAAAGGGAACAATAAGGATTTTGTCTGAGGCCAGGTCAACACTTGCCCTAGATAATGGTAGATGCCTGAATTGCTTAGAGTGTTTCCCTCCCAGCACGAGCTGGTTTTCATCATGGTGATAAAGGAAAACATTTCACACAATAACCATTGAGCCCCTTGTTATGACTTGAAAGCTGCACAACTGCTTTTTATTCCAGGGGAATATGACTGAATATGACTTTGGTATTGTATACATTACTATCAGTAATGTGTACAATAACACATGAAGCCAGGGTGGGAAGACATTGTACCCTTTTAGTACGAAACTTAAACCTGTGAATAAAACTTGTTTAGCATCACTACATTGAATTTCCTTGACTGGGTTTATTTTGGCTCCTTCACTGTCACAGATGTTCATTATTACAGAAAGAAAACACTGTAAACTCAGTAGAGACTTTAAAAGAGGAAAGGGGGAAATCTGAATAAAACCTGAAGGTTTTTTTTGTTGTGTGTGACCTGATCATCAGCTCTAGAAAGCGTGTGAGCAACCTGCTGGGATCTGGTTTCCTCTGGGGAAAGCAGTGACGTAAATCCACTTACCCCTCATAGGAGCTGTGGAGATTATGGAGTGATTTGGCTGAGAGTCAAATGAAAGGGAACACAAGAACACGAAGAGAAAAAAAAAAAAAAAAGCTTTCAGAGGTTGTTTTCAGGTTTGAAGGAGATAAGATGGGTTTTGTAGCTCTTTTATCACTTTCTCATGCCAGGGTACCTCAGATGTGCCTGAAGGAATTTGGCCCTTGTGGTTACAGTGCTGAATTCACACGGGAATTTTAGCTGACCTTGTCAGCTCTGGGAGCAGTGCCTTAGACAGTGCAGAGACCCTTCCTGGGCTTGGAGAGCTCTATTAATAGATCTGTGGCACCCTGCCCAGCTCCAGGGCTGGAGGTGTGAGTTTTTTCACTCTTCTAAGGTTTTCCTTGCATATGTTAGCACTGTACAAAGCTGCCTTGCATCTTGAGATAAGGGAAGTAAAGTCCCCAGTTCTCTAATAGCATTTGGCTCTGCTTCTACCTCAGAAAGTTTTTTGCTGGTTCCACAGTGTTTTTATGCTCAGAGCTTCTTTTCCAAGGTGTTCTAGTGGTGCTGGAATTCAAAAATCAAATTATAAACCAGTTCTATTTATTCTCTCAGCTTTGCTTACATGGATGTTTCACTAGGACTGCTCTGCTTTCAATTCCTCGTGCATCGTCAAGGCATTTTCTTGCTAATTGACATTTTCAGTCTAAATAGACCTGTTACTCTTCAGAAATGAGAGGGACTGAATTTTTCATTTAGTCCTGTAGCTGCATTGCTGAATGATCTCTCTCAAAACAAGCTGCTGGTTTGGAAGTTCAGAGAAGAAAAATCCTGTCCCACATAGGGTTAAATGCATGCAAGAGACACAGAATCCCTTTATACTATAGGAAAAAGTCTTCCAGTTCAATTCCCATCTAATTTACCTTTTGCTCGTGGCCTAATGTCATTTAGTATACTAACAGAGCAAGGAAAAATGCTTTAGCTGTAAAATGGGTCATAAGCACTTCATGTCCTCAAGGATTTTGAGAGAGGGAAAGAAAAATAAAATCATGTTGTGAAGGAAAGACAACTATTTCCCAGAAAAACATGGAAACCTATTTCTATTAGAAATAATGCTTCCTTTGAAAACATACTTTGTTTTTTTTGGAAGGCAAACAGAACAAAGTCTGAAATCATAGCAAAGGTAATAAAAAGGATTCAGCCATAAAAGGACATATATATATATGTATATATATATACACACATATATATATTAGCAAGTGACTTCTTCAAATAGCAGAGAAGTTTGAATAATGCCTAGAAATTCCCAGCATTAAGGAAAATTATTCCATTAACTTCATTATTGGTTCCTTTAATTCTTTTGGCGTATCTAAATTTACCTATTGATTTTTATGTTCTGTAGATATCTTTGTTAAGGTTTAATTGAATTCTTTATTATGCTTTAATCAGAAAACAGTCATTCAGGTCTTCATTGCGGTATGGTGTTAGAAGTAAAACTCTTTTGAACTTGTAAAGCTCGTGTTTAGCGGACCTTAGAAATTCTTTGGAATTGCCAATGAAGAGAAAGAGAAGGTGAAATATGTGAGGGCAGAGGCTGTACAGCAACCAAGAAGATGAAAGAAAGAACAGAATAACTCTGCTCCCTGACAGAAAAGAATTGGCAGAATCTACAAATCGCAAAATCATTTTTCATTCAATTGAAAACAAACATGGGGTGCTTGATTAGTTTGTGATATGGCAATAGTCTGGAAATAGTAAAATTTGCATTTATACATCCAGTGCCATAAATTTTAGGTTCTTTTTTTCATAATTATTATTTTGGTTTTGTATAATTTATATAAAAAAAATCTGTTTTTCTGTTGACCATGACAGTGGCTTCACCACAATGATCGTAATGAAAACAATTATATAATTCCCTTCATGGGAATCAAGAAAAATGCAAGAAAAGGAAAGGAAGAGTTACAGAAACTACTTATGTTCTTTAGGGGGTTTCTAGATAATTTGCACACATTTTTGGGCTTTATTGCTTTGTAAAAAAAAAATAAAAATAAGCAGGTGGAGTAAATTTAAGCTACTAAATCAAAACAAATGTCCCACAGCAGGTGGTCAACATTTGGAAGCACTGAGAGCTGGAAGAAGAACAAAAGTTTCCATTTTCTATTTAAAAGGTACCTTGAATTAGACATCTAGAAAAGAAATGTGGGAAGCCAAAGGAGCTCTCTCTAATGAAATTTAGAACACATATGTTAATACCACCTCTGAGATGTGTCTTAGAGAGTAACCTCCTCCAGCAGTTGTGATTGTATTGGGCCTATTGTAAAAGTACAAAAAACCCTAAAAATTATTTCTGTAATATATCAAACATCAATATCAACACAGTGAAGGGAAAGAAATTCACAGAATCCCAGAGTGGGTCAGGCTGTAAGGGACAGCAGTGGGGCATCTGCTGCTGACAGCAGGCAGGTTCATCGCAGGGCACAGGATTGCTTCCAGATGGCTCTGGAATATCCCCAGTGAAGGAGACTCCACAGCCTCTCTGCTCTCTGCTCAGGGCTGGGCACTGCCCAGGGCAGAAGTTGTGCCTCCTGTGCAGGGGGAATTCCTGGCATCAGTCCCTGCCCGTTCCTCGGGTGCCACTGCTGGGCCCTGGAGCAGAGCCTGAATCCTGCTCTGCCCCTCCCTGCACCCAGGGACAGCCAGGGACACCCAGGGACTCCCAGGGACACTCAGGGACACCCAGGGACAGCCAGGGATATTCAGGGACATGCAGGGACACCCAGGGACAACCAGGGCTGAGGATCCCTCTCAGCTGGGGCTCCTCTCCAGGCTGAACAGCCCCAGCTCCCTCAGTCTTTCCTGGGCAGGGAGATGCTCCAGGCCTTTCAGCATCAGAGAGACAATCATATGCCAATGACAGGTCAGCCCATCCCATCGAAGATAAATATCTGGTGTGGGAGATGAGTCACCTCTGGAGATGCTGCTCCCTTTCTCCTGCTGGAAAGGGTCCTGGCTGGCTGCCCATGAACAACATCTGGAGTGCAACACGAGGTGTGACGGACCCTTCCAGAGAGGGACACACAGAGGGCCAAGCAAGAGGCAGTTTAGACCAACAGGACCATCCAGGGCAAGCAGCAAATCCCAGCTGAGCTGGAATTCCATGGTGTGGACCACAGCTCCATGGGCAAACTCCATAATAACAACAACCACTGAGCAGACAGCACCTACCAGGTCCCCCTGGCTTTTCCACCAACTCAAGTACAAATCAGTTTGCTGATAAAAATCCTGGAGAATATTCAACTGTTTCGCTTATCTCTTGTCTTTCCCTTTTCTCCACCAAGGTCTATAAATTTTAGACTTTTTAAGGACTTAAGACATTTTAAGAGTTGCTTTCTCAGTTTTCCATAAAAATGAAAATATATTTAGAAGAGTCATAACAGCAGATTGTGTAACTTCTGGACACAATTGCATGGATATAATTCATCTGAAGTTAGGGAAGAATTACTTACATTTATGTTCTCTCCTATTCCAGGCTGATTCTCTACCTTTCTGTCTGTTTTGC
Source organism: Cyanistes caeruleus (assembly GCF_971803275.1). Taxonomy (NCBI): domain Eukaryota; kingdom Metazoa; phylum Chordata; class Aves; order Passeriformes; family Paridae; genus Cyanistes; species Cyanistes caeruleus. The sequence continues at coordinate 112,500,853 of NC_141703.1, forward strand.
TGTTTTTTTGATGCAGATATTTATTTACCTCACTGAAAAAATCATGCAATACTACCAATAATTGTGTATTTAAATGTCTATATTTCTTCACTGAAAGCTGCATTTATTACTTATGTATGCTTGTTATATGCAATGGCACAAATTTCTTCTTGTTTTATATGTTATCCCAGGGAAGCTCCATGTGTTGAAAAACATACAGAGATTCAAATACATTATGTTCATCATTAGGATTAAATCCTAGGGATGAAAAGATTACATTTCTGTATGTCAAGCTATGGTCACTGGCCATAATTGCTTCATTAATTTGCAGAAAGCAAAAAACTGGAAAAAACTCAGTTTGGACACAAAAGTATGTGGATGAGAAACCTGCAAAACAAGATGTCACACTCATGTTCCTGGCTGTTGTTTCAATGTATTTGAGTCTGCGCATCAGGGAAGTGCTCTCATTTTTTATTTTGTTTTGTTTTGGTTTGCAATCTATTTATAATGATTGATTGTGGGTTTCTAGACTTCTGTAGGTGTATACTGGGAATTCAGTATGCCTTTGTATTCAGGGATTAAGAAGATTTGGTGGCTTAAAGAAGCATAAAACATAGTTTAAAATTCTGGTTGACTGGAACAGACTGAAGTAGTTAAATGCTGTGTTGCACAGCGTGTTACTCCTGTTCATCCTTGTTTAGCTTTCTTCAGCTGTTAACAGCTCTGGGGAGCATAATAAATTAACCCTATTGCTTGGACTGATGAGTTGTCATTCTCTGCTTTTTGCTCAGTTCTTGCTTGGTGTTATCATCCAAATTCTTAGAGGCTGCCCAGGAAAGTGGTGGAGTTACTGTGTATGACAAATTTTGTCTCATTTATTAAATACTACCCTGTCAGAGCATATGACTACTATATGTCACACTACACGAAGACAACCAGAGAGAAATTGTACTTTTATAAAAACATGTACTGATTTCCACTGTCCCTTTATTTTTTCTTTTTCTACTGTTGTGACAGGTTCAAACTGTGTGCTCAGAGATCTTCCACCTAGACACACATAGAAGATATGTGGGTCTCATTGTGCTCTCTTTTCCCACTGCTATCCTTCCAAGCAATTTCCTCAAGGAATCACATTCCCTGCGAGTGTTTAAATGTTATTAGGAAGAATTTATTTAAACCAGTGGCAAGCTGTGGTTCCTATGTGACTTGTAAGCAGTTTGAAGTGTAGCTCTCTTTTCAGGACTGTGGGACTGGAGCATCCATCCAAAACTGTGCTGGTGCAGGAGGCACCTGTGGGAAGCAATCTGGGTTCCTGGCTGTGGAAGGCAGTGGATCAGCAGGTGTGGCTGAAGGGGACAGTGACAAATGGCCTCAGGTCTCTGCTGCACCACCAGCAGTGATGGAACTTGTAGGGTTTCCTGAAGAGAGCTACACTCACAGCAGTTTATCCTCATTTCTTTAAAGCAATATCCATTTATTGTAGATCCTCCCCTGGTTTGAGAGCCCTTCTGGTCTCTTGTCTTGTAGTGGTTTAATTTTTCATGTCTCACGTTGTGATAAAAATCAGAATTATCCGAGTCAGAAAACATTTCACCAGAATTGCTGAGAAGTTAGAGTTCCTGAAAAGAGTGTGACCAGGCCCAGGTCAGTGCCTTGTGATCAGTGTAGTGTTAGGCAACAGCTGTTAGTCCAAGGAAATTATATTCCAATTATTATTTGGGATATAATCATCTATACCATGTTATAATGATAGATAGATAGATAGATAGTTAGATAGATAGATAGATAGATAGATAGATAGATAGATAGATAGATAGATAGATAATATGTTATAATTATATTATGTTATAATTAACTTAAGTAACAAATTGAAAACAACCAAAACACCAGACCAACTTTAGTGCATGGGAACTGCTTTTAATCTCTACTATTATTTGAATTAACAGCATTGGCTTCTCTGCCTTTTTGGAATCAGTTCCTGTATGAAAAAAATCTCTTTTGCTTGCCAGGCAGAAAATTTTGAGAAAATATTGTGACAACTGGAAATATAATTGCTTTCATTTTGTACCATTCTACAGAGTTTTTTCCAGTGCTGGATAGACTTGGCTGTGATAGGAACTGTAGAGGGAATGACAACTTTGTTTCCATAATGCTGGAAGGAGTCAGATGTTCAAAGTTCATTAAAATCTTTTCCTCTCTTTGGATCCTCACACTGGTTTGCTGTGTGCAAGCAGGATTTTGTTCATAGGCTCTGGAGAAGTCTTTTTCTTTCTGTTTTACCCTATATTGCTGAATGTGCCATCACATTGCAACCAGGTATCTTTGGGGTGAAAGCTCTTGTGTCAGAATAGTCTGGGTCAGGCTGGGAAGGACAAACTTTAAGCAGTTATCCCTGGAGCGTAACTTGGACAACTTCTTCTTCTTCCTGCCTGTCATGGCCCAGCTGTCAAGTTTGCTAGATAATAAGACAAGAGGAAAATAAGGTAGGGAAAAGGTGGCTCATTTTTGACTGAGAGCAGTTAAATTCACAACTTGGCAGTGACCAGCTTATCCCATTATTAATGGGAAGGGCACGGAGCCTGAGTGACACTTAAATGTCCTTGAAACTCTATCTGATATTGTCCTTGTGCTAAATGCTTGCACAGAGTCCAAAGTGATAATTCAGTGATCATCGTGAGTCACCAAACCCAGGGAATCTCCATCCTGGCCTTTGAATGTGTCCTTGGTGCTGTTCCTGAAGGAACAGGAGGACAGAGGTGGGAGGGAAAGTGCAGCTCCCAGGTCTTTCTGAACTGAAGAAAGCAGTGCTGCTGCTGGCCACCTGGCAGCAAGAGGAGATTTGGAAACTGTGGTAGTTTGTTCCGCTCATTATGCCCAGCTCTTTCCAGTCAGCCGCTTATCCATTAGCTTAGGAAGTACAAGAATCACCTAGAGCTATCCCAGCTTTCTTACTGCACATTTACAACATCCATCTCCCTCTTGCTTCTGTGGCTCTCCTTCCATTTGTCATTTTTCTCATTTAAGGAGAGATTATTTGCCAGCCACTCTGCCAGAGACAGTGTTCTAGGCAGGGAGGAGTAGCTGCACTGCCCACAATATCCCAGACCTCTCCAAGGAGTAAATGTGTTAAAAGTTATGACGTGCAATAAACTGCAGATGCAATAAAAACCTTGGGCCAGATGTTATTGCATAGAAGCAAAATGTGTAATACAAAAAAATGTATAAAACCTTAAGTAGCTACTGGAACTTCACAGGTCTTTAATATTTTTCTGCAGACACCACTATGGTGCAGTCACATCTTGTGCATCACATTAATTTCATTGCTTGCCAAATAAACTAAATCTTTCAGAGAGCTCCTGTGCCATATCTTGAAGTCCTTTTTCTCTGAATTCCTTTTTCTATCATTCATTTAACCTGAATGGAAGAAGGAAAACTCTTCCTCTCCCTGAGGTGACAATCTCAAGCATTTATTTCAGAAAGCACTTAGCTATATTCCTAAGCCTGCCTTTATTTCATCAATAAATGAGACTTAAGTACATGTTTAAGCAGATATTTTGGACTGATGGGCTTGTGAACTAATGATTAATATTATTGATTAATATTCAGGATGTGCTGAAGGGCCGTTGTGATCTGAGGACCAGTAAGCTGAAGGTGTGAAGGGAACACAGAAAGGCCTGAATCTGTTGGAAATAAGGAGGAGGGGAGAGGATGTGGGAAGTGGCTGCTACTTTTGGGTAGTCTCACCTTGTAATGTGTTGTGCTTTTTATAGATAATTTATAGATGCCATAAATTATCACTGCTGTCTTGTTTTATGAAATGTGGAGAATCTGAAATCCTCCTTGCTCAGCCTGTGCTAACTCTTTAGTCATCCTCCCATGTATTTGGAGAATAAAAATCCCTGCAGCTGGAACATGTAGGATTGGCTGTGGTTTTTTGTCCAACAAAGGCTGGAGGAACACAGAGTTCAAATGAATACATGTTTTGTTAACTTTCTGGCAGCTTTGCATGAACAGACTAGAAGGAATGACAGGCTGTGTAAGTCAGCGTAACAAAATGTGTGTTTCTGGGTACGTAGAGTGGTTCTGAAAGTGGGTAACAGTGTCCTAGACAGAGAGAAAAAGCTGTGCTTGGGGTGTTTCCTTTCTCTTTGTTGGTAGATATTCTTCCCCTGGTGTGTGTTTTAGCTGACAGAAGGATCCATTTCAGGAATACGCTTTATCAGTGAAATGATGATGATTAGCAATAGAAATACTGTCAATAGAAATACTCTTTCTTGATTATTATTTTTTCTGTGATTTTTCTGGGGGTTAAACAAAGGTTTGAAAAAGGAAAGTGGTCCTAATGTCAGCAATATAAGCCCAGTCAGTGATCCTAAACTCCTTTAATTTAAAATATTATCATGATCTGATTTTTTCTTGCAACACTCAAGAGTTAGATTTTATACTTCAGCTCCATATCTTCTTCCACTAACATATAATTTACTAGTCATATATTTCATGATGATGTGAGCATGCATCTTACCAACAAAGGTTCTGGCCAACAATAGCATAACTTTTTTTCATAAGTAGGAGGAAAAATATTTTAAAAATAGCTTTAGATAAACCAAAAAGACAATAGAAGTTTGATTGTTTACAGGGAAGAAATATGCAGTAGAGAAAAATGGTTTCTTCTAAATATGCCCTTTGTGAATACCAAGCCATAAATTGATATTAATTTCTTTAAAGAAGTAGATGGTGCTTATGAGTTGGATGGGACTAAAAAGCTCATCCATTCCCAACCCTGCCATGGGCAGGGGAAACTTCCACTACCCCAGCTTTCTCCAGCTGGCCTTGGACACTTCCAGGGATGGGGCATCCTCAATTTCTCTGGGCAATCTGGTTTTTCCACATGACAAAATTGTACATCTTGGTTTCCTTGTGGATCAATTCCAATTTATAAAAGAGGGGCAAGCTACTGATTTTTCTATCCTCTGTCACCACACCAGACTGAATTTTTTCTGTATAATAAGCAGCAAAACTGCAAAGTCTGATTTGGGGCCTCCAGTTTTTCTAAAAATAGAGCTAATAATTAAAACTGCTGTTAATAACATTGCTGATGATGACTCTTGACTTTTTTGGGGTTAATATTGCATTAGTCATTTTTGTCTCTGACTATTTCTCACTGCTTTAAAGCAATACTTTTTGTTTGCTGCAACATTACTCTGAATTGCGGAGAGTTTCAGATTTCAATCCCATGAACACTCCTTGGAGGCTACAAAGCACATACTGGTCCTTATTCTTTGATTTGCTGCCAAAATGTAATCATCTGTTGTTTTTCAGTGTGCTGGTGGCAGTTTAGAGTAAAAAAGGAGAATCTGATGCCCCCAAGAAGAAATTCACTGTAAGGAATTCACCTACTGCCCAAAAAAGCTGTAGATACATTTATATCTAGAATCTTTGCATCATCTTAAGGGACAGACTGTGATTTGCCTTAATCAACAAAATCTAAACCACTCAATGCAATATTTTCTTTTTACAGGGGACTCCTGAGAATGATCTACTGGAAAAGAAGGTCACGCATTCCCACTGGAGTGAATGAGATAAATGTGATGCTCACGTGTGAAATGTGGCAGGAATTTCACAACAGAGGTATAAGAATGCTTAAAACTGCTCTGTCAATGTGACTTTCTGGTGAAAACACCCAGCAAATTCAGGACATCTTTGCTGCATTGGAATCACAGTTGTTTACAGCTCGAGAATACCTCTTGAGTTCTCTGAGTGCAAAGCAAAATTAAATTTTAGAAGAAATGTGATTCAGGAGATTTTCCGTTAACTGTGTCTCATGTGCTTTTTCATTTCCTCCTTGTTTCTTTCCCGTCACTGTCACCAGATGTTTGTGTTAAGCGTTATGTTTTCAGCTCTGGGTGATTAAAACTGGAATTTAGAAAGCTTAGTGGTGCAAGTGCTTTGTACAGTCCATAAGTCAAATAGAAAACGGTAAGTATTTATACATTGAAAGTGAGAAAATTTGATTTGAATTATTCCAAAGTAGATTGTGTGAAAGATTCATGTTGGTTTTAGTGCCTTTCTGTCTTTAAGTCGTTGAAAAAATCAACACAAGGGATAAACTCTGATCACTTGCACTTCCCTTATATGTCCTCTTAGCAAAATGCAAAAGATCTTCTTCAAGATCTTTTATATAAGAAAAACTGAAGCATTTTGGCACGGAGGAGGTTATGAACATGAACACTCCCAAAAAAATGCTTTTTTCCAAATCCTGTGCTTTATGATGTAGTTGCATGGGCAGTTGCTCATGCACCTTGCTTCATGAATGAATATCTTCCAAGTTCGTGTCATTGTTGCATTCAAAAAAAGTAGTACCACTCAAAAAGCAATTTATCATCATCAATAGTTCAATACACTGATTTATATGTACACAGCATCTGAGAAAGCACACTTAAAGTTCTTTGAACTTGTGAAGGAAGACATCTGGAAGCCTTTGTGGCTGCATAATATTCTATGTTGTTTCCATCTAATTTTCCTGATGTGCAAGCCCTTGACAGACAAAGCTGTGGAGAATGATGCTCTTTGTCTGGAAAAGAGAAAAAAGGAAAAAAAACAAACAAACAAAACTCTGCACACTCTCAGCAATTATTTAAATTGAAATTACAGCCTGTACTCCCAAACTCCGTGCCCCTTGGCAGCTGCAAGTTGATGAGGTGCAGTAATTAATGACTTAGTACTTGTTGGGTAGGCCATGGAAATAAACAACTATGCGCTCGTCCTTTGCCTGTTCCATGTGGAATAAGAAGTTGGATTTCATTTGCATCTAAAGAAAGAAGAGCTGTTCACCTGGTTATTTATCAAGCTTTGGTCTTTTTGAACCAGGGTTCTGGTCCCATAAGGAGAAGGAATGCTCAATTTCCGTACCACTGCCTGGCTGTGTGCAAAGCTCAGCTACAAAGTCCTGCTTTCCATGGAATGCTGAAGCCCTGCATTTGTTTAAAATCTGGCCTTGTGCTCAGGGATGTTTATACTGAAATCAAACATAGAAGATGACACCATTCCTGTCCCAAAGAGCTCCCTAAAATCAAAAGCAAAACAGTGTAAAATAAAATCAGTGGTTGTTTCTGACTCTAAATTTTAACCAGAGCAGGTCTAGTAGTTATAAAACATTGTCCTATATATAGTGTAATACAATCTGTGTTAGACTGTTCTTTATCAGTGGTGTCAACTAGGACTAGAAAAACTATTTTAACTAAAATATTCAACAGATTTGTGCGTGTACATATGCACAGTATATTTTTCCTATATGTTATGTGTATATATAGATATAGATATATATTTATAGAGAGAGATCTATCAAATTAGGCACGTATGGACACACCCACACATGCAGTGTGCACTTCAGGAGCGCAGGTATTAATAAGACAGTGAATTACCATTGAAGCTGGTAAAGGTTGAGCATTTTCCCACTTCACTGTTGAAATGAGTAGGTCATATGTTCACTGGACTAATCTAGGCTGTACTGTCACCACCCAGCTGGGAGTCCCCGAAATCTTTTGAGCTCTTCAGCAGGAATCGTGTGTAAGGCTTTTCATCTGCTCTTTGAATTTACGGATGCTGAGGGACTGGAGCTTTTTGTACTTTCCCAGATTATCTCGGGTACTTTTGGAAGCAAGTGTGCTTGGAAAAAATTATCAGGTCAGGTTAAAGATAGAAGTGAGTGAAACATGAAAAGTCACTGGATTTCACATTTAAAAATGTCTAAGTGAACCTTGGAAAATACAGGTTTGCTTTACCCTTGACCTCAAATCTTCATTAATCTGACTCTACAACTGATAGTATAGAGAGTTTCACTTCAGGTGCATCACACTGTTGTTTTTACACTGGTTTTGTACACTCCCTTTTCTTGCCTTATGCACTTCAATTGTGGGATGCTGATCATGAATAATTTTGAAATGTAAAGTGGCAGAATAGGAGAGAGACATCCTTGTTCCTTTTCACCAGCTTCTATGCTCATAATCTGTCACTAGAATACATCTTTCTCCAAAAGCCAGATGTGAGGCATTTAGAAGATTCACAGTTTATTTCTCTTCTAAAATGGAAAGGAAAAAAAACCCTTTCAATATTTCAGTAGTAAAGAGGAAAAGGGAGTCAGTGGAGATAGAGAGGCTTCTTCAAAACTAGAGGCAATACAGGATTGTATTTCATTGTCTAGTGACAGTAAAAGGACCTGAGCGACAAGATATTTTTTAAACATTTTAGCCACTTTAAAACTCTCTCTTCATAATGGAGTATGTTATTAATGAAATGTTTTTACAGTACATGTATTATATAGATTATCTATAGGTTGCATAGGTTTTAAAGTCAACGCCTCAGTGCATGGGTGTGGGTTGTTCACAGCAACCCACAAAAGGGAAACACAGCCTTGAGTGTGCAAAGCACCAAGCTTGAGGGGAAGAGAACTTCTCTGTTAAAAGTCTTAGAGACCAATGTGTTTTTCAGGTTTTGCTCACTGAGCTTCGGAGTGAAATTGGCAAAAATTGTAGCCAGAGAAACCCCACACCCTTCAAACACAAAGGTGAGGAGGCACCCTAAGAAAATTCATGAAAAAAGAGAAATATAAATCAAATCAGGAGCAAGGCCCATGCTGCTGCAGAATGCTTGGCTATTGAGAGGAACAGGTAGAGAAGATATCTGCCTTCGAGAGCCCAAAATGGAGCATTGCTTGCTGAAACTTGCAGCCTCTGGGGCTGGGGCTCCTTTTTCTGGATGACAGGGAGCTTGCACAAGCAAGACACATTCCCCAAGGAGTGGGAAAGGTGCCAATGAGCCACAATTTGGGTAGGATTTTGCTGACTGTGGCAAAGAGATGAGATTGGGAAGGAGGGTGGGCTCACATGTGTTTGTGTGCGTCAGAAAGACGCTTTTGGTGGAGCAGGGAGCCAGGAGATGCTGGGTTTAGTGAACCACTGCATTTGAGCACAGTGTGTTGACTTTTTAATCCACTCAAACTGAGGTTTTGTTTGGTGTTTTATAAACTGGGACAGCAAAGCACTGAATTCCACCCAGTGAGTGAAGCCTGACAAGTGTCTCCACTGTTGTTCTCCCTGTGCAATGAAGAAAGCAGAGACTGAGGTGGCTTTTCCAGGCCATCACCTATGTACCTATTTGCTAAATATTTAATTTATTAATTGCATAAATAGGTACATAATAATGGGCTTCCAGTAGTATTCCCAAGTAGATGTCAGTGCTGCAAAAATTGAGAATTGCGTCCCAATTGGTATCTTGGTCATTAAACTCAAAAGAGGGAGGGAGGGAGGGAGGGAGGGAGGGAGGGAGGGAGGGAGGGAGGGAGGGAGGGAGGGAGGGAGGGAGGGAGGGAGGGAGGGAGGGAGGGAGGGAGGGAGGGAGGGAGGGAGGGAGGGAGGGAGGGAGGGAGGGAGGGAGGGAGGGAGGGAGGGAGGGAGGGAGTTAAAACACTTTTGAATGCAACATCCAAAGGATCCAAAAGGAAAAGTTAGGGTAGCCTTTATAGCCATGAAAGGAAAGAATTATTTTGCAAAGAAACAATTGTAATCAGAAAAAGAAAAGCCAAGCACGTCCTAAGAGCTCTAAGTCAACATTTCTGAGTCATCCAAAATAGTTCTCACATAAATGATCAGACAGATGTTAAAATAGATTCAATTATTGTTTACATTTAGTAAATCCATTGGTTCAAAAGCCAAACCGATCAATCATCTTAGAAATAGACTCAAAATGGCTATTGTAACATAATTTTTGGTTTCACTTCTGGATAAAAATATCATTCACAAAATAAATACTTTTTTGTGAAATAGTAAAAAGCGAGATTTTAAGGAAAGTGTCCAAAATGACCAGAATGCCTGGGGCAGAAACAGGAAAGACATAAATAAATATAATATTATTTCTGTCTTCAGGAGTCAAAAATTAAATATAGTTTCATCCTTGTTAATTCTGAAACTTCAGTGTGAGTATATTCATTAAGTTTTTATGTTAAGATGGAGAGCAAGTTAAATAAAGTACGTTCATAATTTTGCTAAGCACAGGCATTTGATCCACATCAATTTTCTCAGTATCTTGCCAGTAGCACAAAGAATTGTGGAATCACTATTTTATTTTGAAATCTGAACTGAGACCAGATAGGAATTAAATTTAGCCCTGCTTGTTGGCTAAATGAATAATATCTGTCAGGTAGATTCCTAGTATGAATTAGATAATAATCTCTGCAATAATTATCTGCAATTACTCTATTTCCTTAGGGAACTAGAAAGATAAAAGCCCATAAAAGCATAAATTGTGCACTATAGAGTGTTGTAGACCATCCCCTGTTGATTTACACTACACACACCAAGGACTAGTTCCAGCTTGAGCACTCACTCACAGCTCTGGGCTACAGGCATTGGACAGGAAGCCATTCCTGCCTGGCTCCTCTGGCTGGATATCCTGAGGGATATCAGATTTCCTCTGGGAATGGGGGTCTTGCACCCCTGGATGTCCTGGTGGCCCAGCATGTCAGGCATGGGACATGTTGGAATTATCTGTCTGGGAGAGAGAGAATGGACTTCAGACCTCCAGGCCCCTCAAACCCTGAAGGGGGGAGGGCAGGGCTCTCTTTGCCCTGGGCTCTGAGCAGAGCTGGGATATGGATTCTCCTCTCTGGATAGACACCAGTTATGGGATGCTGGAAGTCAATGCCATCAACAGCTGCCTCCCTATCACGGATTGTCCCATCCCTGGAAGTGTTCAGGGACAGGCTGGATGGGCTTGGATCAACCTGGTCTAGTGGGAAGTGGCCCATGTCAGAGGGGTTGGAAGATCTTTAAGGCTTTTTTGAATCCAAACTATTCTGTGATTCCATGATCCTGTGCTTCCCTAGATTCATGCTTAAGATTATACTTGGAATCCATTTCTTCTCAGCGCTGAAGACATGCAGACCTCTGGAAGGGCAAACCTTAGAAACAACCCCTCCTGCACTCCATCTCCTCATCCTCCATCTAACACAGAGCAGCAGATCACTGACACAGCTTTATAAAAATAATTAACGGAAACAGGGGAAGGCTTCCCTTTGGGTCAGAACTCTGCCTTGAGTGTTTTTGCCTATTATTACAGCATCAGTAAAAATGTCTTGTCCATTTTCAGCAATCAACCTCGGGTACCATTCTGTGTCTCTCTCAAAACCTGTCACTTCCTCTCTATTTCTAAAACTGCAAAATTGCACAAAATGTATGCCAACTACTAAAAGATGGGAAATTACTTGTTATATGACAAAAAAGTTCATTCCCACGGTCCATTTGATTAATTAAATATTCAGAGTTTGACTTCAACCACCACCAGAGATAAGCGTACCAATCCAAACTGACAGTTCTGTGTGTGATAAAATTGGAATTTGCTGTGTTTGGGACAAGTCTTGTTGTATGTTAGTTAATGACCAAGCTATAATATTTGTCAAACTGACATCAAAATTATTAGAAATGTCAGTGGAATTAAAAAAGCAGTAGATTAAGTGGACACAGATAGGGGTGAAGGGGTAGTGTCTGTGCAGTAACAGCACTTTGCCAGATGTTTCTGTGCCAAACCAGATGGAAGCTGCAGTATTATTTATTTTTTTTAGCAGAATGCAGAGTCTAAGTTGGAAGATGTATTACTGTAATCATAAAGACATTTGTAACCCGTTTTTTAAAATTAGTTGGTTTGATTGCCAACAATAGTATGATTATGGCCAACTGTGGCCATCAGCTGCCCAGGACTTTTCTAGAGGGGCTCAGAGCGTGGCCCATGGTGGTTAATAAAGAGGCAGGTTAATCCAAAGTAAACTTGTCGAAGGTAAACCTTCCTCCCTGATAGTCACTTTCCAGCAATGAAAGGTGAAGGTTTCCTTATCTAATGTTATGAGAGATGCCCACATTAAAAACAGAGGGATTAATTAGAGTCACTTTTCAGTGTGGGGCTTGTACTGTGAGAGAACTGTATCACCTGTGAATTTATTTGTCTGAGTCCCATTTGTTCAACTGGGAGAGCTGTATGTTTTCTCAGGGGTCAGTGACAATTACAATGTACATTTGCTCCACATAATCATGTATGGGAGGCAACAAAGTGCAGGAAGGCCTTAATTAGCACTGAATTAGTTCTTCCTCCTATGTTTCCAGCCCACTAACCTGACCTGAGGCCCCTGTGTGTATCATGCAGCTGCCCAGCTGGGCCAGCTTTTCTCTTATGACCAGTTTCTCCCTTTCCTGGAATTCATCTTAAAATTTCCACAGAGGGGAATACTTTTCCTCTTAGAAGCTCTGGCTGCAGTCTATCTCTAGGTCTGTTCTGTTGGCCGATGCTGGGGTTTGTGCTTCAGCCACACTCCCTTGCTCAGCTACATCTTTTGGATTTCTGGCTTGAATTTTCTAGGCTGTCAAGGCAGAAGTGTCCAGAGAATATTGCTAAATATTTTGTCAAGGCTGGATTAGATGCAGGCACAGCTCCGTGTAAGTGTTCATGCCCAACAACAGTGGTTCAACCACCTGAGGTTTTTTTTATGGCATTTCTGGCTCAACTTTTTCAATTTGAAGCCTTTCCCCCTTGTCCTATCACTCCAGGCCCTTGTAAACAGTCTCTCCATCTTTCTTGTTTCTCATATAAACAGATCATTTCCACTTAAAGCAGGGCAGATTTACCCTGTTTTCTCCTGGAACCATTTATAGATTCAAACAAAGGGGAGATACTACAGAGGAAATTAGGAACAGGCACTTCTATGAGCTCAGTGTCAAGAGATAAGCAACACAAAGGGTTACAAATTAAAGAGGCTCAGACTTTGACAGGTAGGAAAAATATGAAAGCAGTGTAATCTGAAAGCCATGGCAAAAAATAATAACTGGAGATCCCTGCAAAAGTCCCCCCAAAAAATTACTATCAGCCACTGCTGCTTCCAGAAGGAAAACAAAGGAAATGTATATATGTTCTTTTGTTCTTTTGCAGGAGTCTGTTTTTCTCTTATCTTGTGGCTACAGCTTTCTCTAAGATAAAATAATTCCAAACATAAGGTTAGTATTCTGACATCACAAACTGCATCATGAGAGCTATCTTAAAAGTCTGTCTAGGGGATTTGGCACTGAAAAATTAAATTAGCAAAATCTTCTAATTTTCTTTAAAGCAGCTATGTTTTTGGAAAGGATTTAAGGATAGCTTTGATTTTGCCTAAAATATTAGCTGTTTGCAGAAAATTCTTTTTCTTAACTTTATTTAAAGATAAATATAATAGCTTCATAATCCTAGTTTTTTAATTTGAGGTCTTCTCAACTGTGTATTGCAGAATAATGGAAATATTGTCTTTTTTTTTCCTTGTCCTATAATAATTTTGATCATTTCTAAGCAACATAGTCTCTCTGCATGAAAAAATATTCTCAGAACAATATTTTACTGCAGAATTTGCTAAAACATGAGGACACAACAGGAGCCATATAGGCACACAGCCTCCTGGTAGCAGGCAATTCATTTTTAGATTGATCCTTTTTGTCCCTTGCCCTGAGTTTTGTATGGAACCACTTCTGATGTTCGACCCCAGGAGACTTGTATTCCTTCCAGACACTTTGGGAAAACTGTGGTTAGGCATTCAAACCATGCTGTTGATGGGTTGGTGAAAGATAATAAGCCTCATTTTGTCTACAAATGCTATAAATTGTCCCAAGCCAATCCTTTCGGTGTCTTTGATCTTTTAAGGCAACTTTGGCTTAATAAAGAGGCCAGCAAAAATGGTCTTTTAGCAGAAAATCTGCTCTTTTCAACAAGCAGGATTTTTTTGTGAGAGGTGACTGCAGAAAATACTGATCAGAAAATATTGTTTTATGGTTTTCAGGAGCTGAGCTGAGTGTCACAGATTGGTGACATTTCTGTGGGTCAGTTTTTTGCACGGACTTTACTTGGTGATACCCTGCCCAGAGAATACTTCTATTAACATTTTATAAAGCAGATACACCTGCTTCCCCACAAACACTCCACAAACAGACAAATATGGTAGAATAAGAAAGGTTTTAGGTATCATTTTTTAAGTAGTGAAAGAAGCCTTAAATTTAGGTTCTTTGCAAATCAGCCCTCAAGGCAGATTTCCCTGGGCTAGGTTATCCCAGTGGAAAGTGTGAGCACCAGAACTGCAGCCTCCCAGATGTCTGAAAGTTTGCTGTTCTGTGGTACTTAAACACTTTGCAAGTAATTCTCAAAAGGTCTCAGTCAGTGAAACAGGAATATTTCAAAAGGCCTTTGCCAGCATTGTCATGTTAAAAACTTTCCAAAGCACTCCAGTGAGGGCCCAGGTGCCTCTCACACCCACACTGAGCTTTTGATGTCATCAGAGGTTTCCATTTCCCTAGGAATCTCTGTAGATCATGAGACTGCCAGCAAGGATTCGGTCTGGGGAGCAAATGATGAATGGGAAGCTGCTGCTTCCACATTTTCTGCTGCTTGAGACACGTTTTAAGGCCAAATGACAGCTCCAGAATCACGCCCTGTTCCTTGCGCATCTCGGTGAAAAACAAGATGAAAAAAGAACCTGTCACTGGCCCCTGCCAGACATGGAAATATCTGTTCAGAAGAGCAGCCTCTACTGTTCTGAGGGCCAAATAGGTATCAGCAGGCTGAGTGGGTGGGGAGTGTCTGAAGGACACTGCATCCAGACATCAGGAAGCAACAGTGCTGTTGCAATATTGCTCCTGATGCTTCGTGAGCTGAGACTCCCGTAAAGTTCAGAGCCAGGAGGAAACTTGTGATCCACCATCAGTGAGATCCCCAAAAATCTAAAGGCAAAGTTCCCCTCACCTGTCTCCCTAGTAGGTATTTATTTGTTTCAAGGTACCTGGACAAAATGCTCGGAAAATTCAGAGGGATATGAAGACACTCATGCAAAATGTTTCTATTTTCTTATTTTTCATCTCTTTCCCAGACTCATCTGAGGCTATGTAGAACATGTACAGCTAAAACAGGAACTCCTGGAAATATGTTTTCTTATTATTGCATGATCAAATTGCAACTTGCAGGGCAATAATAGATTTAATAATTATTCTGCACACTATTTTATAAAGGCACTGCTGTGGGATCACAACCTTGAGGCTACCTGGACTTGATAAAGCAGTGAGTTCCTCTCTGAAAAGACAGAAACTAAATTTCAGTGCATGTGACCAGCTTAAGCTTTTGCCAGGAGAAAGGTGCTGTGATTATAGTAAAAAACATTGTAGGAAAAATTATTTTGGGAAGAATAATCATGCTAACAGAGCAAAGAGACTCAAGGAAGAAAACGCAGTGGTTATGACTGCAATTACAAGGGCAACCAATAGCTATTTTCCAGCAATACAAAATATATATATCCAAGATTTGAGATGCTCAGTGGCATCAAAAAACCCTGGGTTCTATATGAAAGTGTCATGTAAATGAAATTTTCCTTGACAGAGACACGATGGAGTTACATCCTCTCCACAATTTTGAAGTACTAGAGAAGAAAGTAAATAGAAGTATTTGCATTTGGGACATCCTGAATGATTATTAGAAAACATAAACCAGTCCAGAAGTAGCAGTTAGTCACTAGATATCATATAATTAATGAGCTTGAAATGAGTAAGGCTGAGCACTCCATTACACTCCCTGACTGATTTAGAAGGCAGAATGAGGCTATATTATTTTTTCATGTCATAAAAGTTGCAGACTTGGATAACAAAGTGTCAGAGCAACTCTGCTCTTACAGCTCAGCTGTTTCTTGAAGCCCTACTTTTATTTTCAGATTTGCTGTTAATTCCACTGAAATTTGACCCAGAGGAATTTTGTGCTACTACTTCAGTAACATAAAGAAGTTGAGTGGATTGCAAAATTGTTCTAGGTTGTTGCCACTTTTCAACAATGCTTCTTCCCTATAACAATTTAAAAGCAAACAAAATGAAGAGATAAATCTATGAAACACAAAGCTGGGAGTGCCTCATGGAATGAAGTTATATGACTAGACCTCAATTCTATGTGCCAGCCATTGGAAGAGAGAGTGCCAAGTGAAGAATGAATGGTGGAAAATTGGCTTTTAAATAATAACAAAGGAAAACAGAGATTGCAAGAGACTATCATTAAAATGAGGGCCTTAAAAATCAAAAGCTGGTTGCAATTTTGACAATTCTAAGTTGGCAGGTGGCTGCAGACAAAATTACACTTTTCATATGCTCTGGAAATTGTAGTTAATAACTGTCAGGCATTTCTTGCCTGTGGGACTCCAAAAACAAACCAGTGTGCCCAGAGATGAGATAGTAATGGGAGGTTCATGAACACTGGTGCCAGTATGAACCAACTCAGAGCAGTGTGGTAACAAAAGCTACAAGTTATATAAAATTGTTTGTAGATGAAGGACACCGTGGAGGAAGTGAGAATGAGAACAGAGGAACCTGATGAGATCTATTTAATTAGCATTGGGATAAATGGTTTCTGAAGGAGTAGAGATTTTTTGTAAGGTGCAGTTCTGAATAAGCTATGTATGACTTCTAAACACTATGGGTTTTGGGGGTTGGGGAAATAGCTGTGCTTTGTAACTACACATTTTGTTTCCTTTCTGAGTCTTTGGCTTGGAAAGTTTGATAAAAGGAGTAAAGCATAAAGAATGCTGTGGGAAATGTGGAATGAAAGCAGCTTTACCTTGTTATTGGATGAACTGAAGCTGATGAGTCAGTAAAGTATCTTCATATTCCTCTTGTTCCATTCAGATAAATGTTCTCAGTTAAAAACCCCAGAGATTTTGCCCAGACTCTGACTTCAAATCTTGCCCAATGCAGACCTGTTCACTCAGTGAACTTTTGTTTAGTCTCAGAATAAAAGCTCATCTTTAGTTAGTGCATGTTTCAACGGAAAGGATCCAGGCACAGCAAATATCATGCATGCACTCATTGAATTCATGAGGAACAGATGTCATTTGCAATCAGAAACAAGGGGAGGCACTTTTGAATTTTGAATTATATAAGCATATGAGAACAAAGAACAATCAAAAGATAAAAAAGGAAGTATTTTTGCTGTGTTAGTCCAAATTGTATATTATCATAGTCATTCAGAATCCTGCTAGGAAAGATTAATAATCAGCAATCGCTGGCAACAGGCCTTTGCTTGCAAGACCCCAAGCAAGATTAGAGTGCTCCTGTGCTGGGCTATTTGAAAAGGTCAGGTGAGAGAGAACCAGTTCCACAGAAATCTGTGATTCCAATGCACATAATGGAATGATTGTTCACACTAGGGATTGTTTACAGGGAGTTGTATCCTGACTTGCCCACTGTATCATTTTCTGCTCTTCTGAGGGTGACATCTCAGGCAATATCTCACATCCAGTTGCTCCGTTCAAGGCAGAAATGGTCCTTCCATGCTCAAGTTGTCCCATGCAGAGGGACACTGGAGCTGCATGAGGACTCTGTAGGGCCACAAAGCTGATAAAGGGACTGGAGCATCTTTCCTATGGAGAAAGGCTGAGAAAAGTTGGGCTGTTCAGCCTGGAGATGAGAAGGTTGTGTGGAGACCTCACTGCACCTTCCAGTGTCTGAAGGGGCTACAGGCAAGCCAGAGAGGAACTCTGCATCAGGAACTGGAATGATGGGACAAGGGGGAACTGCTTCACACAGAGAGTGGGTTTAAAATAGATATTGGGAAGAAATTCCTGCCTGTGAGGGTAGTGGGCCCCTGGCACAGGGTGCCCAGAGAAGCTGTGGCTGCCCCTGGATCCCCGGAAGCATCCAAGGCCAGGCTGGACAGGGTTTGGAGCACCCTGGGACAGTGGAAGGGGTCCCTGCCCATGTGTGGTGTTCCACTGTGGGGAACCGCAAAGATTTCTTTTAAAAATAGATGGTCAGGAACGAAATTAAGTCAAATGAGACAAACATCATATCTGAGAACCATTTATCAGTAATGAAAAACCATAAAAAACCCAATAAATAAAAAGAAGTTACCTTACAAAAGAGGGCTAGAGGAGAGAGGGGAGACAAGAGGAGACAAAGAGGCTGTTAGCAGCAGAGGTCAGGGAGTGCAGTCCATGTCCCTGAGGTGGGGCTGTGCACGCCGCCAGCCTGGGGACAGCACCTGTGGCAGCCAGACACGAGTGGGGATTGGGCAGGAGGACCAGGAGCCTGGACAGGGTCAGGGTGAGGATCCCAGTGGTGGGGCAGGGCTGGACACAGGTGGCTCAGGCAGGGATGCAGAGATGAAGCAGGCAGAGCACTGGTCAGGGACACAGGCAGGCAGGACAGACACGAGGGTGAGCAAAAGCCAGCGAGGGCAGGAGAGCCAAAAGGTAAGCTGGGACCAGGGCAAAAAGCATAAGACTCAAAAATCGCCGGCTCAAAAGCAAGTTTTGAAAAGCCAGTCTCAAAAAGCAAGTTGTGGAAATCCCCCAAAGAGACAAAAGCATAGGTTCCAAGAGCACCCAAAAGGCAAAAATGACCAAAACATCCCCAGGCTTGTGACACAGCCACTTTTCGAGCCCCTGGGCTATAATTTCTAATGTCCCCTGCCTCTCTGTCACCACTGTCCGTCCAGCAGCAGCCAGGGAGACAGGGGAGATAGTTTAGCTTGTCAAAGAAGAACCTAAAAACAAGGCTCTTTCCCTTTGCTGAGATGGCAGTCACAGCTTTATTTCTTGGGGTCCTACAGAGTGAGGTAGCAGGAGGGAAAGAGGAAGAGGTATCAATAAGCACTCCTTTTTGAAGAAAGGGGGAAAGGGGTGGAGGATCTTACACAACCAATAAGGGGAACTGGGAGAACAAGATAAGGGAAATAAACTTACAATTCTAAATTTTAGGGGGTACATTTTTTGGGTCATACCATTTTTCCTAACTGCATTACAACACCCCTGGGCTCTCCCAAAGCCGGCCTGTGGCCAGGAGAGCTCGGCCCAGCCCAGTCTGATGGGAGCAGTCCCCGTGGGCAGCTCAGGGTCTCCTGCTGCTGTCCCACGGCAGCTGCTGCCAGGCAAAGTCCTCCTGCAGACAAGGAGGAGCTGCTCCTCACCTGCAGATGGGAAACCCTCCCCTCTGTGCCTCTGACAACCATTCCTGGGGGAAAACAAAACTAAACCAGCTCCTCACACCACGGCAGGTGTGGATGGGCTTGAAGGTCCCCTCCAATCCAAACCATCCCATGAATCTGTGATTAACAGCACTGACTAAAATTTTATTGGATAAAATTTTAAGGCCAAAATAAATCACCTCTCCAAACCACTCTGCCCATCACAGCAAACATGACATTGCACAGGAATAACTTCTCATTTTTCCTTTGCCTTTCACCTTCAATATTTTCATGGAAAGTGTTTAAGACCGTAATTAATTCTGAAAAGCAGACAAATGCAATGAGCATGCATCAGATCCTATAAAAATCAAAAGGGATATTCCCCTCTTGGTAACAGGATTTTTGTAAAAATCCTTATAGTTCTTAAGAGGGATTAGGTTTAAGTAGAAAGGTTTTTAATACTGGAAATCAGATTATTTTTGTGGGTTTTTTATGCTATGATTTTTATTCCCATAATGCATATTGTGTTAAAAATAACAGTTTTTATAATGATCTAGAAAGCTGTTAAAGTCACCAGATTTAGGAAGGCTAGAAATGAAATTAATATATGAAATAATTATGCTTCTCCAGGATGAAACTTTCCCCAGCTAAATGGAAAAACATCAGTTACTGCACATCTATGCCTAACACAGCTCTAGTGATTGCAAAGTAAATTTTGCCACATCTTATAATTTAAGTTATTGAAACTCTGGGAGTGTAAACTATTCACAACACTGCATTCAAAAAGGGGTTATTTATATCTTTAGTTTCATGTGCAAGATATGTTCAGAATTAAAAGTTAAACTGAGAGTCAGGAGAATCATAAATAAAATAACAGGTAAGAGGTGCAAAGGTCATTTCAGAAGCATAGTACATCTGTAAATCATCATTAATGAAGCATTTTGTAGATTCATTGGCCAACCCTTGCCTAAATTAAAATAAATTTCATTATCACAGAAACAGTACTGGTACTTAGAGAGCTAATACATATTTTGGCTGAGATATAAGCAGCAAGTCATTTATGCATTTAGAACAAAATCTATTGAACTATTTTGTGTCTGTTTTCATGAATTCTGTAGCCAGTCCTATTTAGTTATTAATAAAATCAAGGATAATCACTGCAGTCCAGCAAACACCTTATCAAAATCTACCTCTTTGTGTTAGCACACTCAGTACCCAGTCACCAAGAAAAAGTATTTCTGCAGCACTTTAGGAACCAAACTTGTACAGGAAAGTCAAAATGGAGATGTGGAAAATGAAAATTGATTTTTCTTCCCCCACTGAGGGTTTGTCATAAAATGTTAACATTCTTTACTAAACCAACTCCAATCAGTTGGCATTTTTAAAAACAGAGCTGGGAATGTTTTTCCTGTGTGAAAAAGCCCAAAGGGATACTTTGAGTTTTTGTCCTGATTTGATATCAGGACAAAGTGTTTCAATAATGGAATTTCCTGTGTGATGAAAACCCTGGGTATCTGTCAGTTCTTTTTAGAAAATCTGAAGAATTCCACAAAATAATACATGGAAGCAAATGTTGGTGAAAAAAATCCAGCTGTGCTGCTTGCACCAACAGGAAGCTCAGCCTGAGGGCTCCAAACTCCCTTTTACTGCAGACTAGACAAAGCAGAACACATTTTTAACGCAGTGTTCAATCTCAGGAGCCAGAATATAATTTTTTGAAGACACTGATTAATGTCATAGAAGACCTTTCCAGTAGACCCTTGGTTTTAATCTGAACTCTGCCTCTTAAATTACCTTTCTTTCCACAGCTTGTCCTTCCAGCACTTCTCGGAAATATTCATTGGTTAATAATTTAATATCTAATTAATTGCAATTTTTTTTATAATTTTCAAGAACTTGTGTGTTTGGAGGAGAACTTCTGAATTGTGAAATAATATCATTGTAATCTTATATTACTAATTCGACAATATTCTAACTGGAAATGGATCATAATACTGAGTAATAAAGACTTTCAACTCATTTAAAATGTCAATTTGCAATTAACTTGAATTTAATCAGAGGAAAAGCTAAAGAATTTCAGAAAGAGACTTGTAAAATTTAGTATCTCTTATCTGTGTTTTCTTAAAAATAAGATATCATAAAATCATAGAACAGTTTGGGTTGAAAGGGGCCTTAAAGATTATCTCATTCCAACCCTCTGCCATGAGGCTTTGCTGTGTCACTTGATTTTACTTAATTTCAACCAGTAAAAGGTTGAATTTAACAGTATTTCCATGCACTGCCTATGAAGCACTATGCTAAATTAAAATATTATTTTGCATTTTTAGCCTAAAAATTCACTCACCAGGCTTGTTTGCTGGAGAAATGCTCCCCAATTTCTCTACAGTGCGCAGCTCATTTTACAGACTTTTGTGTACTGGGGGGTGGTTTGAGAAAATATTGCCAAATAAAATAAAGGCAATGGGACTGCAGAATGGCTTCTGTGATTAGGTATGCAAAGGAGGACTGAGAGGAGGAGTAAAGTGCAATGACAGAGTAAAGTGCACCCTTTTGCAATGAAAAGCAAGACCTGATACTAATACTTGTCTTTTTTCTTGGAATAAGGACTTTGTTGATTTATTTTTTGTTAGGCTAGAATAAGGATTTTTCAGTGCTGGCTCATCTTAGATAAATGAAACCTTTTAATAATACTGATGGCAGTTAATGACAGGTGATTTTTTTTATAGGCAGTGTCAAAAGCCTGGGCCATTTGCATTAAAGTCAACCAGCTCCTGTGTCATCTTCCATTTTCTTCAATATTTGACTTTAATTGCAATTATGGACTCCAGACTGATCCTATGCTCACCTGTGAAAACATTTTTCCCCTTCTTTCAGAGATTTTCTGCCTACCATGAAATAAGTGGAAGGAAAACATAGATGTGCTCACTGAAAATTCATGGCCTGGAGAGCAAAAAGGGCCAGTCCATAGCCTGGAAATTTTCAAAGATATTCAGTGGGGTTGTATTGAACCATCTGTGGCATGACACCTTCGGGAGCTGCACCCTGAAGAGGAGGAGACATGGATTGTCATCAGCACGTGGAGACGTGAGTATGGACTATCCAAGGCGTGAATACAGCTGCTTTTCAGGTGACTGATCACAGCCTGTTCTTCCCATGTCCAAATCAGGTCCATATGTGCATCCAGTTGTTCTGATCCATGCTGTGTTTTTAACCCCATTCTTACTTACCCCTGATATTCTTGCTGGTTTGTCCATTGACTGTGCTCAAGCACTTCCATTTATGCTTTCCACAACATTCTGGAGCATGGAAGGTTCTACTAAGTTCAGCTTTCCCTTATAACCCTCAGGAAAATCCCTACTCTACCCATCATTTAGGTGAGAGAGGTGGTGAATAAAATGGAAAAATTTCAAATAGCCAAGTTAGAAATAGTCTGATGGTGATCTGAGCAGGATATTAGTGTAGGGAAAATATGATATAATATCTCACTTTAGGTAAGCTTGCAGTGGAAGATGAAGTGACTTGAGTGTTTGTGACTACTGTGAATTGCTCTTAAATTCTCCTCTTAGCATTTGGCAGAATGGACTGGAAGATTAAAATCAGGTAGTAAGAGATATTTTGCTGGTCTTGCTCCAGACAATATTGACATTTTACAAGGAGAATTGAGATAGGAAGTCAAAATGTTCAATGCAAAACCATAAAAAGCTTTTGACACCTCTGCAGTTCATAATATATTGAACTAGAAGCATTACTATGACATAAGGAGTTTTACATGAGTGGGGCTTGGGGTTTCTCAAAGATTATGCTTTACTTTGTGACTGGTCAAATTCCTTC
Source organism: Cyanistes caeruleus (assembly GCF_971803275.1). Taxonomy (NCBI): domain Eukaryota; kingdom Metazoa; phylum Chordata; class Aves; order Passeriformes; family Paridae; genus Cyanistes; species Cyanistes caeruleus. The sequence goes on from NC_141703.1 coordinate 112,523,656, forward strand.
CGGAAATTAGATTAATTGAAAGTGGCATCTAAAATAGTTTAGCCCCATTTTTAATGTTTTCAAAACAGCCCTGAAATAACAGCTTATCATATACACCTCTTTCCTGTGCATGAAGTCATCTTATTTGCAGAAGCCAGGTTAGATTTTAATAAATGCTTTCTCCTGTTAATAAATAACACATGTTCTTTTATGCATGTGCTTAGTATGCGAAAGGAGTTTTCACCTCCTTTTTGATACAAAGTCAGAAGTGTCTGGTAGAAAATTTAAGTCTGTAAATTCAGATTTTTTTCAGGAACATGTGAGAACTCTTTGGATTGTTGAAATATTATAAGTTTGATATCTAGCAATTATTTAAGATTTGTACTTCTAGCCACTATGTAGACATTCATGTTTTTTTTACAAATTATTAATATATTAAAATTAATGAATTTATTAAATGGCAATAGTCTGTGTTAAAGTTTATCATTACCATTGCAAAGGGAACTACTCAAAGGACAGGAAAACACCAGCAGCAGGGATACCTGTTTGGATGGCTGCATTAAGGTACAGCTGGAGATACTGGAATCACCACAAAATCCAAGGAAATCATTAGCTTGACACCAGGATTTGGTTTATACCCATTGTCCTCACTTTTTGTGAGAGGTGCCAGCCAGTAATGGAAAGCAGACCACACCAATCTGGTTCAGCATGTTAAAATTTGCAAACTTCTTTTCTTCTTTCTGGAAAGTTTGTGGTTTCACAGAACTTTTAGGATATTGAATTCCTCTTTACTGTGTTTTCATTTCGTGAGGGTGCCTGACCTAAAAAAAAATAAAAATTAAATTAAAATGTGCTTTGAGGTCAGCAGGAAGTGTGAAAGGCTATTAACCTTAATATCAAATGAATTATTTGTTTCTAGAATCTGAGCATTCCTCTGGTTTTCACCTCAAACATTTTAATTTGCATCCCATGAGGACTGGAGTGGCCCATAATTTAAATTAATGCAATTATTCTTGATAGGTTAACTTAAGTATTGAACAAGTATTTACTATCCTATTCCTCCTAGCTAGCAAAATCTGATTATTAACAGCTGCTGCATTTTAAGGTGTGACCTCAGTAACTTCCAGAGTTTTTCCAATAAAAGTTTAGCTGAAAGAGAAAGTCTACAATTGATAAGCATTGAATTTTATTTCCATAAACGTTACTGAAGAAATATTTGTACTTTCTTTTGGAAGGCTCAGTCCTCAGGTGCAATGACCCTGTTCCCTTGAATTCAGAATCTTGATGGTCAGGGTGGAAAACTGCCAGAAATCTCAGTGGTTTGAGAAGAGAGTCCCAGGTTTTCAGTACTTCATCTTTGTGTCTCTTTGAAGTTATATCTTTGGTTTTGTTTTCTGTTTTTAAATAGATTTCACTAATAACAGAAATTATTTTTGAGAATGATAAGCTAAAAGTTAAAGAGGAATATAGAAAACCCAGTCCTTCTAAGTGAGAAAATGTGTTTTTTGAAAAATATGCGCTTGAATTATTCTTTACATTGAATTAGTTAAATATGATCCCAATCTTCTGTGTCACACAGCTCCTTTCTGCTGACATATGCAATAAAAGAGCAGTGAATGCTATAAGCCCAACATTTATGTCAAAAAACCTTTGGATAATCTTCCAAAAAAGCAGGTGTTCACCAAACCTGATGTAATAGTGCATGAAAGCAAAGGTTTGCATCAGCTCAACTCAGCAGTGCAAGGAATTCCTGCTTAAACCTTCAGGAATGAAAAATTATGTTCTCTCTTTTATTAGGACAAGACTTGTAGGCCTCAAACCTCACTGTAATGGATGGGAGGACCTACCACAGTATGAAATACATTTTAATTGCAAACATATTTTTTCCCACTATTCCCTGCTTCATGTGCATGTATAAAATGTGAAAACCATAAGAACAAAAAAGTAAGGATTTTCCACCTGGTAATATTAATGTTTTCTTCCCCCTTTTTATGGCCTGTAATTTTTCAAATGATGTTTATTGATCTATCCAAGAACTGTACCTACTGATGAAACCTTTGCAGTTTAAATGTTGACTAACTTTCCTGTTAGAAGCACAGACTTCTGGAATAAGTCAGCTCCCTTCTGGGTCAACCAGTATTTAAAAATATGACTTTGTGTGTGCTGCTTGAAGACATAAAATCTCTTGAATATCTTAACCAAGGCATGTATCTCATGATAAAGAATTCTTTGTGGCTAACATAACCAGGGAGATGCTCTGGCATTTGGGAATTTTGTAGTCCCGATGGAAGAGCACTGCTCATTACTGCTGCTCTCTGTGGGTCAGGGCCTCAACTATATTCTCCTACATCCTAAACCAGCGACCTCCCCTTCAGGCTATAGTGTGTGAGCACACTTTCCCTCTCAGTTCTCCCAACAAAAACCTTTGTGGAAGCAGTTATGTCTCTGAAAATTGTTGTTTTGGCTTAGATGAAGCAGCGTATTTCAATGAAATTTCATTTAGCTGAGAATGTTCCGACCCGCTCTAATTACAGACCTGTGTTTTAAGCTGGTTATGGCTTTGTCAAGCATTAATGGGTTGGGCTGAAACTTTCCATGATTGTTCTCTGCCTTAGGCTGACTCATTTGAAGGCAAAGGTTTAACCATTTTGTAAGCCAGAAAAACTGGGGCTGTCCCACCAATGGACAAGGATCACTCTCATACCTCTGGGGTTTGGAGGAGGACCTTCAAATTTGACAGGGAGAAGACCTGATGCACTGAAATATCTTCAGCAGTTCTCAAGGAAATTATTTTGAGTTTAGCTTTTGACAGTGTGCATCTGTAAGGCAGCAGAATTTGTAGAACACCTAGCTGATAATTTTGTTCAGTTGCCTCAGCACTGGTCAAACTCAGCCTCCACAGATTTACCTCATGGCCTGGAGTGAAAAGGATGATGCTTTGCCCCCTTGTCCTGGGAGGTGAGGGAAATGAGGACTTCCATCACTCCCATTTTCCGAATGGTACAGGAAGAAATTTCTCACAAAAATTCTGAAAATAGAAATCCAATTGAAATTGAGCTGTCATGGCTCATGGATGAGGAATTCTCCAGAGAGCCATTGTTTTATCAGTAGAGCACTGTCTCAGAGAAAGGGGCTTTTTCTTCCTTCTCTAGTTTCTGCTGTGACCACAACTCAGTGTCCTGTGGTAGACTGAGTCATCCCAGACTGTACTATAAATATCAATAAAGTAAGATTGCAGCACACTTTGTGCAACAAGATTTTAATCTTCTGCCCTCTTCACCCCTTCCCTTAAGATTATGAAAGAGTTTTAATGAGGAAATGTTTGACATTTGAAATTACCCAGCCTAAGACAAGAAGAAAAAAGTAACTGATGTGTCTTCCATATTTATTATAACAAGTGACTTTTGTTCACAAGCACAGGATCAGGAAGCTGCATTTAGTAAAATGTTTAACTAACATTTTTAACATTACCATGAACGATGTAATTCATTCACAGAAAGTGAAAGAACATTCAGATCTCCCTGGGGCACTGCTTTACCAAAATAAAGGGTAATCTACTACTTCTGTAAGTTATAATTTGGTGTGTCCTCCTCCAGTTAGGACTTTCAGGAATCCACTTATCAATTGCAGCATTTCACCTGCAGCTCTGAAATCCTGACAAATGAGCCCCCAGTTCCTCATTTCCCAGAACCCAAATAAAATCTTTCTGAGGTAATGACTCATAAAATGCCTTACATCACTCTCAGCAATGGACTATTTTTTTTTTCACTTGCTGTGGCCATTCATTTCAGCTTCACAAAACATCTTTTTTTGCACTTTGCACAGGGCTGCCTCATCCAGTTATGTCAGGGAGCTCCAGGCAGGAAAAATCCCTGCTGGCAGGAGGCCACAGTGCTGGGGAGGGCTGCTTGTGGCTCTGTCTGCACCAGAATTTTGCCAGACTGGCCTTTAACGTGAGGGGCACCAGAAAAGGCTGGCTGGGTGATGGAGACTGAAGCTGATCTGCTGCAGCCTCATTCTTGGGTGGATGAAGGACTAGCTTAGGGTCAGGCAGGCAATCAAATTTATTTAATTGGGTCATGGAGTCATAGAATCATACAATGGTCTGGATTGAGAGGGACTTTAAAGATTATTTAGTTTCATCCCCTGCCACAGGCAGGGACACCTCACACTATCCCAGGTTGCTCCAAGCCCTGTCCAGCCTGGCCTTGGACACTTCCAGGGTTCCAGGGGCAGCCACAGCTGCTCTGGGCACCCTGTGCCAGGGCCTCACTACCCTGAAATGAGAGCAAAACTGTTATTTTCCATACATATTTCCTCACTGCACATCTAGCATCTCTGGCATTGTCTTTTTATGTGCAAAAATTTTGATTTTTATTTATTTATTTATTTATTTATTTTGTTCTCCAGTGGGAAAATTGAAAAACAGATGAATATTTTGGATTGGGTCCTTGGACTGGAAGTGGTTGTCTGACATCAATCTGCATCACCTGCTGTATTGTATGATGGTAGCTAAGAATAAAAATCTCTACTATTTCCACCTGAGGAGTGGGCAAAATAGTATTGACTATTCCATCTATTCCATCCGCTGCTATTTTTTTTCCCTGTGTGTTTTGACACCTTTTCATGCCAGCTTTTCTCCTCTGGACTCTGGAAGCTGCTAGCTATCAGGATTTCAACAACTGCCCTCTGTCTAGGCTCTCACTCTGCTTATCTTGCCCAGCTCTGGTTCATGTATGTTCTCACACCTTAGCACAATTTTCACAGTGAAGCTATGCCAAGATCACACATCTGTGTTGAACCAAGCAGCACATTGGACTGCAGGCTACTAAAAGTCTGGGTATAATTCACCCCAAGTACAGTTCCCATGAGAGGTGTGGAAGGGGTTTCTGTGTTAAAATTGTCAAAAAAGTTTCAGGCACAAAAGAAATATTTATCCATCTGCTCTGGTTTGGAATGAAAAGCTGACTGCCCCATGCAAGAATGAGAGTTTAGATTTTTCATTTACCTCTTTTTTAAATCACTATGAAATATTTGTGACTTGTTGTCTTTTAAGAATTTATAGATCATGCACTCAGAACAACAAAAAGTGCATATTTATTACTCTATCCCACAACTGAAATATGTTTTCAAGTTATGATTTATCTCCTTAGAAAGGTGCCCCTGCATCACTAAACCTGAGTGAGGTGGGGAAGGTGTTGACACAGGATGTGGAAAAGGCTGAGGTACTGAATTCCTTCTTCACACCAGTTTTTAGTACCAAGATTGGAATTCATCAATCCCAGGCCCTAAAGAGCAGGGGATAATTTGAAGGAAGGAAAATTTACCTTTGGTGGAAGGCAACCAGGTCAGGGAATACCTAAGGAAGCTGGATAAATGTAAATCCATGGGCCCTGACAGGATGTACCCACTGATGTCATCATGAGATTGCCCTTGGCAATCTTTGAATGATTGTGGTGACTGGAGCAGAGCCAGCATCACTCCTACCTTCACTGAGGGCAAGGAGCACCCAGGGAACAACAGGCTCAGCATCACCTCAGTTCCTGGAAGGGTGATAGAATAATTCATCCTGGAAACCATTTACAGGAAGGACAGGAAAGTCATAACTGGTCAGCATGAATTCACCACGGGGATGTCATGCTTGACAAACCTGATAATCTTCCGTAATGAAATGCCTGGCTTGCTGGTTTCTCCTCCCTTCTGCCCTCTGCTTCCATTTCCTTCCATGCACAGATATTTTTCATGCTCACTGTATCCCCTGAATCACTTTTTCTCCTACTCTGTCTCCCAATTAGCTCCATTCCTCCAGAGCCAAGTAACTACTTTGTACCATATTCTTCATTTTTCCCCACAGCACTGGAATATGCAATGCAAACTATTCCTTGGCTCTTGTTTAACAAATGGAGACTTCTTATTCATTCCAATTTGTTCCTACTAATCATTCCTTTTAACAGTCTTTTGACAATAAACCCAGCAAAAAATAGTAAGATCTGCTTTAATGTTTGTACTCCACACAGTATCAACCTATTCTGTGGCCATTGCAAGGCTGAGGGAGCTGTGGGGCTCAGCCTGGAGAAGAGGAGGCTCAGGTGGGACCTTCTCCCTCTCCACAGCTCTCTGACAGGAAGGTGCAGGCAGGGAAGGATCATACCATTTCAAAAAGATTCAGTTCCATATTGAGCCTGTGGAAAAAACATTGCTTTATTTTTATTTTTTTTTATGGTCAAAATACTTGAGAGAATTTCTATTTACATTAAACACAGAAAGAAAAGAAAAAAGAAAAAAGAAAAGTGGGATGGAGAAAAGGGTGAGGAATGAGCTTGTGCTGCTCCACTGCAGTAGTGATTGTCAAAATTATGTAATCCTTTACAGGGTGGAAACTCCCTTCTTTTTTACAGGACAGCTCCTTCTGAAAATCTGGTGCTAACTTTAGTGATGGATACTTATTTCCAAGTCCTTGCTGGCCTAAAGTGGAATCATAATATTGCATAACTTCTACTTCTGTGGTTCAGCAGAACCAAAGATAACCCCATTACTTCCTTTATTAAAAGTGAAGTTATTAACAGGAACAAGAAAATCTTTTAAGATACAGAATTATCTTTTAAGAACAGCATTAATCCATCAGGTTTCTACAAATGTAACCTTCCCAAATTAAAGTGGTTAAACAGAGTGGATTGGTGAGGGTGATGTGATGTAGCTTCATACAAATCCTTAGGTCAGTGTTGGTTTACAATGGACAAATATCTGATCCCTATTGTTTTTTTGTTGATTCTCTTATTTTTCCATGCTTATTTGCTTTCTCTTCTTGTGATTCCTCATTAGCTGGTTAATCCAGTCCAAATTCTTTGGTGACAGAACATGGACTGTGAGCTCATTGTGAAGAAAACATATATATCCTCCTTGCTGCACTCTAAAACTTTGCAGTTCTCAGATATGTCATGGAAAACCCTGATTTAAGTTGGGATGTAAGAACTTTGCATAGCTCATGATGGCTTTTTGAGCAAGGGTTAATATTTTGCCTTTGTAGGACTGGGAAAGGATTGATCTGGAGCTGATAGAGTGACAAGAGCCTGGGCTGAAATGTGAAGCTGTATTTTCAGCTGAGCCTCTTCGTAAGGCAGCTCTTTGCCCCCTGCTATTATCTCATATTGTACCAACACCACAAGTTACTGTGCAGTAGCAATTGTGGCTTCCAGAGCATCCATCATGGATTTACCACACACTTAGCACAAAACTGCACGTTGGATTTTGTGGTGATCCAGTGAGTAAATCACCCAGCCAGGCTGTGCGGAAAATGAGCGCTGTGTCCCAGAAGCAGAGAACGCCTTTTTATGGAAAAGAGACAGTCTGGGGAGTTCCACACTCCTCCAGGATGGTTCTTTTCTCTTTTTGCATCCTTCTCCACTTTACCTACCCAAGAACTTCCTGGAGGTGAGGTCTGTCATCCATACTTCTCACCCAGGCCCTTTCATACAGGCCACTGAGCCAGTTTGCTGTCAGTGTAAAACATATCTGAATTTTAATGTTTCTCTCTAAATCTAACATGAAACAGCTGTTCTAATGAAAATATACTTATCTGGCTTCACCTAGAAAATTCAAGTATTTTTTAATTTTAAAGCACAGCAGTAGAGATGTTCTCTAAAACGCTAGGGAGAAAGATCCAAACTCTCCTGGGCAAAAAGCTGAGTTTATCTGGTTGGATATGTTTGGTCTAAGGTGAAGTTCTAGCTCATCTCTGAGGATTCTCAGGGGATTTCATGGGAACAGCTGGGGATTGATGTAGGGTCTTTCCATGCAGCTCTTTGAGGGGACTCCAGCAGCTACCTGAGGTCATGGTGGTTAAATTCATACCTATAAACGTTTACAAACACCACACTGGCACCACGATGTGGGGATTATCAACAGCCATCTCATCTTCTAGCCATTATGACAAATAACAACAAAATTATTTGAGTTATCATCACTGTATCTCATTTTTGCAAATATATTGCCCCAAATTCTGGCTACAGATAGTGCAGCCAAAGGGATTTTGTGTCTGTTTTGGAAAGAGGGTTTAGATCAACTATGTAAAAGTAAACTGATAGCTTCAATTATTAAATGCAAGTACTTGGCCAGGCTTTAGTGAAGGAGGCCATTAAAGTTTCTGAGATATTTTTTATTTTGGTTACCAAATCCTGTTTCCAAGAGCCAGTGTCTGAATTCTGTTAAAGCAGGACTTTCCATCATTTTCCATTAAAGAAAAAAAGTCTGGATTGGGAAGTATTACCACTGCATCAGGCTTCTGCCAAAGCCTCTGCTTGGACTGCACAGCTGCCTTTAAGATGTTTGAAAAGTCAGTCCTTCCCTGGTATATCTGAAATCGCTCCCTTTTCAAATAAGGCTCATTTTCCTTTTGGAAAGGTGGCAGGAGAACTGTTAAATGTGAAAGGCTAGGCTGTAGGATCAGCTATAATAAATTATTTGAATGCCTTTAATGGGGTTTCAGTGGGATTTAAGGTTTTGAAGTACAATACCAAAATGCCACTTCCTCCACTCCAAGATCACTGTTTTGAGCCCTGCCCTCTTTCTTTGGCATCAAGGTGGCTCTTCCCTCCCCACAGGTGTGGGCCATGGGACAAGGAGGGGAAGAGGATGTGAGGGGGGACAGGGTTGTCAAGTATCTGTCCTTTATTGTAGCACCAGTCTCCCAACCTTAGGATGCCCCTTGGGAGATCCAATTGATGTCAGCACCAAAAATATGAAATTTAAACCACATCCCCACCATATTAAGAGACAGCAAAGGTGGTTAGAACTACCTTTGAAACCTCACTGGGAAATTAAACCTGGAGGATTGCCTGAGAGAAAGCTGTGGGATGAAACAAAGGGATAATGTTGGATAAGGGCAGCAAAAGAAGCCACTCAGCTCTGCTCAAGTTTTTCTATTATATTTTGTAAAGAGACTTTAGACAAATGACTTTTTTCTGAACACATGGTGGCAAGTACAACCTTATCAGAGATATCAGAGGAGCCTGACAGATCTGATTGCAAACTGAATTATGTTTTTCTTTTTTATTTTTCAGAGTCACTTAGTTTGCCCAGCTAAACACAAAACAAATTTTATACCTGGTGGATTTCTTTCAGCTAACATTTTGTTGACAAGTCAGAGATCCAGGTTGATTACTCTGTTAAATATTGAAATATAGTGCTGATGGAATATGAGAAAATAGGTTATGCATCTAAAACACCTCAGGCAATATAAAAAGAAGATTATTAAAATTACACATTTATAATTTTGCCTCTCCTCATTCACCCTTCCTATCTTGAGTTTTTCCTGGATTGTGTTCTGTTCTTTTTTCATTTGTTGTACAGCAGAAAAGACACTGATGGTGTCTGTACCCTCACAGAGCCAAACCCTCTTCTGCAGGTGAGGCCTCCAACACAGACTAATGATGTCTTTTCTTAAATTACATATTTGCAATGTATGTAATCTTCTCTTTATTTCCTGCATTTATCTTTCCTAATGCTTCCCTTTTGAAACCAAGATGATCACTTTCACAATGCTCTTAATACAACCTAAAATTGGGATTTCATTTTATATTATGGCTAGTAAAAGAAATGGTTTGCCATTCCAGAGTGTGAGATGGCCAGGAAACATTTTTGGGATTTGTAGATACTTAGGATCTTTGAAGAATTATTCGCCTTAAGTGAGGAATTAAAGCCTTTATTTTTTTCCCCCTAAAGCATGACCCTTTTCTGTGTAGAAGAGATGTCTTAAAGATTATTTTTTCATTATTATTGCTCACTTTTAACTAAACCTCACTGTCAGGTTAAAGAAACCTGTGAGTTTCCTGTGGGAGCTGTATGTAAACTTGGCTAGTCAGGAAATATTCACACCCTCAGAGTACAGCATGTGTTGCTAAAAGATCTCTATTAAAATCTTCAGCTTATTAAAGTGGAAAAGGGTAGGTGATTTTCTCACCTCGAAAGTTATTATATAATTTAATTTCAAAATAACCCCATCGAGATCTTGTATTTCTTAGTGTGAAACTGTGCGTGTGTCATTGTCATCCCAGTGCTGATATTTCAGTTGTGATTTTATTGTTTAGGTAATTCCACTCCTGTTTTAATTCAGTAGATTTAATTCACTCTGCTGGGCACCCTCTCTGTTGAGGAGGACAGAAGCATCACATCTTTGAAAACAGTTTAGAATTGTATATTTAAGATTAATGTGAAAAAGAAACTTTTTGGGGAATTCCAAGGTGAAATATTTCAGCCAAAGAAAACGATTCTTTACTTTTGAATATATCTCCCTATGTTTTTTTAGCATCTTGGTGGATTTAGGGGTAATTTGGTGTGTTCAGCAGCAACATGAAGATGTGAAATTCAGAGTTAATTGGAGAGTTCATGCTTTGATTGACAAACTTGCTGCTTGGAAAATATCTCCCACTGCTTGGCTTTACTTCTTCACTTGCTAAAGGAGTAAAACTGAAATAAATTCATCAAGTAAAAATCTGAGTGTTTTGAGGACAATGATACAATTCAGTGCCTTCCCAGAAGAAAGTACTTATTTCCAGTGCACAACTTTGAGAGAATGAAATACAAAATTAGGTGTTAAGTAAAGAAGATATTTGTTTAGTGCTGTTGATGGCTTTGACAGGACCTTGCTCTGGGTTTCACAAAGTCTTCAACTTATTTCTGCTCATTTATTTGTGGAGGTACCTGTGTGTCCTTATTTCCAGGTGTATCTCCAGTAGCTGTTCACAGACAGGGGTAGCCACAGCCACTCTTGGAAAATATCACGTGCCTTGCAGCTATTTGATCCTGTAATTGTGTATAAAAACTTGGATCCAGTGCTGATGCTGGGAATATTTTACTGCTCACTAAAGAGCACTTTGTGGCTATGTTTTGATAGCCAGGTTTGTGTCCTGGAAATGTTCAGGGATTCTAGGAGGCCATCAGAACAAGAATATTATAGTATTTTTGTCATGAAGAAGAGAAACATACTAGAGGCTAGTGAAGCAAGTGAGACATCCATAGGTAATAATCATCAATAACAAAAGAACATCTCTGGAATAAAACTCATAGAGTAAAATGGTGGATGTCAGTTTTAATTTACTTTCATCAGCTAGAAGAAATCAGATGAAGGTGCACGACTCCCATGATGAAGTTTAGCAAAAAAACCCACATTTTTTAATTCTAGAACACCCACATCTTTATATGGTCAGTGTCATACATTTTTCTCTCTTGCAATACTGCAAGGAGTCCAACTACTCTGGATGAGAAACCACTGAACACAGTTCATTGTACAGAACAACATTCTGTACTGAGAAACAGAGGTTTAAACAGAACGGTGCTCATTTTGTCACCATACATGTCAAGATGAATTTGCAGCTCAGGACTTCTGGGAAAAAACATTTCACACTTGCATTCTAGTTGACAAATACTTGAATATGTTTTAAAAGTCTGGCTTATTTATTATTCAGACATCTTATGTACCAGAATAAATTATTTATTCTGATAATGATACAGTTCTTTATGAACTTTCTTATGAAATTATTTATCTGGAGCACCAGGGCATTCATAATGAATATACATTAAATTTTACAGAGAATGTATGAAACAATCTGTGGGGAAGGCAGAAGAACTCAGACTGTCTGAGGGTTTTTAAGCTGTCACAGAGCTTTAGCTTAAGACTCCTGTTACTCTGCTGAATGTTCCCTTCTGGGATGAAACAGGAGTGTTTTACACTTTTCTTGTTACAAGTTTTTATAGTTAATATTCTTTAAATTGCTGAAGGCTGCAGTAATAAATCCTTCATTCCCACCCAATTTATGCACCTTCTGTTCTACCCTCATTTCTGCACTACTCTCATCACTGTGGTACCTAAGTCTTTCCCAAATGATTTTTTAGTAGTTGTCACCTATCTTCTTCAAGGGAGGATATGTGTGCAGCAGAGTGATTATTTTGTTTTAATTATGGATGAATACTCTCTCCTAATCCTTTTCTGAACACTTGAGATATTTTACATAAACAAATCTATTTTTAAAAGAAATTAATCTAAAATATGGATGTATTTTTGGTCTGGTTTTATAATATTATTTTTTTCATTACAGCTTGTACTTCACAGGTGTTGAGGAAATTTCAGAGCATACCATTCATGCATATGGAACCTGCCTCCTTCTACCAGACTGTTTCTGATGTTTTGAGTTACACTACACTTAGCTACTCAGGAAGGTATTGTGTTGGCTGGTTCCTGTTTAAAATAAAACACTGTTGTTCAGGACTTGTGTTTTTCACCTTAAGAGCATAAATATTAAAATCAAATAAATTCTTGCTTTTCTAAACAATATTTTATAAGCAAATATATAAAAATACCCTCTGAGATTACTGACACTGCTTTTATTGAGGATGAAACGTGAGCCTTTTATTAGAAGAATTAATGTAGAACATTGGCATTAATTTAATAACATTTTTAAGCTTTTTTTTCCAGACATATGCAATATTCCACAACTTCCCAACTAATTTCCAGCCTCCTTGTCAATACCTCCCTTAGGTAAAGCATTGCTTTGGCTTGACATTTCCCAGTGGCTTGAGAGCTTCTCTGCTTTGGCTTTGGTCTAAGGAAATTCTGTTGTGGTTTGAATGATTCCTACTCCTTTTATTGTTCTCAGCCTGTTTTTCCCCTGCTGTTTCTGTCTGTCTCTCCTCACCCCATCTCTCAAAAGCCTCCCCCAGCAGGTGTAGTTTGGGCCATCCTTGAATTTCTCTCTTCTCATCTTTATTGGGTATTACCACACTGCATTTGTCCATCTGTCTTGGTTGTGAACTGCAGATGAGTTTTAGCCTTTTCCATTTGTCCATCTGTCTTGGTTGTGAACTGCAGATGAGTTTTAGCCTTTTCCATTTGTCCATCTGTCTTGGTTGTGAACTGCAGATAACTTTTTGCATATTTCTGCATTCCTGAATTGATTCCTCTCATATCCTCCTACCCTTGTCCCTCGTCCCCCATCCCCAAACAATCCAGGTTTTGAAAACCTGGGGTGAGTGTGTTACACTCTGTAATCTCTGGTAATTTATAGCAGAATCTAATCCCTTCCCTCTCTGTGGTTCCTGGCTGTACCCTAATAATAATAAGTTATTAAATGCTTTAGACAGCTAAGCAATCTGGTTTGGCTTTTTCAGATCTGTGTTTCAGTGCTCAAAACCCATGTGATTTTGTTTTTCCCCGTCACATGTGTGTCCATTTGCTTGTCTTCCTCTGTGTCCTGAACTCTGCCATTCTCACTCTTTCCCCAACACTGAAAGCCTTTCCATGGCCTCCATACTTCTGGAATTCTCCTTTCCTGCTTTACCTGCCCTCTCAGAGGACACAGAGCAGCTCAGCTCAGCCCAGCTGGGAGATCCCACATGAGGCTGCAGAGGTGTGTGGTGTTCACAGCCCAGAACTGGGGTCTCTTTCCAGGGCTATTCCCTCTGTGGTGACAAATACAGGACTGAATTCCCTGGCTGCTGAAAGGTTTTCTAGTCAGGAGATTAGCCCACAAAGTCACTGCAGGGGTTTCCCCTTAGAAGGGTAACTGTGATTTTGCAAGGCATGTCCTACAATGGGAAGTTTACTGGAATAAGAATTTACTTAACAAAGGAATGTGATTTTTTAAAAATTGTTTTTAGAATAAATACTTGGACCAGCAGACAGGCTATGGTAGTTGGAATGGTATCACTAAAATGTGCTGATATTGAAGATTGGGCTCAAATGCTGCTTCCTCCTGTGAGGCAGAAGTGGTTTTCTAGATTTTTAACCCATAAAATTTCTTGTTGAACCAATCATTCCCTACTGGCAACTACAAAAAATTCTAGAGAAATGAGAAATTTTTCCCAAGGTGGTGTAAAAACAATAAATTTCAGACATTGCAATGCCATGTTTATTGATATTTTTAGAGAGAGAGAGACTTAGCTTTGTGTCTTCAGCCATTCTCTGAGGGATTATTTCAGAAGGTGAGTGTCATTCCATCCCTTCTGCTATCCATACTGTGTATTTAAAACAAGACATTATTTACAGAAATTCTACTTGTAAAATGGAACAGTGTTGAAAATGTGACTGCTTGAAGAAGCCCTGCAGGCTCCTCAGGAGGACTGTCAGGTTAGCACAACGTGGTGGAGAGAGCCCAGGCCAGGGAGGTTATTCCAGCTCCTCAAAAAAGGGGAGAATTCTTGGTGGGGAGAGTCATTACCTAAGGAATGCAATGACAAAACAGCACAGTATTCCAGGCTAGTACTGGACATTTTGCAGGATCATAAAAATCTTGGCTTCCAGTCATGAGGGCCTTTAAGCAGCTGAATGATCCAACTGCTTTCAAATGCTTAGCAGAACAAGTGCTTTCTTAGTGTTACATTAGGGTTTGGAAATCTAGCAAGCAAAACTAGGTGAAGTTCATTAAAATGAAAAAGAAAGTATTGTATTTCTCTTTTTTTTTGGGTAGAGAGCTGTGTTTCTCTGTAAATGAGAGGATGGTCAGGGACTTTAAAACAGTGCAAATACTTTCTGGCTTCATAGAAAGTCATTATTGTAATTCATAGTTTTAACACGGGCTCCTCTCAGGAAAGATCTGGAGATTACTGGATTATAAAAATTAACTGGGGTTTTTTTGGGTTTTGGGTTGTTTTTTTTTAATAATTGAGTGGAAAATAATTCTTGTTTTCATTCACATTGGAAAAAAATCATGTGTTTGTTCCAGTTACACTATTTTGCATCTTTTAAAAGTTGAGATGGATTATTCATGTTGCTCACAGCAAATCTCTGTACAGTAGTAGAACCACTTGGAAAAGCTGATCTTGATTTTAAATGCTCGTTGCTCCAATGTGGCCATTACCTGGTCCTGCAAACACTTGAGTTATAGCACAGCTGAGGCTTTTTTTGGACAATTACTCCAAATTTTTAGGCAAGGTTTGATAAGAGTTTGGCTGGACCAGCCTGCCAATCAGTTACAGACAACTCCTCCATTTAACATGAAGTCTAGAGAAATAAATGTGTGGTGGGTTTTTTTATTCATATTTAGGGTGTTGGATAAGCAGGACGGATTTCATGATGACAAACCAGAAGACAAGAATGCAGGCCTACACGTGCCATGTTCCTTCCTGACTCAACTTTTAAGGGCTCCTTCTAAAAATCATGGATTTGCTGGTGTCAGTTTATCCCAAGTGGGGGAAGGGTGAGCAAGGTATGAACTCAAGGTATTTACATTTGAACACTAAGCAATTTCTGAAGAATGAGGTAGGAACTAGTTATTGCAAGAACTGTTATTTAGTTTAATTGATCCCAGCTGGACCTGGAAGAGATTCCAGCCAAAAGCCCGGGGCTGCTTGCCAGGAGCCTGTCACATTTGATAGCTCACACTGCTCTGAACTTGGCTGAGAGGGGTCAGGAGCACAGCACAAACCGAGCTCTCCTCCGCGGTATCCAGGCTCGCTCAGAAATGCAGAGAAGCTGCCAGCTGACTCGCAAGCCTCTCTCCCTCCAGCCTTGTTTGAAGAGGCCCCCGGGTTCTTGGAAGTGAGGGAGCCCAGCGCTGGGAAGCCACGGGAAGATGTTCCGCACACGGAGCCAGGGGCAGGCGCAGCTGCTGCGGGATCCTCCGGGCATCTGCAACCATCAAAGCCTCCCTGGTGCCTCTGACCTGGCAGCTGGAGCCAGGGGAAAGGTACACAGTGTGTGCAACACTGCTCATCCATCGCTGCTCTGAAATATCCCTGGGCCAGAAACACCGCCTTCTTTTTAGGGTACCTCCCCCTCGGGTTTTTGTAGCTTTGTTAGAGATTTGGAAAGTTTGTGCAGCGTAATTTAGCATCAGCCATCACAGCAAATATCCCATATTCATCACAGGAGCAGGCACCTTAAATCTGATGAATTTTACATTGCTTTCCTTCCTTGATAACCTGAATGATAGGATAAACCAACAGTTTTGAAGGAATAGTA
This sequence comes from Cyanistes caeruleus, assembly GCF_971803275.1. Classification (NCBI taxonomy): domain Eukaryota; kingdom Metazoa; phylum Chordata; class Aves; order Passeriformes; family Paridae; genus Cyanistes; species Cyanistes caeruleus. The sequence goes on from NC_141703.1 coordinate 112,539,587, forward strand.
AATGTGTAGTTAAAGACAATTAATTTGCTATTGAATTACACCTTTCCTTGTGAACTCATGTGGTGAGTATAACTACTTATGTTGTTTGAAAGAGCTAAGCAGGCACCTCTCTTTCCCATAGACATCTCTTGGGTTTCCTGTGTCCATTTTATCTTTTTTTCTCTTTTCTGTCCATAACCACCATGGGAGAACTTTCTCAGCCTCTCCAGAAATGCATTTCCACTTTGCCTAAATAATTAAATATTCCTTGGACCGGAGGACTGGAACCTCTACAAAGGGCTTATTTTTTCCCCTTTTTCTTTATTCTTTGTTTCCGTGGTACCCAGTGAATACTTAATTACAAGCTGGAAAAGTCCAACTGGAGAGATGAAATCAGGGAAGATCCTCTAGGTCAGGGGAATTGGCTTTCAAACAGCATTGTCCCACTGGAGTGAAACAAAACTATCCTTCCACAGCTGAAGAGCTGGCTCATTTAATCCAAAACACTGCCCTTTTCCTGATAAAGACGTTCAAGGAACACTTTCCATGGCAAAAATCAAACTGCTATGAACCTAATTACTAAACTTCAAAATAAATGTTGCACAGGTTCATTATTATTGAATTTAGCAAGTAAGATATAGAACTAAAGTGAATAAAATGAGGGTTTCCCTAGCCTGGGGAATGAGGAATGGGGTATGGAGATTTAGAAAAGAGCTCTAGGGATGTGAATCATCCAGACCACTGTCTGGTTGCAATTAAAGCTTGCTACTACTGCAATTTAGTGCCTACTAAATTCAAAGATAAGCTATAAATCTCCTTCCTGCTTGTGTGAACATAAATATGTAGCATCTTCGTAATTTTTAGATGATATTCTCATCAGAAAGGCAGATGCAGGGAATGCATTGTCTTCTCTTGTATTTCCATTTAACAGCACCTACCTAAGTAGAGGGAATGTATCTCAAATGTGGTCTGGACGGAGACAAAAATCAGGAACAGATTTCTTGGCCACTTTATTGTGTAAGCAGAGAGAAACACTGTGAGGGAAACACTCTGAGGGCAAAGTTCAACACTGGGTATTCAAATAGAGTTATTTTGGCAGTCAGGTACTAGAAATGGATATTTAGATGCCAGATGTGTGTGTTTATACTTGAACTGAGTTCCACCTTTTCAGAGTACAGCACCTCTACCCATTTGGTCAGGTGTAAAAATTGTTTACAACAAAGAGAGGCAAAGCTGACCTAAGTCTTGGATTCCAACAGTGTGATGTGGGTGGCTGGGCAGAACCAGGCAGAGATACATCTTTGATTATTTTGTGTTCTCTCATACATTGCAAAGGTTGAAATTCTGCCTAATTTAGCCCAGTTCAAGCTTTTAATAACCTGAGTCTCTGAGCATTTGCCCATTTCTGGACTGAGAGCATGAAAGTTGGTGTGGATCCAGTGGAGGCACATGAGTCTGTGATTGTAGGACATTTTTCCTGGAGTTCATGTTAGGAATTCAGTTGCCTGATATCTGCTGGCATCAGCAGCACTCACGGTTGCTTTAGGCTACACCAGCCCCATCTTCTCTCAGGCACCAGATGAAAAACTCAATGTACTTACTGTAGGTACTTGACCCCAATCCTATTTAACTTGAGCAGTCCTCTTGTGTCATTCCTGCCCTGGCTCTTAGTCTTGATTGTAGCAGAAGGACTGGAAGTGGTTTTCATCCTTTGGTCTTATTTCAGTGGTCACTGTTAACCACCAGCAAAGTGTAAAGGGAGCCAATCATGCCTGTGATGCCTGCTGCAATATCAATTTATATTTCATTAAAAGCAATGCTGTAGTCTATTAAAGTGACCTTGTGGATCACAGTCTGACCCTCTGTTTTACTTAGCATCAGTGTTGTCAGTTATGGATTATTTCTCATTTTCCTCTGCCCTGAGCTCCAGAGCAATATTTTAAAGTACTGTAGAGGAATTGCTGAGGTTTAGGAATGGTACTCTCCAGTTTAGTATTCCCATTGAACACCTTACACCCTATCCTGGCCAAAAGGAGCAGATGGGGTTTTTTTTTACTGCTTGTATTCACTTCATAATTTTTGTTTTCCCTTTCTTCCCATTACAAGTTTTGTTTAGCTGCTTTTTTTTTTCCCTGTCACTCAATTTTTTATTTTTCCAATGGCACTTGAAAGATACTGAATTTCAATAATGTTAATCATAGGTTTAAAGTGCACCTTAACTGTAGATATCTCTAGTTATTTATTTTTTTCTTTTATGCTTCTTTTCAAAAACTTTTTAAATTGGTGAATAGTGGACAACTTCCATTTCAAATCTTGGGTTACATTTTTTTTTTTTGTATATTCTAATGTTTTTATTTCAAGCTATTTTAAAGCTAACTGAACATTTCATCTGAAGTCTAGATACCTCCTTAGCAATCAGGAGCATTTTCCAAACCATTTTTTTCCCTGTTTTTGACCAAGAAGGGAAAACTGACATTTATTTGTAGCAGCACTAGCTTGTAGTACAGTAAAACTAAAATCAAAGCACTGCCAAGTTTTCCAGCTGGAATTTCCCCCTTCAGCTGTACCGATCCTCCTTTCTGTTCCTTTGGATAATTAGTGATGTTCCTGAGTGCTTCTTTTATCAGCAGGGATAATCTCTGTACGTCAGCCTTGCAGCTTTCCATGCGCTCCAGGACATGTTTGCCTCAAATATAAACAAATCTTGCAGTACACTTTGTCCACCCCAAATGGCAGCAGTTTTTGGATGGGTACAGCCCCACTGCAGACCAGCACAGCCAGGACCACACTTCCCTCAATATTTTTTAACCCCACCTCTTGATGGTTTAGTTATTGTTCTATTTGTGTTGTCACTTCAAAGTACTCGTAATGCAACGACATATCTCAGATTTTTGCATAATATGTCTTATCCAAAAAGGAAAAATAGATTTATGCTGCTCAAGAGAAGCCTCTGGGAGATATTTCAGCTGCTGGTGACTCAGCAGCTCATGAAAAGTTCTGCAACTCTGATAGTGCATTGGTGAGAAAAGTATATAGAGACTAATCAGGATAAAAAGGGGCAAAGTCTTTTATTGGATTTAGTATTGCATCAATGTCGTGCTTGATGGGAGTTTAGTCATGTCCACAAATATTTAATAAAATAATAAAATTAAAGGATGACTGAATCATGTGTGACTCAGTTTTGTCTTTACTCACCCTTGGACTGGGAATTTAAACAGTAAAGATATAAAATCTATTTGCACTTCATGCCACACATTTTTGATGCAATTATTTGTTACTATTTTCACATCCTCTTAAAGAAAAATTTGCAATGTAATGCTGACCTGCAACGTAACAAATGCCCAGAGATTGCCAAGAGTCCTCAAGCTTCCACCTATTCAACTTTCTCTAATGTGACTTTTATCTATCTTTTAGCTCTAGTTCCTAATGTTTCTTTTGTCTAGGAAAAAAATCCAACTTCACAAACAAAAAACCCACAAACACCTCCAGTTAGTTCCTATATACTACAAATCAAATAAATAAGAAAACAAACAAACAAACAAACCCCTCAAGGTGTCCTGGTATTTGGTCAGAGGCACTCCTAGTGAGAGAGCACAGTGATGACAAGGAGGGAGAATGCTGAAATTAAGGCTTGCAGGCAGGAACAAAGGTAGAAGCATCTGCTTTGAACCTGGGAGCCTCCCAAGCGTGTCCCAGGTGTGGGCCACATGAGCTGGGGAAAGAATGTGGCTCTGAGGGGTGATGACAGCTCCCAGTCCCAACATGCACCGGTGCATCTGTTGTGCATTTCCAAAGGGCTTGTCCTTTTCTTGCTTTCTCTTTCCCTTGGTAAATTATTTAAACTATTTAAGTAAAAATTGAAACCATTATTCTGAATGGAAGCACAGAAAATATCTGAAAGAAGATGTCTTCTGTGAAGACAGGCTGAGAGAGTTGTGATTATTCACACTGGAGAAAAGAAGGCTCAGTGGAAATCTTATAGGATTTTCCAGTACCTGAAAGGAGCCTACAAGAGAGCTGAGAGGGAATTTTTAGGATAGGACAAGGGGTAAAATCTGCCTCACCATTCAGGCCCTAACCATTAGAGCCAGACTGGAAAGATAAATGTTAAGACCCATGTAAAAGGATGTGTGTTCCATCCATTTTTGTCATGCAAGAAATCTGGCTGGTTTTATTAAAAGAGAATAGCAACATAATTCTGATATCATACTCAATTGTAAGATAACAGCCAGCCATCAGTGGGGCCTGGATCCTGGCTCATTGTTAATGTGTTTAAGAGAATAAGCTACGTGGTATAGAAATCATAAAGTCATTTAGGTTGGAAAAGACCTTTAAGACCATTGAGTCCAACTGTAAACTCCATAAAACCATTCCATTAATAATTTGTTCAACTCACTGTGAACACCACAAAATAATAGAAGCAGGAGTGTAGAATACAGTGAGAAAGATGAAGAAATAGGAAAGAGAACAAATGCTTCCTTGGATTTTGTTGTGAATTATATTTCAGAGAGTCCAGTTATTGCACAGAAATTAAGAGCTATGACCTCAAATGGTTGACAAAACCATCTTTCAAAATTTCTGGTAAGTGTTAAAGTTTGCAGTTTTAGAAGAACACAAATAAACCAAACAACCCTCCCAAAGCTAGGAATCTGTCAAACACCTGCAGAGTCCCAAGGGAGGGCTGGCTGTGCAGCTGGCTGAGGGGAAGATTATTTGTAACCTCCCTGGTCCCCTCTCATAGCTATTACCCAGGTCACTAGGGGCCTTTTTGTTGTCCCCAGAGCTGGCTTGTGCTGGGACAATAAATCTGCTGTAGAAAACTTGAGGTTCTGAACTCACTTTGGCAGATTTTTAATTTCTTCAAAAGTCTCTGCAGCCAAGCAGAGAGGGACAAAGTTGAGGTCTGTGCAGTTGCCAATATTGAGTCCTTGCCTTATATACCAGGGCTGAAGGGAATCATCTGCTCCTCAGATGTTTTTATTTATTATTTTTGTGCAACAAGAGCTAATCTGCAGTAATAACAAATATTTTTTATAAATGTAATAAACTGCTTTTAAAACTCCAAGTGACTGTCGAGTGGCTTGGGTTCAATGAACCAGTGGAGGTTTCTGGACTTTGAGCATCTCTCGTGAAAGCAGAAGCTTCTGAATTCAGGATTACACTAAAGCAAAAAGAAAACCAAAAAACAAACACATGCAGGAGAAGATCTCAGGCAGGGTGGTCCCCAGGCTTGTTGGTCTCTGTGTTTCTGTTTTGCTGAGGAGAGCAAGCGAGGCAATGTGAGACATTGCCCCAGATGTGGAGCCTTCACGTTGGCCACCAGCCAGGAGAAAGAAGAGGGGAAAAACAACTTCTAGGATGAGATAGGAGAGGGGGAAAGAGGTGGAAAGGAGCAGCACTCAGCTGAGCCAGCCAGCAATGTAGGTCTTTGCCTTTCTGCATTTATTGTGGCTTTGAAATGCACAATATTGCTGCATTTTTGAGGAAAGCTTGGAAATCACCCCTATTTCTCAATTCTTTTGGTAGAGCCTGAGCCTTCTGTTCCTCTTGACCCACAAGACACAGAAAATCAGGTCCATTATTGAGATCTCTCCTCTGCCTGTTCCTACTCTGTCTTTTCCTATATGGCCATGGTTGTGTGGCTTCTGGTAGCAAAAAGTCACAAGAAATGGGGATATTTCCCACAGTCCTCCCATTTGAAACTGTTGTGAGTAATCTGACTGGATCTGTAATTATTTTTTTTCAGATAACAAAAGCAAAGCCACTGGTAAAGACAAGGTCATTTGCCCCTAAAATTCATAATATGAATTCTGTCTCAAAATGGATGGAGTTTGCATAAAATATTTTCTTTCTTGTCGAGAAGTGGAGATCAAACAAAGCACTTCTTTATTTTCAGTTAAAATGATCCCAAACAATTTCATCATTAAACCAAAACCTCAGATTGTACCAAAGCGAAATTTTTTATTTATCTTCTCTCCTCCATCCTTTCTTTCCATAACCTGGAATTATTCAGAGTTCCCATTCTATACTGGAAAACTTCTTATTTTTTCATGTGCTTAAAACCAAATTGAACAGAGTCTTTTTGCTTAAGAAAGAGAGAATAAGTGCCTTTCTACAAGTATCATTATAGATTTTCTCTTTCCCAAAGCATCCACCTCCTCAATTAGGATGATTTAATTCATTTTAATGTAGTGCCAGCCACGTGGGATTGCTGCCTCCCATCAGAGAACCACTGTGAGTAGATAACCTCCTTTGTTTATATTATTCTCATGTAGAGGGCTGGTTTCTGTCTCTGGGCTTGCTAAATCTTTGGGGATATGTAAGCTCTTTCATCTTTTCCCCGAGCTTGTTTTAGAATGGCATTCAGTGTGACTGTGGATGTGGTAGGATTTGCTGCACAAGTGATAAGGTTATCAAATTTTGAGTCCTTCACCATGCAGTAGTTTAATTTCCCCTTGTGTAGCCAAGTTGCCTTTAGGGTTTTTTCTTCTCTCTTTTCCCCTCTCTGTGACAGCAGCCAAAACAAGCAGTTCTTAAAATCTTTACAGATCTGAAGAGGACTTTAAAAACTGGTACCAAAAACTCATAACACCACGTCCTGTGACATTAATGCCAATTTCTTAGTGGTGGGCCTTCCAGAAAATCACGTTTTCCCAGGTGCTAAAGGCAATGATTCCACTCCCATAACTTCATTCACTCATCAGACAGGACTGGATTTAAATACACATCACCCCTGTAAGAATACATGCATTTGGTATAGTTTTTCCATCCTTATTTGTTAAGTAACAGAATTTCTTATCTCATCATGAATTTTCAATCTTTATCTGCAGTGAGCTTACAACTAATTGGCCTTTTTCCTGTTATGATCATATTTTTCCATTGAAATCAATTCTAATTGGATTGAATCGCAGCAATAAAGGCCAAATTATTTATATGTTGCCAGAGAAAATGTGCTCTAGTCAGTAAATTTTGTGGTTGCTCACAGATGCCATAACTGAAATAGATAATGCTCTACAGATGCATTAATTTCATAATCTAAAAATGCTCTCTAAAGTATTTTACAGGAACAAATAAAGGCCAGCTAGATGGCACAGCTTAAGAGGGCAGTGGTAAATAAATAATTGCTAACTCAAGTCTGTGACTTCAAAGAATTTTTAAAACCATCATCTCCCACTAGGTCAAAATTAGTAAAAACTACTTTTCCCGCAGAATTTCTCTGTAATCATATTTATAGTCAGTTATTTTAAAGAAATAGGTGATCAAAGCTTAAAAGAACCTGTAGCAAATCCTGTTGTTTGCTTGACACTTGGAGCAGCTGGCATCCAGCCTGGTGTCCTGAGGTTGTGCTGCCAAGGGAAAAAATACGACATGCATCCTTGTAAAACTTGTGCTGCTTTCTTTGGCACTCCCCCCTCTCAGGGCCCGTGTCCATGTGGTAGTTCTGCTTTGTTTTTTCTAATTACTAGCAGCTGAGAGAGCTGGTGTCCAGGGGAAAGATCTTGAAACAGCTCTAACAGGTGTTCCAAGGCCAAAGTTTCTGTGCAACACAGGTGTAAAATGAGATGTTTGCTGCACCTGACCCACTATTGATCAAATGGAACAAGCACTGAACAAGAAAATACAAGCCTGTTTTCCTAAATAGCTGCATTGTCCAAGGCACTGTGCTGAAAGAGGTGTGAAAGAGTGCTCACTTTCCTTTAACAACTCTATTCTCTGTATTTTCCAAAGGCTTTCAACAAATGGGTTGAAATCTCTTATCTGTCATGGGCATTTCCAACATGCTGGAAGTGTTTCAGTGCTCTGGAGAACATGTGTACCTTTCCTGAAATGCATCCTTTTGTTGGCTCTTCAGATATTCCTGGGATCATGGACATGGGCAGCTTTAACTGAGGTTCCTGAAAACTACTTATGAACCTTTTTCCCTTGGAAAATGTTACATTAATCACACTGGTTATGCAATGTTTGGAAACAATTGAAATGTTTATAACAGATGAAAAGAAATAGAAAATATATTCTGCACTTCTACTGCAGTCAGTAACACCTGTGTGAAGTTGAGGTTGTTTTTTGTACTTTGCTATGAGCAAGGTCTTGTACAATCAGGTTTTATTTTCACTTCATTTCTTGTAAGTTATTTATAAAATCCAAATGTAAATTTAGTACCTGTAGTTAAGTCCAGTCTGTTGGGTCTTTGTGCATCCAAAGACTGTTTCAGGCTACGTGTGAGCAGTATTTTCAAAACTGGGTGTTTTGTTTGGATGGAGTGACCTTGATATGATTCTTTGTGCCCTAAATTTTATTGCCTTCACAGTGGAAACCTATATCCTGCTTCCTGCAGCAAGTGCTGGTGTGGTGCCTCCTCTGTGCCTGAGGCTGGAGTCCCTCTCCCCCTCAGAGTAAGATGCAGGGGACTGGGGTTGGTTTGTCCCTATTTAAAGAATCACTGGTCATTTGAGGCAAAAAATATGGAGAATGTTACAGAAAAAAATCAGTACAAAAATAGGGTACAGAGTCTTTGAGTGATGGGAAAGGACTGGCTTTTCCATGCTTATATATGTTTGTGGTTATGGTCATGTTCATAGCTCTGTGCTTCAGAGCTGTTCTGACTGAGCCTGAAAATGGAGATGTGGCATAAATTGGACTAAATTTCAGCAAGAAACAGTAAATTCACTGAAAATATTATGATGGGACCTGCCCTGTTATGTCAGCCCCTGACTCAAGCTGCAGGTGCTTTGTACTTTGGAATTTTTGTGGGGTCTGGAGGACTTTTGTATGGAACCTCTCTGCTATATGGCTGACCAGGGACCTGAGTTTTTGTCTAGCAGGATGATGCCCAGGACCTGACTGAGTATGGTTTCCTGCTAACACAAACCTTGCTGCAGTGGCAGTTGCAACTAAATTCATCAAAGCATTACTAACACTAAACCCAAATATCTACACAGAAATCACTGTCAAGTTTCTCTCAACAAAGCACCAGCGATGGCACCAGAGGAACAGGCAGGAGCTGATACCCAGAAATTCATCCTGCACAGGAAAGAGAACTTCTTCCCTGGGCACTGCCTGAGCACTGAACAGATTGTCCAGAGAGGGTGTGCAGCTCTTAAATTAGTGCTAATATAGCCAAAAACAATGAGAGAAGCCTCAAAGCAATGAAGGAGAGACCCAGAAGAACAAAAAATATTGGCCTGTAGACAGAATTTCGAGTGTTCTGGCAAAGATGAACAGAGAAATGGCTCTACTGGGAATGAAAAAAACACAGGGAACATTTGGAAGAGAAAGCACAATAAATGGGGAAAACTGGCAACAAAGAGCAATCTTAAATTAACTGCAACCTTGTGTTAAGTCTTCTGCTTTGTTGATTCTCACTTCAAATTTATGTGACACCTGATACGTTTCTTAGTTTCTCAATAAAGCATAATCTTGCATTAAAATAATGTAAAATGGAAAAAAAATGTTATTAAGAAAAAAATAGGCATCTGAACTGTGTTTATGTGTATTTTTTTTCATGGCATAATGACTGTTAAGTACTGCAAACTGTAGAGCAGAAAATCCTGTGCTCCACTTTATAATGTGCAAAACCCCCAAGTGACTAGGAATGTACAAACAGATTTAAAAAATACTTAAGTAGCTAATGAGAAGTAAATTAATGTTTTTTAAAGATTTGTGTATTGTGTTTTTCAAATAACAGGAAAGGCAGAAAGTGCTGGCCTCAAGGTCTATGGCTTTCTTTTCACTTTTGAACAAAAATTTAGTGAGAAGGAGGAAGTACTGGCCCCAATTGGAGTTTCTTTCCACATTTTTGCCTCATAAAAGGAAATTTGTGAGCATTTGCCTCAGAAGTGGCATTTGTAAACTCTTCCCTTGTCCTCTTTTCCTCAGCTTGTAGGAAATAAGAATTTTATCAGATCTCTGCTTAGACCCTTAAGACCTTTCATACTTACCTGAAATCAGGTCGAGGGGAAGACTCCTCCATACATGAACATACACTGACCTTAAGTGCAGTAATTTCTTACAGATGAGGTTAAAGCTCTGTCCCAAGTCACTTCTGCTCACAGAAACTTGGGAGGGCTGATGTACCTCACTGCCATCCTCCTTTACTGTGCCACAGTTTCTGCCTTTCTTTTAAAATCTGGCCTCCTTGTCACAGCACCAATTCCTTTTTGGGTATAACAATTTCTGAGTTCTCTGTTTATCTTCATGGTGCACTGGCCCTCTAACAGGTGGTGGAAAAAGGCTGATAATGGTTCACTGGGTTACATCCTTTACTGTGGGCACTATTTTTGAGCAAGTGTTGGAAATCTGTTTTATCAGAGTTATTTAATGATAACGTGAGCAGTGAAAGTTCTGTGATCATCTGCTAGATTTTAAATCCTGCAGAATTTCTGTTTGATTCCAGGCCATCTGTGATTCTTCTGTTGCTGTGAAACATTTGTTTCAGTTGTGCTAGTATAAACCCTGCAGTACTTCCAAGCTTCTAATTATTGTTATTGATCTCTCAGCAGATAAAAGAGTCCTCCAAGCCCATGTCTGACTTCTCTTTGGTGTATTGAAATTATGGGGGGATGGGGAATGTCCTTTTTTCCCTTTCTTTAATGAAACAAACCTATTGGCAAGCACATTGAATTAAGGCTTTCACATTAGACATGTTTTCTATGGAGACCTGACATGTTTGTTTCATACGAAGAAATCACACTATTTTGTTCAGTCAAATGCATGAAATGTCTGATCATCCCTCCTAAGCTTTCCTCCCACAGCACTGATTAATCAGTCCCTCTGAAAAGATTGTATTTCTGCAGCTGGAAAGAAAGCATTGATAACTGATTAAATTCTAGCTCTTCAAATGTTCTGTACACATAAATACAGCATTTACACGCATAAATAATTACTTAGGTTTTAGACGGACTTGCCTGTAATTTTTGCTAAAATATCTGAATACTTGGAGACTTTATGAGTTTACTTTGGGAGTCTGGAGGTATTTCAATCACTGTTATAGAAGACCCACACATTTTGAGTTGTGGAGAGTTTTCCAGCCTTGATGATTCTATAAAACTATAGATCCCAGGACAGAATTCTGCAGAAATTCCACTGGTAAGTGGCCTTCAACTGAGGTGAAAGAAATATTCCCAACTTTTCCTAAAGTATGCTGAGACCCATGTATGTCTGTTAAAACTTAGTGAATTTTCCAAGATTTACATGTTCCTATAACTCTTAGCAGAATTTGCTTTGAGACTCCCTGAGCACCTATAGTTTGTAACCTAGCTTTTCTCATAGTCGTCACTTTTTACTCTATTATTCTTCTTGCTTAGAAGAGAACGCTGAGATTGTCAGTCCTGTAGACTGTGAGCTGCAGTGATCTCGGATTCTGTGATAAAGGTTAACACAGCAAGGATTATGTCTCAAGTACCCCCTATACAGGGGAATGTCTCCCTCCATCAGCAAAATTGAATTTCAAGTTGCTGAACTGAAATGGTGTCAGGAATTCGCTGCTTCTTTTTGAAAGTTCAGTGGTGGCAGCTGAAGTGTCTAACACCCACTTAACAGCCTACACTGGAATAATAAAAGCCCTCAGAAACAAACTACCAAGCTCACTGCTTATTGCACCGATTTTGGCATCCTCTGGCCCAGAAATTTTTTTGCAGCATTTCATCTGCTGGGCAGCTGAAGTGTGTGCACCACCAGGACATTCCTCCATACAACTTACAAATATTTTTGTAGATAGCCTGAAATGTTATGTAAATAAAAATTAACTCCACAGCCTTATCATGATTTATACAACCTACACTGGGATTTGAAAGCCTTTTTTTTTTTTCAGCTTTATGTGACTGCACGGTTTGCAGTGGAACACGAAATGGGACTGGAATGGAGCCTGGTTTGTGTGAGGAGAGAGGCACCAGTAAAGTGAGAGGGAGCCAAGGCATCCAGTCACAAACCTTGTTTCCTGCAGCCACCAGCTCTTTTCTTGGTGGTCTCCTGCTCCTGTCCAGAACAGCAACACGGCAGAAGGGCAGTTTCCCTCCTAGGATCCTCAAATTCCCAGCACAGTGTAAATGGGAAAAGCAAAGCCAACACTTGGGAGCATTATCCTTCTACTCAGATGTATGTAGTGTGAGGCAAATGTTAAGCATGTTACTGTCCTATATCCCTAGGATGAGGTAAATTTAAACATTTTGTCTCATTGGCTAAAAAACCAGGCTAGAATTCACAGGAATATTCACAGGAATATTCATAGGAACCTGTGAGCATTCCTTAATAATGATTGGACTAAAAATTCTGTCTCAAGTATTCTGGTGAGACCTCAGTGTGACCTCATGCACAGCCAAGATTTAGCCAGCTCATGTCTTGTTGTATTTCCCTCTGGAAACCTCACACTGTGACTTGATGCCCTGACCATTTGAATGCTGATTTTTTTTTTTTTCCTCTTCCCCCCTGCCCCTCCTCTTACCAAATTGCATGGAGTAGTTCTTGAATTTTGCAGTGGTTGTGAGAAAATAAATGTAATCAAAGGGCCAGATCTGTTAAGGACTGGCAGAGCTCCATGGACTTGCTAAGGTTGTGCTGCCCCAGCACTCATAAGGGTCAGATGGTCACAGGCTCGTGGGAGCAACACGACATTTAAGGCTTTGGCCAGATTCCAAATTGGTGTGGTCAGTCTTGCTTTTCTTCATAATTTGGGGTTTATTAGCTTATATCTACTTGCCCTTTGTAAATATGCAAAATAATAATTTTAAACATGGCCTACTTAGCAAAACAGAGCACTCAGCTTGCCAAAATGTGTCTGTGCTTTCTCTTACAGCACCATGGCTTTGTATGGAGTCCTCCCTCAGTGATTTTGCACATCTACAGCTTTTATGGTGTGCTGTGGTTGTGGGTGCAAAGCTCACAAGCAGGTGAGGAAAATGGAAGCTCCAGCTCTGATTCTCAGCTGCAGTTCTGAGACTACAGATGAAGATTTTTCTCCAGACAGAAATAGGGAGGAGTTAGGATGCTGTGACTTAATCTATAGGACAGCAGCACCTCTCTTATGGGCCTCATTTTCTTGAGGATGAGAACAAAATAATTTGGCTTGTTAGAACTGTCAGTGTCTTACTCTTCCACAATTTCATTCATCTTCCTGAGGAAAGGAGCCTTTGGATCCAGCAGCTGACAGGAAACAGCAACTAATGATGATTATTTGTATAATCTAGAAGTACTTTCTCTTCCTTTCATTTGGGAACACTTGCACTCTCTCTCTGTGTCCCTGAGTTCATCTGAACAGCAGCCAAACTGCATCATTCAGTTATTTCATTAGTCTTTTAGAAAGGACAGGACAAGCAAGTGAGCAAGGCTGAAGTAAGAAGGGCTTCATTTCAGGGATGGGAAAAGGCTTTCTCTGTGCTCTGAGATTGCACCGGGAAACCTGAATTTTGAAGACACATGAGAAAAAATATTTGATATTCCTGATTGTAGGATAAGAAGGAGAAAAAGAAGAAAAAAATGATGGGTAGAATTCTTTAATTCATTAATATCTTTGGAGACAAGTTTGTGGTAAAATGTTACCTCTAACTTCTTGCAAGCCTGTGAAACTCCAACAGAGGCTCTGAGTCCTTAAATACATCAAATGCTGAAGAAAAACTGTCAATGGGAAATGAAATTTTATATCAGTTCATTGGTCATTCTTTTCATAGACTCCTAGTGTCACAGGATGGTTTGGGTTGGAAGGGACCTTAAAGCTCATCTCCATTCAAACCATGCCATGGCAGGGACACCTTCCACTATCCCAGGCTGCTCCAAGGCCAATCCAACCTGGCCTTGGACACTGCCAGGGGTCCAGGGCAGCCACAGCTTCTCTGGGAACCCTGTCCCAGGGCCCTCACAGCCGAGAATTTCTTCACAGTATCTAATCAGACCTGCCCACTTTAATTTTAAAACCATTCTCCTTTGTCCTGTGACTCCAAGTCCCTCTCCATCTTTTTTGTAGACTCCCCTCAGGGACTGGATGGCTGAGGAAGGTCACCCTGAAGTCTTCTCCAAGCTGAATAATTCCAGTTTTCTCAGCCTTTCCACTCATCTGTATATTGTACCTTGGCAAGAAAGGCAGGAAGAGACATCTCAGCAGAGATTTTCCATAGGAATTCGTGTTTGATGTAATTGAGATCACTTTTATTTCCATTTCTGATGCAACAATAGTTTTTCAGTACCTACAGCATTCACCATTTGGAGTTCAAGGAAAGCCGATTTCTGTGATCTTTATTCTGGAAAGACACACAACGTTTAAGTGAAAGGTAGATTTAAGTAATATAAAGCATTAGTAAGGGAGAAAAATATTTGCACTATTTGCATTATAAATTAGTGTTCTTGTTACTTCACTGTCCAAAGAAAATTTGTGTGTTTCTGTGCCTGAGGACATCGTGTGGGAAGTACAAAGCAGTTTTTGATGGTCTACAAAAAAAAGCAAAAAAAACTTTTTAAAAATGAAAAAAAAAATCTGCTTGCCATTTAGTGGGTTTATCTGATCCTGTACCTGTGTGCTGGTTCCCAGCTTCCAGGTATAATAAAGTGTGTTTATTTCTGGGGGTTTTCCATTTGATTTTTGAAAAATTATTTCTCTATACTCTTTCTCAACAACATGTTCTGTCCACACCTGTTACTCAAGTCTTCTGTGCTGCCAGGAACCTTTCCCAGTTATCCTTTTGCCAGACTGTTTCACTACAGATGTGTTTTGGCATGGAAATGACATCCACACTTTTTCTTTGCAGTCTGGCAGGGCTGTGAGTGGCAGCCATGACCTCACTGATGCCATCATCACTGTGCAGAAAACATAATTATGGTGTAGCTCTCTGAGGATCTCTGTATTTTGTATGGTGGTACTTTCATGCAGAAGCAAGGATTTCAGGGAGGATTGTTTTTATTCCCTGTGCATTCCTCCCCCATTTGGCTGGTTACCTGTTACCAGTCCTGCCTGCCAGGTGACTCTGCTGAAAGGAAAAATCAAATTCCCCTATGCCTGTGGCTGAGGGAGCAGCGTGCAGAGGGAATTTTTCAGCTGCTTGTTTATCAGAGGCTTGGGATTGAGCTGGAAATCAGAGTAAGTCTGATTTGCCTGTTAGCATCCAGCTCTGTTTAATATCAAAGACAGCTGTAATGCTTGCACAAAGCAAAGCCTTAGCTGATCAGCTATCTCGGTTTACTGTGCAGGAAAAGGCCAGAGAATGCTTTCATTTTAATGGAAATGTGGTTCTGCAATACATAAACAAAGTTTACTCAGAAATCCTCAACAACAATCACGCTGTATGTTGTCTCTTTGTTTTTGTTTTTGTTTCAGGGTTTCTGGTGTCCTTTACAGGGGACGGGTTGTTAATGTCTGGTGCTGTGGGCCAAGAAAAGAAGGAACAAGCTTGAAAATCCCCACATCCTCTTGTAGGACCAGATTCTTCCTTTGGATGTGGTTCCTATTGAGTGCACCAGATATTGCCCAAGTGAAGCTAAGCACGGAGCTTGACCTGGTGATTTTGCAAGCCCCAGTTTAAGTTTCATGTGTGCTTTTATCCAGTTAAGCAAACAGCTGTTTCTCCTGTGAGATAAATGCCCTCCTCTGAGATGTCTCCAGGCGATGTTTGGCTGCTCTGGCTTTTCTCCTGCTTCTCACAAACCCCTCTGTGTGACCACTGGGTGTCAGTAAAAGACTGCGAAGTGATTTTCTGCAATTAAATATACATGGATTCCTCTCAGGCTCTGTGGGTGTTCATTTCTTAAGGTGGCCACGGCAAATTTGAGACTACAACTGACACACACACACACATAATTAACAAAAGCAGCTCAGATCAGTAATTTTTTCCTGAATCATGTCACTATTCTATATGAATTCATTCATACTATCAGGAAACTAAATAAAGAAAAATAGTTTATTTTTTTTCTTGGTCAAACAAAACCACTATTCCCAACATAATCAAAAAATACAAATCTGTTGTGTTTTACTGTATTCATATTTCTCATGCATTATCCAATATGTGATTGGAATTCCCATTCCTGAAAGGTGCTGTCCTCCTGCAAGGTCATCTGTAGGAAAATGCCCTTACAAATGTATGAGAATTCAGGGAGTTCCACACCATCAAAAAAAAAAAAAAAAAAATTTAAAAAAAACCTATTTTAAAGGCTCTTCCTCCTTCCACCAATGGGGTAAAATTCTTTTCTGGATTCTTTGGCAGAATGGACTCAAAAGATGTGAATGTCTCACCTGAGACATGAGCTGAAAAGTCAGTCAGCTGAAAAGTGACAGATGAAAAAGAGTTTAATTGAATGGAATGGGTAATTCTGTGTATGCACATAATCACTCTTGTATTTACATGTCACATTCATTATATGTTGAATTTTATTCCAATTTTCAATATATTGAAGGGGTAACAGCATTGGAAGAAATCTGAAGAGTTTTGGACACTTGTCAGGAAAAAAATGACCCTTGGGAGCTGGGCAGGTATCACAAATATTTGGGGCTATGTAATAGGCACGTTAATTGTACAGCACAGCAAAAATTATCTGCTGTCAAAAAAAGCGAGAGTTTCAGTCACTTTGGTCCTACCTCTTTAGGCTTCAGAGTTCTCTGACCACTAAAGTTGTCAAATTACTGTGGTTTGCTGCTCCATAATGGTGCCATGTTCAGGAGAATACTTCTGCATT
Source organism: Cyanistes caeruleus (assembly GCF_971803275.1). NCBI lineage: Eukaryota > Metazoa > Chordata > Aves > Passeriformes > Paridae > Cyanistes > Cyanistes caeruleus. The sequence continues at coordinate 112,556,216 of NC_141703.1, forward strand.
TGCTCAAACTCTCTTCAGACCTTAAGGCAAACTAGAAAAATTGAACCATGTGAATACTTACTTTAAAATAACCTATTTTGATGGTAATTTCTTAGAATAAAAAAAAATTTAAAAATTAAAAAATAAATAAAAAATATCTGCAGCAAACTCTTGGGCCATTTAAATTACTTACACACAGAACTCCTGTTCAGAGTATGAACAAAACAGTACAAAACAGGATTCATACAAGAAGTTTTCTTTTGCATATACAAAACTGAATACTGAATTCCCCTCTAGGTGTTCTTTCTCTTTCCAGAGTGGATGGTAAAAGTCACAAGTATTTGAGAGTTACCATGCTACACAGTTGTGGTGTGGAGCAAGGAGCAAGGGTTTAACTAAACTGAAGCTGTGTCAAAAACCTCCTAATAATAAATAACCTGATTTGTAGGTGTGCACAACCTGTGCATCTAAATCAGGGGGAAATAACAGCTGAGCACTGCGGAATTCCCATTTTTTCCCTGCTCTTAGTGCCACTAGAGGTCCTTTTGGGCTGCAGACGTCACAGCTCCTGCCTCTACTCTGTCCTGGTGGAAAAGAGCTGCAAAGTTTCCACCATTCTCATTAATATGACAGCAGGTCTGGAGGTCAGACAAAATTTCTGGACATCTAAAATGAATTACTTATTCATTAATTCATATATGAATTAATTATTTTCCCTGTATTGTAAATCAAATCAAAAAGAGCATTTTTTGCTTTACTTTAAAGCTTGAGTCATCAACCTTCTTAAGTGTCCTAGTGAACCAAAGCATTTGTTTTAATTATAAGAATTTCAGTTATATCGAACCTGTGATGCTCAAATTTTTTTTTACAGAAGTTTTTATTTCAGCAATGAAACAAAAGACTCTTAACTGTTCTGTTGTCATTTATAGTGGTTGGAACATGAAATACTTTTCTGTTTTAACAGGATCTAGTACTGAGAGTGTTCTGTGTGTAACATGCACTTAAATAGTTGAGATCAGAGCCTATAAACATAATGTCTTTCAGCATTAATGAGAACAGATAAGCTGGAGCCACTCTACTTTTACAAACTTGATTTTATTAGATGTAAACAGATCACATCCCAAATTAGATTTGTGCAGTGGCAGAGACCCAGCACATATATTGAATTTGCAGAGCAGAAATTTAATATTTATTTTTTTTTAAATAGGTACTTTGGGTAAACATTTCTTTATACATGTACAACATGATTAATTTCAAAGTTGCTCAATAGCAATGTAATAATTTATTATTTTTGTACATTGCCTCACCATTTTAACTACAATGGCTTCAGAGAGGAGTGAAAGTGAAATAAAAGAAGGGTCAAACATCTTGGAATTGTATTTTTTGGGAAATTTGTTTAGGAATCTCAGCTGGGAGCTTTAGGATGATTATCAGGAGGGTGTTTGCTGGACCTGGTCCAGTTCCTGCCAAGCTGGAATGGAGAATCCTGTTAAATTATATCTCATTTTTTCAGGAAGAACCCCTTGTTTCCAGTGAAGGAATCCCCTCAAACTGTTGTAGACCTCCAGGAATGAAGACTTTTATTCTACATTTTAGACTGAGGTCAAATGTAGCAAAAAATGAGTCAGCAGTGAGTGGTGGTTTTTCACAATCACAATAATTCATCACTGGACTACCCTCACATGAGTGGGTTTTTCACCACTAGCATTTTCTATCAAAGTCTAATATTGTGTGAAAGACAATAATTAATTTGGGAATGTCCTATGATCTGTGCTGTACAGGAGATCAGCCTCAGTTACTACAGTGATAACTTCTGGCCTGATGATTTATGCCTGATGTTTGCTTCAGCACTTATTTCAAAAGTTTAATATTCGCAATTTCAGTGTTTTCTTTCATAAAATTGAACCTCTTGTGTTGGTGCACATGTCATGTTTCCCAAAAGCAAATAGCATAGAAAAAACTACTGGCTTTGGTTGGTTTGAGAATAAACAAAAAAATAATTAAATCTAAGGGATTAGTGAATGTAAAAAAGAATGAGAACAAACATACAAGTAATTTAAGAGATCAGAAACACAGCCAGACAACTTCAGGAGAGCCAAAAAATGGCTTGAGTTTTAAAAGTGCATGTTAAACAAAACAACAAATAACTCCTACAGCCTCCCCCTGTATCATTAAACATTTTAAATTATGCCATCAAATTTGGGGAATACTAAACTGTGACTCAAATAAAATTACTTCAAATAACACTTTGTTTTTTAACAGAAGTAGTGATGATTTAAATGCAGTTTGACATAAATTTAAGCCTGAGTGTGTATATATAAATGTATATACACATAAAAAATCACTTTAGAACAAAGAAAACCTATCTCCTAGGAAGCAGTCTGATAATTTCCAAGATAAACTCTCTTTGAAGTGTGGCTCTGCCCCTGAGAGCTCCCTGCCACTGGTGCTGGTCCAGAGTGACCTCCTGGGAGGGTTTTAGGCAGGAAATGCCCACCAGGCTTGGGCTGGAGCTGGTGTAGGATTGGAAAGGACAGGGAGATGTTCCTTTCTGCCTGCCTGGGTTCTGCCTCTCACTCCAGAGCACTCCACACCTTTCTGAGACATTTCTCAACCTCTCCCACCCTTTCAGTGAAGGAAGTTTTTGGCAGTTGTGTGGGTCAAGCTTTAAAGCTCTCTTCAGGGGTTCAGCATCCTCCTTAATGGAACAGATTAGGGAGTCTGCAGTTAATATTTCTCTGTTTGCTGATGAGGTGTGGAGTGACAGGGACATAGGAAAGCTGTGTTTTCCAGCTTCCCTTGCTTATTTGCTACCTCTCCATCATTTACTTTCAATTAAAAGATTAGTGGTAGTTTATTTCAACCAGTGTGGAATGAAGCTCCTGCTTCTCTAATTGCAGTTAAGGAGGGAGGAAGGATAAAGAAATAATCTTGTAGGCTTGGAGAAGGAAAGAAGGAAGAGCTGCCTCCTAGCAAGCAATCTTTGCCCTGAACTCTGCCATGACCACTGAAATTTGCTATTAAATGTGTCAAGAATGACATGCAAATTATTATTTGTACCTCAGTATAACCTGCTGGAGTATTTTGCATTTTAAGGGTTTAATTGAAGCTCATTTGTTGCCAATGTATACATTTATTTATTTCAGCTGAAATAACCCACTTTAAGTGAATATTTGGCCAGTAATGCAGGCTTGCCTTTGAGGGCAAATCCTCTGAATGAGCTGCAGATCACAACACCCAGGCAAGTAGTTCTACACAGAAGGGTTATTTTCTTGGGCTTTTTTTACCTTTTTAATCCTCTTATTCTTTTCTTTGCAAAATAGTGAGGCTTTTTTACAGTTACAGAATGGCCCTTTCATTCTGGGTTATATGTTTGGTCCTGGAAAAAGGATGTTATGCCTGCAAGTCACCCAGGTCAGTTTATGTGTAATGTGGGTAATGTCTGTTTAAAGCCTGATGTGGTAAATTTAGCCTTGCCATACCACCTGAAATTGGGCTCTTGGAAACGTTTCCACAGCTTTATCACCAACAATGGGGCTGCTGCTTCTCTCTGATGAGGTATTTTGCAGAGATCTGAAGGGATCCAGAGCTCAGCTGTACCCTTTTGTCAGTCCTGCAGGTGGAGAGACAATGGGAAAGGTTTTTCTCTGAATTTCTTCAAGTGCTAGGAAGCCTGGTCACATTAGGTAAATTTAACATGTCATCTGTAGCTCTAATTTTCTCATTTTCTCAGTGGAAAATGAAAGGCAATGGAAGCACTCCTTCCAGTGTCTGGCAATAAGATGCTAAGCCCACTTATTTCCTTTGTTATTCAAACGAATGTATCCACCTTCAGGCTGCTTGTGTTGGTTCCATGGGAAGCAGAGCCGCTGAATGCTTTGTGGTGATACAGGTGGCATTCAGGTACCTGAACAGCAGAGTGACTTCAGAACATGTTAAATTTATTGAAAAGGACATTTATGGGAGAAACCAAATAACCAAACCACAGATCAATATCATTCTGGCCTCAGCTCTGTTTAACTGAGCATGTCACAGAGCAGAGGGGCTCAGAGTTACGTGGGAACCACAAAGGAGCCATCAGGAAATAAATTAATGATGCTCTATTGAAAAGCGTTTTTTTCCTTGGAGTGCTCTTATGGATCAACTCATCAGGCTGGAAAGTAATAAAAGGAGAAGGCAAGATGACAGCCAGAGCTGGGCAGCTGTGTGGGGGTTACAGAATACCTTAAATTCACATTTTAGCTGACACTTCTCATTTTTGACCCTTGTCTTTGTACATTAACTCCTCTGGGCAGTCACTCATGCTCATTTAAAGGCTGAATAACAAAATCTGCACATTTCCAGACTTAACAGCAATCCACCTTATCTCATTCAAAGTGTCCTTTTCAGCAGAGATTTGCAATTACCTTGCTGCATTTAAAATTAAATTTATTTCAATAGTGTTGGATTCTACAGCAGTGATATCATGAAACTCTAGATTGTGGCCTGAACAGCTCATTGCATGTGTTCCTTCTTCTTTCAAAAGCATAAAAGCCTATATTATTTTAAATATCCTCTAGTTATTGCTGTACTTCTGTAGTGCTGTACAAATGAGCTTTCACTAGACTCTCTCCCTTTAAGCCAGTAAACCTGAGTCCTCTTTATTCCTACCAACTAAAATGAGATTAATCAGCTTCAACTCACAACTTAGTTATGAAAATCCATTCAGAAAGCATTGCCATTGATTTCATAAATGAAGTAGCCCAAGTCTCCCCCATTTCTTCCACAAAGATGGAGCTGGGAGAAATCACCAGTGCTAAAATTCTCCATCAAGATATGGAAATTATAAATTGCTGAATGGAACGAATAAAATACCCTGAAGGCAAGTCTGCTTTCTACTTCATTGTGGCTGATACTCATCAAAATCAGTGTTAGGAAAAAGTAGGGAGGGTTTAAGGTTGAGAATAGCTCCCTTCCCCTAAAAAATCAGCAGCTGTCTCATCCTGCTGCAGCTGAAATCCTGTCCTGAATTGTAGGTGCTGATCCCAATGCAGGCTCAGAGAAGGGTGCCCTCAAATACAGTTTATTTATTCAGGGCAAAATTTAGATCAGAATATTTAAACCAGAGTAAAAATAATGATAAAAATCATAGTCCATTCCCTTCACTAATATTGTAGCATCTTTTGATCAATTCATACCTTTTCATTTAAAAAAAAAAAAAAAGGTTGATAAAGAGTTTCTGTTAGTTTTGTGTCAGTAATCACTGTGGAGTTTTATCTTTATTAGTGGAATAGGGTGATACCACTTAGTCATGCTCCCATACTGCTTTGTAGTCTGGAAATATGAAACTTTAAACATATGTGGAGTAGTATTAACCCTGCAAACTCATCTGAGAAAGTGTTGCACCCAGCTCTGTTTATTCTAGAAATACATTTTTCTTCAAAGGGATTCAAGTTCCTCGAGCACCATCCTCCCCTGCCAAAGCAAAGCCATCAAAAGAAATGCCAAGAAATCGGACATTTGTTACTGGTATCCTCTCCCAGCACACTTTCTTTGACAATGGCAGCAATTTTTGCCTTCCTCAGATGAAGAAGCAGAGCCCCCTGAGTTCACTGTGTTCACTGCTCCTGCTGACTCTCACAAACCCTGCCTTAAATCCCCAAACCCACCAGTGGATTCTGAGCCCTGACAGATGGTCCCAGGCTGAGTGCAGGGTGTTTGGGGTTGAAGCATGAAGTCATGTGTGTGATGGATCTTCACTGCTTCTTGCTCACCCTTTAAACATCAGTTTATTGGCTGAAAAATGAGGTAGAAGATGGAATTTGTTTGGGATCTTTCATTTAAAGTTGTGTTCTGTTTACAACTCGTGCATGCCTTTTCTTTTTTCTTTTTGTGGGTTGCTGTGTTCTGAGCTCAGGGATTCTTTTAAAATGAAAAAGAAGCCCCCAGACAATGCTTAGGTCTTGAGAGTGAGTATATGACAGACTGTCAGAAATTTGTGCAGCCACTTGTTGCTGTTGATATCTGCTAAAGGTCTGGATTCCTGCTCTGCTGAAAGGTGGAATACTGAGAGAATCCACAGCTGCATTTTAAATATATTTCCTTAACTTGTATTCTATGAACTGTCATATCAGGGCATAAACAGAACACTAAATGAGGCTGCCAAAAAAAAAAACAAAAACCCAACCAAAAATGAGCTGCTTTTTATTAACCACTCACAGGAAGATTGCCAACAACAGAAATCATAATCATATGAGAAAACTTCAGGTCTCATTTTGTAAATTGATACTGATTTTCTTTTTCTTTTTGGTTTTTGTTTTGTTTTGGGTTTTTTTTGTTTCCCCTATGGGTCTGACACACAAGTTTCCACACCTCTGTGGTGGTGTTTGCCATACAATAGAACCTCTTGAAGGAGAAAAGAGAAGAAACTCCACTTTTTCTGAGAGAAAACTCGAAATGCTCTGGCCTGTCCACATCCTTAGCCTTGCAAATGATTGATGTCACTGTGGTTTCATGCAGTGACATTGTCACTTATGGAGGAAAATGGTTTCAGTCTGAAGAAACACTGCCCAAAATGATCAGGGTGTAAATAACACCATATTTGTCATCAAGTTCACCGGGAAAAGGTCACATTATGCAGAGATTTACTGTAAATGGGTAGGGAGCAGAATGGGTTTGGTTTTACAGCTGGAAAGCTCAACAAGGCTTGGGAAAGCCAAGGTGAGAAGCCATCCTTGGGGTGCACAAGGGAGGGGTGGCACAGAAGAGAATTCCTCCTGGTCAGGGAAGTTTATATAAAAACAAGATTTCTTGAGGAAAAAACAGGTATTATGTTCTTGTTTACTTCAGCAGTGAAGACACTGTTATGAGGATTGACTAAAAAAGACTGGTGTGTTTTGGGGTGGTTTTATTTGCACCAGTGACAAGATCATTGCCTTGAGAGTCCTGATGGTTTTTATGAGAAGCTGTAATTCCAGGTGATCTGTCACTGTGCAAAACTGCAGAGGAAAAAACTAGACCTGCACTCAGAACAGATGGATAGATTGTCTGTATGAAATGGCATTAAGTCACTTTTCAAACTCTCTTCTCACCTAAGTACCTCTGAATTTATCAAATTTCATGTAACTGTGGTGAGTAGAACAAGGTGAAAATTGCCTTCACCAATATTTCTAAATTTGTCCCTTAATAGATTTTTGTAGTAAATTGAGGATTTGGCTCATTGGAAATACTAAAACCAGGGAATATCCAGCTCATTAGAGACCCTCAGCTCTTATAAGACCAGAGTGCTCTTACACAGTTCAGAAGTCACTGCCAAATTCAGTTTAAAACATAAAGAATATATTAGTTCTCAAAACATTAATGCTCCAGTGGTTTTAGAAGTATCTGGGAAATACAGTCTTCAGGCTGTTTACCCTGTAAAAAACGGGATTAAAGCCAAAAAAGCTGAATCTGAGAAGCATATTTGATCCAAAATCCACTCAAGTTAATTACGATGTACATCATCTTCAGTAGCTGTGCTATCAGCACTAAGGCAGAGTGAGATTCAGCTGCCTAATTAGTATAATACAGGAAAAAAGTTAATTGTTACGCAAGTTTAATGTTCAAATTATAAAATTACAGAAGTCCACGGTGACTGTTCAATGACCACCACTGTACCAGCTTTGTTGGTCTTTGCTACCAGAGTTTCTTGTGGTTATTTTAAATGGCTGCATGGCACTTTAGGTCACCCCTTCTAGGAACTGTCTTCTAAGGATTCAGCTGGAATGCAAACTTCTGCTGCAGAATCCCAACCCCAAAACCAATGGGAAATCAGGAACCCAGTGTAGACTCTCCGTGAGACACTTCAGTGCTATTTCCTATGTAACAAATCTTAGCTCTTGGTCCGATGTGTTCAGGTTTTACTGTGGAAATTCACTTTTACTTAAAAAAGTCAAGCTCTTTTCCTCGATAAATTTTCCATAGATTTCACAGAATATTCTGAATAGGAAAAGACCCACAAGGATTATCAAATGCAACTTTTTAATGGATATCCCATAAGAGGATGGAACCCATGACCTTGGGGTTAAGCACCAAGCTCTGACCAACTGTGCTAATCCCAGGTTTTCCCCAGGGTTTGTGGGTCTCAGGAATATTTTGGTCAGTCAAGACTTTCTCTGGTGGAAAAGGTTTTCTGATGGAAAGGGCTGTGTATTAAAAAAACTCAGTCACTTTTTTTTTCAGCAAAGTAAAAAGCACTAAAAAATTTGGGTTTAATAATTACATTAATTTTCTATATTTTATATTTGCAACACTTAGATAAAACATATACATATAGATGGAGATATATATACATACATGCATATATATATAATATGTACATATATGTATCTAAACATATAACTTATACATATATATATTTATATGTATGTGTGTATATATATATATCTGCAAATTATATATATAGTATGTATTTCCATGCTTTCAGTTTTCATGAAATCACTTATATGGCCTAGCATAGCTTTAAAGCATAACTTTAAGGTTTTTCAGCCTCCATGGATGAGAGATCTTGCAAAATATTTCCCACTGATGTGGAAAAAATTTTGTTAGTTATAATATGAATATGAATATGAATATGAATATGAATATGAATATGAATATGGATATTAATAATCTGACAATAGTGACAATGGTAAAGATTTTGGGGGATTTTAACTGTGAAATCTCTCTACTCTTATTCTTACCTTTGTAAAACTTAATGGAATCATAGAATGGTTTGGGTTGCAAGGGACCTTAAAGCCCATCCAGTGTCACCCCCTGCTATGGCAGGGACACCTTCCACTGTCCCAGGTGGCTCCAAGCCCTGTCCAGCCTGGCCTTGGGCACTGCCAGGGATCCAGGGGCAGCCCCAGCTGCTCTGGGCACCCTGTACCAGGGCCTCCCCACCATCCCAGGGAAGATTTTTTTGTTTATTCAGCAAGTGTGAGTTTTTGCCCACTTCTTATTACAGAATGTCCTGGAGAAGAGTCCAGTCAAGAGAATCTTTTTAAATTGAATAGGATTTTTTTTTTTTCATGGACTTTTCTAGGTTTTGGATGAGTATCCACAGAAAAGAAATTCATAAATTGTAGAATAATTGGTAGTTGACGACAAGAGTCTCAAATGCAGGCTTACCACTGCCTTGGGGTGATAGAAGTTATATAAATCTGGGAATAATGAAATCATCCATTTTTTCCACAGACAAATGGGATCCAGAATTGAAGCTGTGAAACCACATCTGACGTTAGACAAAGGGAATATTAACATATGTATGTTCCCAGCTTTGGGAGCATTTCTTCAGATGTGTATTCTTTTATTCTTGCCTTTTTAGCAGTTTTTACAAGTCCAGGTTTTCCAGGTAAAGCAGTACACACCACAGGTGAGAAAAGCAGGCCTTTGCTGATGTTGTGTGTTTAAAATCTGCTGATCTCAGGGGCAGGATACAGATGCTGTGTTGTTAATGCAATTTTATGCACCAACCTTTGTGATTTTGAGTAATTTGAAAATGCTAAACAATAAAATATTAAGGATATGCCTTGCATCAGATTTGATAGAACAGATCTGTTACTTTGATCTTGAAAGGATTGCTTATATTCCCAAAATATATTTGCAGAGATCTTTGACCAGTCACCACCTTGTCTCCAGCCCAGAGCACTGAGTGCTGACATGTCCAGGGATGGGGACTCCAAAACTCCCTGGGCAGTCCCTTACAAGGTCTGACCACCCTTCCCATGGAGAAGTGTCCAAGCTGACCCTTCCCTGCCACAGCCTGAGGCTGTTTCCTGTCATCCAGTCCCTGTTCCCCCCTGGCTGTGCCCTCCTGGCAGGGAGTTGTGCAGAGCCACAAGGGCCCCCTGAGCCTCCTTTCTCCTTCTGAGCCCCTTTCCAGCTCCCTCAGCCCCTCCTGGGGCTCCAGCCCCTTCCCAGCTCCATTCCCTTTCCTCTTCCACTCCAGCCCCTCGGTGTCCTTCTTGCAATGAAGGTCCCAAAACTGGACACAGGATTTGAGGTGTGGCCTCAGCAGTGGGAATCAAGTGAAGGAAGTGACAATCACTTCCTCATCAATCCTTCCATAGTAATCACTTGATATGCATCCAAAAAGTCAGCTTGAAATAAACTCATGTGACTGAATACATTCTATTCATTCATTTAGCCCGTTTGCATGAGCTGTAAATTTGATTTTTACGTAAAATGCAGTCTAACTGCCCTGAAGTCCTTCAGAAGGAGATTAAGTCCACCCTTAACTGTAAATTCTCTTGTGACGTTTACTCAGACCCTATAATACATGTGATTGTCCATTATTTTATATACTATATGATCATTGTAGATTGCTAGAAGAGATCCATCTTTAAGGACATTTGAAATAAATGGAAAGGTTATTTTCAAAGTTGGTGGCAGGCATTCAAAATCTGCTTGTAAATGAGAGTATTTTTAAAATCAAATACAAAGAATCCCTTTAAGTATATATTTTCTTACCTTGAGGCTCAGACTGAAGTTTTTGTGTATGATTTGTTGATACAAAGGTTAGATCTGGCTTCAAAAATGGCAAAGTATCTTTACGTAAAGTCCAAATACGTCAGTGTCCACACAGTGCAGCTTTCTAAGACCCTGCAGAACCCAAATAAAAATGTTTATTTAAACCTGTTCCCTCCTTCCAGAAAGCCAAAAAAAGAAATACAACAAAATTCAAACTGCAACACCTCACTTGGATCCTTTTTCCGTGACGGTCGGTCCAAAAAAAAGCTGTTTCCAACACATTTTTTACAAGAAAACAGAACTCTCAGCTTATCTTGGTACACGGTGTATTTCCATGGAAAACTGCAGCCCCTGTAAATTTGGGGTTCTATGTGTGCTCTCTGTTTGGCTGTGTGCTTGTAAAGCTTCACTTGACGTGTGCAATGCTTGGGTTCTGACCCAATGGTCACCGTGCCGTGGTTCAGGCTGTTTTAGGGAGTCCCAGAATAAACTGGGGTGGAAGTGACCTTAAGGACCATCCCACCACACCCCCTGCCACAGGTGAGACACTTCTACTGTCCCAGGTTCCTCAGAGCTCCATCCAGCCTGGCCTTGGGCACTTCCAGGGATCCAGGGGCAGCCACAGCTTCTCTGGGCACCCTGTGCCCATCCTCCCCCACCCTCTCAGGGAAGAAATTTTATCTATAAGAAAAATTGTCCAGCTGGTGAATTTTTTTTCATAATTCCCCTTTTTAAAGCAAAAGGCAAAAAGCTTGCCTAGGAAAATAAAAATTTTCCTTAAAGATGTATCAATTTATATTTACATTTTCTGAGTGAACGCAGGATCTGTGACAATGCCACACTTCTTTTCACTACAGACTTTTTTTTCTATTTTCAGGGAAAGAATCATATTTACATGATCCCCCTGAAACAAATAGACAATTAGATAACAAAAATATGCCACTAAAAATTCAGTTATTCTACCTAAATTATATGCATGAGCTATGAAATGATACACTTGAACATCATCCTATATTCACTTACCCCAAGAAGTAACCAATAGAAACCATCAAATCTTATCTCAGAGCTCTGCTGGGAGGGATGTCCCTTCTTCAGAAGTCTGCTGCACTCCAGAACTGTTCACATAGTGTAATTCAACTCTTAAAGGCAAAAACAACCTGGTTTTATCTGTCTCCAAAAAAGACTTATTTCGGGAGTCTGTGGTGGAGTTTGGGTTTTTTCTGAAGGTTTTTTTTTATATTGATTGTGGATCCTGATTGTCATTTCTTCAGAAGAAAAAATTCCATATTCTAGGCCTAGATCTCACATTTAGATCTCAAAGTACTGAACAAAGGTCAATTCTGCTTTCATTTGGACCTGGCTTTGTCTGTTATTTTCAAGGAGTCCAAAATATTTCTGCTTTTAGGGTTTTTGCTAACTCATTCCAGAGCTGATTTATGTAAATAACTTATATCTCTCCTTCTCTGGCCTTCCTGGCTCCTTCTGTTCTGCTGCTGGTTTTAATTCTGGGTATAAACTCTTCAGTTCAGGCCCTGCTTTCTTGAGGGTCAGTAGAGCTCCCAGTGAAGTGATTCACTTATAAAAGGGAGTAAAGCTCTAATTTGGGACTTTGGCTTCTTTAAATTTCTATTATGTACTCCTAGATAGGACATCCTGAAATATTGGGTTTCTGTGCATGAATTCTTTTTGTTCCTTGCATTTCCTGGGTGTTTGAACAGGCTGGTTAAACTCCTAATGTGGGCACTGTAATTGCTGTCCAAATCAGCTCCTCTGACCTCAAACAGATGAGATTTGTGGTTCTTCCAAGCTCAGCTAAACCTATTGAATAACTGCTGCCACAAGCTGCTACTCCAGCAGACTCTGGGACTGAAGGGATTGCTCACATCTTCTGATGGGACAGCAAAGGCCAGAAGTGACAGTGGCACCATCCCCTGATGAAATTCAAGTCTAGATCCCTCTGCCACCCATGATATAACTCCTCTGCTTATACAAAATGTCTGTCAAAGTCAGCACACTTTTGCCCATCATGAAATTTATCCTGCTTTTTTCCAAAAGGTGATTATTTACCAAGGTAGGCTATCCTCATGCTGGATTTTTTGAGCCTCTATGCCTTAAGTCCTGAAGTATGTGGAGTTTATTTTACTGAAAAGAATACTTATGGTGTATAGTGAAAGCATTTGGCTTCTGTCTGCTGGCTCTGGTTCCACCAGTTCAATCATGAGGTGGTTAAGGGTTATTTATAGCTCTTAGACATTCTTTGGGGATGAACACATTGGCTGAAAAAACAAACAGCCATGGTACTCCTGGGTAATTTATAGCAATTTTTAAGTTAGGAGAAACCTGTGATCTCATACTACAGCCTGAAAACCTGTCCATTCATTACTGCACGACAGTGGAATTTGGTTGGGACACTGACATACTCTGAGGAAACAGATCCACAGCATCCAGGTACCCCTGAGCTGGGAAAGGCTCAGTTACATGTCCTAAGGAATTACGTAACTTTTCCTTCTCTCATCCTCTACTAGCACAGGCACAGAGTCAGAAAGAACTTTTATTTTTTCAGTACACTCACCTTGTTCTTTAATTTAGTTAAAAAAATGAATCCCACCATCACTGGAATACATAATTTTACATAAAGCAGAAACTCAGGGTTTATTTTCAGTAAGACGTTTCTAAATTGTAAATTGTATATTTAAATCAGAAGTTTTTTTGGTTTTTTTATATTTCCCACTTCATTGCCTGTAATTTAAATGCACATTTACATCACTCTGGGGGCATAATGAAGTCCAGCCTGGGTGTGATGTCACTACAAGACAGAGATCCTACCACCTCTCCTGTGGAGTTGTGTCACTGCTGAGATGTTTCCTGGCCTCAGGATCAGTGCTGGATTCATTACACATCTACAAATTTTAAATAGACCTTTTCCCACTTCAAACTGAATCCTGTCACTGTAGGTTATAGAGGATGGCAGTGCACCTCTGTGAGCAGCCTCTCTGGCTCTAAATATGAACTGCTGTGCCATGCAAGAGCCATAGATTTGCAGGGGAGGGAAAGGAAATACCTTTATGACCTCATGCTATCCATTTATACTCTGAGTCATTAAAATGATTGCTTCTTATACAAGTTATCTTTGCTAGCAGAGGAATATGTGGGCAAATGCTCCCTCTGACAGACAATCAGTGTGCTTTGGATCGGACTCAAAACACACATATTTAACTTTCCTTCACTCCTACTGAATTATTTGCCCCCAAAAGAAAACATCTGACTCTCCATAAAACTGCAGGCGGTGGCGAAATTCCTGTCAAGCACTGGAGGTCCAGTGTGCTCCTCAGGTTAATTGTAAATTACTCTGGAACCTGCTGAGCAGAAATGAGATTTTGTTCCACCTGTGGCCCACCAGTGAATATGGAACAAGAGTCTATTGTCAGTAATCCAGATTTATTGCACAGTGTCCTTTCCATCAATGGAAAAAATTAGGGGATCTATAAATCAAAAAAAAAAAATTTGACAACACTCCACTGTGTCCAAATGTTCAATTTCTAAACAAGTTACCTTTCTGTTTGTCAGTTTTAGTTATAGAATAACTTATAGTTAACTACAAATTGTATACGAAAATGAAGAGCAATGGAAGGGCAGAATGAAGGACAGATGAATTTCATAAAGCTGTGGCTCAGTTCATGCACACATGTTTAGGTTTTCTTTTGATGGAAAGGAAGTTACAGGACGGGGATGATTCAGAACAGATCTCACTCTGATGTGGCAGTAAGGACTGAAGTCCCTGATCAAGGAAGTAGGAATTGCTCCCAGGTCCTGCAGTTCAAATGAGAAGAAAATATATCTTGCTATAGCAGTTAAGACAGCAAACTCCACCAGTTCATCCAGTTAAATCCACTTTTGCTCAAGCACTCTGCAGGGTAATGCAGTTCAGACCCTGTGCCATTCCATTTCTCAATAATTTCATTTCACTTAACCACATTTTGCTAGTCACTATTTGTTTTTGCAACCATAGTGATGAAATATATTTTTTGGCAACACAAGCAGGTGTCTGGCATTGTCAAATTTCAATAATTCAGAACATCTCCTGTCCATAATAGTAATAATTGAAATTGAAGCAATTTTTGTTCTGGTATCAAATCGCAAACCTCTAAATTTGGGATTGGCTGAGAAGATACGAGACTATTTATCCACAGTTAAATATTTTTGCCAGTATCTTCCTAATAATTGTGTCTGATTTTTTAGAATATTGTCATTTGGTAACTGTAGTTCACATTTCCATTGAATTTGTGTCTTTTCCTGTAGGACAAATATAACTGTAATCAGTTATTATATTGTTATGACAGTGACATTGGATATTTATTGCACTGACAATTGATACTTAGAATATATTTGTTGGCTAATTTTTAAGCTGGCATTTTCCTTCAGTGCAGTTGGAAATATCCTTATAACCAAAGAGCTCTCAGGTTCAGAGAAAGTTGCTTTCATTACAAAATACAATTACCCCCTTTTTATTATATCTACGTCTATTACATCTATCTTTTATTATAGGAGATAATAAATCTTATTTGGCTTTCATTTTTGAGTTTCAAAATATTTTTAATCAGTATTTGACTATATGTTTTTATATTCCCCTCACCTTTTTACAGGTAATCACAGATTCATGAAAATCCACTAAATTTTACATTTGTCTCAGCTATCTCAGTATTGCAAAATGCTGTATAAGATATACTCTAAAAAAGCTAACAAGGAACTTTAATACTTTTAAACTGTGTTTCAGAGGAAAGAACATTTTATCCTCTGTTCTTCATACAGTTTAATCACTTTTTATTCCATAACAGCATCCCACCCCACAACTACAAATGTCTTGAACTACCTCAAGGGAAAATTTCCACATGGTCAAAATTCAGAATATTTAAAATCAATAGCATTATGATGATGGAAATTTATCCAGAAATATACACTGAATTATCAGAAGGAAGTCTGCATTACAAAGGAAGAAGGTTTGCTGATATATTTATATATTGACATAATCTTTATATATTATCAGTCTCAGAAAGCCAACATAGAAAGAACATATTTGAAAAGAGAGATATACTTGAATTTGATCACACCAATATTAACATGACTGATTAATTATTTGATGTGGCTGAATATTCAGCCATAGAAATCACACAGTGGAAATCAAAATAGTAATAATTTGTAGGATTGTCTGATATGTCAGTGGCAAAAGGCAGATTTTTAACCAGGTGGGAGGAAGTGAGAGGTAGTCTCTATTTTTTGTCCAAATATTTTTGCTGTGGGTGTCCACAGCTGGCACTCTTGATTCTTCACCTTCCTCCTTCCAGCTCTGTTTGCTGCTGTTTTATTTATCCCTTCCTAAGGAGATATTGAAATGGAGCTAGGCTTGGAACAGGAATTGATTATAATTTCATCTTGGTTTCAAGTTTTGGCAGCTGAACCTGAAGACTTCTGGAAACCTTGAAAAATATATATGCAAGGGAATCTACTAAAGCCATTAGTCAATTGGGAAACATCCCCTTTTCCCAACCACACTGAGTGAAATAATGAATAACATGGACAGAAGTACCAGTGATGTCAATTGTTGTCACTGCATCGAAGCTGATGATGAGACACTAACTCAAATTTATGATCTGAACTCTTGCTCCTCTCCATTTCCCATAAGTAGATGTATTAAAAGTCTTATTAGAGGACATGGAATTTAAAGCAGGAATGACATGTGTCCATGGAATCGACTGAAGCATATTGAAGGAACTCCATTTGTTATTAAAATTTAATTGGAAAGATAAGATGCCAGCAAAATGACTGGAAAAATGTAATTTTCTTTCTCCGAGAAATATTATTAAATACTTACAGCATAAGAGTCCACGTGGTAGATTCCTAAAGGATAATTTCCTTTCTCTGCTGCTCTATGGCTCCTTCCATTCCAAGTACTGCATGTTTCTTTTATTTATTTTCCTTTTATACCATAAAACTCCCCTGTCACTCGCTATATTTTGTTAGGATATGAAACAGCCCACTCAGCAATTGTTTTGCATTCACACCTTGCATTTGAAAAGAGGAAAAAGAAGCTGCAGCACAAAGTGCAGCTGAGGACAGGCAATATAATCTGTCTTGCTTGTGTTTCACTCTATGGAAAACAACTGGCACTATTAATGAAGTCAACTGCACTTCATCCTAAGCAAAGATGGCAGAGTTCAAGTGTTTTAAGGGAGAGAGAAGTGAAACTGGGTAGATTTAAATTGTGAACACAGGAAGAGGTTAAAGAAGATTTTTTTCCCTCTAGTTTTGAAAAACATTGAGCCTGGAAAATACAATAGACACATGATTTCCTATCTCAGGGAGTGCCACCCTTAAGGCTTACATGTCCCTGGATCACAAAGGGGTTATTGTATATAAGAATACTTCAGTTCAGGCATCAAAACTGAGGAGATTGGCATCATCCCTATATACTTCATATCTTAAACATCTCCCCTTTATCTAAAGCAAAGTCTTACACACCTTTTTCATTTTCTCCTGAGCACTTACCAGAAATCATTTATTAGATTGATCTAAAGGAGCAATAGTGATGTTTTTACAGACAGGTTCCTACTGACTTTCCTGAAACCACTGACCTGTGCAGGTGAAAATACAAAGTGTACAAATGATACAAGTTGATGGGGGCATACAGGACACTGATTATTGATGGGGAGGATGTAGAACACTGACCATTGCCACCTGTGATTCCATAACTCTCAGAACTTCTGGAGAGCCACTGGAGAGCCTGAATTAGTGCCTAAGTGACAGACCCAGGTCCCCCTGGTAGGGAGGCCCAGAATTGCTCTGTTCTCCTTCCCCATATAATTCTCCTATAATTCTTTATAGGAATTCTTCTCATAGAATTCTGTGTTCCATCCTTGAGCAAAGAATGCTCTGTAACTTCCTTCTTTACGTTTGGAGCACCTTCCATCCATTCTGCTCTGAGCTGAAGCATTTGGCATTTTTTAAAATGATACCAATTTATTTTTGTGATTCTTGGCAGAGCCAGCTGTTCTTTGTAACACAGAGAAGAGTAGCAGTTCCAGTGGTTGTTCTGTCATTGATCTAGCCTAATTTCAGAGGTGCTTCATTCACCTAATCAGTTCGCTTGCTCCTAATTAATTTTGCTCAAGCCATCAACAAAGGATAGATATCCCTTAATAATAATCTCATAGGTGAGATTTATGGCCAGTACTGCTGCCACAGCCATGGAGATAAAGGTTAAATCTGTCTTCTATGGATATTTACTTTGTCTCATCCATTTTACCAGCAGCTTTTATTTTTTCTCAGTATTTTTTGTTACTCATATTCTATATAATCAATTCAAGTATTGACAGTGAAACTCATATTGCAGTAACCAGTAGAGTCTCCACAATTAAAAATTTAATACTACATTAGAATACATAAAAATAATGAATTGAAATAGGGAAGGAAAAGAGGCTTGAAACAGAGGCTGGATTTGAAATAATGTATTCTTATGTCAGCCTCAGGAGATCTGCCCAGTATGGAAGGCCCTGCGCTTTAAATGCCAGATTTGTGTTATGCATTGTGACCAAGTATTTTGAAAACTTAAGTAAAATAACAGCTTCAATCACAGATCAGAATTCATAATTCCCACTCTTGTGCTTGGTCTCTTTCCCAGTGGCATCTCTTGGCCTGTGTGGATTTAAATGAGGTGGTGCAAAATTGGAGCTTGCCTGGGAAAACAGACCTCACTCAGGCATGCTTTAATAATGTTGATATTTTAAAAAGTGGTATTTTTTGAATGTTGAACAATGGCTCAGACAAGATCTTTGGTAATATTTTCTTTTTCAACAATGTGTTAAGAATCATTGCAAGGGAGAAAGGCAGTTTGGTTAATGGATGATGATGGAATTGTAGTTTCTTCTGCTGTGGCAAATATGAGGTGAGTGGTAACTATTGAAAACAGAGAGTTTGGTAATAGGAATAAAAACACAAAAGCCACAGGAGAAACTGAAGTCATAAATTTCCTACAATTTCCAGACTTATCTGGCAGCTGATCAACTTGTGTGTGCAGTAATCATTGGTTTTTCATCACTCAAATTTAAAAGAGTAAAGGAAAGCACTGAGTGTTTATAAATATTATTATTTTCAGTAGCTGATGTGCATATACAACAATAAGGTAATGACCTGCTACTGGGTTTTACTGGGTTAAAAGACTGGCAAATAATTCAGTGTTTATAGAATTAATTTTATCAGATGAGAAAAAAAAAAAAAACAAAAATAATTTTCTTCATGTGAAGAAAATTCTTCAGACCAGGGAATGGCAGTCAGACATGGATTAGTAGGCTTAGAAGAATCTTCAGGTTTAGAATTACGTTAATTCATATATAACATGGGGAAAAAATGCTGTGTTATATTACTGTCATATAGTTTTCTTGTCAAATTCATCAGTATTAAAGCTGCTCTGAAATTTCAAACAAAGTCATATAACCACCTCTTCCCCCCACCTCCCCTCTCCCACCAGAAAATCCTATGGGATGAGGGAAGAAATAATAGCCTGTCAAAATGTTCAAGAAATAGGGTGGGGAAAGGACTCTGAGATGCAGGCAGCCATTCTGAGTAGATGTTTTGCCCAAACATGGAATCCCTCATGGCAGAAAGAGGTCACACAGCCTTCCTCGGGCATGGAGTCCTCTCTGCAAGACAAGATTTATGGTTTTGTTGCCTGTTCCTCTAACAAGATAATTCCTGTCAATACAGCAAGATTGTGGGTGAAGCAAGATCCCAGATGGAACATTCTGCTCTTGTGCCAGGTGGGAGCTGATCCTGGGCACGTGGGCTCTCTGCAAGAGGTGTGCACATGCATCCTGCTCCAGGCAAACCAGTATCAGGGCAAACCCTGGTCAGTGGCAAGGGCAGTGTCCTCTATTTTGGGTAAACAAATATATAAACACACAAATAACAGCAATCTCAAGATGCAAAACTCCGTACAGCCACAAGAAATCTTCCTGGTTCAGTTTCAGGGAAGCTGCTGCCAAAGCTGAGAATAATGGAATTATAAAAACATAGAATATCCTGAGTGAGAAGGAATTCACGAGGATCATTGAATCCAGCTCCTGGCCCTGCACAGACACACCAACAATCCTACCCTGTGCACCCCTGGGAGTGTTATCCAAACACTTCTTGAGCTCTGTCACGTCAGTGCTTGCTGTGACCATTTCCTGGGGCACCTGCCCCAGTGCTCAACCACCCTGTCCAATGAAGGGTGCTCAACCACCCTGTCCTATTTTTTTCCCTAAAATCACAGTTGGTGATTCCCAGCCCTCTCATTTGTCTGGGTCCCTCTGCAAGGTGTCTCTGCCTTGGAAGGAGTCAATATCTCCCCATTTAGTAACTTCGTCTCTCACGAAATTTCAAATTCATTCCTCTTGAAGTTGTTACTCAGATAACTCTCACTGTGCCATTTCTGGCCCCTACTCTCCTTTGCTAAAGGCTGATTCCCCTCCACTGTAAAAGGTTCAATTAAAAACACAAAGTAGATGATTTGCACCACAAATGAGCCCAGGCTTTACTGAAATAGCTGTGAACTGCACAGGTTGAAATGCAGAGACTTGGTCTGTTCTGTAAATTCTCACAGGAGGCTGTTGCCATTGGTCATTTAGACAGCAAAATGTTTTGGGAGGCTGGATGTCACTTGGTTTGACCAGGCTGGAGTGCAGCAGGTGAGAGGCCAGCACGAACTGGGAGAACACCTGCTCCTTCCCAGCTGGACAATGGGCAGGACAGCATCCTCTGCCAGGACAGCCAGGGCTGGAGCAGCACAGCTCATTGCATCCCTGGCTCCATCTTCCTTGGGAGGTCATGAGTTCAGACCAGTCTGTTCAAACCTTTCTCATGTGCAAAATAAAAATAACAAAAGAAAGCCTTTTTTAAGGTTAAAACATTTTTAAAAGCCAACAAATCCCAGATTTTTTTTTAATATATATATATCTATATGCATGTGTTTATGTACATGTATTATTCATCTTCTAAAGCTTTTTTGCATATGTGCTTGTTTTGGCTGAGGTAATTTTCTTCCCAGTGACTAGCGTGGGGCTGCATTTTGGATTTGTGCTGAACACAGCATTGATGACACAGAAATGTTTTTGTTATTGCTGAGCAGGGCTCACACAGAACCAGGTCCTTTCCTGCTTTTCGTGTTGTCACATTGGGGAGGAGGTTGTACTTTAGCAACAGGTAAAAGGAGGTGTTCAATAAATGTTTTCTGCTCCTGAATAAAATCCCCAGACTAACTTCTGTGAGGAGATTCTGGAGTTCACAATCTGTACCCCTGTCTTTAAGATTGTTATGCTAAAGCTGATCTTGCCAAATTAAGCCTTTAAAAAGCATAGAGAACAGATTTTTGAACTTTCAGTCTAATATCTTTCTCTTTACTCACAGTTTATATTTGTGTTGTAAAACTTGTGTTTCCTGGGAATCCTAGCTACTCAGGACATGCAATAAATTCACTGATTTTAGAATTATGTGACAGGATTATTTATGCCCTTATTCCTACTAAAATTTTCCATGGAATTAGGATTGTCTGCTGCCTATTAATTGCATCCTTATATGTAGCAAGTTTTCTAATTTTCTAATTTTGTAATTGTTTCAGCACTTATCAATAAGAGAAAAACATTCAGCTGGTTTGAATAAATGTGGAAAATACCCAGGACTTCAGAACTGCCTCATGTCCTTGTGAGCTGGCTGCAAATAAGACACTGAAAATGACAGACATTGAAAATGAAGCATCCTGGTTGAAGGGGGTGGTTTCAAAGGATGCCTTGGCCACTTTCCTCCTCCCAGTTCAGTGACATCAAAGAAATCCCATTTCTCTTGGAGAGTTTGTGTTCTCCAGGGATTCTTTGGCCTGGAACAGGATTGCACACTCAGATGATAGCTCACAGCAGTGAGTGATGAAAACATTTTACATAACATTTTCAATAATTTGAAACCAAATTGAATTGCAGAAGGATATGGACAAGTGATGCAGAGGAGGAGGGGAAGGTGGAGGAAAGAAAATCGTGTAAACAGAAATGAAAACTTACATAAGAGCTCAATACTGGGTCAGCCTGAAGTGTCAGATCTTCTGTCTCAGCTGATACTTGGTTCTTAAAGAGGAATTCATGTAAAGCAGGTGTGCTGAGAGTATTTAAAGTAAGAGAAAGTCGCCTGTTTTTATTCTTCTCCCTGCACTTTGACTGGAAGGTGAGAAGAGTGGTGTTAACAGGGCTGTGTTCATGCTGCAGTCTGTTCTCAGATGCTTCTGATAAAAGCATTAAAACACACTGCTGAACTCAAGCACTGCTTTCATACATTAAAAACTGAAGATCCTGGTGGAGCAGGTGAATATCCCTGAAGATGCTGCCGGTATGGAGTGGGTAGAAGATGCTATTTCAATCTGTCTTAATTTGTCTCTGTCCAAACGAATTTCATTTGGCAATAAATAATAAATAATAATTTTTCCTAGGTTGTTTTGCCTGTGATGGCTATTGGTAATCTTCCTGTCCTAATCTCAGCCAAAGAACGTTTTCCAATTTATTGTCTCTGCCTTTCATGGGTGAGGAAGGGCATGGTGACAGAGTGGCTCAGAGGGAGGCACAGGATCTGGAAGGACTGTTCCAAACCCTTCTTGGGGTGGTGTAAAAATGCAGAATTATAAAACAGGGAGTTCTCCTGGTTCCAGCCAGGAGAAGTTTAATTTTTTGCAGTAGCCACCAGGGCTCGTGGCCAGGACCTGGAGTTTATTTTTATACCACCCCAAATAATTCCTGGGAACAGAGTAAGGGGTCCTTGGGAAGGACCCAAAGGGCATTGCTGGGGTTTTAGGAGAGCTGCTGTGGAGACAGAGGGAGTTAAAAGAACTGCATCCCAGAGTATTATCCAG
Source organism: Cyanistes caeruleus (assembly GCF_971803275.1). NCBI lineage: Eukaryota > Metazoa > Chordata > Aves > Passeriformes > Paridae > Cyanistes > Cyanistes caeruleus. The sequence goes on from NC_141703.1 coordinate 112,578,585, forward strand.
ATGGTAACATTATATTCTTTCACAGCTGACTTGGAAGTTTAGAAAGCACCTCTCACTGAAAGCAAGCAGGGTAGAACTTAAATAAATATTTTGATGATTTTCTTGCGTGATTTTAATGACAAGTAAGCTACTATACACTCAAAACTGATTAAAATGTGAACTAAGCTTCTGAAAAATTCAGAATGTTTCCTTTCATTCAGACACATTAATCTTTCCTTATTTGTTTTAAGAAGGTTCTTCCTGCTTCCCTTAAGAGACTTTTTACTATCAGTAAAAGAGCAAATTGTCTTGATCTGCAGAGGTGTTCCTTTAGAGGCACTACTGTTATGGGATGAACACCATTAAGCTCAAGGGTAATGATAATAGGATGAGGCAAAGAACAGGGAAAGCTGTCAGAAATTGGAATATATCAGGCCCCACAATGGCATGCAAACAAAAGGAACAGAGAAATCCTGCCTAGTTCTTTATCTTTTCTGGCCTTGTTTTCTTTGCCAAGTTACAAGGTCCCTGTACCTAATTGTGGATCAAGGTCTTCCCCTTCCCCAGGAAAGAGCAGGGCTGTCCAGCCCTTGGGTCACATCACTTCTGTATTTGCCTCTTTTTTCACCCTCCCCATCCTTGAACATCTGAGGGCTGGGAACTCCACTTTGTGTCTGTGCTAAAAAACCCTTGGGAGTGAGATAATATGATCAATTAAACAGGAAGAATGCCACAACAAAAAAACACCCAAAACCCCCAAAAAAAACCAACAAAAAAAATCCAAGCCAGCAGAATTTCATGCATGATCAGGTAAAGAATGCTTGGATGTAGCATCAAAACCTTGATGTCAACCAATTTTATGCAGTTCCTTAGCTAAGAATTGCATTTGGAGAAAGTAGAGTATGAATGGGGTTTATAAGACACCAAGAAATATCTGAAGTTCTTCGAAAAAGAAAGCAAACAATAGATGGGGGAAAAAATACCACTGATGCCTGAATAAAATCAGCAGTTCTATGGTGTAAATAAGGCCTGAATGAGATTGGCAATCATAAGGTATAACATAATAATTTAATATAAAATATTAACAAACCCCTTGGCCTTACTGCATACAATTCAGCTTATTTCTTTGCATCTATTTAAAAAGAAAATAAAAATTGTTTTAATTCTGGTGAGGTGTTAAAACACTCCAAAACCATGCTTTGTATATGAAAATGGTAGCTCCAGTCCTGTCCCAGATAGTGGGATTGAAAACCATCTCAGAAAATTGTTTTTTGTGATATTGCCAGACCCTCTTTGCAGACCAACAATGTGTTTATATTCTGAAGTTAGGATAGGATTCAGATAAGAGCCCATTTTCAGTTATTTGTTCTAATACAAATGACAAGTTTTGCAGTTTGCCAGTTGCTGAATTGCTTTGTATGAAGATCAAAAGAGAAATGTTTCATTTGTGTGAGGGGGAAGTATTTGTGTGTGAATATTTGGGGCATTTTTCTTATGTAAAATGATATTTTTTAAACATGGAATTTCTACAAGTCTCTTCTGAATGAACCAATATCTGTTGTATTTTTTTAATGTTTCTTAAATGCAAGACAATCCAGGCTGTTATGCTGCCTGTGTTTGCCCTCTGTTTATAAACAATATTAAGGATCATCCATCATCTGCCCCGGACTTCAAAATTATGGCATCTGGACTTCATCCTTGCAATTCTGTAGCACTGACACTTCAAACAAACTCAGAAAATGCTAAAAAAAGAGCACAACTTGCAACCATTCCACAAGCATAATATCTGTGTGCAAACAAAAGGCTAAAAAACTCATTTTGCTGGAAATAATTAAAGTTTTGGGATTTTTTTTGGTCTTGTTTTGGGTTTTTTGTTTCCCCTTCTTCCCTTTTCCTGGCTTTAACTTATTGAACTTTTTAGTTAAGGCAGCCTGAAGGCATGAAATTACAGATGGTGCTCACTCATCCTAAAATTGAAAACTTCCTCTTTCCAAAGGTAATTGTTTCCAGTTGATACTTGTCACTTGAAGGGGATAAGTCAATCATTTCTAGAATGAAAATAGCTCTTATATTCATGAGAAGGGAAACTCCCTGAAAAGATCTGTGTCCTCAGAAAAGGGATTGCATCTTCTTTCCTTCACCTATAATCTAATTTTAGGTGTCAAATCCACACACAGAAACTTTGGCAGAAACAGATAAAAGTAGAAAGAGTTCCTTGATTTTTATAGTCTATGAATGCAAAAATATAAGTGGGAAAAGCAGATAATATATTTGAAAATATTCAATATTTCAGAACTTTCTAACAAAGGCTGCTCTTAGAGATCTAGAGCCTGAAGCCTTTTGAAATTCGGAGCAATTTGAACAGCAGATCGTGGAACAAATGCAAGAGTATGTAAAAAGAATATGCCAATTATGGTGTGCTTGATTATGTTTGTAACCCTCATTAAAAAAAAAAAAAAATCCTGAATAATGGTATCTATTTAAATAAATATTTTACAGTCAGAAATAAGTTAGGTTCTTTCTGTGACTTTTGATAATCTTCTTGAGGGCATGCTGACCAAGAAGGATGTTCTAATTAATTAGCAGCCCCAGACTGGGAATAGGAATCTCTGGTTTTTGTCTTTACTGCTCAGCACAGATGTGAGTGCAGACCTTGGAGGGAAGTGAACTGTGCCTTTCCTCATTTGGTTTAATATATATATGCAGACAGTAGAGGCCTGTTGAGTTTTAGGATTTATTTCATTTATTTCAGCTCTGAAGAATATCTTTTAGGGTTACAAATTCCTTTTTCACTGAACATTCCCCTTTTGAGTTTCCTCTCATTTCCTTTTTCTCCCAACTCTTCTCTCTGACCCTTGTTCCAGGCTTGTATTGTCCCTGTTTGCCCTCTTGGAAATAAACAAGCAAACAAACAATTGACAGCTTCTATTTGTGTCTTTCAAACACAAATTTGACAACTTTTATTTGTGTCTTTGAGCTATTTCTGAGCTGTTCCTGTCTTCTGACAAGCAGAAAAGCTACCCTGAGTGCACACTTGCAAGAGCTTTGAATACAAGCTCTCAGAAACGCTTCTGTGACTGAGATCTGAACATCAAGACCTAAATCTGGTGCTTAATTTGAATCGTCCCAGTGAGCTGGACTCAATCAATAGCTGCCTTTGCTTTATTCAGGAACAAACACACTCCAGGTTATTCCTGGAGTCAAAACAAAACACAAAAGTGTTCCTGTCAAAACAAGGCCATTTCCTACTGTCTGTTTGCACCTTGATTTACTTTAGCTGAATCTGATAAGGGTTGTGTTTTAGGACATCGGAAATTAGCAGCAGCTACCTAAAAATTGTGTTCTCTGAGGGAAACCAGGTTGCTTGTATGTCCCATTTATGATTCATTGTTTCAAGAAGAGCAAGGAGGAGTGAGATCCAAAGTACAGCTACATGAAATTATTGTAAAATGTTGACAGGAAGGCATAAGAGCTGTAATTCTAGTAAAAGGGAAGGGGGGTGGGAGAAGGGGAAAAAAAAGAGAAAATAAAAGAACAGGAACTGCAGAACCTGCCCCAGTAATGGAAGAGAAGGGCTTCACACACAAAACCTCCAGGTCCATGGAACACCCTGGGGCTCCTGAGGTATTACAGGATCTGTCTCAATGCCTGACTTAATAAAACTCAAGTGAAAAACTCCTTGTGCTTTTCAGGACTCCTGTTTTGGAACTGAAGAAGGGTTTGCAGGCTGGAAAGTTTGTCCATGTTTTTTTTCTCCCGCTGTGCCAGCTGCTCTAGGAAAAGTTGTTATCTCCTGCAAATCTTTCTCCTCAGAAAAAAAAAAATGTGTATTTTTGCTGTTTGTTTTGGTTGGGTTTTTTTCACTTTCAGGATTGATTCACACAAGTAAAAACCTCATTTCTGTTTTAACAGAATTCTAAGGGATATAAAACCACTTGTAAATCCCTCTACTTTCTGAAAAAGGACTTAAGGGCTAACAAAGTTAAGGAGGCCACTTTAAAATGAAAATAAAAGATAAAGCACAGCATGTGCCCAAGTATTTTGCTGACTATGATAAAAGTAGGCATATTCTTGAGTGAAATGGGGCCAAAATATTCTCGTTCTCCCTGCTGGAAGGTTCAGGGGGGATGGAGGTGCCAAGGGAAGGCTTTTAAGCAAAGCTGTGTTAAGTGAGTAATTCCAGTTTCCAGGCACAGTCTGTTTATGAGAGACTGAGGCTGGCCAATGATAAACACACTGCAGAGGAACTCTTTGGAATTATTTCATGCTTCCAATGCAAACTTAGTGAAAAATATCAATTAAACCCACGAGTCTTAGGAAATTACATATAGCTTTTGTATATCTTCACCATATAATTTAAATTGTTCTTTTAACTAAGGTTTCTTGATGATGAAACTAAAAGCATAATGTTTAACATAATTTAAGTTCAAAGCTGAAGAGAAAACCCAAAGAGTTTTACCTTTAGTGGCTCCAGTTCTCCTCTCCATCCCACTCTGGGAAGGAGGGAGTGGTTTTGCTGGGGGGACTAAATGGGAGAATACCATTCCCAAATCATGACATGACCCTCTAAAAAAGTACTGACTAAAATTTTGTTTTTCTCTGTCTGTAGTTAAAGACAGAATAACCAGAACTGCATTAACTGAGCAAAGACTGTTTGCTCTTTGTGAAATTTGGTTGGTTTCAAAGCATACAGGTAGTAGGTAAGTATCATGATCAAGCAATATACAGAAAATTTGCCCATGAATGACAGAGTATTTGCAGAGAGATTGAAAATCAGTTTCAATCAATCCAATTTTAAAAGTTGGTAATGAGAACCTTGGCACTCAGAACCTTGGCACTCAGGCAGGTCTTTCTCATCATGTTTTTCCTACCAAATTCGCTTGTGAATAAGAATGCTTAGAGAGAACCAAACCAGCAACTACACTTCCCTTTTTCTTTGTTTTTTTAAGTTCCAATGTGCCTCCAGAAACAGATAATTTGGCAAGACACAGAAGTTAAACTTTTTAAAAATGTAGCTCTATTTAGTTGTTGTTATGCTGAGAAAGAGAACATGTATTATAATAGATGGCACTAGAAGCCAGTCTGGTAGCTTGAAAAAGCAACCCAGGTCAAAGTAGTGAGGGTGTTGAGGGGAGAGGAGAGAAGGTGATCTCATTAATGAAACAAAGCCTGGAGTGTCTTTACAGAAGGATGGATTATGTTGACAATCAAGTGAAGGATGCACTTGAAAGGCAAAGGTGCCGCTGGGATATTTGACCATGGTGCTCTGAGACAAAGCTTGATTAAAAAACGGAGAGAGCAGTCAATCCTCCACAAATGCAGGATTGTGTCCTGCTGCTCCCCACACAATGGCTCCTTTATGGGCTGCCTCCTGCTCTCTGTGCTGAGCCCCTGCTCTGACAGGACAGGTATGACTTGGACCTTGAAGATTTTTAATGTTGGGTTGTTGTTTTTTTTTTTTTTAAAGCACTTCAGATCTCCTGAGGAACACAAAGGCTTAGCTTGTTCTGAATCCAGGATTTTAAAATTCCCCCCAAGTATAAAGAGGAAAAATTAGTACTTAACTACCTGAAATACAAATAAAGCATCCTTTGACTACAATTATTGAACCCTGGCAAAATATTATTTTAAGCTGGGTAATCTAATGCTATTTCCATGCTAAACAGTGCTCAAGTCCTATGGTAGTAATGTGGCTGAAGCAGGGGGTGTGTGAGGGGGAATTACTGCTCATGATAAAAGCAAAGGAATGCAGTTAAGCAGCAAGAAAAGAAAACATGAAATTAATGCACTTCCCTTGTTGTTTTAACAATGCATGTTTGCTGTGGAAGAAGAAAGGTCTTCTGATTAGGAATCTCATTTCTGGATTAGGAAAAAGCCTCCACCACATCCACCAGTTTTTCCCAGGATATATTGTTATATTTTGCCTGAACAGTTCTGCTATGAAAGAGCTGTTGTCTTAAGTGAAAAAAAATACTACAATATTTCCATCTCCAAGGTACAGAAGTTTTATTGTTTCTGTGAAATTGCTGCTTTGGTCTCTGCCAAACACTTGAGTTGTCTGAACACCTGATGCCTCCACTTGCAGTGTCTCCCCCTGAAGAAATCTGCCAGAGGTCCCTCGTCAGCTGAAGCCACCAGAGTTCCACACTGATGCAAGAGGAGCATCTCTGCCTTTGGAGTGGAAGCTCTGCTTGCTGTGCATCCAACAAAAATTGTCCTTTCCATGCATTTTGTTGAGTCAGCTCAAAGCACAAAGTGCTTGTTAGTTTTCCCATCCAGTGCTGGACCTCACTCAACAAATAATGAATCATGGGTGTGTTCTGCTTCTATCCTTTTTCACCTTTACCACTTGCTAATTTTGGAACTTGCAGTTTATAATTACAGCACTGAGCCTGGGCTCTTGGCTTGGGAAATAAGAATGTTTTAAAGGGAAGCTTAATAGCTGCATCTTGGTTGAATACACCATGAAAAGCTGAGTGTGACCTACATTAAATCTTAATGCACTTTTCATTCTGCAAATGAATAGAGGGCCCTACAACTGAGGGAAAAGCACACATTAATTTCTCTCTAAATCACTGGGATCCACAGAAATAGAAATGGAAGGTGTTTTACAGCACCTCTCAGTGCTTGTTTCAGGATGATATGTGGCAGTGCATTTTGTCAGGGTTTGAGTCAGTGCCTGCTGCAGTACCCTGCTGTAAACTGGACTAAGACAATTTGATTTGCTCTAAAACATCTCCTGAATGCCAGCAAATGAAAGGCCACTTCTATGTTGCATGTTTAATTAGTTGCTATGTAATATAGGTAAAAGAACAGCTGATTAAGTTATTTGCAAGATTTTTCTGATGCTGCATCAGAGAATTTTGTCTTTTAAGCACAAGACATCCATGTCACCTTGGTTCAGAGTCTACATCTATTACACTCTTGTCATGAAGAAGGGAAACTTTTGGTAAGGGGGAAGACAATTTGAGGATAATTTCATTTCCTGAGGCTGCACCTACAATCAAAGGGGGATATCAACTATCGAAAAACTCTGAGCATGGGGAATTTCACTCCAGAGGAAGTCAGTGATCAGGGTTCTTCTCTCTTTTTCTTGGGTTATTAAATATTCTCTCAGAGTAAACCATCTGTCTGACGATCTTCCACTGACTGATGTTTAGTTCTGGAAAAGGAAAAACTCATTTTGCCAAAATTGCCTCTGGATTAGGATGTTGCATACCCCACTGCCAGGGACCTGGCCTACTGCAGAAAACACTAAAGTTCAACTCTATTGGTGAATGCAATATTATTTGTGAAATAAAATTGCCTTATTAGGATATTTAGTCTTCTTGGATCTTTAGAGAATCATTGTACATGATACTTCCTGGGCTTCTTTTTTTTATTTTATTTTTTTATTTTCCCTTAAAGAGTAGGTAAATTGTAAAACAAAATGCCAAAACTATGAAACCTAATGGAACATTTCCTTTTGAAATTCTTATGTATTTTGATATTTTATAATGGAATTCTTCCTTGAAAAAGTATTGACCTTAATAGGACTTAAAATGCTTCTCAGTGTAACTTGAATTAATGAAAAGATGAAGTTATCAGTGAATTTACTGTCCATAGAAAATTTGTGGCCATGCCTACATAGAAATAATGAGTAATAATATACTGTTACTCCTATTGATGTTGTATGCTTTGGGGTAACAAGACAGTTTTAACTGTTTTAACTGTCTTGTTAAAACAATTTCAAAATACGTTCTGATTTCAATAAATGCCCCTAGTGCTTCTGATGAACAGTGCATTGTCTGCAATCAACTTTGAAATTTGAAGCCTTTGGATTTAAGGGGAGACTTTCAAATTAATTCAGTGTTAGATATTTCTATATGTTTCATAGAAATACGTTCCATCTCTTGAAATTTATAATCTAAAGGCTATAAAATAACTAGATGATCTTGCAAGATCTCTGCCCTATTGAATAGGAGAAGTACTTCCAGCCTGCTTGATCTCTTGAGGGTTTGTTTCATGGCAGATTTCAGGCTCAGATCAAATTTGCCCTTGAATTTAAATGCAGTTCACCATCTGCCTGCATATCTCAGTTTTATTTATCTGAGTTCTGGTGATACAGCTCATTGTTTTCAGAGGAATTAAAACAGCACCTGAATGCATCTCAGTTGTGCATTTCTTCTGGTTGTCAAGGAAACCACCCCAGGATTCCTGGCACTGGACTTCATCTCACTCAGTAAAGGAAGCACCACAGGTATTGGCAGGTCAGGCACCTCCCAGGATGCTATTTTGGGAACAAGTCAGTGCATCAGATTCTCTTCTCCCAGCAGCTCTGAGGCTGTGTGAGGGTTTGCAGCGTGCCTTTGTCTCCACAGGGATCGGCTCTCTGGCAGTTTCTCTGGCAGAGAGCCATCCTAGAGGTGAGACTGTTAAACACTGCTCTCGAGGTACAAAAAAGCCTTCAAAGCACTATGGTAAACCTGTCTATAACTTTCCTAAACTCTGGGGTAAGGGCTAAAAATTATCAGGGGGATGAACATGGTAGATTTTATTTCAGAAGAACACTCTCTTCATGTACCAAAACTGTACAGAAGTGTTTACATTTAAACAAAAAATAATAATTGCACAGTTATAGTGGATTTGTAATTTAGTCATTAAATGTCCTGAAGAAGATGACTGATATCTCCAGCCCTGGGAAAGACAGAGCATTGTGGGTGCTGTTCTGGGGTCACCTGTGAGTGCTACAGGCAGTCACCCAGACTGAAGATGATGGTCCCCCTGCAGCTGCCTGGTCCCAAACTGAGATTGTCCAAAAGCATCCAGAGGGCTCAAGTGCTTTATTTCCATGAAGGGGAAGGTGAAGCTTTGGGTGTTTCTGGAGATGTTCATAGGAAATGACAGAGCAAGCTGGAAGGAGGTCACCTGAATGCTAAGGGGGGAAAACTGGGTAGGATAATGAAGAAAACAGATGCTAGGAAGAGAAGAAAAGCTGTGATGCACAGCTGAAATGGATACATAAAACAGGGACTGGTCACCTGTGGGGTGGCAAGGAAAGAACTATAAGAAATGTCACTCCAAGAAATTGTCAGAAAGCGTTGTGGACAATTGGGAAACCAAGAACAGGGAATTTATGGTAAGAAATGGATGGTCCTGCACTGTCACAGGGCTGCACGGTGTTTCACTTTGTGAGGGGAAATGCTGAGGTAACTCAAGGAAACAGCAAGAACTTCAGAGTTGAGGAATGGAATTCCCTGGAATCTCCTGCAGAGCATGGAAAAAATATTTTGGGGGGAAAGTTGAGGAGTTTTATTTCCACCACACTGTGGGAATAAAAGCTGGGCTAATCTCTGGAGGACATAGAGGGCACATTTTTGGCGGGAAAACCTGAGGGCAGCTCTAGGGGGGCGGTCCTGGGAGAAGGCGGGAAAAGTCTGAGGGCATTTGGGGAGGAGAGGCAGAGAAAATGCTGTGACCAAAACCTGAGGTAATTTTTAAGGGGCAGTAAAAGCATTTTTGAGGTAAAATCTCATGTAATCAGCAGGGGAATTAATGAGTATTTTGGAGGCAAAATCTGAGGTAATTTGCATGGGACAAATAGTGAATTTTTGTGAGGGAAAATCTGAGGGGAATCCGAAGGGGGGAAATGGGACACTTTGGAGATAAAACCTGAGGTAATTATTAGGTGGCATTTTGAGGCTTAAATCAGAAGTAATGTATAGATGCAGATGGGGACATTATGAAGGGAAAATCTGAGGTAATGTCAATGGAATAGAACATTTTGGTGGAAAAATCTGAGGTAATCAGTAAGGAGCAGAATGAACACTGAGGGAGAGACGGGTGACGGGTCACTGAGGGAATATGAGTGTCACCGAGGGGACACATGGCCCTGAGCGAGCGGCGAGTGCCGCACGTGTCCCTGAGGGCACAACAGGTCCCTGAAGGAATGGCCGATTCCCCGTGTGCTGCCGAGGGGACACGAGGGTCCCTGACACCATGCCACTTGTGTTGCCGATGGCACGGCAGGGCGGCGTTTCCCGCCCGGGTGCGGCGGCCTCGCCCCCTCAGGCCCCTCAGGCCCCTCAGGCCCCTCAGGCCCCTCAGGCCCCTCAGGCCCCTCAGGCCCCTCAGGCCCCTCAGGCCCCTCAGGCCCCTCAGGCCCCTCAGGCCGCGGCGCCGGGAACTCGAAGCCGCCGTGTCCGTCCCTCCGGGCGAGGCGCCGGGCGGCTTCCAGGCCGCTCCGGGACTGGCCCTGGGGCAGCCCTGCGGTGAGGAGACGCGGAGGAGCAGCGGCCGGGACAGGGCCACGCCGGGCTGCAGGTGCCGAGGACAAAGGATGAGGTAAGTCACGGGGGACTGAAAGAACTCGATCGGGAGAGGGATGCGGGAATTGCGTGGCGTCACCTGGGGGGCACGCGATGAGCATTTTGGGGTGAAACGGGGAAGAGTGGGAATAAAAACTGCGGAAATGTGTGGCCTTTATGTAGGGGACATTCTTGGCGGGAAAAGCTGAGGTGACCTCTAGGGGAGAAAGATGTTTTTGGGGGAAAAGTCTGCGGTAATCTGGGGAGGACGGGCAGAGAAAACTTGGACTATGAATAAAATATTTAATAAAATACATTATAAACATAAGATTACATAAATATTATTTAATGTTAAATATGAAAGATGGTTTGTTAAGATTTCAATTATTTATCACTTGTATTAAATGTAAATAATTTATAAATAATATATATTTAATTTAGAAATAATTTAATTTAGAAATAATAAATATTAAGCCTTATAAAAGAAAATATGAAATTAAAACCTGAGGTAATTTTCAAAGGCCACAAGGAACGTATTTGGGATAAAATGTAAGGTAATCTGCAAGAGACTGAATGAATATTTTGGAAGCAAAATCTGAGGTAATCAGTAAGGAGCAGAATGAACTCTGAGGGGGAGGAGGGGTCCTCAGGAGATGCTGAGAGGCTGTGAGGGTCACTGAGGGAATATGAGTGTCACCAGGGGGACACGTGTCCCTGAGCGAGTGGCAGGTGTCCCATGTGCCACCGAGGACATAACAGGTCACTGAAGGAATGGCCAATTCCCCATGTGCTGCTGAGGGGACCTGAGTGTCACTGGGGGGATGCAGATGTGAAACCCAAATCTGGGCAAGAAAGTAAAACTCTACAGTCAGATGGCTCCAGAGCAGGTGTTGGTTTATTTGGGGGTGGGAGTGAGGTGGAGCTCTGAGCCAAACCTCACCCAATCTTCTTTAGCCTCCAGCTACATTTTAAAAGTCCCCCCAGGTAATGGCACAGATACAGCGTACCATTAGAGTACTCGTATTTGTATAAAGCTGTGCCATGGTTTTATAAGAGTTTGTTGATTTTGTGCATGCCACGGTTCCTCCTGTGGCGGTCGTCAGTCTTCTGGTGGGCTTGTGATGCAAAGTAGTCTTCCTCACCCTTGAAATTTTTACCTCTATCTTCAGCGCATGCCTTGCTCTTCTTGTTTATTGAGTCTGAGTTGTTTTTAGCTAATTTTGCAGTTTGCAAGTTCCACTAAAACTTGGCATTTTGCTCTTCATGGTGCTTGTTATTTTCCTGGCTTTGCTGTCTTGCTGGTTTTACCTGCCCATCTTGTTACAATGGTACCTGTTACAATTGCTTTGTGACCTTTTGTTACATCCCACTCCGCATTCAGATGGCGCTTTTGTGTTCCTCTGAGGGGGAACATGAGGGTCATTTGAGGGGAGGCAGGTACCCCGTGTTCCTCGGGGGGACGTGAGGGTCTCTGAAGGAGTGGTGTGTGTGCTGGGTGTCGCTGAGGGGACACACAGGTCATTTGAGGGGAGGCAGGTGCCTCGAGTGTGGCTGAGGAAGCGTGCGGGGCTCTGAGAGGCACATGGGGTTCCGTGCTCGTGTCTCTGAGGCGGTGGCAGATGCCCTGAGTGCCACTGACGGGGCGGGATGCGGCTTTGCCGTGCCTCGGTGCTGGGGATGCGGGCGTGCCCTGAGGGACACGGGAGGGCCGGGCGGGTTCCCTTCCTGCGGCCGCCGCTCCCCATTGGCAACGCAGGGGGACGAGTCCCGCCCCGGAGCGGAAACTTCACTCGAAAGTTAAGTGGGCTTTCAAAGTAATTTTGAAGGGCCAGAAAGAAACAGTTTTGGGCTGAAATCTCAGGTAATCTGCAAGGGACTGGATGAAAGTAAAATCTAAAGTAATCTCTATGGTACTGAGCATTTTGGAAGAATGTACAGAACAGATTTTGGAGCAAAATCTCAGCTAATCTGTAGGAGATATTTCGAAGGGAAAATATGAAGACGTGTGTGTGGGAGAAAACAAACACTTTTGGGCTAAAATCTTAGGTTATGTATAGGACACAGCTTGGGAACATTTTGGAGGGAAAATCAGAGGCAGCCTTTTGAGCTGTCCAAAGTCTCTTTCTTGTCACACAACCTGAGGTAACTTACATGAAAGAAATCAGCGCTTTTTTATAGGGTGAATTTGAGGTAATGAACAATGGGCACATCTGGGGAGAATCTGTTGTCAGGCAGCAGTCAGAGGCAGCATCTTTGACAGAAAATCTGGGATGATTTAGAAGGGAATGAGGTGACATTTTTAGCTGAAAACCTGGGATATTTTAGAAGGGTATTGCCATAGACAAAGTGGGAGCTGAAGACAAAATCTGTTAGAAAAGCCCTCCTGATGAGTCATGAGGTGCAAAAATGACCCCCTTGCTTTATAAACATCTCAAAGATGAACCCGGGTGTGGCATAATCTCATCATAGCCCAGTATTTGTCATTGGTTAATGGGGAAAAGATTTGATAGCTGTAACTGGAACTTTCGAGAATTTTCTCCTTCAGAATAAAGGAATGTAACTGACACACGTTGATAAAACTTCCATGATTTATTATGGTAGCACATACACAAAATTAATCAGAATTATTTACAACACAATATAGACTCTATAAACACCACTGCAGTATAATGCAGTTTCAAAACAACAGTGAATATAATAAAGGTAGGAAGAAGAACAATTCAATGAAACATATTATAACATACCATTGGCAAAAATAAAATGCAGGAAAATTTTATTTCCTTATAATTGAGATGGATCTGATGGGAATTGAAAATCAGGCATGAATACTTAATCAAATCATTCCAAGAAGGAATCGGATACAAGATTTATTGTTAATATTGGGGAGAGGGTGGCTCAAGACTCAGACTATGGTTATCTTGTGTGGCGGTTCCCTTGGGGACGTGGAGCTCTCCCAGCCCCCAGCCCAGCCGCCCTGTAAGCAGGGCAGGGCTTTCCCCCAGCCCCGGCAGCTTTCTGCCTGCTGCTGGCCCCTGGCCAACGGGACCCCCTGTAGCCGGGGCGCGTCACAGCCTTTGGCCCTGTGCCAGCCCTGAAGCACTTTGGCGCCTCAAGGCCCCTGGGCCCTCCGTGCCGTGCAGTGCTGATGCCTAGAGAGGCTCCCTAGAACAGAGGCTAGGCAGCGTTAAAGGAATAAAGTAGATGTTTCTGAAAAAGGCCTTCAAATGATGCACCTTGGCATATGAAGGCCACAGTTCTACGCTAATGCAGTAGAGAATCTGGGAAATAGGAAAGCCAAAACTTGAGGCATCAGTGCCGGGGCAGGTCTGACGCTTTCCTCTGCCACTTAGCGGTAGGAATGGCTCCCTTGAGAGGGTTGGCTGCACGGAACTTGCTCCCTCTTCTGGGACTGTCTTGCCCTCCCCTCCCCTCCCCTGTCTTCCCCTTAGCTGGTGTGTGTGTGAGCAAGTGCGTTTGTGCTTTAGCCCCCGCTTTAGAAATAGAGCAGCGGGGCTTAGACCTCCCAGGAGGGAAAGAGGAGTTCCGTGCAGCCACAGGCAGGGCCCCAAAATGCACGGCTGGAGAAGGTGTCCGGCCTTGCCCCTGCTTCCTGAGGACGGCACGAAGCCGCTTAGCTACGGTAGCGTGGGCGCCGGGACCCGCCTGTAGCCAGGGCCTGGGTGTGTGCCTGTGCTGCCGGCGGTGCCGCCGAGCTGCCAGCGTGCCGGCCCCGTACTCGGGGCAGGTGTCAGGAGCCTGCGGCGCCCTTTGTCCCCAGGAGCAGCCCCAGCTCCCTGTAAGCAGGGCCGGGGAGGCTGCTTTAGCCAGGTGACAGGAACGAGCGCTCCCGGGCCCTTGCCAGGGTGCAGCTGGAAGAAGCGCCGTGCCGCAGGGCGCTGCTTTGGGCCACTGCCACCTGCGTGGCGGCCGTGTTGAAGAGGCTCCCGGGGCTGCTGCAGACGGCTGTGTTGCCGTGCTGCTCCGGCCGGCCCCCAAGTGGGGCGCAGGCCCGGAGCCTGTGCTCCGTGCCGCTTCTTGGGGGTGCCGGGCTGCGGGGGACGGCCCCGTAAGTGGGGTTGTGTGCGTCCCCTGCGCCTCGGCGGGCGGTCGGAGGGACCCCCTGTAACCAGGCGGGTATCCCTGGCCCCTGCCTTTCAGAGGCGCGGGGCCAGGAGTCACGGAGCCAGGCGTGTGCCCTCCCTGTCCTCGGGGCTGGGCTCCCGGCCCCTGGGGCCCCTGGGCTTTAGGCCTTTAGGCTGGACTGCCCGACTCTAGAGTCCCGTTCCTGTTGCCGTGGGGGAAGGCCGAGCTCTGTGGCTCCCTGGGTGTGTAAGCAGGCTGTGAGTCTGGGAGCCTTGGTGCTCCCTTCGGCTGGCAGCCTGCGTTGGGCGCCTGCCCCGTTAGTGGGGAGCGCCCCGCAAAGGGAGAGAAGGAGCCTCCCTCCGCAGGCCTTAGGGACCAGGGCCGCCCCGTAAGTCGGGGCCAGTGCTCTGCAGTCCTGGGCACTTTGCAGTCCAGGCAGAGGCTTGAGGCCCCTGTAAGCAGGGCTGCAGCCTCTTGGCCGCTGCTTTGCATGCCCAGCTTCATTTGCCCAGAGGGCCTGGCCCCCAGCACGGCGTGGGACTGCGCCGGACGTCGCGATGGTGAGTCAAGCTGAAGTTGGAGGCTTCTGGGCAGTGGGGTCGGGGGAGGGGGTTGGGTCTGTGAGTGGTGGCTTGAGGATCTCGCTTGTGGGGCTGTTGGCTGGCGGCTCCCTTGGGGAGCTGGAGCTTCTCAGGCCTGAGTGTGTCATCGTCCTGTGACAGAAGACATGGGACAGCGGGGCAAGAGCGAGCAAGAGGAGCAGCGGCTTCGAGCTCAAGAGTGGAACGGCGGGGCAAGGGCAAGGAAGAGGAGCAGCGGCTTTGAGCTCAAGAGCGGAGCGGCGAGGTAAGAGCAGCAACGTGGTGCTGAAGTTGGACACTTTTGGGTAGCTCGGGGGGTCTGTGGGTGGTTGCTTGAGGATCTAGCTCGGGGGCTCTTGGGTGGCAGTTCCCTTGGGCAGCTGGTGATTCTCCGGCCTGAGTGTGTCGTCGTCCATTGGCAGAAGCCGTGGGACGACGAGGCAAGTGCGGCAGCGGCTTCGAGCTCAAGAGTGGAACGGCGAGGCAAGAGCGAGCTTGGAGCTGAAGAGGGGGCACGAGAGGCCCTGTGGGCAAAGGGCCTTCCTGGCATGGCCAAGGCACCTTCAGGGTGCCGCGGCTGGCTTTGCGCTGAGCCACCTGCCTGTGTGCAGGGCTGGGTCTTTGGTGCGCTTGGCCTTTGGCCATTGTGCTCCTTTGGCTGCCCGGAGAGAGGGGCAACCCTGTAAGGAGGGTGAGAGCCCCTGTCTCCGCACCTGAGGGGGGAAATGGAGCTCTCCCAGCCCCCAGCCCAGCCGCCCTGTAAGCAGGGCAGGGCTTTCCCCCAGCCCCGGCAGCTTTCTGCCTGCTGCTGGCCCCTGGCCAACGGGACCCCCTGTAGCCGGGGCGCGTCACAGCCTTTGGCCCTGTGCCAGCCCTGAAGCACTTTGGCGCCTCAAGGCCCCTGGGCCCTCCGTGCCGTGCAGTGCTGATGCCTAGAGAGGCTCCCTAGAACAGAGGCTAGGCAGCGTTAAAGGAATAAAGTAGATGTTTCTGAAAAAGGCCTTCAAATGATGCACCTTGGCATATGAAGGCCACAGTTCTATGCTAATGCAGTAGAGAATCTGGGAAATAGGAAAGCCAAAACTTGAGGCATCAGTGCCGGGGCAGGTCTGACGCTTTCCTCTGCCACTTAGCGGTAGGAATGGCTCCCTTGAGCGGGTTGGCTGCGCGGAACTTGCTCCCTCTTCTGGGACTGTCTTGCCCTCCCCTCCCCTCCCCTGTCTTCCCCTTAGCTGGTGTGTGTGTGAGCAAGTGCGTTTGTGCTTTAGCCCCCGCTTTAGAAATAGAGCAGCGGGGCTTAGACCTCCCAGGAGGGAAAGAGGAGTTCCGTGCAGCCACAGGCAGGGCCCCAAAATGCACGGCTGGAGAAGGTGTCCGGCCTTGCCCCTGCTTCCTGAGGACGGCACGAAGCCGCTTAGCTACGGTAGCGTGGGCGCCGGGACCCGCCTGTAGCCAGGGCCTGGGTGTGTGCCTGTGCTGCCGGCGGTGCCGCCGAGCTGCCAGCGTGCCGGCCCCGTACTCGGGGCAGGTGTCAGGAGCCTGCGGCGCCCTTTGTCCCCAGGAGCAGCCCCAGCTCCCTGTAAGCAGGGCCGGGGAGGCTGCTTTAGCCAGGTGACAGGAACGAGCGCTCCCGGGCCCTTGCCAGGGTGCAGCTGGAAGAAGCGCCGTGCCGCAGGGCGCTGCTTTGGGCCACTGCCACCTGCGTGGCGGCCGTGTTGAAGAGGCTCCCGGGGCTGCTGCAGACGGCTGTGTTGCCGTGCTGCTCCGGCCGGCCCCCAAGTGGGGCGCAGGCCCGGAGCCTGTGCTCCGTGCCGCTTCTTGGGGGTGCCGGGCTGCGGGGGACGGCCCCGTAAGTGGGGTTGTGTGCGTCCCCTGCGCCTCGGCGGGCGGTCGGAGGGACCCCCTGTAACCAGGCGGGTATCCCTGGCCCCTGCCTTTCAGAGGCGCGGGGCCAGGAGTCACGGAGCCAGGCGTGTGCCCTCCCTGTCCTCGGGGCTGGGCTCCCGGCCCCTGGGGCCCCTGGGCTTTAGGCCTTTAGGCTGGACTGCCCGACTCTAGAGTCCCGTTCCTGTTGCCGTGGGGGAAGGCCGAGCTCTGTGGCTCCCTGGGTGTGTAAGCAGGCTGTGAGTCTGGGAGCCTTGGTGCTCCCTTCGGCTGGCAGCCTGCGTTGGGCGCCTGCCCCGTTAGTGGGGAGCGCCCCGCAAAGGGAGAGAAGGAGCCTCCCTCCGCAGGCCTTAGGGACCAGGGCCGCCCCGTAAGTCGGGGCCAGTGCTCTGCAGTCCTGGGCACTTTGCAGTCCAGGCAGAGGCTTGAGGCCCCTGTAAGCAGGGCTGCAGCCTCTTGGCCGCTGCTTTGCATGCCCAGCTTCATTTGCCCAGAGGGCCTGGCCCCCAGCACGGCGTGGGACTGCGCCGGACGTCGCGATGGTGAGTCAAGCTGAAGTTGGAGGCTTCTGGGCAGTGGGGTCGGGGGAGGGGGTTGGGTCTGTGAGTGGTGGCTTGAGGATCTCGCTTGTGGGGCTGTTGGCTGGCGGCTCCCTTGGGGAGCTGGAGCTTCTCAGGCCTGAGTGTGTCATCGTCCTGTGACAGAAGACATGGGACAGCGGGGCAAGAGCGAGCAAGAGGAGCAGCGGCTTCGAGCTCAAGAGTGGAACGGCGGGGCAAGGGCAAGGAAGAGGAGCAGCGGCTTTGAGCTCAAGAGCGGAGCGGCGAGGTAAGAGCAGCAACGTGGTGCTGAAGTTGGACACTTTTGGGTAGCTCGGGGGGTCTGTGGGTGGTTGCTTGAGGATCTAGCTCGGGGGCTCTTGGGTGGCAGTTCCCTTGGGCAGCTGGTGATTCTCCGGCCTGAGTGTGTCGTCGTCCATTGGCAGAAGCCGTGGGACGACGAGGCAAGTGCGGCAGCGGCTTCGAGCTCAAGAGTGGAACGGCGAGGCAAGAGCGAGCTTGGAGCTGAAGAGGGGGCACGAGAGGCCCTGTGGGCAAAGGGCCTTCCTGGCATGGCCAAGGCACCTTCAGGGTGCCGCGGCTGGCTTTGCGCTGAGCCACCTGCCTGTGTGCAGGGCTGGGTCTTTGGTGCGCTTGGCCTTTGGCCATTGTGCTCCTTTGGCTGCCCGGAGAGAGGGGCAACCCTGTAAGGAGGGTGAGAGCCCCTGTCTCCGCACCTGAGGGGGGAAATGGAGCTCTCCCAGCCCCCAGCCCAGCCGCCCTGTAAGCAGGGCAGGGCTTTCCCCCAGCCCCGGCAGCTTTCTGCCTGCTGCTGGCCCCTGGCCAACGGGACCCCCTGTAGCCGGGGCGCGTCACAGCCTTTGGCCCTGTGCCAGCCCTGAAGCACTTTGGCGCCTCAAGGCCCCTGGGCCCTCCGTGCCGTGCAGTGCTGATGCCTAGAGAGGCTCCCTAGAACAGAGGCTAGGCAGCGTTAAAGGAATAAAGTAGATGTTTCTGAAAAAGGCCTTCAAATGATGCACCTTGGCATATGAAGGCCACAGTTCTATGCTAATGCAGTAGAGAATCTGGGAAATAGGAAAGCCAAAACTTGAGGCATCAGTGCCGGGGCAGGTCTGACGCTTTCCTCTGCCACTTAGCGGTAGGAATGGCTCCCTTGAGCGGGTTGGCTGCGCGGAACTTGCTCCCTCTTCTGGGACTGTCTTGCCCTCCCCTCCCCTCCCCTGTCTTCCCCTTAGCTGGTGTGTGTGTGAGCAAGTGCGTTTGTGCTTTAGCCCCCGCTTTAGAAATAGAGCAGCGGGGCTTAGACCTCCCAGGAGGGAAAGAGGAGTTCCGTGCAGCCACAGGCAGGGCCCCAAAATGCACGGCTGGAGAAGGTGTCCGGCCTTGCCCCTGCTTCCTGAGGACGGCACGAAGCCGCTTAGCTACGGTAGCGTGGGCGCCGGGACCCGCCTGTAGCCAGGGCCTGGGTGTGTGCCTGTGCTGCCGGCGGTGCCGCCGAGCTGCCAGCGTGCCGGCCCCGTACTCGGGGCAGGTGTCAGGAGCCTGCGGCGCCCTTTGTCCCCAGGAGCAGCCCCAGCTCCCTGTAAGCAGGGCCGGGGAGGCTGCTTTAGCCAGGTGACAGGAACGAGCGCTCCCGGGCCCTTGCCAGGGTGCAGCTGGAAGAAGCGCCGTGCCGCAGGGCGCTGCTTTGGGCCACTGCCACCTGCGTGGCGGCCGTGTTGAAGAGGCTCCCGGGGCTGCTGCAGACGGCTGTGTTGCCGTGCTGCTCCGGCCGGCCCCCAAGTGGGGCGCAGGCCCGGAGCCTGTGCTCCGTGCCGCTTCTTGGGGGTGCCGGGCTGCGGGGGACGGCCCCGTAAGTGGGGTTGTGTGCGTCCCCTGCGCCTCGGCGGGCGGTCGGAGGGACCCCCTGTAACCAGGCGGGTATCCCTGGCCCCTGCCTTTCAGAGGCGCGGGGCCAGGAGTCACGGAGCCAGGCGTGTGCCCTCCCTGTCCTCGGGGCTGGGCTCCCGGCCCCTGGGGCCCCTGGGCTTTAGGCCTTTAGGCTGGACTGCCCGACTCTAGAGTCCCGTTCCTGTTGCCGTGGGGGAAGGCCGAGCTCTGTGGCTCCCTGGGTGTGTAAGCAGGCTGTGAGTCTGGGAGCCTTGGTGCTCCCTTCGGCTGGCAGCCTGCGTTGGGCGCCTGCCCCGTTAGTGGGGAGCGCCCCGCAAAGGGAGAGAAGGAGCCTCCCTCCGCAGGCCTTAGGGACCAGGGCCGCCCCGTAAGTCGGGGCCAGTGCTCTGCAGTCCTGGGCACTTTGCAGTCCAGGCAGAGGCTTGAGGCCCCTGTAAGCAGGGCTGCAGCCTCTTGGCCGCTGCTTTGCATGCCCAGCTTCATTTGCCCAGAGGGCCTGGCCCCCAGCACGGCGTGGGACTGCGCCGGACGTCGCGATGGTGAGTCAAGCTGAAGTTGGAGGCTTCTGGGCAGTGGGGTCGGGGGAGGGGGTTGGGTCTGTGAGTGGTGGCTTGAGGATCTCGCTTGTGGGGCTGTTGGCTGGCGGCTCCCTTGGGGAGCTGGAGCTTCTCAGGCCTGAGTGTGTCATCGTCCTGTGACAGAAGACATGGGACAGCGGGGCAAGAGCGAGCAAGAGGAGCAGCGGCTTCGAGCTCAAGAGTGGAACGGCGGGGCAAGGGCAAGGAAGAGGAGCAGCGGCTTTGAGCTCAAGAGCGGAGCGGCGAGGTAAGAGCAGCAACGTGGTGCTGAAGTTGGACACTTTTGGGTAGCTCGGGGGGTCTGTGGGTGGTTGCTTGAGGATCTAGCTCGGGGGCTCTTGGGTGGCAGTTCCCTTGGGCAGCTGGTGATTCTCCGGCCTGAGTGTGTCGTCGTCCATTGGCAGAAGCCGTGGGACGACGAGGCAAGTGCGGCAGCGGCTTCGAGCTCAAGAGTGGAACGGCGAGGCAAGAGCGAGCTTGGAGCTGAAGAGGGGGCACGAGAGGCCCTGTGGGCAAAGGGCCTTCCTGGCATGGCCAAGGCACCTTCAGGGTGCCGCGGCTGGCTTTGCGCTGAGCCACCTGCCTGTGTGCAGGGCTGGGTCTTTGGTGCGCTTGGCCTTTGGCCATTGTGCTCCTTTGGCTGCCCGGAGAGAGGGGCAACCCTGTAAGGAGGGTGAGAGCCCCTGTCTCCGCACCTGAGGGGGGAAATGGAGCTCTCCCAGCCCCCAGCCCAGCCGCCCTGTAAGCAGGGCAGGGCTTTCCCCCAGCCCCGGCAGCTTTCTGCCTGCTGCTGGCCCCTGGCCAACGGGACCCCCTGTAGCCGGGGCGCGTCACAGCCTTTGGCCCTGTGCCAGCCCTGAAGCACTTTGGCGCCTCAAGGCCCCTGGGCCCTCCGTGCCGTGCAGTGCTGATGCCTAGAGAGGCTCCCTAGAACAGAGGCTAGGCAGCGTTAAAGGAATAAAGTAGATGTTTCTGAAAAAGGCCTTCAAATGATGCACCTTGGCATATGAAGGCCACAGTTCTATGCTAATGCAGTAGAGAATCTGGGAAATAGGAAAGCCAAAACTTGAGGCATCAGTGCCGGGGCAGGTCTGACGCTTTCCTCTGCCACTTAGCGGTAGGAATGGCTCCCTTGAGCGGGTTGGCTGCGCGGAACTTGCTCCCTCTTCTGGGACTGTCTTGCCCTCCCCTCCCCTCCCCTGTCTTCCCCTTAGCTGGTGTGTGTGTGAGCAAGTGCGTTTGTGCTTTAGCCCCCGCTTTAGAAATAGAGCAGCGGGGCTTAGACCTCCCAGGAGGGAAAGAGGAGTTCCGTGCAGCCACAGGCAGGGCCCCAAAATGCACGGCTGGAGAAGGTGTCCGGCCTTGCCCCTGCTTCCTGAGGACGGCACGAAGCCGCTTAGCTACGGTAGCGTGGGCGCCGGGACCCGCCTGTAGCCAGGGCCTGGGTGTGTGCCTGTGCTGCCGGCGGTGCCGCCGAGCTGCCAGCGTGCCGGCCCCGTACTCGGGGCAGGTGTCAGGAGCCTGCGGCGCCCTTTGTCCCCAGGAGCAGCCCCAGCTCCCTGTAAGCAGGGCCGGGGAGGCTGCTTTAGCCAGGTGACAGGAACGAGCGCTCCCGGGCCCTTGCCAGGGTGCAGCTGGAAGAAGCGCCGTGCCGCAGGGCGCTGCTTTGGGCCACTGCCACCTGCGTGGCGGCCGTGTTGAAGAGGCTCCCGGGGCTGCTGCAGACGGCTGTGTTGCCGTGCTGCTCCGGCCGGCCCCCAAGTGGGGCGCAGGCCCGGAGCCTGTGCTCCGTGCCGCTTCTTGGGGGTGCCGGGCTGCGGGGGACGGCCCCGTAAGTGGGGTTGTGTGCGTCCCCTGCGCCTCGGCGGGCGGTCGGAGGGACCCCCTGTAACCAGGCGGGTATCCCTGGCCCCTGCCTTTCAGAGGCGCGGGGCCAGGAGTCACGGAGCCAGGCGTGTGCCCTCCCTGTCCTCGGGGCTGGGCTCCCGGCCCCTGGGGCCCCTGGGCTTTAGGCCTTTAGGCTGGACTGCCCGACTCTAGAGTCCCGTTCCTGTTGCCGTGGGGGAAGGCCGAGCTCTGTGGCTCCCTGGGTGTGTAAGCAGGCTGTGAGTCTGGGAGCCTTGGTGCTCCCTTCGGCTGGCAGCCTGCGTTGGGCGCCTGCCCCGTTAGTGGGGAGCGCCCCGCAAAGGGAGAGAAGGAGCCTCCCTCCGCAGGCCTTAGGGACCAGGGCCGCCCCGTAAGTCGGGGCCAGTGCTCTGCAGTCCTGGGCACTTTGCAGTCCAGGCAGAGGCTTGAGGCCCCTGTAAGCAGGGCTGCAGCCTCTTGGCCGCTGCTTTGCATGCCCAGCTTCATTTGCCCAGAGGGCCTGGCCCCCAGCACGGCGTGGGACTGCGCCGGACGTCGCGATGGTGAGTCAAGCTGAAGTTGGAGGCTTCTGGGCAGTGGGGTCGGGGGAGGGGGTTGGGTCTGTGAGTGGTGGCTTGAGGATCTCGCTTGTGGGGCTGTTGGCTGGCGGCTCCCTTGGGGAGCTGGAGCTTCTCAGGCCTGAGTGTGTCATCGTCCTGTGACAGAAGACATGGGACAGCGGGGCAAGAGCGAGCAAGAGGAGCAGCGGCTTCGAGCTCAAGAGTGGAACGGCGGGGCAAGGGCAAGGAAGAGGAGCAGCGGCTTTGAGCTCAAGAGCGGAGCGGCGAGGTAAGAGCAGCAACGTGGTGCTGAAGTTGGACACTTTTGGGTAGCTCGGGGGGTCTGTGGGTGGTTGCTTGAGGATCTAGCTCGGGGGCTCTTGGGTGGCAGTTCCCTTGGGCAGCTGGTGATTCTCCGGCCTGAGTGTGTCGTCGTCCATTGGCAGAAGCCGTGGGACGACGAGGCAAGTGCGGCAGCGGCTTCGAGCTCAAGAGTGGAACGGCGAGGCAAGAGCGAGCTTGGAGCTGAAGAGGGGGCACGAGAGGCCCTGTGGGCAAAGGGCCTTCCTGGCATGGCCAAGGCACCTTCAGGGTGCCGCGGCTGGCTTTGCGCTGAGCCACCTGCCTGTGTGCAGGGCTGGGTCTTTGGTGCACTTGGCCTTTGGCCATTGTGCTCCTTTGGCTGCCCGGAGAGAGGGGCAACCCTGTAAGGAGGGTGAGAGCCCCTGTCTCCGCACCTGAGGGGGGAAATGGAGCTCTCCCAGCCCCCAGCCCAGCCGCCCTGTAAGCAGGGCAGGGCTTTCCCCCAGCCCCGGCAGCTTTCTGCCTGCTGCTGGCCCCTGGCCAACGGGACCCCCTGTAGCCGGGGCGCGTCACAGCCTTTGGCCCTGTGCCAGCCCTGAAGCACTTTGGCGCCTCAAGGCCCCTGGGCCCTCCGTGCCGTGCAGTGCTGATGCCTAGAGAGGCTCCCTAGAACAGAGGCTAGGCAGCATTAAAGGAATAAAGTAGATGTTTCTGAAAAAGGCCTTCAAATGATGCACCTTGGCATATGAAGGCCACAGTTCTACGCTAATGCAGTAGAGAATCTGGGAAATAGGAAAGCCAAAACTTGAGGCATCAGTGCCGGGGCAGGTCTGACGCTTTCCTCTGCCACTTAGCGGTAGGAATGGCTCCCTTGAGCGGGTTGGCTGCACGGAACTTGCTCCCTCTTCTGGGACTGTCTTGCCCTCCCCTCCCCTCCCCTGTCTTCCCCTTAGCTGGTGTGTGTGTGAGCAAGTGCGTTTGTGCTTTAGCCCCCGCTTTAGAAATAGAGCAGCGGGGCTTAGACCTCCCAGGAGGGAAAGAGGAGTTCCGTGCAGCCACAGGCAGGGCCCCAAAATGCACGGCTGGAGAAGGTGTCCGGCCTTGCCCCTGCTTCCTGAGGACGGCACGAAGCCGCTTAGCTACGGTAGCGTGGGCGCCGGGACCCGCCTGTAGCCAGGGCCTGGGTGTGTGCCTGTGCTGCCGGCGGTGCCGCCGAGCTGCCAGCGTGCCGGCCCCGTACTCGGGGCAGGTGTCAGGAGCCTGCGGCGCCCTTTGTCCCCAGGAGCAGCCCCAGCTCCCTGTAAGCAGGGCCGGGGAGGCTGCTTTAGCCAGGTGACAGGAACGAGCGCTCCCGGGCCCTTGCCAGGGTGCAGCTGGAAGAAGCGCCGTGCCGCAGGGCGCTGCTTTGGGCCACTGCCACCTCCGTGGCGGCCGTGTTGAAGAGGCTCCCGGGGCTGCTGCAGACGGCTGTGTTGCCGTGCTGCTCCGGCCGGCCCCCAAGTGGGGCGCAGGCCCGGAGCCTGTGCTCCGTGCCGCTTCTTGGGGGTGCCGGGCTGCGGGGGACGGCCCCGTAAGTGGGGTTGTGTGCGTCCCCTGGCCTCGGCGGGCGGTCGGAGGGACCCCCTGTAACCAGGCGGGTATCCCTGGCCCCGGCCTTTCAGAGGCGCGGGGCCAGGAGTCACGGAGCCAGGCGTGTGCCCTCCCTGTCCTCGGGGCTGGGCTCCCGGCCCCTGGGGCCCCTGGGCTTTAGGCCTTTAGGCTGGACTGCCCGACTCTAGAGTCCCGTTCCTGTTGCCGTGGGGGAAGGCCGAGCTCTGTGGCTCCCTGGGTGTGTAAGCAGGCTGTGAGTCTGGGAGCCTTGGTGCTCCCTTCGGCTGGCAGCCTGCGTTGGGCGCCTGCCCCGTTAGTGGGGAGCGCCCCGCAAAGGGAGAGAAGGAGCCTCCCTCCGCAGGCCTTAGGGACCAGGGCCGCCCCGTAAGTCGGGGCCAGTGCTCTGCAGTCCTGGGCACTTTGCAGTCCAGGCAGAGGCTTGAGGCCCCTGTAAGCAGGGCTGCAGCCTCTTGGCCGCTGCTTTGCATGCCCAGCTTCATTTGCCCAGAGGGCCTGGCCCCCAGCACGGCGTGGGACTGCGCCGGACGTCGCGATGGTGAGTCAAGCTGAAGTTGGAGGCTTCTGGGCAGTGGGGTCGGGGGAGGGGGGTGGGTCTGTGAGTGGTGGCTTGAGGATCTCGCTTGTGGGGCTGTTGGCTGGCGGCTCCCTTGGGGAGCTGGAGCTTCTCAGGCCTGAGTGTGTCATCGTCCTGTGACAGAAGACATGGGACAGCGGGGCAAGAGCGAGCAAGAGGAGCAGCGGCTTCGAGCTCAAGAGTGGAACGGCGGGGCAAGGGCAAGGAAGAGGAGCAGCGGCTTTGAGCTCAAGAGCGGAGCGGCGAGGTAAGAGCAGCAACGTGGTGCTGAAGTTGGACACTTTTGGGTAGCTCGGGGGGTCTGTGGGTGGTTGCTTGAGGATCTAGCTCGGGGGCTCTTGGGTGGCAGTTCCCTTGGGCAGCTGGTGATTCTCCGGCCTGAGTGTGTCGTCGTCCATTGGCAGAAGCCGTGGGACGACGAGGCAAGTGCGGCAGCGGCTTCGAGCTCAAGAGTGGAACGGCGAGGCAAGAGCGAGCTTGGAGCTGAAGAGGGGGCACGAGAGGCCCTGTGGGCAAAGGGCCTTCCTGGCATGGCCAAGGCACCTTCAGGGTGCCGCGGCTGGCTTTGCGCTGAGCCACCTGCCTGTGTGCAGGGCTGGGTCTTTGGTGCGCTTGGCCTTTGGCCATTGTGCTCCTTTGGCTGCCCGGAGAGAGGGGCAACCCTGTAAGGAGGGTGAGAGCCCCTGTCTCCGCACCTGAGGGGGGAAATGGAGCTCTCCCAGCCCCCAGCCCAGCCGCCCTGTAAGCAGGGCAGGGCTTTCCCCCAGCCCCGGCAGCTTTCTGCCTGCTGCTGGCCCCTGGCCAACGGGACCCCCTGTAGCCGGGGCGCGTCACAGCCTTTGGCCCTGTGCCAGCCCTGAAGCACTTTGGCGCCTCAAGGCCCCTGGGCCCTCCGTGCCGTGCAGTGCTGATGCCTAGAGAGGCTCCCTAGAACAGAGGCTAGGCAGCGTTAAAGGAATAAAGTAGATGTTTCTGAAAAAGGCCTTCAAATGATGCACCTTGGCATATGAAGGCCACAGTTCTATGCTAATGCAGTAGAGAATCTGGGAAATAGGAAAGCCAAAACTTGAGGCATCAGTGCCGGGGCAGGTCTGACGCTTTCCTCTGCCACTTAGCGGTAGGAATGGCTCCCTTGAGCGGGTTGGCTGCGCGGAACTTGCTCCCTCTTCTGGGACTGTCTTGCCCTCCCCTCCCCTCCCCTGTCTTCCCCTTAGCTGGTGTGTGTGTGAGCAAGTGCGTTTGTGCTTTAGCCCCCGCTTTAGAAATAGAGCAGCGGGGCTTAGACCTCCCAGGAGGGAAAGAGGAGTTCTGTGCAGCCACAGGCAGGGCCCCAAAATGCACGGCTGGAGAAGGTGTCCGGCCTTGCCCCTGCTTCCTGAGGACGGCACGAAGCCGCTTAGCTACGGTAGCGTGGGCGCCGGGACCCGCCTGTAGCCAGGGCCTGGGTGTGTGCCTGTGCTGCCGGCGGTGCCGCCGAGCTGCCAGCGTGCCGGCCCCGTACTCGGGGCAGGTGTCAGGAGCCTGCGGCGCCCTTTGTCCCCAGGAGCAGCCCCAGCTCCCTGTAAGCAGGGCCGGGGAGGTTGCTTTAGCCAGGTGACAGGAACGAGCGCTCCCGGGCCCTTGCCAGGGTGCAGCTGGAAGAAGCGCCGTGCCGCAGGGCGCTGCTTTGGGCCACTGCCACCTGCGTGGCGGCCGTGTTGAAGAGGCTCCCGGGGCTGCTGCAGACGGCTGTGTTGCCGTGCTGCTCCGGCCGGCCCCCAAGTGGGGCGCAGGCCCGGAGCCTGTGCTCCGTGCCGCTTCTTGGGGGTGCCGGGCTGCGGGGGACGGCCCCGTAAGTGGGGTTGTGTGCGTCCCCTGGCCTCGGTGGGCGGTCGGAGGGACCCCCTGTAACCAGGCGGGTATCCCTGGCCCCGGCCTTTCAGAGGCGCGGGGCCAGGAGTCACGGAGCCAGGCGTGTGCCCTCCCTGTCCTCGGGGCTGGGCTCCCGGCCCCTGGGGCCCCTGGGCTTTAGGCCTTTAGGCTGGACTGCCCGACTCTAGAGTCCCGTTCCTGTTGCCGTGGGGGAAGGCCGAGCTCTGTGGCTCCCTGGGTGTGTAAGCAGGCTGTGGGTCTGGGAGCCTTGGTGCTCCCTTCGGCTGGCAGCCTGCGTTGGGCGCCTGCCCCGTTAGTGGGGAGCGCCCCGCAAAGGGAGAGAAGGAGCCTCCCTCCGCAGGCCTTAGGGACCAGGGCCGCCCCGTAAGTCGGGGCCAGTGCTCTGCAGTCCTGGGCACTTTGCAGTCCAGGCAGTGGCTTGAGGCCCCTGTAAGCAGGGCTGCAGCCTCTTGGCCGCTGCTTTGCATGCCCAGCTTCATTTGCCCAGAGGGCCTGGCCCCCAGCACGGCGTGGGACTGCGCCGGACGTCGCGATGGTGAGTCAAGCTGAAGTTGGAGGCTTCTGGGCAGTGGGGTCAGGGGAGGGGGGTGGGTCTGTGAGTGGTGGCTTGAGGATCTTGCTTGTGGGGCTGTTGGCTGGCGGCTCCCTTGGGGAGCTGGAGCTTCTCAGGCCTGAGTGTGTCATCGTCCTGTGACAGAAGACATGGGACAGCGGGGCAAGAGCGAGCAAGAGGAGCAGCGGCTTCGAGCTCAAGAGTGGAACGGCGGGGCAAGGGCAAGGAAGAGGAGCAGCGGCTTTGAGCTCAAGAGCGGAGCGGCGAGGTAAGAGCAGCAACGTGGTGCTGAAGTTGGACACTTTTGGGTAGCTCGGGGGGTCTGTGGGTGGTTGCTTGAGGATCTAGCTCGGGGGCTCTTGGGTGGCAGTTCCCTTGGGCAGCTGGTGATTCTCCGGCCTGAGTGTGTCGTCGTCCATTGGCAGAAGCCGTGGGACGACGAGGCAAGTGCGGCAGCGGCTTCGAGCTCAAGAGTGGAACGGCGAGGCAAGAGCGAGCTTGGAGCTGAAGAGGGCGCACGAGAGGCCCTGTGGGCAAAGGGCCTTCCTGGCATGGCCAAGGCACCTTCAGGGTGCCGCGGCTGGCTTTGCGCTGAGCCACCTGCCTGTGTGCAGGGCTGGGTCTTTGGTGCGCTTGGCCTTTGGCCATTGTGCTCCTTTGGCTGCCCGGAGAGAGGGGCAACCCTGTAAGGAGGGTGAGAGCCCCTGTCTCCGCACCTGAGGGGGGAAATGGAGCTCTCCCAGCCCCCAGCCCAGCCGCCCTGTAAGCAGGGCAGGGCTTTCCCCCAGCCCCGGCAGCTTTCTGCCTGCTGCTGGCCCCTGGCCAACGGGACCCCCTGTAGCCGGGGCGCGTCACAGCCTTTGGCCCTGTGCCAGCCCTGAAGCACTTTGGCGCCTCAAGGCCCCTGGGCCCTCCGTGCCGTGCAGTGCTGATGCCTAGAGAGGCTCCCTAGAACAGAGGCTAGGCAGCGTTAAAGGAATAAAGTAGATGTTTCTGAAAAAGGCCTTCAAATGATGCACCTTGGCATATGAAGGCCACAGTTCTATGCTAATGCAGTAGAGAATCTGGGAAATAGGAAAGCCAAAACTTGAGGCATCAGTGCCGGGGCAGGTCTGACGCTTTCCTCTGCCACTTAGCGGTAGGAATGGCTCCCTTGAGCGGGTTGGCTGCGCGGAACTTGCTCCCTCTTCTGGGACTGTCTTGCCCTCCCCTCCCCTCCCCTGTCTTCCCCTTAGCTGGTGTGTGTGTGAGCAAGTGCGTTTGTGCTTTAGCCCCCGCTTTAGAAATAGAGCAGCGGGGCTTAGACCTCCCAGGAGGGAAAGAGGAGTTCCGTGCAGCCACAGGCAGGGCCCCAAAATGCACGGCTGGAGAAGGTGTCCGGCCTTGCCCCTGCTTCCTGAGGACGGCACGAAGCCGCTTAGCTACGGTAGCGTGGGCGCCGGGACCCGCCTGTAGCCAGGGCCTGGGTGTGTGCCTGTGCTGCCGGCGGTGCCGCCGAGCTGCCAGCGTGCCGGCCCCGTACTCGGGGCAGGTGTCAGGAGCCTGCGGCGCCCTTTGTCCCCAGGAGCAGCCCCAGCTCCCTGTAAGCAGGGCCGGGGAGGCTGCTTTAGCCAGGTGACAGGAACGAGCGCTCCCGGGCCCTTGCCAGGGTGCAGCTGGAAGAAGCGCCGTGCCGCAGGGCGCTGCTTTGGGCCACTGCCACCTGCGTGGCGGCCGTGTTGAAGAGGCTCCCGGGGCTGCTGCAGACGGCTGTGTTGCCGTGCTGCTCCGGCCGGCCCCCAAGTGGGGCGCAGGCCCGGAGCCTGTGCTCCGTGCCGCTTCTTGGGGGTGCCGGGCTGCGGGGGACGGCCCCGTAAGTGGGGTTGTGTGCGTCCCCTGCGCCTCGGCGGGCGGTCGGAGGGACCCCCTGTAACCAGGCGGGTATCCCTGGCCCCTGCCTTTCAGAGGCGCGGGGCCAGGAGTCACGGAGCCAGGCGTGTGCCCTCCCTGTCCTCGGGGCTGGGCTCCCGGCCCCTGGGGCCCCTGGGCTTTAGGCCTTTAGGCTGGACTGCCCGACTCTAGAGTCCCGTTCCTGTTGCCGTGGGGGAAGGCCGAGCTCTGTGGCTCCCTGGGTGTGTAAGCAGGCTGTGAGTCTGGGAGCCTTGGTGCTCCCTTCGGCTGGCAGCCTGCGTTGGGCGCCTGCCCCGTTAGTGGGGAGCGCCCCGCAAAGGGAGAGAAGGAGCCTCCCTCCGCAGGCCTTAGGGACCAGGGCCGCCCCGTAAGTCGGGGCCAGTGCTCTGCAGTCCTGGGCACTTTGCAGTCCAGGCAGAGGCTTGAGGCCCCTGTAAGCAGGGCTGCAGCCTCTTGGCCGCTGCTTTGCATGCCCAGCTTCATTTGCCCAGAGGGCCTGGCCCCCAGCACGGCGTGGGACTGCGCCGGACGTCGCGATGGTGAGTCAAGCTGAAGTTGGAGGCTTCTGGGCAGTGGGGTCGGGGGAGGGGGTTGGGTCTGTGAGTGGTGGCTTGAGGATCTCGCTTGTGGGGCTGTTGGCTGGCGGCTCCCTTGGGGAGCTGGAGCTTCTCAGGCCTGAGTGTGTCATCGTCCTGTGACAGAAGACATGGGACAGCGGGGCAAGAGCGAGCAAGAGGAGCAGCGGCTTCGAGCTCAAGAGTGGAACGGCGGGGCAAGGGCAAGGAAGAGGAGCAGCGGCTTTGAGCTCAAGAGCGGAGCGGCGAGGTAAGAGCAGCAACGTGGTGCTGAAGTTGGACACTTTTGGGTAGCTCGGGGGGTCTGTGGGTGGTTGCTTGAGGATCTAGCTCGGGGGCTCTTGGGTGGCAGTTCCCTTGGGCAGCTGGTGATTCTCCGGCCTGAGTGTGTCGTCGTCCATTGGCAGAAGCCGTGGGACGACGAGGCAAGTGCGGCAGCGGCTTCGAGCTCAAGAGTGGAACGGCGAGGCAAGAGCGAGCTTGGAGCTGAAGAGGGCGCACGAGAGGCCCTGTGGGCAAAGGGCCTTCCTGGCATGGCCAAGGCACCTTCAGGGTGCCGCGGCTGGCTTTGCGCTGAGCCACCTGCCTGTGTGCAGGGCTGGGTCTTTGGTGCGCTTGGCCTTTGGCCATTGTGCTCCTTTGGCTGCCCGGAGAGAGGGGCAACCCTGTAAGGAGGGTGAGAGCCCCTGTCTCCGCACCTGAGGGGGGAAATGGAGCTCTCCCAGCCCCCAGCCCAGCCGCCCTGTAAGCAGGGCAGGGCTTTCCCCCAGCCCCGGCAGCTTTCTGCCTGCTGCTGGCCCCTGGCCAACGGGACCCCCTGTAGCCGGGGCGCGTCACAGCCTTTGGCCCTGTGCCAGCCCTGAAGCACTTTGGCGCCTCAAGGCCCCTGGGCCCTCCGTGCCGTGCAGTGCTGATGCCTAGAGAGGCTCCCTAGAACAGAGGCTAGGCAGCGTTAAAGGAATAAAGTAGATGTTTCTGAAAAAGGCCTTCAAATGATGCACCTTGGCATATGAAGGCCACAGTTCTATGCTAATGCAGTAGAGAATCTGGGAAATAGGAAAGCCAAAACTTGAGGCATCAGTGCCGGGGCAGGTCTGACGCTTTCCTCTGCCACTTAGCGGTAGGAATGGCTCCCTTGAGCGGGTTGGCTGCGCGGAACTTGCTCCCTCTTCTGGGACTGTCTTGCCCTCCCCTCCCCTCCCCTGTCTTCCCCTTAGCTGGTGTGTGTGTGAGCAAGTGCGTTTGTGCTTTAGCCCCCGCTTTAGAAATAGAGCAGCGGGGCTTAGACCTCCCAGGAGGGAAAGAGGAGTTCCGTGCAGCCACAGGCAGGGCCCCAAAATGCACGGCTGGAGAAGGTGTCCGGCCTTGCCCCTGCTTCCTGAGGACGGCACGAAGCCGCTTAGCTACGGTAGCGTGGGCGCCGGGACCCGCCTGTAGCCAGGGCCTGGGTGTGTGCCTGTGCTGCCGGCGGTGCCGCCGAGCTGCCAGCGTGCCGGCCCCGTACTCGGGGCAGGTGTCAGGAGCCTGCGGCGCCCTTTGTCCCCAGGAGCAGCCCCAGCTCCCTGTAAGCAGGGCCGGGGAGGCTGCTTTAGCCAGGTGACAGGAACGAGCGCTCCCGGGCCCTTGCCAGGGTGCAGCTGGAAGAAGCGCCGTGCCGCAGGGCGCTGCTTTGGGCCACTGCCACCTGCGTGGCGGCCGTGTTGAAGAGGCTCCCGGGGCTGCTGCAGACGGCTGTGTTGCCGTGCTGCTCCGGCCGGCCCCCAAGTGGGGCGCAGGCCCGGAGCCTGTGCTCCGTGCCGCTTCTTGGGGGTGCCGGGCTGCGGGGGACGGCCCCGTAAGTGGGGTTGTGTGCGTCCCCTGGCCTCGGCGGGCGGTCGGAGGGACCCCCTGTAACCAGGCGGGTATCCCTGGCCCCTGCCTTTCAGAGGCGCGGGGCCAGGAGTCACGGAGCCAGGCGTGTGCCCTCCCTGTCCTCGGGGCTGGGCTCCCGGCCCCTGGGGCCCCTGGGCTTTAGGCCTTTAGGCTGGACTGCCCGACTCTAGAGTCCCGTTCCTGTTGCCGTGGGGGAAGGCCGAGCTCTGTGGCTCCCTGGGTGTGTAAGCAGGCTGTGAGTCTGGGAGCCTTGGTGCTCCCTTCGGCTGGCAGCCTGCGTTGGGCGCCTGCCCCGTTAGTGGGGAGCGCCCCGCAAAGGGAGAGAAGGAGCCTCCCTCCGCAGGCCTTAGGGACCAGGGCCGCCCCGTAAGTCGGGGCCAGTGCTCTGCAGTCCTGGGCACTTTGCAGTCCAGGCAGAGGCTTGAGGCCCCTGTAAGCAGGGCTGCAGCCTCTTGGCCGCTGCTTTGCATGCCCAGCTTCATTTGCCCAGAGGGCCTGGCCCCCAGCACGGCGTGGGACTGCGCCGGACGTCGCGATGGTGAGTCAAGCTGAAGTTGGAGGCTTCTGGGCAGTGGGGTCGGGGGAGGGGGTTGGGTCTGTGAGTGGTGGCTTGAGGATCTCGCTTGTGGGGCTGTTGGCTGGCGGCTCCCTTGGGGAGCTGGAGCTTCTCAGGCCTGAGTGTGTCATCGTCCTGTGACAGAAGACATGGGACAGCGGGGCAAGAGCGAGCAAGAGGAGCAGCGGCTTCGAGCTCAAGAGTGGAACGGCGGGGCAAGGGCAAGGAAGAGGAGCAGCGGCTTTGAGCTCAAGAGCGGAGCGGCGAGGTAAGAGCAGCAACGTGGTGCTGAAGTTGGACACTTTTGGGTAGCTCGGGGGGTCTGTGGGTGGTTGCTTGAGGATCTAGCTCGGGGGCTCTTGGGTGGCAGTTCCCTTGGGCAGCTGGTGATTCTCCGGCCTGAGTGTGTCGTCGTCCATTGGCAGAAGCCGTGGGACGACGAGGCAAGTGCGGCAGCGGCTTCGAGCTCAAGAGTGGAACGGCGAGGCAAGAGCGAGCTTGGAGCTGAAGAGGGGGCACGAGAGGCCCTGTGGGCAAAGGGCCTTCCTGGCATGGCCAAGGCACCTTCAGGGTGCCGCGGCTGGCTTTGCGCTGAGCCACCTGCCTGTGTGCAGGGCTGGGTCTTTGGTGCACTTGGCCTTTGGCCATTGTGCTCCTTTGGCTGCCCGGAGAGAGGGGCAACCCTGTAAGGAGGGTGAGAGCCCCTGTCTCCGCACCTGAGGGGGGAAATGGAGCTCTCCCAGCCCCCAGCCCAGCCGCCCTGTAAGCAGGGCAGGGCTTTCCCCCAGCCCCGGCAGCTTTCTGCCTGCTGCTGGCCCCTGGCCAACGGGACCCCCTGTAGCCGGGGCGCGTCACAGCCTTTGGCCCTGTGCCAGCCCTGAAGCACTTTGGCGCCTCAAGGCCCCTGGGCCCTCCGTGCCGTGCAGTGCTGATGCCTAGAGAGGCTCCCTAGAACAGAGGCTAGGCAGCGTTAAAGGAATAAAGTAGATGTTTCTGAAAAAGGCCTTCAAATGATGCACCTTGGCATATGAAGGCCACAGTTCTATGCTAATGCAGTAGAGAATCTGGGAAATAGGAAAGCCAAAACTTGAGGCATCAGTGCCGGGGCAGGTCTGACGCTCTCCTCTGCCACTTAGCGGTAGGAATGGCTCCCTTGAGCGGGTTGGCTGCACGGAACTTGCTCCCTCTTCTGGGACTGTCTTGCCCTCCCCTCCCCTCCCCTGTCTTCCCCTTAGCTGGTGTGTGTGTGAGCAAGTGCGTTTGTGCTTTAGCCCCCGCTTTAGAAATAGAGCAGCGGGGCTTAGACCTCCCAGGAGGGAAAGAGGAGTTCCGTGCAGCCACAGGCAGGGCCCCAAAATGCACGGCTGGAGAAGGTGTCCGGCCTTGCCCCTGCTTCCTGAGGACGGCACGAAGCCGCTTAGCTACGGTAGCGTGGGCGCCGGGACCCGCCTGTAGCCAGGGCCTGGGTGTGTGCCTGTGCTGCCGGCGGTGCCGCCGAGCTGCCAGCGTGCCGGCCCCGTACTCGGGGCAGGTGTCAGGAGCCTGCGGCGCCCTTTGTCCCCAGGAGCAGCCCCAGCTCCCTGTAAGCAGGGCCGGGGAGGTTGCTTTAGCCAGGTGACAGGAACGAGCGCTCCCGGGCCCTTGCCAGGGTGCAGCTGGAAGAAGCGCCGTGCCGCAGGGCGCTGCTTTGGGCCACTGCCACCTCCGTGGCGGCCGTGTTGAAGAGGCTCCCGGGGCTGCTGCAGACGGCTGTGTTGCCGTGCTGCTCCGGCCGGCCCCTAAGTGGGGCGCAGGCCCGGAGCCTGTGCTCCGTGCCGCTTCTTGGGGGTGCCGGGCTGCGGGGGACGGCCCCGTAAGTGGGGTTGTGTGCGTCCCCTGGCCTCGGCGGGCGGTCGGAGGGACCCCCTGTAACCAGGCGGGTATCCCTGGCCCCGGCCTTTCAGAGGCGCGGGGCCAGGAGTCACGGAGCCAGGCGTGTGCCCTCCCTGTCCTCGGGGCTGGGCTCCCGGCCCCTGGGGCCCCTGGGCTTTAGGCCTTTAGGCTGGACTGCCCGACTCTAGAGTCCCGTTCCTGTTGCCGTGGGGGAAGGCCGAGCTCTGTGGCTCCCTGGGTGTGTAAGCAGGCTGTGAGTCTGGGAGCCTTGGTGCTCCCTTCGGCTGGCAGCCTGCGTTGGGCGCCTGCCCCGTTAGTGGGGAGCGCCCCGCAAAGGGAGAGAAGGAGCCTCCCTCCGCAGGCCTTAGGGACCAGGGCCGCCCCGTAAGTCGGGGCCAGTGCTCTGCAGTCCTGGGCACTTTGCAGTCCAGGCAGAGGCTTGAGGCCCCTGTAAGCAGGGCTGCAGCCTCTTGGCCGCTGCTTTGCATGCCCAGCTTCATTTGCCCAGAGGGCCTGGCCCCCAGCACGGCGTGGGACTGCGCCGGACGTCGCGATGGTGAGTCAAGCTGAAGTTGGAGGCTTCTGGGCAGTGGGGTCGGGGGAGGGGGGTGGGTCTGTGAGTGGTGGCTTGAGGATCTCGCTTGTGGGGCTGTTGGCTGGCGGCTCCCTTGGGGAGCTGGAGCTTCTCAGGCCTGAGTGTGTCATCGTCCTGTGACAGAAGACATGGGACAGCGGGGCAAGAGCGAGCAAGAGGAGCAGCGGCTTCGAGCTCAAGAGTGGAACGGCGGGGCAAGGGCAAGGAAGAGGAGCAGCGGCTTTGAGCTCAAGAGCGGAGCGGCGAGGTAAGAGCAGCAACGTGGTGCTGAAGTTGGACACTTTTGGGTAGCTCGGGGGGTCTGTGGGTGGTTGCTTGAGGATCTAGCTCGGGGGCTCTTGGGTGGCAGTTCCCTTGGGCAGCTGGTGATTCTCCGGCCTGAGTGTGTCGTCGTCCATTGGCAGAAGCCGTGGGACGACGAGGCAAGTGCGGCAGCGGCTTCGAGCTCAAGAGTGGAACGGCGAGGCAAGAGCGAGCTTGGAACTGAAGAGGGCGCACGAGAGGCCCTGTGGGCAAAGGGCCTTCCTGGCATGGCCAAGGCACCTTCAGGGTGCCGCGGCTGGCTTTGCGCTGAGCCACCTGCCTGTGTGCAGGGCTGGGTCTTTGGTGCGCTTGGCCTTTGGCCATTGTGCTCCTTTGGCTGCCCGGAGAGAGGGGCAACCCTGTAAGGAGGGTGAGGGCCCCTGTCTCCGCACCTGAGGGGGGAAATGGAGCTCTCCCAGCCCCCAGCCCAGCCGCCCTGTAAGCAGGGCAGGGCTTTCCCCCAGCCCCGGCAGCTTTCTGCCTGCTGCTGGCCCCTGGCCAACGGGACCCCCTGTAGCCGGGGCGCGTCACAGCCTTTGGCCCTGTGCCAGCCCTGAAGCACTTTGGCGCCTCAAGGCCCCTGGGCCCTCCGTGCCGTGCAGTGCTGATGCCTAGAGAGGCTCCCTAGAACAGAGGCTAGGCAGCGTTAAAGGAATAAAGTAGATGTTTCTGAAAAAGGCCTTCAAATGATGCACCTTGGCATATGAAGGCCACAGTTCTATGCTAATGCAGTAGAGAATCTGGGAAATAGGAAAGCCAAAACTTGAGGCATCAGTGCCGGGGCAGGTCTGACGCTTTCCTCTGCCACTTAGCGGTAGGAATGGCTCCCTTGAGCGGGTTGGCTGCGCGGAACTTGCTCCCTCTTCTGGGACTGTCTTGCCCTCCCCTCCCCTCCCCTGTCTTCCCCTTAGCTGGTGTGTGTGTGAGCAAGTGCGTTTGTGCTTTAGCCCCCGCTTTAGAAATAGAGCAGCGGGGCTTAGACCTCCCAGGAGGGAAAGAGGAGTTCCGTGCAGCCACAGGCAGGGCCCCAAAATGCACGGCTGGAGAAGGTGTCCGGCCTTGCCCCTGCTTCCTGAGGACGGCACGAAGCCGCTTAGCTACGGTAGCGTGGGCGCCGGGACCCGCCTGTAGCCAGGGCCTGGGTGTGTGCCTGTGCTGCCGGCGGTGCCGCCGAGCTGCCAGCGTGCCGGCCCCGTACTCGGGGCAGGTGTCAGGAGCCTGCGGCGCCCTTTGTCCCCAGGAGCAGCCCCAGCTCCCTGTAAGCAGGGCCGGGGAGGCTGCTTTAGCCAGGTGACAGGAACGAGCGCTCCCGGGCCCTTGCCAGGGTGCAGCTGGAAGAAGCGCCGTGCCGCAGGGCGCTGCTTTGGGCCACTGCCACCTGCGTGGCGGCCGTGTTGAAGAGGCTCCCGGGGCTGCTGCAGACGGCTGTGTTGCCGTGCTGCTCCGGCCGGCCCCCAAGTGGGGCGCAGGCCCGGAGCCTGTGCTCCGTGCCGCTTCTTGGGGGTGCCGGGCTGCGGGGGACGGCCCCGTAAGTGGGGTTGTGTGCGTCCCCTGCGCCTCGGCGGGCGGTCGGAGGGACCCCCTGTAACCAGGCGGGTATCCCTGGCCCCTGCCTTTCAGAGGCGCGGGGCCAGGAGTCACGGAGCCAGGCGTGTGCCCTCCCTGTCCTCGGGGCTGGGCTCCCGGCCCCTGGGGCCCCTGGGCTTTAGGCCTTTAGGCTGGACTGCCCGACTCTAGAGTCCCGTTCCTGTTGCCGTGGGGGAAGGCCGAGCTCTGTGGCTCCCTGGGTGTGTAAGCAGGCTGTGAGTCTGGGAGCCTTGGTGCTCCCTTCGGCTGGCAGCCTGCGTTGGGCGCCTGCCCCGTTAGTGGGGAGCGCCCCGCAAAGGGAGAGAAGGAGCCTCCCTCCGCAGGCCTTAGGGACCAGGGCCGCCCCGTAAGTCGGGGCCAGTGCTCTGCAGTCCTGGGCACTTTGCAGTCCAGGCAGAGGCTTGAGGCCCCTGTAAGCAGGGCTGCAGCCTCTTGGCCGCTGCTTTGCATGCCCAGCTTCATTTGCCCAGAGGGCCTGGCCCCCAGCACGGCGTGGGACTGCGCCGGACGTCGCGATGGTGAGTCAAGCTGAAGTTGGAGGCTTCTGGGCAGTGGGGTCGGGGGAGGGGGTTGGGTCTGTGAGTGGTGGCTTGAGGATCTCGCTTGTGGGGCTGTTGGCTGGCGGCTCCCTTGGGGAGCTGGAGCTTCTCAGGCCTGAGTGTGTCATCGTCCTGTGACAGAAGACATGGGACAGCGGGGCAAGAGCGAGCAAGAGGAGCAGCGGCTTCGAGCTCAAGAGTGGAACGGCGGGGCAAGGGCAAGGAAGAGGAGCAGCGGCTTTGAGCTCAAGAGCGGAGCGGCGAGGTAAGAGCAGCAACGTGGTGCTGAAGTTGGACACTTTTGGGTAGCTCGGGGGGTCTGTGGGTGGTTGCTTGAGGATCTAGCTCGGGGGCTCTTGGGTGGCAGTTCCCTTGGGCAGCTGGTGATTCTCCGGCCTGAGTGTGTCGTCGTCCATTGGCAGAAGCCGTGGGACGACGAGGCAAGTGCGGCAGCGGCTTCGAGCTCAAGAGTGGAACGGCGAGGCAAGAGCGAGCTTGGAGCTGAAGAGGGGGCACGAGAGGCCCTGTGGGCAAAGGGCCTTCCTGGCATGGCCAAGGCACCTTCAGGGTGCCGCGGCTGGCTTTGCGCTGAGCCACCTGCCTGTGTGCAGGGCTGGGTCTTTGGTGCGCTTGGCCTTTGGCCATTGTGCTCCTTTGGCTGCCCGGAGAGAGGGGCAACCCTGTAAGGAGGGTGAGGGCCCCTGTCTCCGCACCTGAGGGGGGAAATGGAGCTCTCCCAGCCCCCAGCCCAGCCGCCCTGTAAGCAGGGCAGGGCTTTCCCCCAGCCCCGGCAGCTTTCTGCCTGCTGCTGGCCCCTGGCCAACGGGACCCCCTGTAGCCGGGGCGCGTCACAGCCTTTGGCCCTGTGCCAGCCCTGAAGCACTTTGGCGCCTCAAGGCCCCTGGGCCCTCCGTGCCGTGCAGTGCTGATGCCTAGAGAGGCTCCCTAGAACAGAGGCTAGGCAGCGTTAAAGGAATAAAGTAGATGTTTCTGAAAAAGGCCTTCAAATGATGCACCTTGGCATATGAAGGCCACAGTTCTACGCTAATGCAGTAGAGAATCTGGGAAATAGGAAAGCCAAAACTTGAGGCATCAGTGCCGGGGCAGGTCTGACGCTTTCCTCTGCCACTTAGCGGTAGGAATGGCTCCCTTGAGAGGGTTGGCTGCACGGAACTTGCTCCCTCTTCTGGGACTGTCTTGCCCTCCCCTCCCCTCCCCTGTCTTCCCCTTAGCTGGTGTGTGTGTGAGCAAGTGCGTTTGTGCTTTAGCCCCCGCTTTAGAAATAGAGCAGCGGGGCTTAGACCTCCCAGGAGGGAAAGAGGAGTTCCGTGCAGCCACAGGCAGGGCCCCAAAATGCACGGCTGGAGAAGGTGTCCGGCCTTGCCCCTGCTTCCTGAGGACGGCACGAAGCCGCTTAGCTACGGTAGCGTGGGCGCCGGGACCCGCCTGTAGCCAGGGCCTGGGTGTGTGCCTGTGCTGCCGGCGGTGCCGCCGAGCTGCCAGCGTGCCGGCCCCGTACTCGGGGCAGGTGTCAGGAGCCTGCGGCGCCCTTTGTCCCCAGGAGCAGCCCCAGCTCCCTGTAAGCAGGGCCGGGGAGGCTGCTTTAGCCAGGTGACAGGAACGAGCGCTCCCGGGCCCTTGCCAGGGTGCAGCTGGAAGAAGCGCCGTGCCGCAGGGCGCTGCTTTGGGCCACTGCCACCTGCGTGGCGGCCGTGTTGAAGAGGCTCCCGGGGCTGCTGCAGACGGCTGTGTTGCCGTGCTGCTCCGGCCGGCCCCCAAGTGGGGCGCAGGCCCGGAGCCTGTGCTCCGTGCCGCTTCTTGGGGGTGCCGGGCTGCGGGGGACGGCCCCGTAAGTGGGGTTGTGTGCGTCCCCTGGCCTCGGCGGGCGGTCGGAGGGACCCCCTGTAACCAGGCGGGTATCCCTGGCCCCTGCCTTTCAGAGGCGCGGGGCCAGGAGTCACGGAGCCAGGCGTGTGCCCTCCCTGTCCTCGGGGCTGGGCTCCCGGCCCCTGGGGCCCCTGGGCTTTAGGCCTTTAGGCTGGACTGCCCGACTCTAGAGTCCCGTTCCTGTTGCCGTGGGGGAAGGCCGAGCTCTGTGGCTCCCTGGGTGTGTAAGCAGGCTGTGAGTCTGGGAGCCTTGGTGCTCCCTTCGGCTGGCAGCCTGCGTTGGGCGCCTGCCCCGTTAGTGGGGAGCGCCCCGCAAAGGGAGAGAAGGAGCCTCCCTCCGCAGGCCTTAGGGACCAGGGCCGCCCCGTAAGTCGGGGCCAGTGCTCTGCAGTCCTGGGCACTTTGCAGTCCAGGCAGAGGCTTGAGGCCCCTGTAAGCAGGGCTGCAGCCTCTTGGCCGCTGCTTTGCATGCCCAGCTTCATTTGCCCAGAGGGCCTGGCCCCCAGCACGGCGTGGGACTGCGCCGGACGTCGCGATGGTGAGTCAAGCTGAAGTTGGAGGCTTCTGGGCAGTGGGGTCGGGGGAGGGGGGTGGGTCTGTGAGTGGTGGCTTGAGGATCTCGCTTGTGGGGCTGTTGGCTGGCGGCTCCCTTGGGGAGCTGGAGCTTCTCAGGCCTGAGTGTGTCATCGTCCTGTGACAGAAGACATGGGACAGCGGGGCAAGAGCGAGCAAGAGGAGCAGCGGCTTCGAGCTCAAGAGTGGAACGGCGGGGCAAGGGCAAGGAAGAGGAGCAGCGGCTTTGAGCTCAAGAGCGGAGCGGCGAGGTAAGAGCAGCAACGTGGTGCTGAAGTTGGACACTTCTGGGTAGCTCGGGGGGTCTGTGGGTGGTTGCTTGAGGATCTAGCTCGGGGGCTCTTGGGTGGCAGTTCCCTTGGGCAGCTGGTGATTCTCCGGCCTGAGTGTGTCGTCGTCCATTGGCAGAAGCCGTGGGACGACGAGGCAAGTGCGGCAGCGGCTTCGAGCTCAAGAGTGGAACGGCGAGGCAAGAGCGAGCTTGGAGCTGAAGAGGGCGCACGAGAGGCCCTGTGGGCAAAGGGCCTTCCTGGCATGGCCAAGGCACCTTCAGGGTGCCGCGGCTGGCTTTGCGCTGAGCCACCTGCCTGTGTGCAGGGCTGGGTCTTTGGTGCGCTTGGCCTTTGGCCATTGTGCTCCTTTGGCTGCCCGGAGAGAGGGGCAACCCTGTAAGGAGGGTGAGGGCCCCTGTCTCCGCACCTGAGGGGGGAAATGGAGCTCTCCCAGCCCCCAGCCCAGCCGCCCTGTAAGCAGGGCAGGGCTTTCCCCCAGCCCCGGCAGCTTTCTGCCTGCTGCTGGCCCCTGGCCAACGGGACCCCCTGTAGCCGGGGCGCGTCACAGCCTTTGGCCCTGTGCCAGCCCTGAAGCACTTTGGCGCCTCAAGGCCCCTGGGCCCTCCGTGCCGTGCAGTGCTGATGCCTAGAGAGGCTCCCTAGAACAGAGGCTAGGCAGCGTTAAAGGAATAAAGTAGATGTTTCTGAAAAAGGCCTTCAAATGATGCACCTTGGCATATGAAGGCCACAGTTCTATGCTAATGCAGTAGAGAATCTGGGAAATAGGAAAGCCAAAACTTGAGGCATCAGTGCCGGGGCAGGTCTGACGCTTTTCTCTGCCACTTAGCGGTAGGAATGGCTCCCTTGAGAGGGTTGGCTGCACGGAACTTGCTCCCTCTTCTGGGACTGTCTTGCCCTCCCCTCCCCTCCCCTGTCTTCCCCTTAGCTGGTGTGTGTGTGAGCAAGTGCGTTTGTGCTTTAGCCCCCGCTTTAGAAATAGAGCAGCGGGGCTTAGACCTCCCAGGAGGGAAAGAGGAGTTCCGTGCAGCCACAGGCAGGGCCCCAAAATGCACGGCTGGAGAAGGTGTCCGGCCTTGCCCCTGCTTCCTGAGGACGGCACGAAGCCGCTTAGCTACGGTAGCGTGGGCGCCGGGACCCGCCTGTAGCCAGGGCCTGGGTGTGTGCCTGTGCTGCCGGCGGTGCCGCCGAGCTGCCAGCGTGCCGGCCCCGTACTCGGGGCAGGTGTCAGGAGCCTGCGGCGCCCTTTGTCCCCAGGAGCAGCCCCAGCTCCCTGTAAGCAGGGCCGGGGAGGCTGCTTTAGCCAGGTGACAGGAACGAGCGCTCCCGGGCCCTTGCCAGGGTGCAGCTGGAAGAAGCGCCGTGCCGCAGGGCGCTGCTTTGGGCCACTGCCACCTGCGTGGCGGCCGTGTTGAAGAGGCTCCCGGGGCTGCTGCAGACGGCTGTGTTGCCGTGCTGCTCCGGCCGGCCCCCAAGTGGGGCGCAGGCCCGGAGCCTGTGCTCCGTGCCGCTTCTTGGGGGTGCCGGGCTGCGGGGGACGGCCCCGTAAGTGGGGTTGTGTGCGTCCCCTGGCCTCGGTGGGCGGTCGGAGGGACCCCCTGTAACCAGGCGGGTATCCCTGGCCCCGGCCTTTCAGAGGCGCGGGGCCAGGAGTCACGGAGCCAGGCGTGTGCCCTCCCTGTCCTCGGGGCTGGGCTCCCGGCCCCTGGGGCCCCTGGGCTTTAGGCCTTTAGGCTGGACTGCCCGACTCTAGAGTCCCGTTCCTGTTGCCGTGGGGGAAGGCCGAGCTCTGTGGCTCCCTGGGTGTGTAAGCAGGCTGTGAGTCTGGGAGCCTTGGTGCTCCCTTCGGCTGGCAGCCTGCGTTGGGCGCCTGCCCCGTTAGTGGGGAGCGCCCCGCAAAGGGAGAGAAGGAGCCTCCCTCCGCAGGCCTTAGGGACCAGGGCCGCCCCGTAAGTCGGGGCCAGTGCTCTGCAGTCCTGGGCACTTTGCAGTCCAGGCAGAGGCTTGAGGCCCCTGTAAGCAGGGCTGCAGCCTCTTGGCCGCTGCTTTGCATGCCCAGCTTCATTTGCCCAGAGGGCCTGGCCCCCAGCACGGCGTGGGACTGCGCCGGACGTCGCGATGGTGAGTCAAGCTGAAGTTGGAGGCTTCTGGGCAGTGGGGTCGGGGGAGGGGGGTGGGTCTGTGAGTGGTGGCTTGAGGATCTCGCTTGTGGGGCTGTTGGCTGGCGGCTCCCTTGGGGAGCTGGAGCTTCTCAGGCCTGAGTGTGTCATCGTCCTGTGACAGAAGACATGGGACAGCGGGGCAAGAGCGAGCAAGAGGAGCAGCGGCTTCGAGCTCAAGAGTGGAACGGCGGGGCAAGGGCAAGGAAGAGGAGCAGCGGCTTTGAGCTCAAGAGCGGAGCGGCGAGGTAAGAGCAGCAACGTGGTGCTGAAGTTGGACACTTTTGGGTAGCTCGGGGGGTCTGTGGGTGGTTGCTTGAGGATCTAGCTCGGGGGCTCTTGGGTGGCAGTTCCCTTGGGCAGCTGGTGATTCTCCGGCCTGAGTGTGTCGTCGTCCATTGGCAGAAGCCGTGGGACGACGAGGCAAGTGCGGCAGCGGCTTCGAGCTCAAGAGTGGAACGGCGAGGCAAGAGCGAGCTTGGAGCTGAAGAGGGCGCACGAGAGGCCCTGTGGGCAAAGGGCCTTCCTGGCATGGCCAAGGCACCTTCAGGGTGCCGCGGCTGGCTTTGCGCTGAGCCACCTGCCTGTGTGCAGGGCTGGGTCTTTGGTGCGCTTGGCCTTTGGCCATTGTGCTCCTTTGGCTGCCCGGAGAGAGGGGCAACCCTGTAAGGAGGGTGAGGGCCCCTGTCTCCGCACCTGAGGGGGGAAATGGAGCTCTCCCAGCCCCCAGCCCAGCCGCCCTGTAAGCAGGGCAGGGCTTTCCCCCAGCCCCGGCAGCTTTCTGCCTGCTGCTGGCCCCTGGCCAACGGGACCCCCTGTAGCCGGGGCGCGTCACAGCCTTTGGCCCTGTGCCAGCCCTGAAGCACTTTGGCGCCTCAAGGCCCCTGGGCCCTCCGTGCCGTGCAGTGCTGATGCCTAGAGAGGCTCCCTAGAACAGAGGCTAGGCAGCGTTAAAGGAATAAAGTAGATGTTTCTGAAAAAGGCCTTCAAATGATGCACCTTGGCATATGAAGGCCACAGTTCTACGCTAATGCAGTAGAGAATCTGGGAAATAGGAAAGCCAAAACTTGAGGCATCAGTGCCGGGGCAGGTCTGACGCTTTCCTCTGCCACTTAGCGGTAGGAATGGCTCCCTTGAGCGGGTTGGCTGCACGGAACTTGCTCCCTCTTCTGGGACTGTCTTGCCCTCCCCTCCCCTCCCCTGTCTTCCCCTTAGCTGGTGTGTGTGTGAGCAAGTGCGTTTGTGCTTTAGCCCCCGCTTTAGAAATAGAGCAGCGGGGCTTAGACCTCCCAGGAGGGAAAGAGGAGTTCCGTGCAGCCACAGGCAGGGCCCCAAAATGCACGGCTGGAGAAGGTGTCCGGCCTTGCCCCTGCTTCCTGAGGACGGCACGAAGCCGCTTAGCTACGGTAGCGTGGGCGCCGGGACCCGCCTGTAGCCAGGGCCTGGGTGTGTGCCTGTGCTGCCGGCGGTGCCGCCGAGCTGCCAGCGTGCCGGCCCCGTACTCGGGGCAGGTGTCAGGAGCCTGCGGCGCCCTTTGTCCCCAGGAGCAGCCCCAGCTCCCTGTAAGCAGGGCCGGGGAGGCTGCTTTAGCCAGGTGACAGGAACGAGCGCTCCCGGGCCCTTGCCAGGGTGCAGCTGGAAGAAGCGCCGTGCCGCAGGGCGCTGCTTTGGGCCACTGCCACCTGCGTGGCGGCCGTGTTGAAGAGGCTCCCGGGGCTGCTGCAGACGGCTGTGTTGCCGTGCTGCTCCGGCCGGCCCCCAAGTGGGGCGCAGGCCCGGAGCCTGTGCTCCGTGCCGCTTCTTGGGGGTGCCGGGCTGCGGGGGACGGCCCCGTAAGTGGGGTTGTGTGCGTCCCCTGGCCTCGGCGGGCGGTCGGAGGGACCCCCTGTAACCAGGCGGGTATCCCTGGCCCCGGCCTTTCAGAGGCGCGGGGCCAGGAGTCACGGAGCCAGGCGTGTGCCCTCCCTGTCCTCGGGGCTGGGCTCCCGGCCCCTGGGGCCCCTGGGCTTTAGGCCTTTAGGCTGGACTGCCCGACTCTAGAGTCCCGTTCCTGTTGCCGTGGGGGAAGGCCGAGCTCTGTGGCTCCCTGGGTGTGTAAGCAGGCTGTGAGTCTGGGAGCCTTGGTGCTCCCTTCGGCTGGCAGCCTGCGTTGGGCGCCTGCCCCGTTAGTGGGGAGCGCCCCGCAAAGGGAGAGAAGGAGCCTCCCTCCGCAGGCCTTAGGGACCAGGGCCGCCCCGTAAGTCGGGGCCAGTGCTCTGCAGTCCTGGGCACTTTGCAGTCCAGGCAGAGGCTTGAGGCCCCTGTAAGCAGGGCTGCAGCCTCTTGGCCGCTGCTTTGCATGCCCAGCTTCATTTGCCCAGAGGGCCTGGCCCCCAGCACGGCGTGGGACTGCGCCGGACGTCGCGATGGT
Organism: Cyanistes caeruleus; assembly: GCF_971803275.1. Taxonomy (NCBI): domain Eukaryota; kingdom Metazoa; phylum Chordata; class Aves; order Passeriformes; family Paridae; genus Cyanistes; species Cyanistes caeruleus. Next base: position 112,622,852 of record NC_141703.1, read on the forward strand.
GAGTCAAGCTGAAGTTGGAGGCTTCTGGGCAGTGGGGTCGGGGGAGGGGGGTGGGTCTGTGAGTGGTGGCTTGAGGATCTCGCTTGTGGGGCTGTTGGCTGGCGGCTCCCTTGGGGAGCTGGAGCTTCTCAGGCCTGAGTGTGTCATCGTCCTGTGACAGAAGACATGGGACAGCGGGGCAAGAGTGAGCAAGAGGAGCAGGGGCTTCGAGCTCAAGAGTGGAACGGCGGGGCAAGGGCAAGGAAGAGGAGCAGCGGCTTTGAGCTCAAGAGCGGAGCGGCGAGGTAAGAGCAGCAACGTGGTGCTGAAGTTGGACACTTTTGGGTAGCTCGGGGGGTCTGTGGGTGGTTGCTTGAGGATCTAGCTCGGGGGCTCTTGGGTGGCAGTTCCCTTGGGCAGCTGGTGATTCTCCGGCCTGAGTGTGTCGTCGTCCATTGGCAGAAGCCGTGGGACGACGAGGCAAGTGCGGCAGCGGCTTCGAGCTCAAGAGTGGAACGGCGAGGCAAGAGCGAGCTTGGAGCTGAAGAGGGGGCACGAGAGGCCCTGTGGGCAAAGGGCCTTCCTGGCATGGCCAAGGCACCTTCAGGGTGCCGCGGCTGGCTTTGCGCTGAGCCACCTGCCTGTGTGCAGGGCTGGGTCTTTGGTGCGCTTGGCCTTTGGCCATTGTGCTCCTTTGGCTGCCCGGAGAGAGGGGCAACCCTGTAAGGAGGGTGAGAGCCCCTGTCTCCGCACCTGAGGGGGGAAATGGAGCTCTCCCAGCCCCCAGCCCGGCTGCCCTGTAAGCAGGGCAGGGCTTTCCCCCAGCCCCGGCAGCTTTCTGCCTGCTGCTGGCCCCTGGCCAACGGGACCCCCTGTAGCCGGGGCGCGTCACAGCCTTTGGCCCTGTGCCAGCCCTGAAGCACTTTGGCGCCTCAAGGCCCCTGGGCCCTCCGTGCCGTGCAGTGCTGATGCCTAGAGAGGCTCCCTAGAACAGAGGCTAGGCAGCGTTAAAGGAATAAAGTAGATGTTTCTGAAAAAGGCCTTCAAATGATGCACCTTGGCATATGAAGGCCACAGTTCTATGCTAATGCAGTAGAGAATCTGGGAAATAGGAAAGCCAAAACTTGAGGCATCAGTGCCGGGGCAGGTCTGACGCTTTCCTCTGCCACTTAGCGGTAGGAATGGCTCCCTTGAGCGGGTTGGCTGCACGGAACTTGCTCCCTCTTCTGGGACTGTCTTGCCCTCCCCTCCCCTCCCCTGTCTTCCCCTTAGCTGGTGTGTGTGTGAGCAAGTGCGTTTGTGCTTTAGCCCCCGCTTTAGAAATAGAGCAGCGGGGCTTAGACCTCCCAGGAGGGAAAGAGGAGTTCCGTGCAGCCACAGGCAGGGCCCCAAAATGCACGGCTGGAGAAGGTGTCCGGCCTTGCCCCTGCTTCCTGAGGACGGCACGAAGCCGCTTAGCTACGGTAGCGTGGGCGCCGGGACCCGCCTGTAGCCAGGGCCTGGGTGTGTGCCTGTGCTGCCGGCGGTGCCGCCGAGCTGCCAGCGTGCCGGCCCCGTACTCGGGGCAGGTGTCAGGAGCCTGCGGCGCCCTTTGTCCCCAGGAGCAGCCCCAGCTCCCTGTAAGCAGGGCCGGGGAGGCTGCTTTAGCCAGGTGACAGGAACGAGCGCTCCCGGGCCCTTGCCAGGGTGCAGCTGGAAGAAGCGCCGTGCCGCAGGGCGCTGCTTTGGGCCACTGCCACCTGCGTGGCGGCCGTGTTGAAGAGGCTCCCGGGGCTGCTGCAGACGGCTGTGTTGCCGTGCTGCTCCGGCCGGCCCCTAAGTGGGGCGCAGGCCCGGAGCCTGTGCTCCGTGCCGCTTCTTGGGGGTGCCGGGCTGCGGGGGACGGCCCCGTAAGTGGGGTTGTGTGCGTCCCCTGGCCTCGGCGGGCGGTCGGAGGGACCCCCTGTAACCAGGCGGGTATCCCTGGCCCCGGCCTTTCAGAGGCGCGGGGCCAGGAGTCACGGAGCCAGGCGTGTGCCCTCCCTGTCCTCGGGGCTGGGCTCCCGGCCCCTGGGGCCCCTGGGCTTTAGGCCTTTAGGCTGGACTGCCCGACTCTAGAGTCCCGTTCCTGTTGCCGTGGGGGAAGGCCGAGCTCTGTGGCTCCCTGGGTGTGTAAGCAGGCTGTGAGTCTGGGAGCCTTGGTGCTCCCTTCGGCTGGCAGCCTGCGTTGGGCGCCTGCCCCGTTAGTGGGGAGCGCCCCGCAAAGGGAGAGAAGGAGCCTCCCTCCGCAGGCCTTAGGGACCAGGGCCGCCCCGTAAGTCGGGGCCAGTGCTCTGCAGTCCTGGGCACTTTGCAGTCCAGGCAGAGGCTTGAGGCCCCTGTAAGCAGGGCTGCAGCCTCTTGGCCGCTGCTTTGCATGCCCAGCTTCATTTGCCCAGAGGGCCTGGCCCCCAGCACGGCGTGGGACTGCGCCGGACGTCGCGATGGTGAGTCAAGCTGAAGTTGGAGGCTTCTGGGCAGTGGGGTCGGGGGAGGGGGGTGGGTCTGTGAGTGGTGGCTTGAGGATCTCGCTTGTGGGGCTGTTGGCTGGCGGCTCCCTTGGGGAGCTGGAGCTTCTCAGGCCTGAGTGTGTCATCGTCCTGTGACAGAAGACATGGGACAGCGGGGCAAGAGCGAGCAAGAGGAGCAGCGGCTTCGAGCTCAAGAGTGGAACGGCGGGGCAAGGGCAAGGAAGAGGAGCAGCGGCTTTGAGCTCAAGAGCGGAGCGGCGAGGTAAGAGCAGCAACGTGGTGCTGAAGTTGGACACTTTTGGGTAGCTCGGGGGGTCTGTGGGTGGTTGCTTGAGGATCTAGCTCGGGGGCTCTTGGGTGGCAGTTCCCTTGGGCAGCTGGTGATTCTCCGGCCTGAGTGTGTCGTCGTCCATTGGCAGAAGCCGTGGGACGACGAGGCAAGTGTGGCAGCGGCTTCGAGCTCAAGAGTGGAACGGCGAGGCAAGAGCGAGCTTGGAGCTGAAGAGGGGGCACGAGAGGCCCTGTGGGCAAAGGGCCTTCCTGGCATGGCCAAGGCACCTTCAGGGTGCCGCGGCTGGCTTTGCGCTGAGCCACCTGCCTGTGTGCAGGGCTGGGTCTTTGGTGCGCTTGGCCTTTGGCCATTGTGCTCCTTTGGCTGCCCGGAGAGAGGGGCAACCCTGTAAGGAGGGTGAGAGCCCCTGTCTCCGCACCTGAGGGGGGAAATGGAGCTCTCCCAGCCCCCAGCCCAGCCGCCCTGTAAGCAGGGCAGGGCTTTCCCCCAGCCCCGGCAGCTTTCTGCCTGCTGCTGGCCCCTGGCCAACGGGACCCCCTGTAGCCGGGGCGCGTCACAGCCTTTGGCCCTGTGCCAGCCCTGAAGCACTTTGGCGCCTCAAGGCCCCTGGGCCCTCCGTGCCGTGCAGTGCTGATGCCTAGAGAGGCTCCCTAGAACAGAGGCTAGGCAGCATTAAAGGAATAAAGTAGATGTTTCTGAAAAAGGCCTTCAAATGATGCACCTTGGCATATGAAGGCCACAGTTCTATGCTAATGCAGTAGAGAATCTGGGAAATAGGAAAGCCAAAACTTGAGGCATCAGTGCCGGGGCAGGTCTGACGCTTTCCTCTGCCACTTAGCGGTAGGAATGGCTCCCTTGAGCGGGTTGGCTGCGCGGAACTTGCTCCCTCTTCTGGGACTGTCTTGCCCTCCCCTCCCCTCCCCTGTCTTCCCCTTAGCTGGTGTGTGTGTGAGCAAGTGCGTTTGTGCTTTAGCCCCCGCTTTAGAAATAGAGCAGCGGGGCTTAGACCTCCCAGGAGGGAAAGAGGAGTTCCGTGCAGCCACAGGCAGGGCCCCAAAATGCACGGCTGGAGAAGGTGTCCGGCCTTGCCCCTGCTTCCTGAGGACGGCACGAAGCCGCTTAGCTACGGTAGCGTGGGCGCCGGGACCCGCCTGTAGCCAGGGCCTGGGTGTGTGCCTGTGCTGCCGGCGGTGCCGCCGAGCTGCCAGCGTGCCGGCCCCGTACTCGGGGCAGGTGTCAGGAGCCTGCGGCGCCCTTTGTCCCCAGGAGCAGCCCCAGCTCCCTGTAAGCAGGGCCGGGGAGGCTGCTCTAGCCAGGTGACAGGAACGAGCGCTCCCGGGCCCTTGCCAGGGTGCAGCTGGAAGAAGCGCCGTGCCGCAGGGCGCTGCTTTGGGCCACTGCCACCTGCGTGGCGGCCGTGTTGAAGAGGCTCCCGGGGCTGCTGCAGACGGCTGTGTTGCCGTGCTGCTCCGGCCGGCCCCCAAGTGGGGCGCAGGCCCGGAGCCTGTGCTCCGTGCCGCTTCTTGGGGGTGCCGGGCTGCGGGGGACGGCCCCGTAAGTGGGGTTGTGTGCGTCCCCTGGCCTCGGCGGGCGGTCGGAAGGACCCCCTGTAACCAGGCGGGTATCCCTGGCCCCGGCCTTTCAGAGGCGCGGGGCCAGGAGTCACGGAGCCAGGCGTGTGCCCTCCCTGTCCTCGGGGCTGGGCTCCCGGCCCCTGGGGCCCCTGGGCTTTAGGCCTTTAGGCTGGACTGCCCGACTCTAGAGTCCCGTTCCTGTTGCCGTGGGGGAAGGCCGAGCTCTGTGGCTCCCTGGGTGTGTAAGCAGGCTGTGAGTCTGGGAGCCTTGGTGCTCCCTTCGGCTGGCAGCCTGCGTTGGGCGCCTGCCCCGTTAGTGGGGAGCGCCCCGCAAAGGGAGAGAAGGAGCCTCCCTCCGCAGGCCTTAGGGACCAGGGCCGCCCCGTAAGTCGGGGCCAGTGCTCTGCAGTCCTGGGCACTTTGCAGTCCAGGCAGAGGCTTGAGGCCCCTGTAAGCAGGGCTGCAGCCTCTTGGCCGCTGCTTTGCATGCCCAGCTTCATTTGCCCAGAGGGCCTGGCCCCCAGCACGGCGTGGGACTGCGCCGGACGTCGCGATGGTGAGTCAAGCTGAAGTTGGAGGCTTCTGGGCAGTGGGGTCGGGGGAGGGGGGTGGGTCTGTGAGTGGTGGCTTGAGGATCTCGCTTGTGGGGCTGTTGGCTGGCGGCTCCCTTGGGGAGCTGGAGCTTCTCAGGCCTGAGTGTGTCATCGTCCTGTGACAGAAGACATGGGACAGCGGGGCAAGAGCGAGCAAGAGGAGCAGCGGCTTCGAGCTCAAGAGTGGAACGGCGGGGCAAGGGCAAGGAAGAGGAGCAGCGGCTTTGAGCTCAAGAGCGGAGCGGCGAGGTAAGAGCAGCAACGTGGTGCTGAAGTTGGACACTTTTGGGTAGCTCGGGGGGTCTGTGGGTGGTTGCTTGAGGATCTAGCTCGGGGGCTCTTGGGTGGCAGTTCCCTTGGGCAGCTGGTGATTCTCCGGCCTGAGTGTGTCGTCGTCCATTGGCAGAAGCCGTGGGACGACGAGGCAAGTGCGGCAGCGGCTTCGAGCTCAAGAGTGGAACGGCGAGGCAAGAGCGAGCTTGGAGCTGAAGAGGGGGCACGAGAGGCCCTGTGGGCAAAGGGCCTTCCTGGCATGGCCAAGGCACCTTCAGGGTGCCGCGGCTGGCTTTGCGCTGAGCCACCTGCCTGTGTGCAGGGCTGGGTCTTTGGTGCGCTTGGCCTTTGGCCATTGTGCTCCTTTGGCTGCCCGGAGAGAGGGGCAACCCTGTAAGGAGGGTGAGAGCCCCTGTCTCCGCACCTGAGGGGGGAAATGGAGCTCTCCCAGCCCCCAGCCCAGCCGCCCTGTAAGCAGGGCAGGGCTTTCCCCCAGCCCCGGCAGCTTTCTGCCTGCTGCTGGCCCCTGGCCAACGGGACCCCCTGTAGCCGGGGCGCGTCACAGCCTTTGGCCCTGTGCCAGCCCTGAAGCACTTTGGCGCCTCAAGGCCCCTGGGCCCTCCGTGCCGTGCAGTGCTGATGCCTAGAGAGGCTCCCTAGAACAGAGGCTAGGCAGCGTTAAAGGAATAAAGTAGATGTTTCTGAAAAAGGCCTTCAAATGATGCACCTTGGCATATGAAGGCCACAGTTCTATGCTAATGCAGTAGAGAATCTGGGAAATAGGAAAGCCAAAACTTGAGGCATCAGTGCCGGGGCAGGTCTGACGCTTTCCTCTGCCACTTAGCGGTAGGAATGGCTCCCTTGAGCGGGTTGGCTGCGCGGAACTTGCTCCCTCTTCTGGGACTGTCTTGCCCTCCCCTCCCCTCCCCTGTCTTCCCCTTAGCTGGTGTGTGTGTGAGCAAGTGCGTTTGTGCTTTAGCCCCCGCTTTAGAAATAGAGCAGCGGGGCTTAGACCTCCCAGGAGGGAAAGAGGAGTTCCGTGCAGCCACAGGCAGGGCCCCAAAATGCACGGCTGGAGAAGGTGTCCGGCCTTGCCCCTGCTTCCTGAGGACGGCACGAAGCCGCTTAGCTACGGTAGCGTGGGCGCCGGGACCCGCCTGTAGCCAGGGCCTGGGTGTGTGCCTGTGCTGCCGGCGGTGCCGCCGAGCTGCCAGCGTGCCGGCCCCGTACTCGGGGCAGGTGTCAGGAGCCTGCGGCGCCCTTTGTCCCCAGGAGCAGCCCCAGCTCCCTGTAAGCAGGGCCGGGGAGGCTGCTTTAGCCAGGTGACAGGAACGAGCGCTCCCGGGCCCTTGCCAGGGTGCAGCTGGAAGAAGCGCCGTGCCGCAGGGCGCTGCTTTGGGCCACTGCCACCTGCGTGGCGGCCGTGTTGAAGAGGCTCCCGGGGCTGCTGCAGACGGCTGTGTTGCCGTGCTGCTCCGGCCGGCCCCCAAGTGGGGCGCAGGCCCGGAGCCTGTGCTCCGTGCCGCTTCTTGGGGGTGCCGGGCTGCGGGGGACGGCCCCGTAAGTGGGGTTGTGTGCGTCCCCTGGCCTCGGCGGGCGGTCGGAGGGACCCCCTGTAACCAGGCGGGTATCCCTGGCCCCGGCCTTTCAGAGGCGCGGGGCCAGGAGTCACGGAGCCAGGCGTGTGCCCTCCCTGTCCTCGGGGCTGGGCTCCCGGCCCCTGGGGCCCCTGGGCTTTAGGCCTTTAGGCTGGACTGCCCGACTCTAGAGTCCCGTTCCTGTTGCCGTGGGGGAAGGCCGAGCTCTGTGGCTCCCTGGGTGTGTAAGCAGGCTGTGAGTCTGGGAGCCTTGGTGCTCCCTTCGGCTGGCAGCCTGCGTTGGGCGCCTGCCCCGTTAGTGGGGAGCGCCCCGCAAAGGGAGAGAAGGAGCCTCCCTCCGCAGGCCTTAGGGACCAGGGCCGCCCCGTAAGTCGGGGCCAGTGCTCTGCAGTCCTGGGCACTTTGCAGTCCAGGCAGAGGCTTGAGGCCCCTGTAAGCAGGGCTGCAGCCTCTTGGCCGCTGCTTTGCATGCCCAGCTTCATTTGCCCAGAGGGCCTGGCCCCCAGCACGGCGTGGGACTGCGCCGGACGTCGCGATGGTGAGTCAAGCTGAAGTTGGAGGCTTCTGGGCAGTGGGGTCGGGGGAGGGGGGTGGGTCTGTGAGTGGTGGCTTGAGGATCTCGCTTGTGGGGCTGTTGGCTGGCGGCTCCCTTGGGGAGCTGGAGCTTCTCAGGCCTGAGTGTGTCATCGTCCTGTGACAGAAGACATGGGACAGCGGGGCAAGAGTGAGCAAGAGGAGCAGGGGCTTCGAGCTCAAGAGTGGAACGGCGGGGCAAGGGCAAGGAAGAGGAGCAGCGGCTTTGAGCTCAAGAGCGGAGCGGCGAGGTAAGAGCAGCAACGTGGTGCTGAAGTTGGACACTTTTGGGTAGCTCGGGGGGTCTGTGGGTGGTTGCTTGAGGATCTAGCTCGGGGGCTCTTGGGTGGCAGTTCCCTTGGGCAGCTGGTGATTCTCCGGCCTGAGTGTGTCGTCGTCCATTGGCAGAAGCCGTGGGACGACGAGGCAAGTGCGGCAGCGGCTTCGAGCTCAAGAGTGGAACGGCGAGGCAAGAGCGAGCTTGGAGCTGAAGAGGGGGCACGAGAGGCCCTGTGGGCAAAGGGCCTTCCTGGCATGGCCAAGGCACCTTCAGGGTGCCGCGGCTGGCTTTGCGCTGAGCCACCTGCCTGTGTGCAGGGCTGGGTCTTTGGTGCGCTTGGCCTTTGGCCATTGTGCTCCTTTGGCTGCCCGGAGAGAGGGGCAACCCTGTAAGGAGGGTGAGAGCCCCTGTCTCCGCACCTGAGGGGGGAAATGGAGCTCTCCCAGCCCCCAGCCCAGCTGCCCTGTAAGCAGGGCAGGGCTTTCCCCCAGCCCCGGCAGCTTTCTGCCTGCTGCTGGCCCCTGGCCAACGGGACCCCCTGTAGCCGGGGCGCGTCACAGCCTTTGGCCCTGTGCCAGCCCTGAAGCACTTTGGCGCCTCAAGGCCCCTGGGCCCTCCGTGCCGTGCAGTGCTGATGCCTAGAGAGGCTCCCTAGAACAGAGGCTAGGCAGCGTTAAAGGAATAAAGTAGATGTTTCTGAAAAAGGCCTTCAAATGATGCACCTTGGCATATGAAGGCCACAGTTCTATGCTAATGCAGTAGAGAATCTGGGAAATAGGAAAGCCAAAACTTGAGGCATCAGTGCCGGGGCAGGTCTGACGCTTTCCTCTGCCACTTAGCGGTAGGAATGGCTCCCTTGAGAGGGTTGGCTGCACGGAACTTGCTCCCTCTTCTGGGACTGTCTTGCCCTCCCCTCCCCTCCCCTGTCTTCCCCTTAGCTGGTGTGTGTGTGAGCAAGTGCGTTTGTGCTTTAGCCCCCGCTTTAGAAATAGAGCAGCGGGGCTTAGACCTCCCAGGAGGGAAAGAGGAGTTCCGTGCAGCCACAGGCAGGGCCCCAAAATGCACGGCTGGAGAAGGTGTCCGGCCTTGCCCCTGCTTCCTGAGGACGGCACGAAGCCGCTTAGCTACGGTAGCGTGGGCGCCGGGACCCGCCTGTAGCCAGGGCCTGGGTGTGTGCCTGTGCTGCCGGCGGTGCCGCCGAGCTGCCAGCGTGCCGGCCCCGTACTCGGGGCAGGTGTCAGGAGCCTGCGGCGCCCTTTGTCCCCAGGAGCAGCCCCAGCTCCCTGTAAGCAGGGCCGGGGAGGCTGCTTTAGCCAGGTGACAGGAACGAGCGCTCCCGGGCCCTTGCCAGGGTGCAGCTGGAAGAAGCGCCGTGCCGCAGGGCGCTGCTTTGGGCCACTGCCACCTGCGTGGCGGCCGTGTTGAAGAGGCTCCCGGGGCTGCTGCAGACGGCTGTGTTGCCGTGCTGCTCCGGCCGGCCCCCAAGTGGGGCGCAGGCCCGGAGCCTGTGCTCCGTGCCGCTTCTTGGGGGTGCCGGGCTGCGGGGGACGGCCCCGTAAGTGGGGTTGTGTGCGTCCCCTGGCCTCGGCGGGCGGTCGGAGGGACCCCCTGTAACCAGGCGGGTATCCCTGGCCCCTGCCTTTCAGAGGCGCGGGGCCAGGAGTCACGGAGCCAGGCGTGTGCCCTCCCTGTCCTCGGGGCTGGGCTCCCGGCCCCTGGGGCCCCTGGGCTTTAGGCCTTTAGGCTGGACTGCCCGACTCTAGAGTCCCGTTCCTGTTGCCGTGGGGGAAGGCCGAGCTCTGTGGCTCCCTGGGTGTGTAAGCAGGCTGTGAGTCTGGGAGCCTTGGTGCTCCCTTCGGCTGGCAGCCTGCGTTGGGCGCCTGCCCCGTTAGTGGGGAGCGCCCCGCAAAGGGAGAGAAGGAGCCTCCCTCCGCAGGCCTTAGGGACCAGGGCCGCCCCGTAAGTCGGGGCCAGTGCTCTGCAGTCCTGGGCACTTTGCAGTCCAGGCAGAGGCTTGAGGCCCCTGTAAGCAGGGCTGCAGCCTCTTGGCCGCTGCTTTGCATGCCCAGCTTCATTTGCCCAGAGGGCCTGGCCCCCAGCACGGCGTGGGACTGCGCCGGACGTCGCGATGGTGAGTCAAGCTGAAGTTGGAGGCTTCTGGGCAGTGGGGTCGGGGGAGGGGGTTGGGTCTGTGAGTGGTGGCTTGAGGATCTCGCTTGTGGGGCTGTTGGCTGGCGGCTCCCTTGGGGAGCTGGAGCTTCTCAGGCCTGAGTGTGTCATCGTCCTGTGACAGAAGACATGGGACAGCGGGGCAAGAGCGAGCAAGAGGAGCAGCGGCTTCGAGCTCAAGAGTGGAACGGCGGGGCAAGGGCAAGGAAGAGGAGCAGCGGCTTTGAGCTCAAGAGCGGAGCGGCGAGGTAAGAGCAGCAACGTGGTGCTGAAGTTGGACACTTTTGGGTAGCTCGGGGGGTCTGTGGGTGGTTGCTTGAGGATCTAGCTCGGGGGCTCTTGGGTGGCAGTTCCCTTGGGCAGCTGGTGATTCTCCGGCCTGAGTGTGTCGTCGTCCATTGGCAGAAGCCGTGGGACGACGAGGCAAGTGCGGCAGCGGCTTCGAGCTCAAGAGTGGAACGGCGAGGCAAGAGCGAGCTTGGAGCTGAAGAGGGGGCACGAGAGGCCCTGTGGGCAAAGGGCCTTCCTGGCATGGCCAAGGCACCTTCAGGGTGCCGCGGCTGGCTTTGCGCTGAGCCACCTGCCTGTGTGCAGGGCTGGGTCTTTGGTGCACTTGGCCTTTGGCCATTGTGCTCCTTTGGCTGCCCGGAGAGAGGGGCAACCCTGTAAGGAGGGTGAGAGCCCCTGTCTCCGCACCTGAGGGGGGAAATGGAGCTCTCCCAGCCCCCAGCCCAGCCGCCCTGTAAGCAGGGCAGGGCTTTCCCCCAGCCCCGGCAGCTTTCTGCCTGCTGCTGGCCCCTGGCCAACGGGACCCCCTGTAGCCGGGGCGCGTCACAGCCTTTGGCCCTGTGCCAGCCCTGAAGCACTTTGGCGCCTCAAGGCCCCTGGGCCCTCCGTGCCGTGCAGTGCTGATGCCTAGAGAGGCTCCCTAGAACAGAGGCTAGGCAGCGTTAAAGGAATAAAGTAGATGTTTCTGAAAAAGGCCTTCAAATGATGCACCTTGGCATATGAAGGCCACAGTTCTATGCTAATGCAGTAGAGAATCTGGGAAATAGGAAAGCCAAAACTTGAGGCATCAGTGCCGGGGCAGGTCTGACGCTCTCCTCTGCCACTTAGCGGTAGGAATGGCTCCCTTGAGCGGGTTGGCTGCACGGAACTTGCTCCCTCTTCTGGGACTGTCTTGCCCTCCCCTCCCCTCCCCTGTCTTCCCCTTAGCTGGTGTGTGTGTGAGCAAGTGCGTTTGTGCTTTAGCCCCCGCTTTAGAAATAGAGCAGCGGGGCTTAGACCTCCCAGGAGGGAAAGAGGAGTTCCGTGCAGCCACAGGCAGGGCCCCAAAATGCACGGCTGGAGAAGGTGTCCGGCCTTGCCCCTGCTTCCTGAGGACGGCACGAAGCCGCTTAGCTACGGTAGCGTGGGCGCTGGGACCCGCCTGTAGCCAGGGCCTGGGTGTGTGCCTGTGCTGCCGGCGGTGCCGCCGAGCTGCCAGCGTGCCGGCCCCGTACTCGGGGCAGGTGTCAGGAGCCTGCGGCGCCCTTTGTCCCCAGGAGCAGCCCCAGCTCCCTGTAAGCAGGGCCGGGGAGGCTGCTTTAGCCAGGTGACAGGAACGAGCGCTCCCGGGCCCTTGCCAGGGTGCAGCTGGAAGAAGCGCCGTGCCGCAGGGCGCTGCTTTGGGCCACTGCCACCTCCGTGGCGGCCGTGTTGAAGAGGCTCCCGGGGCTGCTGCAGACGGCTGTGTTGCCGTGCTGCTCCGGCCGGCCCCTAAGTGGGGCGCAGGCCCGGAGCCTGTGCTCCGTGCCGCTTCTTGGGGGTGCCGGGCTGCGGGGGACGGCCCCGTAAGTGGGGTTGTGTGCGTCCCCTGGCCTCGGCGGGCGGTCGGAGGGACCCCCTGTAACCAGGCGGGTATCCCTGGCCCCGGCCTTTCAGAGGCGCGGGGCCAGGAGTCACGGAGCCAGGCGTGTGCCCTCCCTGTCCTCGGGGCTGGGCTCCCGGCCCCTGGGGCCCCTGGGCTTTAGGCCTTTAGGCTGGACTGCCCGACTCTAGAGTCCCGTTCCTGTTGCCGTGGGGGAAGGCCGAGCTCTGTGGCTCCCTGGGTGTGTAAGCAGGCTGTGAGTCTGGGAGCCTTGGTGCTCCCTTCGGCTGGCAGCCTGCGTTGGGCGCCTGCCCCGTTAGTGGGGAGCGCCCCGCAAAGGGAGAGAAGGAGCCTCCCTCCGCAGGCCTTAGGGACCAGGGCCGCCCCGTAAGTCGGGGCCAGTGCTCTGCAGTCCTGGGCACTTTGCAGTCCAGGCAGAGGCTTGAGGCCCCTGTAAGCAGGGCTGCAGCCTCTTGGCCGCTGCTTTGCATGCCCAGCTTCATTTGCCCAGAGGGCCTGGCCCCCAGCACGGCGTGGGACTGCGCCGGACGTCGCGATGGTGAGTCAAGCTGAAGTTGGAGGCTTCTGGGCAGTGGGGTCGGGGGAGGGGGGTGGGTCTGTGAGTGGTGGCTTGAGGATCTCGCTTGTGGGGCTGTTGGCTGGCGGCTCCCTTGGGGAGCTGGAGCTTCTCAGGCCTGAGTGTGTCATCGTCCTGTGACAGAAGACATGGGACAGCGGGGCAAGAGCGAGCAAGAGGAGCAGCGGCTTCGAGCTCAAGAGTGGAACGGCGGGGCAAGGGCAAGGAAGAGGAGCAGCGGCTTTGAGCTCAAGAGCGGAGCGGCGAGGTAAGAGCAGCAACGTGGTGCTGAAGTTGGACACTTCTGGGTAGCTCGGGGGGTCTGTGGGTGGTTGCTTGAGGATCTAGCTCGGGGGCTCTTGGGTGGCAGTTCCCTTGGGCAGCTGGTGATTCTCCGGCCTGAGTGTGTCGTCGTCCATTGGCAGAAGCCGTGGGACGACGAGGCAAGTGCGGCAGCGGCTTCGAGCTCAAGAGTGGAACGGCGAGGCAAGAGCGAGCTTGGAGCTGAAGAGGGCGCACGAGAGGCCCTGTGGGCAAAGGGCCTTCCTGGCATGGCCAAGGCACCTTCAGGGTGCCGCGGCTGGCTTTGCGCTGAGCCACCTGCCTGTGTGCAGGGCTGGGTCTTTGGTGCGCTTGGCCTTTGGCCATTGTGCTCCTTTGGCTGCCCGGAGAGAGGGGCAACCCTGTAAGGAGGGTGAGGGCCCCTGTCTCCGCACCTGAGGGGGGAAATGGAGCTCTCCCAGCCCCCAGCCCAGCCGCCCTGTAAGCAGGGCAGGGCTTTCCCCCAGCCCCGGCAGCTTTCTGCCTGCTGCTGGCCCCTGGCCAACGGGACCCCCTGTAGCCGGGGCGCGTCACAGCCTTTGGCCCTGTGCCAGCCCTGAAGCACTTTGGCGCCTCAAGGCCCCTGGGCCCTCCGTGCCGTGCAGTGCTGATGCCTAGAGAGGCTCCCTAGAACAGAGGCTAGGCAGCGTTAAAGGAATAAAGTAGATGTTTCTGAAAAAGGCCTTCAAATGATGCACCTTGGCATATGAAGGCCACAGTTCTATGCTAATGCAGTAGAGAATCTGGGAAATAGGAAAGCCAAAACTTGAGGCATCAGTGCCGGGGCAGGTCTGACGCTTTTCTCTGCCACTTAGCGGTAGGAATGGCTCCCTTGAGAGGGTTGGCTGCACGGAACTTGCTCCCTCTTCTGGGACTGTCTTGCCCTCCCCTCCCCTCCCCTGTCTTCCCCTTAGCTGGTGTGTGTGTGAGCAAGTGCGTTTGTGCTTTAGCCCCCGCTTTAGAAATAGAGCAGCGGGGCTTAGACCTCCCAGGAGGGAAAGAGGAGTTCCGTGCAGCCACAGGCAGGGCCCCAAAATGCACGGCTGGAGAAGGTGTCCGGCCTTGCCCCTGCTTCCTGAGGACGGCACGAAGCCGCTTAGCTACGGTAGCGTGGGCGCCGGGACCCGCCTGTAGCCAGGGCCTGGGTGTGTGCCTGTGCTGCCGGCGGTGCCGCCGAGCTGCCAGCGTGCCGGCCCCGTACTCGGGGCAGGTGTCAGGAGCCTGCGGCGCCCTTTGTCCCCAGGAGCAGCCCCAGCTCCCTGTAAGCAGGGCCGGGGAGGCTGCTTTAGCCAGGTGACAGGAACGAGCGCTCCCGGGCCCTTGCCAGGGTGCAGCTGGAAGAAGCGCCGTGCCGCAGGGCGCTGCTTTGGGCCACTGCCACCTGCGTGGCGGCCGTGTTGAAGAGGCTCCCGGGGCTGCTGCAGACGGCTGTGTTGCCGTGCTGCTCCGGCCGGCCCCCAAGTGGGGCGCAGGCCCGGAGCCTGTGCTCCGTGCCGCTTCTTGGGGGTGCCGGGCTGCGGGGGACGGCCCCGTAAGTGGGGTTGTGTGCGTCCCCTGGCCTCGGTGGGCGGTCGGAGGGACCCCCTGTAACCAGGCGGGTATCCCTGGCCCCGGCCTTTCAGAGGCGCGGGGCCAGGAGTCACGGAGCCAGGCGTGTGCCCTCCCTGTCCTCGGGGCTGGGCTCCCGGCCCCTGGGGCCCCTGGGCTTTAGGCCTTTAGGCTGGACTGCCCGACTCTAGAGTCCCGTTCCTGTTGCCGTGGGGGAAGGCCGAGCTCTGTGGCTCCCTGGGTGTGTAAGCAGGCTGTGAGTCTGGGAGCCTTGGTGCTCCCTTCGGCTGGCAGCCTGCGTTGGGCGCCTGCCCCGTTAGTGGGGAGCGCCCCGCAAAGGGAGAGAAGGAGCCTCCCTCCGCAGGCCTTAGGGACCAGGGCCGCCCCGTAAGTCGGGGCCAGTGCTCTGCAGTCCTGGGCACTTTGCAGTCCAGGCAGAGGCTTGAGGCCCCTGTAAGCAGGGCTGCAGCCTCTTGGCCGCTGCTTTGCATGCCCAGCTTCATTTGCCCAGAGGGCCTGGCCCCCAGCACGGCGTGGGACTGCGCCGGACGTCGCGATGGTGAGTCAAGCTGAAGTTGGAGGCTTCTGGGCAGTGGGGTCGGGGGAGGGGGGTGGGTCTGTGAGTGGTGGCTTGAGGATCTCGCTTGTGGGGCTGTTGGCTGGCGGCTCCCTTGGGGAGCTGGAGCTTCTCAGGCCTGAGTGTGTCATCGTCCTGTGACAGAAGACATGGGACAGCGGGGCAAGTGCGAGCAAGAGGAGCAGCGGCTTCGAGCTCAAGAGTGGAACGGCGGGGCAAGGGCAAGGAAGAGGAGCAGCGGCTTTGAGCTCAAGAGCGGAGCGGCGAGGTAAGAGCAGCAACGTGGTGCTGAAGTTGGACACTTTTGGGTAGCTCGGGGGGTCTGTGGGTGGTTGCTTGAGGATCTAGCTCGGGGGCTCTTGGGTGGCAGTTCCCTTGGGCAGCTGGTGATTCTCCGGCCTGAGTGTGTCGTCGTCCATTGGCAGAAGCCGTGGGACGACGAGGCAAGTGCGGCAGCGGCTTCGAGCTCAAGAGTGGAACGGCGAGGCAAGAGCGAGCTTGGAGCTGAAGAGGGCGCACGAGAGGCCCTGTGGGCAAAGGGCCTTCCTGGCATGGCCAAGGCACCTTCAGGGTGCCGCGGCTGGCTTTGCGCTGAGCCACCTGCCTGTGTGCAGGGCTGGGTCTTTGGTGCGCTTGGCCTTTGGCCATTGTGCTCCTTTGGCTGCCCGGAGAGAGGGGCAACCCTGTAAGGAGGGTGAGGGCCCCTGTCTCCGCACCTGAGGGGGGAAATGGAGCTCTCCCAGCCCCCAGCCCAGCCGCCCTGTAAGCAGGGCAGGGCTTTCCCCCAGCCCCGGCAGCTTTCTGCCTGCTGCTGGCCCCTGGCCAACGGGACCCCCTGTAGCCGGGGCGCGTCACAGCCTTTGGCCCTGTGCCAGCCCTGAAGCACTTTGGCGCCTCAAGGCCCCTGGGCCCTCCGTGCCGTGCAGTGCTGATGCCTAGAGAGGCTCCCTAGAACAGAGGCTAGGCAGCGTTAAAGGAATAAAGTAGATGTTTCTGAAAAAGGCCTTCAAATGATGCACCTTGGCATATGAAGGCCACAGTTCTACGCTAATGCAGTAGAGAATCTGGGAAATAGGAAAGCCAAAACTTGAGGCATCAGTGCCGGGGCAGGTCTGACGCTTTCCTCTGCCACTTAGCGGTAGGAATGGCTCCCTTGAGCGGGTTGGCTGCACGGAACTTGCTCCCTCTTCTGGGACTGTCTTGCCCTCCCCTCCCCTCCCCTGTCTTCCCCTTAGCTGGTGTGTGTGTGAGCAAGTGCGTTTGTGCTTTAGCCCCCGCTTTAGAAATAGAGCAGCGGGGCTTAGACCTCCCAGGAGGGAAAGAGGAGTTCCGTGCAGCCACAGGCAGGGCCCCAAAATGCACGGCTGGAGAAGGTGTCCGGCCTTGCCCCTGCTTCCTGAGGACGGCACGAAGCCGCTTAGCTACGGTAGCGTGGGCGCCGGGACCCGCCTGTAGCCAGGGCCTGGGTGTGTGCCTGTGCTGCCGGCGGTGCCGCCGAGCTGCCAGCGTGCCGGCCCCGTACTCGGGGCAGGTGTCAGGAGCCTGCGGCGCCCTTTGTCCCCAGGAGCAGCCCCAGCTCCCTGTAAGCAGGGCCGGGGAGGCTGCTTTAGCCAGGTGACAGGAACGAGCGCTCCCGGGCCCTTGCCAGGGTGCAGCTGGAAGAAGCGCCGTGCCGCAGGGCGCTGCTTTGGGCCACTGCCACCTGCGTGGCGGCCGTGTTGAAGAGGCTCCCGGGGCTGCTGCAGACGGCTGTGTTGCCGTGCTGCTCCGGCCGGCCCCTAAGTGGGGCGCAGGCCCGGAGCCTGTGCTCCGTGCCGCTTCTTGGGGGTGCCGGGCTGCGGGGGACGGCCCCGTAAGTGGGGTTGTGTGCGTCCCCTGGCCTCGGCGGGCGGTCGGAGGGACCCCCTGTAACCAGGCGGGTATCCCTGGCCCCGGCCTTTCAGAGGCGCGGGGCCAGGAGTCACGGAGCCAGGCGTGTGCCCTCCCTGTCCTCGGGGCTGGGCTCCCGGCCCCTGGGGCCCCTGGGCTTTAGGCCTTTAGGCTGGACTGCCCGACTCTAGAGTCCCGTTCCTGTTGCCGTGGGGGAAGGCCGAGCTCTGTGGCTCCCTGGGTGTGTAAGCAGGCTGTGAGTCTGGGAGCCTTGGTGCTCCCTTCGGCTGGCAGCCTGCGTTGGGCGCCTGCCCCGTTAGTGGGGAGCGCCCCGCAAAGGGAGAGAAGGAGCCTCCCTCCGCAGGCCTTAGGGACCAGGGCCGCCCCGTAAGTCGGGGCCAGTGCTCTGCAGTCCTGGGCACTTTGCAGTCCAGGCAGAGGCTTGAGGCCCCTGTAAGCAGGGCTGCAGCCTCTTGGCCGCTGCTTTGCATGCCCAGCTTCATTTGCCCAGAGGGCCTGGCCCCCAGCACGGCGTGGGACTGCGCCGGACGTCGCGATGGTGAGTCAAGCTGAAGTTGGAGGCTTCTGGGCAGTGGGGTCGGGGGAGGGGGGTGGGTCTGTGAGTGGTGGCTTGAGGATCTCGCTTGTGGGGCTGTTGGCTGGCGGCTCCCTTGGGGAGCTGGAGCTTCTCAGGCCTGAGTGTGTCATCGTCCTGTGACAGAAGACATGGGACAGCGGGGCAAGAGTGAGCAAGAGGAGCAGGGGCTTCGAGCTCAAGAGTGGAACGGCGGGGCAAGGGCAAGGAAGAGGAGCAGCGGCTTTGAGCTCAAGAGCGGAGCGGCGAGGTAAGAGCAGCAACGTGGTGCTGAAGTTGGACACTTTTGGGTAGCTCGGGGGGTCTGTGGGTGGTTGCTTGAGGATCTAGCTCGGGGGCTCTTGGGTGGCAGTTCCCTTGGGCAGCTGGTGATTCTCCGGCCTGAGTGTGTCGTCGTCCATTGGCAGAAGCCGTGGGACGACGAGGCAAGTGCGGCAGCGGCTTCGAGCTCAAGAGTGGAACGGCGAGGCAAGAGAGAGCTTGGAGCTGAAGAGGGGGCACGAGAGGCCCTGTGGGCAAAGGGCCTTCCTGGCATGGCCAAGGCACCTTCAGGGTGCCGCGGCTGGCTTTGCGCTGAGCCACCTGCCTGTGTGCAGGGCTGGGTCTTTGGTGCGCTTGGCCTTTGGCCATTGTGCTCCTTTGGCTGCCCGGAGAGAGGGGCAACCCTGTAAGGAGGGTGAGAGCCCCTGTCTCCGCACCTGAGGGGGGAAATGGAGCTCTCCCAGCCCCCAGCCCAGCTGCCCTGTAAGCAGGGCAGGGCTTTCCCCCAGCCCCGGCAGCTTTCTGCCTGCTGCTGGCCCCTGGCCAACGGGACCCCCTGTAGCCGGGGCGCGTCACAGCCTTTGGCCCTGTGCCAGCCCTGAAGCACTTTGGCGCCTCAAGGCCCCTGGGCCCTCCGTGCCGTGCAGTGCTGATGCCTAGAGAGGCTCCCTAGAACAGAGGCTAGGCAGCGTTAAAGGAATAAAGTAGATGTTTCTGAAAAAGGCCTTCAAATGATGCACCTTGGCATATGAAGGCCACAGTTCTATGCTAATGCAGTAGAGAATCTGGGAAATAGGAAAGCCAAAACTTGAGGCATCAGTGCCGGGGCAGGTCTGACGCTTTCCTCTGCCACTTAGCGGTAGGAATGGCTCCCTTGAGCGGGTTGGCTGCACGGAACTTGCTCCCTCTTCTGGGACTGTCTTGCCCTCCCCTCCCCTCCCCTGTCTTCCCCTTAGCTGGTGTGTGTGTGAGCAAGTGCGTTTGTGCTTTAGCCCCCGCTTTAGAAATAGAGCAGCGGGGCTTAGACCTCCCAGGAGGGAAAGAGGAGTTCCGTGCAGCCACAGGCAGGGCCCCAAAATGCACGGCTGGAGAAGGTGTCCGGCCTTGCCCCTGCTTCCTGAGGACGGCACGAAGCCGCTTAGCTACGGTAGCGTGGGCGCCGGGACCCGCCTGTAGCCAGGGCCTGGGTGTGTGCCTGTGCTGCCGGCGGTGCCGCCGAGCTGCCAGCGTGCCGGCCCCGTACTCGGGGCAGGTGTCAGGAGCCTGCGGCGCCCTTTGTCCCCAGGAGCAGCCCCAGCTCCCTGTAAGCAGGGCCGGGGAGGCTGCTTTAGCCAGGTGACAGGAACGAGCGCTCCCGGGCCCTTGCCAGGGTGCAGCTGGAAGAAGCGCCGTGCCGCAGGGCGCTGCTTTGGGCCACTGCCACCTGCGTGGCGGCCGTGTTGAAGAGGCTCCCGGGGCTGCTGCAGACGGCTGTGTTGCCGTGCTGCTCCGGCCGGCCCCTAAGTGGGGCGCAGGCCCGGAGCCTGTGCTCCGTGCCGCTTCTTGGGGGTGCCGGGCTGCGGGGGACGGCCCCGTAAGTGGGGTTGTGTGCGTCCCCTGGCCTCGGCGGGCGGTCGGAGGGACCCCCTGTAACCAGGCGGGTATCCCTGGCCCCGGCCTTTCAGAGGCGCGGGGCCAGGAGTCACGGAGCCAGGCGTGTGCCCTCCCTGTCCTCGGGGCTGGGCTCCCGGCCCCTGGGGCCCCTGGGCTTTAGGCCTTTAGGCTGGACTGCCCGACTCTAGAGTCCCGTTCCTGTTGCCGTGGGGGAAGGCCGAGCTCTGTGGCTCCCTGGGTGTGTAAGCAGGCTGTGAGTCTGGGAGCCTTGGTGCTCCCTTCGGCTGGCAGCCTGCGTTGGGCGCCTGCCCCGTTAGTGGGGAGCGCCCCGCAAAGGGAGAGAAGGAGCCTCCCTCCGCAGGCCTTAGGGACCAGGGCCGCCCCGTAAGTCGGGGCCAGTGCTCTGCAGTCCTGGGCACTTTGCAGTCCAGGCAGAGGCTTGAGGCCCCTGTAAGCAGGGCTGCAGCCTCTTGGCCGCTGCTTTGCATGCCCAGCTTCATTTGCCCAGAGGGCCTGGCCCCCAGCACGGCGTGGGACTGCGCCGGACGTCGCGATGGTGAGTCAAGCTGAAGTTGGAGGCTTCTGGGCAGTGGGGTCGGGGGAGGGGGGTGGGTCTGTGAGTGGTGGCTTGAGGATCTCGCTTGTGGGGCTGTTGGCTGGCGGCTCCCTTGGGGAGCTGGAGCTTCTCAGGCCTGAGTGTGTCATCGTCCTGTGACAGAAGACATGGGACAGCGGGGCAAGAGCGAGCAAGAGGAGCAGCGGCTTCGAGCTCAAGAGTGGAACGGCGGGGCAAGGGCAAGGAAGAGGAGCAGCGGCTTTGAGCTCAAGAGCGGAGCGGCGAGGTAAGAGCAGCAACGTGGTGCTGAAGTTGGACACTTTTGGGTAGCTCGGGGGGTCTGTGGGTGGTTGCTTGAGGATCTAGCTCGGGGGCTCTTGGGTGGCAGTTCCCTTGGGCAGCTGGTGATTCTCCGGCCTGAGTGTGTCGTCGTCCATTGGCAGAAGCCGTGGGACGACGAGGCAAGTGTGGCAGCGGCTTCGAGCTCAAGAGTGGAACGGCGAGGCAAGAGCGAGCTTGGAGCTGAAGAGGGGGCACGAGAGGCCCTGTGGGCAAAGGGCCTTCCTGGCATGGCCAAGGCACCTTCAGGGTGCCGCGGCTGGCTTTGCGCTGAGCCACCTGCCTGTGTGCAGGGCTGGGTCTTTGGTGCGCTTGGCCTTTGGCCATTGTGCTCCTTTGGCTGCCCGGAGAGAGGGGCAACCCTGTAAGGAGGGTGAGAGCCCCTGTCTCCGCACCTGAGGGGGGAAATGGAGCTCTCCCAGCCCCCAGCCCAGCCGCCCTGTAAGCAGGGCAGGGCTTTCCCCCAGCCCCGGCAGCTTTCTGCCTGCTGCTGGCCCCTGGCCAACGGGACCCCCTGTAGCCGGGGCGCGTCACAGCCTTTGGCCCTGTGCCAGCCCTGAAGCACTTTGGCGCCTCAAGGCCCCTGGGCCCTCCGTGCCGTGCAGTGCTGATGCCTAGAGAGGCTCCCTAGAACAGAGGCTAGGCAGCATTAAAGGAATAAAGTAGATGTTTCTGAAAAAGGCCTTCAAATGATGCACCTTGGCATATGAAGGCCACAGTTCTATGCTAATGCAGTAGAGAATCTGGGAAATAGGAAAGCCAAAACTTGAGGCATCAGTGCCGGGGCAGGTCTGACGCTTTCCTCTGCCACTTAGCGGTAGGAATGGCTCCCTTGAGCGGGTTGGCTGCGCGGAACTTGCTCCCTCTTCTGGGACTGTCTTGCCCTCCCCTCCCCTCCCCTGTCTTCCCCTTAGCTGGTGTGTGTGTGAGCAAGTGCGTTTGTGCTTTAGCCCCCGCTTTAGAAATAGAGCAGCGGGGCTTAGACCTCCCAGGAGGGAAAGAGGAGTTCCGTGCAGCCACAGGCAGGGCCCCAAAATGCACGGCTGGAGAAGGTGTCCGGCCTTGCCCCTGCTTCCTGAGGACGGCACGAAGCCGCTTAGCTACGGTAGCGTGGGCGCCGGGACCCGCCTGTAGCCAGGGCCTGGGTGTGTGCCTGTGCTGCCGGCGGTGCCGCCGAGCTGCCAGCGTGCCGGCCCCGTACTCGGGGCAGGTGTCAGGAGCCTGCGGCGCCCTTTGTCCCCAGGAGCAGCCCCAGCTCCCTGTAAGCAGGGCCGGGGAGGCTGCTCTAGCCAGGTGACAGGAACGAGCGCTCCCGGGCCCTTGCCAGGGTGCAGCTGGAAGAAGCGCCGTGCCGCAGGGCGCTGCTTTGGGCCACTGCCACCTGCGTGGCGGCCGTGTTGAAGAGGCTCCCGGGGCTGCTGCAGACGGCTGTGTTGCCGTGCTGCTCCGGCCGGCCCCCAAGTGGGGCGCAGGCCCGGAGCCTGTGCTCCGTGCCGCTTCTTGGGGGTGCCGGGCTGCGGGGGACGGCCCCGTAAGTGGGGTTGTGTGCGTCCCCTGGCCTCGGCGGGCGGTCGGAAGGACCCCCTGTAACCAGGCGGGTATCCCTGGCCCCGGCCTTTCAGAGGCGCGGGGCCAGGAGTCACGGAGCCAGGCGTGTGCCCTCCCTGTCCTCGGGGCTGGGCTCCCGGCCCCTGGGGCCCCTGGGCTTTAGGCCTTTAGGCTGGACTGCCCGACTCTAGAGTCCCGTTCCTGTTGCCGTGGGGGAAGGCCGAGCTCTGTGGCTCCCTGGGTGTGTAAGCAGGCTGTGAGTCTGGGAGCCTTGGTGCTCCCTTCGGCTGGCAGCCTGCGTTGGGCGCCTGCCCCGTTAGTGGGGAGCGCCCCGCAAAGGGAGAGAAGGAGCCTCCCTCCGCAGGCCTTAGGGACCAGGGCCGCCCCGTAAGTCGGGGCCAGTGCTCTGCAGTCCTGGGCACTTTGCAGTCCAGGCAGAGGCTTGAGGCCCCTGTAAGCAGGGCTGCAGCCTCTTGGCCGCTGCTTTGCATGCCCAGCTTCATTTGCCCAGAGGGCCTGGCCCCCAGCACGGCGTGGGACTGCGCCGGACGTCGCGATGGTGAGTCAAGCTGAAGTTGGAGGCTTCTGGGCAGTGGGGTCGGGGGAGGGGGGTGGGTCTGTGAGTGGTGGCTTGAGGATCTCGCTTGTGGGGCTGTTGGCTGGCGGCTCCCTTGGGGAGCTGGAGCTTCTCAGGCCTGAGTGTGTCATCGTCCTGTGACAGAAGACATGGGACAGCGGGGCAAGAGCGAGCAAGAGGAGCAGCGGCTTCGAGCTCAAGAGTGGAACGGCGGGGCAAGGGCAAGGAAGAGGAGCAGCGGCTTTGAGCTCAAGAGCGGAGCGGCGAGGTAAGAGCAGCAACGTGGTGCTGAAGTTGGACACTTTTGGGTAGCTCGGGGGGTCTGTGGGTGGTTGCTTGAGGATCTAGCTCGGGGGCTCTTGGGTGGCAGTTCCCTTGGGCAGCTGGTGATTCTCCGGCCTGAGTGTGTCGTCGTCCATTGGCAGAAGCCGTGGGACGACGAGGCAAGTGCGGCAGCGGCTTCGAGCTCAAGAGTGGAACGGCGAGGCAAGAGCGAGCTTGGAGCTGAAGAGGGGGCACGAGAGGCCCTGTGGGCAAAGGGCCTTCCTGGCATGGCCAAGGCACCTTCAGGGTGCCGCGGCTGGCTTTGCGCTGAGCCACCTGCCTGTGTGCAGGGCTGGGTCTTTGGTGCGCTTGGCCTTTGGCCATTGTGCTCCTTTGGCTGCCCGGAGAGAGGGGCAACCCTGTAAGGAGGGTGAGAGCCCCTGTCTCCGCACCTGAGGGGGGAAATGGAGCTCTCCCAGCCCCCAGCCCAGCCGCCCTGTAAGCAGGGCAGGGCTTTCCCCCAGCCCCGGCAGCTTTCTGCCTGCTGCTGGCCCCTGGCCAACGGGACCCCCTGTAGCCGGGGCGCGTCACAGCCTTTGGCCCTGTGCCAGCCCTGAAGCACCTTGGCGCCTCAAGGCCCCTGGGCCCTCCGTGCCGTGCAGTGCTGATGCCTAGAGAGGCTCCCTAGAACAGAGGCTAGGCAGCGTTAAAGGAATAAAGTAGATGTTTCTGAAAAAGGCCTTCAAATGATGCACCTTGGCATATGAAGGCCACAGTTCTATGCTAATGCAGTAGAGAATCTGGGAAATAGGAAAGCCAAAACTTGAGGCATCAGTGCCGGGGCAGGTCTGACGCTTTCCTCTGCCACTTAGCGGTAGGAATGGCTCCCTTGAGCGGGTTGGCTGCGCGGAACTTGCTCCCTCTTCTGGGACTGTCTTGCCCTCCCCTCCCCTCCCCAGTCTCCCCCTCCTCTCCCCTGTCTTCCCCTTAGCTGGTGTGTGTGTGAGCAAGTGCGTTTGTGCTTTAGCCCCCGCTTTAGAAATAGAGCAGCGGGGCTTAGACCTCCCAGGAGGGAAAGAGGAGTTCCGTGCAGCCACAGGCAGGGCCCCAAAATGCACGGCTGGAGAAGGTGTCCGGCCTTGCCCCTGCTTCCTGAGGACGGCACGAAGCCGCTTAGCTACGGTAGCGTGGGCGCCGGGACCCGCCTGTAGCCAGGGCCTGGGTGTGTGCCTGTGCTGCCGGCGGTGCCGCCGAGCTGCCAGCGTGCCGGCCCCGTACTCGGGGCAGGTGTCAGGAGCCTGCGGCGCCCTTTGTCCCCAGGAGCAGCCCCAGCTCCCTGTAAGCAGGGCCGGGGAGGCTGCTTTAGCCAGGTGACAGGAACGAGCGCTCCCGGGCCCTTGCCAGGGTGCAGCTGGAAGAAGCGCCGTGCCGCAGGGCGCTGCTTTGGGCCACTGCCACCTGCGTGGCGGCCGTGTTGAAGAGGCTCCCGGGGCTGCTGCAGACGGCTGTGTTGCCGTGCTGCTCCGGCCGGCCCCCAAGTGGGGCGCAGGCCCGGAGCCTGTGCTCCGTGCCGCTTCTTGGGGGTGCCGGGCTGCGGGGGACGGCCCCGTAAGTGGGGTTGTGTGCGTCCCCTGGCCTCGGCGGGCGGTCGGAGGGACCCCCTGTAACCAGGCGGGTATCCCTGGCCCCGGCCTTTCAGAGGCGCGGGGCCAGGAGTCACGGAGCCAGGCGTGTGCCCTCCCTGTCCTCGGGGCTGGGCTCCCGGCCCCTGGGGCCCCTGGGCTTTAGGCCTTTAGGCTGGACTGCCCGACTCTAGAGTCCCGTTCCTGTTGCCGTGGGGGAAGGCCGAGCTCTGTGGCTCCCTGGGTGTGTAAGCAGGCTGTGAGTCTGGGAGCCTTGGTGCTCCCTTCGGCTGGCAGCCTGCGTTGGGCGCCTGCCCCGTTAGTGGGGAGCGCCCCGCAAAGGGAGAGAAGGAGCCTCCCTCCGCAGGCCTTAGGGACCAGGGCCGCCCCGTAAGTCGGGGCCAGTGCTCTGCAGTCCTGGGCACTTTGCAGTCCAGGCAGAGGCTTGAGGCCCCTGTAAGCAGGGCTGCAGCCTCTTGGCCGCTGCTTTGCATGCCCAGCTTCATTTGCCCAGAGGGCCTGGCCCCCAGCACGGCGTGGGACTGCGCCGGACGTCGCGATGGTGAGTCAAGCTGAAGTTGGAGGCTTCTGGGCAGTGGGGTCGGGGGAGGGGGGTGGGTCTGTGAGTGGTGGCTTGAGGATCTCGCTTGTGGGGCTGTTGGCTGGCGGCTCCCTTGGGGAGCTGGAGCTTCTCAGGCCTGAGTGTGTCATCGTCCTGTGACAGAAGACATGGGACAGCGGGGCAAGAGCGAGCAAGAGGAGCAGCGGCTTCGAGCTCAAGAGTGGAACGGCGGGGCAAGGGCAAGGAAGAGGAGCAGCGGCTTTGAGCTCAAGAGCGGAGCGGCGAGGTAAGAGCAGCAACGTGGTGCTGAAGTTGGACACTTTTGGGTAGCTCGGGGGGTCTGTGGGTGGTTGCTTGAGGATCTAGCTCGGGGGCTCTTGGGTGGCAGTTCCCTTGGGCAGCTGGTGATTCTCCGGCCTGAGTGTGTCGTCGTCCATTGGCAGAAGCCGTGGGACGACGAGGCAAGTGCGGCAGCGGCTTCGAGCTCAAGAGTGGAACGGCGAGGCAAGAGCGAGCTTGGAGCTGAAGAGGGGGCACGAGAGGCCCTGTGGGCAAAGGGCCTTCCTGGCATGGCCAAGGCACCTTCAGGGTGCCGCGGCTGGCTTTGCGCTGAGCCACCTGCCTGTGTGCAGGGCTGGGTCTTTGGTGCGCTTGGCCTTTGGCCATTGTGCTCCTTTGGCTGCCCGGAGAGAGGGGCAACCCTGTAAGGAGGGTGAGAGCCCCTGTCTCCGCACCTGAGGGGGGAAATGGAGCTCTCCCAGCCCCCAGCCCAGCCGCCCTGTAAGCAGGGCAGGGCTTTCCCCCAGCCCCGGCAGCTTTCTGCCTGCTGCTGGCCCCTGGCCAACGGGACCCCCTGTAGCCGGGGCGCGTCACAGCCTTTGGCCCTGTGCCAGCCCTGAAGCACTTTGGCGCCTCAAGGCCCCTGGGCCCTCCGTGCCGTGCAGTGCTGATGCCTAGAGAGGCTCCCTAGAACAGAGGCTAGGCAGCGTTAAAGGAATAAAGTAGATGTTTCTGAAAAAGGCCTTCAAATGATGCACCTTGGCATATGAAGGCCACAGTTCTATGCTAATGCAGTAGAGAATCTGGGAAATAGGAAAGCCAAAACTTGAGGCATCAGTGCCGGGGCAGGTCTGACGCTTTCCTCTGCCACTTAGCGGTAGGAATGGCTCCCTTGAGCGGGTTGGCTGCGCGGAACTTGCTCCCTCTTCTGGGACTGTCTTGCCCTCCCCTCCCCTCCCCTGTCTTCCCCTTAGCTGGTGTGTGTGTGAGCAAGTGCGTTTGTGCTTTAGCCCCCGCTTTAGAAATAGAGCAGCGGGGCTTAGACCTCCCAGGAGGGAAAGAGGAGTTCCGTGCAGCCACAGGCAGGGCCCCAAAATGCACGGCTGGAGAAGGTGTCCGGCCTTGCCCCTGCTTCCTGAGGACGGCACGAAGCCGCTTAGCTACGGTAGCGTGGGCGCCGGGACCCGCCTGTAGCCAGGGCCTGGGTGTGTGCCTGTGCTGCCGGCGGTGCCGCCGAGCTGCCAGCGTGCCGGCCCCGTACTCGGGGCAGGTGTCAGGAGCCTGCGGCGCCCTTTGTCCCCAGGAGCAGCCCCAGCTCCCTGTAAGCAGGGCCGGGGAGGCTGCTTTAGCCAGGTGACAGGAACGAGCGCTCCCGGGCCCTTGCCAGGGTGCAGCTGGAAGAAGCGCCGTGCCGCAGGGCGCTGCTTTGGGCCACTGCCACGTCCGTGGCGGCCGTGTTGAAGAGGCTCCCGGGGCTGCTGCAGACGGCTGTGTTGCCGTGCTGCTCCGGCCGGCCCCCAAGTGGGGCGCAGGCCCGGAGCCTGTGCTCCGTGCCGCTTCTTGGGGGTGCCGGGCTGCGGGGGACGGCCCCGTAAGTGGGGTTGTGTGCGTCCCCTGGCCTCGGCGGGCGGTCGGAGGGACCCCCTGTAACCAGGCGGGTATCCCTGGCCCCGGCCTTTCAGAGGCGCGGGGCCAGGAGTCACGGAGCCAGGCGTGTGCCCTCCCTGTCCTCGGGGCTGGGCTCCCGGCCCCTGGGGCCCCTGGGCTTTAGGCCTTTAGGCTGGACTGCCCGACTCTAGAGTCCCGTTCCTGTTGCCGTGGGGGAAGGCCGAGCTCTGTGGCTCCCTGGGTGTGTAAGCAGGCTGTGAGTCTGGGAGCCTTGGTGCTCCCTTCGGCTGGCAGCCTGCGTTGGGCGCCTGCCCCGTTAGTGGGGAGCGCCCCGCAAAGGGAGAGAAGGAGCCTCCCTCCGCAGGCCTTAGGGACCAGGGCCGCCCCGTAAGTCGGGGCCAGTGCTCTGCAGTCCTGGGCACTTTGCAGTTCAGGCAGAGGCTTGAGGCCCCTGTAAGCAGGGCTGCAGCCTCTTGGCCGCTGCTTTGCATGCCCAGCTTCATTTGCCCAGAGGGCCTGGCCCCCAGCACGGCGTGGGACTGCGCCGGACGTCGCGATGGTGAGTCAAGCTGAAGTTGGAGGCTTCTGGGCAGTGGGGTCGGGGGAGGGGGGTGGGTCTGTGAGTGGTGGCTTGAGGATCTCGCTTGTGGGGCTGTTGGCTGGCGGCTCCCTTGGGGAGCTGGAGCTTCTCAGGCCTGAGTGTGTCATCGTCCTGTGACAGAAGACATGGGACAGCGGGGCAAGAGCGAGCAAGAGGAGCAGCGGCTTCGAGCTCAAGAGTGGAACGGCGGGGCAAGGGCAAGGAAGAGGAGCAGCGGCTTTGAGCTCAAGAGCGGAGCGGCGAGGTAAGAGCAGCAACGTGGTGCTGAAGTTGGACACTTTTGGGTAGCTCGGGGGGTCTGTGGGTGGTTGCTTGAGGATCTAGCTCGGGGGCTCTTGGGTGGCAGTTCCCTTGGGCAGCTGGTGATTCTCCGGCCTGAGTGTGTCGTCGTCCATTGGCAGAAGCCGTGGGACGACGAGGCAAGTGCGGCAGCGGCTTCGAGCTCAAGAGTGGAACGGCGAGGCAAGAGCGAGCTTGGAGCTGAAGAGGGGGCACGAGAGGCCCTGTGGGCAAAGGGCCTTCCTGGCATGGCCAAGGCACCTTCAGGGTGCCGCGGCTGGCTTTGCGCTGAGCCACCTGCCTGTGTGCAGGGCTGGGTCTTTGGTGCGCTTGGCCTTTGGCCATTGTGCTCCTTTGGCTGCCCGGAGAGAGGGGCAACCCTGTAAGGAGGGTGAGAGCCCCTGTCTCCGCACCTGAGGGGGGAAATGGAGCTCTCCCAGCCCCCAGCCCAGCCGCCCTGTAAGCAGGGCAGGGCTTTCCCCCAGCCCCGGCAGCTTTCTGCCTGCTGCTGGCCCCTGGCCAACGGGACCCCCTGTAGCCGGGGCGCGTCACAGCCTTTGGCCCTGTGCCAGCCCTGAAGCACTTTGGCGCCTCAAGGCCCCTGGGCCCTCCGTGCCGTGCAGTGCTGATGCCTAGAGAGGCTCCCTAGAACAGAGGCTAGGCAGCATTAAAGGAATAAAGTAGATGTTTCTGAAAAAGGCCTTCAAATGATGCACCTTGGCATATGAAGGCCACAGTTCTATGCTAATGCAGTAGAGAATCTGGGAAATAGGAAAGCCAAAACTTGAGGCATCAGTGCCGGGGCAGGTCTGACGCTTTCCTCTGCCACTTAGCGGTAGGAATGGCTCCCTTGAGCGGGTTGGCTGCGCGGAACTTGCTCCCTCTTCTGGGACTGTCTTGCCCTCCCCTCCCCTCCCCTGTCTTCCCCTTAGCTGGTGTGTGTGTGAGCAAGTGCGTTTGTGCTTTAGCCCCCGCTTTAGAAATAGAGCAGCGGGGCTTAGACCTCCCAGGAGGGAAAGAGGAGTTCCGTGCAGCCACAGGCAGGGCCCCAAAATGCACGGCTGGAGAAGGTGTCCGGCCTTGCCCCTGCTTCCTGAGGACGGCACGAAGCCGCTTAGCTACGGTAGCGTGGGCGCCGGGACCCGCCTGTAGCCAGGGCCTGGGTGTGTGCCTGTGCTGCCGGCGGTGCCGCCGAGCTGCCAGCGTGCCGGCCCCGTACTCGGGGCAGGTGTCAGGAGCCTGCGGCGCCCTTTGTCCCCAGGAGCAGCCCCAGCTCCCTGTAAGCAGGGCCGGGGAGGCTGCTTTAGCCAGGTGACAGGAACGAGCGCTCCCGGGCCCTTGCCAGGGTGCAGCTGGAAGAAGCGCCGTGCCGCAGGGCGCTGCTTTGGGCCACTGCCACCTGCGTGGCGGCCGTGTTGAAGAGGCTCCCGGGGCTGCTGCAGACGGCTGTGTTGCCGTGCTGCTCCGGCCGGCCCCTAAGTGGGGCGCAGGCCCGGAGCCTGTGCTCCGTGCCGCTTCTTGGGGGTGCCGGGCTGCGGGGGACGGCCCCGTAAGTGGGGTTGTGTGCGTCCCCTGGCCTCGGTGGGCGGTCGGAGGGACCCCCTGTAACCAGGCGGGTATCCCTGGCCCCGGCCTTTCAGAGGCGCGGGGCCAGGAGTCACGGAGCCAGGCGTGTGCCCTCCCTGTCCTCGGGGCTGGGCTCCCGGCCCCTGGGGCCCCTGGGCTTTAGGCCTTTAGGCTGGACTGCCCGACTCTAGAGTCCCGTTCCTGTTGCCGTGGGGGAAGGCCGAGCTCTGTGGCTCCCTGGGTGTGTAAGCAGGCTGTGAGTCTGGGAGCCTTGGTGCTCCCTTCGGCTGGCAGCCTGCGTTGGGCGCCTGCCCCGTTAGTGGGGAGCGCCCCGCAAAGGGAGAGAAGGAGCCTCCCTCCGCAGGCCTTAGGGACCAGGGCCGCCCCGTAAGTCGGGGCCAGTGCTCTGCAGTCCTGGGCACTTTGCAGTCCAGGCAGAGGCTTGAGGCCCCTGTAAGCAGGGCTGCAGCCTCTTGGCCGCTGCTTTGCATGCCCAGCTTCATTTGCCCAGAGGGCCTGGCCCCCAGCACGGCGTGGGACTGCGCCGGACGTCGCGATGGTGAGTCAAGCTGAAGTTGGAGGCTTCTGGGCAGTGGGGTCGGGGGAGGGGGGTGGGTCTGTGAGTGGTGGCTTGAGGATCTCGCTTGTGGGGCTGTTGGCTGGCGGCTCCCTTGGGGAGCTGGAGCTTCTCAGGCCTGAGTGTGTCATCGTCCTGTGACAGAAGACATGGGACAGCGGGGCAAGAGCGAGCAAGAGGAGCAGCGGCTTCGAGCTCAAGAGTGGAACGGCGGGGCAAGGGCAAGGAAGAGGAGCAGCGGCTTTGAGCTCAAGAGCGGAGCGGCGAGGTAAGAGCAGCAACGTGGTGCTGAAGTTGGACACTTCTGGGTAGCTCGGGGGGTCTGTGGGTGGTTGCTTGAGGATCTAGCTCGGGGGCTCTTGGGTGGCAGTTCCCTTGGGCAGCTGGTGATTCTCCGGCCTGAGTGTGTCGTCGTCCATTGGCAGAAGCCGTGGGACGACGAGGCAAGTGCGGCAGCGGCTTCGAGCTCAAGAGTGGAACGGCGAGGCAAGAGCGAGCTTGGAGCTGAAGAGGGCGCACGAGAGGCCCTGTGGGCAAAGGGCCTTCCTGGCATGGCCAAGGCACCTTCAGGGTGCCGCGGCTGGCTTTGCGCTGAGCCACCTGCCTGTGTGCAGGGCTGGGTCTTTGGTGCGCTTGGCCTTTGGCCATTGTGCTCCTTTGGCTGCCCGGAGAGAGGGGCAACCCTGTAAGGAGGGTGAGAGCCCCTGTCTCCGCACCTGAGGGGGGAAATGGAGCTCTCCCAGCCCCCAGCCCAGCCGCCCTGTAAGCAGGGCAGGGCTTTCCCCCAGCCCCGGCAGCTTTCTGCCTGCTGCTGGCCCCTGGCCAACGGGACCCCCTGTAGCCGGGGCGCGTCACAGCCTTTGGCCCTGTGCCAGCCCTGAAGCACTTTGGCGCCTCAAGGCCCCTGGGCCCTCCGTGCCGTGCAGTGCTGATGCCTAGAGAGGCTCCCTAGAACAGAGGCTAGGCAGCGTTAAAGGAATAAAGTAGATGTTTCTGAAAAAGGCCTTCAAATGATGCACCTTGGCATATGAAGGCCACAGTTCAACGCTAATGCAGTAGAGAATCTGGGAAATAGGAAAGCCAAAACTTGAGGCATCAGTGCCGGGGCAGGTCTGACGCTTTCCTCTGCCACTTAGCGGTAGGAATGGCTCCCTTGAGCGGGTTGGCTGCGCGGAACTTGCTCCCTCTTCTGGGACTGTCTTGCCCTCCCCTCCCCTCCCCTGTCTTCCCCTTAGCTGGTGTGTGTGTGAGCAAGTGCGTTTGTGCTTTAGCCCCCGCTTTAGAAATAGAGCAGCGGGGCTTAGACCTCCCAGGAGGGAAAGAGGAGTTCCGTGCAGCCACAGGCAGGGCCCCAAAATGCACGGCTGGAGAAGGTGTCCGGCCTTGCCCCTGCTTCCTGAGGACGGCACGAAGCCGCTTAGCTACGGTAGCGTGGGCGCCGGGACCCGCCTGTAGCCAGGGCCTGGGTGTGTGCCTGTGCTGCCGGCGGTGCCGCCGAGCTGCCAGCGTGCCGGCCCCGTACTCGGGGCAGGTGTCAGGAGCCTGCGGCGCCCTTTGTCCCCAGGAGCAGCCCCAGCTCCCTGTAAGCAGGGCCGGGGAGGCTGCTTTAGCCAGGTGACAGGAACGAGCGCTCCCGGGCCCTTGCCAGGGTGCAGCTGGAAGAAGCGCCGTGCCGCAGGGCGCTGCTTTGGGCCACTGCCACCTGCGTGGCGGCCGTGTTGAAGAGGCTCCCGGGGCTGCTGCAGACGGCTGTGTTGCCGTGCTGCTCCGGCCGGCCCCCAAGTGGGGCGCAGGCCCGGAGCCTGTGCTCCGTGCCGCTTCTTGGGGGTGCCGGGCTGCGGGGGACGGCCCCGTAAGTGGGGTTGTGTGCGTCCCCTGGCCTCGGCGGGCGGTCGGAGGGACCCCCTGTAACCAGGCGGGTATCCCTGGCCCCGGCCTTTCAGAGGCGCGGGGCCAGGAGTCACGGAGCCAGGCGTGTGCCCTCCCTGTCCTCGGGGCTGGGCTCCCGGCCCCTGGGGCCCCTGGGCTTTAGGCCTTTAGGCTGGACTGCCCGACTCTAGAGTCCCGTTCCTGTTGCCGTGGGGGAAGGCCGAGCTCTGTGGCTCCCTGGGTGTGTAAGCAGGCTGTGAGTCTGGGAGCCTTGGTGCTCCCTTCGGCTGGCAGCCTGCGTTGGGCGCCTGCCCCGTTAGTGGGGAGCGCCCCGCAAAGGGAGAGAAGGAGCCTCCCTCCGCAGGCCTTAGGGACCAGGGCCGCCCCGTAAGTCGGGGCCAGTGCTCTGCAGTCCTGGGCACTTTGCAGTCCAGGCAGAGGCTTGAGGCCCCTGTAAGCAGGGCTGCAGCCTCTTGGCCGCTGCTTTGCATGCCCAGCTTCATTTGCCCAGAGGGCCTGGCCCCCAGCACGGCGTGGGACTGCGCCGGACGTCGCGATGGTGAGTCAAGCTGAAGTTGGAGGCTTCTGGGCAGTGGGGTCGGGGGAGGGGGGTGGGTCTGTGAGTGGTGGCTTGAGGATCTCGCTTGTGGGGCTGTTGGCTGGCGGCTCCCTTGGGGAGCTGGAGCTTCTCAGGCCTGAGTGTGTCATCGTCCTGTGACAGAAGACATGGGACAGCGGGGCAAGAGCGAGCAAGAGGAGCAGCGGCTTCGAGCTCAAGAGTGGAACGGCGGGGCAAGGGCAAGGAAGAGGAGCAGCGGCTTTGAGCTCAAGAGCGGAGCGGCGAGGTAAGAGCAGCAACGTGGTGCTGAAGTTGGACACTTTTGGGTAGCTCGGGGGGTCTGTGGGTGGTTGCTTGAGGATCTAGCTCGGGGGCTCTTGGGTGGCAGTTCCCTTGGGCAGCTGGTGATTCTCCGGCCTGAGTGTGTCGTCGTCCATTGGCAGAAGCCGTGGGACGACGAGGCAAGTGCGGCAGCGGCTTCGAGCTCAAGAGTGGAACGGCGAGGCAAGAGCGAGCTTGGAGCTGAAGAGGGGGCACGAGAGGCCCTGTGGGCAAAGGGCCTTCCTGGCATGGCCAAGGCACCTTCAGGGTGCCGCGGCTGGCTTTGCGCTGAGCCACCTGCCTGTGTGCAGGGCTGGGTCTTTGGTGCGCTTGGCCTTTGGCCATTGTGCTCCTTTGGCTGCCCGGAGAGAGGGGCAACCCTGTAAGGAGGGTGAGAGCCCCTGTCTCCGCACCTGAGGGGGGAAATGGAGCTCTCCCAGCCCCCAGCCCAGCCGCCCTGTAAGCAGGGCAGGGCTTTCCCCCAGCCCCGGCAGCTTTCTGCCTGCTGCTGGCCCCTGGCCAACGGGACCCCCTGTAGCCGGGGCGCGTCACAGCCTTTGGCCCTGTGCCAGCCCTGAAGCACTTTGGCGCCTCAAGGCCCCTGGGCCCTCCGTGCCGTGCAGTGCTGATGCCTAGAGAGGCTCCCTAGAACAGAGGCTAGGCAGCGTTAAAGGAATAAAGTAGATGTTTCTGAAAAAGGCCTTCAAATGATGCACCTTGGCATATGAAGGCCACAGTTCTATGCTAATGCAGTAGAGAATCTGGGAAATAGGAAAGCCAAAACTTGAGGCATCAGTGCCGGGGCAGGTCTGACGCTTTCCTCTGCCACTTAGCGGTAGGAATGGCTCCCTTGAGCGGGTTGGCTGCGCGGAACTTGCTCCCTCTTCTGGGACTGTCTTGCCCTCCCCTCCCCTCCCCAGTCTCCCCCTCCTCTCCCCTGTCTTCCCCTTAGCTGGTGTGTGTGTGAGCAAGTGCGTTTGTGCTTTAGCCCCCGCTTTAGAAATAGAGCAGCGGGGCTTAGACCTCCCAGGAGGGAAAGAGGAGTTCCGTGCAGCCACAGGCAGGGCCCCAAAATGCACGGCTGGAGAAGGTGTCCGGCCTTGCCCCTGCTTCCTGAGGACGGCACGAAGCCGCTTAGCTACGGTAGCGTGGGCGCCGGGACCCGCCTGTAGCCAGGGCCTGGGTGTGTGCCTGTGCTGCCGGCGGTGCCGCCGAGCTGCCAGCGTGCCGGCCCCGTACTCGGGGCAGGTGTCAGGAGCCTGCGGCGCCCTTTGTCCCCAGGAGCAGCCCCAGCTCCCTGTAAGCAGGGCCGGGGAGGCTGCTTTAGCCAGGTGACAGGAACGAGCGCTCCCGGGCCCTTGCCAGGGTGCAGCTGGAAGAAGCGCCGTGCCGCAGGGCGCTGCTTTGGGCCACTGCCACCTGCGTGGCGGCCGTGTTGAAGAGGCTCCCGGGGCTGCTGCAGACGGCTGTGTTGCCGTGCTGCTCCGGCCGGCCCCCAAGTGGGGCGCAGGCCCGGAGCCTGTGCTCCGTGCCGCTTCTTGGGGGTGCCGGGCTGCGGGGGACGGCCCCGTAAGTGGGGTTGTGTGCGTCCCCTGGCCTCGGCGGGCGGTCGGAGGGACCCCCTGTAACCAGGCGGGTATCCCTGGCCCCGGCCTTTCAGAGGCGCGGGGCCAGGAGTCACGGAGCCAGGCGTGTGCCCTCCCTGTCCTCGGGGCTGGGCTCCCGGCCCCTGGGGCCCCTGGGCTTTAGGCCTTTAGGCTGGACTGCCCGACTCTAGAGTCCCGTTCCTGTTGCCGTGGGGGAAGGCCGAGCTCTGTGGCTCCCTGGGTGTGTAAGCAGGCTGTGAGTCTGGGAGCCTTGGTGCTCCCTTCGGCTGGCAGCCTGCGTTGGGCGCCTGCCCCGTTAGTGGGGAGCGCCCCGCAAAGGGAGAGAAGGAGCCTCCCTCCGCAGGCCTTAGGGACCAGGGCCGCCCCGTAAGTCGGGGCCAGTGCTCTGCAGTCCTGGGCACTTTGCAGTCCAGGCAGAGGCTTGAGGCCCCTGTAAGCAGGGCTGCAGCCTCTTGGCCGCTGCTTTGCATGCCCAGCTTCATTTGCCCAGAGGGCCTGGCCCCCAGCACGGCGTGGGACTGCGCCGGACGTCGCGATGGTGAGTCAAGCTGAAGTTGGAGGCTTCTGGGCAGTGGGGTCGGGGGAGGGGGGTGGGTCTGTGAGTGGTGGCTTGAGGATCTCGCTTGTGGGGCTGTTGGCTGGCGGCTCCCTTGGGGAGCTGGAGCTTCTCAGGCCTGAGTGTGTCATCGTCCTGTGACAGAAGACATGGGACAGCGGGGCAAGAGCGAGCAAGAGGAGCAGCGGCTTCGAGCTCAAGAGTGGAACGGCGGGGCAAGGGCAAGGAAGAGGAGCAGCGGCTTTGAGCTCAAGAGCGGAGCGGCGAGGTAAGAGCAGCAACGTGGTGCTGAAGTTGGACACTTTTGGGTAGCTCGGGGGGTCTGTGGGTGGTTGCTTGAGGATCTAGCTCGGGGGCTCTTGGGTGGCAGTTCCCTTGGGCAGCTGGTGATTCTCCGGCCTGAGTGTGTCGTCGTCCATTGGCAGAAGCCGTGGGACGACGAGGCAAGTGCGGCAGCGGCTTCGAGCTCAAGAGTGGAACGGCGAGGCAAGAGCGAGCTTGGAGCTGAAGAGGGGGCACGAGAGGCCCTGTGGGCAAAGGGCCTTCCTGGCATGGCCAAGGCACCTTCAGGGTGCCGCGGCTGGCTTTGCGCTGAGCCACCTGCCTGTGTGCAGGGCTGGGTCTTTGGTGCGCTTGGCCTTTGGCCATTGTGCTCCTTTGGCTGCCCGGAGAGAGGGGCAACCCTGTAAGGAGGGTGAGAGCCCCTGTCTCCGCACCTGAGGGGGGAAATGGAGCTCTCCCAGCCCCCAGCCCAGCCGCCCTGTAAGCAGGGCAGGGCTTTCCCCCAGCCCCGGCAGCTTTCTGCCTGCTGCTGGCCCCTGGCCAACGGGACCCCCTGTAGCCGGGGCGCGTCACAGCCTTTGGCCCTGTGCCAGCCCTGAAGCACTTTGGCGCCTCAAGGCCCCTGGGCCCTCCGTGCCGTGCAGTGCTGATGCCTAGAGAGGCTCCCTAGAACAGAGGCTAGGCAGCGTTAAAGGAATAAAGTAGATGTTTCTGAAAAAGGCCTTCAAATGATGCACCTTGGCATATGAAGGCCACAGTTCTATGCTAATGCAGTAGAGAATCTGGGAAATAGGAAAGCCAAAACTTGAGGCATCAGTGCCGGGGCAGGTCTGACGCTTTCCTCTGCCACTTAGCGGTAGGAATGGCTCCCTTGAGCGGGTTGGCTGCGCGGAACTTGCTCCCTCTTCTGGGACTGTCTTGCCCTCCCCTCCCCTCCCCTGTCTTCCCCTTAGCTGGTGTGTGTGTGAGCAAGTGCGTTTGTGCTTTAGCCCCCGCTTTAGAAATAGAGCAGCGGGGCTTAGACCTCCCAGGAGGGAAAGAGGAGTTCCGTGCAGCCACAGGCAGGGCCCCAAAATGCACGGCTGGAGAAGGTGTCCGGCCTTGCCCCTGCTTCCTGAGGACGGCACGAAGCCGCTTAGCTACGGTAGCGTGGGCGCCGGGACCCGCCTGTAGCCAGGGCCTGGGTGTGTGCCTGTGCTGCCGGCGGTGCCGCCGAGCTGCCAGCGTGCCGGCCCCGTACTCGGGGCAGGTGTCAGGAGCCTGCGGCGCCCTTTGTCCCCAGGAGCAGCCCCAGCTCCCTGTAAGCAGGGCCGGGGAGGCTGCTTTAGCCAGGTGACAGGAACGAGCGCTCCCGGGCCCTTGCCAGGGTGCAGCTGGAAGAAGCGCCGTGCCGCAGGGCGCTGCTTTGGGCCACTGCCACCTGCGTGGCGGCCGTGTTGAAGAGGCTCCCGGGGCTGCTGCAGACGGCTGTGTTGCCGTGCTGCTCCGGCCGGCCCCTAAGTGGGGCGCAGGCCCGGAGCCTGTGCTCCGTGCCGCTTCTTGGGGGTGCCGGGCTGCGGGGGACGGCCCCGTAAGTGGGGTTGTGTGCGTCCCCTGGCCTCGGCGGGCGGTCGGAGGGACCCCCTGTAACCAGGCGGGTATCCCTGGCCCCGGCCTTTCAGAGGCGCGGGGCCAGGAGTCACGGAGCCAGGCGTGTGCCCTCCCTGTCCTCGGGGCTGGGCTCCCGGCCCCTGGGGCCCCTGGGCTTTAGGCCTTTAGGCTGGACTGCCCGACTCTAGAGTCCCGTTCCTGTTGCCGTGGGGGAAGGCCGAGCTCTGTGGCTCCCTGGGTGTGTAAGCAGGCTGTGAGTCTGGGAG
The DNA here is from genome assembly GCF_971803275.1 of Cyanistes caeruleus. Lineage (NCBI taxonomy): Eukaryota > Metazoa > Chordata > Aves > Passeriformes > Paridae > Cyanistes > Cyanistes caeruleus. The sequence goes on from NC_141703.1 coordinate 112,659,290, forward strand.
CCTTGGTGCTCCCTTCGGCTGGCAGCCTGCGTTGGGCGCCTGCCCCGTTAGTGGGGAGCGCCCCGCAAAGGGAGAGAAGGAGCCTCCCTCCGCAGGCCTTAGGGACCAGGGCCGCCCCGTAAGTCGGGGCCAGTGCTCTGCAGTCCTGGGCACTTTGCAGTCCAGGCAGAGGCTTGAGGCCCCTGTAAGCAGGGCTGCAGCCTCTTGGCCGCTGCTTTGCATGCCCAGCTTCATTTGCCCAGAGGGCCTGGCCCCCAGCACGGCGTGGGACTGCGCCGGACGTCGCGATGGTGAGTCAAGCTGAAGTTGGAGGCTTCTGGGCAGTGGGGTCGGGGGAGGGGGGTGGGTCTGTGAGTGGTGGCTTGAGGATCTCGCTTGTGGGGCTGTTGGCTGGCGGCTCCCTTGGGGAGCTGGAGCTTCTCAGGCCTGAGTGTGTCATCGTCCTGTGACAGAAGACATGGGACAGCGGGGCAAGAGCGAGCAAGAGGAGCAGCGGCTTCGAGCTCAAGAGTGGAACGGCGGGGCAAGGGCAAGGAAGAGGAGCAGCGGCTTTGAGCTCAAGAGCGGAGCGGCGAGGTAAGAGCAGCAACGTGGTGCTGAAGTTGGACACTTTTGGGTAGCTCGGGGGGTCTGTGGGTGGTTGCTTGAGGATCTAGCTCGGGGGCTCTTGGGTGGCAGCTCCCTTGGGCAGCTGGTGATTCTCCGGCCTGAGTGTGTCGTCGTCCATTGGCAGAAGCCGTGGGACGACGAGGCAAGTGCGGCAGCGGCTTCGAGCTCAAGAGTGGAACGGCGAGGCAAGAGCGAGCTTGGAGCTGAAGAGGGGGCACGAGAGGCCCTGTGGGCAAAGGGCCTTCCTGGCATGGCCAAGGCACCTTCAGGGTGCCGCGGCTGGCTTTGCGCTGAGCCACCTGCCTGTGTGCAGGGCTGGGTCTTTGGTGCGCTTGGCCTTTGGCCATTGTGCTCCTTTGGCTGCCCGGAGAGAGGGGCAACCCTGTAAGGAGGGTGAGAGCCCCTGTCTCCGCACCTGAGGGGGGAAATGGAGCTCTCCCAGCCCCCAGCCCAGCCGCCCTGTAAGCAGGGCAGGGCTTTCCCCCAGCCCCGGCAGCTTTCTGCCTGCTGCTGGCCCCTGGCCAACGGGACCCCCTGTAGCCGGGGCGCGTCACAGCCTTTGGCCCTGTGCCAGCCCTGAAGCACTTTGGCGCCTCAAGGCCCCTGGGCCCTCCGTGCCGTGCAGTGCTGATGCCTAGAGAGGCTCCCTAGAACAGAGGCTAGGCAGCGTTAAAGGAATAAAGTAGATGTTTCTGAAAAAGGCCTTCAAATGATGCACCTTGGCATATGAAGGCCACAGTTCTATGCTAATGCAGTAGAGAATCTGGGAAATAGGAAAGCCAAAACTTGAGGCATCAGTGCCGGGGCAGGTCTGACGCTTTCCTCTGCCACTTAGCGGTAGGAATGGCTCCCTTGAGCGGGTTGGCTGCGCGGAACTTGCTCCCTCTTCTGGGACTGTCTTGCCCTCCCCTCCCCTCCCCAGTCTCCCCCTCCTCTCCCCTGTCTTCCCCTTAGCTGGTGTGTGTGTGAGCAAGTGCGTTTGTGCTTTAGCCCCCGCTTTAGAAATAGAGCAGCGGGGCTTAGACCTCCCAGGAGGGAAAGAGGAGTTCCGTGCAGCCACAGGCAGGGCCCCAAAATGCACGGCTGGAGAAGGTGTCCGGCCTTGCCCCTGCTTCCTGAGGACGGCACGAAGCCGCTTAGCTACGGTAGCGTGGGCGCCGGGACCCGCCTGTAGCCAGGGCCTGGGTGTGTGCCTGTGCTGCCGGCGGTGCCGCCGAGCTGCCAGCGTGCCGGCCCCGTACTCGGGGCAGGTGTCAGGAGCCTGCGGCGCCCTTTGTCCCCAGGAGCAGCCCCAGCTCCCTGTAAGCAGGGCCGGGGAGGCTGCTTTAGCCAGGTGACAGGAACGAGCGCTCCCGGGCCCTTGCCAGGGTGCAGCTGGAAGAAGCGCCGTGCCGCAGGGCGCTGCTTTGGGCCACTGCCACCTGCGTGGCGGCCGTGTTGAAGAGGCTCCCGGGGCTGCTGCAGACGGCTGTGTTGCCGTGCTGCTCCGGCCGGCCCCCAAGTGGGGCGCAGGCCCGGAGCCTGTGCTCCGTGCCGCTTCTTGGGGGTGCCGGGCTGCGGGGGACGGCCCCGTAAGTGGGGTTGTGTGCGTCCCCTGGCCTCGGCGGGCGGTCGGAGGGACCCCCTGTAACCAGGCGGGTATCCCTGGCCCCGGCCTTTCAGAGGCGCGGGGCCAGGAGTCACGGAGCCAGGCGTGTGCCCTCCCTGTCCTCGGGGCTGGGCTCCCGGCCCCTGGGGCCCCTGGGCTTTAGGCCTTTAGGCTGGACTGCCCGACTCTAGAGTCCCGTTCCTGTTGCCGTGGGGGAAGGCCGAGCTCTGTGGCTCCCTGGGTGTGTAAGCAGGCTGTGAGTCTGGGAGCCTTGGTGCTCCCTTCGGCTGGCAGCCTGCGTTGGGCGCCTGCCCCGTTAGTGGGGAGCGCCCCGCAAAGGGAGAGAAGGAGCCTCCCTCCGCAGGCCTTAGGGACCAGGGCCGCCCCGTAAGTCGGGGCCAGTGCTCTGCAGTCCTGGGCACTTTGCAGTCCAGGCAGAGGCTTGAGGCCCCTGTAAGCAGGGCTGCAGCCTCTTGGCCGCTGCTTTGCATGCCCAGCTTCATTTGCCCAGAGGGCCTGGCCCCCAGCACGGCGTGGGACTGCGCCGGACGTCGCGATGGTGAGTCAAGCTGAAGTTGGAGGCTTCTGGGCAGTGGGGTCGGGGGAGGGGGGTGGGTCTGTGAGTGGTGGCTTGAGGATCTCGCTTGTGGGGCTGTTGGCTGGCGGCTCCCTTGGGGAGCTGGAGCTTCTCAGGCCTGAGTGTGTCATCGTCCTGTGACAGAAGACATGGGACAGCGGGGCAAGAGCGAGCAAGAGGAGCAGCGGCTTCGAGCTCAAGAGTGGAACGGCGGGGCAAGGGCAAGGAAGAGGAGCAGCGGCTTTGAGCTCAAGAGCGGAGCGGCGAGGTAAGAGCAGCAACGTGGTGCTGAAGTTGGACACTTTTGGGTAGCTCGGGGGGTCTGTGGGTGGTTGCTTGAGGATCTAGCTCGGGGGCTCTTGGGTGGCAGTTCCCTTGGGCAGCTGGTGATTCTCCGGCCTGAGTGTGTCGTCGTCCATTGGCAGAAGCCGTGGGACGACGAGGCAAGTGCGGCAGCGGCTTCGAGCTCAAGAGTGGAACGGCGAGGCAAGAGCGAGCTTGGAGCTGAAGAGGGGGCACGAGAGGCCCTGTGGGCAAAGGGCCTTCCTGGCATGGCCAAGGCACCTTCAGGGTGCCGCGGCTGGCTTTGCGCTGAGCCACCTGCCTGTGTGCAGGGCTGGGTCTTTGGTGCGCTTGGCCTTTGGCCATTGTGCTCCTTTGGCTGCCCGGAGAGAGGGGCAACCCTGTAAGGAGGGTGAGAGCCCCTGTCTCCGCACCTGAGGGGGGAAATGGAGCTCTCCCAGCCCCCAGCCCAGCCGCCCTGTAAGCAGGGCAGGGCTTTCCCCCAGCCCCGGCAGCTTTCTGCCTGCTGCTGGCCCCTGGCCAACGGGACCCCCTGTAGCCGGGGCGCGTCACAGCCTTTGGCCCTGTGCCAGCCCTGAAGCACTTTGGCGCCTCAAGGCCCCTGGGCCCTCCGTGCCGTGCAGTGCTGATGCCTAGAGAGGCTCCCTAGAACAGAGGCTAGGCAGCGTTAAAGGAATAAAGTAGATGTTTCTGAAAAAGGCCTTCAAATGATGCACCTTGGCATATGAAGGCCACAGTTCTATGCTAATGCAGTAGAGAATCTGGGAAATAGGAAAGCCAAAACTTGAGGCATCAGTGCCGGGGCAGGTCTGACGCTTTCCTCTGCCACTTAGCGGTAGGAATGGCTCCCTTGAGCGGGTTGGCTGCGCGGAACTTGCTCCCTCTTCTGGGACTGTCTTGCCCTCCCCTCCCCTCCCCAGTCTCCCCCTCCTCTCCCCTGTCTTCCCCTTAGCTGGTGTGTGTGTGAGCAAGTGCGTTTGTGCTTTAGCCCCCGCTTTAGAAATAGAGCAGCGGGGCTTAGACCTCCCAGGAGGGAAAGAGGAGTTCCGTGCAGCCACAGGCAGGGCCCCAAAATGCACGGCTGGAGAAGGTGTCCGGCCTTGCCCCTGCTTCCTGAGGACGGCACGAAGCCGCTTAGCTACGGTAGCGTGGGCGCCGGGACCCGCCTGTAGCCAGGGCCTGGGTGTGTGCCTGTGCTGCCGGCGGTGCCGCCGAGCTGCCAGCGTGCCGGCCCCGTACTCGGGGCAGGTGTCAGGAGCCTGCGGCGCCCTTTGTCCCCAGGAGCAGCCCCAGCTCCCTGTAAGCAGGGCCGGGGAGGCTGCTTTAGCCAGGTGACAGGAACGAGCGCTCCCGGGCCCTTGCCAGGGTGCAGCTGGAAGAAGCGCCGTGCCGCAGGGCGCTGCTTTGGGCCACTGCCACCTGCGTGGCGGCCGTGTTGAAGAGGCTCCCGGGGCTGCTGCAGACGGCTGTGTTGCCGTGCTGCTCCGGCCGGCCCCCAAGTGGGGCGCAGGCCCGGAGCCTGTGCTCCGTGCCGCTTCTTGGGGGTGCCGGGCTGCGGGGGACGGCCCCGTAAGTGGGGTTGTGTGCGTCCCCTGGCCTCGGCGGGCGGTCGGAGGGACCCCCTGTAACCAGGCGGGTATCCCTGGCCCCGGCCTTTCAGAGGCGCGGGGCCAGGAGTCACGGAGCCAGGCGTGTGCCCTCCCTGTCCTCGGGGCTGGGCTCCCGGCCCCTGGGGCCCCTGGGCTTTAGGCCTTTAGGCTGGACTGCCCGACTCTAGAGTCCCGTTCCTGTTGCCGTGGGGGAAGGCCGAGCTCTGTGGCTCCCTGGGTGTGTAAGCAGGCTGTGAGTCTGGGAGCCTTGGTGCTCCCTTCGGCTGGCAGCCTGCGTTGGGCGCCTGCCCCGTTAGTGGGGAGCGCCCCGCAAAGGGAGAGAAGGAGCCTCCCTCCGCAGGCCTTAGGGACCAGGGCCGCCCCGTAAGTCGGGGCCAGTGCTCTGCAGTCCTGGGCACTTTGCAGTTCAGGCAGAGGCTTGAGGCCCCTGTAAGCAGGGCTGCAGCCTCTTGGCCGCTGCTTTGCATGCCCAGCTTCATTTGCCCAGAGGGCCTGGCCCCCAGCACGGCGTGGGACTGCGCCGGACGTCGCGATGGTGAGTCAAGCTGAAGTTGGAGGCTTCTGGGCAGTGGGGTCGGGGGAGGGGGGTGGGTCTGTGAGTGGTGGCTTGAGGATCTCGCTTGTGGGGCTGTTGGCTGGCGGCTCCCTTGGGGAGCTGGAGCTTCTCAGGCCTGAGTGTGTCATCGTCCTGTGACAGAAGACATGGGACAGCGGGGCAAGAGCGAGCAAGAGGAGCAGCGGCTTCGAGCTCAAGAGTGGAACGGCGGGGCAAGGGCAAGGAAGAGGAGCAGCGGCTTTGAGCTCAAGAGCGGAGCGGCGAGGTAAGAGCAGCAACGTGGTGCTGAAGTTGGACACTTTTGGGTAGCTCGGGGGGTCTGTGGGTGGTTGCTTGAGGATCTAGCTCGGGGGCTCTTGGGTGGCAGTTCCCTTGGGCAGCTGGTGATTCTCCGGCCTGAGTGTGTCGTCGTCCATTGGCAGAAGCCGTGGGACGACGAGGCAAGTGTGGCAGCGGCTTCGAGCTCAAGAGTGGAACGGCGAGGCAAGAGCGAGCTTGGAGCTGAAGAGGGGGCACGAGAGGCCCTGTGGGCAAAGGGCCTTCCTGGCATGGCCAAGGCACCTTCAGGGTGCCGCGGCTGGCTTTGCGCTGAGCCACCTGCCTGTGTGCAGGGCTGGGTCTTTGGTGCGCTTGGCCTTTGGCCATTGTGCTCCTTTGGCTGCCCGGAGAGAGGGGCAACCCTGTAAGGAGGGTGAGAGCCCCTGTCTCCGCACCTGAGGGGGGAAATGGAGCTCTCCCAGCCCCCAGCCCAGCCGCCCTGTAAGCAGGGCAGGGCTTTCCCCCAGCCCCGGCAGCTTTCTGCCTGCTGCTGGCCCCTGGCCAACGGGACCCCCTGTAGCCGGGGCGCGTCACAGCCTTTGGCCCTGTGCCAGCCCTGAAGCACTTTGGCGCCTCAAGGCCCCTGGGCCCTCTGTGCCGTGCAGTGCTGATGCCTAGAGAGGCTCCCTAGAACAGAGGCTAGGCAGCATTAAAGGAATAAAGTAGATGTTTCTGAAAAAGGCCTTCAAATGATGCACCTTGGCATATGAAGGCCACAGTTCTATGCTAATGCAGTAGAGAATCTGGGAAATAGGAAAGCCAAAACTTGAGGCATCAGTGCCGGGGCAGGTCTGACGCTTTCCTCTGCCACTTAGCGGTAGGAATGGCTCCCTTGAGCGGGTTGGCTGCGCGGAACTTGCTCCCTCTTCTGGGACTGTCTTGCCCTCCCCTCCCCTCCCCTGTCTTCCCCTTAGCTGGTGTGTGTGTGAGCAAGTGCGTTTGTGCTTTAGCCCCCGCTTTAGAAATAGAGCAGCGGGGCTTAGACCTCCCAGGAGGGAAAGAGGAGTTCCGTGCAGCCACAGGCAGGGCCCCAAAATGCACGGCTGGAGAAGGTGTCCGGCCTTGCCCCTGCTTCCTGAGGACGGCACGAAGCCGCTTAGCTACGGTAGCGTGGGCGCCGGGACCCGCCTGTAGCCAGGGCCTGGGTGTGTGCCTGTGCTGCCGGCGGTGCCGCCGAGCTGCCAGCGTGCCGGCCCCGTACTCGGGGCAGGTGTCAGGAGCCTGCGGCGCCCTTTGTCCCCAGGAGCAGCCCCAGCTCCCTGTAAGCAGGGCCGGGGAGGCTGCTTTAGCCAGGTGACAGGAACGAGCGCTCCCGGGCCCTTGCCAGGGTGCAGCTGGAAGAAGCGCCGTGCCGCAGGGCGCTGCTTTGGGCCACTGCCACCTGCGTGGCGGCCGTGTTGAAGAGGCTCCCGGGGCTGCTGCAGACGGCTGTGTTGCCGTGCTGCTCCGGCCGGCCCCTAAGTGGGGCGCAGGCCCGGAGCCTGTGCTCCGTGCCGCTTCTTGGGGGTGCCGGGCTGCGGGGGACGGCCCCGTAAGTGGGGTTGTGTGCGTCCCCTGGCCTCGGCGGGCGGTCGGAGGGACCCCCTGTAACCAGGCGGGTATCCCTGGCCCCGGCCTTTCAGAGGCGCGGGGCCAGGAGTCACGGAGCCAGGCGTGTGCCCTCCCTGTCCTCGGGGCTGGGCTCCCGGCCCCTGGGGCCCCTGGGCTTTAGGCCTTTAGGCTGGACTGCCCGACTCTAGAGTCCCGTTCCTGTTGCCGTGGGGGAAGGCCGAGCTCTGTGGCTCCCTGGGTGTGTAAGCAGGCTGTGAGTCTGGGAGCCTTGGTGCTCCCTTCGGCTGGCAGCCTGCGTTGGGCGCCTGCCCCGTTAGTGGGGAGCGCCCCGCAAAGGGAGAGAAGGAGCCTCCCTCCGCAGGCCTTAGGGACCAGGGCCGCCCCGTAAGTCGGGGCCAGTGCTCTGCAGTCCTGGGCACTTTGCAGTCCAGGCAGAGGCTTGAGGCCCCTGTAAGCAGGGCTGCAGCCTCTTGGCCGCTGCTTTGCATGCCCAGCTTCATTTGCCCAGAGGGCCTGGCCCCCAGCACGGCGTGGGACTGCGCCGGACGTCGCGATGGTGAGTCAAGCTGAAGTTGGAGGCTTCTGGGCAGTGGGGTCGGGGGAGGGGGGTGGGTCTGTGAGTGGTGGCTTGAGGATCTCGCTTGTGGGGCTGTTGGCTGGCGGCTCCCTTGGGGAGCTGGAGCTTCTCAGGCCTGAGTGTGTCATCGTCCTGTGACAGAAGACATGGGACAGCGGGGCAAGAGCGAGCAAGAGGAGCAGCGGCTTCGAGCTCAAGAGTGGAACGGCGGGGCAAGGGCAAGGAAGAGGAGCAGCGGCTTTGAGCTCAAGAGCGGAGCGGCGAGGTAAGAGCAGCAACGTGGTGCTGAAGTTGGACACTTTTGGGTAGCTCGGGGGGTCTGTGGGTGGTTGCTTGAGGATCTAGCTCGGGGGCTCTTGGGTGGCAGTTCCCTTGGGCAGCTGGTGATTCTCCGGCCTGAGTGTGTCGTCGTCCATTGGCAGAAGCCGTGGGACGACGAGGCAAGTGCGGCAGCGGCTTCGAGCTCAAGAGTGGAACGGCGAGGCAAGAGCGAGCTTGGAGCTGAAGAGGGGGCACGAGAGGCCCTGTGGGCAAAGGGCCTTCCTGGCATGGCCAAGGCACCTTCAGGGTGCCGCGGCTGGCTTTGCGCTGAGCCACCTGCCTGTGTGCAGGGCTGGGTCTTTGGTGCGCTTGGCCTTTGGCCATTGTGCTCCTTTGGCTGCCCGGAGAGAGGGGCAACCCTGTAAGGAGGGTGAGAGCCCCTGTCTCCGCACCTGAGGGGGGAAATGGAGCTCTCCCAGCCCCCAGCCCAGCCGCCCTGTAAGCAGGGCAGGGCTTTCCCCCAGCCCCGGCAGCTTTCTGCCTGCTGCTGGCCCCTGGCCAACGGGACCCCCTGTAGCCGGGGCGCGTCACAGCCTTTGGCCCTGTGCCAGCCCTGAAGCACTTTGGCGCCTCAAGGCCCCTGGGCCCTCCGTGCCGTGCAGTGCTGATGCCTAGAGAGGCTCCCTAGAACAGAGGCTAGGCAGCGTTAAAGGAATAAAGTAGATGTTTCTGAAAAAGGCCTTCAAATGATGCACCTTGGCATATGAAGGCCACAGTTCTATGCTAATGCAGTAGAGAATCTGGGAAATAGGAAAGCCAAAACTTGAGGCATCAGTGCCGGGGCAGGTCTGACGCTTTCCTCTGCCACTTAGCGGTAGGAATGGCTCCCTTGAGCGGGTTGGCTGCGCGGAACTTGCTCCCTCTTCTGGGACTGTCTTGCCCTCCCCTCCCCTCCCCAGTCTCCCCCTCCTCTCCCCTGTCTTCCCCTTAGCTGGTGTGTGTGTGAGCAAGTGCGTTTGTGCTTTAGCCCCCGCTTTAGAAATAGAGCAGCGGGGCTTAGACCTCCCAGGAGGGAAAGAGGAGTTCCGTGCAGCCACAGGCAGGGCCCCAAAATGCACGGCTGGAGAAGGTGTCCGGCCTTGCCCCTGCTTCCTGAGGACGGCACGAAGCCGCTTAGCTACGGTAGCGTGGGCGCCGGGACCCGCCTGTAGCCAGGGCCTGGGTGTGTGCCTGTGCTGCCGGCGGTGCCGCCGAGCTGCCAGCGTGCCGGCCCCGTACTCGGGGCAGATGTCAGGAGCCTGCGGCGCCCTTTGTCCCCAGGAGCAGCCCCAGCTCCCTGTAAGCAGGGCCGGGGAGGCTGCTTTAGCCAGGTGACAGGAACGAGCGCTCCCGGGCCCTTGCCAGGGTGCAGCTGGAAGAAGCGCCGTGCCGCAGGGCGCTGCTTTGGGCCACTGCCACCTGCGTGGCGGCCGTGTTGAAGAGGCTCCCGGGGCTGCTGCAGACGGCTGTGTTGCCGTGCTGCTCCGGCCGGCCCCCAAGTGGGGCGCAGGCCCGGAGCCTGTGCTCCGTGCCGCTTCTTGGGGGTGCCGGGCTGCGGGGGACGGCCCCGTAAGTGGGGTTGTGTGCGTCCCCTAGCCTCGGCGGGCGGTCGGAGGGACCCCCTGTAACCAGGCGGGTATCCCTGGCCCCGGCCTTTCAGAGGCGCGGGGCCAGGAGTCACGGAGCCAGGCGTGTGCCCTCCCTGTCCTCGGGGCTGGGCCCCCTGGGGCCCCTGGGCTTTAGGCCTTTAGGCTGGACTGCCCGACTCTAGAGTCCCGTTCCTGTTGCCGTGGGGGAAGGCCGAGCTCTGTGGCTCCCTGGGTGTGTAAGCAGGCTGTGAGTCTGGGAGCCTTGGTGCTCCCTTCGGCTGGCAGCCTGCGTTGGGCGCCTGCCCCGTTAGTGGGGAGCGCCCCGCAAAGGGAGAGAAGGAGCCTCCCTCCGCAGGCCTTAGGGACCAGGGCCGCCCCGTAAGTCGGGGCCAGTGCTCTGCAGTCCTGGGCACTTTGCAGTCCAGGCAGAGGCTTGAGGCCCCTGTAAGCAGGGCTGCAGCCTCTTGGCCGCTGCTTTGCATGCCCAGCTTCATTTGCCCAGAGGGCCTGGCCCCCAGCACGGCGTGGGACTGCGCCGGACGTCGCGATGGTGAGTCAAGCTGAAGTTGGAGGCTTCTGGGCAGTGGGGTCGGGGGAGGGGGTTGGGTCTGTGAGTGGTGGCTTGAGGATCTCGCTTGTGGGGCTGTTGGCTGGCGGCTCCCTTGGGGAGCTGGAGCTTCTCAGGCCTGAGTGTGTCATCGTCCTGTGACAGAAGACATGGGACAGCGGGGCAAGAGCGAGCAAGAGGAGCAGCGGCTTCGAGCTCAAGAGTGGAACGGCGGGGCAAGGGCAAGGAAGAGGAGCAGCGGCTTTGAGCTCAAGAGCGGAGCGGCGAGGTAAGAGCAGCAACGTGGTGCTGAAGTTGGACACTTTTGGGTAGCTCGGGGGGTCTGTGGGTGGTTGCTTGAGGATCTAGCTCGGGGGCTCTTGGGTGGCAGTTCCCTTGGGCAGCTGGTGATTCTCCGGCCTGAGTGTGTCGTCGTCCATTGGCAGAAGCCGTGGGACGACGAGGCAAGTGTGGCAGCGGCTTCGAGCTCAAGAGTGGAACGGCGAGGCAAGAGCGAGCTTGGAGCTGAAGAGGGGGCACGAGAGGCCCTGTGGGCAAAGGGCCTTCCTGGCATGGCCAAGGCACCTTCAGGGTGCCGCGGCTGGCTTTGCGCTGAGCCACCTGCCTGTGTGCAGGGCTGGGTCTTTGGTGCGCTTGGCCTTTGGCCATTGTGCTCCTTTGGCTGCCCGGAGAGAGGGGCAACCCTGTAAGGAGGGTGAGAGCCCCTGTCTCCGCACCTGAGGGGGGAAATGGAGCTCTCCCAGCCCCCAGCCCAGCCGCCCTGTAAGCAGGGCAGGGCTTTCCCCCAGCCCCGGCAGCTTTCTGCCTGCTGCTGGCCCCTGGCCAACGGGACCCCCTGTAGCCGGGGCGCGTCACAGCCTTTGGCCCTGTGCCAGCCCTGAAGCACTTTGGCGCCTCAAGGCCCCTGGGCCCTCCGTGCCGTGCAGTGCTGATGCCTAGAGAGGCTCCCTAGAACAGAGGCTAGGCAGCATTAAAGGAATAAAGTAGATGTTTCTGAAAAAGGCCTTCAAATGATGCACCTTGGCATATGAAGGCCACAGTTCTATGCTAATGCAGTAGAGAATCTGGGAAATAGGAAAGCCAAAACTTGAGGCATCAGTGCCGGGGCAGGTCTGACGCTTTCCTCTGCCACTTAGCGGTAGGAATGGCTCCCTTGAGCGGGTTGGCTGCGCGGAACTTGCTCCCTCTTCTGGGACTGTCTTGCCCTCCCCTCCCCTCCCCTGTCTTCCCCTTAGCTGGTGTGTGTGTGAGCAAGTGCGTTTGTGCTTTAGCCCCCGCTTTAGAAATAGAGCAGCGGGGCTTAGACCTCCCAGGAGGGAAAGAGGAGTTCCGTGCAGCCACAGGCAGGGCCCCAAAATGCACGGCTGGAGAAGGTGTCCGGCCTTGCCCCTGCTTCCTGAGGACGGCACGAAGCCGCTTAGCTACGGTAGCGTGGGCGCCGGGACCCGCCTGTAGCCAGGGCCTGGGTGTGTGCCTGTGCTGCCGGCGGTGCCGCCGAGCTGCCAGCGTGCCGGCCCCGTACTCGGGGCAGGTGTCAGGAGCCTGCGGCGCCCTTTGTCCCCAGGAGCAGCCCCAGCTCCCTGTAAGCAGGGCCGGGGAGGCTGCTTTAGCCAGGTGACAGGAACGAGCGCTCCCGGGCCCTTGCCAGGGTGCAGCTGGAAGAAGCGCCGTGCCGCAGGGCGCTGCTTTGGGCCACTGCCACCTGCGTGGCGGCCGTGTTGAAGAGGCTCCCGGGGCTGCTGCAGACGGCTGTGTTGCCGTGCTGCTCCGGCCGGCCCCTAAGTGGGGCGCAGGCCCGGAGCCTGTGCTCCGTGCCGCTTCTTGGGGGTGCCGGGCTGCGGGGGACGGCCCCGTAAGTGGGGTTGTGTGCGTCCCCTGGCCTCGGTGGGCGGTCGGAGGGACCCCCTGTAACCAGGCGGGTATCCCTGGCCCCGGCCTTTCAGAGGCGCGGGGCCAGGAGTCACGGAGCCAGGCGTGTGCCCTCCCTGTCCTCGGGGCTGGGCTCCCGGCCCCTGGGGCCCCTGGGCTTTAGGCCTTTAGGCTGGACTGCCCGACTCTAGAGTCCCGTTCCTGTTGCCGTGGGGGAAGGCCGAGCTCTGTGGCTCCCTGGGTGTGTAAGCAGGCTGTGAGTCTGGGAGCCTTGGTGCTCCCTTCGGCTGGCAGCCTGCGTTGGGCGCCTGCCCCGTTAGTGGGGAGCGCCCCGCAAAGGGAGAGAAGGAGCCTCCCTCCGCAGGCCTTAGGGACCAGGGCCGCCCCGTAAGTCGGGGCCAGTGCTCTGCAGTCCTGGGCACTTTGCAGTCCAGGCAGAGGCTTGAGGCCCCTGTAAGCAGGGCTGCAGCCTCTTGGCCGCTGCTTTGCATGCCCAGCTTCATTTGCCCAGAGGGCCTGGCCCCCAGCACGGCGTGGGACTGCGCCGGACGTCGCGATGGTGAGTCAAGCTGAAGTTGGAGGCTTCTGGGCAGTGGGGTCGGGGGAGGGGGGTGGGTCTGTGAGTGGTGGCTTGAGGATCTCGCTTGTGGGGCTGTTGGCTGGCGGCTCCCTTGGGGAGCTGGAGCTTCTCAGGCCTGAGTGTGTCATCGTCCTGTGACAGAAGACATGGGACAGCGGGGCAAGAGCGAGCAAGAGGAGCAGCGGCTTCGAGCTCAAGAGTGGAACGGCGGGGCAAGGGCAAGGAAGAGGAGCAGCGGCTTTGAGCTCAAGAGCGGAGCGGCGAGGTAAGAGCAGCAACGTGGTGCTGAAGTTGGACACTTCTGGGTAGCTCGGGGGGTCTGTGGGTGGTTGCTTGAGGATCTAGCTCGGGGGCTCTTGGGTGGCAGTTCCCTTGGGCAGCTGGTGATTCTCCGGCCTGAGTGTGTCGTCGTCCATTGGCAGAAGCCGTGGGACGACGAGGCAAGTGCGGCAGCGGCTTCGAGCTCAAGAGTGGAACGGCGAGGCAAGAGCGAGCTTGGAGCTGAAGAGGGCGCACGAGAGGCCCTGTGGGCAAAGGGCCTTCCTGGCATGGCCAAGGCACCTTCAGGGTGCCGCGGCTGGCTTTGCGCTGAGCCACCTGCCTGTGTGCAGGGCTGGGTCTTTGGTGCGCTTGGCCTTTGGCCATTGTGCTCCTTTGGCTGCCCGGAGAGAGGGGCAACCCTGTAAGGAGGGTGAGAGCCCCTGTCTCCGCACCTGAGGGGGGAAATGGAGCTCTCCCAGCCCCCAGCCCAGCCGCCCTGTAAGCAGGGCAGGGCTTTCCCCCAGCCCCGGCAGCTTTCTGCCTGCTGCTGGCCCCTGGCCAACGGGACCCCCTGTAGCCGGGGCGCGTCACAGCCTTTGGCCCTGTGCCAGCCCTGAAGCACTTTGGCGCCTCAAGGCCCCTGGGCCCTCCGTGCCGTGCAGTGCTGATGCCTAGAGAGGCTCCCTAGAACAGAGGCTAGGCAGCGTTAAAGGAATAAAGTAGATGTTTCTGAAAAAGGCCTTCAAATGATGCACCTTGGCATATGAAGGCCACAGTTCAACGCTAATGCAGTAGAGAATCTGGGAAATAGGAAAGCCAAAACTTGAGGCATCAGTGCCGGGGCAGGTCTGACGCTTTCCTCTGCCACTTAGCGGTAGGAATGGCTCCCTTGAGCGGGTTGGCTGCGCGGAACTTGCTCCCTCTTCTGGGACTGTCTTGCCCTCCCCTCCCCTCCCCTGTCTTCCCCTTAGCTGGTGTGTGTGTGAGCAAGTGCGTTTGTGCTTTAGCCCCCGCTTTAGAAATAGAGCAGCGGGGCTTAGACCTCCCAGGAGGGAAAGAGGAGTTCCGTGCAGCCACAGGCAGGGCCCCAAAATGCACGGCTGGAGAAGGTGTCCGGCCTTGCCCCTGCTTCCTGAGGACGGCACGAAGCCGCTTAGCTACGGTAGCGTGGGCGCCGGGACCCGCCTGTAGCCAGGGCCTGGGTGTGTGCCTGTGCTGCCGGCGGTGCCGCCGAGCTGCCAGCGTGCCGGCCCCGTACTCGGGGCAGGTGTCAGGAGCCTGCGGCGCCCTTTGTCCCCAGGAGCAGCCCCAGCTCCCTGTAAGCAGGGCCGGGGAGGCTGCTTTAGCCAGGTGACAGGAACGAGCGCTCCCGGGCCCTTGCCAGGGTGCAGCTGGAAGAAGCGCCGTGCCGCAGGGCGCTGCTTTGGGCCACTGCCACCTGCGTGGCGGCCGTGTTGAAGAGGCTCCCGGGGCTGCTGCAGACGGCTGTGTTGCCGTGCTGCTCCGGCTGGCCCCCAAGTGGGGCGCAGGCCCGGAGCCTGTGCTCCGTGCCGCTTCTTGGGGGTGCCGGGCTGCGGGGGACGGCCCCGTAAGTGGGGTTGTGTGCGTCCCCTGGCCTCGGCGGGCGGTCGGAGGGACCCCCTGTAACCAGGCGGGTATCCCTGGCCCCGGCCTTTCAGAGGCGCGGGGCCAGGAGTCACGGAGCCAGGCGTGTGCCCTCCCTGTCCTCGGGGCTGGGCCCCCTGGGGCCCCTGGGCTTTAGGCCTTTAGGCTGGACTGCCCGACTCTAGAGTCCCGTTCCTGTTGCCGTGGGGGAAGGCCGAGCTCTGTGGCTCCCTGGGTGTGTAAGCAGGCTGTGAGTCTGGGAGCCTTGGTGCTCCCTTCGGCTGGCAGCCTGCGTTGGGCGCCTGCCCCGTTAGTGGGGAGCGCCCCGCAAAGGGAGAGAAGGAGCCTCCCTCCGCAGGCCTTAGGGACCAGGGCCGCCCCGTAAGTCGGGGCCAGTGCTCTGCAGTCCTGGGCACTTTGCAGTCCAGGCAGAGGCTTGAGGCCCCTGTAGGCAGGGCTGCAGCCTCTTGGCCGCTGCTTTGCATGCCCAGCTTCATTTGCCCAGAGGGCCTGGCCCCCAGCACGGCGTGGGACTGCGCCGGACGTCGCGATGGTGAGTCAAGCTGAAGTTGGAGGCTTCTGGGCAGTGGGGTCGGGGGAGGGGGGTGGGTCTGTGAGTGGTGGCTTGAGGATCTCGCTTGTGGGGCTGTTGGCTGGCGGCTCCCTTGGGGAGCTGGAGCTTCTCAGGCCTGAGTGTGTCATCGTCCTGTGACAGAAGACATGGGACAGCGGGGCAAGAGCGAGCAAGAGGAGCAGCGGCTTCGAGCTCAAGAGTGGAACGGCGGGGCAAGGGCAAGGAAGAGGAGCAGCGGCTTTGAGCTCAAGAGCGGAGCGGCGAGGTAAGAGCAGCAACGTGGTGCTGAAGTTGGACACTTTTGGGTAGCTCGGGGGGTCTGTGGGTGGTTGCTTGAGGATCTAGCTCGGGGGCTCTTGGGTGGCAGTTCCCTTGGGCAGCTGGTGATTCTCCGGCCTGAGTGTGTCGTCGTCCATTGGCAGAAGCCGTGGGACGACGAGGCAAGTGCGGCAGCGGCTTCGAGCTCAAGAGTGGAACGGCGAGGCAAGAGCGAGCTTGGAGCTGAAGAGGGGGCACGAGAGGCCCTGTGGGCAAAGGGCCTTCCTGGCATGGCCAAGGCACCTTCAGGGTGCCGCGGCTGGCTTTGCGCTGAGCCACCTGCCTGTGTGCAGGGCTGGGTCTTTGGTGCGCTTGGCCTTTGGCCATTGTGCTCCTTTGGCTGCCCGGAGAGAGGGGCAACCCTGTAAGGAGGGTGAGAGCCCCTGTCTCCGCACCTGAGGGGGGAAATGGAGCTCTCCCAGCCCCCAGCCCAGCCGCCCTGTAAGCAGGGCAGGGCTTTCCCCCAGCCCCGGCAGCTTTCTGCCTGCTGCTGGCCCCTGGCCAACGGGACCCCCTGTAGCCGGGGCGCGTCACAGCCTTTGGCCCTGTGCCAGCCCTGAAGCACTTTGGCGCCTCAAGGCCCCTGGGCCCTCCGTGCCGTGCAGTGCTGATGCCTAGAGAGGCTCCCTAGAACAGAGGCTAGGCAGCGTTAAAGGAATAAAGTAGATGTTTCTGAAAAAGGCCTTCAAATGATGCACCTTGGCATATGAAGGCCACAGTTCTATGCTAATGCAGTAGAGAATCTGGGAAATAGGAAAGCCAAAACTTGAGGCATCAGTGCCGGGGCAGGTCTGACGCTTTCCTCTGCCACTTAGCGGTAGGAATGGCTCCCTTGAGCGGGTTGGCTGCGCGGAACTTGCTCCCTCTTCTGGGACTGTCTTGCCCTCCCCTCCCCTCCCCTGTCTTCCCCTTAGCTGGTGTGTGTGTGAGCAAGTGCGTTTGTGCTTTAGCCCCCGCTTTAGAAATAGAGCAGCGGGGCTTAGACCTCCCAGGAGGGAAAGAGGAGTTCCGTGCAGCCACAGGCAGGGCCCCAAAATGCACGGCTGGAGAAGGTGTCCGGCCTTGCCCCTGCTTCCTGAGGACGGCACGAAGCCGCTTAGCTACGGTAGCGTGGGCGCCGGGACCCGCCTGTAGCCAGGGCCTGGGTGTGTGCCTGTGCTGCCGGCGGTGCCGCCGAGCTGCCAGCGTGCCGGCCCCGTACTCGGGGCAGGTGTCAGGAGCCTGCGGCGCCCTTTGTCCCCAGGAGCAGCCCCAGCTCCCTGTAAGCAGGGCCGGGGAGGCTGCTTTAGCCAGGTGACAGGAACGAGCGCTCCCGGGCCCTTGCCAGGGTGCAGCTGGAAGAAGCGCCGTGCCGCAGGGCGCTGCTTTGGGCCACTGCCACCTGCGTGGCGGCCGTGTTGAAGAGGCTCCCGGGGCTGCTGCAGACGGCTGTGTTGCCGTGCTGCTCCGGCCGGCCCCCAAGTGGGGCGCAGGCCCGGAGCCTGTGCTCCGTGCCGCTTCTTGGGGGTGCCGGGCTGCGGGGGACGGCCCCGTAAGTGGGGTTGTGTGCGTCCCCTGGCCTCGGCGGGCGGTCGGAGGGACCCCCTGTAACCAGGCGGGTATCCCTGGCCCCGGCCTTTCAGAGGCGCGGGGCCAGGAGTCACGGAGCCAGGCGTGTGCCCTCCCTGTCCTCGGGGCTGGGCTCCCGGCCCCTGGGGCCCCTGGGCTTTAGGCCTTTAGGCTGGACTGCCCGACTCTAGAGTCCCGTTCCTGTTGCCGTGGGGGAAGGCCGAGCTCTGTGGCTCCCTGGGTGTGTAAGCAGGCTGTGAGTCTGGGAGCCTTGGTGCTCCCTTCGGCTGGCAGCCTGCGTTGGGCGCCTGCCCCGTTAGTGGGGAGCGCCCCGCAAAGGGAGAGAAGGAGCCTCCCTCCGCAGGCCTTAGGGACCAGGGCCGCCCCGTAAGTCGGGGCCAGTGCTCTGCAGTCCTGGGCACTTTGCAGTCCAGGCAGAGGCTTGAGGCCCCTGTAGGCAGGGCTGCAGCCTCTTGGCCGCTGCTTTGCATGCCCAGCTTCATTTGCCCAGAGGGCCTGGCCCCCAGCACGGCGTGGGACTGCGCCGGACGTCGCGATGGTGAGTCAAGCTGAAGTTGGAGGCTTCTGGGCAGTGGGGTCGGGGGAGGGGGGTGGGTCTGTGAGTGGTGGCTTGAGGATCTCGCTTGTGGGGCTGTTGGCTGGCGGCTCCCTTGGGGAGCTGGAGCTTCTCAGGCCTGAGTGTGTCATCGTCCTGTGACAGAAGACATGGGACAGCGGGGCAAGAGCGAGCAAGAGGAGCAGCGGCTTCGAGCTCAAGAGTGGAACGGCGGGGCAAGGGCAAGGAAGAGGAGCAGCGGCTTTGAGCTCAAGAGCGGAGCGGCGAGGTAAGAGCAGCAACGTGGTGCTGAAGTTGGACACTTTTGGGTAGCTCGGGGGGTCTGTGGGTGGTTGCTTGAGGATCTAGCTCGGGGGCTCTTGGGTGGCAGTTCCCTTGGGCAGCTGGTGATTCTCCGGCCTGAGTGTGTCGTCGTCCATTGGCAGAAGCCGTGGGACGACGAGGCAAGTGCGGCAGCGGCTTCGAGCTCAAGAGTGGAACGGCGAGGCAAGAGCGAGCTTGGAGCTGAAGAGGGCGCACGAGAGGCCCTGTGGGCAAAGGGCCTTCCTGGCATGGCCAAGGCACCTTCAGGGTGCCGCGGCTGGCTTTGCGCTGAGCCACCTGCCTGTGTGCAGGGCTGGGTCTTTGGTGCGCTTGGCCTTTGGCCATTGTGCTCCTTTGGCTGCCCGGAGAGAGGGGCAACCCTGTAAGGAGGGTGAGAGCCCCTGTCTCCGCACCTGAGGGGGGAAATGGAGCTCTCCCAGCCCCCAGCCCAGCCGCCCTGTAAGCAGGGCAGGGCTTTCCCCCAGCCCCGGCAGCTTTCTGCCTGCTGCTGGCCCCTGGCCAACGGGACCCCCTGTAGCCGGGGCGCGTCACAGCCTTTGGCCCTGTGCCAGCCCTGAAGCACTTTGGCGCCTCAAGGCCCCTGGGCCCTCCGTGCCGTGCAGTGCTGATGCCTAGAGAGGCTCCCTAGAACAGAGGCTAGGCAGCGTTAAAGGAATAAAGTAGATGTTTCTGAAAAAGGCCTTCAAATGATGCACCTTGGCATATGAAGGCCACAGTTCAACGCTAATGCAGTAGAGAATCTGGGAAATAGGAAAGCCAAAACTTGAGGCATCAGTGCCGGGGCAGGTCTGACGCTTTCCTCTGCCACTTAGCGGTAGGAATGGCTCCCTTGAGCGGGTTGGCTGCGCGGAACTTGCTCCCTCTTCTGGGACTGTCTTGCCCTCCCCTCCCCTCCCCTGTCTTCCCCTTAGCTGGTGTGTGTGTGAGCAAGTGCGTTTGTGCTTTAGCCCCCGCTTTAGAAATAGAGCAGCGGGGCTTAGACCTCCCAGGAGGGAAAGAGGAGTTCCGTGCAGCCACAGGCAGGGCCCCAAAATGCACGGCTGGAGAAGGTGTCCGGCCTTGCCCCTGCTTCCTGAGGACGGCACGAAGCCGCTTAGCTACGGTAGCGTGGGCGCCGGGACCCGCCTGTAGCCAGGGCCTGGGTGTGTGCCTGTGCTGCCGGCGGTGCCGCCGAGCTGCCAGCGTGCCGGCCCCGTACTCGGGGCAGGTGTCAGGAGCCTGCGGCGCCCTTTGTCCCCAGGAGCAGCCCCAGCTCCCTGTAAGCAGGGCCGGGGAGGCTGCTTTAGCCAGGTGACAGGAACGAGCGCTCCCGGGCCCTTGCCAGGGTGCAGCTGGAAGAAGCGCCGTGCCGCAGGGCGCTGCTTTGGGCCACTGCCACCTGCGTGGCGGCCGTGTTGAAGAGGCTCCCGGGGCTGCTGCAGACGGCTGTGTTGCCGTGCTGCTCCGGCCGGCCCCCAAGTGGGGCGCAGGCCCGGAGCCTGTGCTCCGTGCCGCTTCTTGGGGGTGCCGGGCTGCGGGGGACGGCCCCGTAAGTGGGGTTGTGTGCGTCCCCTGGCCTCGGCGGGCGGTCGGAGGGACCCCCTGTAACCAGGCGGGTATCCCTGGCCCCGGCCTTTCAGAGGCGCGGGGCCAGGAGTCACGGAGCCAGGCGTGTGCCCTCCCTGTCCTCGGGGCTGGGCCCCCTGGGGCCCCTGGGCTTTAGGCCTTTAGGCTGGACTGCCCGACTCTAGAGTCCCGTTCCTGTTGCCGTGGGGGAAGGCCGAGCTCTGTGGCTCCCTGGGTGTGTAAGCAGGCTGTGAGTCTGGGAGCCTTGGTGCTCCCTTCGGCTGGCAGCCTGCGTTGGGCGCCTGCCCCGTTAGTGGGGAGCGCCCCGCAAAGGGAGAGAAGGAGCCTCCCTCCGCAGGCCTTAGGGACCAGGGCCGCCCCGTAAGTCGGGGCCAGTGCTCTGCAGTCCTGGGCACTTTGCAGTCCAGGCAGAGGCTTGAGGCCCCTGTAAGCAGGGCTGCAGCCTCTTGGCCGCTGCTTTGCATGCCCAGCTTCATTTGCCCAGAGGGCCTGGCCCCCAGCACGGCGTGGGACTGCGCCGGACGTCGCGATGGTGAGTCAAGCTGAAGTTGGAGGCTTCTGGGCAGTGGGGTCGGGGGAGGGGGGTGGGTCTGTGAGTGGTGGCTTGAGGATCTCGCTTGTGGGGCTGTTGGCTGGCGGCTCCCTTGGGGAGCTGGAGCTTCTCAGGCCTGAGTGTGTCATCGTCCTGTGACAGAAGACATGGGACAGCGGGGCAAGAGCGAGCAAGAGGAGCAGCGGCTTCGAGCTCAAGAGTGGAACGGCGGGGCAAGGGCAAGGAAGAGGAGCAGCGGCTTTGAGCTCAAGAGCGGAGCGGCGAGGTAAGAGCAGCAACGTGGTGCTGAAGTTGGACACTTTTGGGTAGCTCGGGGGGTCTGTGGGTGGTTGCTTGAGGATCTAGCTCGGGGGCTCTTGGGTGGCAGTTCCCTTGGGCAGCTGGTGATTCTCCGGCCTGAGTGTGTCGTCGTCCATTGGCAGAAGCCGTGGGACGACGAGGCAAGTGCGGCAGCGGCTTCGAGCTCAAGAGTGGAACGGCGAGGCAAGAGCGAGCTTGGAGCTGAAGAGGGGGCACGAGAGGCCCTGTGGGCAAAGGGCCTTCCTGGCATGGCCAAGGCACCTTCAGGGTGCCGCGGCTGGCTTTGCGCTGAGCCACCTGCCTGTGTGCAGGGCTGGGTCTTTGGTGCGCTTGGCCTTTGGCCATTGTGCTCCTTTGGCTGCCCGGAGAGAGGGGCAACCCTGTAAGGAGGGTGAGAGCCCCTGTCTCCGCACCTGAGGGGGGAAATGGAGCTCTCCCAGCCCCCAGCCCAGCCGCCCTGTAAGCAGGGCAGGGCTTTCCCCCAGCCCCGGCAGCTTTCTGCCTGCTGCTGGCCCCTGGCCAACGGGACCCCCTGTAGCCGGGGCGCGTCACAGCCTTTGGCCCTGTGCCAGCCCTGAAGCACTTTGGCGCCTCAAGGCCCCTGGGCCCTCCGTGCCGTGCAGTGCTGATGCCTAGAGAGGCTCCCTAGAACAGAGGCTAGGCAGCGTTAAAGGAATAAAGTAGATGTTTCTGAAAAAGGCCTTCAAATGATGCACCTTGGCATATGAAGGCCACAGTTCTATGCTAATGCAGTAGAGAATCTGGGAAATAGGAAAGCCAAAACTTGAGGCATCAGTGCCGGGGCAGGTCTGACGCTTTCCTCTGCCACTTAGCGGTAGGAATGGCTCCCTTGAGCGGGTTGGCTGCGCGGAACTTGCTCCCTCTTCTGGGACTGTCTTGCCCTCCCCTCCCCTCCCCTGTCTTCCCCTTAGCTGGTGTGTGTGTGAGCAAGTGCGTTTGTGCTTTAGCCCCCGCTTTAGAAATAGAGCAGCGGGGCTTAGACCTCCCAGGAGGGAAAGAGGAGTTCCGTGCAGCCACAGGCAGGGCCCCAAAATGCACGGCTGGAGAAGGTGTCCGGCCTTGCCCCTGCTTCCTGAGGACGGCACGAAGCCGCTTAGCTACGGTAGCGTGGGCGCCGGGACCCGCCTGTAGCCAGGGCCTGGGTGTGTGCCTGTGCTGCCGGCGGTGCCGCCGAGCTGCCAGCGTGCCGGCCCCGTACTCGGGGCAGGTGTCAGGAGCCTGCGGCGCCCTTTGTCCCCAGGAGCAGCCCCAGCTCCCTGTAAGCAGGGCCGGGGAGGCTGCTTTAGCCAGGTGACAGGAACGAGCGCTCCCGGGCCCTTGCCAGGGTGCAGCTGGAAGAAGCGCCGTGCCGCAGGGCGCTGCTTTGGGCCACTGCCACCTGCGTGGCGGCCGTGTTGAAGAGGCTCCCGGGGCTGCTGCAGACGGCTGTGTTGCCGTGCTGCTCCGGCCGGCCCCTAAGTGGGGCGCAGGCCCGGAGCCTGTGCTCCGTGCCGCTTCTTGGGGGTGCCGGGCTGCGGGGGACGGCCCCGTAAGTGGGGTTGTGTGCGTCCCCTGGCCTCGGCGGGCGGTCGGAGGGACCCCCTGTAACCAGGCGGGTATCCCTGGCCCCGGCCTTTCAGAGGCGCGGGGCCAGGAGTCACGGAGCCAGGCGTGTGCCCTCCCTGTCCTCGGGGCTGGGCTCCCGGCCCCTGGGGCCCCTGGGCTTTAGGCCTTTAGGCTGGACTGCCCGACTCTAGAGTCCCGTTCCTGTTGCCGTGGGGGAAGGCCGAGCTCTGTGGCTCCCTGGGTGTGTAAGCAGGCTGTGAGTCTGGGAGCCTTGGTGCTCCCTTCGGCTGGCAGCCTGCGTTGGGCGCCTGCCCCGTTAGTGGGGAGCGCCCCGCAAAGGGAGAGAAGGAGCCTCCCTCCGCAGGCCTTAGGGACCAGGGCCGCCCCGTAAGTCGGGGCCAGTGCTCTGCAGTCCTGGGCACTTTGCAGTCCAGGCAGAGGCTTGAGGCCCCTGTAAGCAGGGCTGCAGCCTCTTGGCCGCTGCTTTGCATGCCCAGCTTCATTTGCCCAGAGGGCCTGGCCCCCAGCACGGCGTGGGACTGCGCCGGACGTCGCGATGGTGAGTCAAGCTGAAGTTGGAGGCTTCTGGGCAGTGGGGTCGGGGGAGGGGGGTGGGTCTGTGAGTGGTGGCTTGAGGATCTCGCTTGTGGGGCTGTTGGCTGGCGGCTCCCTTGGGGAGCTGGAGCTTCTCAGGCCTGAGTGTGTCATCGTCCTGTGACAGAAGACATGGGACAGCGGGGCAAGAGCGAGCAAGAGGAGCAGCGGCTTCGAGCTCAAGAGTGGAACGGCGGGGCAAGGGCAAGGAAGAGGAGCAGCGGCTTTGAGCTCAAGAGCGGAGCGGCGAGGTAAGAGCAGCAACGTGGTGCTGAAGTTGGACACTTTTGGGTAGCTCGGGGGGTCTGTGGGTGGTTGCTTGAGGATCTAGCTCGGGGGCTCTTGGGTGGCAGTTCCCTTGGGCAGCTGGTGATTCTCCGGCCTGAGTGTGTCGTCGTCCATTGGCAGAAGCCGTGGGACGACGAGGCAAGTGCGGCAGCGGCTTCGAGCTCAAGAGTGGAACGGCGAGGCAAGAGCGAGCTTGGAGCTGAAGAGGGGGCACGAGAGGCCCTGTGGGCAAAGGGCCTTCCTGGCATGGCCAAGGCACCTTCAGGGTGCCGCGGCTGGCTTTGCGCTGAGCCACCTGCCTGTGTGCAGGGCTGGGTCTTTGGTGCGCTTGGCCTTTGGCCATTGTGCTCCTTTGGCTGCCCGGAGAGAGGGGCAACCCTGTAAGGAGGGTGAGAGCCCCTGTCTCCGCACCTGAGGGGGGAAATGGAGCTCTCCCAGCCCCCAGCCCAGCCGCCCTGTAAGCAGGGCAGGGCTTTCCCCCAGCCCCGGCAGCTTTCTGCCTGCTGCTGGCCCCTGGCCAACGGGACCCCCTGTAGCCGGGGCGCGTCACAGCCTTTGGCCCTGTGCCAGCCCTGAAGCACTTTGGCGCCTCAAGGCCCCTGGGCCCTCCGTGCCGTGCAGTGCTGATGCCTAGAGAGGCTCCCTAGAACAGAGGCTAGGCAGCGTTAAAGGAATAAAGTAGATGTTTCTGAAAAAGGCCTTCAAATGATGCACCTTGGCATATGAAGGCCACAGTTCTATGCTAATGCAGTAGAGAATCTGGGAAATAGGAAAGCCAAAACTTGAGGCATCAGTGCCGGGGCAGGTCTGACGCTTTCCTCTGCCACTTAGCGGTAGGAATGGCTCCCTTGAGCGGGTTGGCTGCGCGGAACTTGCTCCCTCTTCTGGGACTGTCTTGCCCTCCCCTCCCCTCCCCTGTCTTCCCCTTAGCTGGTGTGTGTGTGAGCAAGTGCGTTTGTGCTTTAGCCCCCGCTTTAGAAATAGAGCAGCGGGGCTTAGACCTCCCAGGAGGGAAAGAGGAGTTCCGTGCAGCCACAGGCAGGGCCCCAAAATGCACGGCTGGAGAAGGTGTCCGGCCTTGCCCCTGCTTCCTGAGGACGGCACGAAGCCGCTTAGCTACGGTAGCGTGGGCGCCGGGACCCGCCTGTAGCCAGGGCCTGGGTGTGTGCCTGTGCTGCCGGCGGTGCCGCCGAGCTGCCAGCGTGCCGGCCCCGTACTCGGGGCAGGTGTCAGGAGCCTGCGGCGCCCTTTGTCCCCAGGAGCAGCCCCAGCTCCCTGTAAGCAGGGCCGGGGAGGCTGCTTTAGCCAGGTGACAGGAACGAGCGCTCCCGGGCCCTTGCCAGGGTGCAGCTGGAAGAAGCGC